>NC_082672.1:9367500-10617500 GCF_025265405.1 Mesoplodon densirostris | reverse complement strand
CATTCACTGTGCCTAGAACAGTTATGTTATAGAGATGAGGAGATTCTTCCAGAAAGTAGTAAAGACAGTGGAGGAACACTAATCCATATTCTACAGACACTTATCCTTTTGCATATATTTCATTTCAACAGTCAGCATATTTGATTGGTTAATTATATGGGTTCCATCATCATTTTGCTTGAGCTTGAATCCTAACCTACTAGCTGTTGACTTTCTTCATTTGTAAGTGGAGTCATGGTCGTATCTACATTTCCTATAATTATTGGAGGAAAGGATGAACTCATTGATGCGCAGCACTTAGCCCAATGTCTCACACATAGTACGGTTCAGCAGTTATTATTATTGAAGTGGCATTATGTATGCCTTCAGTTGACTTGAATGTAGTGTATGTGCACTCAATCAAAAGAAAAGGTGTGGAAGGAGAGAGAAAACGAAAATACTGCACTAGTCCAGGCCATTCTACTCCGTGAGCACGTGCCCCATGTGAGCAGAGATGAGAGGTGAGACTGTGGACGCTTATCTCAGTCTGGGACCCTGCCTGCTTCCCATAGTGCCACCATCTTGCTGCGCTGAGTGCCATGCCAGTGCTTGAAACTTATTTTATAAGACGTGGCATCAAGTGCAAACCAGCCACTTTATCCGGCGCTCAAACAAAAAGAGTCTTCCAGACACCAGAGAAAAGCCGACTGTGCTGGATTAATGTCACATTTCCACGTGACACCTCCTGTGGGGTTTTGAAGGGTAATTTTGACCACACGTGCATGTCTTCTTACACCTCTGAACCCTGTATCATAACTGTCCAGTGTGGTAGTGATGTAGTGGTGCAGTCTCAGATTGGTGTTCACCTGCGGACTGGGGGCTGAAATACTTATTTCAGTTAAATTTTGGTAAGAGTAACGAGGTGCTGGATGCGCTAAAGCACCACTCAGCACTAGCATCCTGTGTCCATTCGTAGATGGTTTCAGTGATCAGCCTGGGTTTCCCTCCGTGTTCCAGTGGTCCTGTGTGGCTCTTTGCCTTTGGAATGTGCAGAGAGAGTGTATTTTGAGACTGCCAACCTCATCAGCGCCAATAGGGGAAAGGGTTAATGAGGATAATGACTAATATTCTGTGTTGATGACATTGTTGGACACAAAGTGGTTCCAGTGAATGTTTTCACAAGTTCAAATATTAAGTAAAAGGCTTTAATTTGTGTTTGATTTTTGTTTAGGTAACTACTCCAGACCCCCAACATATAGTGGGGTGCCCAGTGCAAGCTACAGCGGCCCAGGGCCCGGCATGGGCATCAATGCCAACAGCCAGATGCATGGACAAGGGCCAAGCCAGCCGTGTGGTGCTATGCCCCTGGGACGAATGCCATCAGCTGGGATGCAGAACAGACCCTTTCCTGGAAATATGAGCAGCATGACCCCTAGTTCTCCTGGCATGTCTCAGCAGGGAGGGCCAGGAATGGGGCCACCAATGCCAACCGTGAACCGTAAGGCACAGGAGGCAGCTGCCGCAGTGATGCAGGCCGCTGCGAACTCGGCACAAAGCAGGTATGCCGTCGGGCGGGCGGTCTGTGTGTGGACGTGTGCACACATGCGGAGCCCAGAGCTGCGTCATTCCCGGCTCACATGGGGGTGGAGAGCAACAGAGGGTCCCTTGGCTTGGCCATTCCTTTTGTGTTGACTATATTCTGTACCATAAAGGTCAGAGAAGTAAATAACAGGTCATGTTGTATGAGACATGGAAGAAGGAATCATTGGTGGGCAAGTCAGCTGTGGGAGGTTATTTGAAACGGCTGTGAATAGTCACTGCACCAAGCAACCTAGAGCCAGTGGCACGGCGAGTGTCTTTGTGGTTCCACTTAACACAGTGAGGTTTAGGCAGGCAATTCTAGAGCCTAAAAACTGGCTAAAATCTAAAACATTCCAAAAGAACTACTCCCTTTTTTTTTTTTTACCTCACCATAAAGATCTTTATTAAAATAGAAACTTTGTATGTGTACATATGTGTATTGTGTGTGTTTGTCTAAATGTATATGTGTGAGATTTATTACTTCATGTTCTTATGTTGTATTTTGTTTTTCTGGGCATAGCTCTCTCTCTGTCCAAACCAAAAGGTGGTTAATAAAACAAGGATTATATTTCCGAAACTTTAAGTTGATAGAGCACAGGCTCTAGCCTCAACTACTTACTTGTTTTTAATCCTGAATTTTAAAATTAATTCTTGAAGTAAATACTTGACCTGTATAAAAATAACTGATTAAAAATTTAGGAGGCAAAGTGAATATGTTTTAAAAGACTCACATGTAAAAATGTTTGAATTATGTTTAACATATGTCAAGGTATGTTTTAAAACAAAGGACACTGACAGATATGTATGAACATATGGTATCTTCAGAAGAAAAGAGAGAAGATTCTGAGTTTGTCAAAGGGAAATAAGAGCTCTGTGTGTGTGTGTGTGTGTGTGTGTGTGTGTTTAAATGTATCCCTTTGTTGCTTTTCCTCTGAAGTTGCTATTCGGGAATGTTAGGGACCCTTCCAGTCTCACTGTTTGCTCCACATAATAAAATGAAAGTCAGTCATATTCTCTCTCCCCCTCTCTCCCTCCCCCCCCACCCCACCCACCTCCTCCGCGTTACAATTACTTAGGATCTTCTGAACCCCAGCGCTATACCTCTGAACTGAACCTATGCAGGCTGTAGAGAGAATGTTTTAATAAACCTGTCCGTGAGGACTGGTTTGGCTGGTCCAGTTGAAGTTCTAATTTAGGTTTAAATGAATTGTCCATTGTCACAACTCAAAAAGCACAAGTTATTTCCTTTTTAAGGAGAAAGTACTTGATTGCATTTGACATGAAGCCTTGGATAGTGATCTGGGAAGAAGATAACTGTAGAGATTAAGGCATAATTGTTTGATTAAAAAACCTTGCTGTGCTCCCTTTCTGAATCAGTTTATATATAATTTTATATAAGTTACTGTATAAGTATACATCCATGCATTTTCATTTTCTATTTCTAATCGGTAGACCATTCCAAAGCCTCACCTTCACATTCCACCCATCAGAGCTCTCCAGGAGTTTAAATGGAGACTGTTTATTTTTTGGCTTTTACCAAAGTCAAAGCTATGCTTCAGAACTGTAACACTGAGATTGGATCTGAGAATCTTACTTTTCTCTCTCCTTTGCCCTGTCCCCCACCCTTTTTTTGAAGGATTGTTCTCCAGCTTCACTGCCAGGCAGCTGCATGGTACAGAGTATTTTATGCCACATTCTGTAACCTCCACACCTATGTGTGGAAATAACATAATGGACAGGGGGATTCCTACTTGTCTACAGAACCAATCCAAAGAAGTTGTTCTTCTGTTCTACTTTAGGCCACCATACATTAGGTCGCCTGCTTATCCCAGCCAGTCTGGGGCTGGCGGACGCCCCATGTTTTCTTCCCAGCACCCCAACTATGGCAACTCTCAGGCTCCCATGATGAACCAGCCTGACCAGTACGGGTAGGTAGCAACATGCCCTGACTTGCTGCGGGTCCTGGGCATTTTTTTAAACTGTTAATGAACATGCCATCTGGCTGCGAAAGGAACACCCAAAGTAAGAGAGTGAAAGACCTAAAAAGAAATCCATCTCAGAGGGGGCTGTCTTTTGTTTATTTTTGTTTGTTTTGGGTTTTTTGTTTGTTTTGTTCCGTTTCGTTTTTCATTCTCACCAGCAGTACTGTGGTAGTTTGGTGGAGACCTGCATGCCGCCCCCCAGATCCCGTCTTTGCATGGCTTCGGCATGGCTTCTTTCCTTCGTGCCTGAGAGGGAAACAAAAAACTTTTATCTACGTAAAAGTAATGAAGTCACCTACTCCAGCGTCACGTCCCCCACTGTTGTCGTTGTGTCGTCTAGGACTTGTGTAGCACCGTTCTCATGACTGTGTTAATTGTCATTCCTGCCACTACAGGGACCTGCTTCCACTCTCGCCCCGAATTCAGAGTGCGGTGGCCCCATGGAGCCCCACTGCAGGAGGCAGGGCTTAGGTTCTTAATAGGACTTGCGAGGGGCCTCGTGCCATCATCACTGAGCAGACATCTGCGCCAACGATTTCTATTATTTCCTTCTCCCAAGGAGGTTTAGAATATTAAAGTCACCAGGAGAATACAACCAAATAATGCAACACAGAATTTTTTTTCTAAACACAGTGTTGCCATATTATTATCAATTTCGACACAGGAATTACATACAGCAACAAAAAGTATCTCTTCTTTCCCACTACAAAACTATAATATCAGGCTGTCACTGTCTTTAGGTTAGTAAATACTCTTAAAGTATATTATTATTTTTACCGATATCATTTAGCATGTAGTAATAATAAGATCATCTCGTGTAGATTGAATAGTGTTAAGGAGTTAGTTTCAGCAGAAAGATACAACAATTTTGTAACATAAAACCGGAAACAATCAACTAGCTTTGTTTAAAGACTAAACTTAGAGAACTGTGTTTTCACTACTTGTTATGAATGCATGACACAGAGAGCTTTTTTGTAGCTTTATATTCAATATACATTTATTTAGGCAACAACAGCAAATGATAATTTTGCAATTGAGAGTTCTAAATCCTGTAAACATGGTCCTCAATGTGGACCAACAAATAAAGAATTCTGTAAACATAATCCTAAAAGTGAAATAAGCATAGAATGAGGTAAACATACTTACTTTGGAGAAATGGTCTTTCCTCTTTTTTCCTTTCTTGTGCTACTTTCAAGGTCACTTCATGAGTTAGTAGGAAGATAACAGTGGGGGGAGAAAAGCGTTTATCATCACCTGCTAATCCATAGGATCTGTCCTTTACCAACTCAGGAGTCCTATTTAGACCCACAAAGCTAGTTTGGCTGTGCCTTGCCAAGCCACATTAAGCAGCTGTGTAAAATGAATTTAAATGGCATGCATCAGAGTAAAATGTCTTCCACTGGGGCAGAAAATCAATGTTAGCTAACCAGCACGGGAAGATCAAATCTGCGTTTCAGCCAGCAACAACCAGATAGCTTCCTTAGAATACAACACCTCCTCCTTAATTAAAAATAAGAAAAAGGAAGATGTTGGAGTGATTCTTTGTAAATCACGTGAAGCACAGTTGGCAAAGGCTCATCTTTGCAGCCCCATCTGTGTTAGCTCTGAATTTTGCCGTTTGCGTTTACACTATTCTTTCTAAAAAAGAAAGAAAAAGTTTTATTTCTATTTTAAATCTTCCTTCCTTTGCACTTTGCAATATACATAACCTGTTGTGCCCTTTTTTTTTTTAAAGTAGAAGCTTGAATGTGAGAAAACATGTATAGTACATGTTTCAGTGCTATGGGTTAGGAAATTTGATTTTCAACATGTTTTTGCTTTACTTAACAGCCCATTGAAGCAAACTTGCGTTTTTGCTTTTGTTCTTGTTTTCTTTCCCCATTGATAGGTCTGTCAGGGTAAAGTTAGGTTGGCAACTTGAAAAGCCAGTTCACTAAATGGCAGTCTCTCAGGAAGAAGTGGCCCAAGCCTTTCAGAAATACAATATTCACAGAGTTGGTTATAATGACTTCTTTCTCAAGTCAGAATCCCAAAGGGCCTAGAGCCTAAGAAAGAATCTGAAAAAGACAAATTAGTGATGAAGGGAGGGAGGGAGGGAGTGTGTGTGTGTGTGTGTGTGTGTGTGTGTGCGCGCGCACGCAATTAGAGACAGAAAGCTAACTGCAGAAATGAAGGATTATGGCAATTATGCTTCAGGCTTTTTCAGCTAGTTGGATGTAAAATAATATAGAGGAAAAAACACACAGATTAAACTTGTTAGAAGCTGTTTTACTAATTCCTTTTTTAAGAGTGACATTGTGAGAGTAAAGCTGCTGTGGTGAATAAGTTAAGGAACATATGGATGAATTGTTTTTTCTTTGTCACCTTTTGAGTAAAGGACTCCCTCATTTTGATTTTCAGACAATTTACAATAGAATGTGATGAATCGTACTGTTCAGGTACTAGATTAGCTGAGTAATACTATACAGTAATTTGAAATTAGCAATTTATATGTAATATCTGTCCAGGACCTCCCCCCATACACATCTGATATACTTTTTTACTCAGAAGATACCTTTCTGTGTTCAGTTTTAAAGCATTTCTAGATCATGTTCTATTCTTTTGAAGTAATGAGAAACAGAGAGTGGGAAATACTAGTTGTCTTACTGAAAGCCTAGTCAGGGCTGGCAGGATGACCTTCATCTTCAGTGCAGTTCTGACGGCTGTCTGCAGCATCATGTCGGAGGGACTCTAAGACACTGTCAAAGCACAGACGAGCCAAGGTCGGCCAGAAGTTTAGGAAAGACTTTGGCCTACTGCTTCTAAAGAAGCATTTCCATGAATCCCAGGCTATATCATAATCCTTCATATTTTTTGAATGATTGACCTCTATGCTTAACACACACACACACGTAAAATAAATTTCCCACGGTCATTTAGTGTGTTTTGCATTCATTCTTTCATTCTAGGTGGCACCCACCTGGTACTGTCTGACAATTGACATCTCTGCCCAGTAGAGCTGATCTGTGGATTTGGATATTTCAGCATTATCCAGATTTTTTTTTTCTTGGAAATGAGCTCCCAGGATGATGCATGACTTCAGTGAACTTACAAAAGGCCTGGCAAGCCCTAGACCTTTAAGCCATGGTAGATTTTGATTCCTTGAAGTCAGCCATCCCCAGCACCTCCTATATCTCAACTTCAATCAAGTCTTCGGTGACTTGAGATGGTTTGTGTCAAAGTCCTGGCACAGATCTTTAGGATAATATTTTCACCAGGATAGCTTCCAAGAGGATATAGAATTTCAGTTGTACAATAATAGAATTTTAGAGCTGGAAAGATTTTAGATGGCATCCAGTCTGTACCCCCCAATTTTATGATGAAGGAAACTGAGATCTACAAAGTTACCTGCCACGGGTTATTTAGTTAGTTACAGGCGGGGCGAAGTCGACCCCAGGGCCCTGTCTCCTGCGCCTATGGCTCTTCCTTCTGCTTCGTGCTGTCTCTGTAGATTTTCTTTTTTTAAAAAAAATCTCTTAATTTCACTTCTCCCTCATGTCTAAAGGCAAATCTCTTGATGCTAGTAGAAAGCAAACATTAATCAGTGTCTCATTGGAGATGCTATTTCTTGCATCGAAGTCTGGATTGTTTTTCTTTAGCTCAGCCTTTGTTGTGTCTGAAAGGAAGGGAGCGCTTTGCTGCTTTCCACGCAGGCTACCTGCACATCAGGAGTGGTTTGTTTCTGGAACCACACGCCTTATGAAGTGAAGCGACAGTTTACTTGATGGCACACAGCTGGGTTTGAATTTCTGTCCTTTTCCCCCTTCAATCGCCCACCAGTGGCGCTTTAACATGTTGCATTCTTGAGACTGGAGCGTAGCTGTTAAAATAAGGATTCTGAGTCGTGCAGGAGCAGAACCAGAAGTTGGCATTTTTACCCAGATAAATGCGTGCACCTGCGTGATGCTGATACAAGCAATAGCTGTCCCTTCAAAGACTCCCCATTGAACCCACTTAATAGCAGACAGAGGAAGACTCTCAGACTTCTTAGTTTTTTAAAAAAGAAAGAAAGAGCAAAAACGAGTCCATTTGAAAAGTCTCATTTCTCCTGCTGAGGAGGGAATTTTTATACTGAATATCACAACCCTGAGTCTGGAGACTTACATCTTAATTCTTAAGTCATACCAAAAGCTAGGATAACTGAAATTAGCTTTTAAATATTTTTGGTTTTAGTAAAGTAGGAGATGAGGGATTTTAATTAATATTATTTTCCAATCTTAGCCACTCTTTAACAGGGGGAATAAATTTCATGAAGTCTTAACCATAAGGTAGCTCGATCAGTAGCAGCCTAACAATTGATGTTGACGCAGCTGAATGTTTTGTGGGAGTCTGAGCAGTGGTTCCTCTGCTTGGGAACAGGTAGCTGCACGTACAGACCCTGGTGGATCGGGCCTGCGTAGACGCTTATACCTGTGTCTTACATGCACCATCCTCCCCCCCCCACACACACACAGCTTCCAGCACCTCTTCTTCAGTGGGGTGTATTTATAATTCATTTCCCCTGTTGCTATTTGCCAGCAAGGCACTTTTTCTCTATTTTTTTTCCTCTGAAGCCAGTATGACTCAGTCTGCTGATGGGCTAGGAGGCACTGATGTGGAAACACAGTAATGGAGACAGTGCATTAACACATCAGAGAGAAGGGGCAAAAACGCACGTGTGTGCAGCCTCAGTCATAGTGGGTCCACGGGCTTAAAGAGCTGTGAGTGATCCGTGTTAACTAAGAATTTAGCCCTTTGGATTTGGGACAATTAGGTATTAAAATAATAGCTATGATTTGAAAAGTCATGTTATTGAAAGACAAAACGAAAAGATTTCAAAGGCTTAAATAGAGTTTTAATTTTTACAATTAAATGTTAGCCTTTGTTTTAACATCTAAACACTATGGTTTAATTTTTAGCTCCTTTTTTGCCTTCAAAATTTAGAATTTGAATGCATATTGCTGTGTTGGTATTTTAAGATTATGATTTCAATCAAATCTTTCAGAGTTCCAGAATTTTTATAGCAGCCATAAAGTACGTTTATTAGGCTTCAAATCAAAAAGTAGTAAAACACTAATTTTTAAAATACTAAGAGAGATTTTTTTTTAAGTTTAATGAGATCCAAGGAATCAAAGTATGAAATGTACAGCAAACCTTTAATGGACTCGAGTCTGTGAAGTTCCTTAAACCACTGGTTGTTATCTAGAGAGATTTTTAAATATACACACACACCCTCACCCCAGCCTCACGCCAGGTGAGGCTTGTGAGCCTGTGTTTTTTATAAACCCACTGGATGATCCTGGTGTAGAAGAACAGCACAAATCTGGGGATTGCATTAGGGAATCCTGCTGCTGAGGAGCACTAGTGAAAAACACAGAGGGAGGAGGCAAGGAAGCCCAAGCTCGGAGAGCCCGTGCTCTGTACCTGATAGACGCTGACTGAAGAAAAGACTGGACTAGAGCTGGGGACACTGGATAGAACTAGAAGGAACTGACGTTTAAACAGACCTGATACCGTGACTCAGGCTTTGGCGATCTTTTGTCTCACTTTCTACCTCTGAGCATCCTCTCAGATATCAGTATCTTCCTGATACTCTGAGATATTCCAAGTTCCCCTCCATTCCTAGAACTGCCTTCTTTATTCAGAATGTCTTCTCTCCACATCCCAGTCTGCACCTCTCACAGCTGGGTGCTGTCCTTACGTCTAAGAGAGCTCTCAGTGATGTGTGTATCGGGTTGGAGCTCTGATTAACCACGCGAGTCCTCCATCAGTGGAGTGTGTGCCCAGGTTCACTCATCCAGGCCACTTGTCTTCCTTTCTAACCTCATAGGCCCACTAACATCTCTTCCCCCACATACCACATTCTCACACCGGACAAACTGGGAATATCACATCTAGAATCGGCATTACAGTCCACCCGTCACTGGAAAAAATCAGCAACCCAGCCCAGCCAATCCCAGCTCTTCAGAGTTGTTAAGGGTAGGAGTGCTGAGATCACATTGGTCTCAGGTAGTACCAGTGGCCTCAGCACCAACCTGCGAGGCTTTCAGGTTGAAACCAGGAAGTGTCAAGTTGTTCTCAGTCTGAAACCTCATAACCTTAGCAGGGTTTGGGGCTGAAGGCAACAAGAACAGTTTGTAAGTGATGAAGAGGCTGTGATCCGGGTCTTGGTCTTTCCCAGTCTGGGGTTGGGGAGGTGTCATGGGTGACCGTGTGAAGATCATAGGTGGGGGGCTGCATTGTCCGACTGCCCAGAGGGCCTCTTAGCTGGTAGCGTTAAGCCTGTGGGAGCAACTCCCTGAGGCTCTCCTAATCTTGACCTTCATTCTTACTTTGAACTCTATTTCCATTACATAGATTAAAAAACAAAACCAAACCATAAGGTTTTGTCCCTTGCTTTGAAAGTTAACTCTTACTGGATTGCCTTTGATTGTTAAATACCTACCAGTACGAACTTGCTGGGTCCTGCCCCTCCGGCTTCTCGGTCCAGAGCACCTGGTGTGGACGTAAAGAACTATAGTTCTGCTCAGCTATCAGGCCTTTCTTGCAACATTTTTTACCCTAATTTTGAACGGTGTTTTGCTGAAATAAATTAAGTAACTTTGTGGCCCAAGGCCACCTGTAGCTCAGAAAATCTGTAAGAACTTTAGGAGGATTTTTTTGTAAGTTGGAAATAACCATATTGATATATTTCCTGGCACTGCGGCCCTGGACAAGTGCATTCCTTGTTAGAGGGTTTGACAGAATGTTGCTGTGGTAAAGTGTATGAGATGCGGATCTCAGGACCCAAATTCCATTTTATTTTTTTTAGCCGACAGCCTGGTCCATTAAGGTACAAGAAGTCTGAATGCACGTGAGACCTGTGCCCTCTCACTTGTCCCCTCCTAAAGCAGCACTGGGGTCAGCTCGTTGCTGCCTGCTTCCTGGCTCCTCAGTAGCTGCCACGCCCATTTGCTGCCTGCGTCCCAGGTGCCCAAACCTCCAAGGAGACCCACTCCCGTGTCAGTTCGCTCTCCCTTACGGCTTGTACCCAGGAAGGCAGTGTCCTGGTGTAAAGGTGGCAACTCCTATCGCGGAGAAGGAATAGCCTTTGTAAATCATTCGAGGTCTTAATGGTATTATGATGTCAAGATAAACTTTCTTAAAGATCTTTAATATAATGCAGTTAGAAAGGGGCACTTTTTTCTTTCTAAGGGGGACGCCAGAGGCAACTAGTTTTTCTTTCACAAGGTTCAACAGATCTCATTTTTAGCAGACAAGGGAACTGTGCCAGTGACGTCTTGTTAGCGCCAGTCAGAAGCCACGGGTGCCAGCACCCACCCAACAAAGTGCCGGGCTCCCCTCTTGCAGGGAAAAGACAGGTTTGGGGCCCAGTGCTGCCCCTGTGGCTTTTGTAACGCCCTGCCCTTGAAGGAAGTGCTGATGTCAAAACCTCTGAATGTAGCATCTTCAGAAGGGAGTTTTTTAGTTCATTTTTGTATGATTGCCAGTAAACAGTTCGTAAGAACAGAACGATGGGTTTAACAAACCAAAATCAACTTTGAGATGAAGAGAACAGTCTTAGTTCTCAATTACCAAAATTCAAGGAGCCAGATAGTTCTTGCACTTTCTTCACACCCCGACAAGGAAGTGTCTCGCTTCAGAAGCCTAGAGCTCTATTTGTTCTCCTGGCTGCTTTGAGAGAGAAGGTGAAGATCAGTCAGCTGCTTTAGGAACAACTAAACCGGGTTACCTGCACACTGAAGCGAAAAGGGAGTACTGAATCTTGACATTGCACGACAGGTGCCATTTTAGAGTGAGTGCCAGGAGCGGAGCTGGGAACAGGTTGGAGCCCTTTGAGAAGTCCGCAGGGAATAGGTAACAAAAAGGGAAGCAAGGTCTCTGACGTTACAGGGTTTCGGGACATTCAGCATGGAATATGCAGGATTCCTCCGTGCTTGGTGGAAACGGCTTCACTGAGATGCAGGGGTGAAAATACAGCTCTCTGGAGAAAGGTGGAGAGAACCAGGAGGAGTGCTTAAGGCACAGAGAGGCCCTGTGGGCAACGCCACGTTATATAGGCCCGTGGCAGAGACACGCGTGGGACAAGTTAGGCTCTGAAGAGTTATCTGCAAATATACACTCACCAAAGACCGTTCTGGAGAATTTGCTAACAAAGTCATTACTCCCCTCTATTGAAAGGGTCTTTTTCATAGAGATGTTGAATGTTATTACATTCCTCTTTGCCCGTGCTTAAAGGAAGAAAAAAAGAAAAGAAAACTTAAATGTATCAATTACCAAAGGGTTTGGGGAGTTATTAATTTATAGCTGGGAAGTGACTGATAATTGTTGCTCTAGCTGATTTGTTGCTGTCATCATACCCACTTAGGCTCTCCTTAAGGGAACAGGCTGCCTTGAAAAGAGGTGATGTTCACACAGGGAAGATCTTAGAAAACAGACCAAGAAGTCTTGTAAAGGGCGTTCCTGCCTAGGGAGGAAGGCGGACGGAAAGGACTCGCCCTCCGCTTCCCAGACTTGGGTCTCCAGCCGCCCCCGCGACGTGGCCTCCTGGCAGCTCAGACCCCACGTGTCCAGAGCGCAGCTCACGTCTCTCGCGGGTCTTCCCTCGCAGCAGCGGCCCCTTACCTGCCCCTTGTGCAGCCGGGCAGCCAGGGGACGTCGGGCCACCTTTTCTCTCCCCACAATGTCTGACTCATCACCGAGTGCTGCGGGTCTACCTCTGGGGGAGCGCTCAGCTCCCCGTCACTCCCACCCCGGTTCCGCGCGCCACCTTGTCTCATCTGGACTCGCGTGACAGCCGCACACCTGTTGCCCTGCGTTCATTCTTCCTGCCTCTCCTGTGCCCTCCCCGCCGTCCCCCAGCCAGAGGACCATGCCTTTGAAATGCACATCCTTTTCTGCCATTTCTCCTGCTTAAACCCCTCGTCTCTGCCGGCTGCTCTTAGGGTACAAGCGAAACCCCAGGGAACCGTAAGCCCCACGTGACCTGGCCCCGCCCTCTCCCTCTCATCTCTTAATCTCTCCTCTCCTCCCCTCCTCACCTGACTGAGTCCCTTTCCATCCCTCAGATCTCACCTGAGGAGGGGGGTCAGAGGGGCCAGCATCCCTTCCTCAGGGAACGTGCTCTGACCTCCTCATTATAAGCACCCCCAGCGTGTGCACCTCTCCTTTATCCGCACGGCGTGGTTGCAGTTGGACACTCCCTGCTCTGGTTACTCGACTCGTGTTTGCTTTTGTCTGGGCCTGCCGGTGGGCTCCTTCCTCCCTTGCCCCTCCCACACCCATCGTGCACACGTGTCTGTAACTGTCAGCTACAAAGAAGGTATTTCTGACTAATTTTGTTATTATAGCACGCCTTCCTGAGTGAAAGGGGTGCGACAGTTTTTTAAAAAGTAGTGTGTGGCTGTGCATCTTTCTAGGAATCTACAGATTTTTAACTCATTGGCACTTGCATTTGTTCTTTGTCTTTGGTTTAATGATATAAGCGCCACTTTACCTTCACAGGGTTGATTTCTAGCCAAAGCAACTGGCTTGTTGAGATGATGATTTCCCCACTAGAACTGCAGTTGCATTTGCTGTTACAGGTGTACCGATGGATTAGCCACACCGAAAATGGGCTGCAGTTCGGACAGCTTTCACTTCTGTTTTGATTGTGTTGTTTTGGGGGCAAAGCTAGCGATTTTCATTCTTCAGATATTAGATTTTAAATAATCTTGACTGAATGTGTCCCTCTTGGTACTGCTTTGGAAGAGCTGCTGTGTAACTTAGGTTGAAAGTCTGTTTCACCAGTGATCTGGACACGTACGTGCAAATTATTTGTTTATAAAACCGATTATTTGTGTTTATTAAAATAGGGCATCCTGTGTAATGTTATGGATAACGATTGGAGCTCTCCGAGGTTGAACTGCTGGAATTGGGCTTTTCAAAGTTTCAAGTTCCTGGTTCTGATAACTACTGGGCTTAAGTGGGAAAGTACCCCAAGTTTTAGTGTTAGTCTCATTTATTTTGTCAATAAGCAGTCTTTTCTGGCTTCATAACTTAAACTACATCCATAGTGACAGTCCGTAGGGAGAAAGATACATATATTTGGCAGTCATGCCGTTGTCCAATGAAGCATGCACTGCTTTATGTTCCTTTTGAGCATAATTCAGTAATGATATTTTCAGTGCTAGGATTCTTCAGAGTGGAGCTTCTCTCCGTGTGTCTTTGCCACTAGACTTTATATAAAGTGGCTTCACTCACCTCGTGTCTATTTCCAGAGCGTTTCTTCTGTCTGTCCCTCCCCTCCTCCAAAGAGCTGTATCAGAAATCCATTCATTGTCAAAATAAACATATCCCACTCTCCAGTCTATCCCTATTGAGAAAAAGTAGTGATTGCTAAAACAATATGGCCTACAGATTCTTTTAAAGCACGAAAATCATATACAGGCTTTATTTTACTTTAAATTTTATTGTAGTTGACTTAAAAACACGACATTTAGAAATGTGTGGTTCCTCTGTATTGGATTTCGTACTGACATTTTTACCTGCTAAAATTCAAACTGTGGTGGGAAGCTGTATTCTCCTTTCTGTTTTCACCGTGAACCATTGGAAACAGTCACTTTAAAATCGGTGTTTGCTTCTGGGTTTTTTCCCCCAAAGCCAGCCCTTTATTGGCAGATGAACGTGTAATGTTTGAGAAATCTCCAAAGTGAATAAAAGGACGAGCCATGAGACACCACCTGTGTGTGTGTAGACCGAGGAGTGCTGGAGGGAAGTGCGCTTGCCAGCTCCACTTCTGAATCACTCTCGTTGTCATCACCTGCTTTTTGTCATGGAATGACAGATCTTAAACACTTAGGTCTAGTCCCAACTGAAGACCAATTCATGTGCCTCTGGTTACTCTGCAAGTCCGCACGTTTACATAGCAACCGCCTACGTCACACCTCGACACTCCCGAGCCGGGGGAGTCCTGCCGGGCTGTGCCCCGGCCCCCTGGCCCCCGGCCAGCGCAGGGCCGCGTGGTAGTAAGCGCCTTGTGATTTGTGGCGCCGCCCAACACGGTCGGTTCCGCAGGGCGCAGTCCAGTAGCCGCCTCAGCAGCATAACAGCAACAAAACGTTATTTTCCAATGTTTTTATCACCCCTACCCCCAGCCATTATTGGGCATTCACTGCCACAGCCATTGCGGGTTAGGAATCCGTGCCGTCAGGAGAGCGGTCATTCGTAACAAAAACCATCTGAGCCCCTAGACCCGCTAGAAACAACATCCCAGCTGTTCACAGATCCAAAGATCAAGGTAGGGCACTTTGCTCTTCCAGGTACAACTTACGTCTTGGTAGGGTTTTACGTTGAAAATATTTCCCTCACGTCAGTTCGTACTTTTGCCTGTTTTTGTTTTGTCGCTCTTGTTTCGTTTTGAAAACAAGAAACTGGTGACTTGTTGCTTTTCTCTCCTAATTCCATTTGGAGCATTCCAAATGCTGCTGTGGTCAGAAGGAGAGCCGGTAGTCGGTGAGCACTGCCTCTGGAAAGGGACCAGCGTCCTCTGAGGCTGCCGTGCTCCTGGTAATAATGGTCATTGGCCCAACCGAGTCAGCGTTCTGTCATGAGCCCTGGCAGTGCGCTTATGTCAGCGACACCACAGTGAGCTGGAGCGCCCGGCCTCGTCAGAGAGGCAGCCATCTGATGTGTCCTTCCAGAAAACAAATCGTCTCGATTTCCAAAATTCAACAGAGGGCATTGAAAGCTCTTTTTTAGTATCAAGCCCATTCTGCTTGTTCAAAATTACCAATAGTCTTGGCAGTCATTTCCAAAGCAGTAATGAATAGGATTTCTTCTGTGATGATGACAGACTGGCTCTCTCCCCCGTTTAGACAGGTGGCCAAGTGCTATGCTCGTGGCCGCACGTGCCCTGCTCTCCTGGGAAGGCCCGTTTCCCTCTCAGCTCCTTCCTTGCTTGGATACTACCCAAGAGGCCCGTAGCACCCAGGATAAACTCCCTCCTCAAGGCCGGTGTCCAGGGGGCTGGTCTGTCCACTTCCACTACCTCTCACTGTGTCCACCTCGCTGAGTGAGCCCTCCAGGAGGCCCAGAGGAAAGCACCGCTCTGATTTGTCACTTTCTACACCAGAAGAGGAGTATGGTAGACACAAGGAAGGAGCACAACAGGCTGCTTTGTCTCATCGAGAGTTAGCGTTGTTACAGGGCCCTTAGAGAGGAAGTATATAGCATACTGGGCTGAAAGGAGGCTTGGGAACTTCTGTTTCTGCCACTTTGTGTCTTCAGGCAAGTTATTTAGTCTCTCTGATCCTCATTTTCTTTCTCTGTGTGTGAACATAATGCCACCTCCCTTCCTCCAGGAACTTAAAAAATTAAATGTGTAAAGTACCTGGAAATCACGCCACGCATATTTGTAAGTACTTGATAAGTTGTTGATGTTATTATCAGTTCCTCCATGTTCAGATGTAAAAACTGAGGCTAAGAGAGCCAAAGTGATTTTCCCCCTGGATCCCAGTGACAGTGGAAGGTGTCACTAGTGACAGACTCAAGAGCCCTGGCTTTTCAACCAGACTCTTAAAACTATAAGCATAGTTTCATTGAGGACCATCGTAACCAGCAACTGACATCCACCACATGGACCTTTAAATCTTTAACTTTTTGTTATTTTAAGTATATTTTTTAAAACCTCTGTTATGTGCACTTTCATCATCTTGCGGTGATTGAAGATGAATTGTGCAGACTTGGGGGAGAAATAATAGATTAGAGTTGGGCCTTTGAGGTTACTTAATTGAACCATCTGCCTGATGGATTTTATACTCTGATTCCCTTTTTCCACCTTAGTTATAAACAAGTGTGCTTAAGGAACTGTTAGCTTCATACACACGTTAGTTTCACCACATGTGAAACTGAATTTGGTGGAAGTTTGAAAAGGGGGCCATCTTTCAAAATGCCTATTCACAATGATTATGTTCTCTATCAATTCATTCATTTAACAAAGACTTTTTAGTAGCTGTGATGTGCTCATTCGTACTTCTCCGGAGGCATATACACCTATAAGAGCCAAAACATGAACACAAATTATTTTAATACACAAAGGAAAATGCAGAAGCTATAAAGCTATAAAAAGCTATATAGGCACAGAGTCTGGAGAAGACAGAGCTTCCAGGTCGGAGAATAAGGGCGGCCTTCATAGAGGAGGCTACCCCTAAAACTGGATCTTGAAGGACAGGTCAAAGCAATCACTGACTTGGAAGTAGTCTCCACAAAACACAGCCTGTTCATGAGTTAAGGATGCTCTTCATGTGATTTATCAACTAAAGAAATTAAGAGGACAGTCCCAACAGGTGCTACTTGTTTTCCTTTGAAACAGTTACACGAATGCTAAATCGTCTTTTTGAATGAAACTCCTCAGAAGAGAACCTAAGATAGTGAAGTCAATGCCAACAGTCTACATTGCTGATGTTTAAGACCCTAACCATATAGGGATATGTTCATAGCTGCCGGGCAGCGTATTATAAGTATTTGATGACCTAAGGGTTCATCGGAAGCCACTAGGTGATCTTGGGCGCACCCTAGTGAACTGCCGTCTAGTCCCACCAGTGTTAGTTATTCGAAGCGGGGGTAGGTGAGCTGTGGTTCAGGGCAGAAGTAAGACTCCCTCCCTCCCAGAGCTTCACTCACAACAGTAGCCTCTCAGACTTCTGGAACATTCTTTCCAAACCGTCATAAGTGTTAGTTTGTACAGAACTTCTCTGAATGGTTGGTAAAATATTTAAAAGAAAGAAAAGACCACTCAAATCTTTGGTACTTTGAATTTTCAGATAGACCATGTTTGAACTTCTTCTACCAAGCAGAAAGTTAAATCCACTGAAAATAGCTACACAAAAAGAATCGTATTTTTTTAATGACTTGTGTTAATTTCTTAAAGAATCTCTTAAAATTTTTTTTTACTATTCATTAAGAGCCACCAAATGACAGTTTAATGGAGGTGGAGGGGTTGTCATTACAATTAGTTTGTAACAGATAAACAATGTGTCTGGGGATTTTTACCTCCGCTATCAGCTCTCCTCCTAAGAGTAAACGTTAGTCGCCAAAACTGTGATACGTTTTTAAATGTATACTATTTACATAAGAAAAGCTTGACCACAACAGTGGAGTCTTTTCAGGATTTTGCCCCATTGCCAGCATCTTTCTTTTGGCATTGTAGTTTTCCTGGGACAATTAAACCTCTTCTCCCCACCTTTCCCTGTCTCATTCCAGCCGTTAGAGACATGACATTATGTGACAGTTGTCTCCTTCAGATCAAAGAATACCCTTTTCCTCTTTGCAAGAGTGAAGAGAAGTTTGTCTTTCCCAGAGCAGAGCGTAGGCACAAAACTAACAAAACTAAGTCACCAGAAAAATGAGTCTGCACAGCAGTGGGGGAGGGGTGCCTGGGAGCCCACGGGGACACGTAGAGCCCGTCTAAAAGCTCCCCTTCCCTTCTGTCACAGGAGACGTCCTACAACAGAAGTGGAAGTCTGATGTTTACTGTGTAATTTTAATATAGGGAAACTGATGTGTTTTTAACAGTACCTCATCGCAGAATGTCGAAGGGAGCTTTGGAGATGCTTTCTCCAGTATTCATTATATCAGAGAAGTTAGGTCAAAGAAAAATGTTTTTAAACAACACTTTCACGCTGCCCATTCGTTTTCTGTTTCTCGATTTTTGGTTTTCGATGGGAGGATATTAAGTAGTGTTAATAAAGAGTCAGATCTTTTTAAATGTTAGACATTAATTTTGCTTGCTTTTGTAATTCCTGTTCTTATTTCAAGTTCCCCTTTTCCTGCTTATATTCCTCGATATAAATTATAACCTGGAACACCAGACATGATTATCTGTGGAACTTACATTGTTTGGAATTTTTACATAGTATATTAAATAATTACTTAGCAGTAGAGTTCAGCCTCTCGGTCCAGGAAATAAATTATTTTAAGGGAACAAGAACAATAATGGCCCCACCCCTCGCATAAATGACTGCCATTATGAGAAATGACTGCCGGGGTAAACTGCTGCTACTGTGCGTGGTCAGGATACGTATGCGTGTGCTTTCTCTTCATATAGGCAAGGCGGCTTTCCCGGCGTGAATCAGAGCGGACTCATGGCTTCCAGCTCTCCCTACAGCCAGCCCATGAGCAACAGCTCTGGGCTGATGAACACCCAGGCGCCCCCCTACAGCATGACGCCCAATATGGTGAACAGCTCAACAGGTAACCTTGGCAGCTCTGCGCTTCTGAGGGCCGCCCTCCCGCTTCCCTCTTCTCCTCTTAGGCTGGTACCCCTGAGAGTATAAAAGCAAATCAAGCAGTCGGATCATTTGGTGAAAAGGGGGAAAATACTACTTCTCTGCTGCTTGGATACTTGCTCCATCTATTAAGACTTGAGGATGACATTACGTTTTATGTAAATTATTTTTATTCACTCTGTGTTTGTGTAGTATGTGGGCATATTTCACGTGTCATTGGAGATTGCTTGCAGAGTATATACACGAAGCTCTTTTTGCCTTTGGGCTTTATTAGGAGTATTGGAAGATTCCATGACAAAGTCTACCTCCATTTGATAGTGGCAGAGATAAACATTTAAAATTCATATTTCAGAGGAAATGATTGAAGGCCAGGACAAGGGGGTGTTTGCAATAGTTTTTTTTTCATTTAGGAAAACTCACCTTTAAATGTACACATGAAAATAGTTGTTTTTATAGCTGCTATTTATAGACTGTCGCTGTTGAGAAATTGTACATTTTTAAATGAATTGTTTTAAATTTTTCATGACGTTTAACTTTTTCAGCACACTTTATGATCTCAACAATTGCATTCTTACCAAATCCCATCTGATGAGTGGAGTAAGAGTATGCTGTCAGTTTGTGGAAATAACAAAAATGTCTAAAACTGTGCAAATGCTCCACGTTCTTAGGCCCCCAAGGTCCTGAACCACCCTTTACAAGCCCCCTATCTAGTGATGATGAGCACTGCTCTTTAAATGAGAAAACGATGACGTATTTCACCTGACCTGTTAACTTCTTCTGGCGCCGACGTTTTGGGTAGGATTCCCTCCTTTAGTTACTACAGAGCTTTGCATAGCCAGCTGTGCGTCTGGCAGTGCTTTATGATGTGTTAGAAAAGTGCTGTGGAGTCAGAGGCTGGGCTTCCTTATTACCTTTTTTCATTTCCTCTGCCTTTCGCCGCCTTTCTGACCTCTCCATCTTTGAAAGACGCCCCAGGAGCTGTTGTTTCTTTGTCAGGAACGAGAGACAGCTAGAGGCTGGGCTTGCATCCCATCTGAGCTTCTAGGGTTGTTGGTTTCTAGGGTCTAATTTAATAGTGCCATTCCCTGATTACTTCTCTTTAAAAGTTAATGGAAGAGGAAAAAGTAGATGCTACTGGTGAAAATGAAGCTTTTTAATAAATAAATCCAACAGCCCTTCCTGATGTTAAACAGGCATTCATCCCAGCAGGTGGATGTTTTTGTTTTTGTTTTTGTTGTTTTAAATTTATTTATTTTGTTTATTTTTGGCTGCATTGGGTCTTCGTTGCTGCGGGCGGGCTTCTCCAGCTGCGACGAGCAGGGGCCACTCCCAGCTGTGGTGTGCGGGCTTCTCACTGCAGTGTCCCCCCCATCCCAACCCTGTTGCGGAGCACGGGCTCCAGGCACACGGGCCCAGCAGTTGTGGCTCACGGGCTCAGCAGTTGTAGCTCGCGGGCTCTAGAGTGCAGGCTCAGCATCTGGGGCGCATGGGCTTAGTTGCTCTGCAGCACGTGGGATCCTCCCAGACCAGGGCTCGAACCCACGTCCCCTGCATTGGCAGATGGACTCCCAACCATTGCACCACCAGGGAAGCCCCGAGGTGGATGTTTTTACATCTGAAATGAAAGATAAAAAGCTTGAACTATTAGCTAGAAGCTTCCCCTTCCCTTCCCAGCACTGTCCGAGGTAATGGTGTATTGGGGTTATGACATTATGTGTTTTGTCTGGCTTGCTGAAATAAAATTACTTCAGAGCATTGAAACTACACAATAAATTTTCACCCACTATTAGCAATACTCATTTTTCCCTTTTTTCCTTTGGACCCCAGAGCCACAAAAAAATAACCAACAACAAATAGATGCCCTGCCTAAGAAGATTTATGTATTCCTGAGGAATAACCAATTTAATGGAGATTCACAGAGAGGGTTTCTTTTTATTTTCATTATTCAGATAATTCAGCTATTTGTTATTTCATACAGAGGAACTGTTCAGCGAAAGCCCGTCTATCCTCACAGTCTTTTGTATAGGTTACTACTAGTACATATATATTTTTTCATTGCATTGTGCGTTTTGAAGTATTGAATTTTTAATAATTTAAACATTTACCAAATTTTCCTCTACCCATTTATATGATTTGATTCCAGCTTTATTAAGTCAAATGCTACCTGATAGAAAGTAATCATCCAGCATCTCCAAGGAATATTGATGATTTAGCATTTACTGTGTCTCTATTGATAGATAGATGTGAATCTGCTATAACTGCGTTACAATCTCTGAGGGAAACAGGAATGACAAAGGAACCCAGAATGTTACAGTGTGGCTCCTGATAGGAGTTTTGGTCTGAAGGTATACACTTGACTTTTCTAGAGATGGGCCAGAAATGGCTTGGATCATCACCACCTCAGATTACTTGGTTTGGGCCCATGGAGATAAATTACCAGTGACAACAGCAAAGCATTTTCTCCAACAAAGGACACTTTTGGAAAAAGTGCAGATAATACAAATGATGGCCAGTGGGGTTTTATGAACCTCAGTTAGCAGCTTTGTGCAGCCGGCATTCCAGCATCCCCTTTGCTGAGTTCAGACGGTTGTGCTGTAGACAGTGTGCAGGGCCAAAAACAGTCCTCCTGTGTAGTGACAAATTGTTACAAGCCTCAGTGAGCAAGTAATTATTTAAATGGAGTCACTGTGACTGTGAAGGTGGCACCTCTTTCTTCACTTCAGATGTGGGGAGAAGTGGGATGGTGAGCAGTGGGGATTGTTTCCCTCTAAAGAAGCTTTTTAAAAATATGTAGTTGGACTAAAAGATTAGAATTATGTATTACTATGGGAAAAATTCTAAATTATGTATAACCTTGTTAAATATACCCTTATATAATACTTGTGTTGTTACATTGTACTTATTTATGTTTCATTTTATAATATTCATTAGTCGTATAATTATCTGCATGTAAACTGTCGCCTTCAAGAAGAAATCTAAATGCTAGCAAATATATCTACTGTCTGTGACTCTAAGTTTGCCTCACCAGAAGTCACTGTACAAAGTATAGGGCATTTCCATCTGAATAACTTACAAATAGTAAATGAGCAGCCATGTGGCACTGTGGCCATGCACTGTCCCCTTGGAAGTATGTCAGCATAGGGAAATTTCGGGGGATTCTTTCAAGGCCTTGCTGATCCAGCCAGAGACAAGAGTTTCTCCTGAGCTTTTCTCATACCCTTTGTATGTGTTAAGAGTATTCTTTATATATTTGCCACATATAAAAATAGTCGTGACTATCTACAAATGTATACACATAGATAGACCCTTTGTGTTTTCAAAAACAAGGAATAAAATATTTTACGGAGTATGGTATATTATTTACCATGAACAGAAAAGATCTGTTTGTGTGTTTCCGGTCCTATTTTACCATCTTCTGGGAATGATTTTGCAGCCTTGCAGGGAGACTAAGTAAAGGAAGCTGGGAGAGCAGGAATGGATGTTTAAGGTCCGTTTTACTTGCACCATATGTTCTTTTTGAATATATTAAATCCAGGTGGAATAACTGCCTTAGGACCTTGACCCACACTTACTCCAAGAAGTCATTCTAGCTCTTAAATTCCAATGGTAAAGCCAGAGGCTACTACTTGAAATGTATTTGCAGTACTCACACAGCACTTTCTGCAGTCAGAGGTTCTTTACTGCCCCTTTTTATGGCTGAACTTTACATGCTGGATTACTGATGTCAAGAGGAGGAAGAACAGTGACTTGATTTAACAAATCCGTATAATATTGGTGGTCTTTCTCTTCTGGGGAAGAAGAAAAAAATAGTGCCCCTGGAGTAACAGTGCCCTGGAAAGCATATGGCTCTTTGCAGTGTTCATTGAGAATTCTGGTAAGAAGTCAAAAATAAGCATTTTAACAAAAGGACTAGTAAAAGCCACAGTAAGGAAAGACCTTATGATCCATTTAGTAAAATAAAACTTACATCGTAAGTAAAGCTATTACTCTATATTCTATACTTATTTATCTCTCAAAATAATATAGCATTGTAATTTTTAAATTTTATTGATTTATTTGTTTGTTTATTTTTGGCTGTGTTGGGTCTTCATTGCTGCGTGTGGGCTTTCTCTAGTTGCAGCGAGCGGGGGCTACTCTTCGTTGCAGTGCGCAGGCTTCTTGTTGCGGAGCACAGGCTCTAGGCGCGTGGGCTTCAGTAGTTGTGGTGCACAGGCTCATAGTTGTGGTGCACGGGCTCTAGAGCACAGGCTCAGTAGCTGTGGTGCACGGGCTTAGTTGCTCCGCAGCATGTGGGATCTTCCCGGACCAGGGCTCGAACCCGTGTCCCCTGCTTTGGCAGGCGGATTCTTAACCAGTGCGCCACCAGGGAAGTCCCAGCAATGTAATTTTTGAAATATGTTTGCATACCCCGAATGCTCATTTTAAAATATGTAATAGGAAATGAAGAAGTTTGGGGAATTTCAAACCAATATACATGCTTATATTCATCTAAGTGTGATTTTTAAATCACTGTAAATTGTCATTAATTATCATAATACAATATTGGCCTAGTTCTTTATGCTAAAAAAACCGCCTTTTATGTACATTAACACATTTAATGCATGAAGAAGGAATTAGAAAGAAATTACTATTTTTCAAAGATAATATTCAGGCATAATTTATTATAAATGCTACCAAACTATCTGTTACAACGTTAGGAGGAGCAGGACTTAAGCCGTGTGTCCATGGCTTTGCCAGTTTCTCTGGAATTGTGTGGCTGTCGTCCCTTTGAACCCACTCTGGGAATAACTAGCAAGGACATGTGGACTTTCATAAAGAAGCCCCTCTTTCCATACTCATCCTGCTTTCTTTCCCCTTCTCTTCTTCTACAAAGGGGGTTTCTTAATGTATAGATTTACTGATTCCTATCTCTCTAGATGCAAGAGGTAGAACTGCACGAAAGCAATCCACTACTTTGCACGAGGCTGTCTTGTTGGTGTAATATCTCTCAGCTGCTTTTTTGAGGTTTCACACGTTCACAAAAATAACAGCATTTTTAGCTGATCCCAATAGATTTTTCTCTGCAGCTGCATCACTTGAAAAAGCTTTTTGTTCCAGTTCTTAAAGTCTAAGTATTGAAAGTAATTTGGAAAAAAAAAAAAAAAAGAAAAACATCCCAATTATGATTTGTGTGTGTGGTGATGACTTCAAGGGCTGACTGAGCTGCAAATGGGCTTTGAAAAACAAGCCAATGTGCCCATGGAAAATACAGGCATTTCAGAGCGCATCATTGGGTGTGCTGATGTAAACTCACAGGCACGTGCCTGGGTAGGCTTTTTTGGCAGGACCTCTGGTCTCAACCTGCAGTGATGCTAACGATATTAGCAAATTAGCACCACAAAGCTTGCCAGCTAATTCGCCAGAGCCCTGCTCACTCTCTCACTGCTGTAATTAAAACTAATTATTTTCTAAAACATAGTAATACATGAATATGTGCAATAATCATTTTGTAGTGGGCAATCTGTGGAGCCTTTTTTTAAAGCTTTTTTTTTTTTTTTTTTGCACATTATGCTGCATGTGCACGGCCGTGGTTAGGCCAGCACGTTGATTTGCAGAATGTAAAATGGGTCCTGTTCATAAAAGCTCAAGGTTTCTTTTCTTTTGAAATGGGAATGTTCTCGGTGTTTCACTCACGTACAAGGCTCGTGACTCTCTCCCCTCTCCCTTTTCTCCTTCCACCTCTCTTCGCGCTGCCTCCTCACACAGCTGTGTGGTGTGACACTCACAGCCCAGTGCTGTGCAGATGGTTTGCACAGTGGGGTTCCGCAGAAATTCAGCTGTTACTCCCCGGATATCTACACTGATTCCCTACTGTAGCCTTGTTCTTCCTTTAAAAGGAAATCTAAATCCATATTTTTGACTTGAAAATATCTAGTAGTATTTGCAATAAATGCGTGTAAATCCGCTGTTCTTTGGTGAACCTTTCATTCTAAAGCCTAAATGAACTTGATTGAATTTCTGAGCCAGGAGCTAGAAAATGAGTTTTGCCTGGGATCATAGGGTTGACTTGAGCTGGTGTGGGTGTCTAACCTGGGCATTTGAGCTGAGGCTGAGGACTGATCCATGTGTGCACTGCACCAGAATGAAAGGAAACCAGCCCCACTGCAAAATAATTAGAAATCCTCTCCTTCAAAAATTACTTTTGATGATTGTTTTTGAAGTCATCTGTTACAACCATCTTCCGTTATTGTAGCCTATGCCATATGTAATAGATGTGATTTTCAAATGAAACAATATAAAGTGGTAAATGATTTTACAAACTATGGATTATGTGAATTTAGGCAGTTAAGAAAGCAATAAATCCTCTAGTCAACCAGTGAAAATAGACATATCCAGCATTTGAATCCCCCATGAGCAATTTAGACATTGGGCATATTTCTACTTGCACCTACTCTATTAAAGCTGTAATAATTTTGAAAAAATAATATTGATAAAAGTTGACTTTCAGTGGCTTAGGTCTTGAGTAAATGATTGCTTTTTTTCCCCCTAAGATAAAAAAGGATTGCCAGAATGTCATGCTACTTAGATTTCAGAAATGAGTATTCTCTGAGTTACAATTTCTTTTTCCTTTTTTCTTTCCTTCCTTGGAGGGAAATTCGGGTGCCCCATCACTCAGTAGCTTGTGTTAGTGGGAGCACAGCCTGACACATCATGTATAATCCCAAACTCTTTCTCCTGTTTTCGATTAGCATCTATGGGTCTTGCAGATATGATGTCTCCTGGTGAATCCAAACTGCCCCTGCCTCTCAAAGCAGATGGTAAAGAAGAAGGCACTGCACAGCCGGAGAGCAAGTCGAAGGTATTCCTCTCTCCTCTGCACGCGGTGTGGGGTCTGCTCGCTGCAGCTGCCGTGGGGCTCTCTCCTCACTTTTTTTCATTTGGTTTCTTCTCTTCCGCATGCCTCCATCTTGTGCGAAATGTTTGCAGTCTTCTTTCCCCGCCCCCCTCATGGTGTGGATCTGAAAGTTACTAGTTCTTATGGCATTTAACTCGTGGCTGGGGGAGAGGGGTGGAGGGACAGGACCCACCCAGAGAAATGCTCCGGGGGTGGGGAGAAGGAAGGGATCTTGCCTGGTTGGTACTTGAAGCCATTTTCTCTGCCTTCAGTTTATAGCTTCCTGTTTTGGCCGCCTTAGCAACAACAACATACTTAATATTTTGCTTTCCTACCTTATTTGATAAATAAGGTGAACAGCTTTTTTTTTTTTTCCTTTCTTTCTTTCATAAGGGGTAACCCATGCTTAGCATTCCATGTAAGCTTGAAGTAAGCATGGTGGCTCAGTGGTCTTATCCAGCATCCAGCAAACTTACCAAGTTATACTAATTAAGAATGTTGTTTTAATACTTTTATATGTGTGTGGTTTTGTGTGTTTGTTTGTACATGTCTTTATATATATATATATATTATATATAAAAATTAGTCTGTTAAACTGGATGTGCTTTTTGTTATTTTAAATAAAGTTTGCCCTACCTTTGTCTTTTTTTTTTTTTTTTTTTATTCCTCTACCACAGGATAGCTACAGCTCTCAGGGTATTTCTCAGCCCCCAACCCCCGGCAACCTGCCAGTCCCTTCCCCAATGTCCCCCAGCTCTGCTAGCATCTCCTCATTTCATGGAGATGAAAGTGATAGCATTAGCAGCCCAGGCTGGCCAAAGACTCCATCAAGCCCTGTAAGTGGCTCTGGTTTTTTGTTTTTTTTGTTTTTTCGGGGTTTTTTGATAATTAATTCTATTTTAATGCTTGCTTATTTATTTGTTTTATAAGACTTTTTCTTCATAATTTATCCATGAAAGGGTTTTCTTTATAGTAGTAACAAAATGAGTAAAGTTTGTATGCATCATACATAAGTTGATTGCTGGTAATGAAACCACTGATATAAAGAAGCGTCTCTATACGAAGCATGTGATTGTGTTACTGGGTCCAAACTCCTTCACGCAATGACTTTGTTTAAATGTCTAATCCATTGTGCGCTTATAGAAGATCTTTAAAATGCGTTAACTGTCCATTTACATGGGAACTAATAGCAGCCATGGAGTATATGATAAGTTTGGCCTTTGGCCTAAATCTTTCATCGGCTATTGTGTCTGAAACATCTTATTTCAAAACTGCCTATCTTGAAAATATAAATATTACACTCTGGGCACAGTTTAGCATATCATCAGCCAGGCTTTGTTTCAGTCTACTTGTCAGAAATTAACAGAAAAGTTGTAGAAATGTTAGTGCACGTGAATATTTGGAATGCTACTCTTAGATTAATGTGTGCCTACATTAGAATCAGTTGAGATAGAAAAATTATATCCTGCACAAGCCTGCTCATAATCTTGATATTAAGTGTTGATTTCATACGATATTTAAAAAAACAAAAATGGAAATGTGCATATAAGGGAATTTTTTTAGCCTTAATATTCTTCTGTCTGTAGAGCTAGGCCTTTATTTTCCTACTAAAGAAATTAAGTCTGTGCCATTAAAAAAGAAGAAGAATGGCACTGTAGTAACCTTTATTTTACATTCATATAAGGAGTCAAAAGACCTTTAAAAAAAAATCTTAACATGCAATTACTTGCCAAGCAGGCTTAATTAATGCGCTAATTTTTGCAAGACAATGTATTGAAGAGCACAGCTCAGGAAAAGCAAGTTGGAGGGAAGAAGACTCTAACTGCAGAATCTGGCAATCTAGTCAAAACCCCAAAAGGAGGCTGCTATTAATTATCCATTCGCTGGTTTAAACAGATAGAGCTGAAGGTTTGAAGACTTGGTAGTTCCAGTAAATGTTTGTAAAATTCATGTGGAGCTCTAGTATAACCAGCATTTTCCTTTTCAGAAGAAGAAAGGGCAATATTCGCTGTTACCTCCTTTGTAGACATATGTTTCGCTTTTTCAACAACTGAGATGAAATGAAAAATGCTTCTAATATGGATTAAGCAGAACTAATGGAAGAGGGAGTGCAGCTCCTTAATTCTGATATCTTTGTGTTATTTGCTTTGAGTCTCAGAAGGCAGCCAACATTGGGGGGCGGGGGGGGGGCGGTCCCATAATCTACTTTGGTGTTTTGTTTTGTTTTAATCATAGAAAAAGTGTTTCTGAATCAATGATACTCTCAAGTTAACAGGTAGAACCCCAGCTATAACTTTTCAAAAACATTTATTTATTGGCTCAGAGGAGAAGATTTCAGAGGTTGAAAATATCTTTAAAACCTTAAGATAATAATTAAGAATAATAATTTATTAAAGACTACTAATAAACCATATTATAGGTTTAAAATTTCCATCTTGCTGATTCCTGAATTATAAAGAATGATTGAGATATTTATTTTAAGTTACTAGCCACATTATCTCTATCCAATAAGCCCTGTAGGAAACTATTATCAAAACCCTCCTTTCTACTTAAATATGAGAAAAAAGAAAACTGAACTGTTGATCTCATTAATATTTCTACATACATTATCTCTCCCTGTACCATAACCATTTTTTGTTTAAGAATTTACAAGCAAAAAAAAAAAAAAGAATTTACAAGCAAACTTCTGGCTCCAGTCTTAGAACAAGGGACCAGCAGAAGATGCGGTTTGAGGTAGTGGGAGGTGTTAGAGATTGCTCTGTGTTGAAAAAACAGCACCACCCTCTAATGAGATGCTCATTCAAGAAAGGAACTAAAGGAGATTGTTATGCAGGGCCTAAGCTTATCTCTGCTATCAAATCACTGCAGATATATATTGAAGAGTATTTAACTTCTCTTTCTGAGATACAACTTTAATTTGTACTTAAAATTGCTCCTAACAATGTTTCTAATAAAGCCTATCTAATAGCAGGCCTGAAATGGACTAAGTAACAAAGATGTTCTATGCTTTGACAGTGTGCCATGGACCAGCACTGTTTTGTTACAAAACATTCTAAAATAAAAATAAACATTTGCACATACACATGCATATACACATATTACCAGGCATATGGTAAAGACTGCTGAAATGTAAATCTGCTTCAAAGACTTGAGGAAAAGTGTACTTATAGACTTAATTAAGTTATATGCAAGGAAAACATTTGTGGCACCATAATAATGTCTTGCTGTAATTTTTCAGCTATCTCCATTTCTTTTTCTTGCCTCCACGACTGTTTCATGCAGTAGGATACAATTTTTACAATACCAAAGCAATACGAGATAGTGCTAGTGGCCTGAAAACGTTAACCAGCTTTCTTCAGGGCTAGTTTTCTTGCCCATTGTCAGTGGGTAGAGGATAAATGACGTTTATCCAAAGGTCACATCATAATTAATGCCTCTGAACAAAAAAAGTGTGTTTTGAGCCTGATCAGCGATAAAGTGTACAGTCTTTATTTCCTAGGGCTTTTGTTTCTCTTAATGTCCTTTTTCTCTGTTTGGGCACCCAACTACTAACTTAGGGAATGGGCTAGTGTGCAGCCCTGGAAGCTGGGAATGGAGATGTTACTCGCCCACCAATCCCTTCTCAGCTTTCAGTCTTATTAGATTGTGTCCACATTCACTTAGCACTTCACTCACTGACAACCTGTTTATAGAATATTTTCATCAGCTGTTAATTCTTACTTGGATGGTGCTAGACTTTTCAGACCTTTCTTGTTCATTTGAGTATTCACTCAGAACAGATAACGTACTGGGTACCTTCAGTGTGCCGTCACTGTTGGTGATTCGAGATCAACCCAGTTCCTGCCTCGTGGAACTTAAAGTCTAGTCAGGAGAGCGGAGGGCAGACAGCTAATCCCACGCAAAACATAGGCCTCTACGCACTGTGAGGCCAGGTGCCACCAAGGACACATAAAGCTTGCGATTGATGATTCAGACCAGGGAGCCGGCATCAGGGGAGGCCTCTTCTAGGCCCTAACATAAAACTGAGGCTTGACCACTTTCTTTTCATACAGATGCATGCATTTTTTTACATTATGGCACCATAAAATGCATTTTTGAAGATCTAAAAACTATGAAAAGTAAAACAATTCTATTAAAAACTGTTACCTTCATTAACGTTTTATGAGAACAAATTGAGATACATAGAAGTTAATTAAACTTAAGTTCACTTAACAAAGAAAGGTAAGAAAAGTTAAAATATGGAGGGTCAAACTAAGTAAATCATTACTTTAGGCCGGTTTCAGGTTACGAGAATCCACTCCTTTCATAGATAGGAACAAACACTTCACAGTCTCATTGCTTGGGTCACGATTAACTCTCTCCTGGAGCCCTTCCACAGTGTGGGTTTAGAGAGGACCTGGCCCAGAACAGCAGCTGGATCTGTTACTCGGGATGTTGGCGGAGCACCTAGAGTGACTGTAAACTGAAACGACTGATTTTATATCTCTTATTTTTAAATGGAATCTCAGACTTTTCCTCTCAGTTCTTCACAGATGAAATGCAAGGGGGAGGTTCATGGTGGTGGTTTTCATGGATTTTAGGTGATAATCGTTTTTTCCTCTGGTTCTTCTTTCAAATTTTTATTTTTTTAAAAAAAAGATTGGGTCCATTGTTTTCAGCGTACCTCCCAATAAAGACAAAGTTTCAAAACTATGATTTGGAAACCTCCTGTTCGTAACCACCTCATTAATGATGGCAAAGTTTCTGAAACGTTCCCAGTATGAGAACGCGGTGTAAAATGTGTTAGAACAGTTTCTTTTCTGAGTCAGGTATTCCTTGGGTGTGAGAATACGGTAAATAAATTTTAAAAACTTATTTGGATATGGAGTATGTTCCATAATCTGGTATGTACATGAGCTTATAGACATATATAGTAACATGTATACATACTTTAAGTTCTTATCTAAAGTAACTTTTAAGTGACTTGCTCTTTAGCTTCAGCATCAAATTCTAAAAGATCACATTATTTTTTTTATCCTACCACTCTACTTTTTTTATTTACATCAACTGTATTACCCAGTTTTATATATTTTATGTAAAGATTCTATGCTTCAATAATTCTAAAACTGAAGGCTTAACATTTTAGCAAGAACAGCTTGGGAAAATTACGTGTTAATTGGAGGGACCTCTGCCACTCACCAGCTTGATTAGTTTCATTCTCAAGCATCCTTTCTCAGGCTCTACCACCACCACTGCCCCCATTTCAGCAGTATGTTTAAAATTATCTTGAGCTAAATATAATGAAAAAGAGTTAAGAAAAACTCCATCTAAAATAAGAGCTATACACTGCAAATGACAACCTAGTAAATAAACATGACTAAATGAAGTATGTTATTATTCCAAGGAAATCTTTATCAAGACTTTACAAGTGGTTTTGCACGATAATCCTGGAGTTGCAGATATTACAAGTGCACAAATATTGTTACAAATACAGAGACGTAAAAGAAAGGAAAAATATACAGTTGGGCTCTTTATGAAACAGCAACTTTTGACATTTTAGAATCAAATACATAGTTAGAAAAATAAAAGACCAAGAATTAGAGCATCAGTATAAACCAAATGGGCACATGAAAGTAAACGTGTGTATTCATCCATAGATATGCTGGGAGTATGAAATAGCACATGTCTTTGTGATTAACACATGGTTGCTTAAGAAATGTATTAAAATATCTAAACAGCCCCTTAACCTTGGCAGAGAAGTTCAAGAAATCTTAAGTCGGGAAAGCAGGTCGTTATGAGCAAATGCCGGAGCTTCAGCTGGCCGTTAGTTTACAAAGCTCTCGAGTGTAGAGCCCACACACCACTGGGTCCTGTGACATGTGACCTACCTTATATTTTTCAGCAAGTACCACGTGTTTGCTCTTCCTCCATATGATTTAGTTTTAATGAAGACACACATTGGCCCTCCACATTTTGACAAGGAAATGTAGGAGTCCATGTAGTTTTGGGGGGCTCTATAACATTACGTGTGAAGTTTTAAATTCACTGTGATCATTCAATGAGCTATAGCACCCTTTCGTTTTTAAAAATGACGCGAGGCGTCATTGGAATCTTGCCTTCTGGGATTCAACGCTTATATCGATAAAGTAAAAAAAAGTTTTTGTTCCTTTTTTTGGTTTTCAAGTATATAAAAGGGGGAGTTTGGGCCCTTTATTTAAAGTCAACGTAAATTCTTAATTAAGACAATGTGTACTTTGTGCCTGAACTAGTAGCCTTCATTCCTAATTGTTGTGTGATAGCAGTAGTTTTGAAATTGCTTCTCTTCTTGTATTTGGGAGCTCATTGCTTTTTTCTCACCTTCTTCCCTTTCCCTCTGCCCACCCATGCCCCATCTCCAAATGCTCCTTCTGGGCTCTAGAAGTCCAGCTCATCCACCACCACTGGGGAAAAGATCACAAAGGTGTATGAATTGGGGAATGAGCCAGAGAGGAAGCTGTGGGTAGACCGATACCTCACCTTCATGGAGGAGAGAGGCTCCCCGGTCTCAAGTCTGCCTGCGGTGGGCAAGAAGCCCTTGGACCTGTTCCGACTCTATGTCTGCGTTAAAGAGATTGGAGGTTTGGCACAGGTGAGAATGAATGAATGAATGAGGAGATGCTATCGATAAGCTCTTACAGCAGCTTTCTTTGAATATACAGGCTCGAATTTTTTTCTCACAAAGGAAAAGCGAAGCCCCTGGGAAGGTCACTTTTACGGGGATCCATGTTCATGTGCTGCAGGGGGAGAGTGCTGGGGCCAGGGACCTGGATCCGCTGCCCACTCGCAGAGTGGCCTCAGTCATTTATATGGATCTCAAATCCTCATCTGTAAGATGAGACATTTGGGCTAGATTTTGCTTTCGGGTCCCTGACAGCTCCAGAATTCTACTGAATCTATCAGAATTTCATAGTAAATAAAAATGTTTTGCAAATGACTAAATTATCTAGATTAGATATAAATCAAATTCACTGTTTCCCTCTATCCAGAGCAATTTAGCAAGAAAACTAAGTCATACTTCTAAGACCACGTCCACTCTACCTGGGCGACAAGAAGAGCACTGCTGTCCCTTTTTCACAGGGCTGGGACTAGCATGGGCACAAGTGGCACCCGGAGTGCAGAATTCCAGGAGGCGCTCGTTTGGGGGTTGTGCAGATGCCTCCCCTGCACTTCCCCTTTCAATTTTGTACCCTAGAGGCCACACTTTCCTCACCAGTCTCAGCCCAGTTTTTAGCATCGGGTCTGGTTTGTGTATCCATGTCCCGAAGTAGAATGGGGGAAAGTGTCCTAAGGGGTGAGTGCCCACTGCGTTCTGGGCACTGTGCTTTCTCTTGTCGCTTTTTTTCTCAATACCCATGAAATGCAAGGTCATCAGCCCTGAAGAAGAGATGTAACAAGATGAAGTACAGTTGTCCCTTGGGATCCATGGGGGATTGGTTCCAGGACCCCGACGAATACCAAAATCCTCAGAGCTCGAGTCCCTTATTTATATAACCTACACACAACCTCCCGTATACTTTAAATCATCTCTAGATTACTTATAATATCCAATAAAATGTAATGCTACCTAAATAGTTGCTGGTACAGATGCAAGTTTTGATTTTTGGAACTTTCTGGAATTTTTTTTTTTTTTTTTTTGATACTTTGAATCTGAAGTTGGCTGAATTCACAAATGTATCACCCAGGGACACGGAAGGCTGACTGTACAATGTTGTGGCCCAGGGATTCTCAGGCTAGGTGGTGAAGCCAGGTCTGTCTGATTGCAAAACGCAAGCCCTTTCATCTGCCCGTAGTTCTCAGACCTAGCTGTTCATTAGCATCACCTGGAAGAATTTAAAACCTGTCAATACCTGGGCTCCCACCCAGATCAATGAAAGTAGCTGCTCGGGCCTCAGGTGGTGCAGGGCCTCACTATCCAAAGGCAGGTCATGTAATCCACAGGTATCACTGAGGGCCCACCCTGGTCTCGGTGCCACACAGCTCTTGGGGATGCAGGAGAGGCCTTTGTTCTCAGCCCTCCCTGAGGTGCCTCCTCCCACCCGAGACCTGAGGCCTACAACTGAAGCAATCAGAGCTTGACTCCAGACTGCCTGATCAGATGGTAAATCACAGGATGCAGACCAGGTGTGAGTGGTGCTCAGTGGAGGGAGAGGTCAGGATACACACCTCTCTCTTACACTTAAACCCTCTGACCTTTCCCCTCTGTACCTGGACACCCCTGACCTTTCCCCTCTGAGCATAGACCCCCCCCCAATCTTTCCTCTCTGCACCTAGACACCCCTGACATTTCTCCTATGGGCATAGACTCCCCTGACCGCTCTTTCTTTACACCTAGACCCCCTGACAGATTTTTTTAGAATCCCCAGGACGCTAAACAATTGGGTTTCACCCATCGCAGAAGCGTAGGGATTGTCTAGACACCTCACTCTGTCAGTAGTGTGTATTCCCATGTTGGGTCTGTGAGCAGGACTCTGCTGGCTTAGCTAATGAAGCTGCTGGAACGTAGCAGTGATTCACAGTGGTGGTGAGTCTTTGGCAGCCTTGTTGCTTACACCCTGTCTTGCACTCTACCTGGTGGCCATCAGATGTGGTTGGAATAGGTGCTGCAGCCACAGAAAGATCAGCTCATTCAGGGTATATCAGGCAGCGCTCTGCTTACTGTTTGGGAAGCAGTTGCAAGCCTGCTTGTTGCAGCCTGGCATTAGGTAACAAAAATGGCATTAAGCATTCCCAAGAGTATTCCGTGGTTTATCATGCACCATTTAGTACTAAGTAAATGGACATAAAGAGCTTTGTGAGAAAGTCTGAATCCAAAAATTGAACATTTCATTAAAACTCACTGTCCCCTTAACCTATGCTACTTAACACAGGAAATGTCTAAAGGCAAAATATTCCCCAGGTGTTTGCAGGCCTTCACGTTTCCTTCGTGTTTCAACGTCATGTAACTCTGTTCCCACGTGGGAATCAAAAGGTTAAAGTAATTCCTCAAGTCCTTTTATAACATTTGAGGATTTCCTTCCTTTTTTCTCTTCTCTTTTTGCAGTTGTGTTCCCTCCATCCGAAGTGTGAGTGGGAACACTGGGTAGTCCTGTGCACCCCTTCCCAAGCCCACAGGTGCTGCCATGTCAGCGACCTGGTGGCTCCACAGCTCAGACAGGGCTGATGGCTTCGGCCGGGCTTTTAAGTTGGGGTCATTTGGTTGGGGCCTGATTCACCCAACACCACAAGAAAGCCTCGTGAGAGGCTGGGCGTGGACCAAAATTATAGGCTTATCTTTCTGGAAGCTTGCGGCTGTTGGAAGAAGATATTGTTTTTCACATTAAGGCTCAAACACTTAACTTGCAAAATAGTTCTGTTATTGCTTCTTATGTTAGTTTTTTAGACACCCTTTTTTTTTTTTTTTTTTTAAGATAAGAGGTGGTATGGGGATGAGTGTGAGCGAGAGCGTACATTTGCTCAGAGATCAATTTCTGGGCCCGGACAGCACCAGCTCTGGGAGAGGGTGAGGTGTTAGAAGATGCACCAGGCAGAAGAATCTCCACGAGCAATGCTTTTTATGTAGCTATCAGCAGGTTCCTTAATGGTTTTATAACTGTAAATGCTGTCTATGCACTACTGAGTGGGAATAATGAGCATTAGTTAAAAGAGGCAAGTGAAGAAAAAAAAAAAGTAAACCAGGACACTAAGTGCTTTTTTTTTTTTTTGTCTCCTGGCTTTAAACAAGCCACTTTGCTGCAAACCAATGATCCTGCCTTTTTCCCCCCAGGTTAATAAAAACAAGAAGTGGCGTGAGCTGGCAACCAACCTCAATGTTGGCACTTCAAGCAGTGCAGCGAGCTCCCTGAAAAAGCAGTATATTCAGTACCTGTTTGCCTTTGAGTGCAAGACTGAGCGAGGGGAGGAGCCCCCGCCGGAAGTCTTCAGCACGGGAGACACCAAGAAGCAGCCCAAGCTCCAGCCGCCCTCTCCTGGTAAGTGGTGGTGCTGCAGCTGTATACCCCGCCCCCATGGAGCCCCTCCCAGGCTCTAAGGAGGCCGCTCAGAGTAAAGCAAGCAGAGCAAACCGGGATCTTAGAGAGCCAGGGGTGTTCTGTTCTGTCTTGTCTGTTTAATTAGACCCCGTTGGCAGTGCTTGAGGGAAGAAAGAATAAAATTTGGGGTATTGTCATTTCCGGTCAGCACTTTGAAGGCACTGTTCTTTTGCTTTACCTTTTTTAGTCAAAGTAGACTTTGGAATTCTGAGTTTTATACCTTTATTCCTTATACAATTATTTTAAAATATTCCATCTGACCGTCAAAATAAGTCTTCCCCAGTAACCTGTGCTAATACTGGAAACGCCACCCTGCAGATTTAACAGCCAGCTTCTACCACCTCCGCCTCTGTCAGAGATGCTCCGATTTGTACGTTAACAAAATGGAATTTGGACTTAGTTTTTAATGTCCCCCACCAAGCAAGTTTTTGCTTGTAGGGAATTCAGCAAACTCTCATGATAAAGGTCAATATAGCCCTATTTCCGAGAAAGAGTAGCCCAAAGTTAACTTTGACCCCAAGGTCAGGAATCTTAAAATACTGCTTAGGAATAATGGTGATTCACTTAAATTCTCATAAGCAAAATCATATGGATGATACCTGCCTTCTCTCCTGTCTCTTCACTCAACTGTGGGAGACCCTGCCATTCTTTCAGCTCTCCCGCTAGCTTTCGTTCTGCTTGTTAGTGTTTCAGATTTGATATTACTGAATCATCATATTCTGATAAATACGATATTAGAGATGGGAGGAAACTTGCATCATCCTTAGTTCTGGGTGGGGACCTCACTCAAGTTAAATTTGATCATTCTGTTGTCTGTTTCTGGCCATGTCCAAGCCCTGGGACGGTCCACGCTTAGTCACACTGTCCTATGTACAAGATGAGGCTGATGGTACCTGCCACTTCCCCCAGCAGAGGCTTGCTTGCTCTGCAGTCAAATGATCGTAGCTCATTGCCAGTATTTCTTGAGCACTTACAGTGTGCCAGACGCTCTTCTAAGTGCTTTATCATTTGATCTTCATGTTAGCCCTGTGATAAAGATACTGTTCTAAAATCCCTGAGAAAACTGAGGCACATAAAATCTAAGCAGACTGATATACACTAGTTTGTATGAAATAGATAACTAATAAGAACTTGCTGTATAAAAAAATAAAATAAAATTCAGAAATTCAATAAATAAATAAATAAATAATCTAAGCAGACTGGCCCATTATTGCTAGTGAGTGGAAGAACCGGGCCTTGATCCCAGACATCTGGCTCTAGCATCAGAGAGTTAGATGTACCTACTACACCTGTGTTTAAAGTAGCATTGTAATAGGTAAACTGTTTACACATAGGACGTGGTATCTTGTGAGCCAAAGAAAGAAGTTGTTTCTCCTTTAATTATTCCCTCTAGCTGATATCTGGATGGCGATGCTAATATCTAAGGCCTCTTAGAGATCTCAAAGAAATACTTTTTAGGCCCGAGGTGCACTTGTAATGAGCATACCTAGATATAGATCTGTCGGTTCTAAATACAGATAGAGAAGTCCTCCTCTCTAACCCCACCCTTAAAGATTCACAGCCTTTGCCAGTTATGGTGTACTTTAAAAACTGTGAAATCGAATTTCGAAAATCTCACAACATTAACAAGCTGCCTATGAACAGCTCCGAAACTATTTTTCCAAAATAAAAACCCGGTGGGGTGTAGGGAACAAAGTGGCAATGTCTGCAAAGATCTAAAGGTATATTTTATTTGCCAGGAAAGAACTCATGTCACTGAATGGTCTGCACTTCTGTATGGAGAATAGCTCTCCCAGTGTGCATCAGCTTCAGTACAAGAAATCCTGCTGAGGTATAGATAGTTCAGAAAGTACAGGGCCTGTTCTCTTAACAGTCAGCTCTTTCCTTCCCCCCCTTTTTTTTTAAACTACCGTTTTTATGGCAACATTATCGCTTTAACTGAACAAAAGAGCTTGGATTGCAGATGCGCTTCTGATAATACATTCTTCTTAGTGGTCCAAATGGAGCCCAAGTCCTGTGAAACAGGAAGCAGGGGAAGAAGCCTTCCTGAGTTTAGCCATTCAGCCAGTGCGAGGCCTGGAAGGCATCGTGCAGGGTGCACGGGGCCAGTCTGCTTGGCTCATGTGTTCTGCGCACCGCTCAGCAAGAGAGACGGACACACGGACTGGGCAGTAGGGCAGTGAGTAACATCAGCCTCTCAACCTAAGGCCGGGCATCTCCTCCAGCATCTGTGCATTGTGGCCTCTTTGATTCCAGACCTATCATTGAGGAAAATGCCTCTGAAACATTTTTATTGTCAGAGAAGGGAAACAAATTATTCCCAGGTATTCGCCATGTCAGGGCCTCATATACTACAAAAATTTTTTAAACTAATTTTCAGCCAACGTTTGTGTTCTTTGAAGTCGGTTTTTCCCATAAGAACATAACTGTAGTTTATTCCTTACCAGTACATCCAGGCAACCAACTAAAAGATTCCGAAGAAACATTCTAGATGGTTTTTTCAAATGGTCATCCTGAGCCAACTTAAATCCTAAGTGCTAATGACTTAGCATTCTAAGTCATCCCTCTGTATTCCAGTTTTGATTTGATGCAGCTGATACGGATCTGAAATTCAATCCTTTCAGCCCCTGAGGGGTATCACCCCTTAGCCCTGGGGGCTGTACCACGATCTTCACTGTTGAGTGGCTGTGTGGTTTCTCATGCCAGAGATCCAGGTTGTGTCTTCCGGGGACTAGAGCAAGTCAGCCAAAGGAAGGCTCCTGAATGAAACCTGAGCAAGGACTGGGGGTATGGTTGCATCTCTGAGGTGCCGGCGGGGCTCTTGCTATAACAGACTGTAAAACTTTGTGGAGTTCTAATGAACAGCCACAGGAATTGCCTCCCCAGGTGGCCTGGGCCCGCCTGTAAGCTAGAGTGGGGGAGGAGAGGGGAGGGGACCCGCCTGGGAGGAGTGCGGGGAGGTGGCAGGAAGCTCCACTTTCAGTTGGTAAGTCTGTAACCAAAAACCCATCCATCTTTGCTGGCAGGTGGCTGACTGCCTTTCTATTATTAGCCGTCGGGTGATGTCACGGAGCTTGTCATGGGTTGTCATGGATCCAACTAGGGAATCCTCAGTGGAAGATAAATGAGAAAGGGGCTCGGGCTATAAACAGAGGTGCCCTCTGGATGACCTCTGGTCGCTGTAGACCTGGGACATATCAGCTATCTGCTCTTCTCCCCACCCTGCTTCCCGTAACCCCAGCCAGAACTGGGGCACCGGGTTCATGCTGTGTAAATCATCTTCCCAGCTAGGAGTCTGGCTGTACAGTCTCAAGTGTGTGGATGCACTTAACCTTCAGTAACCTTTGCATTGTTTACTTTCGAGTATACATCTGTAACTTCTGGCACAAGGTAGGGATATCCTGGAGAGCCAGCCTCCTGGCTGCCTTCTTTTTTTTTTTTTTTTTTTTTCCCCTAAAAGGAAAGGAAAACACACCGGCAAGAGGGGAGAATTTTTCCTGTTTTTTTTTTTTTCTTATTAGCTGTAAATGTGAATACTTATAAATAAGGGTCATTCTGAGATCACAGCCTTGTGAGCCATGCTCCATGGAAGATGTACAGACGGCTGTACAATCTGCTTCTTGATTTAAGAAACCAGTTATTTCTCCTTCCAGCCCTATGGCGCAGTCATATGTGTAGGGTTATCCTTACACGTTTGTCAAAGACTCTACTTTTTTCTTTTATTATATCTCCTTTTTATATATGCATTTCCAGGGTTTTACCAAAATTTGGTTTGTAAGCATGAGTTGGTAAGTTTTTATTTTAAGGTATCTACATCTAAGAAGATACCTACTTTTGAAGTTAGTCTTCCTGGCACCTGTGAGAACATCCCTGAGTCACTCCAGCCCTAGGCACCCAGGGGAGATGTTACGGAACAAGCTCCCCGTTGGCTAGCGTAGTCGTCAGTGTTCATTCTCGACACGGCCAGGACCCAGGACCGGGCAGACCTGGCCTCGCTAGCGAAGTCTGGGCTCAGCTGAGGCTTTCTGAGGAGAAGCAACAGGCTCATTGCTGTTTCTTACGCCTTTGTAGCACACTCCGTAGTCTCCAGTGATTTGTTCAACTCCATTTCCTCTAAAGTGTGGGTGGTGGTAGCTGTGGTGAGCCTTTGGAACTTCATAGCAGAGGAGCCATGGATAATAATATATGCAATATTATTGTTTACAAGCAGCCATTAATTCTGTTTGTTAGGGTTACCGTTCTGAAAGTAGTCATTGTAAACTGTATGGGGGCAGGAATTCTTGTCTTTTTCTGTCTTTGGTGCATCCAGCTGTAGAAAACAGCCTACAATATAGCAAGCACTTTATTCATTCAATTACTAGTTGTTTAATTAATAAGTGAAACCAGGATCTATTGAACATCTAACATGCTAAAGACTGTGATCAATGATAAAGCAAGAGCCCTTAAAATATTATGTTTTCAGGTGGGCTTAATTGTTTGCAAGAATCCCACTTAAGTTTTTAAAAGATCTGCTCAATTCTGAGCTCTGTTATTATAATGCAATTATAGTTAAAGCCAAGTCTTGTAACTCTGGTACTGACATTAAAGAACTCCAAACCAATGTGACTTGTGTTCTGTAAATAACAATATAATTTCATAGCTCTAAAGATGACTATTAATGACAGCGTAGACATATCCAGACATTGAGAAGGCATTGAAATGATATAAAGCTCTGTATTAATTTGTATCATTGCCTTACAATGTAAACACTTCTCATTGCCTAAGACCCAGATAATTTTTCTAATTTGTTTCTATAACAGCACAATAGTCCATCAAATTGATATACCAAAATTTTCATCCCATTTTTCCTTACTCTCAGATATTCAGATTATCTCCATTATAAACAACACTGAAATAACATTTTTCTGCCGAAAGCCTTCTTTATATTAGGTTATTTTCTTGGGATAAAGCAATTACCCAGTCAAAAGGTATAAATATATTTTATGGCTCACATCTGAAGTGTGTTGCCAAATAGTTTACCAAAAAAAAAAGCTTTTACTAATTTTCACTGTAAACAATGTAAGAGCAATTAATTTTACTACATTGTTACCAGCAATGGATATTGTTACTATTTCTACATAAGATGATGTCTTATTTTCTTCCTTTTTTTTTTTTTCAATAACTCTCAAGGATGAGCTTACTTGATAACCTCTAGATTTCCCCCCATTTTCTCTTGGTACTACTACTATCAGCTAACTCAGGATCCTTGCAAGGTCCACAGACTCCCCAGTCAACTGGCAGTAATTCCATGGCAGAGGTTCCAGGTGACCTGAAGCCACCTACTCCGGCCTCCACCCCTCACGGACAGATGACCCCAATGCAAGGTGGAAGGTATGTTGAAACATCTCTGTGAGCCATACAAAATCAGATTTGTCTATCTTCTCATTTTTCTGGAGCAAATTTTTTATAGGGAGGCAATGGTGTTCTCTAGTGAGTTTTTAAATATTAACTACCACTAGTTTTATTCATATGATTTACTTTGGATGGTTTTTGCAGGTACAGATTTCAAGGTTGGCTTATTTTCTCAGTAAGTGTTTGGAGGTGACTAATGCTCTGTCGTTAAGCTTTCATGTCTCTCATCTTATCAGAAGCAGTACAGTCAGTGTGCACGACCCATTCTCAGACGCAAGTGATTCATCGTTCCCAAAACGCAACTCCATGACTCCGAGCGCCCCATACCAGCAGGGCATGAGCATGCCAGAAGTGATGGGCAGGATGCCCTACGAGCCCAACAAGGACCCCTTCGGAGGAATGAGAAAAGGTAAATGCCGAGGGGCCTCTGTGCAGGGTTGGTCCAGGGGGTGTTCTACTGTCTGCCATCCCATGACTGATTCACTGATCCATTCGAGACATATTTGAGTCCCAGCTCCCCAGCCTACTAAATTTCTGGCCTTGGGCACAGTACTTAGCATCTCTGTGCGTCTGTTTCCTCATCTAGAAATGGGGATAATAATGGGCCCCAAGGATTAATTGAGTTAATGCACGTAAACGCAGCCCTTAGAAGAGTGACTGGTATGTACTGTAAGCAAACGTGCTCCCAGTGCAGCCTGGAGTTGGTGTCATGGTCGTCATGGCATGACCCGGGCATGGGGCTGAGGGCCAGGTAGAATGCTGGTAAGCCAGACAGTCCCTTGTGGAGCTGACGGTCTACAAACAAGAAACAAAAAGTAAGTTAAACCACATATATATGATTAAGGATGGTGGTTGATGGAAGGAAGGAAACAAACAGGCAAGAAAGGACACAAAGAGCAATGACGCTGGGTGCAGATCATGGAAGGAGGGGCATCTCCTAAGGAGGGGGGCGGGGAGGGGAGGGCTCAGAGGAGCTGCCAGTCATCTGCTGAGACCTGGGGAGCGGGAGTGAGTCGGGGAGGAGCCAGGAGTTGGGGGGGCCGAGGCAGGAGCGGGGCTGGTGTGTCTGAGGAGGTGCAAGGCTCCTGGGGCACAGAGAGCAGGGGGCCAGCTCAGCACGTCGAGGCCGACGGGGCAGAGCCTTTGTGCCTTCCTAGGCATGTTGATGAGTTTGGGGTTTTATGCAGGAAGTGCGGTGACTGGGTTTTTTGTTCAAAATAAGTAAGTAAATAACTGGATGTTTATGGAGAACATATTGGAGAGAGGTGAGGGTGGAGATGGGGAGACCACTGTCCTAATCCAGGGAGAGGTGATGGGTCGGAGTCAGACCCCAGCAGGGAGCGGGAAGTGGAACCACCCAGTATATACGTTGGGGGGTAGAAACAACAGGATGTGCCGATGGACTGAACGTGGGGAGAAGAACCAAGTGATGGTGACTGAGAGGGTGAAGATGTTACCACCTGAGCGTGGGCAGTTGGGAAAGAGAGGGAAATAAGGTTGGCTGTTACTACCTGTGGTGTGGACATCTGGGAAATGAACAAGCTAGAGAAGGAAATCCCGAGTTGACTTGTGGATAAGTCAGGGCGATAAGTGGTGGAGGGTGTGTCTGGAGCTGAGCAGAGCATTGGAATTAGGTATAATCTTGGAGAACTAAGCAGAGAAGTGGTATCGACAACTGTAGGATGGACGAGGTCACCGAGAGTTCTCACTGACATTAGCAAACACCCAGGGTGGGTTTCTCCTTCGTGGGTATCAGCCCCCAGCCCTCCCGTAGCCCCGAGACTGCAGCCATCTAAGCCCGTTTTACCTCCTCCAGTGGCATCCACGTGCCAAATGTTGTTGGCACTCTTCCAGATGCAGTTGAGTCCTGTGAAATTGAGGCATGATATGAATATTTTTTGAAAAGCGTACAGAAACATGGTGGATAATATTTTTATGGAAGTACTTATTCTGGGATCCTTTAAATGATAGTACTTTTGCTGTATTTAGATGTTTGGGGTACATGAATTTCTTGATACTGTCTTGAGTAGAGAGAAACATAAAGCCCAAAGCCTTGGCTTTCACAAGTATTACAGAGCAATGCAAAATTAAAATGAATAATCTCAAAATTTTAAATGTTAGGCATATTACCATTTAATTAACAAATGAGATTGTATTTCATATGTATTTCAGATATCTGGTATACAAAGCAAGATAATCTATAATTTTTCCTTTCAAAAAGTTTACGAGCTGCTTATTCCAAGTAAAGATTTTGCAGAACATGCAGTAAATCCATAAGCTCAGAAATTGGAAAGCTTTGTGAATGTTGGCGTTAGCTGCCTTCCTTAGTGGTATGAGATGCTAGAAGGAACGTGTTGTTAGTGCTGTTGGTGGATGTATAACATTTTTAGACTCTGAAAATATGACAATAACATGGAAAAAATAATTAAGTTTTGGAACCTGTATTCAAAAGTTATTGTGAAGTATTCCAATATCCTACCCATATGCTATGTTAGACAGCAAGATTTCTATTTCTTTTGTTTCTGTGTGCCGCTAATTTTTTTATAATGAAAATAAACATGGGAGTGGGGGGTGCCTGTGCATTACCTGGCTAGATACTAGGTAGCTCTACAATGTGTTCTCATCAACTGTGTGAATGGTACAGTGGCTCAGCGGGAAGCTCTGCCTTGCATTTCCCCAGTCTATTTCAGCTCACCTGCTACCTTACGGTACTGGTATATTTAGTATCAAATTAAAGCAGATAAACAGAAAACCCACAGGAAACATATTTTCTTACAGCCCTACCCCCTGTATAATAAAGTTTTCTGTTCCTCGGTTCACCATACTGTGGCGGCGAGCGTGGCGGCACTCTTGATTTTGTGTTGAACGACCAACGTCAGTGGCTGTCACGCTCCCTGTCGTTGGTGTTGGCATTGTCGCTCCTGCTGCCCTGTAGTGTGGTGGTGGAGTAGATGAAAGAGCTCAGTCTGAGGCTCAGCAGCCCTGAGTAGCCTCGGCCCCGCCTGTCCACCTGCCTGCCTTCCCCACCTGCTCACTTAATTCATCACTGATTGAGGGATGGATTGATTAACTGCTTGTAAGTGAACAATAAGTGAATATTTATATACTGTTTAACTGAACAGTGTTTTTATTTTTATTTATTTTTGGCTGCGTTGGGTCTTCATTGCTGCACGCGGGCTTTCTCTAGTTGCGGAGAGAGGCCAGCGGGGGCTGCTCTCGTTGTGGTGCGCAGGCTTCTCACTGTGGTGGCTTCTTTTGTTGCAGAGCATGGGCTATAGGTGCGTGGGCTTCAGTAGTTGTGGCTCACGGTCTCAATAGTTGTGGATCGTGGGCTCAGTAGTTGTGGCTTGCGGGCTCTAGAGCGCAGGCTCAGTAGTTGTGGCTCGTGGGCTCTGGAGCGCAGGCTCAGTAGTTGTGGCGCACGGGCTTAGTCACTCCGCGGCACGTGGGATCTTCCCGGACCAGGGCTCGAACCTGTGTCCCCTGCCTTGACAGGCAGATTCTTAACCACTGCGCCACCAGGGAAGCCCAAACAGCGTATGTTGAATATTTATTAGCATCTACACATACAGTCCTACTTATTCTTTTTAATGCTCTAGCAGTGGATGGTTTGTTTCATAATATTTTGCTATTATAAATAATGATGCAGTGATTATTGAAGTATGGCTGTTTTTTCACACTTGTAAGAGTGTTTCTGTGAAATAGATGCCTAGAAGAATAACTGCATCAAAGGATAAGAATTCTTTTTTCATTTACTGAGTATCTTCTACTATTGTAACAAACTATCCCAAAACTTAGTAGCTTTAGCAACAACACTTGATTCTGTCTCACGGTCCTGTGATGGGCGGGGTGGCCCTGGGCTCCACACATGCTCAGCTGGGGCTCTGAGGCGGCCGCTGTCCGCTGAAGCCTGACGGAGAGCTCTGCTGAGCTGGGGTGTCATTTGAATGGCTGTGTCACCTAGAGGCTCCGCTGGGAGCTCCTGGAGCTGTTGGCGGGGGCCTCCTCCGTGGGGCCTTTCCACGGGGCCTCTCCATGGAGCTTCTTGGGCGCCCGTGACATGGTAGGCGGGTTCCAGAAGGAGCACTCCAAGAGCGCAGCCTCCCTTGCAGCTGCTCACAACCCTGTGCTGCATCACATTTGCTGGTACCCAGCCTCCTAGTGGGTGGGACTTCACAAGCTATGAACGGAACACCCAGAGGTGTGCTTCTTTGGGGGGGTCACCAAAATATAGCCTATCATAACAGGTATTGGCAAGTTATACCAATTTAGTACTCAACGTGAGCATGTGGGTCTCCCATGCTAAGAATGATTATTATCAGTGGTTTTAGTATTCGCCAATCAGATTGGGAGAGAGGGAAAGCCTCACAGTTGTTTTAACTTGGATTTCCTTAATTATAAATGAGATCATACATCTTTTCATATATTGAGCAGCCATTTATTTGTCTTTTCCTGTGAATGTCCATCGATGTGTTCACCCATTTTTTAATTTGATTGCCTTTTTTCTTATTGATTTTTAAGAACTCTTTATGTTAGGGAATTAAGTTATTTGACTTTAGTTATCCCCCTTATTTCTGTCTGTCTCTGTTTTTACATCTGTAAAATGGAAAGTAACCTCAAAACTGGTTCTACTGCAGGTTGATTTAAGATCTTGTCTGATATAAAGTATGTGAAAGCACCTTACAAAGCAAAACACCTTCTACCAGTGTCAGGCTTCATTATTTGCACCTCTCTACCAGCCAAACAAATTTTATCAGCTCACAAACTTTTAATCGGCTTTTATCCCATGGAACATAAAAGTAACCTTCAGGTGGTAGTAATACGGTATATCAATTAAGATTCGCATTAAAATGTTTAATTTGCCTACAGGCTAGTTTCTGGGCTTGACCCAATTCAATTTCCTTCAGGCTCTGAGCTAATGCTAATTTGCATATTTGACCTAATTGACACTCTACCCCTTGTTAGAAATAGTTGTATCTCATCCCTTCTTGAGCTGTTCCTAACTCCCTAGTGATTTTCTTCATCCTGATTTTAGAGTGAGTCAGCGCGCATGGGTGGTTATGTTAAGGTTTTCACTTTTTTTTTTTCCCCCTAGAAGGGAAGGGAAGTAACTCACTCTCTCTCTCTCTGTTTCATCACTTCCTTACAACCATTCCATGAGGTGATATTCCCAACCACGTTTTATAGACAAGGAATTAAACTTAGAAGTTCAGCAGCTTACCCAAATAAGTATGGATCTGGGCCTGTGTTTGTTTCCCATATTACTGCATAACACAAACTTGTGGCCTAAAACAACATACACGTGTGCCTTCGCAGTTTCTATGGGTTCTCAGCTCACAGCAGAAATCAAGCTGTCAGCCGGGACTCCATTTCTTCTGAGCTTGTTCAGGTTGTCGGTGGAATTTGTTTCCTCGCAGTGGTCGGACTGAGGTCCCGTTTTCTTATTGACCGTCATCTGGGGCCTTCTCTGCTCCTAGAGGCCTCCGTCGTTCCTAACACGTGGGCCTCTCAGGCCAGCGGGAGAGCGTCTCCAACTTGCTCGTCTCTCACCTCTAGATGCTGATCTAAAGGGTCCACGTAGGTGCTCCCCCTTTTGGTTAGCTCAGCCAGCTGATGAGTGACTTTAATTACATCTGTGAAATCCCTTTTGCCCTGTGATGTAGCATAATCCTGGGAGTGACGTCCTATCACATTCGTAGGTTCTACCCACACTCAGAGGGAGAGACTCATACAAGGTGTGTGCGGGGGTGGGGAAGGGGGACCTCAGGGCCCATCTTGACTCCAGACCTTATGCTCTTTCATCGGTATTGTTGTCTGTCATGTTAAGGATAACAGCAATGACTAGAAAGGGATGTTTGGGCCCTTTGGCTTTTGAAAGCGCCTAATTTTTTGTCTGTTACTGAAAATATTGCAGTGCCTGGAAGTAGTGAGCCGTTTATGACGCAAGGACAGATGCCCACGAGCAGCATGCAGGACATGTATAACCAGAGTCCGTCTGGAGCGATGTCCAGTCTAGGCATGGGGCAGCGGCAGCAGTTTCCCTATGGAGCCAGTTATGATCGAAGGTGAGTGTTTCCTAAGGTGAAGGTGAGATGACTCACTAGAAACTGTGCCCTCCTCACACACACGTTTCTGAGCTCGGGGAGCCGATGGAGTTTCAAAGGATTGTGCGCGTCAGATGGCTGCCTTCAGTCAACGACTGTAACAGGACTGAGGAGAAGGACCTTGTCCCCAGGCTACCAAGTACAGCTGTATTTTTATTAGCGAGTGCCCAACAGCACAAATTAGAGATATGCTGGGGCTGGGCTGGCCAGGGCAAGAGTCTTCCCCCTCAGGATGCAAGACCCAGGGCTGTCAGCACACCGAGACCGCCGCCTCGAGCTTCCACACCTGGCTCCTCCTGTGGCCTCAGCGCCGGCCTTTCTCCCAGAGGCCGAGGTCTGGGCAATGGTGCCACACTGGGCTGCCAGCAGGCTCAGTGGTAGTGGCTCTTGGTAAGGTCTTCCAGGTGTTGTTTTTTCAGTTGTTTCCACTGTGAACATTTTACACAGGGAGGGAATACTTTGTTCCTTAATAAACATCTCTGAGAAAAGCCAGGGCAGCCTTTTTTTTTTTTTTTTTTCAGGACAGCATCTTGATATTAAAATGGCAAGTAAGGTTGCACTACTGGCCCAGATTATTTTTTTTTTTTGCAGTACGCAGGCCTCTCACTGTTGTGGCCTCTCCCGTTGCGGAGCACAGGCTCCGGACGCGCAGGCTCAGCGGCCACGGCTCACGGGCCCAGCCGCTCCGCGGCATGTGGGATCTTCCCGGACCGGGGCACGAACCCGTGTCCCCCGCATCGGCAGGCGGACTCGCAACCACTGCGCCACCAGGGAAGCCCTGGCCCAGCTTATTTTAATAAGATAGAAGGAAAGTCATTGAAATGTCTCTGAGAGGAAGCTGCTTCCTAAAATAGTGGCTTAGGGTGGACTTCTTTTTGTGAAGAAGGCCCCTGACCTTGGTCCTTACCACGAAGCCCCTTCCCTTGGTTGGCATGTTCGTTACCTCGCTAACGGAGAAGTGCCCAGAAACAAAGCCTTCAATTTAACATTTTTCAAGAAAACCAGTGGAGGTGCACTAGAAGGCTCCTTTTCTAACTGTCGCCGCACAGGCAGCTCTCAGGACAGGCAGTGGTTTCCATCATTGCCTTGGGATCCCATGTGGCGAGGCCTCCGTCCACACTGCTCCCCTTTCCTCAGTACACATGCTGTAGGTTAGGTAGTGAGGTGTCCCTGGTTTAACACAAAGGAAAAAAGGTTTGAAAAATCACTGTTTTACCAAATAAGGTTTCTTTTTTTTTTTTTTTTTTTTTTGCGGTACGCGGACCTCTCACTGCCGTGGCCTCTGCTGTTGCGGAGCACAGGCTCCGGACGCGCAGGCTCAGCGGCCATGGCTCACGGGCCCAGCCGCTCTGTGGCATGTGGGATCCTCCCGGACTGGGGCACGAACCTGTGTCCCCTGCATCGGCAGACAGACTCTCAACCACTGCGCCACCAGGGAAGCCCCAAATAAGGTTTCTTTCTAGCATTCTCTATGAGCCTGGTTCTTGAGTTACACAGCCTCACATGCTCAAAGCCATGTGGTACTTTCTAATAGTGACTCAGGAATCCCAACTTCTTATTCTGACCTCCTAGTGAAGGTTTATTTGTGAAATCTGCCTCAGTCAGTTACCATTGTGTGATGTCTAGTGTACTGGATCAGGGTTTAACTAAGGTTTGGTTTGTTTTTGAGGGTCCAGGAAAAGCTTTTGGTGAGGGTAGGGGTGAGGGGTAGACTGATGAGATTAAATGGAGAACAGTCATCCTGGGACGTATTCTTAAAGGAACCGAAGCAAATATGCTTTTCTAGGGCTTCCCTGGTGGCTCAGTGGTTGAGAGTCCGCCTGCCGATGCAGGTGACACGGGTTCGTGCCCCGGTCCGGGAAGATCCCACAGGCCGCAGAGCGGCTGGACCCGTGAGCCATGGCCGCTGAGCCTGCGCGTCCGGAGCCTGTGCTCCGCAACGGGACAGACCACAACAGTGAGAGGCCCGCGTACAGCAAAAAAAAAATATATATATATATATATATATATATATATGCTTTTCTGTTTCTTCTAGAATGCTTTCTGGAATAGTGCATGGCCTAGGTTTAATAGTCATTTTGGCTCTACCACATTAGGATTTACCTCATTAAGTTTTCTCTTCTTAAAAGTGTTACTTGTTCAGCTGAAATTTTTTTTTTTTTTTTTTTTTGCTTTTGCGGTACGCGGGCCTCTCACTGTTGTGGCCTCTCCCGTTGCGGAGCACAGGCTCCGGATGCGCAGGCTCAGTGGTCATGGCTCACGGGCCCAGCCGCTCCGCGGCCTGTGGGATCTTTCCAGACCAGGGCACGAACCCATGTCCCCTGCATCGGCAGGTGGACTCTCAACCACTGTGCCACCAGGGAAGCCCTCAGCTGAAATTTTATCCACGTCAATTATATTTTTTTCCTCCTAACTGTAAGCTACCTTCTAGATATCCATGTCATTAGCAAAAACTTCCCATGTATCTGTTTTATATGTGATATTCTAAAAATTCATTTATTTTCCTTCTTATTCTCACTCCTTGACCAGTTTAGGAGTATATTCAGTCCAGGTATTCTCTTTCTTACAAGATTCAATATACTAACTACACCAGCTTAGTTTTTAAGTTTTCAATTCATTGCTCTTTTTAACATGCTATTTTTATGGTATTTATAATTTCTCAATATGAAATAAATGTATTGTTCATTCCCATTTTAAGATTTAATAGAAGTATGTAAATCATCCCTGTTATTCTTTTTTGTAGCCTTTTAGGGTCATAGGACTTTGAAATTTTGAGTAGTTTTGAAATTTTGAGTAGTTTTGTCTATACTTAGTATCATTTGGATTGATTTTGAAGTATCCCTTTAAAAACTTGCACATTTTATATTCATGATGAGAAAGTAAGACATATAAACATTTTCCACCATTATATGCCAATGTTCTGGTACTCCTAGAAATATTGCTTTGATTCTTTGGTTCTCCTGTTATTTCTTTTTTTTTTTTTTTTTTTTAGATTTTTAATTAATTTATTTATTTTTGGCTGTGTTGAGTCTTCATTTCTGTGCGAGGGCTTTCTGTAGTTGTGGCAAGCAGGGGCCACTCTTCATCGCGGTGTGTGGGCCTCTCACTATCGCGGCCTCTCCTGTTGCGGAGCACAGGCTCCAGACGCGCAGGCTCAGCAGCTGTGGCTCACGGGCCCAGTTGCTACGCGGCCTGTAGGATCTTCCCAGACCAGGGCTCAAACCCGTGTCCCCTGCATTGGCAGGCAGATTCCCAACCACTGCGTCACCAGGGAAGCCCCTCCTGTTATTTCTTGCCCTTGTTAATACCTCACATCAGCGTGTGCCATGCCCGCCCTGTCCCTCAGTGGATGGGCGGGGCCTCTCTTGAGAGGAGGAGGGTGTCGGCCATCCAGTGAGGCTCCTCCCACCCACCGGCCAGGGATTGGCAGCGGCCCCAGAGTGGGTGCTGCCACCCCTTCTGCTGGGAGCTGAACTGCTGCTGCAGCTCACAGCGCCTGTCGGGAGGGTGCAGTGGGGTTTCCAGAAGTGGACTCTTCCTTCCTCTCTTGGCCTGAGGTCCATGGTAAGTGAAGTTTTCTTTGAATGCCTCATTCTAGGCATGAACCTTACGGGCAGCAGTACCCAGGCCAAGGCCCTCCCTCAGGACAGCCAGCATATGGAGGACACCAGCCGGGCCTGTATCCACAGCAGACGGTGAGTTGGTGAGCAGCATGCATCTCTGTGCTTTCTGTTTAAAATTCAAACTCATACTACTTCTGGACAGTTTTAGGAAGTATAACAAAAATGACATATAACAATCAGGTTATGCTTGTTTATGCTAAAAAATATTCCTAGGATTTTGAAATCAGCAAATTAGAAATAGCTCTTGAAAATATAACATGTCGTAGGAAGTTAAGGATATTCATCCTTGTAAATAATAAGCCCAAGTTCAAGTATGGTTTAGACATGTGTGTTCTGTGTACTATTGTGTCAAATGACATTTTGGCACAAAAATTTGTCGATATGTTTTAAAAAGGATATGTAGGGAAAACAACTTAAAATATTACATACTAATAGTGAAAGTTAATTTGTTTTTAAGAGTAAGATATTAATGACCACATATTTTCACTTTATAGGATAGGTGTTAGGTTCATGCTGTTTACACAGCGCTGCAGCTCAGAGATGGTGAAGTATGTGAGGTAACCTTGCAGTTATCACGGCCAATGCAGAGGATTGCACAACATGCTGTGGCTTTTCAGACACAGGAATTTGCTGTTTCTAAACAACTTTTCAGGTCTAAGACCTCTTGTAAAATAGAAGGGATTTTAAACATTTAATTTTATTGGAGCATGTTTCTACAGTGAATTGTATTACCAAACCAACTGATCTTAAACAGTTTTCAAGTAAAGTGAAAGAATGCTAATTAACATAGGAGCATCTCCCTCCTTCCCTCTCATCAGGAGCTTCCCACCCTGATCAAGTGCTGGAACCCCCGGCGTCCCTGGGGAGGAGAGTTAGGAGCAGGGCTGCACCAGCCCTGTCCTCATAGGCTTTCATGGAGAATGTGACCCAGACAAGCTGGAAGTCAGGACGGGGCCATGGAATGTCAGGTGTCAGGGGGCACAGGTCCAGTCTGAAGAGCCAGGTTCTGTGTGGAAGTTTTTCTGTAAAGTTAGGCCCAAGGAGTCTGTTGAACCCAGGACCCCTTCGGGCTGGCCCTCAAGGTGCTCAGTCCCTCCCAATGAGGTCTCTCTCTACCTGCGGAAGTCACCCTGGTGCATCCCCAAGCCCCTGTTCCACAGTGCCTCTGTGCTGGTCACCAAAACCATACCCTCCCCAAATTGCAGCCCCGGAAAATACCAGGCGAGAAGCCTTTTTTTTTTTCCCCGCAGAAAAATTGAAGCACATGAAAACAAACCGCGGAAGCTCCTTCAGAGTACGTGACATGGTTTATGTAATACTGAATACAGTGCGTAAATTGTTAGTCCGTAGATGTTGTGGGAGCTTCCCATATTCATTTTGAAATGAACATTCCACCAGGTAATAACTGTTTTGCATAATTTAAGTGTGTGATTATACCTGTAAAAGCACATCAGTATGATTTGTCTTTGTGTGAATTTTCAGAATTACAAGCGCCATATGGATGGCATGTATGGGCCTCCAGCCAAACGCCACGAGGGAGACATGTACAACATGCAGTACAGCAACCAGCAGCAAGAGATGTATAACCAGTACGGAAGTTCCTACTCCGGACCCGACAGGAGGCCCATCCAGGGACAGTACCCGTACCCCTACACCAGAGAGAGGATGCAAGGCCCGGGGCAGATACAGGCGCACGGGATCCCCCCTCAGATGATGGGCGGCCCAATGCAGACGTCCTCCAGCGAAGGGCCTCAGCAGAGTATGTGGGCGACACGCAACGATATGCCTTACCCCTACCAGAGCAGGCAAGGCCCTGGCGGCCCTGCACAGACACCTCCTTACCCAGGCATGAACCGCACGGATGACATGATGGTACCTGATCAAAGGATAAACCACGAGAGCCAGTGGCCTTCTCACGTCAGCCAGCGTCAGCCTTACATGTCCTCTTCAGCCTCCATGCAGCCCATCACGCGCCCGCCTCAGTCATCCTACCAGACGCCACCGTCGCTGCCAAACCACATCTCCAGGGCGCCCAGCCCCGCCTCCTTCCAGCGCTCCCTGGAGAGCCGCATGTCTCCCAGCAAGTCCCCGTTCCTGCCCTCCATGAAGATACAGAAGGTCATGCCCACCGTCCCCACGGCCCAGGTCACGGGGCCGGCCCCCCAGCCGCCCCCAGTCAGAAGGGAGATTACCTTTCCTCCTGGCTCTGTGGAAGCGTCACAGCCCGTCTTGAAGCAAAGGCGGAAGATTACCTCAAAAGATATTGGTAAGCGCTGCCAAGGCTCTGCTCCTGAAGTGAATTCCTGTCGTGGTCTAGAATTTTAACTTTAGGTTGGATGTAGTTGCTTAATCTCAAAGGGATGCCATCGTGTGACTACAGACTATCAGGACGTGTTTCTGTGCAGGAGCAACAGTTGGAAGCCGCTCATGTGAATTAAGCAGTAGTGCCAGAGGAGAGCGAGGGTTAAAATGGCATTTTTACGTGTGAGTGTTATTTGTGAGAGAGGGTAGAGCTCCAGGTGAGAGGCCAGGGATTCCTCGGTGACTGTGGACTGTGTTTTGGGCTTAAAGATTTGATCTTAACCAAACACTTCATCTCTGCCATGTGTGCCTAATAGAACAGCTGCCAGGCTGATGAAACGCTAGGGCGGCCTGAGAAGATTTGACGGCAGGTCACTCTGTAATTTTGGCAACAACATACAGACAGTGAGTTTCCCCAGGAGCTAAACAGAAAACTGACTGTGCTATGTAGGTAGATACATGATGTGCAGTACGGAACTTCATATGACACGATACACAGAATTGTTGTAATCCGTGCAGCACTGCTGATAGCGGCCGAGGATCTCTTTCCGTTGAACGCTGATGTCACTTATTCATCCTATTCGGAGTGTTCTGAATGCTAAGGAGAGATTCGGAGTATCTGGGAGTACCCGGAGTTTTTCTGCATTATTTTTGAAGTACTCTTTAACACAACAAAGGAAATAATAGAGTTCAGTTGTATAAAAATTTTTTCCCAAAAATCTCAGAATCACTTGGCTTGAAATCATTTGCAGTGATTAGAAAATTAAAGCCATTAAGGATGTTTTCAATCACTGGACATTAAGGATGTATATGGGGGGTGGGGAGTAAGGAGTTCTACATAGAGAGGGTACTGGAGGCGAGAGAGAGATAGACCCTGAGCACCGTGTTACGTATGGAAATATATATGTAAAAATATACGCATGTATTTGTGTGTTTATGTGTGTGTGTATAGATGTTTAAATAAATATATATATATATATATTTATTTAAATTTTAAAAAAATTTCTTAGTCCATGTTATACCAACCTAGGGAAACTTATGTTCCTTATTTTAAAATGAAAGCTTGCCTTTTCTACTGCAAAAGTATTATGTGCCTATCTTAGAAAATTTGAAAACTAGATGAAATTAAAATAAAGGTGGAAACCCACGGCCCCACACAGGAGCTTGCTGTTGGCGTCTGGCCTGGCTGCTGCTGTGGGGAGTTCCGACTGCTGGAACCACGTGCTGCCGCCGGTTCCTGAGATGGCTTCGCTTGAAATTTCAGACACATGATGGGCCTCTCTTCCCAGCCCCATCTTTTGACAGATCTTACAGATCTTTCCTCTTATCGCTCTGGCTCAAGCCAACCTCCTGAAAAACCTGAACCGTCGAAGTGCTAATACTTGTCAGCAGCATGTTGTGTGGGCAGGAGCTCAGACAGAAGACAGCACGGGAGAATGAAGGCTGTGTATCTGAGAAGGTGCTGTTTGGGAATTCAATTCTACTTATATTCTGCGTATTCACCAGCCCTCGGAAGATGCCACTTTGAGACATTTGTGAACGGAGCAAAAGAAGACATACAGAAAGGCTCATTCATGCTTACCCACTCCCACCTCTGTTTCACCTGCAAAGCAAAAAGCTCTTCAACCACAGTTTCTTAGGGCAGCTCTCACCTCCACCTAAGAATCTGAAATGACCATGTTTAACTGTCCCTCAGAACAGTTGTTTAAAATCAGTATTTGACTTAACACTCTGCTTCTTTTTCTTATTCTTTTGTTATTTTCTATTCTTTCATGCGTAGAGTTAGTATTCATCCTATCCATGTTTTTTCCCCCGTTTTTAGTTACTCCTGAGGCCTGGCGTGTGATGATGTCCCTTAAGTCAGGTCTTCTGGCTGAAAGTACTTGGGCTTTGGACACTATTAATATTCTTCTATATGATGACAGCACTGTTGCTACTTTCAACCTCTCCCAGGTAAGCCGGCACCAACCCCACCGAGGACCAAATTAGAATAAGAAAGTGAAGTAGTGCACAATGCTTACTAAGCTAATGCCTACGGTAATTAGCACTCACCAGCTAACATTGTTTTTTTATCATTGCAGCTGTTATAAACCAACATCAATCAATGCATAGTTGTCTGAGAATTTTGTCTGGAATAATAATTTATTTCAGTCTTTAGTATAACTACACACATACCTATATTTCTCATAAGAAAATAGTGACCTTGTGTGTACATGTGTGTATGTATATGGAATAGACAACAGTGGTAAAATGAAATTGTTGTTTAGAATGAATATTGGCAGGCCAATGGAAATTAATCCAAAATGTAACAAAGTTATGGCTGTAGTCAGTGTTGGATGAGACATGACCATGCAGTAGATAGCAGTGAGACATTACCCTATTTTCCAGGGGGACCTAACATCTTTCTTTTATTAAAAAGAAATGTGAAATTTAAAAAGAATTTTTATATTATAGGACATGTATAGTATTGGGTTGGCCAGAAAGTTCGTTCGGGTTCGGTCTGGTATGGAGACCCGAACGAACTTTTTGGCCAAACCAATATGACGGAGAAGTCGAGAAAACAGTTTAAGAAACCCCCTTGTACCCATCGTTCTGCTGCAATAGTAATGAGGTCACGGCCAAACTTGTTTCTTGGTCTATTCCCTCTGTCTCTGCCTCCTTCAAGGCTATTTTGAAGCAGTCATTTACAAGCCTACTACTTAAAAAAAAAAAAAAAAACCCTCCTTTGTTCTGTTCTAGTCTTCAAGTAGCTTCCAGGGTAATAGCTAGAAGAGAGCAAGGGAGCACAGGATTAGGACAAAGGCCCAAGAGTCAGCTGGACGACAGACTTCTAAAGAACTATCTAGAAACAAAAATCAGAAAAGGTTACTTTCCGTTCTGTGTATGAACAACTCTGCTTTCGCCAAAAAAAGCCAAAACGTCTAATTGCATTGCTTCTACTGAACTAGGACCAGAATCTTCCACTTCCTCCTTCTTCTCTCATTTAAGTCCTCATTAGAGCCCTGAAAGGCAATTCTTCAGTTGATAGCAAGTATATTAATAAGGTCATAAACACTGCATGAAATACATTTTAACAGAAAATAAGTATTAAAAGAATATATACTACCTTTGCTAGAGGAATAAATTTTCGTCCTTATGCTAGGTGAACTAACTGCCCTTGAGGACACTTTTTCATAACCAGAATTGTGTCAGCAATTTTCCCTCTTCCCTTGCCCTGGGAAGAAACTAAGCTTTAAGTTGGGGGCGGGGTGGGAGGGGGGGTGACATCCAAACCTCCACCTGAAAAATTGTGCCTTCATCCCCTAAAGGCAAGTACTACCTGGTTGGTCCTTGGGTTTCCTCTTACTTCTTAATAATTGTTTCAAACCCACTTTCAGGAAACTTACAGCAGGATATGAAATTATGGTTGATTTCCATAACATCTGTCCTTAAGAAATCCTTGTTCACTTACTTACCCTTTATCATCCCTAAATGCATGGGGTTGAGGGAGGGGATCAGGACAGTTGCTAACCATGGAGTATGTTGGTTTTCTTGATATAAACATTTGCTTAAAGGAAACAGAGATGGTTCTCATAGTGGCTTTTGTCTTTCACCTGGAGTTGTGAATAGCTGAAATATAAAAGTGCATTCTGTGAAACATTCTCATTCATTTATCAGGGACTAAATTGATTTGTGTTTATGAGCTACTACATTGCTGAAATTATCTTCTCCCCCAAATATATGGAGAATGTAAATTAGAATAGCCTATGGCACCTGAGACAAAAATAACCATAAAATCCTAAGAATAATAACCATAAAAATCCAGGCAAGCAAAGTTTCAGATAAATAAGAGGACAGACTCAGTTTGGGTAAATGAGTCTAGAAAATCCACGTTCCCACTCTTCTAGTCATGATTGCGTTGTGTCTAAATCAGAAACAAAGGTACAGAACAGCAGAGCTCTCCCTCACTGATAGTATCAGAAATGTGAAAATAACAAGTTTTCACGTTGACACTGTAAGAAAGTAAACAGCAAATAAGAAAGATGGTAAATGTTGGTTTGATCAATAATGAAAAATTCAGGAAGATAGTTCTAGCTGACATATGGTTTCTCTTTCCTGGCCTAGCCAAAAAGGAATTAAAACATGAAATAATCATAGCAAATGCATTGCCAGCTATCAGCATTTTCACCCACTCAGTCGCACCTGAGGTTATGACATGGTACCTCTTCTCTTTCTCGTCTCTCTAGTTGTCCGGATTTCTCGAACTTTTAGTAGAGTACTTTAGGAAATGCCTGATTGACATTTTTGGGATTCTTATGGAATATGAAGTGGGAGACCCCAGCCAAAAAGCACTTGATCACAATGTGGTAAAGAGAGATGACAGCCAGTCCTTGGCCGACGATTCCGGGAAAGAGGAAGAAGATGCCGAATGTATTGATGAGGAGGAGGACGAGGAGGAAGAGGAGGAGGAAGACGGTGGGAAGGCGGAGATTGAGGACAGGAGCAGCACGGCTTTGGCCTCCCCCGATGCCACCGTGGATCCAAAGGAGAAGCCCAGGCAAGCCAGTAAGTTTGACAAGCTGCCAATAAAGATAGTCAAAAAGAACAACCTGTTTGTCGTCGACCGGTCTGACAAGCTGGGTCGTGTTCAGGAGTTCAGCAGTGGACTTCTGCACTGGCAGCTCGGTGGTGGGGACACCACCGAGCACATCCAGACTCACTTTGAGAGTAAGATGGAAATTCCTCCTCGCAGGCGTCCACCTCCCCCTTTAAGCTCCACAGGTAGAAAGAAAGAGCAAGAAGGCAAAGGGGATTCTGAAGAGCAGCAAGAGAAAAGCATCATTGCAACCATCGATGATGTCCTGTCTGCTCGGCCGGGGGCTCTTCCTGAAGACGCACACCCTGGCACCCAGACCGAGAGCAGTAAGTTTCCCTTTGGGATCCATCAAGCCAAAAGTCACCGCAATATCAAGCTGCTGGAGGACGAGCCGAGGAGCCGGGACGAGGCTCCGCTGTGCACCGTCGCGCACTGGCAGGACTCGCTGGCTAAGCGCTGCATCTGCGTGTCGAATATCGTCCGGAGCTTGTCTTTCGTGCCTGGGAATGACGCTGAAATGTCCAAACATCCGGGCTTGGTGCTGATCCTGGGGAAGCTGATTCTTCTTCACCACGAGCATCCCGAGAGAAAACGAGCGCCGCAGACCTACGAGAAGGAGGAAGACGAGGACAAAGGGGTGGCCTGCAGCAAAGAGGAGTGGTGGTGGGACTGCCTCGAGGTCTTGAGGGACAACACGTTGGTCACCTTGGCCAACATTTCTGGGCAGCTAGACTTGTCTGCTTACACGGAAAGCATCTGCTTGCCAATATTGGATGGCTTGCTGCACTGGATGGTGTGCCCGTCAGCAGAGGCACAAGACCCCTTTCCCACTGTGGGACCCAACTCTGTCCTGTCGCCTCAGAGACTTGTGCTGGAGACGCTCTGTAAGCTCAGCATCCAGGACAACAATGTGGACCTGATCTTGGCTACGCCTCCATTTAGTCGTCAGGAGAAATTCTATGCCACGTTAGTTAGGTACGTTGGGGATCGCAAAAACCCAGTCTGTCGAGAAATGTCCATGGCGCTTTTATCGAACCTTGCCCAAGGGGACGCGCTGGCTGCAAGGGCAATAGCTGTGCAGAAAGGAAGCATCGGGAACTTGATAAGCTTCCTAGAGGATGGGGTCACGATGGCCCAGTATCAGCAGAGCCAGCATAACCTCATGCACATGCAGCCCCCGCCTCTAGAGCCCCCTAGCGTGGACATGATGTGCAGGGCGGCCAAGGCTCTGCTGGCCATGGCCCGAGTGGACGAGAACCGCTCAGAGTTCCTTCTGCACGAGGGTCGATTGCTGGATATCTCGATATCAGCCGTCCTGAACTCTCTGGTTGCGTCTGTCATCTGTGATGTACTGTTTCAGATTGGGCAGTTATGACATCAGTGAGAAGGCAGCATGTGTGAGTGAAGACTAGAGGCTCCCGTATAACTGGCTGTTTTCTGTTCTTGTTTCTCCAGTGTAGGAAGATGGAAAGAAAATCTTTTCTCCTCTGCCCCAGCCACTATTTACCAATTGGGAATTAAAGAGAGAATTAATTCGAACAGTTATGAAATTCATATTTGCCATCTGTGTGTATAAGTACATCCTTTTGGGTTTTTTTTTTTTATTTTGTTGTTGTTGTTTTTTAACCAAAGTTGCTGTCTAGTGCATTCAAAGGTCACTTTTTGTTTTTCACCGGTTTTCTTTTTAATGTGCTTTTTCCATGTCTTACTGCATTTTTTGGGAAGCGAATTGACTTTAAAGAAAAAAGTTACGGTAAAAGATGCTAAGATGGGAAAATGTCACCACACTGAGGCAAAAAGGTGAAAAATTATCAATTTCCTAGCTGTGTTATTCTTCAAATAATGAAAAAATAAAAACTATATCCCATCGCCCAAAGCTCTGTGCAATAGAAACTTCTAGAGATGTAGGTATAGGGGCTCACGGAGGTGTGTCAGTCAGCTGTCAAAGTATGAAATGATACTGGTTTCTCCACAGGAAAATGGTTACATTAGGCTAGGAGCAAAAACAATGTTTCTTTAAGTTAAGATTGAAAACACATACCTGACAACGATCAACAGAAATTGCTTCCTCACCACTACCGTCATGTCTGCTGTCTGTTGTTTGACCTTCCACATGACAGTTCTTCACAATTCCTTTAATCATTTTTTAAATATTTTTTTTACTGCCTATGGGCTGTGATGTATATAGAAGTTGTACATTAAACATACCCTCATTTTTTCTTTTCTTTTTTCCTTTTTTTTTTTTTTTTAGTACAGAGTTTTTAGTTTCTTTTTCATGATGTGGTAACTACGAAGTGATGGTAGATTTAAATAATTTTTTATTTTTATTTTATATATTTTTTCATTAGGGCCATATCTCCAAAAAAAAAGAAAAAATACAAAAAACAAAAACAAACAAAAAAAAAACAAAAAAAAGAGGGTAATGTACAAGTTTCTGTATGTATAAAGTCATGCTCTATTTCGGGAGAGCAGCTGATCACAATTTGCTTCATGAATCAAGGTGTGGAAATGGTTGCATATGGATTGATTTAGACAATGGTTACCAGTACAGACAAAAAGAAAAAAATACAGCTAAAAGGAAGAAACACAACTTCAAAGATTTTTCAGTGAAGAGAATCCACATTTGTATTTCAAGATAATGTAGTTTAAAAAAAAAGAAAACAACTTGATGTAAATTCCTCCTTTTCCTCTGGCTTAATGAATATCATTTATTCAGTATAAAATCTTTATATGTTCCACATGTTAAGAATAAATGTACATTAAATCTTGTTAAGCACTGTGATGGGTGTTCTTGAATACTGTTCTAGTTTCCTTAAAGTGGTTTCATAGTAACCAAGTAACAAGAAATAGGGGAAAAACAGCCCTGTACTAACATAGCCCCTCGTTAAGAGACCCTGAGGTCGGGAGGGACCTTTAAGGGTTACCTACTTGAGAGTGGGGAGCAGCAGTTTGATTTTCTCAAAGTATTTAGCTAATTAGTCTTTGTTTGAAGGAATCAACTCTAACAACATTGAGGTATGAGAATTTTCAGTGTGCATGGGAGGTGGCTGCTGGCCCTTGAGGTGAGATCCCAGGAGCTCACTGGCCTGCCAGGTTTTAACACCCTGCCTTTTTCTATCCCCATCTTAATTTTGATCAGAGTTCAATCTATTCCATGTTTCTCTTGTGTGCCTCAAAGTTATTTTGCATTAGTTTACTCCACCGTGTATAATATTTATATTGTGCAATGTTAAAAAGAATATGTTATATTGTATGTGGTGTACATAGTGCAAAGTGATTATTTCTATTTCAGGGCATATTAATACCCTCATATTCCTTCCTACCCGGTGCACAGCAGCTTTTTAATACTTGTCACTTCTAATTTAAACTTTTTCTTCCTGGGTCGTTGACTGCTGTTATGTAACGATCAATTTCTTTGAAACGGCTGCAGAGTCCGGCTGTTAGCGGACACCCTTCTGACTCTACCTCTTTGCACCACCTTACAATCTCAGCAGACTCAGAAATTCCAAGTCCATTCGCCAGACCTGTTACCCGGGCGCACATTTCTCATGGTAATACACGGAAGAGTTAGACGAGAGCACTCAGTTATCATCAGAGTGTGAAACAGGACTCCAGTGTTACAAGAAAAAATTTTGTCTGCAAGCATTCTCATCATCTGGCAACTCCCACATTACTTAGTCTTCTTATACAATAAGGCAGCCAAATATATGTTGAATTTAAAACCCATTTATAATTCTCCTTTAAATACATCTGCTTGCTAAGAACAGATTCTAGTGCTCCAACCTTCAAATACGGAGATTTGTAAGAGGGAATTCAATATTATTCTAATTTCTCTCTTACAGAGTATGAATAAAAGGTATACACAAACTTTGAAGTTTGTCAATCAAGAGTAAAATCATTACAAAAGACTGTTGTTGTCATGGTTGTTATCGATACCTAGAGTCTGAGCAACAAGATTTTACATACGATACACAGCATAATCTCTATAAATAATAACCCAGGAAGATTTTAGCATCCTTTCTACATTTTCACCCCAGAATGAAGACTACAGAAGCCCTTGAAGAACTTACAGCCTGCGTGAGATCATCTTGCCTACAAACTGAGTTATTGCTTTGTCCTAAAAATGAGTTGTTTTTTTTTTTTCCTATGAGGCTTTTCAGAAATTTACAGGATGCCCATACTTTAAATGTGTACCAAAAAAAAAAAAAAAAAAAAAAGATTAAAATAAAGGTGCAAAGAAAGTTTAGTATTTTGGAATGGTGCTATAAAGTTGAATCTGTTGGTATTTGAGTGAATTTTTTAATGTCACAAGATATTACTGGGTGGCATGTGTGCAGAAATAACTATTCAAATGTTTTGTTTGAGATTGAGAATGATATAGAATCAGTTTTTATTGGTGAATGTGGACTATTCAAAAACTAGTTAGGCAGTTTTTTTAAAGTTATAATGGAGAACAATTTTTTAAAGGGGGTATGAGCAGTTTGGTGATAAAGAATGTAAGCTATTAACTACCTCTTTTACGAAAAGAAAATGGCTTTAGCCCTGAAATCATCCATTTAAAACCTGCTGGAAATATTTCATTTTTTATCAAACACCATGTACAGATTCCATATCTGTTCACCTGCAAGGAAGCAAAGAAAGTATTATAAATGAGCCAAAGTGACAATTCAAACAGCCCATTTTCTTCTTGCTGAGTTCTGTTTCACTTCTTTATCTGGGGAGCTGAGCGCAGCTGCCTGATAGGCCCGCACTCCACCATCCCGTCAGCTCCCTTGGAGAACCTCAGAGTCAATGAGCTTTTAAAAATGCCAATACGTATTTTTGGTGATAGTATATAACCTGCTAAGACGTCACGTTATTCATTAATTCAGCAGCAATGCACTGACCACATGCTGCGTGCCAAGCTCTGTTCTAGGTGCTGAAGGGGCATTCATGAGCCAAGACCCTGATGCAGTTATGTCCAGGTCGTTCTTGTCAGACAATTACAGAAATAAACTCATCTTCCAAATACAGCTTTTATGCATTGAGAACACTGAGTACATTTTGTTGACTTAAGAAGTGAAGTGAGGATCTAGCTGTGGGAATTGGGGTCTGGTATAAGAAGAGTTCTGGACTAAAATCAGAACTCAGTCAACTCTCAGCTGGGGCCTGACCCACATGCTTGTGAGCTCTAGAAAACGCAGTGGGACAGCCGGTCTCTGAGGCCCCTTCCAGCCCTACAGTGTGACTCTAAAGCGTCCGGTTCCCTTCCTGATTCTCTGCACGCGAGGGTGCTTGTACGTTCCCGAGTGGAGGGGAAAAAGCCAGAGTCAGTAGCCTGGCACCCAGTGATCCCAGCTTACGTGATCAGCCCTTGGAAGTTCAGGAATTGACTGAAACTATACAAGAAGACCTTATTTAAGGGCTTTTTTGTTCTTAAATTCCACAGACCGCCACACGCACCCATGCCCATCTGCAGTCACTGTGTTTCATGCTTCTATCTGCTGATTTCCAGTCCTACATTTGTTTTATGATGATCCAAGTCGTGCAATCCCCTCAAATGCCAAAGTCAAGTTAATTCACTTGGGATTTAAATATATGAAACCCTGAGGGGAAGGTGGGGAAGGAACATCAAATGTGTCCCAAAGTATGAGACTCATTTTTCTTCCTGAATCTGATTTCAAGGACTTTTTCAAGTTTTACTCCAGCTTTTTCTAAAGTATAGTCTAAGAAACAGAGGAGATCTAAAAAAAAAACACTCCTCACATGTTCCCCTCTTGGGCATCTATAATCCATAGTATCACATTAAAGACTGAGAAATCCTACAAAAAAAAAATCTGTTTATCCCAAGTACTGAGTATTTCCTGACTTAATCAACCTTGGAAATTTTTTTTAATCCATATAAACGTGCTGCAGAGCTTTGGGAAATAACTGCATTAGCCGAGGATCATGCTTGACTTCTAAACATCCATGTTCCTTGCTTATCCTCCGTGTATTCTTATTTCTTAAACTGAAATTGAGATGTCCTCGTTGAAGGAGACGTCACGGGATCTTCTCTTGCTATCTCCGTGACCTTCAGCAAGGTAAGGTCACTTACCTTGTGAGTGAAACTCACTTCCTCACCTGTAATGTGGGTGTAACACCTACCTCAAGATTGGTGAGGGTTAAATTAGATAATTTATATAAAGGTCTTGTAACCTAAGCGATTACTGTATATTAATCCCAAACGTACATAAACACTTTCCGTTTGGTGAGTGCCCGAAAGCGTATTTCACGTAATTTAAAAATCTGGTCTAAGAGAGAATCTTTCCATTTTCATAGTCAGACAGTTTGTGTGACTTGTTTGTTTGTTTTCGGTTTTCTAGTAAAAGCCATAAAAGCTTAGTCTATTGATTGGCTGTGTTTTGTGCCAAGGGTGATTCTGCATAATTTCTCTACTGAATGTCAGTTTTGGCTGTCAGATATCCAGAGGTGGTAGGAGACCTCACCTTTCATTCTGCAGGCCTGGGGGAAGAATCACATCTCTGGAATACAGTGCAGTCATGCAGTAAACTTGTCCTGTCCTGTCCTTCTAAAAAAAAAAGTGGCTCATAACATATTTCAGGGGTCAAATATCACAGGTGGCCGAGCACAGTGTTTTCTTTGCTATTCCTTTTCATCTGATGTGCACAGCAGAGAGCTTCCCTAGAGAAAAAGGACTGCAGTCTTCACACTTAGCTGGAGATGGGCCATATATCTGTGGGATATACAAGTAGAATTAAGGATGTTCTTCATTTCCGTGTAAGCTTAAGGTCAGGTAAATAAATGAAGCCTGGGCTTTGATCTTCTGCATAAATTTGGTATTTAGCTGGCCCTGGATCTGTATGTTCAACAAACTAGATTTTTCCAAAGACTTATGGAACCTAAACTTGGATTCAGCTCCTTGAAGATACCCTTGTCCAAACAAAAGCGATTCCTTCAGGCAAGAACCAGCAGCATTTATAACACTGCTTACTGGTAAGTGGTAATTACTTCACATTTGGATGTTTTTTGCACTTGAAAGAATTTTGTAGCTATTAGTTGTTCTTTATAGAAGCCTTAGTATAGAACATTATAACATCCGTTCTCGCAGAACAGAATCAGAGGCTGACACACAAAGTAGTTGGAACAAAACCATTCCAAGAATGTATATTTGCCTCAAAAATGTTTTCAGCTTTATGCCAAATCCAGAGGAGACACGGACTTTTAAAACAGAAGCCATGAAGTATGTTAGCCACAGATTGAAGCAGGGGGATGGGGGTGTTTTGTAAAGTCTCATGACCAAGACACAATGTCGTATGCTCACTTTACATCTGTGCCTCTGTTCAAGGGAACACAGTCTAAATTCAAACCAAAATCAGCAACTTCTGGGCAATGCTCTGTCCTTGTATGACAGGTCCTTCCAACAGTCTCTCTCTGCTGTCATCTTCATAGTCCTCAAGAGCTTCATCTGTATGTTTTGTGTTGAGATACAAACATAATTATCATCCCCTCCCTGGTGTTAAGCTACCCATGTTACAGGTCTCAGTCCTCCAAGCCTGCCTTGGGCCTCCCTTCTCACCTCCAGGGTTGTGTGAACTGTGAGAAACTCAGGATTACGTCCCTACTGGACACAAGATACTCTGCCAAGGACAGATTCCCAAGACATGTCAGATTTTCAAATACATCATAACACTTGGAATGTAAATTTCCTCAAAAGTACTGTTGGGCCCATGGGCTTTTCATAGATGATACTTTATGAGAAACTAGAATGAACCAAACCCCAGGTGGCTTTAAATCGAAATCCACAGTCATCCAGGGAATGGGCCTGTCCAGTAGGAACTGGCACAACATTCAGCTTTGTGGTTTCTTAGGTTGGCTTGGGGGCTGTTGGAGTTTTCTACCAATCAGTGACCTTTTTGGTGCCCCTGGCAGACAACATTGAGGGTTTTAATTTCATAATATTTTTTTCTTTCCTGTTTGACTTTTCAGTCACCCATTGTGACTCAAAAGAGGACACCTGAGGAATGAAAAGTGACAAGGGACATATGGGGAGGACACCAGTTGCTTATGTTTGGATCATAGCTTTAAAAATGCTGGTCTAATACAAGCAGTTATTTGTTCCCAAGGGGAGGAAAAATCACATGACATCTTTTGCACATTTAAGATGAATACACTCTTAGCATGATAAAAAATTTACCCATAAGTGCAATGCTTGTTTTGTTGGTTCAGTGTATTTCTCACCAAATGGTGTGAACATATGGCCAGTACTTCTCTTGGCCATAAGATCTAAAGGGAGAAGACTCCTGATGGCAAGGAGCCATGGTGATTTATCGAGATGAGTTTCAGTTCCAAAGGGGAGCTTGGAGTGAAGGCCTCTCTCAGCCAACTCTTGATGTGCAATCCCCTCTGCCCACATTTAACATTTGATGTCTGCTTTGGTGGGTAACAGATCGGAATGCATCTGGAAAAAGAAGGGGTTTGTTAATCAGTGGAATTGCATCTTGGTGGGCCTTGTTTTTGGAAATTAAATTCGATATTAGTTTGGGGGCTCCGAGTACTGAGCAATCAAATCTTGATACAAACTGGCATCTGCCACCCACCCAGAATCTGTCTTTAAGGCCGACGTTAAATAGTGAGATTCCTAAGTGTCTGTAGATCGTTGTCGAGTTCTCGTGCTTGTCCAGGGAATTGAACTTAACTTTTTGGAGAACACTCTCAAAGCCTCCTGCCTGGCTTCCTTTATGGAGGTGGAGGTGAGAAGTCTGTTTACTCTGTTCTCAAAAGCATATAGGGAACCGAGCTTTGGTGCAGCCCTGCCAGGGGATTTCACAGGGCTCCCATCATCCTCGGGAGAGGCCTGCCTTCCCAGCTCGGCTGCTGACGAGCTCCCCATGCCCTCCATCCCTCTTCAGCTCCAGGACGGAGGGCTTCTGACCCTCCCACCCTGCAAGGGCACGGGGGTGGACACAACCCAGCCCAGTACTAGCCACGGGGCTGACAGAGCCAGCCATGTGCCGCCTCACGCCCGGCGGGGCTTCCCAAAGATCAGGGTTCCTTGGGTTCTGCCACAGCCCGGTCGGAATTTGCCTACCTCCACGCCTCTGCCATGCCCTTCAGCATAACGTAGTGGGCAAAGCCGGAGCCTACCATCTAGCACGTATGAGGCATTTAAAAATCATAGCTCTTTCTCATTGCATCACGTGCCTAAAGGGGGCCACAAGTTAGCAAGTAAGAACCATTCAGTGTGATGTGTGTTGCAGAGTCATGGGCAGAGGATACAGCGGAGGAACCCAGCCGGGCTTGGAGCCAGCAACCTGAGAAGGCTTCCTGTAGGAAACTGCCTGAGTTGGAGCAGGGCTAAGAAAAGGAGGTGTTCTTTTCCAGGCGGAGGGCTCATCATATAGGAAAGAGTCGTGAAAGACCCCTGGGCATTCTGGGACCTAAAAGAAATCCAAAATTGTTCAACTGCAGGTTTTGAAGAGACCTGAGGGAGAGGAGGGGTGGGAGTGCCGAGGATGAGACTGGAGAGGTAAGCAAGTACAGGACCACGAGAGCCCTGCATCCCCCTGAGTAAAGCTGGCCTTACTGGGCTCGGAAAGACTTAAAACTCGCGAACAGTGTAATGAGAGCCTCAGCTTAGAATCTGAGGAGTGAGCCCGGCGGGTGAAAACCATGAGGGGTTTTGCAGAATTCCAGCAAGGAGTGCTGAGGGCTGGGTGAGAGCAGCTCCAGGAAACGAATGCAGGGGCTTCTTGAGTTTGTGGTGCTTATGGAGCATCCTAGGGTAGCTAGTTACTGGGCAGTTGCACATGGGGTCTGGAAGCCAGCGCCTGAGTAGAGGCTGGAGTGAAGGTGTGTGGGTATCATCTGCATAGAAGGGGCGAGTGTACTGACTGGGAAGACGTGAGGTCTGGGCTCAGGATTCAGAACGAGAGCGTTGAAGGGAGAAACTGGGGAGGAAGAGGAGAAGCCCGGGAGAAGCAGAATCCCGAGGTGGAGGACACCGGGAGGGCGGTGTGAGGGCCAAGGGCAGAGTCCCGGCTGCGGACCACCCGCCAGTAGGAGATGCTCCGCGTCCACGTGCTCCGGCGAGGGGGAGGTCACGGGCATGGGGAGGGTGTTTCGCCGTCCGGCAGGGGAATGTGCTGCACCCCTTCAGACCTCCCCCAGCCCCCCAAGGCTGGGCCCAGGCCCCCGTTTAAGATGCTCCTCAGAAGACTGGTGAGGCCGCAGCTCGTCACTGTCGACCAGGGAAGTCCTGCCTGACCAGCAGTCGGGCCTCTTGGCGGGCCTCTTGGCGGGCCTCTTGGCGGGCAGGCAGAAATAATTCTACTCCGCTCTGCGAAAACGCTCAGATCAAGGAGACCCACTGGCCAATGAGCAGTGTTCTCGCCGTGGGAGGTGGCCTCTGGCGTCTGCGTCCTGCGCAGTGGAGCCTGCGTGGGGGACGCACGAGGGGACGCACGCACCCCGGAGCACCGCCCACTCCGCACGGTCGCCGGCCCAGCGGCGGTGGAAACCGGATCCCGCAGGCTCTGGCACGTCGGTCTTGAGTCAGGGGATAGATCCAGAAGCTGGGCCACTTAAGCTGGATCCACAGTGGCCTGCGTCCTGGGGTCCGGGAGTCCCCTCAGGCGGCCCCGACGACGGCCGGGATCCGACGCAAGCAAGGAGGCGCCACACGGCGCACCCCCCCCCACGGCCCGCCTTCTTCCGCCGGCCCTGGTCCTCGCCAAGTCCCCAGTCCCGGCCACCAGCGCCTCAGGACCAGCCTTTCGAAGCCACCGGAACATTCTGAGGTGAGCGCCTAGGCTTACAGCCCCTGCTTCCTCCGCGTGCGGCGCAGCCACCTGGGGAGGGCGCTCCAGAACGGCCTGCGGACGCTGCTCAGCGGGCCCGGCCCGGTGCGCGGCCTGGCGTCCCCCTTCAGGGCCCCGGGAGAGCCTCGCACCGCCGGCTCGGCCCCGCGAGCGTTCACTTCCGCGCCGGAAGCCCCGCGACGGCAGGAGATGGGGCCGCCTTTAGCGTCTCTCCCCGCGCGTCTCCTCCCAGCCCGCGAGGGCCTCCCGTTCCCCGGGCTGCTCGCCTCCTGCCCCGCCTGGCCTCGGGACCTGCAGCCCCCGCCCCTGCCTTACCGCGTGGGCGCCGTCCTGCCCTCCTTCCCGGGCTGCTCGCTCCGCTGTGAGTCTCAGCTTCTCGTCCCTTCGTCCCTCTGGGTTGTTTTGTTATTTTCCTACCTTTTCGTTGGAATAGTTATCTTCATTTCTGTTTGATTTTGTAGGACACATTCAAGTTACCCATTTTCTCGCGGGAATATTCCTTCAGCCCTGACGGCTGCGTGGTGAGGATTGTGTCTTTTCCTGCCTCCCCGCGGATGCTCTGGGGCGAGGGGAGCTCTCTTTTCGTTTGAAAGTGCTTTCATTTTTACCCCCGTTCTTCTCTTTGCTAGTGATCTTTCGTTTTCTTGCATTACTGTCAGGGACTATGGCTTACGTAAATTTCTATATCGGAGCATTTTTCTTCTATTATTTCTTCTTTGCTCCATTATTTCCTTCTGGAAAACCTGTTGTGCAGATCTCCCCAACAGATACCCTGTGATCTTCCTTTTTATCTTCCTTGTTATGCGTCGTTTTCACCTCTTTTTATATTTTCTTCTGAGGGCTCAGAGAATTTCTCGAGGTATTAGTTTGGCTTTCTGTAACATCCAGTACACTGTTCACTGCTTCTGTGGAGCTAAGAAACAATGAGTAATTAATGTTTTACTTCTAGAAACAGTATTTTAAACATTTCAGATGGTTCTCTTTTCATAGATACAATTTCCTCCCTAGTGTCTTTTTTTTTTTTTTCCGGTACGCGGGCCTCTCACTGTTGTGGCCTCTCCCGTTGCGGAGCACAGGCTCCGGATGCGCAGGCCCAGCGGCCATGGCTCACGGGCCCAGCCGCTCCGCGGCATGTGGGATCCTCCCAGACCGGGGCACGAACCCGTATCCCCTGCATCGGCAGGCGGACTCTTAACCACTGCGCCACCAGGGAGGCCCCCTAGTGTCTTTGAGAATATAAAGTTTTCTTCTTTCTGGGAGAAGATCAGTTTCACAGGAAAATGCTTGTTCTCATAAGCCCCCTTATTGTAGGTTTCTGAATCTTTTTATACGTTCAACTGTTTTTCTCCATACTTTATTGGATTTGAGGTGGATTTTGTTAGAAACTGTATTAAAAGATTTCAGTCTCACACAGAGGAGTGAAGAGGAAACTTTATGTTTTCTGTAATTGAATTTTGTTTCACTGGAGGCTCCGTGCGCCATAAAGGAGAGGGTTGAAGCCATGCTGGAAAGACCACAGCCGTAACGGTCTGCTGTGCTCCGAGGGCGGCACTCAGGGTGCTTCTGGAGGCCGTTGGCGGACATGGGCCTTTTGCCAGTAACTTCAGGGCTTGTCCTGCCACCCTACACTAGGGTGAGGGGGTGGGGGGTACGGGGGTCACAAGAAACAGGAAGGCAGCTCCCTGGAGGTGGCCGGGCAGTGTGGCAATGTGTGTCTAGGTGCCTGGGTGTGTCTGCACGTGTGTCTGTGTGTGTACTGGCCGCAGTGCTGCGACCTTTCTCCAGCTGCTGCCGCCACCTCCGTCAGAGGCCCTTACAGAAATATCCCCGTTTTCCTCATCATAGTGTCCCTTGCAGATCGGCCCTGGGGATGGGTGCCAACTCGGGGCTCTCCACCAGCGTTTCCTAGAGCCTTTCCGTCGGCCCCCATGCCCAGCCCTGGCCAGTTCCTGGGAAACTAGTGGTTCCACTCCAGCAGCCTCAGGTAGAAAATTATGTCCCGGCTCTTACTTTTCCCTTTTGGAATTTGTGGGAGCTTACTTCTGTGACCTGACATGGCCAGGTTTTTATTAAGAAAAATTTTATCCCATATCCTTTTTTTTTTTTTTTTTTTTTTTTTTTTTTTTGTGGTACGCGGGCCTCTCACTGTTGTGGCCTCCCCCGTTGCGGAGCACAGGCTCCGGACGCGCAGGCTCCGGACGCGCAGGCTCAGCGGCCATGGCTCACGGGCCCAGCCGCTCCGCGGCATATGGGATCCTCCCAGACCGGGGCACGAACCCGTATCCCCTGCATCGGCAGGCGGACTCTCAACCACTTGCGCCACCAGGGAGGCCCTATCCCATATCTTTTTAAATGGCTTTTTGTTTCTAACTAATTACAGATTTACAGGAAGTTGCACAAACAGTGCAGAGAGGTCCCGTGTACCCTTCACCAGTTTGCCCAGTGGTTACATCTTAGATAACCATATTCAGTATCAAAACCAGGAACTTGACATTGGTACAATGTGTGTGTATACGCCATACTTTTAAATATTCAAAGGTAATGAAAATAGCCGTTTCACCCCCAGGTGCCTCCCCCTTAGTCAGTCTGCAGCGCCCTCGGTGACTGAGGGTGCTGGGCCTCTGAACCCTCCCCGGGCTCCAGGTTGCCTCCTGTGTCACTAGATGGTGAGCCTGAAAGCCGGCCCGGCCCCCTGTCCTCACAGCTCTTTACCTTCGCTTCACCACACGTGCTCACACTCCAGGGCCGGGCTTGGTGTCTGGAGCCCCAGCCAGCGCAGGGCACCAGCCCTCACTCCCTCACAGTGGCCCCCCCATGGTCCTCCCTCCCAAATGACCTCGGTCCATTAGAGGTGTTTAGTAATAGGAAACCTAAGTGGCCTGGGTCCTGGCTTTCCTCCGGCTCGCCCAGGCCTCTCTCTCCTGAGCCCCCGGGGCCCCACTTTCTCATCCTCCCCTCAGTGGACGCCGGATCCTGAGTGTGCCCACGGCCGCCCAGCACCACACTGGCACCTGTCTCCAGACCTGAGTCCCAGGGGCGGGAGCTGAGAGCCATTCCACACAAGGCCTGGTCCCTGGGGATCAAAGGTAGGCTCTCAGAGGAAACAGGAAGGTCCTCCAAGGAAATCCTGCAAAAGGAGTATAGTGAAGAGAGTGGGAAGACCCCAGTTCATAGCTGTGTGTTTTCTCATGAGCTTGTTGTTCGTTTATTGAGTTTACTGTTACAGAGGAAAAAAAGCAACATTTCCTCTTAAAAGGTGTCCTGTGGCCATTGGTAAGCTGGGGTTTCCCTGGCTTTCCCCAGAACAAAGAGCCCTCCTTCCAGCGCCTGGAAGTGAGGAGGATCTGTCTTCTCGAGAAGGACCAATCTCTGGGCCCAGCCCGAGGATGTGGTGGCCACTATGGCCAGGCCCTGCTCAGAGACGGCAGGAATGCAGACGGGTCACCAGGGGAGGACATCGTGGAGGGCGATGATGATGCAACGAGGTTTCTTTTGAGAGGGATGGTCTGGAGTGGCCACAGGTAATGAACAGCTCCAAGCCTTCCCAAGGAGCCCCCTGTGAATAACGCTCACTGCTATGTGGAGGGAGGTGAGGGGTGCACCTGTTTACTGTGCAGTAAACAGTCTCATCAGCATTCCATGACTCGTGAGTCCGCAGTAACCCAAAGGAACCAGAAATGTTAATAATACCAGTAGCACGAAAACCTCAGTAGTGAACCTGGAACTGGGAAGTCTGCCCCAGCACTGGAGAGGGTAGAGAAGGGACACCTAACCCTTGGATACTCTTGCCAGCGTTCCGTGCTTCCCCCACCAGACCATCGATGCCTCCAGCAGCCCTGGGAGGGAGCTGTGGGCCCAGCCAGGGCCCTTGGTTGCCAGTGGCAGAAACCGACATGGGCTAATTCAAGCAGAGATGCGATTTATTAGAAGGATATCAAGTGGCTCACAGAAACAACAGAAAGAAAACCAGCCTCAGCAAAAGGGCAGAGAGCACAGTAGGGTGGCAGCTGAGAACACACCAGCCACGCCCTGGACCAGTGCCCACTCAAACCTTCCTGCCGGAATCGTGCCAAGGCAGTGGAGGGACACAGGCAAGGGGACAGGCTGCGTCGTGACAGAGTGGACTGTGAAAGCTGTGTGCCCCTCCGTGTGGCTCTCTGCCCACGGGGCTCACGCGGTTCGGCGGATGGGGAGGGACACACTGTGCTCCAGGTGAAGTGTGGCCAGAAGGAATTCTGCCGACGCTTCAGACAGCTCCTCGGGTTAACGAGGCTTCTGCGGGCGCGGGTGCTTCACTGGGAGGGCAGCATGGGTGGTAATGGGGGCTCTCGGGCGCTCCTGGATGGGGCTCAGGACTCGAGGTGGGTGCAGCGTGCGTGGATGACAGAACAGATGGGGCCCCCTAATAAGGGGGAGAAAGCAAGTTATTTGGGGAAGACTCAGGGAGTCCTAAAGAATAGAACTCTGACAGCGGGTGAAGATGTGGTCTGAAGGACTCGTGCGGACAGACAGGTGTCGGGAGTGTTGTGCGGGTGAGGATGTTTTTGACAAAGTGAAGCAAGCAGGCAGTCGTTAGAGCGCGGTGACGGGCCCGTCACTTGCGTTCCCTGACAGCTTTGACGGCTTCTAATCATCCTGCCCCTGCAGTTACCCCTCGGGAGCAAGCTGGTCCTCCATCCGAGCCTTCCCAGCCAGCAGACTAAGTGAGGAAACGAGAGCCACGATGTTCAACGTGCCTCTAAGACTCATCAGAGCAATTAGAAGTTTCCAGAATTGCCTGGAGAAGAGAAGGCCAGCCAGGTGAGGACGGGGACAGAGGTGCCGAGGGTGCAGTCTGTGGTGGCTGTGAGGGACGAGGAAGCAAGGGCAGCGATCCCAGCCGCAAGGGTGGGGGAGGCGGGGAAAGGCCCTCCCACGGGCGTCCCGGGAGGGGGCCCGCTGCTCAGGAGCGGCCCGGGGGGCTTGGCTATTCAAGTTAAAGGCCAAAGCAGCGTGCCATCGGGGCCTGCAGCTGGCTGAGTCTGGGGAGGCCTTGGGATTTCCAGGCCCCTTTACAGCGTTCGCAAGGCCTCTCACCCCCGCCGCCTGAGGGGAGCAGCGCCTTTGGAGGGCGGGGGCCTCCGTGGGGACTGGGCTGGGTGGGTGAGGGGGCAGGTGGCGCCGGCCTTCAGCCCTTGTGCCGTCGAGGGGTTAGGACTCGTGCACTTCCTCCCACTGCAGAACAGGGACTGATAAAATCTCATGTATGAAATCAAAGCAAAGAGGAACCTGTTTTTAAAAGATGCGAAAAAGAGCTCAGAGGCGAGGCCAGAGCCCTGCGCACTGGGACATATGGCACTTGTCAATCAAGCACAGAGCGACCTTCAAGGAGCCGGCAGCAGGCAGCCCCATGCCGGCCACCCTGTGTGCGCTGCCGGCACCTCTGTCCCCAGGCCCCGCAGACGCTCCAATCCGGGGACGAATTAGCCTTCCAGAGGGCAATCAGGGCCCTCTGCCGGAACTTGGTTAGCAACGGAGCCCTTAGGTGGCTTCACGTGGACGCCGCTAGACGTGGGCAAAAGCGGGGGAGGCGGTGGCTCCCCTCGGGGGCCGGACAGGCTGCGTCTCCCTCCCAGGCGGCTGCCCTCTCTCTCAGACAGCACCCCTCAGGCTTCGCCACGTAGTCCAGGTGTGCGTTTGTGTCAGTGACCGTCTCCGGAGGGGGGCCAGGGCGGGGACGGTCCCCTCACTGTGAACTTCAGGGAACGCGCGCAGCTCCGGGGGCGATGGCACAGGTTTTGTCCCCGCTGGACTCACCGGGGGGAGTCCCTTTGAGGAACGTGCTTCTAATAGGGCAGACGGGTTTCTCGCCTCCTGTTTTTAACGTGGTTTACATTTAGGAAGAATTTGGTCCCTGAATGTTCCTTCTCTAACTCTTCTCGGTGTGGTCTTCCTCCCCCTGCCGGGGGTCCGCACCTCTTGGAGTCACGTGGAAGCGCCAACCCCTGCCGCTTCTTTACCTCAAACGCGCCTGGTCTGCACCTGTCCTCGGACCGGTGCCACCTGCCCTACCGCTCGGAGAGGGGTGGCCCCGGTTGGCCTTGGGCTGTGTCACGCCATCGCAGGGCTCCCGGGTCCTCGGTGCTGCCGCCTTTGCCCCATGTCCCCATCCGGTGCCCCACGAGCCCATCCTCCGCCCTTGCTCCCGGCTCAGGGCTCCTGCTCGGTTTTTCCACCTAGACTGGTGGGGAGGCCCTGGGAACTGGGAGCTGGCTCTTCAGTGTCAGGAAGGGAGGGCGAGTCTTACCCAGCAGGGAGAGGAGGAAACCAAGTGGAAAGTACTTCCCACCCGGTTCTCCCTCGTCTGAATCTGGGGCAGGGAATTGGGATGTTGGAAAAGTGAAACTCTAGATAGTCCCAGGAACAAGAAGGTGTGGAAACAAGGCAGAGGCACCGGGTGCCAGAAACCACCCGAATGAACCAAAATCCATTTAGGGTCTGTGTATTACTTGAACCAGGTACAAACTAAGGCCTGCAGGCTGCCTTTGGCCTTGAACACCGTCGTCTTTTTCTGCCGTGTCTGCCAATAGGCCAAACTCCTGAGTGCAGGACCCAGAGCCACTGTGTGGGTGCTGGGCACGGTGGGGCTCCGGCCGTGAAGGACCGCCTTGACTGAGCCCCTGACGCCTCAGCTACTGGTAACGGGGAGCAGCAGCGTTCGCACATAACCTCACAAATACTGATTTCCGTCACGCTCTGCAGCCTCCCTTCCATAATCCAGTCTTCCTTCCGTGCCCTTTTCTTAAAATAAGAGGTTAAAGAATGTGTCCATTGTAGAAAATTTGAAAAGTATGAGAGCATGGAGATAAAAATTTTAAATAAAAATTACCTCTAATTCTGGCACTCAGAAATATCTACTTGAATAAAGTATTGAATTTTATAAGCAAATTTTAAAATTTATTATATCATGAGCCTTTTCATGTCAGTAATTTTTCTAAAATTTGAATCTTAGTGGCTGCCTAGGGCTCCATTTATTTCACCAATCCCCTGTTGTTGGACATTTATGTCTTTTTCCAAATTTTCACCACCATAAAAAATGCTGCAATGAACATCCTAGAAGATAAATCTTTTTGACTATCTCTAATTAATTCATTAAGATAAATTCCTAGAATAAATTCCTGTAAAAACAGTGTATCAAGTGGGATGATGCTATTTAAAGCTATTTGGACACATCACCAAGGTACACTCCGGGGAACTCACATCTTTGAAAATCCCAATCGACATGTACAAAGGGTCCAGTTCCTTGAACCCAGCCAGAACTATCTTTTTTTCCCAAAAAATTTGATAGACAAAAAAGACCTTTTATTGTTTTGTTTTCATTTCTTTGTCAACAAGATTGAGTATTTTAAAATATGTTCTTAACTCACTTATATTTTGTCATTTGGAAAATTTCTATTTGTATCCTTTGTCAATTTCTCCACAAGATTATTAATCTTTTATAAAATTGTTTCTGACTTCAGTCTCCTTATCTGCAAAAAGAATCACTTGGACCAAATGACCTCTTGACCCCAAGGTCATTTCAAAGAGCTCAAATCTTCCTCTCTGCTGTCACCCTCCCCTCATCAGCAGCCTGCCCAGGTCTCTAAACCTATTAGCATAGCTCCAGGAAAACTTGAATTTCAAATGTCTGCCTGGGTTGAGTTTCACAGTTGAATAATCGAGTCCGCTGGCTAATCAGACCCACAGGTGTGAGTGGGAGCCAGTCCCTCCCTGAGGAAAGGACCACGCTGAAGTCTCTGCCTTTCACACCAGGAAGCCGGGTGTGGGCAGTTCTAACTTGTGCAGAAATGCCTAATGGGGGCCAACCTCCCCCACTTACTGGTTGAGGAAATGATGATATATCCATGCAAGGGACTTAGATGTAGATGTAAATTTTGTGACATGGAAGAATTTATTTTTAAATAAGAAAAGAAGATTCCAGAAGAATGAAAGCCCTTTCATACGTGCTCGCGTGCACACTCAGAGAACGTGATCTGGAAGCATATTCTGCAGTATATTAACAATTTTCATCACTAGGAGGTGGGGCTACCAGGTTTTTTTTGTTGCTATTTTGTGGTACGCGGGCCTCTCACTGCCGTGGCCTCTCCCATTGCGGAGCACAGACTCCGGACGCACAGGCTCAGCGGCCATGGCTCACGGGCCCAGCCGCTCCACGGCATGCGGGATCCCCCCGGACCAGGGCACGAACCCGTGTTCTCTGCATCGGCAGGCGGACTCCCAACCACTGCGCCACCAGGGAAGCCCCGGGGCTACCAGTTTTTACTTGGTTCTTTTAATTTGTACTTTTCGACACAAATGTGAATATCGTTCAGTGAGCAAGGCCACTCCTCTCTCTCTCTTTTCCTTTCACATGTTGCCTAAAGTGGACGCTGAGGCAGCTGCCCACTGAAGTCACGTCCCCAGGGCCAGTGTGTCATCAGCTTCAGGCAGCTCTGGGTGGAACCTCATTACACTGTCTGCCAGGTCCTGTCAGGCCTTGTCGGCCCCGGAAAGCTGGCCCGCAGAGGCCCCACTCCTGTACATGGACTGGGGTTTCTTCAGGAAGAATGTTCTCCCACTGGCCTTTTGTGGCTCTCTGGGCCTGGGGCCACAGCCCCCTAAAATAGGGGGTCCTCGGGGGCATGGGAGCAGAATTCAGTGCCCTGCTCTTCAGCCTGCATTCCTGGGCCAGCAGGAAAACATGGTCCGGGAATGTACCACTTACCTGCCTGGCATACTCTCCCCACCCCCTCGCACACACGTGTGCACATGCACGCTTCTCTAGGCAGACTCAGGCAACCTCTCAGGCCTAGGGTCTCTTGCTGGCTCTCCCAGGCTGGTTTCCCAAGGACCTAAAACAGCTGTTTTGTTGTGACAGGTGAAGTCAAGGCTGCAGCTGGGTCGAGGAGGGAGCGCTGCTAGTGAAAGAGAAAAATCTAGGCACTCCTGCAATGCTGTCCATCCTCCTGCATGCCCAGAAGTGGAGTGGACTGGCAAGCACGCATTAGCTTTAGGCTGCCTTCAGCTGAAGACGTGGGGATCGAGCACCTTTGTAAGTACGCGAGTCAGGGCTCACAAGTGCAGGTCTGCTCAGGGCTGGCCGCCGCTGGCTGGTGTCCACTGCCCTGTGGCCTCGGTTCCCAGACAAGCCTCCTGAATGCAGGACCTGGGGTGGGATGCCTCAGCTCAGGCTCAGGGTCATAGCAGACAAAATGCCCCTTCAGACACCAAGAGGCAGCTCCCCAAATTCAGAGTGTGGGAAGAGAGCTGCAGGCCGGGGCTGGGGGAGCAGGGAGAGCTCGGGCCTCCAGGGAAGAGAGTGACGGGTAATTTTACAAACACATGTCACTGTCAAGGTTCAGAACTGTTAACACCTGGGATTCTTGTGATGGCTCAGAGAAAGCCTTTTTTTTTTTTTTTAAGCCCTTTAAAATCTTTAAATTTAAGAAAACCCAGTTTTCCAGTTCCATGTGGATAAATTGCGGGGGGCGGGTGTTGGAGTCAGAAAGACCTTGAGCAAATTAAACTTTCACCTCCAGTGTGCTTGTTTGTGAATGGAACTCTCATTGGGTCTCAGATTAGATGGGGTGATGCTTGTGGGTCCTTTGCTCAGTGCCTGGAATGGCAGGAGCTCAGTAAACAGTCACTCTGTCCTCCTGTTACCTGGGAATCAGAACCAGGGAAAACCCAGGGGCGTCCAGTGTCGAGGTCAGGTGGACAGGGCAGGACTGAGCACCTGCCAGGGCAGCCCTGGGCGGTGACAGAGCGGAGATCCGCCCCTGGTCTAGCGGGAGTGTGTTCAGTGAGAAATAGGGCAGTTAGTCAAATACTGACAATCATGACAAAATTAGAGACTAACAGGCAAGGTGATGTGGGAGTCCAGGGAGGGAGAGTCAGTCAGTTATTAGTTATGCATTTATGATATATGTATTATATATTGCATGTTACATACATACATGCCTGGAATACGATAGATGATAGACAGACAGACAGATGAAAGATGTCTGTTGTGAACCAGGAGCTGTGTTCATAGTGTGAACAAAGCAACTTAGATACTCTGCCCTCAGGGCTGCTCGGCGAAGTGGGGGAGACAATGAACAGGGAGGTAAGTGAAAAAACAATTACACGTGGGAGCCTATACTGTAAAGGGAAAATACCGAGGTGACACATCAGAGGATAGACAGGAGGTTCCCATGTCGGTGTATCAGAGAGGGCTTCTCTGAGGAGGTGACATAGTCAAGCCCAGAGGGCACCGTGGGACAAGTGGGGAGCAGCCCCAAGCGTGTGGGAAGCAGTTCACCAGTCAGAGACCACAGGGCAAGAGCTGGCCAGGGGCCAGGAGCGAGGCTGGAGAGGCCATGGGCCTGAGAAGAGCATCATCCCCCTCAGGAACCTGCAAGCCTTGGGGGATCCAGACAGAAGTCTTAGGGCAAAGGGGTCAGAGGTCTGCACCAGGGAATGCTCACTCGTTCGCTGTTTTTATCTGTAGCTGCTCTTTCATCCAGGGCCACTGCAAGAGCAGATACATGGTACTGCGTTTGCTCCACGTCACCACCAGGCGGGTGCTGCTGCCATGCCCTTCGGAGCTGGAGGCCCCCAGGCTGCTGGGCCAGGAGATGCCACCGTCCGGAAGATGTCGCTCAGATGCCACCTGACAAGGATCTCCTCCTCGTCCTCCTTCCCTTAACTCCGCCTACCCTTGGGCTTCACAGCTGCCGGCCTCCTGGTACGCAAGCCCTCTCCTTCCCCCGTGCGCCTCTGCTTTGGGTGCGTGGCCAGTTATCTGCAGCTCTCTGGCTGTCCTTGAACATCCGTCCCTACAACCCTTTTTTCCTGCCTCCCTGGGCCTACTGCCCATTTGTCTGACCTCCACGGCGAAGGGCACCTCCAATGGATGTGCAGTTCCTGTGGGGTCAGACCCCTGCCTCCTGTCACCTCCCTGCCTGCACACACCCCCATCTCACTGGCAGCCTCCTCTTTCCCCAAATCACCCACATACATCGATGGTCTAGTTTCATCTCCTAAAATTCCTTTCCCTTCTGTTCTCTTGTTTTCTGCCCAGTCTTAAGTATCCCTAAGATGGTTTACTAGAACCTTTCCTGATCTGCTCTGGACCCTGGTCTCTTGACAGTGGGGATTGGGGATTAAGGATGGCCAGGGGTGTGGCTACGCTGTGCGGGAGATGCGGGTGTGATGACCTGACTGGAGGGCAAGGCTGCTCTGTGCACCATCAGGAAGGGCGTGGGCTGCAGTGGCGGCTTAGTCGGGTTGGAATCTCCAAGCAGCCACTTGTTAGGTGTGTTCAGTAAACAATTCCGAAGCGCCTACTGTGATCCAGGTCCTGGGAGTACATTCTTGGATCATATAGTCTCTGTCTTCTTGTAGCCTTTGGGCTGGTGGCAATAGGGTCACCACATTTAGCAATAAACATACAAAATGGCCAGTTAAATTTGAGTTTCAGACAAAAATAATGAATTTCTCTTTAGTGTAAAATTCAATATTTGTTGTTTATCTGAAATTCAAATTTAACTGCACATCTGACAACCCTGAGTGAGGTGGAAAGAAAACAAATAAGTAAATACAGAAATAACATAATTCCAGGATTCTGGTGCATAACTGGGAAGAAGAAGCCAGTGCTCTGTGAGAGCATCCCAAGGGGCCAACTGGATGGTGAGAGATGGGCTCCAGGAGTTTGGCAGCCTGGGAAGGAGCCTCTATTTGCAAAGCCCAGGGGTGAGCGTTCCAGGCAGATGGAATAGCAAATGCAAAGGCCCTGAGGTGGGAAAGAGTTTGACATGATCCTCTGTCAACAGGCCAGTGTGACTGGATGGAGGGGCTGGTAGGCAGGCGTGTACAACTTGATGACATGATCAACCGGGCCACATTGAGTAAGTACTCAACAAATTATATCATGAGTTTTAATAATTACGATTTTTAAAGTCAGTCAAATATGAATTGCAAACATTGTGTGGAATACTCTTTCAGTCACCTAACTGCCATACTTAACTTTCTATAAAGAGGCCATTTTAGTGCATATGGTACTGAATGCCATCCAGCCAGGCATAATATATTTGCCTTACCTTTAAAAGTTCTCTTAAAAAATTAAGCTGCAGAATATTGTCTGAAATCCCTTTTTCCATCATAAGACATTAAAAAGTCAACCAGGACACTGCCCCCCCACCACCAGTGACACTACGTAAGTTGTAAATCACAGGTGTCAGTCAGCAGACACCTGGGGCTTCTGCTGGCCCCTTTGTACTCCCCTGACAGCCCACATGTGGTGTGTGACCTGGGGCTTGTCACTTGACCTCTCCGAGAACTGCTCATCTGTAAAACAGGAATAAGGATAACACCTTGACGCAGAGGGTCATCGTGAGGGTCCAGGAAATAATGTGAGTCAGTTTGTAAGGCATTGAAGGCCACAGAGAAGCGTGGCCTGACTGCTGTTTATACCATAGTCGTCCCAAGTATCACCTCCCTCACCTAAAAGAGAAGGAAAGGCAGTCAGGGTTAAATCACATGCCCAAGGATTCCAAGCAGTCCAGAAAAGTCATCTTCCTGCTTCATTTTTCTGTGCAGGTTACTTTCAGCCTGCTGATGTGGGGAGAGATAATTGAACAAACTGCTTGTGAGCACTGAGGTAAGATTCAGTGCAGGGACACATGTCTAGAATGGAGCTTAACCTCTGAAGGTTCGATGTCAGTGGACAGTGCTGACCCTCCTCGCATGCAACCATGATCGAAGGCCCCAGCAGTAGCCTTCTTCTTTAGCTGCTAAGCCAGGTTTATGTCACAAAATCCCACCAACAGTAGGGACTGGAGGTCTTTCTCAGGCAGAACCTGCTCTCGGTGGGACACGGTGGTCAGGGGCCCCAGGCCTGGCCTCAGGTCTTAACTCCATGACCCATTGGCCCTGTGAGGCTCAGTTTTCTCCTCTGCCACTGGGGGCTGGGGCGGTGCCATCTACGTCACAGGGAGGTGGTGTGGGTTCAACGCGGTGGCATGTGGCTAACATGCTTGGCACAGCGCCTGGAACCTGGAAACATTCAGCAATAGCCAAGGGCAAAGCCAGCGCCACCTTCGAGGTCACCCAGGTTGTTGGGGGAGGCGCCATGCACAGTATCACCGTTGCTGAGCGTGAGTGTGTGGTCGTGTGTGCAGATGGCCTGAGCCCCAATCAAGTGAGTGCAGCTCAGCTACACCACAGCAGGGCAGGTCCCAGAGGCCCCCAAATCGTGTCCTTCCCCGTTGCTGACGCCTGGCAGGCAGCATCAGCTGCCCGTCCCCTCTGTTTGGGCTCTGACCCTGCACTGAATTCTGTCTTCAGCCCTGTGTATCTTGGTGTGAACATCAGGTCCCTGCATATGGGCTGGGCCTCTGGAGGGGGTGAGGGCTGGGGGCGCTGCTGGCTGCTGGTTGCCAGTGGAGGTGCAGCCCCTTCATAGGGAAGTGAGCCACACGGGAGGAGAGCGCAACCTTTTACGTTTGCTGCACCTCAAGAGAAAACTTTACGTGTGAAATTAACAGCATGTCCGCTGCCGGTATTTGTGGTCACTACTGTAACATAAATCTCCTCTAGAGATGTGTGAGAACAGCATACACAGTGAAACATCAACATGAAACTTGATTTAAGGTGGCTTTCCATTAATATAACAAATGAAGTGTACCAAAATTTGAAAGTATATTCCTTTGGGCCTAATTAAAACACTGAACAGAATACATGTATATGTATGTTTTAAACGAAGACATTCAGCGTCCAGAATCCGCTAAAAAAATTAATTCATATCGAAAAGTGCACTGTGACTGCGTGGTCGTTACTAACACAGCCCATCCTCTTCCCTGAGATGTCTCCGATTTAACACCTGCATGAGGTGTCAGGGGAGTTTTGCTTTAAAAATATCACCCCCTACACAGCGGCGCGCCTCACGGGGCTGCCTTTTGGTCAGAGAGTTTTCTGTGCGCCTTGGAAGGCTTCCGAGAACTGGATGTCCTCTGACTGAGGAGAATGCCCTTGGCCTACGGTCCGTGGCCTCTGCCTGGGAGGGCGGGGCTGGAGCTGGGAAGCAGCGGGCTCCCTCTAACGGAGAGGAGCGCTGACTGGAGGGGCCTGGACTGCCCACGTTGGCGTCCAGGTACAGGAACCTGAGGGCGGCTAGGGGATGGTGGGGAGACGGGGGTGAGGAGGGTGGCCGTGTGGCTGAGCACTGTGGTCCCACCCCTGGATTGAGGGCGGGGAGTAGATGCGGCATTTGCCGTGACCCTCACCTCCACCCTTTGACGGCAGTGAACTCGGGTGCCCTGGAAACCCAGCGGGGGCCCCAAGAGTCTGTACTCCAAGGCTGGGGTGAGAAAGGGGGTTGGGGAGGACAGTGACTCCCTGGTGACGATTTTGGTCAGTGGCAAAAGATACCTCAGAGGCCAGGCCGCCTGACTGACCGAGAGACCTCTCATCCATCCACGTGTCCCCCTCAGCCATCTGGGACCGGGCCTTGCTTCCAGGTTGTGGAGCCGGACTTCTTAACACGACCCTCTGGGACAGGATGGGCCTCTATATTTGCGGGGAAATACCTCCCGGCCCAGTGAGGCCTCGAGGGGTGACAGGGCCCAAGTGGCGAGTGAAGTGGTGGGGTGTGTGTGTACACACACGTGCTGTGTGTAGTGTGAGGATGCAGCCTGGGAAAGATGGACTCTCTGCAAACGGTGACCATGTCTGTGCTGGCCAACTGGTGACCTAGAGCTCCCATGAGGGGCAAGTGGTTCATCCCTCTGTTCCTTACCAAGAGTGCTCTCCCCACAGGGTCCGTGTGAGGATTGAACTCAGGACTTCACACGAACCGTTGTTCCTCAGAGCAGGAAGTATTTCAGGACTGTTCTTTATCCTTGTTATTCTGTAAGTTACGGGCTCATATTCCAGTCCCTGGGGACGGTTAGGAAGGGAAGGACCACACTAAGAACTGACATTGGTACAGCGCTTCATAATTTACCCAGGACGTTCGTAGACCTTATCTCCTTTAAACGTGTGATGATGTAGGCAAGGTGCTGGGGTATTAGTCCTCCCCTCTCGGGGGAGACAGGCTCAGAGGGTCTGGACTTGCCCTGCATCACACAGCCTCTAAAGGGTGGGATGCACGTTCTGGTCTGAGTTTCAGCCTTTGAACCATTTGGCCCTCCGCCCTGGGGCTGGGAGAGGAGCTCCCATGGGGAACCCCAGAAAGCTCTACAGAACTTGCAGAACTTCACAGGCTGGGGAAGAAGAAAGTGAGCCCGGTGGGGTGGGCACTGATGGCAATGGGAGCCCAACAGGACCGTCCCCTCCGAACACTTGGACCGGGTCAGCAACAGGCTCTACCTCCATGCCGTGGTGACTGCATCTCCCTGGTGATGGGAGGACCCAAGGCCCCAGGTCACACCTCTCCCTTTCTGGGTGATGTACCAGAAGGCCGGTGGCTGCTACCAAAATCTCTGTATATAACTGGAAGCGTATTAACAGGCACATGGTAAAGAGTTCTGGGCCATGGGCACCCTTAGATCGCAAGTTGTCATACGTGGCCTATTGCGTTGGAAGATACTGTCATTTCCCACAAACACAAGCCTAGGTGAGAGTACAGTGCCGGCCAGGCCTTTTTCCCAGGCGGGCTCTAGGAAGAGGCCTTGCCATGTGTGGTGGGCAGCGTTTATGTACTGGCTGGGGCTGCTGCTGGCCGTGACGCTAACACGAATGGTCTCCACAAACAGGCGAGCGAGCTCTCCTCTCTGCCGGGATCATACCGCCTTTGGTTCAGCAACAGTGAGTAACACCCTGTTGCTCCATGAGCACAGTCTCCAAGGAATCACGGTTCAGAGATGGGGGTCACATGGGGTTGGTGGTGGAGGGGTTGGGAAACCTGCCCGTTTGAGGAGATGTTGAGGAGAGGTCAAGGTGGAAAAGGTTGGTTGGGCCTCTTTTTTTGTGAGAGGCAGCGGGCTGATCCCAGCCTTCAAAGGCTGAGGGGACACGGGCGTTCTGGTGTGTGCACAGGAAGTCCTCCTCACCCCTGGGGAGGGCACTTGAGAAGCTCTTTGCGCCTTGAGAAGTGGTGGAGACAGGAAATGGAACTGGACGCCAAGGGCCCTTGGGCAGACTTAAGAACCGAGAAGAGAGGAGGTTTTGGAAGGGCAGGGGACTAAAGGGGATGTGCTGGCTTCCAGACCACGGAGACAAAGGTCAGGCGGCCTGGTGAGCCATCCAGCAAGGAACCCCAAGCCGCTGGCCGGCGCCCAGCCTGGGGTGCTCCTGCTGCTGCTCGCCTTCACATGTGCTGTTCCCTTGTCTGGAACACCCTTCCTCTCGCTCGTGGCCTTTGAGACTCCGCCTTCATTGCACGTCATGTGGATCTGAGTGACACTTCAAGGAGAGAGGATTGGCAGGATTTGGGTCAGATTGGTTTTGTGTTGAAAAGAGCAAGGGAGGGGAAGGTGTCAACCTAGGTCACATGTATTTGACGCTGGAGTAATTGGGGGTTGAGGCTATTGGAAGTAGTGGGGAAACTGGAGGGGGGTGGGTCTGTGAAGGCAGAGATGCTCTCCTTCCTTTCGGATAGGTGAAGTTCCCCTGTGAGTGATACAGTCATGGTCATGGACGACCACCTGGACCCACCCAGAGAGAGGACTCTGTGAGGACTCAGGCCTGGGTGTGGTGACCTGGAAGTAACTCAGGTTGCTGGTGGCCAGACCTGGGACGGAGGGGGGAAACACACAGGATGGGGAAATCAGGTTGAGGGTGGGTGTGGGACGCCAAAGCAGGCCAGGTGGGCAGGGATCAGGTCCCTCTCGCCTGGCAGTTTTAACCTGGTCACATCAACCTTGGCTTTCTTCACTGCTCTGGAAGGGAACCCAAAGGCCCAGCATTTAAAGTCTTAAGCCGCTGCTCAAATAGAACAATTTTTAAAAAGCATTCCTGGGCACTTGGAGTTTGCTAGCTGATGGTTTGGGGTGGAGTCCAGCAGCAGAGCTGGGACGGACAGAGCCAAGCCGGACCGGCAGCTTCGGGGAGGTGCTGCGCTGCCCCCGCCTTCAGGTGCCGGAAGAAAATAGGATTCTGCCGAGGACTGAAGCCAAGGACGGTTATGTGTCCCTGGGCTGCTGCCCTCCTCTGCCTGAGGCCCCGTCCACCCTGCGGGCCGCACGGCTTCCTCAGATCGTCTCTAACCTGGAGTCCTGGCTTCCTTGGGGCGGGGTGGGGGGGCGGGTTACAGGCCGGTCCTGAGCAGGGCAGAAGGCGGGAGAGAAGGAAAACGGCCCTGTGCAGAGGTACAGTAACGCACTGGGAAGCGATGGGGGCTTCCCAGGGCCAGAGAGGAGGGGGAGGCGGAAGGCGGAGCGTCAGGAGCGCGGAGGCCCTTGGGAGGCACTGGTGCCTCCTCCCACTGTGGCGAAATGGGGTGGGGGCGGTGGCCTCGGCGGCGTGCGGGGTCCAGAGGGGAGAGGGCAGGGGGGCGGGATGCGGGCGGGGGTCCCTGAGGGGGCTGGGCACATCCTCGGAGCGCAGCTCCCCTGCCCCTGCGGTCGGCGGGGTTGAGACGACAGATGCACGTCGCGGCCCCATCCCAGTGCCCCGTTGCAGGCCTGGGGCCGGTCCATCGCCGCAGCGCGACAGCGGCCCGCGGTCCAGGGCGCGCCTCCGAGTCGCCTGCGGGCAAGGCGGCGGTGGAGGGAGAAACACACCCACGGGCTCGGTCCTGCGAGGTCGCCTCCCCTGGGGCCCACCCACGACTCAGACGGCTGCCCCCAGACTGAAGCGCAGGATGGTTTCACCGCCCTAAATCACGCAAACCTAGACAGCGGTGCAGGGCCTGCTTCCCCGCAGCCGCGCCTCCGGAGCGCGGGGCGGACCGCGGGCACCTCCCGCCAAGGTCAACAACGGGCGCCCCCGCGCCCGCCCTTCCTCCTCCCGAGCGGTCAGCTCTGTAGGGACCTGGGCGGGGCGGCAGCGGAAGGCGGGCACGGAGCCTGGTGGGAGCCCAGGCACCACCTGTGCCGGAGTCAGGGCGGGGGGCCGCCGCTGCCCACGCGCAGATTCCAGGCCGCCCGGGCCAACCTTTCGGCGCCTCAGGGCGAGCGACCCAGGAAACCGCGTTTTAAACCAGCCTCGGGCGTGAAATTCGGCGGCCGCTGTTCCGCACACTCGTGCACTCTCCCGGGCGCTTTGGTGGCGTTAGAAAAGGCGCCCCCTGCGAGGCGTGCCCCCCGCCCCCCCCACCGGGGTGGCCTGCGCCCGCGCATGCGGGGTTCGCCGAGCCCTGGACGCCGCCTCCGCGCGCTGCCGGCGGAGTAAAGACGACGGGGTCCCGCGGGGGCGCTTGGCAGGCCGGTGAGGAGGGGCGCGCAAAGGTGTGAGCGGTCCTTGGCGGCGGCGTGCGGTCCTAATTGGAAGTGGATGTTAAAGATGAGAAATTCGTTTTGTAAAGTGAAATGTCACAGATTTAGAGTTTCGAACCCACCCCCTAGCCTTTGGTATTTGGCTGTCTCTATCCTTGGCAGTGTGTGATTTCCATGTTTCAAAGAAAGAACTTTAAAGGTTCATAAAGCTCCAAAGATTTCAAATAACTTTTTTAAAAGCATTTTGATGGTTTAAATGCAAACACATGAATTACATATCTCTTAAATTACACAGGGTTTTAAATCTAAGGGGAAATGGCAAGATGGATTGGGGTTTTGTCTTGTGTGGGTGTTTCTTCTTTTTTTAAGCGTGTGTAACGTGTGTATTCAGGTTGTTGGTGGGAAGAGAAGAGAAAGGAGGCATCAGGTGAAGGATGCTGAGAGTTCCTGCCACCTGGCCCCCCAGTGGCTCTCAGAGCAGAGACGTGACACACCCACTGGGCCCTTCGTGTTCCTCCTAGGCAAGGGCAGTGACGTGGCCGTATGAGGCTCCTGAAGGGCCACAGGTGAGCTCCTCCAGGGAAAGCCTTGACCTCATCATGCCTTCTCCACCCAGATCAGTGGTGAATGAATGAATGAATGATACAAAGAACACATGTAGCTATCACATCTCCACTCTTGCTACACCTGCGGCTTGCCCACGACCTAAACTGATTCATCTTTTCAGTTTCCCCAGGTCAGACCTTCAGGATACCAGCATCAACCAGATGCTCTAACCTGGGAAGGGAGACAGTTTGATATGGGGTGACTCAGGCTTTGGAGTCAGGCCACATGGACTTGAATTGCTGCTTTGACACTTAGTATTTGGGTGACCTCTTTAATCTTCAGTGCCCTCATCTAGAGAAATGGGATCGTAGTGGTCCCTTAGTTACTGGGTTGTTGTGAGGATTAACCTAGATATATGTAAAGCCCTTAGCAAAGGCCTGGCCCACAGGCAACTTTAAGAATAAGTGGTGGGAATTCCTTGGCGGTCCAGTAGTTAGGACTCTGCACTTTCACTGCCAAGGGTGCGGGTTTGCTCCCTGGTCGGGGAACTACAACCCCACAAGCCACACAGCACGGCCCAAAAAAAAGAACAAATGGTGATAGTGGTGATGTTGGTGATAGTGGTGATGGCGCTGCTAGTGATGGTAGTGATGGAATATATGGGGATAATGATGGTACTGATGGTGGTGACGGCAGACATCCCTCAAGCTCTCTTTTAGCAATTGGGTCTCAGTGTTATCACCCAACTCTTCTGGTGACTGTGCCTGTTGTCTGTGCCATGAGCTTCGGTGCATAGCCCGTCTCATCTCGTCATCTCATCCTATATTGTTGGTCCATCCCCAGGGCACGCATCCTGTTCCTCACTCGTGGTCAGCCCAATGGGCAGGAGCCAACCCTCACCCAGCCAGCTATGGAAGCTGGTAGTCTTGCAGGGTAGTGGAATAAACACCATCCCCCCAACCCCAAGAGCATCCCCTCTAGGGGCCTAAGAGATTCACCTGCTAATGAAGTGGATATGCAGAGAGGCAGGCTCTCCCACCCTGCTTGGGCACAGTGGACTTTGCTGGAGAGTTTCTAGAGCTGCCCAGGAGTCCCTGAACAGTCTTGGCCTTGGGCATGAGCAAGAGATGGAGAAAAGATAAAAAGATAAACTATTTCTCAATAATAAACGTGGGAATGAGATTTCTCTAGAAGAGAGGGGTTTTGGAAGACAGATTAAGGGGTCATGGTTCTTCCGCAGAGGCAGAAAATATTGGTGAGCAGGCTCTGGGGATGGGCCAGGTCCACCCAGACAACTTCCAATGACCAGTGCTTCCCTGGAGCCCTTTGCACAGAAAGAAAAGTCCCGTTGAGCACACTTCACCCCCTGCCCCAGGAGTTCTCAGTCCCTCTCTCACCCACCCCTGACTTGACAAGATGCTAGTTCCTTACCTACTTGGTTTGGGAACTTGCTCCATATTTGCTCATTCATCTGGTTCCTGTGCCCCAGTTCAGCTGGGATTGTAAGGCTCTGGAGGGCAGGATGCTGGACTTGCTTCCTCAAATGTCTCACAAAGCCCTTAGTAGACAGCAGAGGGGGCCCCCATATTTGGCATCACCCATGAATCTAGCACCATGCTTTGCTCATCCTGGGTGTTGGTTAATGTCTACTGAAAGACAGGCGTTGACAGAGGTGAGGGTGCCTGTCATCTTCTCCAGGCAGGCACCATCCTTGCTTGTCCTTCCCAACACAGATGGCTCCAAATGCCATGTACTCGGGGCCATAGTCACGTCCAGCTGGGACCACTGGCAGCTAAGCTACTACATGAGGTGCCTCTGGAGGTGAGTCACCTGGCCACTCCCAACGCGTACGTCATGTTTTAAACCCAGCCTGAGAGCTCCTGGGGGACTTGCCTCCCCCCCGCTCACTAGGAAACCCTTTGTGATGTTAGATGTTAAACCATCAGTATTATCAGATTTTTAAAAAACGAATTCCTCATGCGGTCAGTTTTCATTGCAAATTCAGAAATGCTTCAAATCTCAAAACCCTCCACATCAGGATGTCCCGTGAAAAGTGCTAACTCTGGATCTTACCCTGTGGACTTGGGGGCTCTAGGGGTGGGGATCGAGCCAGCAATCCCAGCAAAGCTCGACCATCGTCCTAATCTCTCTCTGTTATGAAAATGGATGGCGAGATGGGGATTACTGCGCCCATAAATCAGCGTTGTGTTCTGGATAATCTAATACATTTTTCAAGCGTTGTTCTCGCTGTCTGGCATGCACAGAACTGCTCAGTTGGCACAAAGTTTGCAATCAATCTCTCCTGCCTGCTCCCCACCCGGCCTCGCCACCTCCTCCGAACCTTCCTGATATTTTATACATAAACCAGTTTGGATTCACGGGGCATTCCAGCTAGTAAATGCTCTGAAGATTCATCTTTATGGACTAGCAGCCCAGCCTTGTAGCGTCCCAGCTTCTCAAGATGAAAAGGAATTTTATTTGGTGTGTTCGTGCTACGCGGGGAGTGGATGCTGGCGGCTTGCTAGGCTCTGTTATTACTGCGCATGCTCTTCTCCGGGGAGGAGAGACAAGGCCGGAGAGCGGGCCTCATGGGTGGGGCCCTCAGAGAAATGAGCCTCCCCCGTTCCCCTTCTTGTTCCAAGGCCCTCCCAGCAGTGTGAGCCCTTCAGGCCTCCCCAAGACCCAAGGGAGTGGGGATGGGGAGTTTACAGCTACCAAGCTCAGGTCTCAGCCAGTCACATTGCATCCCTGTGCCGCAGGAAGAGGGACCAGGGATCAAATAGATTCAGACAGCTTTTGGGGGAGGGGCACGGCCCCGCCAAAGGAAATGAAAATAGTTGCAGTTTCATTTGCTTTAAAGCGCAGCCCTCATAATAAACGTGCACGGCAAATGTGCTGAGCAAACACCTCGGCCGTCATCAATATGCGGAGGCTGTTTATTGCCTCATAAACTTGGAAGCAAGTGATATTGTCTCTTAAATCAATGGTTGTGCGGACAGCCTTGGTGCTCCAGGAGAACAGGACATCCAAGCTGCGCCGGCACTTAAATTAATGGCCGGAACAGTGACTGAAAGGTGCTTAGTCACTGCCTGAGGAATTCGGGGCCCTTGCAGAGGATGAGGAGCCTTCTTAGTGCACATCTGTGTCAGGATGATGGGCGTGAGCACCTGGGATGCTGCGGGGCATCCTCACCTGTGAGCTGAGCTACCCGAGACCCGCCGGGGTGTGGAAGGAGGAGGTGGGGCGGGGGGTCTGTCTACAGACTCTGGGTCCTGACGGTGGTCTGGGTCCCTCTGCTCCGGATCCCCAGCACCTGGCATCAGGCCCATTCAGGGCAAAAGCTGGAGGAAAAGGGCAGGAGGGAAGGAGGCCAGGCAGCCAGGTTTCAAAAGGTGGTCATGCAAGTGTTTACGGGGGTAGATTCTGCAGTGGAGGGCATTCCACATACCAGGGGGGGATGGGGATAAAGACACCTGCCATTGAGAAGGCTGCAGTGTTCATGCAGTACCAGCCCAGTTGAGAGACATCCGTCAGGCCACTAATGAAGGGCCGGGGCAGGAGGGCACTTGGAAGCTCGCCCAGGCTGCTCCCCAGGCTCCTGTAGTGTGCTGAGTGGTGGACCCCAAAAGATACGTCCATGCCCTGATCTCCAGAACCTGTGAATATGACTTTATTTGGGAAAAGGGGTCTTTGCAGATGCAGTTAAGGGTCTTGAAGTGAGATCATTCTGCATTATCTGGGTGGGCCCTGATTCCCAACAAGTGTCCTCATAAGAGAGAGGCAGAGGGAGATTTGAGACCGAAGAAGGAGGGCACAGAGGACAGGAGGAGGCCCTGTGACCACAGAGGCAGAGAGTGGCGTGATGTGGCTACAAGCCAGGCAACACCTAGGGTTCCCGCCCCACCGGCGGCCCCCAACCTTAACTCCAGACTCGGGCCTCCAAACCAGAAGAGAATACATTTCTGTTGTCTTAAGCCACCAGGGTTGTGGTAATTAGTAACAGCAACCACAGAGACCAATATGCTTCTCTTCCCCAAACTTGGGCTCAGAAAAGTAGGTGCTCACCATTGGGCCTTCTAGCAACTGCTCCTACATTCTGGAGGTAACTGATTCTGGCCGGAAGTGCTCAAACTGGTGGGGACAGCTCAGCCTGGCGGAACACTGGAAGAACGCAGCATCCCTGCTTTCCTTCCCTTGGCCTCAGCAAGTGCCCTTATAATAGAACCATTCAAAGCGCAGGTGGCTCTGTACACCTCAATTTGTTAATCTGCTCGTGCGCTCCACGACTCCTGCCGGGTAAAAGTATCAATTAAAGCAGCAGTTGCCACTGGAATTTCACTGAGGTCACATTCGGGCTTGGGGACGTGTAACAGGAACCTATGATACGGGCGTGTGGTTTCCATCCGGCAGCTTACGTCGCCCTTCCTGGTCCACGGCCATCTCAAGCTCAATGCTGATTCTCGGCTCCCCGCCCAGATAGTGTGTCTTGATGTTTCTCACTTGTTTCCCGCAAGTGCCCACCACTGCTGACCCCCCCTCCCCTGAGGAGTGGGCAGTACCCAAGCTTGTGTAGTCATGATTCAGTCATCCTGCACGTTAGTGAGTTCGCTGCCCAACCGACACAGCGAAAGTTTATATGGAGGCAGATTCCCTCTGATAAATTAAAGCAGGTGCCATGGGGGAAAATCTGGTCCTCTTTCCAGAGCCTTATATGACCTTGATAATTCTGAGTGTGGTTTAAGGTCAAGCTCGCTGCCTTAAAGAATCAGAGACCCCAGATCGTTCACACCCAGAGTCCTTCCTCTCAGAACGGGCTCACAGGAGACAAGGGCTCCAGAATGACAATTTATTAAACTACAGTGAGAAATAGTTAGGCTCAACTGTGTGAAATTGCCAATATTTGAATGCTTTCTACCTAGAAGAGTGGCAATTTCATGTGGTTTAACAGTAACATTACTGCACGGATCTGGAATACTCAGGTCCATGTGGCCACAGTTGTCCCCTGCAGGTCCCATATGTGGGAAACCCAATTATAATCAAAGAGGTACTTGGTGAGCGATGAACTGGAGCAAGGATTCTGGGGCTGGATGGTGAGAAGCAAAAACGCAGGCCCTGGCAGCTGTCAGCTGGGAGCTGGCCTGGCCCTCGTAGCTCGGCCGTGGTGTTCCTTTGTTGAACAAACACAATTTCACTGAACACCAACATCGAACAAGGTCACTCTGTGACCAGGATGGAGAGAAAACAAGGCCACTCCATATTCATGTTTGAACACAGACAAAAAAATAAGCACACTGTTTAAACCACCAACCGCATGTTCCTCCCTCCCACCTGGCATGTGACGGCCATTTCTCTACCAATTACAGTCTTATGTAAAATGTGATGCCCAGTCATACCCAGTTTCAACGTTCTGGTTTCCAATCCAGAGCGACTGCCCCGAACATCATCTAACACAAGCCCAAATCCTAACGTAGGTCCCCCCCCAGCCCCCCTCACTCAGATTCTCCGAGGTTCTCCATGGTGAGCCGTCTCCCTTGTGGCAACAAGTACCAAGAAACCCAACTTTGTTCAACTCCCCATATGTTCCTGGTGTGTTTCGCTAGTGGGCAGTGCTAACAGCATCAGGCTCTGCCAGCCCATCCTGGCGTCTCCGCATTGAGGCAGGCTCACTGCTCTCCCGTCACCATCATCACCCCGACCATTACCCCACCGTGGTAATCAAGTCCACCATTACCTCAGCAGTACCCACCACCCCTCTGCTGAGGGATTTAGATATATTTACTAGTTTATCCTTCTTCAACGCAGTGGGGTAAGTACAGTTATCTACATTTTCCCAAATGAAGCTATGACGGTTCAGAGAGGTTAAGTAACTGGCTCAAGATCACATAGCTAGTAAATGGCAGAGAAGGGGTTTGAAACCCCAGTCGCCGTGCACGCTCTACTGCTTCCCACCTAGCAGAATGCCCCAGGGCTGGGCCCAGAGGTACCCTGACGCCTCCCCCTCCAGTCTTCCCTTTGCTTGAACACGAGCTGCCGCAGCTGCTTCTGTGACTGTCCTGTGCAACCCTGGCTGACCTGTGTCCGGCTTGTAGACTGTTGTGTTTCTTGAAGGTGGCTTTGCACATGTTTGCTCTGGTCTTATGTGTGGGTTTCATAATTTAACTTTTACAGGAAGATTTTATTTCCTTCATATCCAAGTTCTTGAGTCTCTCTCCCTGTTGTGTCCATGTGCCAAATTCAGTGAACACAGAGTCTTTCCGGAGCCAAGAATAGAAACTAAGGTTTATGAGTTTCAATCTATTACTGTAAGCAGCAGGGTCACTAACTCCCCGTATCTTTTATTTCATGACCATATTTTTCTCCATAAATGGCACCTTTTTAAAGATGCTTAGCTATTGGGCTAAGAGGCCCAATTCAAAGTTTTAAATTCAGATGATTCAGGCTATCTGAAAACATACTAAGCATCTGAACTACAGTTGGAAAATACCCTTTTTACATGCTTGAATAAGTCACAGCTTAAAGGATTTTCTTCAATTAAAAAAAATAATAATTCACTTCTGGACTGATGAAAAACATATGATAAATTTCTACACAAAAGCAATGCCCTAAGAGAGAATAGCATATGTGGCTGTGAAAACCAGAGGCTTTGAAGCATATGCAGCCCAGCCTACAAGCAAAGCTTCTTCGGGCTTGTAATGTATACGTCAAGGGTATTTTCCAGGGAACCTGGCTCAGGTGGGTTTAGGGGTGTTCAAAGTCTGAGATTTCTTCTTCAGACGTGTGTGTGTGTGTATGTGTGTTAAACACCCACCCGGGACAAAGATTAGAAACTAATTGGGCTGGCCATAAAATATTTTGAATTATTTTTGATGTTATCAAATGTGAAAGGGGGACTTCTTCAGTGAGGAAGAGCGGAATGGCCGCTTGACGCCATTCACGGGAATTGCAGCGACCCCCCCAGATGCTACAGAGACTTTCTCCTCTTCCTTCCTGTAAGGCTGTGCTGTGATCTAGAAGCAGCTTCCAAAAGTCCTCAGAAGACACATCTCGTGTAGTGGTGGCTACTCCCTCACTGGGCTCTTGGGTGCCTAGCACTTGGAGCTGTGAGCACGGAGGTCTGGCCTTTTCTGACTGTAGCCCTCGGTCAGGATCTGCCCGCTGCTGTTCCCAGCTCTGGGGCCAGGCACCTGAGAGTGGGCCTCACAAGGCTCCCAGACCTGCTTTCCAGGCTCAGGTCCCCTCCAGGCTCACACACAGGAGGGAACACTCTGCCTACCTTAACCGGACACCAAGAGAGGCCATGCCATTGTCTGTCTTCATTCCTTCCTTTCTTTCTTTCTGTGTTCTTTGTTGCTTCTCGCAGGCTTTCTCTAGTTGCAGTGAGCAGGGGCTACTCTTTGTTGTGGTGTGTGGGCTTCTCATTGCCGTGGCTTCTCGTTGCAGAACACGGGCTCTAGGTGCACGGGCTTCAGTAGTTGTGGCTCACGGGCTCTAGAGCCCAGGCTCAGTAGTTGTGGCGCATGGACTTAGTTGCTCCGCGGCGTGTGAGATCTTCCCGGATCAGGGCTCGAACCCATGTCCCCTGCGTTGGCAGGCGGATTCTTAACCACTGCGCCACCAGGGAAGTCCGCCATTGTCTTTCTTGAGAAAAATCTTCAAACTAGGTCAAGGGTCCCCTCATGGTATGAGTACTCAATTACTTTTCTCTTTTCTCAATGCATCATTTTGAATGAAAAAACAAAATTTAAGGCTCCATAGAACCCTTGTCTCATCTGCTTTGCTCATAGACAGTCACCCTCCCCAGCAAAAACAAAAACACAAAAACAAACGAAAAACAATGAACAGTGCCATCTTCCCAAAGACCTTGGCCAGCTGGGAGAAGAGATGCGCTTTTCACCCACGCCCAGGAGGTTGTTTTGTTGTTTTAGTTTTAATATCTCACAATGGTGATTCCAGCCAGTAACAAAAGCATTGAAAGGCTCCCTGTCTCATCACCTCCTGCTCAGCCCTGTTGTGTGTGTGTGATGCTTGCCACCCCTGATTTAAAGTGGCAGATCCTCGGCAGGGTCTGTTCTGTGCATGAAACAGCAGACCCTCCAAGCAGAGAGTGTGGGCTGGCTGCTCCACTCAGCCCCTTAGTCCCCACGCCCTGCACCCACCTGCACTCACCCATACCCCACCCCCAAGTCCATCTGATCCGGTAGGGGGAGCCCACGCAGAATCTGCTCCCCAGGCCCGCACAGCCCGCGGGGCGCCTCTCCGCAGGCGCAGGCACATCGCGGGGCCGGACGGATCCGTGCATCTGCAGCCGCGTCAGAAATACATGGATTTTTGTGACAGCAACAAGGCCCATCCAGTTGAAAATCATCACCCGCGTGTTCCAAGTCTTCATTCTTGCCAAGCGTATTTGCCGCTGGCAGAAAACAATGCTGTTTGTTAAACGTGGCCTCATTTCCACCACTGATCAGAGTTTTGAAGCACCCCCCAATGCTGGAAGGTGTGAGGTTTCCCGAGGTGATATTAATAAACACTTGAGCCTTGAGGGGGCTGGGGCCAGGGCGCCTTTCCTCGTCTGGAGCTGGAGTTGTCACTGTGTTTTAAGTTTCTGTCTAGGGTTAGTGACACTGGCCAACCTGCTGAAGAGGGTGGGAGGAGAGAGGATGATTCTGCACTTGTAATTCCTGCCTGGGAAGTAGTATTTATTAACTGCCAGCTGGATGGGGAGTAGGGGAAAGACAAGGCAGCCGTTTGAAATTACAGAGCAAACCGTACACACATACTTCTTAGCATCTCATAAACAGAAAGCATGAAAGACAAATAGGATAGAGGCAGGACCCATACCTGCCCAAGGAGGCCTGTGTATATGTCTATCCAAGAGGCCAGTCCCCTGGTAGCAGCAGTAGTAGATTGGAATAGACAGGCACTGATGCCAGACACAGCGGGGTTTCAGTCCTGGCTCTGCCGCTTTCCAGCTGTGTGACTTGAGGCAAGTTACCTAATCTCTCGGAAGGCCCTCATCTCTATGATCTGGCGAATAATACCTTCCTTTAGAGATTGAATAAAATTGTCACACATGAAACTTGTATAAGAGTACTTGGCACATAGCGATCGAAGGACAAAATTTTAATTATACTTTGTAGTTTTCTGCAGCTTTCAACGATCTTCCTAATGTCTATTTGCACACGTCTGGAAGTGTCTCAAGAGTCTATATTTAACTTTTTCCTTTTCTGGTTCAGGTTAAAGTTAAGTTATGGTTCTGGTTCAAGTTAAATTATGCACAGAAAAACGTTCACTGACAAATCCCACTTTTCTTCCTAGAGATACTCCTTATGTTTCCAAACTTCCCAAGGTTTCCTTTTTAACCCAGATTTCTGTACAGTGACCCAGTGAGATGCCGGTTGTACGTGGAGGTGGAGAGTGTCTTCCTCTCCATTCTTGCTGTTGTGGCGTTTCTTTTTGTGTGGTCTTTATGGCATTGCTGCTAAGTGAGTGGGAGCTGGGGTGAGGCAGGGGTTAAGCCGTGGGCTGGGGAATTGACCCGTCTGCCTGGAACCTTTCACATTAACTCACTTTTTTAAAAAGATTTATTTATTTTATATATTTTTAGCCACGTCGGGTCTTAGTTACGGCACGCGGGATCTTTGTTGAGGCATGTGGGATATTTCTCTGCGGTGTGTGGGCTTCTCTCTAGTTGCAGCGTGCGGGTTTTCTCTTCTCTAGTCGTGGCGTGCAGGCTCCAGGGCGTTTGGGCTCTGTAGTTTGTGCAACGTGGGCTCTCTTGTTGAGGCCTGTGAGCTCAGTAGTTGTGGCGTGTGGGCTTAGTTGCCCCACAGCATGTGGGATCTTAGTTCCCTGACCAGGGATCAAACCTGCGTCCCCTGCGTTATAAGGCAGATTCTTCACCACTGTACCACCAGGGAAGTCGCAACACTAACTCATTTTGTGATCCAGGTTCTCCAGATCTCAGTACACTTGTCTGTTAAATGGAGATTAGAAGAATGGTCCCTTCCTCCCGGGACTGTTGACCCCGGACACTGAGCTTTAGGTTCCTGACATCAAATTAACCATTATTTTGCAATATTGCACTCTTCAGAAATAATTTTTTCTAGAAAGTAACCAAATTATTTCTCAGATTTGATATCTCATTGCTGTCTGCATCCTTGCCAGAATGTGGTATGGTAAGTCTTTTTAATTTAGCCATTCTAATAGGGGTGTAGTGGTATCTCACAGTGGTTTTAATTTGCATTTCCCTAGTAATGAAGTTTTTGAGTATCTTTCACGTGATGATTTGCCATTTGTATGTCTTCTTTGGCATTAACTGACAATTTGGCAAATTATCTGTTCAAATCTTCTATCTAGTTTTTAGTTGTGTTGTTTATTTTCTTTTTGAGAGTTTTCAAAAATTTTTTCTTGGTACAAGGCCTTTATCAAGTAGGTATTTTGCAAATATTTTCTCCCAGTCTATTGCATGTCTTTTCATTCTCTTAGCATCATCTTTTGAAGAGGTGAAATTTTTAATCTTGATAGTCTATATTGTAAATCAACTATGTTCCAATAAAAATTAAAATAATAATAAATAAAATTCAGCCATGACCTAAAAAAAATCTTCATAAAGTCCAATTTATCACTTTTTTTCTCTTATAAGTCATGTGTTTGGTGTTGTAGCTAAGAAATCTTTCCCTACACCTAGGTCACAAAAATTTTTCCTATGTTGTCTTATGGAAGTGTTATAGCTTTAGGCTTTACATTGAGGTCCATGATCCATTTTTAATTAATTTTTGTATATGGTGTGAGATTTGATTGGAGGTTCATTTTTTTTTTACTATGAATGTCTATTTGTTCCAGCATAATCAGTGAAAAGATTATCCTTTCCCCATTAAATGGCCTTTGCACCTTTGTTGAAAATTAATTGGCCATCTATGTATGGATCTATTCTGGAGAGAGTCTTGATTTTCATTGTATAATCCTGTACTGAAATTCTCTGCTTCCGGCCTTCAGCCCCTGAAACTCTTCCCCATGATACCCAGACAGGCCCCTCTCCCTCCCCACGGACACCACTGGCTGGGTCCCCAGCACAACCAGCATGGACTGCTTTTCTACATTCTTTTTTTTTTTTTTTTTTTTGCAGTATGCGGGCCTCTCACTGTTGTGGCCTCTCCCGCTGTGGAGCACAGGCTCCGGACACACAGGCTCAGTGGCCATGGCTCACGGGCCTAGCCGCTCCACGGCATGTGGGATCTTCCCGGACCGGGGCACGAACCCATGTCCCCTGCGTTGGCAGGCGGACTCTCAACCACTGCGCCACCAGGGAAACCCCTTTTCTACATTCTTGAAGCTCCTTAAGCCTTGTCCTAGTGGGGCTTGGCTATAGGTGAATCCACAGATCTCCCAGAGGTGGCTGGTCCCCAAACCATGTTTTCCAAGAAGCCTGTTATACAAAAGCACACTCCCAACTCTGGACCATAGATCCAGATGCCCAAGAGACTCTGAAACCCTGGCCAAGCTGGAGAACCCAGAGCTCCCTCACTTCCCCCCACCTGCACCCCAGTACCCCACCTCCCATTCTCACCTCCCCTTAACTCCAGTCAGGCTGGAGAACCTTCAAGAGAAAGATCAATTAGAAGATCCCATCTGTTTTTTGAAAACATGGAAGGTTAGCCCCTCCGGCAGCCATCTTGGCTGCTTCTCCTCCTCCAGCTGCCTGCGGAGGGCCGCACAGAGAGAAGGGAACATTGGAAGAATCTCTCGCTTATTTTCCCAGCAGTTAGGAATTAGATGAATCCAGAACTGGCTCTACACTTGGCAAAGCACCTGGACACAATAGTATGCTAATGAAATGATTAAATGTCTCCACAGCGGAGCCCCATTTCATTTACTTAACTTTTATTGACCTCTGATGAATGTCTGCCAAAATACTAGCACAGCATGGAAAGGCACAAGCGAAGTGTCTGCTAGCAGGCAAGGTTTAAACTGACCTTGTAGTTTCCTCCTCCTTCCCCAAGCCGGAGAACCCACAGCCATCATCTCCTCTCTTTAAGGCACACCCCCTGTAGATAACCTAATTGGTACTGAACTGGAAAACTAACAATTTTCAAATAAAACTGGTCTTGGCTAGGAAGAAATGCAGGGGGCTGTGTTCCTTCCTCAACGTTTCCACCTCTATCTTAAGGATGAGGTGCTATTGGCTTTAGGACATTCAACTGACTGAAAACCATGTGGTTTGTATTGTATCTAGGACAAAACACAGGGCCAGAGAGTTCTACCAAGGTGTTCCACAAAAAAAATACTTTTAAAGGGGGGAGGTTTTTAAAATTTTTTTTATAAATTTATTTACTTTATTCATTTTAATTTTGTTTGGCTGCGTTGGGTCTTCGTTGCTGCTTGCGGGCTTTCTGTAGTTGCGGCGATCAGGGGCTGCTCTTCATTGCAGTGCGAGGGCTTCTCCTTGTGGTGGCTTCTCTTGTTGCAGAGCACGGGCTCTAGGCACATGGGCTCAGTAGTTGTGGCTCGCGGACTCTAGAGCACAGGCTGTGTAGTTGTGGCGCACGGGCTTAGTTGCATGTTGGATCTTCCCGGACCGGGGCTCGAACCATGTCCCCTGCATTAGCAGGTGGATTTTTAACCACTGCGCCACCAGGGAAGCCCCCAAAGGGGGGGAGTTTTAATGGTAAAATTCATTTGAGAAACCTGTCTACTTTATCCCTCCTGTAAGATTCAACAACACACTTTATCATATTAAAGACTCTGGCAAGTTCTGATGCAGCAAATTCACTTGCTGAGCCAAATTCACCTGCAATTGCCCCAAACTTAAGCTAAGAACACCTTCTTTTTAAAACCTAATACCTATGAACACCAGGGAACTCGGTTGGGAAATGATGTTCCAAAAAATTCCGTAAGATATTCCCACGAAAGCAGTGTCTGTTGTTCTGTTTTATTCAACTAACCTCTTAGAATTAGTGAGTGGTGAAATAATGAGGAATCAGGAGTTTTCCCGGGCTCCCTGACATTTCCAGCTTGGGATGTAGAAGGAAACAATGAGGTTTCCAGGCACACGGGGCGAGGGGAGTGGGGGGTAGTGGGGTTGCGGGCAGAAGCCCCAACCAGAGCTTTGTGATTAGCCAGGTGATTAATTAAGACTGCTCGGGAGCCCCTAGGTCAGAAGTCCACCTCCCTGAATTAGCACAGTAAGTTGCTATCTAGCACATCCGTTTTTTTCCTTTCCTGTCATGCCAGTTTTCCGAAGAAATTCATTTTTTCCAACACTTCCAATCTGTCTCTTAGGAGGCGCGTCAGCTACGAAACAATGGAATCGCTACAACAGTGGCTTCCTCCCTTAGCTTAGAGCCTTCGCTGCCACTAACGTGCAAAGAGATTAAGCGCCGCTGCCCCGTGGACCGAGCTCTCCCGCGGTCAGGAGACGTGCAAAGCCCCGAGTCAGCAGCTCGGCCGTCACCCTCCCCTCGCCCTCTGTCTGCACAGCGCCCTGTGCTGTCATCTGGAGCGCGTGCGCTCCTTCTAATTCTTTATGCCTTGTTACTCTGTCGATTTCTTAATCTATTTATGCTGACTTTAGTGCGCCTGTTGTGACAACAGACCCTGAAGTTGGTTGTTTCTTGAAAATGGCCGTTACCAAACGTACTGCAGACCCCGAATACGATACTGTAAGCCCCAGGCGCTTCCTGGGCGTCCGCAGCAGCCGTCTCTTTTTAGAGCTGCGTATCAATGTCCCCCTCGCATGGGCTTGCCCGGGAAAGGCGGAAAGCAACGCAGTCTAAGATTTAGATGAGCATCTCCGGGTCTCGCTGAGAATGCTCATTTCTTCTCCTTTTGGAGAATTTCTTCAAACATTAATAAATTCCCTCCCCTCTCGCTATTTTTTGTTGGCAAACTATTAAAAAATGCAAATGATCCAGAAACCAATTAATTTTTAGAAGGTTGCAGCTGTTTTGCTGTATTCACAAGACATGGTGGGCATATTTAGGGTGTGTGTCTGCGAACGCACACCCACATGTGGAAGGCACTGCCCGTCACAGACGCGTCCCATCTCCAGGCATGAGCCGTCACCCCACCGTGTCCATGCAAGCAGATCACTTTCAAAATGCTTCCACTTCAGAAGCATCCGAACAGAGGCAAGAAGGCAATACAGTGAAGTTTCAACTTCTCGGGACGAGGAAATGCCCTGTGGGGAGGCAGGTGCCTGCACGGGTGTTCTTCCGGCAGGCGGTGTCCTTCTGGCCACCATCCAGGCGAGGGCCCGATGTCCTAAGCCCTGGGGACTCATGCACTACAGCTGCAGGCCCCACTGGTGGAACTTGGTTAGGTTTAGAGCTCATAATCGCAGGCATCAAAGTCTTTCTTTTCTGATGGTTCTCCACTTGTCACAATAGTATTCCTGCAAGAGGACGTGGTAGGTTTTTCTTCCACCTTCCATTATACGTGCCCCGTGCTCTTCATGGCCCACCCAACAGCCATTCTCCTTCCCCATTTTCCCCTGCCAGGAGCAGCTGGGTTTGGTTGAGGAGAGGGATCGGGGTCCAGTAACATCAACCTCACAAGGTACACTATGCAGCTCAAAGCGCATCACCGCAGCTCCACAACTGCTGCAGGACTGGGCATGCCACCCAGTTGTGGCCAGTGAGGCACAGGGCAAGTCTGCTGACGGGGCTCCTGGCAAAGACTTTTTTTCCCAGTAAAAAAGACAACGTCAATTAAGGAAAAAGTCTTTTTGTACCTTCTTTTTTTCTGCCCCAAAGAATGCTTTCGTGTGCTCTTGTGTTGCTTGTGGCTTGGCAGTATCCTGTGACCGTAAGCGGCAGGACGAGGGTGGACAGCCCGGTGCTGAGGATAGTGGAGGGGCACCTAGGAAGCCGTCCAGCACCTGCACCCACACCCATCTCAGACCTGCCGACCTCCAGACTTCCAGCCATGGGAGATGGTCACCTCTCTTTATTCTCAGCTGCTGTTTGTCAGGCATTTTGTTGCTTGTGGTCAGAAGCATTCCTGACCGATTCAAGGCTCTCTGGGTGGGAAGAGACCTTACAGCTGTGTCGTCTAGAATCGCTGCTCTAGGCTGCTTGCACCCCTGCTCTGTCATTTCCATGAAACGATCTTCCAAATTGTTTCAATGATCAGAGGAGGAGGAGTGGCTTCCTTCTGGAGCCCGCAGGCTGCCACGGAGCTCTTCCGCTGGACAGTCTTCCTGGTGTGAGGAGGGCGTTCAGTTTGCTGGCGTGTGAGCTGGAGACCTGGGGCTGGGGCTGAGCCCAGCTGTGAAAGCCAGGGGCCGGCTGCAGGAGACGCTGAGGGGGAAGCCGCTGAGGTGTGCCCTCCTGCCCCAGCCTTGCTCCCTCCTGAGAGCCTGAGAGTTATTCTTGAGGATTATTTTGTAAACAGTTTTATTGAGATATAATTCATATACCATAACAATTCACCCATGTAAAGTGTACAGTCCAAAGTGTATTCACAGATATGTGCAACCATCACCAGAATCCATTTTAGATAATTTTCGTCACCCAAAAGGAAACCCTGTACCCTTTAGCTATAGCTCCTGTACTCACCATCTCCCCTCCCTCCCCCAGTCCCAAGCAACCACTAATCTTTCTGTCTATAGATTTCCCTCTTCTGGACGTTTCACAAAATTGAATCGTTTAATACATGCTCTTTTGTGACTGGCTTCTTTCACTTCGCATAATGTTTTCAAAGTTCATGCACACTGTTTCAGCACTCATTTCTTTTTATGGCCCAAAAATACTCCACTGTGTGGCTATACAGTCAATTCTTGTTATTTTTGGTAGTCGCTTTCTATAAAGTCACCGTGAACATTGAACTAGCAAATACTGCACCATTGTTCCTGGGCAAATACAGGGTTGGGTTTCTGTGAGCCTCTGGCCACAACATTTTCAACGATGAATCAATACATCACCTCGTTTTGCAGTATTTCTGTTTAAAGACACCTTATTTGATATATATTGTTGACTCATTAACATTGAGCTCATGGTCAACAGTACAATAACTCAAATCTGAAAGAGCGGAGGGATGGGGAAGGGAGTGTTGCCTGAGAGGACACCTGTGTCTGCCCAACGACAGGCTTCCTGGGGCAGGGCTGGGCTGGGCGGGGCTTTCAGCGCCGAACCCCGGCAGGCAGTCCGGGGTGGCTGTTCACCCTTCCCACCTCCCTAGAACGTCTGCTCACCCACAGGCCCTGCTTCTGCTCTTTAGAGTGACGCAGAACAAAGACGATCCTCCTCCCTGTCACACGAAGACCCTTCCAATGCTTGAAGACACACCTTGGACCCTCCCAAATCCTCTCAGGCTCAACGTCCTCAGTTTCGTGGACCTTCCTCGCGTCGCGCAGCGTGGCAGAGGCTGCCGGCTGATCACAGAGCGGGTCTCTTCTGGCCGAACGACCAGACTGCACTTCCCAGCCTCTTGGGCAGGTAGGTGTGGCCATGGGGGTTCTAGAATGTGAGCCGAAGGCATGTGGCCACCTCCAGCCCTGGTCCCCACACGCCTCGCCCTCCCGGTCCCCACCCTCTTTCAGCATCACCACTGGAGGGGGCTGACCCCCTCGCAGGAGCACGGTGCCCATGTTTGTTAGTACCTGCAATCATTTCCTTTATTTGATTGGGGTCTGTCTTTCCCACTTGAATGTAACCTTCCTGAGGACAGGGGAACCCTCTCCCCTGGGGGCCTGGCACCCACGTGAGTGAGTGAGTGAATCCGGTTCTCACCTGTGCCTCTTAGTGGCCCACACCCCCTTCTAGTGACAGTGGCAGCACCCCAAACCCAGGCCTAAAACTCACCGGGAAACCCAGTGGGGGCAGAAGGGAGAGGCCTGAGCCCACCCCCAGAAGGCCTAGGAGGTCACAGAGGGGTGACAGCTTTTCTTTCTCCTTGATGTCACCTCAGTATTTGTCAGGTCCTGGCCGCCTGCCAGAAATAACAAGATGAAAAAGTCCATCATATCAGTTCCTTTTAGTCCACGTTTCTTTGAGTTTCCTTAATTGATGATTATTTATTTTCTATAATAATCATGAATTTTTTTTTGAAAAAGTGTCTTCTGTGTTTATCAGCAAAATGCCAGGAGCAGGTAAATACCGTTAGAGAGAGCCACTCAGGCCTGGGCCAGCTGCTGTGTAACTGGACTGGGATAAGGAGGTGCTACTTGGGTTGAAAGCCTGAGGCTCCTTGTAGCACCAAGTTCTTTCTGGAAAGACGCTCTCCTTCTGTGGAGGGGAGTGGGGAGCTCAGGGGTGGCCCTGAGCAGCCAGGGTTCTACCCAGTGCGTCACAGAATTACCATCACCCCCAACACGGCCATCACCGCCAACACGGTCATCGTCGTCTCTGCATTTACCAAGTGTCTGCTCTATACCAGGTCCTCTAGTACAGCAGTCCCCAACCTTTTTGGCACCAGGGACTGGTTTCGTGGAAGATAGTTTTTCCACAGACGGCGGGGGGTGGGGGGATGGTTTCGGGATGATTCAAGTGCATTACATTTATTGTGCACTTTGTTTCTATTATTATTACATTGTAATATATAATGAAATAATTAATACAAAGTAACTGATTTATTATGGTCTCTGTGCAGTCAGACCTCTCTGCTAATGATCATCTGTATTTGCAGCCGCTCCCAGCACTAGCATCACCACCTCAGATCGTCAGCCATTAGATTCTCATAAGGAGCACACAACCTAGGTCCCTCCTATGCCCGGTTCACAGTAGGATTGCGCTCCTATGAGAATCTAATGCGGTGCTGATCTGACAGGAGGCGGAGCTCAGGTGGTAATGTGAGCGATGGGGAGCGGCTGTGAGTACAGATGAACCTTCGCTTGCTCCCCCATCGCTCACCTCCTGTCGTGCGGCCCGGTTCCTATCAGGCCACAGACTGGTACCATCCATGGCCCAGGGGTTGGGGACCCCTGCTCTAGTAGTTGCCTTACCCACAAGGTCTTCTAGAAGTAGCACTCTGAGGCCAAAACACCTTCGTCAAAGATGGGGCAAACCAGCACAAGTTACGAAAATATAGGTGCAAACAGAGCGCATGTGACCCTCACCCCCACGCAGATAGCCAACAACCAAGAACTTCAGTGACGTGCTAAGATTTAGCTGGGGCGGTGTCTGCACCTGACGAGGAGTTGCTGCTCTAGGCCGGGCGTGGCTGGGAGCCTCAGCTTCTCCCTCCAGAGCCTGGGGTCAGCCGGATGCCCCTACTCCAGGTGTGCACGCCAGGCCCAGGCTCAAGGGGCATCAGCTGCTCCAGGGAAGCCTTTTCTCACAGTGATGGCAAAAGTGCAAGAAATCAAGTGGGAACGGACAGGGTCTCCTAGGAACCATCATGTCACTCTCCCCAGGCGCCTACAGCTGAAGCGAGCCACATGGGCAAGCGTAGAGCCAAAGAGAGAGGGATGCTTAGCTCATTGTCACGTCATCGAGGACACCTGGTGGTTTGTGACACAGTGAGTGTGGCAATGTACCTGACACGCCTTCCCCTCCCTTCCACACGGTGGAAGCCCCCGAACTCCCGCTCCTCTGCTGTGAAGCCAGGTCAGGGTGAGGGCTTTTGGGGAGTGGCGGGTAGGCAGGCAGCCGTGTGGAGCAGCCCGTGTGCAATAGCCCTGGCTACTAAGGGCTCAATTTCTATTTCTGTCAACTGCCAGCTTTGTGACCTTGGACAAGCCACTTAACCTCTCCAAGCTTCAGTGCCAAGTCTGTAAAATCAGGATAATAACAGTCCTGGAGAAGAAGACAAGGGTTAGCGTGTGAAAGCCCTAGCCCGCAGCCGGACACAGGGCAGGGTCTCAGGAAATGGCAGCCTCTTGATGCTTCTGGCTCCTCCCTCAGTGCGGGGGGGGGATTTGGGTGGAAGAGTGAACAGCTGTGATTCTCCCTAAAGAGCTGGTCTCTACAGAAGGTCAAGCATAGAGCATGCGAGTGAGGAAGGAGGGCAGTGCCCCAGGTGGGAAGAGACAGAACCCAAACAGGACTCGATTCCTGGAAACGCCCAGGTGTTTTCGGCATTTGTGTAGGGAATCTGGATGCTTCCAGAAGAGGGAACAGAAGGGCAGGACGGAAACGGGCGGAGTCGGTGAGGCAACGTGTTACTTCACACCGGGCGTTTGAAGGTGGGGTGGCACCAGGTGTGTCTCTGCATCCCCCTCAGCTGCACGTCCAATCACAGTCTCCGGAGGACGGGCTTCTCTCTCAGGGTCTGTGCATTGGGAGCCAGGAAACCGGCCCAGGCTGGATCACGTGCCCACTCCTAACCAATCACTGCCACGGAGATCAGCTTGGCCTTGGGCCAATCAGGGTGCGGCCCAGCGCTGCGGGCGTCCGTCCGGAGTAGTTTGTGGTGGCAGCCAGAGGGGCGCCCCGGGCCCACAAGGACTGCAGGCCCAACAGGAGTCCTTCAAAAGGGTCCAGAACTGAAGATGCCTCCCTTTCACTGGATCCGTGTGGAGCCCAGCCCCGGGCGCGGGTGAGAATGGGCGGGGGGCACGGGGAGGGGGTACAGGCGGCGGATAGCCTGCTGGGGGGCGGGACTCGGTGGAAGGCGGTCTTGGGACCCTGAGTTCCCACGCCGGCTGTACCGCGAGGCGTCCAGCGTGTGCCCCTGGAAGCGCGGCGGAGCTGGGAACTCAGGTGTTTTGCGCCTCCCCACACCGGTTCTAACGTCAGCTTTAGAAAGGAGGCCCGCGGGAGAGCTGGGTTTCCTTGACATCATCTTCCCGGGGCTGGAGGGCGAGGGGAAGTTCTGCACGTGCGGTCACCGACCCCGCGGGTTCAAGTCACAGCTCCCGGGGCCGTGCTTGCGATTGGGTTTCCCGCTCCTGGGGTATCTTTCAGGATGTGAAGTCGGAAGTCGGGAGGGAGACGGAGGGCCCCAGTACCCCGATCCCGGAGCTGCGGCCCTCCGTCCCCAGTGGGCGTTGTCCGGGGCGTGGGGCGTGGCGCGGAGGTTGGTGATGGAGAGCTTGGGCATCAGAGGTGGAGGCCAAGAAGGGCGGACCCCAGACCGCGCGGCTCCAGCGGCCCAGCTGACGCCAAAATCCTGGTGGTTCTGTTCATCTGTAAACCGACTAGGACAACCCCAGTGTGTGCCATTGCCCGGCCACCCACCGTGGTCACCTGTAGGGATGTGCAATCCCCCAGAAATGCTGGGGTCAGCAGGTGTGCTCAGGTGCAGGTGACTTTTCCCTGCACCATTCTCAGCGTGTTTGCTCTGAACTTTCCACACCATTTCCAGCAGCTCTTGATGAGGGTGATCCCTGGGGTCTTCTTAACAGAAGAAAGGCCCTGGATCTCAGGCTGGGGTTTTCAGGACACTATGAAAGACTGTCCAAGGCCCCCAGAGACCTCAGGCCTGGGTACTCCAGACGGTCCTTTAAATTTTTTTTTAAATTGAGGTATGATTCATATACCATACAATTCACCTATTATACGTCTGCAATTTATTGCAGACCCTCTTTTGACTTCATTTCTTCTGTTGGGGTGGTATGGGCAGTCCTTGCCCTTCAAAGAATTCGACTTTGTGGTGAAGCCCCTGACTAAGAAGCCCACAGGATCCCTGTGATCTTAAGTCGCCAGGAAATAGGACAAAAACAACCAAGCAAGTCATCTCCCCTCTCCTCTACCCTGCATCCCAGGATTATAAAAAGGGCATAATAAACCACCCAATTTAAAAATGGTCAGAGGAGCTGAATAGACATTTTTCCTAGGAAGACATACAGATGGCCAACAGGCACATGAAAGATGCTCAACATCTCTAATCATCAGGGAAATGCAAATCAAAACGACTGAGTTATCACCTCACTCTGGTTAGAATGGCTGTCATCAAAAGGGTAGAAATAACAAATGTTGGCAAGGATGTGGAGAAAAGGGAACCTACATACACTGTTGGTGGTAAGTAGATTGGTGTAGCCACTATGGCAAACAGTATGGAGGTCCCTCAAAAAATTAAGGCTAGAACTACTGTATCATCCAGCTACCCATTTCTGGATATTTATCCAAAGGATATGAAAACATATGCACCCCAATGTTCATAGCAGCATTATTTACAAGAGCCAAGATATGGAAGCAATCTACGTGCCCATCAACAGATGAATGGATAAAGAAGATCTGGTATAAGGAAGTAGTTACAGAAGAAAGAGATCTCTACCCCAATTCCCTAGAAGTATCTTGAGTATGAAGTCTCAGCGGGGGAGTTGTTAGGGGACCCACTGACTGAAACCGTCTGCCCTGACCAGGCAAGATAGTAGCCACTTGAATGAATTATCTTACAACAGGAGGTCCTGGTAAGGAAGGAGGAACTAACAAACTACTACCAACCGGAAGAATTCAGGAAAGGTCAAAAGGAGAGAGGAGATGTCAGTCCATATGACCTACCAACCTCCCAGAATCCTTCTCGCTGGAACCCATCTTGGCCGAGCAATGTGCCCACGCCACCAGGAAGGACCCTGAGTCAGAACGATTGTCCAGAGACATCCGGGAAACTAACCCCATTATCATAAAACCCGAGACTGCAAGCCACGTGGCAGGGCAGTTTTCTTGGGTTCCCTTACCCTACTGCTCTCCACCTGGGCGCCCCTTCCCAATAAAGTCTCTTGCTTTGTCAGAAAGAAAGAAAAGAAGATCGTGTGTGTGTGTATATATATATATATATACATGGAATATCATTCAGCCATAAAAAAGATGAAATGTTGCTATTTGCAGCAACATGGATGGAACTTGAAAATATTATGCTAAGTGAAATAAGTTAGATGGAAAAAGACAGATACCATATGGTTTCTCTTCTATGTGGAGTACAAAAAGCAAAATGAATGAACAAACCAAACAAAAACAGAGATACAGAGAACAGAGTGGTGGTTACCAGAAGGGAAGTGGGGGGAGGGCAAAATGGGTAAAGAGGATGGTGATGAATGGAAACTAAATTTCTGGTGCTGAGTATGCTGAAGGGTATAAGAAGTAGAAATATAATGCACACATGATACTTAAATAAAAATAAAGCTTTTTGAATTAAAAAAGGGACACAAACGTTTCTGAAAACATTTTTGAAGCACTGGAACAGAACAGTATGTGCATGTGCAAACACACACAGGAAACTGACAGGACATGGCAGAGACACTGACAAATGCAGCAAGCTTATTATGAAAATGGAGGGGACCCCCTCTCCCATCAGACAGAACCTTGTGAAATACTTGTTTTGAGGTAAATTGCTCAGACCTATGGAATCCCGTCCTTCATCCCGTGGCATTTGAGTCCCTTCTGGTTTTACTCCCTGCCCCCCGAGGCCATGGCCCTTCCTTTACTCTGGATAGCTCAGCGAAAAAGAGGTTCAGAGAAAGAACCTCTGGTACGAGGGGCAACATGGAACGTAATTAGGGTTTGGTGTTCCAGTCGGTCCTAAATTGAGCCACCCATAACACGTGAGATTATACCCCAGGACTGGTTTAATGTTGAAAACATTATTCATTTGGCAACAAGCAATTGAGTGTTCATCTTTTGCCTTGACCCAGACAGATCTTCTAGCCTGATAAGCGGTATTTTACATTGGAAGCAATTATCGTTGTAATTACAGAGATGGCTGCCACTAGAAAGGTGGTATTCTAGGAAGAGTGTCAGAGGCTCCTGGACACTTTGTTCCAGAATCCACAGTTGTAAGCCAAATCGGAATTTTTAAAATAAATTTATTTATTTATTCATTCATTCATTCATTCATTCATTCATTCATTTATGGCTGTGTTGGGTCTTCATTGCTGCACGCAGGCTTTCTCTAGTTGCGGCGAACAAGGGCCACTCTTCGTTGCAGTGCATAGGCTTCTCATTGCAGTGACTTCTCTTGAGCATGGGCTCTAGGCGCTTGGGCCTCAGTAGTTGTGGCACATAGGCTCAGTAGTTATGGCTCGTGGGATCTAGAGCACAGGCTCAGTAGTTGTGGCACACGGGCTTAGTTGCTCCACGGCATGTGGGATCTTCCTGGACCATGGCTTGAACCTGTGTCTCCTGCGTTGGCAGGCAGATTCTTAACCACTGTGCCACCAGGGAAGTCCCAAATTGGAATTTTTAATGAGTCCCCTTGCCTCTCTGTTTGCTTTTTGGAAGTAACATCAACTTTGGATATCATTTCCTGGTTTGGTTGGAGTCTTCAGAAAACTGGCTTCTATAGTATTTAAGGCTAACGTACTGATTGTTTTGGTGCTTTTGAATCGTTGGCTTAAAGAATGCAGTGTGAAAAAATCGCAGTCACAAATCACAGGAGCAAAAAGTGTAACTCTGTCTTTCTACAATTAAACTTAATTTTTATCCTGAATCCCATTTCTGTCTAATGGCAGAAAACCTAATTTAGATAAATTACAGGTTAACCGTGGACAGTTTCATGATCTAGCAGCCATTTTGTGCTTCAGATCAGGTAAATCAGTTGGTAGATTGCAAGAGTGGCCCAATTCCTCCCCCACCCCGTCAGGAGTGCCCACCCACTCTGACTCTGGCCTTGAATGTGTGACTTGCTTTGACCAATGGGATCTTAGCAAATGAGAAGCAATTAGAGGCTCCAGAAGCACTTGCATTGATTAGACTTTGTTGCTCTTTTCCTCTGCCATTAATTCTAGGAATGCCTACCCTAGTTTGCTGACCCAGGAGAAGAATGAGACGCTTGGAACAGAGCCGGCTCACCCCAGGTGTGACCTAGGCCATCCTAGATCCGTCGGGCACGGCTGCTGCAGGCACGTGAGAGGCACGTTTCAGGTGAGCTGTACCCCACGGGCTCCTGAGATGTACACCACCCAGGCTTGTGGTGGTTTGTTATGTAGCATTTTAGTGGTAGTAAATGAATGACCACATGAGGTGGTGGTACCGAGGGGAAGTGTCTGCCCTGCTTGCGCTAGCATTCACGGAGGTATGACGTCTTCCTCTCGTGTTTCACTATCGACGTCCATTCCTAATGAGATTCCCTGGCCAGAACTGTCCGTTATCGGTGTCCACCAAGGTGGCCACAGTTCCACAAGGCCTCAGGCTCGCATTGGTCATGGCGATGCCCGTGGCCTTGCCTTCCAGGGCACCGGGTGGGTTGCTGACCTCCACCACCTCCCTGGGGCTGAGAGAGACTCAGGACTATCAACCAGCCTCTCTTCCGCTGCCCCAGGAAAACACCTCGACTCTCCTGGCCCAGTCCTCGGTGGCGTAGGTTCTGTCTGTGCGCCGGGCGGCCCTCCCAGAGCTCCGGACAGCTAGGAGGCCCAAGCCCTCTGTCCTCGGATTCCAAAATCCTGTCTTAGTGACCTGGTGCCGGCCCCCCACTCCCCTTGAGAAGGGTCTGCGTCTCCTCAAGCCTGTCTCGTGTCCCTGTTGTCCTCCCCGCCCCTTCTCCCTGGACATCAGTCCCCTTCTAAGGGCGTCCCTGCACCCAAGCCCCTTTCCCCTGAGCCGTCTTCACGTGGCGTGTGGTCCTCTGACTCGCAGTGCGGTGTTTATGGCAACGCTTCTGACTGGATCCCTTGAGCGCTTAGTCTTTTGACTGCTGAATGCCCAGCACTTGCTTTCAAGACAGTTATCTCTGTGATGGGATTCAAGAAACGATTTTAATCTGAAAAGCCAAGAACTTGATCCCTCTGCCCCCCAGGGTCTGTGGGTTCTTTCCATTTTCTGGGCATGGTGTGCTGCTGAGCGCGTTGGAACAGGCTGGTAACTTGACTCAACAAGGAAATATGTGCGAAAGAAACCAGGGTTTATCCTGTCACGAGAATATGATTAAATTGATAGTCTTTTCTTGATTTGAGGTGACTGGCCAATGAGAGTTTGGGGCAAAGTTGATGAAGCGTTTGTGTGGGGAGCGAGGAGAGGTCGTGTGAACGGGGGCCGGCGGGGTGCTGACTCCCGTCCCAGGACCGATGCTGCCCTCAGGCCTCGGCATGAGTCACTTAGCTTCTCAGAGCCTCAGCTTCGTCCTCTGGAGCACAGGGTTGGACCAGGTGATCGTTTCGTTCTCTTCCAGCTTGGAAGTCCCGTGATGCTAGGATTCACGCCAAGAACAGCCAAGAAGCCAGATTTCTGACCTTGCTGAACTGACCCCCTGTCCTTCTTTAAACTGGCAGCTTTCTCTTCAGTTTCTAAGTCTGATCATTTCTGTAATTATTGTGCAGTAGTTTGACTGGACCTTGGGTGACAACTGGACCCCGTGTAAACATCAGAGGGTAACAGGAAAAAGATCATGGGCTTTGAAGTTAGACCAACCCAGGGTTTACATTAGGAGGCGTTTAAGTGAAAATAACTAATAAGTTCCTGACTGACAGTGGCTTCGACCATCTGGACATTTGCTGCTCACGCAACAGGAGTCTGGAGGTAGGAGGTCCTGAGATTGGCTGGACAGCCCAGCCGTGTCCTCCGGGCCCTGGGCACGCGCCCGGCTTCCACTGCATCTTCAGCTGGTTGGCATTATCCTTATCGCCTCATGGATCTAAAAAGGCTGCCACAGGCAGACCCCTTACCCTCCCACAACACATCGGCCAGCAGGAAGGAGAGGCAGAGGATGCCAAGGGGGCCTGTCCTTGAAATGTTCTCTCCTTTCTATCAGGGAGAAAATCTTTGCCAGAAGTTTCTGTTCCCGCCGCTTTCTCTCCCATCTCGTTGGCCAGAAGGGGTCCCATGCTCACCCCATACTAACGGTGGCAAAGGAGGACAGGATTCTTGTGACCGGCCAAGACCAATCAGAATGCATCTCTTGGGGCCAGCCAGTTTCCATAAAAATCCGGTGCCATTAGCACAGAAAAGGGGGCATTCGCTCATAGGATCTGCCCCCACCCCCGGTTTTAAATTTGGGCTTCATTTAATTGTGTGAGCCTGAACAAATCACTCAGCTTCTCTGAGCCCCATTTTTAGCATCTGAAAATTAGGGATAAGGCTACTGACTTAACAGGCTGTGGGAGGGACTGAGTCAAACAATGTGGGGAATGGCCCCAGAACATTTGACCGTCCCCTGCACGTGCCAGGCACTCAAGCAGTGGTACCCTTGCCCTTCCTAGCAACGCTTTGGATGACAGCCGGTTGGGGCAGCTTTGCTGAGCTGTCTATTCCCAGTTCCCAATTTCGATAAACTCCATTTCCAGGACAAGACATGCACGAGCATTGCCAGAGCCAACACGTTTGGCTCCGGTGTTTACTGCTGTGACACCTGCTGCTCGAACGGGCTCTGTGCTGTTTTGTACATATTAGTTTTGGACAGTGGCTGCACATTTTGTCTTCGGATTTCTTAGTGGGGAGATTTAGCATCTGGCAGCATGGCCTCCGACTGCGAGGCGTCTCGAGCAAGCGCTGTCGCCGGCTGTGAGCTGGGATCGGACTTCTGTGAAGGGAGAGGAGGGCATCTGTTCAGAGAGGTGCGGCCGCCCCGGGGGAGGCCCCGTCGTCCACGTTCCCACAGGGCTGGCTGATGGGCCTCTCCAAACGCAAACATGAGGCAGAACTCCAGGGCTTCTGTTCCCCCGCTGCGTACAGCTGGCCCATCAGCCCTCCCTGAAGCCCACCGTCTTCCCACCATCTCCTTTTGTACAGCCCCAGGCCAGGCTGGCCTCCTGGGTTCCCCACGCAGCGCCAAGTGGTGCTTCAAAGACAGACCCCACGCAGATCCCCCCAGGCCTGGGCCCTTCCTGTAGCCTCCATCACAGGTACAGACCGTCCCCTACTTGTGGTGGTTGGACTTAAGATTTTTCAAGTTTATGATGGTGTACACACTCGGTAGAAACTGTACTTTGAACGTTGAATTTAGATCTCTTCCCAGGTTAGGGATGTGCGGGACCATCTCTCTCGCGATGCTGGGCGGCGCCAGCAGCCCCCAGGCAGCCCCACGATCACGAGGGTCAACAGCCAATACACCTGCGACCACTCTGTACCCGGACACTCTGTTTTTCACTTTCAGTGCAGTATTCAGAAAATCCCAAGAGATACGCAACACTTTATTGTAAGACAGGCTTTGTGCTAGACGATTTTGCCCCAGTGTAGGCTAATGTAGGTGTCGTGAGCATGTTTAGGGTGGGTGAGGCTAAGCTATGATGTCCGGTAGGTTTGGTGTATTACGTGCATTTCAACTTTTACAATATTTTCAATTTACAATGGGTTTATCAGATGTGACACCATCATAAGTCGAGGAGGACCTGTAGAATAAAATCCAGCTCTTTGCTCGGCCCAAGGCCTCGTGATCCGGCCCCGTCCACCTCTCAGCCCCTTCCTCACACAGGGCCAGCTTCACAGGCACCACATCTGCCGTCCCACCGGTCCCACGCTTCCTTCTTCCTCTGCTGTCGCCGTCTGGAAATCCTGAATAATTTGTGAACGAGGGCCCGCGTTTTCATTTTGCACTGGGCCCTGCAGGTTATGTCCTGTCCTCGCATCCTCCTGCCGTTGGCCATGCTCCAGCTCTCCTGGTCCCTGGAACACCCAGGCTTCTCCTCCTCTGGGGCCTTGGCTGTTTCCCTGGCTCTTTGCAGGGCCCCTGCCTTTTCAGTGGGCGGCCTCACACGGGACTCCCGCCCACACTCCCGCCTGCCTGCCCATTATCCACCCACCGCTACACTCCAGGCTCACCCTGTCCCTGTCACACCAGGGTCCTCACACTTCAGACAGTGCCCAGCACAGAGCGAGTACTCGATACACATGTGCTGCGTGAGTGAAGAACATAAAGCAGCTGTCAGTTCCAGAACTTAGGCTCTGTTTCTGGCCTGAAGGTAGTAACTGGGGGAGTTAAAAAGTGTTGCTCACAGAAAGAGTTAACTGCTCTGTGACTTTGATTTGGGACGGGGGTCACCTGAAGGAGAGAGAAGGAGTGCAGCCGCCCCTTTGGTGGGACCAGCACTTCCTTCTGCAGAGATGCGATTGACTGAATATTCTGAACATTCAGTGATGATTTAATAAAATTAGGAACTGAAGTAAAGGACAGTGCCTGGAAGAAGAGCACCTTACACACGTGCACCCATACACACATCTATACACACACCGACACACACACACCTACACATATACACGTATACACATACATGCATACACAGATACACATACACACCCATATACGTGCCACACACACACCTATACACATACACACACCTACATGCACACATGTATACACATGCATACACAGATACACATACACCTATACACATACACCTACATATACACATGCATACACAGATACACACCCATATACATGCCACACACACCTATACACATACACCTACATGCACACATGTATACACATATGCATACACAGATATACATACACACACCTATACACACCTGTATACATACACACACCTACATGCACACATCTATACACATGCATACACAGATATAGACACCTGTACACATCTACACACACACATACACACACCTACATATACACACATACACACACCCATACACATACATGCCATACACACACATATACACATACCTGTCTATACACAGACACACACACCTACACATACACCCATACACACATACACATCCATACACATACATGCCATACACACACACCTATACATATACACAAACATATATTCACACACACACCTACACATATACACCCATACACATACACCTATATACATGCCCCCCACACACCTATACACATACACACATGTATACACATGCATACACAGGTACACATACACCTATACACACCTACACACACCTATACACATACACACCTACATATACACACATACACATACACCCATACACATACATGCCATACACACACACCTATACACATACACATACCTATCTATACACAGATACACACACCTACCCATACACACATACACACACATATACACCCATACACATACATGCCATACACACACCTATACATATACACAAACATTCACACACATACCTACACATATACACCCATACACATACACCCATATACATGCCTACATGCCCCCCACACACCTATACACATACACACACCTACATACACACATGCATACACAGATACACATACACCTATACACACCTACACACACCTGTACACCTACACACACCTACATATACACACATACACATACACCCATACACATACATGCCATACACACACATCTATACACATACCTATCTATACACACACACACCTACACATACACACATACACACCCATACACATACCCATATATAAATATACACAGCCCTATATACATATACATACACACACACATATATATACACACACCCATGTGTACATATACATACACATATGCATATACACACACCTACACACACACATATGCACATACACACAGTCTAAGGCAGTGTCCATCTCTTTTGGGCAGCTGGGAGATGGACTCAGCCCCAGAATCAGATGGGCTCCCAGGGCAGTGGTGGGCGGGCCTGGACATGGTGCGCACTCTTCCCCAGACCCCAGGCTCTGCCCTCAGACCCGCAGTCTCTGGACTGAGAGGGAGGAAGCCGGATCCAGATGGCCCAGGACTCCCCGCTTGCTCCAGGTGGCCTGAGAAGCACCTTGAGATCCTGGGTGAGCTGCACCACCCATCTCAGTGCTCTAGTCTCTTCTAGAAAAGGTCTGGAGCAGATTGTAGATGTGAGAACAAAAAATTACTGTCTCCTCTGAGGAGGCCTATTGCTGGCCCCAAGCAAGCTGACCTGCGAGTGAGCCAGGGCAGTGTTACTCTTCAGCCCGTTGCCCGTCCTCAGGCTGCTGCGAGGATTAAGTGAGGCGACGCAGTGAACTGCCAAGTAGGCTGGAAAACGCAGTCCTGGCATGAGGTGGGCGCTCCGTAAACTTGCATCGGTGAACGGTGGCTGCCCCTCAGCTGTCCTGGTTGTGAACGACAGAATGCACCCAACTAGTTTAGGCCGAAAGGGAACTGTGGGTGTGGATTAGGTGTGAACACACAGAAACATGGAGTGGCTGGAGAAACAGAGCAAGGCTGACCTTCCAGGATCAGTGCCTCAGATCACACCACGCCCTGACGTGGGGAGCACCGCTCTCTCCACTGATGGCCCTCCTGCCTTGGGAGTTGGACCTGGTCGCCCCCCACGACCCCGCGGACATCACCTGAGACCAGGTGCATTTGCCTCCCAAGTGCCAGCCAAACGGAACCCGTCCCCGCCCTCTGAGCCTGTTCTGCACATCACTCACCTCTGAACTGAGGCCTTGCATGGCCCTGTGTGATTGATGGATCCTGCATCCCAGCTGCAAGGGGCGCTGGGAACTGAGTCCTGACTTCTATGTGGAGCAGTCAAGACTCGCAGCATGGGCTTTCCTCAACATAGGTTAGTTGGAAGACGAGGGGTAGTTACAGATGGGAAAGCTGTACACAGCAGGGCGCCCTGGCACAGGAATGAATGAATGAGTAAATAAATAAATGGAAGCCTCGAAAAATTCCTCACCTAAGCCAAGGCCTTGGTTTCTCTGTCTAAGGCCCGTCTGGCATCAGGCTTTGTGATGGTGGTAACGTGGTGCTCCACAGGGAGAGAGAGTGGCGGGCTGTGGGTGCAGATTACGGGGCGTGTGTGAAACCAGGGATAGCTGCAGCTGGACAGTCTGTGGACCTTGAGGTCTGGGGTGGGGTCATCCAGGACAGATGCCCTGGAACCGGACTTCAGCTTCTAACAGCCCCACTTGGAACCCCGATCTAATTATACCACTGGTGCAACTTCCGCAATGGTCTGTTAGGCCAGTGCCTAACTGCTGCCCAGGGGAAATAATAATAAATAATCGTTGTTGTAATGTGCATTGTGCCTGGCGCTGAACCAAGCACTTGAAGTCTTTTTTTTTTTTTTTTTTTTGGTGGTGCGCGGGCCTCTCACTGTTGTGGCCCCTCCCGTTGCAGAGCACAGACTCCGGATGCGCAGGCTCAGCGGCCATGGCTCACGGGCCCAGCCACTCCACGGCATGTGGGATCTTCCCGGACCGGGGCACGAACCCGTGTCTCCTGCATCGGCAGGCGGACTCCCAACCACTGCGCCACCAGGGGAGCCCCACTTGAAGTCTTTTATCTCTAAATATAGTTACCCCATGAGGGAGGTTTATTACTGTCCCGCAGGTGAGGATGTTGAGGAAGAGAGGCCAAGTCAGCCACTCAGCTAGTGCAGGAGGAGCCCAGACTCAACCCCAGGCAGCCGGGACCCAGGTCCCAGGCCCTGCGCCACCACATGGAGCTGTCACTTTACAAGCCGTGACGTGAATTCCCACAGACTCTCTCCCAACCCAGCCACATAGGCCACCAGATACAGGCCGTGACGGCCAGTGAATCGTTCTCAAGTCCAGCATGACAAGACTAGGTTTGTAGGGGAAACAGTTGTCCTCCAGAGGTTGGGGTACTGTTAGGGAGCCCAGAAGTCCCCCACCCCAGGCACTGGGAGGAGGCAGGACTCCTTGCAGCCAGACTGTCTGAGGAAGAGGGTGAACCCCCCACATGTCTGCGAAACTGCAGACACTGCGGACAGAGAGCTCCTTGGAGAGCTTCTGACTCAACAGCCCAGAGGCCCATAGGCTCGACATAGAAAGTGCAAGGCCCCTTTAGCCACAGGGCAGGTGTCCAGAGAGAGGGCACAACCAAAACTGCAGGTTCTGGGAAAAAAAAAAAAAACAAAACCTGTGGTTGAAGACTGTTCTAGGTCAACCCAAACCCCAGCTTGCCTAGTGAACTTGGTCAGCTCGCGACAGGAGCTCAGGGTGTAAAGTGCTGCAGGCTTGTGTGTTCATCTGTTCATTCACACTCGGACTTGTTTTTAGAAAAGAATTGCAGTAGGGTATAAGAAAGCAAACATAAAAATTTCATATATATCTTTAAAAGACCCAGAAAAATGATTTTTAAAAAAGCAAGGGCTTCCCTGGTGGCGCAGTGGTTGAGAGTCCGCCTGCCGATGCAGGGGACACGGGTTCATGCCCCGGTCCGGGAGGATCCCACATGCCACAGAGCGGCTGGGCCCGTGAGCCATGGCCGCTGAGCCTGTGTGTCCGGAGCCTGTGCTCCGCAACGGTAGAGGCCGCAGCGGTGAGAGGCCCTCGTACTGCAAAAAAAAAAAAAAAAAGACAAGGATAAAATTAGAATGCGAATGGGCAAGCCTGGGGCCTGCTTAAGGACCGCAGTGGATCCGCAGATGCGGCCGCGAGATTCCTGAGGGTGGAGTGGGAAGAGGCACCGACCTGCCTCCTGATGGCCACGTGCTTCGCAGGCTCCCTGCTTCCTTCCGCCCTCCGTCCCTCCGTCTTTCCCGGTCAGAAGTCCTGATTCCGGTCTGCCCTCCCGGGGAGCCTCCCTCCTGCTCTCTCCCTTCCTGCCCTCGATTCCTTGCCCTTCTCTGGGTTTATTTACAGCCGCCTTCTCTTTCTGAAGCTGCTGGAGCTGCACAAATAGGCCGGGCGCCTAGGCCCCAGCCGGGTTTGGAGGCCAGGGTGGAAGGAGGTCTGCGCCTGCAAGCAGCCCGCGTGGGACGGGGCGGAGTGCTGGCCGCTCCCCCAGAGCTCAGGGACTGCTCTGACCTCCCTCCTTACTCCCCGCTTGTCTATAATCAGCTCTTCCATTATCTTGCCCCGAAGCCCTCTCAGAATCACAGTAATTGCCTATGACTGCAGCTGGGTGGTTCTTTTATTCTTTCTAATTTGGAGGATCCAAATGGTTTAACCCCCGTTTTTATTTTAAAAGCTTTAGGGGTTTTGTAAACTTTGGAGGCTCTAAAGCCAAAGTGGCCAGACACACGCTCACACAAGTCCAAGCACACGCACCATGGGGCGCGCCACGGCACCTGCAGGGCAGACTTTTTGGGTGAGGAGTCGGGGAGGCAGGTAATAGGATCTGAGAGACTGGTATGTAAGCTGCAGCACCCACACCTCCACTGCCAAGGACACCAGCATCACCTCCACCTCCATCAGCGGTACCGCCATTACCAGCGCTTGCATCACTACCACCGTCTTCACCTCCGTTACCACTACTATCACCACCACCCCTCACCCAGGTGCCTAAAATTCCACTATCGCAGCTTTATTTCTTTGGCTTAATCATTTGCTTTCTTCAGCCATTCTCTCTGAATTACATTAGTGTGAAATAGTGAGGCTCAGACCTGCTTTTCTCAATGACTGAACGTCCCCAGGAGTATGAGCCAGATGCCAAGAGGAGGTCTCTCAAAATAGGAGGGCTGGAAGATGAATGTGTGTGTGTGTGTGTGTGTGTGTGTGTGCGCATAAGCATTCGTATCAGTTAAATAATAAATTTGAAAAAAGAAAATGTCTACTGACCCCTCTGCAGCAATGTCAGAGCTCTCATTGTTTATGTTTCCATCTTAACAGGGCAAATCATAAGTTTCTATCTTAGGGAGCAGATTATAAAAAACTGATTTATCCTGAAGATAAGTGGTTCTCAAACCTTATCAAGCAAGAGAATCACCCAGAGGGCTTGTTCAAACGTAGACTCTGAGTCTCCCAGTCAGCAGGCCTGGGGTGCGGCTCTGTGATCTGCATTTCTCACAGGTTCCCAGCGATGCCGCGGCTGCTGCAGTTCTGGAACCATGCTTGAGAATCAGTGCAGTAGGTGAAAACACACCCACACTGTTATGGCACACGCACATACACACACAAACACAAACTCGCAGAATGCGTCAGCCCTTTCTATGTAGATATTCCTGTCCTATGTAGAGCTTGAAGAATGTGAATAAAAATAAAACACCATGGAGAGCTAAAGACATATTAATATCATCCAACCAGCTGAGAAAAGTAGTGTTATAATACAATTGGCCCAGAGATGTGGATGGGGGAACTTACACAGAAAATATGAAGTCTTGAGGTAAAAGTAACATAACTTACCCTAGGTTGGGGGCGGCCGACAGCAATTCAAGAACAGCTGGAACAGGGAGGCCAAAGGTGGCTGAGCTGACCCCGGAGCAGCGAGGGCCTGAGAGGAGTTCCTGCTCCAGCAAAGAGGGGCCGTGAGGGGTGAGGCGCTCCAGGGGCAGCCAGGGAGCAGCGCTACAGCATGCCTGCGGCCTGCACCTGTTTCCAGACTCAACAAATGCCCCCAGGAAGGAGGCCGCCCACTCAGGCCATGGGAGGCGAGGCCCCGAGTCAGAAGCCTGTTGCCCACCAGCACCGGCCGAGGCCCCTGAGATTCTGGCAGTCTCGTCTACAAAATGCCGATAATCATATGCATTTGGCAGGATGGTTGTGAGGGTTAAATGAGATTCTACGTGCTCATGTGCTCTGTATGGTGTAAAATGCTCTTACCACTAAAAGACAAAGATGCAGATGCTATATCCAGCTCCAGGGAAGAAGAGACGGCTTAAAGTTTTAAGTAATGTTTGTTCACTTGTGTCAGGCCTGAGACTCATTTTTTAAAAAGGAGCGAACAGATAAATGAGGAAAAAGAAGGTGTTGGGAGGGCTGGGGTCAGGGGTGAAGCACCAGCCGCCACCCCAGGCCCAGTCACCTCCCGTCCTGCCTCTTGGTGTCTGGAATGCCGCCTTCTCCTATGTTGTTAGTAGGAAGGGTTTTCCATTTTCCAGAGTCCCTGCTAAAAATGCAAATCTCCCTGGGAGTGGCACCCTTGAAGCTCTTAAACCCCCCCGGGGCGGCAGCTCCCAGGTCTGCTCCCTCCTGGCGCAGGGATGGCTGGTGAGCCTCGCCCCTGGACCACAGCAGTATATGAAGCTGTTATTTCAATTCTCCAAACATCCAAGGAGGAAGAAGAAGCCAGAAAATACAGGCCTCAAACTGACCAGGTTTCGGAACCTCAACATTCAGGTGGAAAGGAAGCCCATTTGAAGCCAATCCTAAGGCTTCTAGACACAAAATATGGGCTTGTTCTCAAGAAGCCTTCAAGGATCTCATGATTTCTTGCAACAGCTCTTCCCCGCCCCACCTCACACCCCGACATTAACGTCGGTCTTGGGGTGTGGGTCAGAGGGCGTGTGTCCCGAGGGCTCTCTAACTCTGCTGCAGTTGGACACTCCTGGGGAACGTTTGAAAGTCTCAGTGCCCAGACGCCCCCCAACCAGTTAAATCAGGACCTCTGGGGCGTGACCTGGGCATCAGCATTTTCCAAACGCCCAGGGTGATTCTGTCGAGCACTGAAGTTTGAGAGCCAGCGGCCTGGCCTGGTTTAGGGCGGGAGAAACCTGGGTGGACATCCTCCTCCCCCTGTTGGCTTTGTGGCTTCAGGTAAATCACCTGGAGTCTGAGAGCCTCGGAGTCCTCACCTGTGAGGTGGGGTGACCTTCCATCACAGGCTTGTGAGTGGGGCAGAGGTGCGAGAAAGAGCCCCGGGCACGGCTGGTGCCTGACACGGGGAGATGCTGCTCTTTGTAAGTTCAGAAACTGAGCCACGAGGCTTTGAGTGCACCTCAGGTGGGGCCCCGTGTCACCTGGAAAATGAGGCAGTCAGATCAGAAACGCCTCAGGTTCCCTTGAGCGCTAACACCCTGGGAGTCTGCAGTCAAAAGGGGTGAATTGCAGGTGGTCCCGAATCGCTCAGGGAACATCGGAAACCATGACGATGAGAAAAGCAGGGCTACCAGGTTACCTTCCCCTGCACCGTCCTCTCACTCAGGAGACTGGCCCTTCAACCTCTTGCCTTCTTTGTCAGCAGCACTTTCATGTCCTGGCCGAATGGACAGGGCCTAGCAGTGACCAGTTAAGGCCATGGCTCCTTGGGTGGGGCTACAGGCCGACCAAGGCTGCCAGGCTCTTGGGCCCCACGGCGAGCGTTGAGGACCATCTGGTCCAGAGCTTGACAATGTTGACCTTTGGGGTGGCTAATTCTTTGCTTCTGGGGGCTGTCCTGTGCTTCGTGGGCTGTTCAGCAGCATCTCTGGCCTCTGTCCACTAGGTGCCAGCAGCAGCCCCCCAGGTCATGACAAAGACGTCTCCAGAGTTGCCAAACGTCCCCGGGGGTCAGAATCGTCTCCCCTCCCCCCTCCCCCCTCGTTGAGAACCACTGATCTGGAGGCCCATCCTTCCCAGCCCAGATGCAGAAAGAAGAATGATGTTCTTTCGTGTGTGGATATGGATTCGTTTTGTGTTTCTCGAATATAGTCACAGGAGAGAGAAGAGGTGCTCTAAAAGCGCAGAATTGTTTCAACTCAAAGGTGGGCGGAGCTGGAGAAAAGGGGCGGGCACGGGGGGGTGGGGGTGTCTCTTCAAAAGGAGGAACCGAAACCCCAGGCCGCTGGCTCCCAGGGCAGTGCCAGCCTTGGGGACAGGTGCCTGTGACGCTCCTGCCCCCCAGAGGTCCCCGGAGGGAGCCCTCGCCGGCTTCGGGACCCCCGGGTGCGTTTTCAGCTGCGGCCTTCGTGGTGAGAGGCTCTCGTGCGTGGGTCGTTGAGTGGAAGAGCAGGTTATAGAGGTCCCGAGAGGGTGTGATCCCTGGGGAAAAATGATACATATCTATCTACACGCAGAGGGCACGATGTGGCCGTACCGACACCGAGACGTTAATGCGGTTACTGACGGAGGCTGGGATTTCAGGTTTTCACTTACTTACCTGTTTTCTCAGTTTTGTACCTTGAACATTGTAGTTACTGGCAGCAAGGGGGAAAAAAGTCACTCAAAAAAGTAGAGAAGAGGCAAACACTTGGGCAAAGTCACGTCAAACCCACATCGCCAGAAACACTGCTGGGGTCACAGAGAGGCAGTGAGAGGGCAGGTCTGCCGACCTCCAACCTTGGCTCCAACCATGGGTGGTTAGGAGTCGCCCGCAGTGCTGTCGGAGGAGGGGGACAGAGAGGGAGCCTGCAAATAAGGAATCGGAGCGCGCCGGGGTGGACCGGGTCTGGGTGCAGCTGGGGGCCTGGTCCTGGGGATGCAGACTCTGCATGATGTTGAGGACCGTCGCCGTTGTCGGGGTCTGTCAGCCTCGCGGGGGGGGGGGGTGCGAGGAGGGGGAGACGCGCGCGACCACGTGGCTGAGGCCGCGCCTCTAGGACGCGGGGTCCGAGGTGTGCCGCGTGGGCCCCGGAGCTCCGATGGCCCGGGGTCAGGGAATGGAAGCAGCGCCCCGGGACTGAGCGAGCGAGGCTCGGGGACGCGAGCTGGGCTGGGCGCCCGCCGCCCGGATGAGACGAGCCCGAGCCGCGGTCGCAGTGTCCCGAAATGACGGTCGTAGCTCCGCCGCCCCACCCTGCACGGGCCGGCCCTGGCCACCGGAAGGGCCGAGCCCCGCGGCCTGTTCCCGCTCCCGGCCCGGCACAGACCGCGACACGCGGCGGCCGCGGGGCCCGGGCTCGGCCGCCCTCTGCTGGGAGAAGCGTGAAGCGCAGCCTCAGGTTGGGCCCCACCGTCTAGTCCAGCCGGAAATCGACGCCGCCGAGTCGCTGAGAACGAGAACGTGGGAAGACTGGGAAAAGGGGCACATGGTGGGAGTGTAGGCCGATCTTAGAAGGGAAGGCCGTCGTGGTGCATCAGGGGAGAGCAGGAGAGGCTGCCCTCTGCGTCCCACCCCACCGGGTCCCCGAGATGGGGACATTTGCCCGTGCACAGTGCTGGCTGCATGGGGGCCGTGGTTGGCAGGGGCACAGGGCGTGGGCCCAGCTCCTCAGGAGCTGGCACATCAGGAGAGGAACGGCCAGGCAAGCGGTAGGGCCACGAGCAGCCCAGTGGGATGGGGGCTGGCAGTGCAGGTGGCTTCAGAGCAGGCTGCGGGACTCATGTGAGTGTGGGGCACACAAGGGCGTTCTATCAGTGTCCTGGGTTGGCTTTGAACAAAGGAAATTTATTCTCTCAGAGAAATTTATTCTGGAGGCCAAAAGTCCAAAATCCAGGTGTTGAGAGGGTCACTCCAGTCCCTCGGAAGGCTCCAGGGGAGAATCTGTCCCTGGCCTTTCTCGTAAGTTCTGGGGTTCCCTGAAATCCTCGGCGGCCCTCAACTTGTAGACACATGACTCCAGTCTCTGCCTCCCGTCTGGTCACCTGGCTGTCTTCCTCCATGTGCCTGTGTGCCTTCTCCTCCTCTTATAAGGACACCAGTCGATCTGATGAGGTCTACAGAGTCCCTATTTCCAAATAAAGGCACCTTCTCGGGTATTGGGTTAGGACTTGGGCGTGCCTTGGGGGGCTGTACATGATTCAACCCGTATCGCTCATGTTGGGGTGTGGGCGGGAAAGTCCAGAGGGGAGCTTGGGCTTCACTCCAGAGGCAGAGAGAATGTGGAGAGATCCTGATGACCTAATCTAATCTGAGAGGCGCCAGGCAGGCAGGAGCCAGGATGGAGACAGGCTTCAGGAGGTGGGGCTGTGATTCTGGAGAGGGAGTCGGGGCATTTCTGCTTCCCCTCCTGGGAACTGGACTTGAGGACTGTCTGGGGGTTTAGATCAACCAATATACAGTAGGCAATGTTTTCTTACTCTCAAAATTATTTTAAAAGCTCCTTTTTTTTCTAGTTCGAAGAGCGATTCATGGTCACTGAAAAAAAAAATCCGTGCAGAAGAGCGTAAAGGATTATCAAAATCACAGGAACCTCAGCAGCCAGTGATAACTGCATGTAAATAGATGCATATATTTGTAAATGGTTGTGCTGATGCTATTCATGGTGAGAATCACGCCACACGGCCAACCTCTCTGGAGCTGTGACTTTTGCCGGCACTTTATGCATTTCGTTATGTAGATTCATCTTAAGAAGATTCTTAGCTCGAAATTTGACCCACAGTTAGGATCACTGTTGCCTCTGCAAGTGGCAGTTGCTTTGCTCATGTGGCCCAGAATATGAGGAAAGTCCCGTCTCCCCAGGTGAGCCCCAGTGGGCTTGGGGGGAGGCCACAGGGAGAGGCAGGAGACCCAACCAGGGTGTATAACCAGGGTCATCGCCAGAAGAACCAGACTGTGGCTGAGGGAGGGGTCAAGTGCAAAGGCCCCAGAGAAGACGGGAATGTCCTCAGCTAGCTAAAAATAGCCCCCCAATTTTAAGCAATACCTGTTCAGATTTAGGTGAGGTGGTGCACGCAGTCATTATGCGAAGTAACAACGTTTACAAGCCGATTTCCCTGGAAAAGTTCTCAGTTGTGAGTCCAGGATTATAGCAGCCCAGGGTCTTTCACAGAAATAGAAATTTTAAAATGTCTCCATGCATAAAATGTTTTTTGTTGAATTTATCACAGAATCCAAGTCAGGACTTCGGATAAGTCCAGAAATAAGAGAGTGACAGTGGGAAGATTTCAACGGTATTAATTTTTATAATTTATACCCTGTCAGCTTCTGAAAAGGGTTTTAGGCTGCATCCAGTGAAAGACACGTGCACAACAGGGTTGCTAAAACGGGACTAGGAAGTTGGAGACTCATTCAGGAGGAGGAGGATGTGAAGAAGGAGATAAACCTACTGTAACTCAAGGTTAGACTTACTGCTGAGCTTCCTGGCAGCTCAATGACGAGGGCCTCTGAGGGAAGGTGACAGGAGGGTCCAGCTCTGCAGCCTTGAGGGGAGAGGGGCAGGTTCAGTGCACGGCTGCAAGAGGACCTGGCTTGGATGGGGGGACCTGGACTGCAAAAGGGGACCCACCTGGCCCTGGCCTCCTCCCAGGGTCTGTCCTCTCGAGAGAGGCCTGCCCTGCTGGTGTTTACACCCCTGGCCCGAGGAGCAGCAGGGGGCGGCTAGTGGGGCACCAGGTGTCGTCTGGTTGTCCACATGTGTGTGCAAGCAAGGTCCTGGCTGTGCAGGGTAGGGCCCAGGCTGAGGGAGAGCAAGGGCCACCCTGGGTCAGGCCACGGGCTCTCCCTCCAGTCCATCCTTCACGGTCCAAAGAACCTCCCCCCCCCCGCCCCCAGCAAACTGACAGTGCTTCAAGGAGGGGCTCTCTAATCACCATCGTGTCCCCCCAGCACCTGCCAGGCACTTAGTGATTGTGCTTCAAATGAATGAATGATTGAAAGGAAATGCCGGGACATCCCTAGTGGTCCAGTGGTGAAGAATCCGCCTTCCAATGCAGGGGATGCAGGCAGGTTCATTCCCTGGTCAGGGAACTAAGATCCCACATGCCTTGGGGCAACTAAGCCCGCGCATCACAACTACTGAGCTTGTGCGCCTCAACTAGAGAGCCCTTGTGTTGCAAATTACAGCACCCTCGTGCCACAACTAGAGAGTGAAAACCCGCACGCCACAACCAGAGAGAAGCCCGCGCGTGGCAAAGAAAGATCCCGCATGCCGCAACTAAGACCCAACACAGCCAGAAATAAAATAAATACTAAATAAATCTTGGGGAAAAAAAGGATATGCCAGTTTCATCATAACGTCACCGGCTCAGAAAACTCCATGGACTTCCCACTGCTTGGAGGTAAAATCCCGGCTTCCCACGGCTCAGCCAAGGCTTTCTACGAGCAGACCCCCTTCCCTCTCTGCCCGGCCTCCTAGGAGCACCCCCCCCCCCCCCCGGCTCCTCTCCACCCGGCTCCGCGCCCTCTCCCCTCTGCCCCTCCCAGGCCGTTCTCTCAGGTCTGCGGGGAAGAACTCTCGTCAAGCTGGCGTTTACTGTCACCTTGTCTCCCTGCCCAGGAAACAGCTTGGGGACTGAGCCGGGTCAGACGCGTCCATTGCCCACTGCTCACTTCGGAACGAACCCCTGTGCGGGGCTCTGTGCGTTTCTGGGGCTCGTGTGCGCCTTCCTCCCGGCTGCCTGGACGAGAGTAAGGGGCCTGCCTGGGAAAGCGAACTGGCGGTGGCGAGAGAGGGGAGGGTGGCGAGTGGGCCTTGGAGGGCGACAGCCCAGGGGACAGGCGTATTTCTCACTCGGGAGAAAGCAGAATCAGGAAGTGTGGAACTCTGGCTTTCACAGAAGCCTGAGAAGGTTGTTTAACAGAGATGCTGCCCTGTGACACCTTTTGTCCCGAGCACCATCCTCGGAGGTAGACACGGAGTAGGGCCGCGGTTCTCAGCCTGTGGTTCCTGCACCAGCGGCGTCAGCGACCCGGGGAACTCGGTAGAAAGGCAGATTCTCGGGCCCCGCCCCAGGCCGTTGACTCGAAGCCGTGGGCGGGGCCGGGACCTGTGTTTTCTCAAGTGATGCGGGTGGTTCTCGTTCGGGCTGATTGCGGTTTGAGAAGCAGCGTCTCGGCGGAGCACCGAGGTGCAGAAGCGCTCCTTTCCCCACCGGGGTGAACCTATAGGCCCTGTGCGCCCTCACCGGGGCCACCGAGGCTCCCTCTGTTCCCCGCTTAGATGCCCAGTGGCCTGAGCGCTCAGGGCTGCGCTGGGGTGGAAAGGGGCCCGTCCCCGCAGTATCTGGCTCACCAGCAGGTGTGGCCAATGAAGCCCAGGCCCGTGGGCCTCCCACCCGCTGGGTGGCCGGTAGAAAGTGCGCAGAAGCTGGAGGCCCAGGCCCTGGGAGGAGCCTGCGCGGCGGCGGCGGCCGGGTGAGTAGGGGCGGCGTACACGCGAGCGGGTCAGGGCTCACTAGCGTAAGTCCACTGCGCCCGCAGCACGGGCCGGAGGTCTCGGGAGCTGGCTGCCGCGTCCAGCATTTCACCCTCCCAGCAGCGGACTTGGGAGTTCTTGTGCCCATTTTAGAGACGGAGACAAGCGGGCCTGCGTGGGTCATTTGCCCAAAGTTGTCCCTGCTGGAAGCGGAGGGGCTAGGTTTGGGGTTGAGGCCGGGAGGCTGGAGGAGCCTTGGCGGGGGTGGGGGGGCGCCGGTAGGATGGAGCAGGAAGCAAGGGACTCAGATCTCCCCTCCCGCCACCAGCGGCCCCTGGAAACCCCTTCCCAGAGGACAGCCCGCCTACCCGGGCGCCGTGTGACTGCGAAGAAAGCTTTAAAGGCTGATTACGGGGCTTTTCATAAAGGAGTTTTAGCTGCGGAGAAAGTGTTTATCGGCGCATAACGGTGGTGCTGAGGAGGCTCTTGGGGGCTGACTACCCAGGCCAGGAAGCAGGGGCGCTGGGCAGAGCTCATGCCCCCCGCCCGGGGGCCCAGAACACAGGCCTCCCAAGAGCAGACAAGCCGTTGAGAAAAAATCAAGTCATCTTCAGAGGGAAGAGGGAGGTGGCTGGCAGACTGCTGGCACCACCTACGAAGAGGTAACGGAACTGAGCGGGACACACAGCGTCGCAGAATCGCTCGTCCACAGGTCCTTGTTCTGAGAGAGGAAAAGTAAAGGCCGGGGCTGGTGCGCCTGTCGACATGCTGCTCACTTAGTCTCCACTGGAGAGCTCGGGGCAGGTCCAGGTGCAGGGCACCCAGAGAAACACGGGGAGTCCTCGAAAGCCCCAGGACTGGGACGCCCCGCCCTGACCTTCTGCCAACCAGGAGATTGGGAGGACGTCCCCCAGGTTGCACTAGATGTTCCTCTGCTTAGGAACAGGATCTTGCTTCTCCAGGTGTTGGAGGAGGAGGATCTGGAAGACAAGCAGTTGGGGAAAGTGTAGGTGAGTCAGAAGACCGAGGCCAAGAGGGAGGTGTGCCAGCATCATCTGGCTACCATGGAATAAAGCAGAGAGGGACATGGAGAGGAGGGGGCGGCTCAGGGGGAGCGCGTGGGCTGCCCCGCAGCAGCTGCTACTGGACTGGAGGCGCTTCGTGTTTAGCGGATGCACCTGAAGTTAGTTGCCAGGTGATTTTAGGAATGCTTTCTGGGGCAGACCAAACGCACGCGGCACTCAGAGCTCCCACCTCCCGGGACTCCACTTAGCTCAGGGATGTTGCCATCTAGAGAAGGCGCGTCTCTGGCCCGCCCTGTCACTGACCACCACCGGATGTGACGTGGTTGGCGTAGCTTTGGGCTGCTGAGCAGCTACTATGAGCGGGTGATTTGTTTGGAGCCGCAGAGGATAGTCAGGACAGGACCGTAAGACTGTCAGCCTGTCGTGTATTTGAGAGAGCTGGGTTTTTGTGTTTGTTTTTTTCTTTGCGGTACGCGGGCCCCTCACTGCTGTGGCCTCTCCCATTGCGGAGCACAGGCTCTGGACGCGCAGGCTCAGCGGCCATGGCTCACGGGCCCAGCCGCTCCCCGGCATGTGGGATCTTCCCAGACCGGGGCACGAACCCGGGTTCCCTGTATCGGCAGGCGGACTCCCAACCACTGCACCACCAGGGAAGCCCGAGAGAGCTGTTTTTAATTTCAGTTCTTAAAACCCAGGCACTGGGTGTGGCATTACACACAGATGCCGGAAGGGATGATATTAACCCGCCGGCCCGAACTTTTCTAATAACTCCTGCGCCTCCCAGCACACACAGCCCAGGAAAACCAGCTGACCCGCGCGTTTGTCATGCTGGGTAATTAACGTGTGCTCAAAACGATTTAGCCACTAGCCAAAAAGTCAGATGTACTGCCGAAGCTTGCATCAAAGGCACAAATTGTGTAGATTAGGTAGAATTATTGGGCTTCTTTCCAGGGCATATTAAGTCCACAGGGAAGTGGGTGGTGGGTTGGTCTCTGCCTGGTTTCTTCAGTGAACAGCGCTGCGCCCGGGTGACCGAGCCCAGGGTGTTCTGTGCCCTTCCCGCTCTCAGCGCTCTGAGAACTTCAGCTCAGGGGCTCTGGCTCCAAAATAAAACTCCACCCCAGCGAGGAGGAAGGAACCTTATTTCTAGATGGCATTGCCAACAAATGGGAAGAGAGTGAGGTTTCTAAAGTGAAGTGAGAAGTGGCAGGGATTTTTTTTTTTTTTTCTGAGATCATTTGTTTTCAGGCAGAATGCTCCCCATTCATAGCTCTGGGTGCCTGACCAGGTGCTACATAGTGAGACTTGGCCAGACAGGAGGTCACCCTGAGTAACACTTGTTCTTCCAGATCTTCTTCTCTGTTCCTGCTTGACAACTCAGAGTTGGTGAATGCATTAGGATCTTGCTTTAAATTTTTAATTTTTGGACTATCTAGTCATAGGACTGGGAGTTAGAAACCCCAGCAGGGGCCCAGGGCTCACTTCAGAAACTAATTTTTCATCATTCCGATGTGCTTTTATTCTCCCGTGTGTTGGTGGCTGAGGTAGATGTGGTCCGCATGGATGAGAGGGCAAGGGTCAGTTTCTCCGGGAGCTGGATGTGTGGTCCTGGACGTGTGGACCCTCTTCCCCGTGAGGAAGCCCCTGCTCCCACTTCCCTCCTCCTCCCTCCCCCCTCCTCTCCTCCCTCCCTTCCTTCTTTCTCTCCATCCCTTCCCGTTCCCTCCCATCTCCTTTTCCTTTCTCCCTCTTTCTCTCACTTCCTCCTTCCCTCCCTCCCTGTATTTACTAAGGGCTTAACCCTGAACCTGAAGAAACTACACACGGATGAACGCCTGCTTCCCTGTCAGGGATGTAGGTGTTTCTCTAAGGTGTCCTCTGACCCTGTGTTTTAACCCAGCCCTTCCCTCCCTGCTCCTTCAGTAATATTGAAAAGTTAAAGCAAATGCACTCCTGAGAAGAATCTGGATTCCACCCCCAACCCAGTATTCGTAGACGTATCAGAGACGTCAAATTTGGACACCACAGGAATCGAAGAGGCACAGGGAACACTGGGATTTGTTGGGTCGGAGCCCCACCCTGCAGGTTGAAGTGTCATCCACCTCCAACTCCTTGATCCTGAATAAGGCACAAGGAAGCCATCTCCCTGCATTCTTGGCCACCATAGTAGAGCCTGTCTCATCACTTACTATGTCGAAGAAAAGTCTCTTTAACCAGGGAGGTGGAAGACTTGATAAAGTGCTGTTTCCACAGATATTTTACTACAGTCATTCGTAATAAGAATCTATGAAAAGAGAATCAGGGCTGGCAAAAGAGCAAGCTCGGAGGAAAGGGTTTCCTCAATCGTTCTTATTTTTTAACAAGGTCTTATTTTAGCTTTGCATGAGATTTACTACTAGCATTTTCTTAGTTTTGTAAACTGTCCCAGCTGAAGGATCTGTAGCTAGCTGTGGCCACTGTGGACTGAAGGGAGGTGGAAGAATACAGGCAAAGGTGGTGGCGGTGACGGGGGCCGTGACCGTCCGCCACTAGTAAGTGCCCAGCTCGTCCAGATGAGGATGTCTACCTTTTGGGCTTCGCTCACAGTAGGAAGCGAAGGGAAACAGAGCCTCCGACACGGACAGTTGGAGAAGACAACCAGTAGTAATAAAGTAAAAATAAACACCCTCCCATCACCCGGCTTGGCAGAGCCAAGGGACTCTGCAGAGTTTGGCACAGCTCCGTAGAGAACGTCAAATCCAAGCTTTTATGCTCAGCTTTGTCCACTTGTTCTTTGCAGACAGCGGGCCCTCGTGCTGGAGTTCCCGGCAGCCCCCTGGCTGTGTCCTGTGGTGTTTTCTGTTGGGGCTGCAGACCTACACTCCCACCTAAGCCCGGGGCGTCAGGGGCAGTGTGAGGATGAATTTCTGGAGCGTTTTCAGGTAAGCAGGTAGAAGGTATTCTATAAATGTGCCCAGCTTCCTTGGTTTGCCTAATTTAGATTCTTAGGGGAGTCCATTAAGAATGGCTTTTACGCTTCTGTCATTAAGAACATTTATACGGAATCTTGTTTTTTGTTTTTGTTTTTTACTATGGTTTTTTCTTTTTTAGTAAGTGATCTTGCCTCACCAAAGGCAAAAGGCCTCACCTAGCTTATGTGAGAAATATAAATTAAGGTCCTGAATCACTCCACTAGTACTTGGGCAGAAAAGTTGAACTCTGCGTGCTTCTTGATAATTGTGCTACTATAATTTTCTCCAAAACTGAGTAATCTGCCATCAGACAAAATCTGCTAACAGCCTCACTCATTGTTACAAGATTAATGTCACTGCTTTCGGGAGATGCTTCCTTTCCTCTTCTAGACTCACAAAAGCACAGCCTTTGATAATTAATCCTGATAACACCAACACAGAAACCCAAATACTTGACATATAACTCAGTGACTCGGCAGAAAGGAAAAACATCTCACTTGCACTTGATAAAATTCTATAAAAATGTGTATTTTGCTAACTTTCATGAGAAATTTAACTATTTTGGAGACATTTTATATTTTCCCTGATTTTCATTTGTACTTAAATGTTTGTTTTAAAGAAGATACAGAACCAAACCTAGGAGAGATTGAATTTTGCCCCAAGTGAAACTGCTAAATTCAGTGGATTTTAATTACCTTTGTCCCCATGGGCTTTCCCCACCCCTTCATTTCTTTTACATTCCTCTTAGGTTACAAGGATTAATTTGCAAGCCGAGTCCCACACTATCCGTGAGACTAAGCAGAATGTACGACAGGTGAGGTGATCAGGTGCCCCCTTTTGACCGAGCTGCTGAGGCAGGTTTTTTCCAGCGTCAGCCTGTGTCAGTGCGATGGAGGGAGGGTCACCTGTGGTCACGCCTCAGCTCTGCGGGGCCTGAGCAGTGGCTCGCTGTCTCTCCCGTTGTTAGGATCCTTGATTCTTGTAGAGACAGAGGCCGCCGGGCGTCCTGTGCCCTATTTTTCATTCCCAGTTTGTTCAAAAAGTGTATTTTCTTAACTCTGAAAAGAGCAGCCGCCCACGGATACGTTTTTACAGGGCAGCAAGAACCTACCAGAATAGGCGTCTGTTTTTCCCCTTGAATGAATCCTGAGGCCCTGGAAGTCACCCCCTGCCCACTACGGTCTCTCTATATACTCCACGCTGCTTTCTCCAACAGCTTGGTGCCGAGACCCCAAAGCTTAGCGTTCAACCAGTGAAAGCAGCGTTCTTAACGGGAGCTGCCTTAATGGTGGCTTACACGTGAGATGGAAATGGCTTGTGTTACCCATCCTTTAAAAAATTTCTAGTGCTCGGCCTCCATGAAATGGATTGCTTATGGCAAGATAATGTCTGTTCTATTCCTTTTTAAGTCTGTGAAAAATGTCATCCTGGTTGATAGGCTGATTAAAACTCTTTATGCTCCAGGAGATAAATGTGATTCTGTTTGTCATACTCTACCCAAGATGAAGACAGCGAAGGAGGCAAACTTGAAATTCCATAACACTTCCTCTCTTCCATATCCAGGAACATTCAGAACTCAGTACACAGATGGTACTTGACATAAAGAGTAGCATTATCTGTTAAACACTTTTCCTTTCCATTAACCAGTTTAACAATATGCCTCCGGTATAAAATAGACAAATGACTACATCGTCTGATATCTGAGTTCTGACTGTAGAAAAAAATCACTTTAGTCAGCCATATTGCTTGTTTTTCTTTTAACTTTCATCTTTGTTACTTCATTTTGGCTTTTAAAATGCAACTGGAGGGCCTCCCTGGTGGCGCAGTGGTTAAGAGTCCGCCTGCCGATGCAGGGGATACGGGTTCGTGCCCCGGTCTGGGAGGATCCCATATGCCGCGGAGCGGCTGGGCCCGTGAGCCATGGCCGCTGGGCCTGCGCGTCCGGAGCCTGTGCTCCGCGACGGGAGAGGCCACAACAGTGAGAGGCCCGCGTACCGCAAAAAAAAAAAAAAAAAAAAAAAAAAAATGCAACTGGAGCCTATGCTTGGTACCTGTTCTAGGGAATCTGTCCCCATCAACCTTTCCTCAGCAGGTGATTCACCATCATTCTTATGGGAGTCCCCCCGCCATCCCAAGGACAACAGACGCATATGGGAAGGGTTTTGTAAACCTTAGGCATGTCACACAAATATGCACTCAAACATTCCTTCCTTTAGGCTTCCAGGTGGGTGGTGGCACACCCACCACCCACCTAGACTCAGACTCATAATAGGGACAAAAACCTGTTCAGTTTTCCTCCCGATTTCCTTCCTTCATTGCATTCAAAGACTAGAGATATTTTGTTAGCAGAGATTTAGTTAAAAATGAAAGGTGGGTGAGGAGTTTTTGCTACATACCCTGAGATAAATTTCACAATCCTTTTCTTTTAGTCTTGGATTTTAAACAGGTTACATATGAGTCCCAGGTGCTGATTACACGTGTTTAATTAACAATACAGCAGCTTTAACAGGGTAACAGTCCAGAGAAAAATGTTACATTAGGCACTTGACATCTCATTTAAAATTTTTTCTTAAAACTAAAAGGTTTCATTTTAACAGATAAATTTCAATGTACTTTTTAAAACTGATTGTTAATTAGAGCCTAAGCAATTATAAAGAAAATACACAATGATATTCAACCAGAGGTTAATTTTCTGGTCATACTGACATGTTAAAGTACTTTTCTTAAAAGTTAATTTACCTGAGACTCAGTTCTCAGGTATCTTTTTGGTTAAAAATATTTGTTAAGATAGGTGATAATTGGACTATTTTTATACTGACAACTGAAATAAAGCTATAAACTGTCAGTCAGTGTTTGGGGACCCAGAACCAACTTGTCAAAAAAGTACATTTTATACCCGTAATATTATTTTCACATGATTATCCTTTCAAGTTATCATAATCTGTTACTGGCTTCTTGTCTAAGAATTTACAGGCCTAAGGTGAGGCTGTCAGGTAAATGACTGGCATATACAAATCAAAGACTGTGTTCAGGACAAGAGAGCCACACCCAGTGCCTGATGGACAGGATTCACCCATTAACCCGTCACTTTGGAGTCTGCCTAACAGAAGCAAGTCCTCCGAGTTCTGACAGCCACATACGGACAAGAAAGGCTGCTGTAACTTATTTAATTAGACTTAGAGGTACTACTGCTGTTAGGAGTCTGTTTATAAAGATTTTTAATCATACGTTATAATTTTTTTTTCAGGTAAAAAACTTGGTTTCAACTGTTACAGGCATAGAAGTATTTCCCCTGGGATTCCTCCACATCGAGAAGGTACCCATATATTTTTAAATAGTCTTCCTAACTTTGGGAAAACTTTGCCCTCCCTCCAACACCCCCCCCCCACATGAACATAACCAAATCAGTTGTAATAAAGTACAGCACACAGAAATGACTGTCGGCCTCCTATGAGGACACTGAATGGCATCCATCCCACAGGTTCACTCAACAATCTGCATGTGTTCCTGAGGAGAAATCCATCGAGTCCCTTTGCTGTTGTGACATCTCCAAAGTCAGCTTTTCCCGTATCAATCGTTCTGGACTTCACCCACCATGCTCATCTCATTTGGATTTCAATGCTTCCTCCCATTCAACAGCCGATTCAGAGTTCTTGGGAATTGCTGGAAATATTGATTGCATTTTACTTCGAAAGTCTTTTATCTGAAAGATGAAAAAATCAGTCATCAGATGTTAAAAGATGGGGACAAGAGCCAAAGCAATTAGAGACGTACCCCGTTGCTGACCGACAGATACATCATTGCTGTGGATACCGGGCAAAGGAAGACCAACAAAAGGTAAAGACTGTTCTCGCTGCCTTGAAAGACAATGAGACACCTCTTTTCTTTTTCCAAGTATAAGTCTATTGGGCCTTAAATAACATAAAACTCCACTCTAAATCTGGAAAGCAACATGCTCTAAATCGTCAACCCTCAATGACATTTATTTCCTACCAGAAGAATGGTATGTGTTGTTGGCCTTCATATATAAAGATGCAGCTGAGAATGGGATTTCTATCTAAATAAACATACTGAAGCCATTCAAACTTAAAGAATTTGGGGGTCAGAGGGACGGAGTGGGGAGAAGTCCCTTAGTAGGGGGTAAATAAAGAAGGAATCAACGGCAGATACAGTAGAATGCTTTTATGTGCCGACAGTGTTGAAAATCTACGTAGAGGTTTTCTCAGCAGAGGGTGATTTGGAATCCGGGAGTCAGAGCAGGAGGTTGGAAGATCTTGACATGCAGTGTGTCAGCTCCACCTAAGTGCACACCGCCCTGAGCGAGGGGAACACTAATTTATGGGAGGTGGATAATCTTGACCTTAGATAATACTAGACCCACACTCTTTGATTCATTCTTTTCACTCAGATGGTCCTGTTCTGAAGACAGGATTTCAGAAGCACTACAGCACAGCACTGCCGTGCTCTCATCAGCCATATCCCAACCATTACTTCCCAAGGACACAGATCTCCTCAGTCACATCTGTGAAGCGCCCTGGACTCACAGCAAAATGTAAGTCATTCTTGGAGTGATTTTTGAGAGTCGGCTAGTATTTTTTCTTCTTTTTATCTTGATGCTTACTTATTTCAATTTGAAGCTGAATCCTTGTAGTGTTTCCAAATTCAGGTGGTGCATCCTGTTGGGACTTGTAAATTCCTAGTCATTTATTCCAGTCATTGTAGCACCATTTTAGCACAGACCCTGGTATCAGATACACCTCTCTGTTCAAAGCCCAACTCCACTGCTTGGGAAATCTGCTTATTCTAAGGGGCAGTTTCCATGTGTGCAGAATGGAGATAATTACCTGCTTACAGAGTAGTGAGGATTAAGTGAGAGTGAGTACATAAAGCACAGCACCTGGGAGTCCTCCATATCTATTAGCTGTTGTCACTACAGCATCATCAAAATGTACTGTTCCAAGAACAGAGCTCATATGGATATAAATATTGTGGTATGTTTGTCAAAAGCATTGATTTATAGTTATATCATTTTGGTTTAAATATTCTGATACTGGAAGACATATAAGGTTATCCATCGTATGTAGTCTGGAGGAGGTCCATGCCCACCATCTCTGTGTTTGGGTCTCAGACACCCACACACACCCACGACATGTGTGTCTTTCCCTAACCCCCTCTTCCATGCAGCTCTCTAGTTTGTAGTGTGATGAAAGGTTTTCAACTAAAGGCAGTACTGTATCCCTGACTGGAAATGTAGTTCTAAATTGCAGTTCTCGAATAGAGAATCCTGACAATTTGGCTGTCACAATTGCAGGGGATTACTGTTTGCATTGGGGGTGTGTGGGGACGTGGGGTGGTGCTAAATGTCTAGGGTGGCCAACAAAAAGAACTGCTTTGTCCAGAATCCCAAGAGTGCCCCCCTTGAAGGATCCTGCATGGGCTTTCTCAGTTGAAAGACATCTCTGGCCAGGATCTGCAACGTGCTGCTTGGTTCTTTCCCTTTACCTTTCTGGTTGAACACCTGTTAGAACTGAGCCTAATGACAGAGTTTTCCAGTGGGGTATCAGACAGCCAGGACATGAACAGAATCACTTTACCATCCCACCTTCTGGAAAAGGTCAGTCGCTGAGAAGGCAGAGGCTGGGACACTCATATGAGGCCTGGGTAGGAGAGTGCCGAGTGGCTGCTCCACTTCAGCATGGGGGCTTGTGTTCCCATTTCCTCCTCTTGGCCCCATTTTTTTTCTTTCCTCTAATTTCCTAAGTATTATTTACTTGTTTCCCAGGGTCATAAGTGAGTCACTGAACCACTAGAAGGAATCATATCTGAAAAATAGCCAACTAGGAACAGACAGGCTTCAGAGCAAGGTGAAGGGAGGGAGACAAGTGGGAAAAGAACACCATTTAGTCCTCTTTAATTTTACAGCTGTGGAGGAGTTCAGTCAACATGGCAGAGAAGAAAGACCGTGAGCTCACCTCCTCTCACGAGCACACCAAAACCACAACTAAGTGCAAAACAACCATGGACGAAAAGATCAGAACCTACCAGAAAAGATCTTCTACAACAAAAGACGTAAAGAAGGAACCAGAAGGAGACGGGTAGGAATGGTGGCCTGGTAATACAGTTAAGTCCCATATCCCCAAGTGGGTGACCCACAGACTAGAGAATATTACAGTGCATAGGTTCTCCCACAGAAGTGAGAGTGCTGGGGCCCATGTCGGGCTCCCCAGCCTGGGGGTCCTGCACTGGGAAGACGAGCCCCCCGAGAATCTGGCTTTGAATGTCAGTGGGGCTTAATTTCAGGAGTCCCAGAGGACTAGGGAAATAGAGACATCACTCTTTTTTTTTTTTTTTTTTTTTTTTTTTTTTTTTTGCGGTATGCGGGCCTCTCACTGTTGTGGCCTCCCCCGTTGCGGAGCACAGGCTCCAGACGCGCAGGCTCCGGACGCGCAGGCTCAGCGGCCATGGCTCACGGGCCCAGCCGCTCCGCGGCATATGGGATCCTCCCAGACCGGGGAACGAACCCGTATCCCCTGCATCGGCAGGCGGACTCTCAACCACTTGCGCCACCAGGGAGGCCCGAGACATCACTCTTAAAGGGCACACACAGACTCTCACATGTTCTGGGATCCAGGACAAAGGCAGTGCTTTGGTAGGAGCCTGGGTCGGACCTACCTGCCGGTCGTGCGGAGGCCCCTGCAGAGGCAGGAGGTAACTGCAGCTCGCCTGGGGACACAGACACTGGTAGCAGCCATTCCTGGGAGCTCGTCCTACCACGTGGACACACTGGTGCGGTGGGTGCCTTTGTGGAATCCTCCCTCTAGCTCATCAGTGCCAAGACCTGACCCAGTGCTGGGATGCCTCAGGCCAAGCGACTAACTGGGTTGGGGACACAGCCCCACCCATCAGCAGACAGCTGCCTTAAGACCTCGTGAGCCCAGCTGCCTGTAGACATGGCCCTGTCCGCCAGAGGGTCCAAGACCCAGCCCCACCTACCAGTGGGAAGGCACCAGCTCCAGAATCTCCTGGGCCTGCCCCGGCCCTCCAGGAAGCCTGCTCTAGCCTCTGGACCAGCCTCCCCACCAGCAGGCCAACACAAGCTTTGGGACACCCTGGACCCTGTACCCAACTGTGTCAGGAACACCCCCACCCAACCAGCCCTCTGACACCAGCTCTAAGACCCTTGGGCCCTGTAACCAGACTCCAGGACCAGGCTCTGCCTGCCAGTAGTCTAGCACTAACGCCAGGACCTGGCTTCATCCACCAGGGGGCAGACAACGGCCCCGGAATCTTCTGGACCCTGACTCCACCCACCAGTGAACCAGCACTAGCCCCAGGGCCCCCTGAGGCTCTGCAGCAGCTGCTTCGTGACCCGGCCCTGTCGACCAGCAGTCGGCAGCTTCCGCACAAGGCAGGGTCTGGCACCCCCCTGGACTGGGGGCCAGCCAAACCTACCAGACCACCCACACAGTCAGCCTGTCACAAGAGAAGGACCAACCACAGGGGGAACTCCTAGAGCATATGGCTTGGGTGATAAGAGGGAATTGTGTTGCTGGGGCACAGGGTGTCTCCTACAGAAGGCCACTTCTCCAAGGTCTGGAAACGTAACTAACCTACCGTATACATTAAAACAACAAAACAAAACAAAAAACAGGCAAAATGAGGTGACAGAGGAACATGCTCCAGACAAAGGAACAAGGTAAAACCCCAGACGAAGAATGAAGTGAAGTGGAGACGGGCAATCTACCCAAGAAGGTGTTCAGGGTACTGATTGTAAAGATGAACAAAGAACTCGGGAGAAGGATGGATGCATAGAGCAAGAAGTCAGAAGTTTTTAACAAAGAACAACCAAACAGAGATGAAGAATACAATACCTGAAATGAAAAATATACTAGAAGGAATCAAGTTGACTGAATGATACAGAGGAACAGATCAGTGAGCTAGAAGACAGAAAAGACATAGTGGAAATGACTGATGCTGAACACAAAAAAGAATGAAAAGAAATGAAGGCAGTTTAACATCTCTGACCAGAGACGTTATCAGTATGTTTTTAGAGAGTGATACAATTAACATCACTGTGCGAAGCAGTTGTTAGAGCTTAAAATTGATCAAGGGTTCATTATACAACTTATGATTGTTGTTATCACTTACATTTTTCTCCATTAGGTTTTTGTGCCAACTGTGTATATTACAAATGTAAAATTTTCAAAAATGATGCATCATGAAATTTTGAGTGAAGAAGAATTTTTTGGTGAATTTTATGCAGATACTTTCTCTGACTGTCTGAGCAACATGTCGACTGGTGTCTCAGAAGATGATAGTTCTTCAGAATACAGTTCTGATTCAGATGATGTGAATATAAGACCAAAAAAAGACAAAAAACCTTAGTGATTGATTGATTCTGATACAGAAAGTGAAAATAAAACTCACGGTGCTGGAGAATGCTCCTTTGCTACTACAAAAGAGTGGATTGAAGACAGCATTTCATGAAAATTAGAAGACTTTACAGGTGTGTCAGGTTTAACTACTGAATGTAATAACCCACAAAGTGTTAGTGAAATAATAACAATTACTTTTTGGCCAGCCAAAATAAAAATGGCTGGTCACAGGCATTAGTTTCTGCAAAAATCCCCCAGTCACACACTAATATTCACATTATAGGGGTCCCTGAAGGAAAAGAGAGAGAAGGGGGCTGAGAACTTCCCTGACCTGGGAAAGTAAACAGCCATAGACATCCAGAGAGTCCCATAAAGGACTAACCCAAAGAGAAACACACCAAGACACACAATTAAAATGGCAAAAATTAAAAGTAAAGAGAGAATATTAAAAACAGCAAGGGAAAAGCAACAAATAACATACAAGGGAACTCCCATAAGGCTATCAGCTGACTTTTCAGCAGAAACTCTGCAGGCCAGAAGAGTGACACCATATATTTAAAGTGATGAAAGGGAAAAACCTACAACCAAGAATACTCTATCCAGCAAGACTCTTGTGTAGATTTGATTGATCAAAAGCTTTACAGACAAGCAAAAGCTAAAAGAGTTCAGCACCACCAAACCAGCTTTACAGGAAATGTTAAAGGAACTTCTCTAAGCGAAAAAGAAAATGCCACAACTAGAAACATGAAAATTACAAACTGAAAAGCTCAATGGTAAAAAGGCAAACATGCCGTAAAGGTAGGAAGTCATCCACACACAAAGCTAGTAGGAAGGTTAAAAAACAAAAGTAGTAAAATCATCTATATTCACAATAAGCAGTTAAGGGATATACAAAACAATTAGATGTAAAATATGATATCAAAAACAGTAATTATGAGGGGAGGAGAGTAGAAATGCAGGGTTATTAAAATGCATTTGAAATTAAGAGATCAGCAACTTAAATATATATGTAATTCATATATATCTATGTATATATAACAACTATATATACACATATATATATGAAACAACTATGTATATACATATGATCTCACTATATAAAAACCTCATGGTAACCAAAAACCAAATTATCTATAATAGATATACACATACACAAAAAGGAATCCAAACATAACGCTAAAGATGGTCTTTTTTTTCCCCTTCTTTTTGTTCTTTTGTGACTTGATGACTTACAAAAACAACTTCCAAATAATTGACAAAATGTCAAAAGAACATACATATCAATAATTACCTTAAATGTAAATGGAAGTGTTCCAGTTAAAAAACAGAGTGCCTGAATGGATACAAAAACAAGACCCATATATGTGCTGCCTACACGAGATCTGAAGACACACAGACTGAAGGTGAGGGGATGAAAAAAGGTATTCCATGCAAATAGAAATCAAAAGAAAACCAAGGTAGCAATACTTACATCAGACAAAATAGACTTTGAAATAAAGGCTGTTACAAGAAACAAAGAAGGACACTGCATAATGATCAAGGGATCAGTCCAAGAAAAAGATAACAATTGTAAATATATATGCACCCAACATAGGAGCACTTAAACATATAAAGCAAATATTAACGGACATAAAGGGAGAAACTGAGAGTAACACAATAATAGTAGGGGACTTTAACACCCCACTTACATCAATGGACAGATTATCTAGACAGGAAATCAATAAAGAAACACTAGCCTTAAATGCTACATTAGACCAGATGAACTTAATATACACAGAACATTCCATCCAAAAGCAGCAGAATACATATTCCTTTAAAGTGCACATGGATCAGGATAGATCACGTTTCGACAAAACAAGCCCTGGTAAATTTAAGAAAGTTGAAATGATGTCAATCATCTTTTCCGATATGAACACTGATAATAGAAATCAACTACAAGAAAAAAACTTCAGAAAACAAAAAAAAAGTGGAGGCTAAACGATATACTACTAAACAACCAATGGATCACTGAAGAAATCAAAAGTAAATTAAAAAGTACCTAGACACAAAAATGAATACTAAAACACAATGATCCAAAACCTATGGGATGCAGCAAATGTAGTTCTAAGAGGGAAGTTTATAGTGATATAGCTTACCTTAGGAAACAAGAAAAATATAAAATAAACCACCTAACCTTACACCAAAAGGAACTAGAGAAAGAAGAACAAACAAAACCCAAAGTTAGTAGAAGGAAATAAATATAAAGATCAGAGCAGAAATAAATGAAATAGAGCCAAAACAAAAAACAAACAAAAACAAACAAAAAACCCCAGGGGAAAAGCTGAAAGTACTTCCTCTAAGATCAGGAACAAGACAAGGATGTCCACTCTCACCACTTTTATTCAACACAGTACTGGAAGTCCTAGAAACAGCAATCAGAGAGGAAATAGAAATAAAAAGAATACAAATTGGAAAGGAAGAAGTAAAACTGTCACTGTCTGTAGATGACATGATACTAAACATAAAAAAAATCCTACAGATGCCACCAGAAAACTACTAGAACTCATCAATGAATTTGGTAAAGTTGCAGGATACAAAATTAATATACAGAAATCTGTTGCATTTCTGTACACTAACAATGAACTATCAGAAAGAGAAATTGAGGAAACAATCCCATTTACCACTGCATCAAAAAGAATAAAATACCAATGAATAAACCTACCTAAGAAGGTAAAAGACCTGTACTTGGAAGACTATGGCAGTGATGAAAGAAACCAAAGACAACACCAACAGATGGAAAGATACACCATGTTCATGGGTTGGAAGAGTTAATATTGTTAAAAAGACCATACTACACAAGGCAATCTACAGACTCAATGCAATCCCTATCAAGATACCAATGGCATTTTTTCACAGAACTTGAACAAATAACTTTAAAATTTGTATGGAAACACAAAGGATCCCAGATAGCCAAAGCAATCTTGAGAAAGAAGAACAGAGCTGGAGGAATCGCACTCCCTGTCTTCAGACTATAATACAAAGCTACAGTAATTAAAACAGTATGATACTGACACAAAAACAGACACATAGATCAATGGAACAGAAAGCCCAGAAATAAACGCATGCACCTATGGTCAATTAATCTATAACAAAGGAGGCAAAAATATACAGTGGAGAAAAGGCATCCTCTTCAGTAAGTGGTGCTGGGAAAATTGGACAGCTACAAGTAAAAGAATGAAATTAGAACATTCTCTAACACCATACACAAAAATTTAAAAATGGATTAAAGACCTAAGTGTAAGACTGGAGACTGTAAAACTCCTAGAGGCAAACACAGAACATTCTTTGACATAGCTGTCTCCTGAAGCAAAGGAAATGAAAGCAAAAATAAACAAATGAGACCTAGTTAAAAGGTTTTGTACAAAGGAAACCATCAACAAAACGAAAAGACAACCTACTGAATGGGAGAAGATATTTGCAAATAATATGACCGATACAGGGTTAATATCCAACAAATATCAACAGCTCATACAACTCAAAATTAAAAAAAAAAAAAAACCCAATTACAAAATGGGCAGAAGAACTGAATAGACATTTTTTCAAAAGGACATGCAGATGGCCAACAGGCACATGAAAAGATGCTCAACATCCCTAATCATCAAGGAAATGCAAATCAAAACTACAATGAGATATCACTTCACACCTGTCAGAACGGCTATCCTCAAAAAGGACACAAATAACAAATGTTGGCGAGGATGCAGAGAAAAAGGAACCCTTGTACTCTGTTGGTGAGAATGTAAATTGGTGTAGCCACTGTGGAAAAAAGGATGGCGGTTTCTCAAAAAACTGAAAATATATAACCCAGCAATTCCATTCCTGGGCATATATCTGAAAAAAACAAAAACATTAATTCGAAAAGATACACGCACGCCAATGTTCATAGCAGCATTATTTACAATTGCCAAGATATGGAAGCAACCTAAGTGTCCAGCAACAGATGACTGGATAAACATGATGTGGTATATATATATACAATGTAATACTAATCAGTGATAAAAAGGAATGATATTTTGCCATTTGCAACAACATGGATGGACCTGGAGGGTATTATGCTAAGTGAAATAAGTCCAACAGAGAAAGACAAAATACTGTATGATATCACTTATATGTGGAATCTAAAAAATACAACAAACTAGTGAATATAACAAAAAAGAAAACAGACTCAGATACAGAGAAAAAACCAGTGGCTACCACTGGGGAGAGGGAAGTGGGGAGGAGCAACATAAGGGTAGGGGATTAAGAGGTGCAAACTATTATGTATAAAATAAGCTACAAGGATATATTCTACAACACAGGGTACATGGCCGATATTTTAGAACTGTAAACGGAGTATAACCTTGAAAAATTATGAATCACTATATTGTATACCTGTTACTTATATAATATTGTACATCAATTGTACTTCAATGAAAAAAATTTTTTTTTAATTTTACAGCTGTGGGAATGGAAACCCAGAGTCTTTACTTATACCCTACTTATAAACAGGGCCTCAAGTTGCTTTCAACAGTAGGGCTCATAGAAGGTTTTTAAGCTTGTACTATTTATCGTATATGGATAGTGGACGAAAACCTTCAGTTTTTTCCACCTGTTTCAATTGCTGATATGCAGATCAGATGTGCTGGTCTTATCAGTGATACTCTAGTACAGGCCAACAGAACATTCCCCTGCTTAAAAATGTGCTTGACAAAAGATTTAGGGATTGAGTACATTTAAGCAAAAATCGTTATAAAATAAATGTACTGAATTCCACAATAATAATTACAGCTGTTGCCACAGAACCATCCCCCTACCCTAAAACCCCAAAAGTTTGGTGAGGATGGGGCATGCTGGGAACTTGAGTCTCCATCTAGCAACTCAGCTTTACTCTGAAGCATCTTCCAAATTCTGGGACCTCCTCCCTGCAGTCCTCCTCTTTCCTCTTTCGTCTCTGACCAGGGAGAATTTTTCCATGATTATGGACCACAAACCTACCCTTCTAAACAGGGCCGCTCTGTACTGCACAACTCCAGGGGCTGCTCTCCACAAAGACTAAGACACGAATGGCACTCCCTAGGCAATGAGCCCACTGCCCCAAGAACCGCATCCTGAAGTCCCAATGCTTGTGTCCAACAGTGCAGGGTTGTAATATTATCAGAAACTACCACTCTCCAAGGCAGCAGTTCTCAAAGAGTGTTATGACAATTGGAAAATGTATTACAAGTAATTTGTCACCAACATGGACATTCTGATTGACTTTTTAGATATTAAAATAGATTCAAGGGCTTCCATGGTGGCGCAGTGGTTGACAGTCCGCCTGCCGAGGCAGGGGACACAGGTTCGTGCCCCGGTCCGGGAGGATCCCACATGCTGCGAAGCGGCTGGGCCCGTGAGCCATGGCCGCTGAGCCTGCGCGTCCGGAGCCTGTGCTCCGCAACGGGGGAGGCCACAACAGTGAGAGGCCCGCGTACCGCAAAAAAAAAAAAAAAAAAATTAGATTCAAGATCATGTCTTCAATAATGTTTACTACTCTCATTCACACCTCAACAGCTTTTTGAAGGGCGATTTAGCCAGTATGCCAGGAGTGAAACATGGGATATGCTATACATTTACCATGCATGTCTTGGCAAGGAAAAAAACAACATGAAAACTTCTGGTCTAATATATAGTGTGCTGAAAAATTACTTAAAAGCTGAGGCTATGGCCCCAATTTAATTTGAGAAAACCTTTACAGCATTTATTCTAATAAATAGACAGCTATTGGAATTAAAAGCTTCAAGTTTTAGGGCTTCCCTGCTGGCGCAGTGCTTGAGAGTCCACCTGCCGATGCAGGGGACACGGGTTAGTGCCCCGGTCCGGGAGGATCCCACATGCCGCGGAGCGGCTGGGCCCGTGAGCCATGGCCGCTGAGCCTGCGCGTCCGGAGCCTGTGCTCCGCAACGGGAGAGGCCACAACGGTGAGAGGCCCGCGTACCGCAAAAAAAAAAAAAAGCTTGAAGTTTTAACATGTCTTTGCGGTTGACTAGCTCATTCAGCTTCAGTTTCCTCACTTGCAGGTACAGGACTGTTGCCAGCCTCGGTGCTGAGGTTAGAATAATGAAAGCTCTATAGGACCAACTGATGAGAAAGCCTTCGGATATGTCAAGAATTACAGTGCCAATGGTAATTTTGAAGAACCTGGAAGTTCAGCATCTTCATAAAACAGAATAAGACTATAAATGTTCCCTGAACAGGAATAACAATGTCTGCCATTTGAGATCACCTATATGCCAGACACTGTACCAAGCAGTAGGCTTTTATTTAGTCTTCACAATTCCGTGTGGCAGAAATGAGGACCACCACTTTACATTTGAGAAACCAGAGGTCAGAGAGGTTAACCCACCCGTGGTGATCTGGTTTATGAGTATCATTGCCTGACTGATAGCCGGGGTCTTTACCCACAACCACCCTGGTTCTGTGACCTGAAAAGACAGGGCACGTCTACAACCTCTACTCATGTGCCAGCTTTCAATAAACATGACTTAAAAAGCCTGTAATACGTATTTCTTGTACTGGTGACCGTGTTATTGAGAATGCTAAATGGCAGATTAGTACCCAATACTCACTGACAGCCAGCACTCATCTGCTTCTGGATACAGGGGTATCCTTCTCTACCCTCTGGAAGTTAGGTAACCATCTAACTAATTCTGGCTAATGAAACATGAGGAAGAGAGATGTGTGTCACTTCCAAGGTGGAGGCACGTAATTGCAAGTGCTCAACTCTCCAGGCCCCTCTCCCCTTCCCACAGCAACCATGGAAACCTGTGTTGCTGCAGTGGTACCTCAAGATCAAAGAAACTTGAGGTATGAAGCCAGCCTGTGGAGGGCAGCTTCCCTAGAAAGTTGTGTAAACCCAGTGAAGTTTAGGAGAGAAATAAACCTTTATTATTATTATTATTTTGCGGTACGCGGGCCTCTCACCGTTGTGGCCTCTCCCGTTGCGGAGCACAGGCTCCAGACGCGCAGGCTCAGCGGCCATGGCCCACGGGCCCAGCCGCTCCGCGGCATGTGGGATCCTCCTGGACCGGGGCACGAACCCATGTCCCCTGCATTGCCAGGCGGACTCTCAACCACTGCGCCACCAGGGAAGCCCAAACTTTTGTTATTTTAAGCCACACAGTTGGAGATTATTTTTTACTATAGTATAACCCAGCCTATCCTGACTGAAGTAGCTGGTGAAGAGAACTACAAAACAGACATAAGGCAGGCTCTGATCTCTTTCAATATTACATTAAATTTGGCTGAAACATGGCTGAATAAAAATTCAAGGGCTGGGCTTCCCTGGTGGCGCAGTGGTTGAGAGTCCGCCTGCCGATGCAGGGGACACAGGTTCGTGCCCCGGTCTGGGAGGATCCCACGTGACGCGGAGCGGCTGGGCCCGTGGGCCATGGCTGCTGGGCCTGCGCGTCCAGAGCCTGTGCTCCACAACGGGAGGGGCCGCGGCAGTGAGAGGCCTGCGTGTCGCAAAAAAAAAAAAAATTCAAGGGCTGGACAAAGGGGAAGAGAAACTTGGTGCAATTAAGCTTAAAAAGGTTTTAGAACCACCTGGAACAATCAATCCACCACTCTTCCCACCTTCAGGGAGCTCAGCACATAGATTAATCCCATAATATGACACAGCTTCCTGGGTAATCAGAACATTTTGATATTTTCAATGAAACAGTATGGTTCAATGAAATAGTAGGAGAGCTCTGATCAGCACGGTTAAGTAAAGGGTCAGTTTTGGGGGGTGGATCACTGTCCTATGTCTACTTGATAAAACTGAACTAAGCAGGACTGGCTTAATTTAGAAAGCAGATGCTAGGGGCTTCCCTGGTGGCGCAGTGGTTAAGAATCCGCCTGCCAATGCAGGGGACACTGGTTCGAGCCCTGGTCCGGGAAGATCCCACATGCCGCGGAGCAGCTAAGCCCGTGCGCCACAGCTACGGAGCCTGCACTCTAGAGCCCGCGAGCCACAACTACTGAGCCCGTGTGCCACAACTACTGAAGGCCGCACACCTAGAGCCCGTGCTCCGCAACAAGAGAAGCCACCGCAATGAGAAGCCCGCGCACCACAACGAAGAGTAGCCCCTGCTCGCCGCAACTAGAGAAAAGCCTGCGTGCAGCAACGAATACCCAATGCAGCCAAAAAAAAAAAAGCATATGCTAGTACGTTTCAATTTTGATTAGGCCTATTGACATCCACATCAAACCTGAGATATGTTTGAACATACCATATAATTTATTTAATATTCAACTGCATAGGAAGACTAAGATTCTCATTTCCTAAGTTATTAGTACCATTGTTTAGGTAAAGGTCAGACGAGCATCTTTACTTTCTCCTAAACCTTCATTGTATCACACCCATACAGTATAGAATCTGTAGTAAAGTCAATTGATTCAGGAATAAAAAGCGAACACGTAACCTTCTGAGAAATACAATCCCTGAAGTACTCATTAAAATGGCCAAATTTTATGACAATGATTAACAACAGGGCACAATTCAAAAGCAAAAGCTTTCCGTTAATGTGAAGTCAACTGAGCAGCAGAGATGACCCCGGAGTGTCTTAGGGCCAGGGCACACTCTGCAGGTAAGACTCAGCCCAATAAGAACAATTTATAATGTGCTTCTTGATTTAATGTGCTAAGAGGCCAGGTTCTCAGAGGCAGTTCTAAAATTATTTCAGTCAGACTTTATTTTTAGTAACTGTTACCACCTCTCTCAGGCCTCTTTCTAAAGCTTTATATTTTACTGCATTAAATACTTTATAATAGCTACCAACTAAATCACTATTATTTTCATTTTTTACTTAATGATCCTGCTTCACTGGTACATATACATGAACATGCACACACACACAAGTACACATAGGACCTGCTTCCAGCTCCCATTTTACGATGCCTTTTTGAAAGCCTGGCTGATAGGCTGTCATAGGGCAATGAAGACAGCTGATGGCTCCATTACAGAAAATGCTTCTGTGTATATGTTTATTTTCACATTGTATAGGAAGTTACAACTTCAAAAAAAATAGTATATAAATGAACATAGATATAAGTCACACAGAACAAAAGAATGAACCTGTACTTAATGAAAAGAATCAGGGGCTTCCCTGGTGGCACAGTGGTTGAGAGTCCGCCTGCTGATGCAGGGGACACGGGTTCGTGCCCTGGTCAGGGAAAATCCCACATACCACGGAGCGGCTGGGCCCATGAGCCATGGCCGCTGAGCCTGCGCGTCTGGAGCCTGTGCCCCGCAATGGGAGAGGCCAGAACAGTGAGAGGCCCGTGTACCGCAAAAAAAAAAAAAAAAAAAAAAAAAAATCAATTTCTGTAACAACAAACACCTGCATCCCACAGTTTTGGGGACAACTGGCAACTATACACACACACACACATACACAGGGTGAGGACTAGTACATCAGTGGTACAAAAACACCTTCTTTAATGCAGTCACTTAGGAATTGTTTAAAAAGTATAATTCAGCATCTGGAGGCTAAATAAAAGAGCTGGGGGGGGCCTAAATAAACAGGGGAGTCACTCTACCCCCTTCCCTGTTTCCAACCTTTAGGAATTCAAGTTTATTCAAAAACTGGACATACACAACTCCGTAACTACTCTCTTCAATAACTTCAGAATGGTAGTTTTAAACGACTTTAAAACTTAAGCTCCTTTTGAATTTCCCAAAGTGTTTTTGCACTCTTCTGCAGACGGGCCTCTTCTCCAGGGGCCAGCTTTACTTTTATAAGGTTGGTAATACCGCTCCCTCCCAGGATACAAGGAACACTGAGGAATACTTCTTCATTTATTCCATAGAGACCCTTAATTCTGGTGGAAACTGGATGCACTCTCCTAAGATTCTTCACAATGCTTTCTGTTAAGTCAGCTACAGACAGGCCAATGGCCCAAGAAGTATAACCTTTCAGTTTAATAACCTCATAGGCACTAGCAACCGCATCTCTGTGCACATTTTCCCACTGCTCAGGATCTTTATCAGTTCCTGTATCTATGCTCCGATCCTTCAGAGGGACACCAGCGATGTTCACTCCACTCCACACGGGAACACTTGAGTCTCCGCGCTCTCCAAGGATCCACCCATGACAGCTTTCAGAATGGATACCAAGCCTGTGCCCAATCAAGAAACGGAAACGGGCAGTGTCCAGGTTACAACCACTTCCAATAATACGGTTTTGGGGAAATTCACTCAACTTCCAGGCTACGTAAGTTAAGATATCCACTGGATTGGAAACAACAATCAGTTTGCAGCGAGGACTGTACTGAACAATACTGGAAATCATTAACTTAAAGATGGCCAAATTTCGCTGGACTAAATTAAGGCGTGTTTCTCCTTTTTCCTGGCGTGCACCTGCTGTGATAATCACGAGGCTGGAGTTGGCAGTGACAAGGTAATCTTTGATGGAAATAATATTGGGCATTTTCACGAAAGGGCTGCCATGCTGAAGATCCATTGTCTCACCGTTCGGTCTACCTCCATCAACATCCACCAAGGCAAGTTCATCACTCAAGCCTTTTAACAGGATGCTGATAGCACAGGCCATGCCAACCGATCCAGTTCCTACAATGGAGATCTTATTGCAACGAACGGGCTCCTCTGAGGGGAAATTCTTCATAAGCTCACACTTGACCGTATCCATCTTGGACGCGGGCGCCGTGGGCCAGGTGCCCCTGTGGGCGATGCCTGCCGGCTGGCGGGGACTCAGCACCATTCCCGGGCACAGGCAATTTGCTCTCACACCGCCCACTCTCTGGCTGGCCCGCAGCATTCCCACAGCCCAGCTCATGGCTACTCACTTGAGAGGTGAAGGAAGAGAGATAGGAAGAAAGCAGCAGGCAGCCTTACAAGCTCAAAAGCGGAGAGCTCTGACCGTTGGCCGTTTGCTCAGCCTGTTACTGTGGCTGCGCAAGGCCGGGACCTTTGGACGCGGCCTGCTACTGCGGCTGCGCAAGGCAGGCCCAGCTCTCGTGGCCTCAAAAGGGCCTCCACAAAGTACATCAGGTCTGATCTGATTGCGGGGGGGGGACGACGACGACGACGCGGAAGGGCTCCTCTCGCAAATGAATTCTGGAGTTAAAATTTTAAGAACTCGAATTCTCTCCACCACTTAGCATGTATAATGAGCCAACCCAGATCCTTGGGATTACTGATTTTCTGTTTTCACTACATATGCCAAGTAAAAACGTTTCCATTAAATACAGATGAAAATAAGGTTAAATTTTCTTAATTGTATCCCTGCCAGGAATAACCAGGTGCGTATCCTTTGTCTCCCAATGGCCTCCTGCACCATTTCCCTGCATCCGTTGGAAAAGTGGGACTCCTGTTTCCCGTTGTATCCAGTTCGAGAACCTTATATTTGGAAAGGCTTCCGCTGCCTTTATGCCAGTCATGACCCTGACTGCGGAAGTCACAGGATCCTGACGACAAGGGGCAGGAGCCAACTGTGAGCTAGTCAAACAGTCGGGACAAAGGAAAGCTCCTAATTGAGAGTCCTGATCGAAAACGACTTCTCGAGTAGAAAGATGGTGATGATATAGCCTGATATCGGCATGAAGATGTATCTTCCATATGCTTAAAATGGCAAATTTTGACCAAGTGCACAAACCAGATTATTGATTAAAGTAGTAAAATATTAGCTAGTACAATATGGCATCAGTATACCTTACTTTCCTCTGCATTTTTCTGGTCAGTATTATGAATGTCCTTTCAAATTTCTAAGGAAATAAAAACTTTACATCTGATACATATATGTTTATATATATATATATATACCCTTAAACCCAATAAACTATAAAAGTCCAAACAAAAATAATAGTACTTTCTCCTCACTTATATAAACAGAATTCTGACCATGTAATGATTCCTCAAAGCTTTCCTCTCATTCCAAGAAAGCAGTATGTTCTCCCCTAACGGAGCTCTTGGTACATGCAGCCTCCGCACAGGCAGAAAAAAAAAATTGTATATGTGTGTATATATATATATATATGTGTGTGTATGTGTATACATATATATTCCATTTTAGAATACCAAATCTTGACAAAATGAATATTTTATATTCAGGACTTGAAAAGCTATTCTCATTCTTTCTGCCACTGAGCTGCAGTCCAGGAAGAGAGCAACAATAAGCAAAGGAGTTGGTGAGAGGTGAGAAAAGTGTGGCAACAGTGGAGATCCCGCAATCCTGTTTCAGTGTGACTTGGTGGCACCCTGTTTAGATGGTACAGTACAAGCTCTGTGACACACAAAATGGTAAAAGCACCACATACGTGCGTTCCCTCCACCCTGGTGGTCAGATTTATGGTCACCATTTGTCAAATTAAAAAGGAGAATCTTTAAATGATCTTTATTTAATGGTGGCTGACATCCTATTCTTTCTTTTATCCCAGTCATAGCTTGAAATGTTTTAACCTGATGCCTGTTCTCACCTTTTTCCTACAATGATTCCTTTGACCAGTCAAGTCATTTTTCTTACAAGTGTTCTTGAGGATGAAATTCAAGGACATAAAGACTCTTAGTTAGACGGCTTTTGTCTACAGTCCTTTTCTTTCTAGAGTTTGAACCTCTTCAGAAATACCATCACTATGACAGCTGCCTCTTCAGTTTTTCCCCTTAGCCACACTACATCAATTTTGAGAAAAATAACACTCTCCAAAATAAAAATATCTCAAACAAAGCAGCCTTTTATTTACAATAAGTCTTGAGATAAGAAGGAAAGAACTAAAAACGATGAACAGATGACTTAGGTCTACCCGAAGATGTGGGAAGCCAACTACAGCTAGCCAGCTCCCTAGTGACCTTCTATCTTAGGTGGCTCATTATTCCTTTTGAATGGAAAATCTAATTCAAATTATCTATTCAAAATTCAGTATAATATTATAGCTGATGGCAGGATTATTCCATAATACTTTTGGTTACACCACTTAGGAGGGAGGAAGCAGGAAATAAAGATGACTAGCAAGCGTCTGGACCAAGAATGGTTGTAAACTAAGTCACTCTATTCCTTCCACCTGGACTCTCATCCCCAGCTCCCTCTGCCCTTTTTCCATCTAGGAGTCCAGTTCAGATATTCCACGCTCTCCTAAGTCTTCTACAATCTCCCAAGGAGAATTGACTTTTTAAAAATCCGCCACCAGTGTACTGTGTACCTCTCTCCATTACAGGATTTATCACACACAGTTAAATGTAATTACTTATGAATTTGTCACTCCAAAAGGGATCACCTTGTATTTAACAGCATATCCCTATCCTCCAGAACAGAGCTTGCTATATGAATAGGGATTCAGTAAATGTTTGTGGTAGAAAAGAATGAGGAAATAACTACAGAACTGAGCCAAGTAAGGCTAGAGGGCTAAAAGGTGAGTGAGATGGAAAGGCAGGGCTGGAGAATCCACCTGGTGCTGGAGTTTTGAATAAAGGGGTAAGTAAAATGGTGCCTGTCTGGGGTTTCTTAGCAAGGTTGATGCATAGATTTCAGATAAAGCTATGAATAAACTAAAAGATTTCTTAATTACTTTCAAAGCTAATGCCCACCTTTACCACCTTAGAACATACAAATTAAAAAAAAATTCTACAGTGCTAGAAACACAGTAAAATAAATATGCAAAGGCAGAAGGAATATTTTTATCCTTTGAAGTTATTTAAAATGTTTTGTTCTATGGAAAACTTTTAAGAAAATAATCCGTGCACAAAACCCTTGATTTGAAAAAAAAAAAAAAAAACAAGATGCAATGAAAGCAGTGTTAATATTGTAAGCTATAAACTCACCAGCATGCAAGTAGAACATTATATAAACACAATTATTTTAAAAGTCTTGTGATTTGAAACTCATAAAATTGTAGTTTTTTAAAAAATTAGTGGGCTGTGATTCTGTTGCTCATAGATACTAAAATCTACCTAACTCCGTAATCCTTGTGTGGGGCATCTTTACAAATCGCAGTACCTCAAAGTATTTTCTTTCGTCAGCAATACTGGGAATGCTGGGGGAAGGACAAAAGCAGGGCCACAAAGCTTTGTCTACTGAGTAGAATAAAGGTAGAATGTCCATTCAAAAAGCAACCCTGGCACCAACTTCCTATTTATGGTATTCAAATACTATAACATGAATTGGCAAGCTCTTCTGATAAGTTACCCAGATCTCACTTTTGTTCTTTAAAGGCATCATCTTACACATAATTTTTAATGCAATGTAAAAAAAAGCTGCTTGTATTAATCATTAAAAAGGAATTATTTTAATGTGGCACAAAACATGAAAAACAAATTAATATTCATTAGTATGTGTTTAAACATCCTAAATCATATCTAAAAACTGAGAGTTTAATTTTATGGCTATAGGCTCTAACTGCGTAAGTGCTGTTTTACTAATTCAGCCCATTTATTCTCTGCAATTGGCTTAATAGAAATAATACTCTAGTCCTCCGTAACAACAGCTTTACACATCTAAAAAAAAAAATGACACAAAGGATATTTTTGTGTATGGAAGTTACTTTCAGTTTGAGGTAACCTTAAGTTACCTTTATAAACTCCAAACTGCCAAAACAGATGAACTCCATGTTATAAAGTTTAAGAACTAATTTGCCTCCAGACTCCATCTGGGCAACAAAGAGGGTCAGCAGCAGCTGGACACAGTGAAGAAGGAAAGGGGTGTTCCAGGCGGGGGATCAGCAAGGACAAGGCTCTGAGGCTAGAAAGCACATGGCCTTTCAGCACGGCCAGACCTCTGACCGTGACAGAGGCTTATTAGAGGCACAGCTAGGCTCTCAACCGCAGCACTCCTGACATTCTGGACCAGATCATTCTTTGGGGGCCTGTCCTATGCACTGTAGGATGTGCAGCAGCTTCCCTGGCCTCTACCCATTAGATGCCGGTAGCTCTCCTGTACTTATGACGGCCCAGACAGTACCTCCAGACACGCCGAATCTCCGTCGTGGGTGGAGGTGGGCGGGTGGGACACAGCAAATTTGCCACACACACCTCCCCCGCCCTGGTCGAGAAGCAATGAGTTAAAGAATAAGCAGGGGCCAGATCACACAGGAACTTACAAACCTCTTCAAGGAACCTGGAATGGATCCTCAAGGCAAGAGGATGCCACAGAAGTGACAGAAGCGGTGTGATCAGATTTCATCCAACAGAGTTCACTAAATCCCTCCTCTGTGCTAGGAGGCACGGTGCAGGTGCTGAGGATACAACAATGAACACGGTAAACTCCACTCTTAGAATTTATGTTCTTTTAGCAAAAACAGATTAACATTTTTAAATGGTCAATATAACTTCATTTTGCAACAAGTGTCGTGAAGAAAACAAAACAGGATAACATCAGAGAGGAACTGAGTGGTGAGAATGAAGAGGCTACTGTATTTTAGTTAGATGGTCTGGGGAAGCTCCTCTGAGGGGGTAAAATAAATTTGGGTTGAAACCCTGGATGGCAACACAGAGCCAGCCCTGCAAAGACCCAGGGAAGGAGTTTCCTGGGCAAAGCTAGAAAGACCCTACGCAGACATAAGGCTGGAGTGCTGAAGGAACAAGAAGGCCCAGGGCCTGGCAGGGCGAGGTGGGCGTGGGATGGGAGAGGTGATGGTGGTGGCTCAAGACGAGGTCAGCGAGGTAGGTGGGGCTACATCCTGTGAGACTTCCTCAACAGGAGATGCTGAAGGGTTTTTAAATAAAGGAGTGACATGATTTGACCTACATTTTAAAAATACCTGAGTGGAAAAAAAAATTCTAGGGGAAGTAAAGGAGAGGCCGAGATACTAGACAAGAAACTGTTTCAATACACCAGGCAAAAGATGAATGGAGGTGGAGAGAGATGAAAGAGCCAGGCTCTGTTTAGCAGCTGGGCTAACAAGCAGGACTTGCTCACAGCTTAGGTGAAGGGAATGACGGGAAATAAGGAAATCTACCATGATTCTCTGCTGGGTTTTTGGCTTGAACGACTGGGGGGATGGGAGTGGCACTCACTGAAATGGGAGAGACTAAGGGAGGAGCAAGTTGGGGAGGAGGAGAGGAAACCACAACTTCTGGCTGGGACGCGGGGCTCTGACATGCCTGTGAGACGAGATGGACCACGTGCGGTTTGAAGGTCAGGCTGGAGCTACGTATTTGGACATTATCAGATTGTACAGATTGTTTTTAATGCCAGGGACTAGGCAAGAGCACCAAGGACTGAGGACAGATGGAGAACAGAAGAGTGCAAGTATAAAGCCACCGGACACACCAACACTTCCAGGTCTGCGGGGGAGGAGCCAGAAAAGGAGATGAACAAAAATGGCCAGTGAGGTGGAAAGGGTAGAAGCCAAGAGAGGGGAGAGTGCTCCCTTGTGCCAAGTGTTGCTGAGAGGCCAAGTCACAGAAGGATGGCGACGAGACCTGGACCTGGCAACACGGAGGGCAGTGGCGACCCACACCAGCAGACTGAGGAGAAAAAGGAGAGGAAATGGAGACAGTGATCACAGGCAACTCTTTTCAAGAAATCTCTTCTACGATGGGAAGCAGGCAAATGGGCTGGAACCTGGAGGAGAGTGAGGAACACCGAGAGAGGACTTCTAGAGGTGGGAGAAACTAGAGCACGTCCCTACACACTGCAGCAGAGGGAAAACTGACTATCATCAAAGGCTGGGGATAATTATGGGAGTGAGGTCCTTGGGCAGATGGGGGTGGGAGGTGGTTGAGTGCCCTCATGCGTGTGGGGCTTTGGCTGCAGCATGGATATTTCGCCCATGGTAGAAAGGCAGAGGTGCGGGGAAGAGGAAGGCCAGCGCATCCCTGCAGTGGTGTGGGGGAAGGGCTGTGATGGGGCAAGGTGGCAGGCAGGGAGAAGGGACATTAGCTGTGATAAGCATCTTGGGGCAGGAAGGTGCCCCAGCTACAGTGGCTGTGAGGGTGGAGGAGGAGCAAGACTTGGTGGCTGATCAGATACAGGGGTGAGAGGGAGTGTGGTCATGATAAAGTCCAGCTTTTCCATCCAGGCAGCACTGCTAGAGGATGGATGATATTGCCATTCACTGTGGGTGACCCGGCAGTAGGTTGGGGGGCGAAATGGGTGGGGGGGGTAAATGACAGTTCAAGTGGAAACACACGTCACACCGGTAGGACATCCAAGCATCCAGTCAAACAGGCCCGTGAGCTAGGAGCTCAGGGATCTCGCTGAAGACACAGTCCTGGCAGTCGTCTGCATGTGGATGAAGCCACTGGAATGGATAGCACCGTGGAGAAAATACAAGGGCAAAGAAGGAACCTGAAGTAAACGGGATGGTGGGAGGTGAAAAACAAGAGCCAAAGTAGGATCAGGAAGAAGAAGTACAGAAAGAATAAGAACTATGAAAGCCCAGAATCTGTTAGCACAGAAGCAAATGATAACTGGTATATCTGAGTCATCAGGAAAAAGTGAAATTATGTTCAACACAATCTGCGTTGTGGAAAGATATACAGCACATTAAAAAAAAAGGTTTCTTCTTAAAATTGTTAGAAGTATTTCAGTCAGGAAATACTTAAACAAAGCTTATGGGGAAAGCGTGCGCTATCAGGTCTGCACTCCACGAGGCTTTGGTTAGAGAGATCTGCTCATGTGAGTCCAATTTTCTATGCTCAATAAGAAAACGCAAGTGAAATCAAGGCTACCTTCCCTCCAGTGGAGTGAGACTAGGAACATTCTTGAGGTGATTAAGCCTGATTTGTGTCAGGCCTGGAACAAGAAGGCTTTTATGGCAGAGCTTATCTTTCCTGGTAAGTGTTGCACATTCTTACTTTATAAAATGCTTTATAAGATGCTTGGGGCCCTATTTTACTTGTAAAAGGAAACTGGTAGGTTTTTAAAGAGGAATCTTGGCAATACGCCAAAACGGCTGATTTCCCCCAACCCTTGGCAAAAAAAAAAAAAAAAGGTAAAGTACGTCAGTCATTATGTCCCATTTTAAACTGAGCAAGTCCCTTTGATTCGGTCTCTGTGTCACCAAATTGCTCCTTCATATTCACACGGAGTACCTCTCACCACCAGGATGCCAAGCCCATTAGAGCTGCAATGGAATGGGAAATAAGGAGTATAGAGATGTTCTTGTCACCTCAGACCTGAATTTAACTGATGCACAGTGCCACTTCCAATTAATTTTAAAATGGTTCCAGGAAAAATATTCCTCAACGTTTAAGCTGTTTGAAGGTCCGAGGGCTTGACAGATGGAGCTATCTCTGCAAGATCATGACGACCGCGTTCTGGGCGGTCTAGGAAGTACCACCAGGAAGAGGAAGCAAGGCGGCGGCTGCTGACATAAGGCAGTCAGAATAAGAAACTGAAGCTTTCTTCCTGGGGGCGGAGCTGGTAGAAATCTTTGGAAGCACTGAAATTAGATTAGGCGAGGACCCAGAGCGAAACGTTTCAGCCGTGCTTCAGACTTCCCCTGCAGACCACTCACAAGTGGCTACCAGTAAACAATCTGCCAGGAGGCTCCAATTTGTTTTTAATCTTTGACCTAAACCAATGAAAAGTATACAGCATGAAGTTTATTTCCTTCTTAGATATCTTAGAAGTTAAAAACTTTTAAGCTTTTCCATAGTTTTATTTTACATGTGGGGTTCAAGCATTCACCCTACAATGCTGCTTTCATTTGAAATAAGTAAACACGGTGTAAGACTAAATGTATTTAATATGAGATACACCAGAATGTTAGTAAAAACTGAAATTAGCAAAAAGTAAAAGAAATTTGTCTGTAATTAGCAAAAGTACTCAAGCTGGTCATAAGGTAATTAAGAAGTGAGCCTAAATATTAATATAAAAGTATGCCTAGCAACAGCTACAAAAAAGAGCTGGAGAAAATAAATTTTATTAGAGTGCATTCACCATTGTCTCAGAGATAAGGTATAATATTACTTCCTTTAAAAGATCTTTCTTATAATACATACAGATGGCCAATAGGCACATGAAAAGATGCTCAACATTGCTAATTATCAGAGAAATGAAAATCAAAACTACAATAAGGTATCACCTCACACCGGTCAGAATGGCCATCATCAAGAAGTCTACAAATAACAAATGCTGGAGAGGGTGTGGAGAAAAGGGAACCCTCTTGCACTGTTGGTGGGAATGTAAATTGGTGCAGCCACTATGGAGAACACTTTGGAGGTTCCTTAAAAAACTAAAAATAGAGTTACCATATGATCCAGCAATCCCACTCCTGGGCATATATCCAGAAAAGATGAAAATTCTAATTCAAAAAGATACATGCACCCCAGTGTTCACAGCAGTACTATTTACAGTAGCCAAGACATGGAAACAACCTAAATGTCCATCAACAGATGAATGGATAAAGAAGATGTATATATATGTACAATGGAATATTACTCAGCCATAAAGAAGAATGAAGTAATGTCATGTGCAGCAACATGGATGGACCTAGAGATGATCATACTAAGCAAAGTCAGAAAGAGAAAGACAAATACCATATGCTACCACTTACATGTGGAATCTAAAATGACACAAATGAACTTATCTACGAAACAGAAACAGACTCACAGACATAGAGAACAGCCTTGCGGTTGTAGGGGAGGGAGGGACCGGGAGTTTGGGAGTAGCAAGCGCAAACTATTACACAGAGAATGCATAAGCCACGAGGTCCTGCTGTACAGCACAGGGAGCTCTAGTCAACATCCTGTGATGAACCATAATGGAGAAGAATTTTTTAAAAATCTTTCTTTGAGGAGGAAAGTCAAATGACACTTTTTAGAGAAATATTTAAAATATGTATGTTTTAACATGTTTTAGTTTTTTAAAGAAAAAGAAGTCTGGCCTTTTGAGAAAAAAGCAACCTATATTAGATGAGGAGGCAAGACGGGCTGGAGAGTATTCGTGACTCCAGTCACAGATTATTTCCATAAAAGCCTTTACAGCAGCTTCAGAGAGACACAATAAAGGAAGAAATTTTCCATGTATCAGACTGGCAAAAATTTCAGAGTAATAAAAGCTACTAATGGCAAGGGTGCTAGGAAACTTGTATACATTGCTGGCATCTTCTAAATTGTATAAATTTTCCTGGAAGGCCATTTAGCAACAAATATCAAAAACATTTTAAAAATACACTTTGATTCAACAATAGCATCTTCTGTCTTTAGAACACATTTCTTGACAAAGAACAGTACAAAAAGATGTATGCCTATAGAGGTTCACTATGGTGTTTGATAGTGAAAAATTACAATCTAAATGCTGTTGGCTGGAGACCGATTAAGTAAATTATAACATACAATTGAGTACCATGTAGCCATTAAAAGTGATGGAGATTCACATACTCCACTGTGCAAAGATGTTCTTATGACTATTCAGCGAAAAAAAGTTCCACAGTAGTACAGTAAAACAGTATTTATATATGATTATATGAGCATGCCTATAGAAGCTCTACAAGGGTGTTCCTACTATAATAAGTGATTACAATTCAGGGAGATCTTTGGTGATTTTTGTTTTTGACCTTTTCTACACTGATTTTTTCTTTTCAAACAATGAGTACATATATATATATATATGTGTGTGTGTATATATATTTTTTTTTTCTTTTTTTTTTTTAACAAAAAAAAAAGCCATAGGCTTCCCTGATGGCACAGTGGTTAAGAATCTGCCTGCCAATGCAGGGGACACGGGTTCGAGCCCTGGTCTGGGAAGATCCCACATGCCGTGGAGCAGCTAAGCCCGTGTGCCACAACTACTGAGCCTGCGCTCTAGAGCCCGCGAGCCACAACTACTGAAGCCCGTGAGCCTAGAGCCTCTGCTCTGTAACAAGAGAAGCCACCGCAATGAGAAGCCTGCACACCGCAACGAAGAGTAGCCCCCGCTCGCCGCAACTAGAGAAAGCACACGCAGCAACGAAGACCCAATGCAGCCAACAAGCAAATAAATAAACAAACAAATAAATTTATTTTAAAACCCATTTTTGTTTAAAAAAAGGTCCTAGATATATTTTTTCTTTCAAAATAAACACCAATATATGTAAATAAAAACAAATACCTCTTATCCCATGGTTTAAAAAAAACTCCATTTATAAGAGTTAATTTTAAAATTTAAATCTCTGGACAATTAAAAGTATTTTACAATAACTGAGAATGTTTCCATTCATGGTTTTATTTCTATCGATGTTTTAGCTCCTGTGAAGACAACTATAAACGACATGCAAATTTAACTACGCCAGGTATCATGAATATATTCTAACACAACCACAGTAAATGTTAGCAATGGGTGATTCTGACCAGCATTTTGAGATAACTTCGAACAAAGGCAGAACACGGGTCCATTGGGCATAAAAAGCTATAGCGATTCCAATCATATCTATCAGGAATTTTTCATACACCTAATGTTTTTCCTTCAAAGGGAAGGAAAAAAAAAAACAAAACAAGACAGCCTAACCATAAATATGCTCAACCTCTTGCTCAATACCTACTATAAATAATAAAAGGTAAAACAGTTTTAACATGTAAATAACTGTAGGTGGCATGGTTTTTTCTTTTGACAACTGGGGGATTACCAGTTAGTATCACTAACGCCCTTACTGCCTGAAGAGCATTTATCTCCACTATTCTCTAAACTTAAAACATCTGCCCTAATAAACAATCTAATCACATCACCATGTTGTGCACTCACATGGCCCGAACGCACCAGGATCATGTGCACAGCTGCAATAGGGAACCATGAACCCATAGGAAATGTTCATTCTTTTCACAATTCAGTTCCTGTTATAAAATTAATGCTGCCTCGATCATAACCACATGATAAAATACCATAATTCAAAGTAAGTGATGAACCCACTCTGAGCGATCAGGCCATGCCCACGGCTGATCAGCAGGGTGGAACTGGTGTGGCGATGCCAGGCTGGACCTGCACTGATTCCTACACCAAGGCAGGCAGGGTCCCATCTTAAATCCTGGGCAGCCTGATCTGCTACATTTGGCTGACAAGATAGCTTCCACTAGCTCTCCTTTTTTGGAACCTCTTATTAAATGATCTACCATTGTGTAAATTAAAATTTTTTATTTATATCTGATGTATTAAACATGTTCCATGTGAATGAAATTCTGCACTAATTATGAATAAACAAAGAGTAAATCCAAAATATTTCTAATAAACTGAAGAGCTCTGCTTTAAGCCTTTCAGCCAGCAGATGTAGCTGTGAATTAAAATAGGGAATGCAAGCTGCTCTTGGTCAGCCACTAGATGGCACCCTTCTCTATGGAACTGGTTTACATTGGAGATTTAATACAATTCAACTATTTTGACACTGGAATTGATTCTGATTTACATGCATTTATCTAGAATGATCATCTCAATTACTTACTGAGTGCAGAGACCGCAACCATTTTTGCACAACATTTTCTGACTAAAACTTTTCATTCCTCAGAGACACATGCCATTTCCTAATGAGAGGAAGTAAACAGCGATAAAAGTTCATCACTGGGGGCTTCCCTGGTGGTGCAGTGGTTGAGAGTCCGTCTGCCGATGCAGGGGACACAGGTTCGTGCCTCGGTCCGGGAAGATCCCACATGCTGGGAAGCAACTAAGCCCGTGCACCACAACTACTGAGCCTGAGCTCTAGAGCCCACAAGCCACAACTACTGAGCCCACGTGCCACAACTACTGAAGCCTGCAAGCCTAGAGCCCGTGCTCTACAACAAGAGAAGCCACAACAATGATAAGCCCGTGCACTGCAACGAAGAGTAGACCCCGCTCACCGCAACTAGAGAAAGCCCGCGCGCAGCAACAAAGACCCAACACAGCCAAAAAAAAAAAAAAAAAAAAAAAAAAGAATAAATTTAAAAAAAAACCTCTCTAAGCCTGAAGGGGTTAGAGCACCACGGCTAGCCCGGAGGGAGTCCGAGGGAAAAGTCTGGAGCTGCCGAAAAGGCATTTTTCTTCCCTTTTGTTTCCTGATGCGCGAGGAGAGGGCATTAAGAGCGCTGCTTAAAGAAGCTCCGGAGACAGGCACGAGCCGCGGCTAAAGGCGCGGACCCCGGAGACGGGCGTGGGACGCTGGGGCTGCTGCTGCCGCCGCCAGAAGGCCTGTGTGCAAGCGCAGGTCACTGTCCATCCCCCCTTCCGGGGAGCCTGTGCAGCCCGCCACTGCCAGGGTCCTGGGACCCAGGGACGGCTTCCCCGGGAAAGCGCACGGAGCGCCTCGGGCTGGTGCAACGTCACGCCGGCCTCTGCCGCTGCAGGCTCGCCCCGCACGGCGTTCCCCTCCCTCCCCTCGGCCTGAGTGAGCCAGAGCCCCCGAATCAGCGGCTCCTTTAAACCCGTCCTGTCTGAGCGAAGAACGGACGCCCTCCGGCGACCTACGCGCAGAGGCGGGGCCAGGTCCAAGGCTGAGACCCGGGAGCTGTGAGAGCAGAGAAGAGACAGGGAAATCTCTCTGTGCAGCCTCGGAGGCAGCGGATTAAAACTCCACGGTCCGGGCCTCCCTGGTGGCGCAAGTGGTTGAGAGTCCGCCTGCCGATGCAGGGGATACGGGTTCGTGCCCCGGTCTGGGAGGATCCCATATGCCGCGGAGCGGCTGGGCCCGTGAGCCATGGCCGCTGAGCCTGCGCGCCCGGAGCCTGCGCGTCCGGAGCCTGTGCTCCGCAACGGGGGAGGCCACAACAGTGAGAGGCCCGCGTACCACAAAAAAAAAAAAAAAAAAAAAAAACTCCACGGTCCGCTTGATGTGCCCTGCGTCTGTGGAGTGCATGAATGGACAGCAAATCATCCCAAATTGAGGAGGTGGACTTTGAAGACAAGATTTAAGATTTTTGTCCCCTTTTCCTCTTTTTACAACGAATTATCCCAAATTAAGGAGGTGGACTTTGAGAGCAAGATTTCAGACTTTTTCCCCTTTTCCTCCTTTTACAACGAATTATCCCAAATTGAGGAGGTGGACTTTGAGAGCAAGTTTTTCGATTTTTTTCCCCCTGCTCTCTTTTTGTGAATGTGTATGTGTATGCTTCTGTGTGAGATTTTCTCTGTATAGCTTTGCTTCCACCATAGGTCCCAGGGTTCTATCCGTCCGTTTTTTTTTTTCAATAATTACTTTTTTATTTTTAATAACGCTACTATATTTTATACTTTATTCTATTTTACTTTATCTTCCCTCTGTCTTTTTTTCCTACCTTCCCTTCCTCCCTCCCTCCCTCCGCCCCTTTCTTTCTTTCCTTCCTTCCTCCCTCCCTCCTGTCTTTCTTTCTTTCCTTCCTCCCTCCCTTCTTCCTTTTACTTTCTTTTTCTTTCCTTCCTCCGTCCGTCCCTCCTTTCTTTCTCTTTCTTTCCTTCCTCCCTCCCTTTCTTTCTTTCCTCCCTCCCTCCCTTCTTTCTTCCTTTCACTCTTTCTTTCCTCCCTCCCTCCCTTCTTTCTTTCCTCCCTCCCTTCTTTCTTCCTTTCACTCTTTCTTTCCTCCCTCCCTCCCTCCTTTCTTTCTTTCCTCCCTCCCTCCCTCCCTCCCTTCTTCCTTTCACTCTTTCTTTCCTCCCTCCCTCCCTCCTTTCTTTCTTTCCTTCCTCCCTCCCTCTTTCTTCCTTCCTTCCTTTCTTTCCTTCTTCCTTTCTTTCTCTCTTTCTTTCTTCTACTAATTCTTTCTTTCTACTTTTTCTCCCTTTTATTCTGAGCCGGGTAGATGAAAGGCTCTTGGTGCTGCAGCCAGGAGTCACTGCTGTGCCTCTGAAGTGGGAGAGCCAACTTCAGGACATGGGTCCACAAGAGACGTCCCAGCTCCACATAATATCAAACAGCGAAAATCTCCCAGAGATCTCCATCTCTCAACACCAGCACCCAGCTTCAGTCAACGACCAGCAAGCTACAGTGCTGGTCACCCTATGCCAAGCAACTAGCAAGAGAGGAACACAACCCCACCCATTAGCAGAGAGGCTGCCTAAAAACATAATAAGGCCACAGGCACCCCAAAACACACCACCAGACGTGGACCTGTCCACCAGAAAGACAAGAGCGAGCCTCAACCACCAGAACACAGGCACTAGTCCCCCCCCACCAGGAAGCCAACACAACCTACTGAAACAACCTTAGCCACTGGGGACAGACACCAAAAACAACGGGAACTATGAATCCGCAGCCTGCAAAAAGGAGACCCCAAACACAGTAAGATAAGCAAAATGAGAAGATAGAAAAACACACAGCAGGTGAAGGAGCAAGATAAAAACCTACCAGACCTAACAAATGAAGAGGTAATAGGCAGTCTCCCTGAAAAAGAATTCAGAATAATGATAGTAAAGATGATCCAAGATTCTATTTCCAAGATCCAAAATCTTGGAAATAGAATAGACAAAATGCAAGAAACAGTTAACAAGGACCTAGAAGAACTAAAGATGAATCAAGCATCGATTAAAAACACAATAAATGAAATAAAAAATACTCTAGATGGGATCAATAGCAGAATAACTGAGGCAGAAGAACGGATAAGTGAGGTGGAAGATAAAATAGTGGAAATAACTGCTGCAGAGCAAAATAAAGAAAAAAGAATGAAAAGAACAGAGGACAGTCTCAGAGACCTCTGGGACAACATTAAACGCACCAACATTCGAATTATAGGGGTTCCAGAAGAAGAAGAGAAAAAGAAAGGGACTGAGAAAATATTTGAAGAGATTATAGTTGAAAACTTCCCTAATATGGGAAAGGAAATAGTTAATCAAGTCCAGGAGGCACAGAGAGTCCCATACAGAATAAATCCAAGGAGAAATACGCCAAGACACATATTAATCAAACTGTCAAAAATTAAACACAAAGAAATCATATTAAAAGCAGGAAGAGAAAAACAACAAATAACACACAAGGGAATCCCCATCAGGTTAACAGCTGATCTCCCAGCAGAAACTCTACAAGCCAGAAGGGAGTGGCAGGACATAATTAAAGTGATGAAGGAGAAAAACCTGCAACCAAGATTACTCTACCCAGCAAGGATCTCATTCAGATTTGATGGAGAAATTAAAACCTTTACGGAGAAATTAAAACCTTTACAGACAAGCAAAAGCTGAGAGAGTTCAGCACCACCAAACCAGCTTTACAACAAATGCTAAAGGAACTTCTCTAGGCAAGAAACACAACAGAAGGAAAAGACCTACAATAACGAACCCAAAACAATTAAGGAAATGGGAATAGGAACATACATATCAATAATTACCTTAAATGTAAATGGACTAAATGCTCCCACCAAAAGACACAGATTGGCTGAATGGATACAAAAACAAGACCCATATATATGCTGTCTACAAGAGACCCACTTCAGACCTAGAGACAAATACAGATTGAAAGTAAGGGGATGGAAAAAGATATTCCATGCAAATAGAAATCAAAAGAAAGCTGGAGTAGCAATTCTTATATCAGACAAAATAGACTTTAAAATAAAGACTATTAGAAGAGACAAAGAAGGACACTATATAGTGATAAAGGGATGGATCCAAGAGGAAGATATAACAATTGTAAATATTTATGCACCCAACATAGGAGCACCTCAATACATAAGGCAAATACTAACAGCCATAAAAGGGGAAATCAAGAGTAACACACTCATAGTAGGGGACTTTAACACCCCACTTTCACCAATGGACAGATCATCCAAAATGAAAAGAAATAAGGAAACACAAGCTTTAAATGATACATTAAACAAGATGGACTTAATTGATATTTATAGGACATTCCATCCAAAAACAACAGAATACACATTTTTCTCAAGTGCTCATGGAACATTCTCCAGGATAGATCATATCTTGGGTCACAAATCAAGCCTTGGTAAATTTAAGAAAATTGAAATTGTATCAAGTATCTTTTCCAACCACAATGCTATGAGACTAGACATCAATTACAGGAAGAGATCTGTAAAAAATACAAACACATGGAGGCTAAACAATACGCTACTCAATAACGAAGTGATCACTGAAGAAATCAAAGAGGAAATTTAAAAATACCTAGAAACAAATGACAATGGAGACACGACGACCCAAAACCTATGGGACGCAGCAAAAGCAGTTCTAGGGGGAAGTTTATAGCAATACAATCCCACCTTAAAAAACAGGAAACAGGGGCCTCCCTGGTGGCGCAGTGGTTGAGAGTCCGCCTGCCGATGCAGGGGACACGGGTTCGTGCCCCGATCCCGGAGGATCCCACATGCCGCGGAGCGGCTGGGCCCGCGAGCCATGGCCGCGGGGCCTGTGTGTCCAGAGCCTGTGCTCCACAACGGGAGAGGCCACAGCAGTGAGAGGCCCGCGTACAGCAAAAAAAAAAAAAAAAAAAAAACAAACAGGAAACATCTCAAGTAAACAACCTGACCCTGCACCTAAAGCAATTAGAGAAAGAAGAACAAAAAACCCCCAAAGTTAGCAGAAGGAAAGAAATCATAAAGATCAGATCAGAAATAAATGAAAAAGAAATGAAGGTAACGATAGCAAAGACCAATAAAACTAAAAGCTGGTTCTTTGAGAAGATAAACTAAATTGATAAACCATTAGCCAGACTCATCAAGAAAAAAAGGGAGAAGACTCAAATCAACAGAATTAGAAATGAAAAAGGAGAAGTAACAACTGACACTGCAGAAATACAAAAGGTCATGAGAGATTACTACAAGCAACTCTATGCCAATAAAACGGACAACCTGGAAGAAATGGACAAATTCTTAGAAATGCACAACCTGCCAAGACTGAATCAGGAAGAAATAGAAAATATGAACAGACCAATCACAGGCACTGAAATTGAAACCGTGACTAAAAATCTTCCAACAAACAAAAGCCCAGGACCAGATGGCTTCACAGGCGAATTCTATCAAACATTTAGAGAAGAGCTAACACCCATCCTTCTCAAACTCTTCCAAACAATTTCAGAGGAAGGAACACTCCCAAACTCATTCTATGAGGCCACCATCACCTTGATACCAAAACCAGACAAGGATGTCACAAAGAAAGAAAACTACAGGTCAATATCACTGATGAACATAGATGCAAAAATCCTCAACAAAATACTAGCAAACAGAATCCAACAGCACATTAAAAGGATCATACACCATGATCAAGTGGGGTTTATTCCAGGAATGCAAGGATTCTTCAATATACGCAAATCAATCAACGTGATACACCATATTAACAAATTGAAGGAGAAAAACCATATGATCATCTCAATAGATGCAGAGAAAGCTTTCGACAAAATTCAACACCCATTTATGATAAAAACCCTGCAGAAAGTAGGCATAGAGGGAACTTTCCTCAACATAATAAAGGCCATATATGACAAACCCACAGCCAACATTGTCCTCAATGGTGAAAAACTGAAACCATTTCCACTAAGATCAGGAAAAAGACAAGGCTGCCCACTCTCACCACTCTTATTCAACTTAGTTTTGGAAGTTTTAGCCACAGCAATCAGAGAAGAAAAGGAAATAAAAGGAATCCAAATTGGAAAAGAAGAAGTAAAGCTGTCACTGTTTGCAGATGACATGATACTATACATAGAGAATCCTAAAGATGCTACCAGAAAACTACTAGAGTTAATCAATGAATTTGGTAAAGTAGCAGGATACAAAATTAATGCACAGAAAACTCTGGCATTCCTGTACACTAATGATGAAAAATCTGAAAGTGAAATCAAAAAAACACTCCCATTTACCATTGCAACAAAAAGAATAAAATATCTAGGAATAAACCTACCTAAGGAGACAAAAGACCTGTATGCAGCAAATTATAAGACACTGATGAAAGAAATTAAAGATGATACAAATAGACGGAGAGATATACCATGTTCTTGTATTGGAAGAATCAATATTGTGAAAATGACTCTACTACCCAAAGCAATCTACAGATTCAATGCAATCCCTATCAAACTACCACTGGCATTTTTCACAGAACTAGAAGAAAAAATTTCAAAATTTGTTTGGAAAAACAAAAGACCCCAAATAGCCAAAGCAATCTTGAGAACGAAAAACGGAGCTGGAGGAATCAGGCTCCCTGACTTCAGACTATACTACAAAGCTACAGTAATCAAGACAGTGTGGTACTGGCACAAAAACAGAAAGATAGATCAATGGAACAGGATAGAAAGCCCAGAGATAAACCCACGCACATATGGTCAACTTATCTTTGATAAAAGAGGCAGGAATGTACAATGGAGAAAGGACAGCCTCTTCAATAAGTGGTGCTGGGAAAACTGGACAGGGATATGTAAAAGTATGAGATTAGATCATTCCCTAACACCATACACAAAAATAAGCTCAAAATGGATTAAAGACCTAAATGTAAGGCCAGAAACTATCAAACTCTTAAGAGGAAAACATAGGCAGAACACTCTATGACATAAATCACAGCAAGATCCTTTTGGACCCACCTCCTAGAGAAATTGAAATAAAAACAAAGATAAACAAATGGGACCTAATGAAACTTCAAAGCTTTTGCACAGCAAAGGAAACCATAAACAAGACCAAAAGACAACCCTCAGAATGGGAGAAAATATTTGCAAATGAAGCAACTGACAAAGGATTAATCTCCAAAATTTATAAGCAGCTCATGCAGCTCAATAGCAAAAAAACAAACAACCCAATCCAAAAATGGGCAGAAGACTTAAATAGGCATTTCTCCAAAGAAGATATACAGACTGCCAACAAACACATGAAAGAATGCTCAACATCATTAATCATTAGAGAAAGACAAATCAAAACTACAATGAGATATCATCTCACACCAGTCAGAATGGCCATCATCAAGAAATCTAGAAACGATAACTGCTGGAGAGGGTGTGGAGAAAAGGGAACACTCTTGCACTGCTGGTGGGAATGTGAATTGGTACAGCCACTATGGAGAACAGTATGGAGGTTCCTTAAAAAACTAAAAATAGAACTAGCATATGACCCAGCAATCCCACTACTAGGCATATACCCTGAGAAAACCATAATTCAAAAAGAGACATGTACCAAAATGTTCATTGCAGCTCTATTCACAATAGCCCGGAGATGGAAACAACCTAAGTGTCCATCATCGGATGAATGGATAAAGAAGATGTGGCACATATATACAATGGAATGTTACTCAGCCATAAAAAGAAACGAAACTGAGCTATTTGTAATGAGGTGGATAGACCTAGAGTCTGTCATACAGAGTGAAGTAAGTCAGAAAGAGAAAGACAAATACCGTATGCTAACACATATATATGGAATTTAAGAAAAAAAAATGTCATGAAGGGAACATATCTATATGTATAACTGATTAAATTTGTAAAATAAAAAAAAATAATAATAAAAAAAAATAATGAAAAAAAAAAAAAAAATGTCATGAAGAACCTAGGGGTAAAACAGGAATAAAGACACAGACCTACTTGAGAATGGACTTGAGGATATGGGGAGGGGGAAGGGTAAGCTGTGACAAAGTGAAAGAGAGGCATGGACATATATACAGTACCAAACGCAAGGTAGATTGATAGTGGGAAGCAGCCGCATAGCACAGGGAGATCAGCTCGGTGCTTTGTGACCGCCTGGAGGGGTGGGATAGGGAGGGTGGGAGGGAGGGAGACGCAAGAGGGAAGGGATGTGGGAACAGATGTATATGTGTGACTGATTCACTTTGTTATAAAGCAGAAACTAATAAAAAAATTAAAAAATTTTTTAAAAACCTCTCTAAATGAAGAGCCAAAATATACCACATTGCTCTCCACAAGCCTCAAGGCAGGGTCATATAATAAGAATTTCCTTGGAAAGTCACCCATAAAGCTTAAAAACCTATGCCTTACATACTAACAGTCCACTGGGGAGCGCTGTCTTAGTTCAGTGCCAGGCTCAGGGTAGGCCCACAAATGTCTTTTGAATAAACAAATTAATAAACATGACTGCTTTTAAAAGATGTGTCCTAAAAAAGTATCAATGGGTTCATTTTTCTGTGAGACTTCTCAGATGTGGAAATCAAACTGATATGCCTAATGACTTACCAGTAGGGAGAGGTTATTTGCAGTCTCTCTTTTTGGTTAAAGACATGAAGATGCAATATAAAAGGATTCCAAGTCTCCATACATTCAATAGTGCCAATCAGAAAAGAATCCCACCCCCAAATATTTTATTTAGGTAATAATCCTCTTATCAGTGCCATAAAACAAAAAATTTCACATTCTAGAAACTAAAATAGCACAGTCTAGCCCATAAAGCTCAAGTTCTCAAGCATATAATTTAATTTAAATAACCTAATTTTGTTGGTCTATGAAAATTTGGATTGATTCATTATGACTCTTCTAAATCAAAGACTGTTCATATTTTCAAATACCTTAAAACTTTACTACTCAATTTATGACCTACATTACTAAACTCTAGAAACATCACCTATCAATACCATGCACTCAGTGTGAAGTACTAACAGACCGTCATTTTTATAGAAACCAAAAGCTTAATAACTTTATTATTATTTGCATGCCCCTCCCCCAAAGCAGATTTCATATGTAGTCAAGGAAGTTTCGTGTACTCCTAGGCAGTTGTGCTTTATAGTCAGCATAAATTAATAAAAATAAAATCTAGGACTATTTTTTAAAAAGCAGTATTATTGTCAAAGCAATACATATTTAAGAATTACACAGAAAAGTAAAATACAAAACTCACCCACACACCCATAATTCTTTCACATATTATCACCAAACATATTTCCTCCCAATCTTTTCCATTTGTTTTCAAATAACTGCTCTCATATGAGAAAAGAATGGCTGGTCCTATACGAGACTGAAGTCAATTGTGATGTTGGGAGGTCCACACTGATGATACCCAGTAAAATCTGTCAAATGATCAAGACTGTGTGGATCATTCCACAGTCAAAACCAGATTAACAACCTCCTTCCCCTTGCCCCTTCCACCTACTCCTTTATTTCCCCCCTTAGCTAAGGGAGGAAAAATTGAAAATGAACCAGGTTCTGCAGACCATCAGACTTAGCTTCAAATCTTGACTCTGCCAATTACAAGCTGTGTGACTTAACCTGAGTCCCTATTTCCTCATTTATAGAATGGGGTATATTAACACCTACTTCATAGTTGTTGTGAGGATTAAATAATCTGCTATGTCTAAAATGTCTGGCACAATGCCTGAAATGGAAGAAGAGATTTTATATTGGTCAAAGCAAAATTGAGGTAACAATAAAAATCATCAAAAATCTTCAGTCATGGGTTTTCTAACTTTTTTCAAGTAATCCTACTTTATTGTTACTAGCAATGACTAGCAGGCAGTTACTTAAAAAATAAAGGTTACTCAGACTAGGAAAAAAGCAACATCTGTTTGTCTATCAGTATATTTTAAGTGAAAAGTACAATAATGCCTATGTAGTTATGATTAAACTAAATGTGAAAAATTCAATAATAATAATACCTATTACTCCAGCAATTCCCTCTCCCTTGCGTCAATTCCCCCCTCCACTGAATCACTCCTATCAGCACACACACATGCTGTTAATTCTCCCAACTTTAAAAAAAACAAAAAAAACCTCTCTTGATCCCATTCCCCCTCCTAGCTATGACCCCATTTCTTTCTTTCTCTTTACAGCAAAGCTCAAGACTTGCCCATACACACTGCCTCCAAGCTCTCTCCTCCATTCTCCTTCGATCCACTCCACTCAGGCTTTACCCACCAATGACCACCACATCTCAGTGAACTACCAGTTCTCATCTTACATGACTTATACCCAGCATCCTCCTCCTTGAAAGATGTTTTTTCACCTGGCATCCAAGTCACCATTCTCCTGGTTACCCCTGCTTCTCCAGCAAGGAAACCTTCTCCTCGTTCCTCAACCTCTAAACCTTAGGAGCTCCTAAACCAAGAGTTCCTTCCTCAGACCTCTTCTCTTTTCTCTCTCCATTCACTGCCTATGTGAGCTCATCTGATCTCATGGTTTAAATACTATCCACATACTGAGTTAGATCTTCACCTTGACCTGTCCCCTGAATTCCAACTTCTATATCTAACTGCTTACTTGACTCTCCATTTGGGTATCTAAAATCTACCTCAAACTCATAAGTCCCAGACGGAGCCCCTGACATGATCCCCTAATATCTGCTCCTTTCACACGGGTCCCATCCATTTTCCAGTCGTTCAGACCAAAAGCCTGGAGACACCCTTGACTTGACTTTTCCTCTCACCTCCCACATTCAATTTACAACAAGTCCTTGTTGCCCCTACCTTCAAAATCTATCCAGAACCTCTTTTCATCAACTCTACTTCTGCCACCCATTCTAAACCACCACCAATTCGCACCTGTCACATAGAGCCTGGTCCACAGAACGTCCTACCAGTAGTTCACGTAAAAAGAAGCCAAATATTCCGAATGTACAGCTTTTTAGCTTGGAGTATAAGTTACACATACACAGGTACTAGGCTCTTTCTCCAATAATGTGAAAACACATTAATAATTTAAGTAATAATTTTAAAATGCTTTATTTTACAACGATGTTTATATATATGGATGTCAAACAGCATAGAAAGTTGTTCCAAATTATTTTACTGAACAAGTAGCTCCCACAAATTTATACAGAACAAACATTTGCTATGCATTAGTCATTACTTAATTATATTTGAAGTTTCACCACCCTTATATATTTAAATTATTTATATGATTTACTAGTAATGAGAAGCTGCCTAATTATTAGTAAAAATTTAGTCAATTCTCTGTCATCACTTCACAAGATAGTGAATAAACTGTATGCAAGTTTGAAAATCTGGAAGATTTAGACCGCACAAAGTAGAATAAACACTCCAGATACCGATTATAGGACCGCAGTTACTTACACTGTGAACTCCTAAAGCCTTCCAGACTGCGAAGCTGATCACACCAACCCCACACCAGGCATAAAGTGAGCCCCACCCCAGGGCTCGCAAGGCAAGGGAAGACCCGCTCTCCGGTAAGGCAGCCGTGGCCACGCTTCCCTGCAATGAAGACACGAAGGTTCTGGTAAAAATCGTCATTCTGAAAGAATAAGTATTTGGAAAGTGTTTGAAATTAATGACTCCCTGTGTCAGCACCATGATATTAGGAAGCCAGACCAACCCAAGTTCATGCACTTAATAACCGCATGACTTAAGTCACAACTGCTCTGACAAACATTTGAGTGTGTAAGGCACCGTGCCAAGATCCGTGCTAGGTACACAGAGCAACTTCTTTCTGACAGGACACTTAAGACCTGGTGAGGGAGGGGGGAAACACAGACAACTAGCAGTAAATTATGATCTAAGTGGAAAGGGCAACGACAGCCTGCATATACATACAGGGCCCTGTGCACCCAGAGGAGGAGGACACCTCATCTACCTGCAAGAAGGGCAAGTTTTAAGGAAAGCTTCCTGGAGGAGGTGCGCTAAATCTAAATTTGAGAAAAGACTTGTGATATAACTCATTGTGAGGACTTCTAAATATTTATGCAAGAGGCCTGACATACAGTAGAAATTCAGCTCCTGGCAACAATTAATAAGAAACTAGAAAAAAAACAGTAACCCTCCTCCCAAGATTCAAGATATAATATTAAGGTAAAAATCTACAATTATACTAATTGAACAACTTTCAGACTATCAGCATAACGAACTTGACTAGAGAAGAATAAGAATGCAATGAGCACTTCAAAAAGGAATAACTGAGGGAGATCCCTGGTGGCCTAGTGGTTAGAATTCCAGGCTTTCATGGCTGTGGCCCGCGATTATGGAAGTGAGATCCTGCGGGTGAGGCCAAAGGAAAAAAAAAAAAAAAAAAAAGAATAACTGCCCCATTATGAAATGTGCTGAGGTTGGGGGAGGGGTGGGTGCACTGTAAAAAGAGATACTGGGAGGAATGGTGTACTACTTTCTAAAGTCTCTTCCAATTCCATGACTTAGTAATTTATGAATTTATTTATTTTTATTTATTTATTATTTTTGGCTGTATTGGGTCTTTGTTGCTGTGTGAAGGCTTCCTCTAGTTGTGGCGAGCAGGGGCTACTCTTCGTTGCGGTACGTGGGCTTCTCTTGTTGCCGAGCACAGGCTCTAGAGCACACAGGCTTCAGTTGATGTGGTGTGTGGGCTCAATAGTTGTGGCTCGTGGGCTCTAGAGCGCAGGCTCAGTAGCTGTGGTGCAGAGGCTTAGTTGCTCCGCGGCATGTGGGATCTTCCTGGAGCAGGGCTCGAACCTATGTCCCCTGCACTAGCGGGCAGATTCTTAACCACTGCACCACCAGGGAAGCTCCATGACTTAGTAATTTAAAATGTAAGTTGACAGTGTATTTTAATTTAAAGATTTAAACTCTGAAATAAAAAACATACTCCTCCACTACACTGGTCAGACACTCATTGGAGGACAATATCTAGGGTTAGTGTCTACTAATTTAGGTTAGAAGGAGCTCATAATAAGAAAACAACAAAACAGTAAAGCTCTGACAACATGAAAGGAGCTAATTTAATTTTTTGTAAAGTATGGTGATATTCTATGGATGTGGTGAGTTCTTTTTCCATATCTATTGTTTCATGAATAAAACTGGACAAGTGGCATTCACATGCTAAATGTTCCTTTTTACTATTGATACTAACGATTAAATTACATTGATCAGAAGGACCAAAGCCACATTTTTCCTTATACTGTTAAAGGACCATTAATCTTATTATTATTATTTTTTTTTTTTTTTGCGGTACACGGGCCTCTCACTGTTGTGGCCTCTCCCGTTGCAGAGCACAGGCTCCAGACGCACAGGCTCAGCGGCCGTGGCTCACGGGCCCAGCCGCTCTGAGGCATGTGGGATCCTCCCGGACCAGGGCACGAACCCATGTCCCCTGCATCGGCAGGCGGACTCTCAACCACTGCGCCACCAGGGAAGCCCCTAATCTTATTTTTAAATGAGATTAATTTTTAAATAAGATTGCAGGACTGCAATCTCCCAGGGATTCTGTATTTCCAAATACTATATCACAGTTAATAATTTTATATATATATATATGCACATAATTATATATATATTGCTCCCTTACTATATGACAAGCACTGTTTAAAGCATTTTGCATATAGTAATTCATTAAGCATTTTACTTCACCTTACTCTGTGAGACATGTACTATTATCCTCATTTTACTGAAGTCCAACTAAGGTAGAGAGAGATTAAATAACTTGTTCAAGTTTTCATGGCTTATAAAAGCTAGAGCATTTCAGCAGCCTGGCTTTACAGACTAAGTGGAATTTGCCATTCAGTCATTTATCACTTCTGATTCTAAATACAACACAATACAAAATGTAAGTGAAAGTCTCTTTTTAAGTGGAAACAAATCATAGTGTAAATTAGAATAAAAACATCATTACTTAGGATAATTCAAATATTTACACTACTGGAAGTAGAGAAAGAAGTGATAATACTTGTGGGCCTACTTGAAATGTAACCAAGGGGCATTCACTTATTCCCATAGTTTGACCTGAATATGAAATGTAATTCATCTTTAAAAAATTTTTTAAAGGAGACTGTAGAATTTAGGAAATATTAAGAATTTATTATTTTTCCCTGTGAGCCTGTCCGCTAAAACACATTAAACATCAACAAACAAAAATAGTCAGAAACAATAAAAACTTGAACTTCCTCAAAAGTTGTATCTTATTTTTTTCTGATTATATATCATTGTGGAAAATTTGGTATGTATGAGAAAGCATGAGAATGAATGAAAAAAACCTCCATTTTATTATCCAGTAAACCATGTTAAACATTTTGACATATTCTCTCTCCTTCTGATTGTGGACATTTTAAAAACAACTTAACACCATCAAAATGTTTTTAATCTTCAACTTTCATCCTCTCATTGTGTCAAAAACTCAAATATTTTTACTGGTTACACAGCACTGATTTATCATAATTTACTTAGCCATTTGTTATTAATGTATGCTAGTTTCACTTTTTTATATTAATCTTTTATATTAAAAACTTCTTTATGCCTAAACACTGACTTGCATTTCTGATAAAGTCCTTGGGGAAAATTCCTCAAAGTAGAATTAAGTGGAGAAGCATGAATATTTTATAAGCTGATAAACACTACAAACTGTTTTTCAAAAAGTTGTTCTAAGTTACAATGCTGTTTTATGAGGACCATTTCAAGTTGGCCTGCATTACATGGTCTCAGTAAAAATAAAAACACAAAAAAAGAAACCTTTGAAATTTATATGACTATTTATAACTTACATTTCTATTGTTACTGAGAATGAGTATTTGTCTAAGTTATTATAAGCCAATGTTCACATCTTTTGAATTGCATATTCATGTTATTTGTCCATTTAAAGTTTTCTGATTTGTATATTCTTTCTATATTAATGTTCTTTGAAGCCCTTATACCTATCATATGTGCTATCATATTTCCCTTGTTTGGTTTGCTTTTATCCTTTTATTTTGCTTATTGTTTGTTTGTTTTTGGTCAAAAATGCATTCTAATGCTTTTAAACTTACTAAAATTTCCCTCATCTGGAAATTGGTTCAAGATGGCATAGTAGAAGGACGTGCACTCACTCTCTCTTGCGAGAGCACCAGAATCACAACTAACTGCTGGACAATCATCAACAGGAAGACACTGGAACTCACCAACAAAGATACCCCACAACCAAAGACAAAGGAGAAGCTGCAATGAGATGGTAGGAGGGGCGCAATCACAATAAAATCAAATCCCAAAACTGCTGGGTGGGTGACTCACAAACTGGAGAACACTTATCCACAGAAGTCCACCACTGGAGTGAAGGTTCTGGGCCCCACATCAGGCTTCCCAACCTGGGGGTCCAGCAACAGGAGGAGGAATTCCCAGAGAATAAGACTTTTAAGGCTAGCGGGGATCTGACTGCAGGACTTCAAAGGACTGGGGGAAACACAGACTCCACTCTTGGAGAGCACACACAAAGTAGTGTGTGCATTGGGATCCAGGGGAAGGAGCAGTCTCTCATAGGAGACTGAACCAGACCTACCTGCTAATGTTGGAGGGTCTCCTGCAGAGGCGGGGGGCTGTTGTGGCTCACCATAGGGACAAGGACACTGCCAGTAGAAGTTCTGGGAGGTACTCATTGGCGTGACCCCTCCCAGAGTCCACCACTGGACCAACCAAAGAGCCTGTAGCCTCCAGTGCTGGGTCACCTCAGGCCAAACAACCAACAGGGAGGGAACTCAGCCCCACCCATCAGCAGTTTTAAAGTTTTACTGAGCCCTGCCTACCAGAGCAACACCCAGCTCTACCCACCACCAGTCCCTCCCAACAGGAAACTTTCACAAGCCTCTTAGATAGCCTCATCCACGAGAGGGCAGAGAGCAGAAGCAAAAAGAACTACCATCCTGCACCCTGTGGAACGAAATTACATTCACAGAAAAACAGACAAAATGAGAAGGCAGAAAATTAGGTACCAGATGAAGGAACAAGATAAAACACCAGAAAAACAACTAAATGAAGTGGAGATAGGCAACCTTCCAGAAAAAGAATTCAGAATAATGATAGTGAAGATGATCCAGGACTTCAGAAAAAGAATGGAGGCAAAGATCAAGAAGGTACAAGAAATATTTAACAAAGACCTAAAAGAATTAAAGAACAAACAAACAGAGATGAACAATACAATAACTAAAAGGAAAAGTACACTAGAAGGAATCAATAGCAGAATAACCGAGGCAAAACGGATAAGTGACCTGGAAGACAGAATGGTGGAAATCACTGCCATGGAACAGAAGAAAAAACAATGAAAAGAAATGAAGACAGCCTAAGAGACCTCTGGGAGAACACTAAACGCAACAACATTCACATTATAGGGGTCCCAGCAGGAGAAGAGAGAAAGGACCTGAGAAAATATTTGAAGAGATTATAGTTGAAAACTTCCCTAACATGGGAGAGGAAATAGCCACCCAGCCTAGGAAGCACAGAGAGTCCCAGGCAGGATAAACCCAAGGAGAAACATGCCAAGACACATAGTAATCAAACTGACAAAAGTTAAAGACAAAAAGAAAAATTATTTAAAGCAACAAGGAAAAAACAACAAATAAGATACAAGGGAACTCCCATAATGTTAACAGCTGATTTCTCAGCAGAAACTCCACAAGCCAGAAGGGAGTGGCACAATATATTTAAAGTGATGAAAGGGAAGAACCTACAACCAAGATTACTCTACCCAGCAAGGATCTCATTCAGATTCAACAGAGGTATCAAAAGCTTTACAGACAAGCAAAAGCTAAGAGAATTCGGCACCACTAAACCAGTTCTACAACAAATACTAAAGGAACTTCTCTAAGTGGGAAACACAAGAGAAGAAAAGGACCTACAAAAAGAAACCCAAAACAATTAAGAAAATGGTCATAGGAACATATATATCGATAATTACCTTAAACATGAATGGATTAAATGCTCCAACCAAAAGACAAAGGCTTGCTGAATGGATACAAAAATAAGACCCATATATATGCTGTCTACAAGAGACCCACTTCAGACCTAGGGACACATACAGACTGAAAGTGAAGGGATGGAAAAAGATATTCCATGAAAATGGAAATCAAAAGAAAGCTGGAGTATCAATACTCATAGGAGATAAAATAGACTTTAAAATAAAGAATGTTACAAGAGACAAGGAAAGACACTACATAATGATCAAGGGATCAATCCAGGAAGAAAATATAACAACTATAAATATATATGCACCCAACATAGGAGCACCTCAATACATAAGGCAAATGCTAACAGCTATAAAAGAGAAAATCGACAGTAACACAATAATACTGGGGGACTTTAACACCTCACTTACACCAATGAACAGATCATCCAAACAGAAAATTACTAAGGAAACACAAGCTATAAATCACACAGTAGACCAGATAGATTTAATTGATATTTATAGGACATTCCATCCGAAAACAGCAGATTACACTTTCTTCTCAAGTGCACATGGAACATTCTCCAGGATAGATCACATCTTGGGTCACAAATCAAGTCTCAGTAAATTTAAGAAAACTGAAATCATATCAAGCATCTTTTCTGACCACAATGCTATGAGATTAGAAATCAATTACACGGAAAAAAACGTAAAAAATGCAAACATGGAGGCTAAACAATACATTAATAAATAACCAAGAGATCACTGAAGAAATCAAAGAGAAAATCCAAAAATACCTAGAGACAAATGACAATGAAAACACGACGATTCAACACCTATGGGACACAGCAAAAGCAGTTCTAAGAGGGAAGTTTATAGCAATACAAGCCTACCTCAAGAAACAAGAAACATCTCAAATAAACAACCTAACGTTACACCTAAGGAACTAGAGAAAGAAGAGCAAACAAAACTCAAAGTTAGCAGAAGGAAAGAAATCATAAAGATCAGAGCAGAAATAAATGAAATAGAAACAAAGAAAACAATAGCAAAGATCAATAAAACTAAAAGCGGGTTCTTTGAGAAGATAAACAAAATTGATAAACCTTTAGTCAGACTCATCAAGAAAAAGAGGGAGAGGACTCAATTCAATAAAATTAGAAATGAAAAAGGAGAAGTTACAACAGACGCCACAGAAATACAAAGCATCCTAAGAGACTACTACAAGCAACTCTATGCCAATAAAATGGACAACCTGGAAGAAACGGACAAATTCTTAGAAAGAGGTAACCTTCCAAGACTGAACCAGGAAGAAATAGAAAATATAAACAGACCAATCACAAGTAATGAAATTGAAACTGTGATTAAAAATCTTCCAGCAAACAAAAGTTCAGGGCAAGATGGCTTCACAGGTGAATTCTATCAAACATTTAGACAAGAGCTAACACCCATCCTTCTCAAACTCTTCCAAAAAATTGCAGAGGAAGGAACACTCCTAAACTCATTCTACAAGGCCACACCCTAATACCAAAACCAGACAAAGATACTACAAAAAAGAAAATTACGGACCAATAACACTGATGAATATAGATGTAAAAATCCTCAACAAGGGCTTCCCTGGTGGCGCAGTGGTTGAGAGTCCGCCTGCCGATGCAGGGGACACGGGTTCATGCCCCGGTCCAGGAAGATCCCACATGCCGCGGAGCGGCTGGGCCCGTGAGCCATGGCCGCTGAGCCTGCCCGTCCAGAGCCTGTGCTCCGCAACGGGAGAGCCCACAACAGTGAGAGGCCCGCGTACAGCAAAAAAAAAAAAAAAAAAAAAAAATCCTCAACAAAATACTAGCAAACAGAATCCAACAGCACATTAAAAGGATCATACACCATGATCAAGTGGGGTTTATCCCAGGGATACAAGGATTCTTCAATATATGCAAATCAATCAATGTGATACACCGTATTAACAAACTGAAGAATAAAAACCATATGATCATCTCAACAGATACAGAAAAAGCTTCTGACAAAATTCAACACCCATTTATTATAAAAACTCTCCAGAAAGTGGGCACAGGGGGAACCTACCTCAACATAATAAAGGCCATATACGACAAGCCCACAGCAAACATCATCCTCAATGGTGAAAAACTGAAAGCACTTCCTCTAAGATCAGGAACAAGACAAGGACGTCCACTCTCACCACTATTATTCAATATAGTTCTGGAAGTCCTAGCCATGGCAACCGGAGAAGAAAAAGAAATAAAAGGAATGCAAATTGGAAAAGAAGTAAAACTGTCACTGTTTGCATATGCCATGATACTATACATAGAGAATCCTAAAGATGCCACCAGAAAACTACTAGAGCTAATCAATTAATTTGGTAAAGTGGCAGGATATAAAATTAATGCACAGAAATCTCTTGCATTTGTATATACTAACAACAAAAGATCGGAAAGAGAAATTAAGGAAACAATCCCATACACCACTGCAACAAAAGGAATAAAATACCTAGGAATAAACCTACCTAAGAAGGTAAAAGACCTGTACTCAGAAAACTATTAAGACACTGATGAAAGAAATCAAAGATGACACAAACAGATGGAGAGATATACCATGTTCTTGGATTGGAAGAATCAATATTGTGAAAATGACTATATTACCCAAAGCAATCTACAGATTCAATGCAATCCCTATCAAACTACTAAAGGCATTTTTTTTTTACAGAACTACAACAAAAAATCTTCAAATTTGTATGGAGACACAAAAGACCCTGAATAGCCAAAGCAGTCTTGAGGGAAAAAAACAGAGTTGGAAGAATCAGGCTCCCTGACTTCACACTATACTACAAAGCTACAGTAATCAAGACAATATGGTACTGGCACAAAAACAAAAATACAGATCAATGGAACAGGGTAGAAAGCCCAGAGATAAACCCATGCACCTATCGTCAACTAATCTATGACAAAGGAGGCAAGGATATACAATGGAGAAAGGACAGTCTCTTCAATAAGTGGTGCTGGAAAAACCGGACAGCTACATGTAAAGAATGAAATTAGAACACTCCCTAACACCATACACAAAAATCAACTCAAAATGGATTAAAGACCTAAATGTAAGACCAGACACTATAAAACTCTTAGAGGAAAACATAGGCAGAACACTCTCTGACATAAATCACAGCAAGATCCTTTTTGACCCACCTCCTAGAGTAATGGGAATAGAAACAAAAATAAACAAATGGGACCTAATGAAACTTAAAATCTTTTTGCAAAGCAAAGGAAACTACAAACAAGACGAAAAGACAACCCTCAGAATGGGAGAAAATATTTGCAAACAAATCAACGGACAAAGGATTAAACTCCAAAATATATAAACAGCTCATGCAGCTCAATATTAGAAAAACAAACCCAATCAAAAAATGTGCAGAAGACATAAATAGACATTGCTCCAAAGAAGACATACAGATGGCCAAGAAGCACGTGAAAAGCTGCTCAACATCACTAATTATTAGAGAAATGCAAATCAAAACTACAATGAGGTGTCACCTCACACCAGTTAGAATGGGCTTCATCAGAAAATCTACAAACAACAAATGCTGGAGAGGGTGTGGAGAAAAGGGAGGCCTCTTGCACTGTTGGTGGGAATGTGAATTGGTACAGCCACTGTGGAGAACAGTATGGAGGTTCCTTAAAAAACTAAAAATAGAACTACCATATGACCCAGCAATCCCACTACTGGGCATATACCCAGAGAAAACCATAACTCAAAAAGACACATGCACCCCAATGTTCACTGCAGCTCTGTTTACAATAGCCAGGTCATGGAAGCAACCTAAATGCCCACTAACAGTCAAATGGATAAAGAAGATGTGGTACATATATACAATGGAATATTACTCAGCCATAAAAAGGAACGAAATTGGGTCATTTGCAGAGACGCAGATGGACCTAGAGACTGTCATATAGAGTGAAGCAAGTCAGAAAGAGAAAAACAAATATCATATATTAAGGTATATATGTGGCACCTAGAAAAATGGTACAGATGAACCAGTCTGCAAGGCAGAAACAGAGACACAGATGTACAGAACAAACGTATGGACGCCAAGGGGGGAAAGCGGGGAGGGGTGGTAGCGGGATGAACTGGGAGACTGGGATTGACATATATATATATACTAATACATATGAAATAGATAACTAATAAAAAAAACCCTATTTAAGTAATAGAAGACATGAAGAGATTAAAATAAACAATGTACATGACAATTAAAAAACATCTTATTGCTACAAAAAAAGCTAACCATCATTGGTGCCTTCGGCAAGTCAGTAATCTTTTGATCATAGTCACATCAAAGATCACTGATCATAGATCACTGTAACAAATAAAGAAAAGCTTGAAATACTGAGGGAATTACCAAAATGTAACACAGAGACACAAAGTGAACAAAAAAAAAAACCTTCCGTCATTCAAGTCACAGTCATTTCTTTTTCCTTCTAGCTGTATTTTTTTTTAAACTTTTACCCCTAACTTTTTAGTTCAGCTGGTATTTACTTTAGTTTTAATGGAAGCTGATAACTAAAGGGAGTTTACTCCCCCAATAGCTTAGCATCTGCCCCAGCAACACTCTACAGATTAATCCTTCTCCTCCCAACTTATTGAGGAAATTAGATAGGTTTGTTTCTAAGCTATTTTCATAATGTGCACTGATTTTTTAATAACAGAATCACACAGATTTAATTATAGAATCATTTAAAAGTCTTAATATTCAGTGAGTATATCATACTTATTACTTTTTTCTTTTTTTTCGGTACGCGGGCCTCTCACTGTTGTGGCCTCTCCCGTTGCGGAGCACAGGCTCCGGATGCGCAGGCTCAGCGGCCATGGCTCACGGGCCCAGCCGCTCCGCGGCATGTGGGATCTTCCTGGACCGGGGCACGAACCCCTGCATCGGCAGGCAGACTCTCAACCGCTGCGCCACCAGGGAAGCCCATACTCATTACTTTTTATCAAACATTTCTTTACCATTTTTATCTATTAATTCTTCCAGAAAAACCCTGAAACGTTTTGTCAAGTTCTCCAACTCCCATTCATTAGCATTTTCATTAGAATGACATCAAACATTAGCTAACTGGCAAGAGACAGCAAATTTATAGCATCCTGTCTTTCATCGGGAAATATATTTCCATTTACTCAAGTCTTTTTTTTTAAGAATAATTTTCTTTATATTGCTCAACCCATTTCTTAATAAAGGTTTTTTAATGCATGCATTTGTGACTGTGAATGTTATTCATAGTACATTGAAACACTTTATCTGCATCCCTATGCCTAGACCTAGCAGATCTTATCTAACGACATACTTTTTGTAGATATATCCTGGTCCTGACCAGATTTTCAAGAGATTTTTCTTCAGCCATTTTCTATGAAGAAAACAATATACTACTCTCTAATCTTATTCCTTCTTCTCATGTCGCTATAATTTCAGCAACAGATCTCACACAAATGCACTAATTTCTAATTGGCTTGCATTTTCATCCAGAAGCAGTATCATTAACCAAATATTATCACACCAGGGTCAGTTTAAGTGCTTTGGCTTAAATTTTATTTTAGGAACTTAAATTAAAAATCTCTTATTTCCCTAAGAAGAAAAGAAATTATATATGTATTACAGATATATATATAAATTTTTAAAAGTCTACACAAACGCACATTTGTTTTGCTAAGTAAAAAAGGTAAGTATGTATAAAAATAACCCTTAATAACATAGCAATACTCCAAATAAAATCTTAGGTTTGCCAAACTTTCAGATTAAAAACAAAAAAGGTACATGCTGTATTTGTATATCAGTCTCAGAAATTGATTGTGAAAGGAAGTGAGTTATTATCAGTTACTGTCTACATACTTCCAAAAATGAATTTTAGTGGAAATGATGTTAAAAAAATTGATCCGCCCTTATTATTAAGTTTTTGAAAGTCTAGTCACAAGCTTTACCCGCTGGAGTTATACATCACATGACCTTCATATAGCCTGCTCAGAATTTTCAAAATGAACACTGACTGGTTGCAGGGAAAGACTGACTTGCCAAAAAATAATGTTGCTTTAAAAGATCTTTAGATATAACCACATATGCTAGTCACATATATATAAATGAAAGCTACCTTTTTCTTCACTACCACATTGTTTATTTTTTTTCATTTAAATTAAAATGAAGCCATGTGCATATGGAAGTTTGAATTTAACAAATCACAATGCAGTTATGATATTTAATATCCAAGATAAAAAATTATTTTCCATTATTTTGTGTTTATAATACCTCTTATGCTTAAAGACATGGGTGCCCCTTATCTTCTATCTATTTTAACAAGAATTAATCTATTATTCACAGGTGCAGGACCTATCAAGAATTAATTGTTCAGTTTTTCAGAAAGTTAACTGCTTACCTAAGAATAAGGTTCATGTTTTTAGTTTAGTTTTTTTTTTTCAGTTTAATCCTGGGCTGAATTTGACATAAATCAAACTGATATTTAAAAAGAATGCTCAATCTAGCTATTTCCCCTACAGAGCATTCTTACCTGATACATTTTGCTATATTCTTTACATCACAGAAACAGCCGTGTCATTGTAACATAAACAATATATATTTTTTAAAGATTTATTTTTATAATTTCTCATAAGTTGTAGCTATATCAGAAAGATGATGACTCACCCTTATGGTCTGTTCATTACCTAAATGGGTCTTGAAATAACTGTTACTTGAAGGATATTTAACCTCCAAAACAGGGGTTCTCAAACTTCCTGGTCTGAGGATCCATTTATACTTCGATCCCAAAGATTTCTGATTATGTGAATTAAAATAACCATCTTACAAAACATTTAGTGCAAAGATAGGCAACGTTTTACATTTTTGTTAATCTTTTAAATGTCTGGTTTAATAAAGACAGCTGAATTTTCATATATGTGTCTATATTCAATCTGTTGCAATGTTTATTGGTTGAAGTACATGAATAAAATCTCTCCTCATACAGGTATGTGGTTGGAAAAGGGAGGAGTATTTTAATAGCCTTCCTTCTTTGATACTATACCCAAACTCAACAAATAGTTTCTTAAAAATTATCTGCAATATGGAATATAAAATTGTATCAATGAATTTTTGTACTTTATTACATTAAAATCCATTAGTCTAATCTGCATTTTTGAATGGAACTTGTATCCAGGCATCATGATCATTCAGAAAATAATGATTTGCCAAGATAACAGTTATCTTTCAACTGTTGACATCATTTATTTATTAAATACCAAAAAATTACATCATTCATATCCCTACCAATCTCATTAGAAAAGCCTTTTAGGGACTTCCCTGGTGGTCCCGTGGTAAAGAACCCACCTTATAATGCATGTGATGTGGGTTCGATCCCTGGTCAGGGAACTAAGATCCCACATGTCGTGGGGCAACTAAGCCCACGTGCCATAACTACTGAGCTCATGCGCCTCAACTAGAGAGCCCATGTGCCACAACTACAGAGCCTACGCGCTCGGGAACCCACACGCCACAACTACAGAGCCCATGCTCCCTGGAGCCTGCACACCACAACTAGAGAGAAGCCCGTGCACCACAACGAAGAGCCCATGTGACGCAATGAAGATTCCACGTGCCACAACTAAGACCCAACAGCAGCCAAAAATAAATTAAATAAATAAATAAGTAAATAAGTAAATCTTAAAAAAAAGAAAAGACTTTTAAGTGTTTGAGCAGCTGGCAAGCTCACAATGGCAGACACAAGTTTTCTAAAATCTAATTTTTACCTAAAAACTGGAATTTTATCACTGGCAACAAATACTAACAATTGCTTGCTTGAAGAGACAGGTTCATTTTGTTCATTTCCAAGAAAATGTCTACCAAATACTCACTTCTGAATAACTACAATTTTCTGTTGCTCTTACAAGTATGCCATGAAAAGAAGTGGCTAGTTCAGTGTGGATCTCACACAACTGCTTTTTCTTGAGAAAAACATATTACTTTGGTATAAAGCAGAAGCGTTTTATGTGTACTTCCCATTTCTTCACACAGAATATTAAAGAGGTTAAGTTCAAGGGTCAAGATAGTAAAAATAAATAATGTTACTTCTTCATCAAGGATACTCTTACGCAATGATGGCTTTAACCTCGGGTGCACAGGAAGGAAGAAAACAATGCCTGCTAGTATAGTTTGGGGCCACTGCCTCGACTACAGCAAGGCACCAGCAGTTTTACCCTCTGCTGTTTCTGTATCATTAGTGCAGGTATCTTAGCAGTATTATGAAAATAACTGACTTTACAGACCCCCAAAGGGTCTCAAGGATCCCCAGGGTTCTGTGGACCACAGTTTGAAAACCACCATGTTAGACTATAAAGGCCATGTGTGATATCAAATCTCAGAACCACAAAATAGAATGTAAAGTTGTGAACATGTATATGTGCTTTTTTTTCCTGAGAGAGAATCGCTAGCTTTCAACAGATTCTCAAAAAAGATCTGTGACCCAAAGGTTATCATGTTAACTTGGATTTAGAAATCAACCAAAACTCCACTATTAAAGCACCACTACCAGTCAGGTTTCACTTCTTTCTTTCACAAAATATATATTTCTGCACTGAAAATATTCTGTGACATAGGGGGAAAATGACCATGAGCTCCTAACAGTGATTTGGGAAACTCCACAGGAACTCTGAGTATTCAGAGGGGAATCCAAATGCACTTTAAATGTGGTCTCTTGCCATTCTTAAGGCTTAAATATGATTATTAGATTATTAAAGATAAATACAAGTCAAAAAGGAATTCAATTAGTTTATGACTTTTCACATAACACTGTATTCCAAAGCAAATATCAAATTGTAATTACATTGTTATTTGTGTGATTGTTTACCATCTGTCTCCCACACCAGACTTAGCTTTTTGAGGGGTACCTATGTTTTGTTCATTTTTGTATCTCTTGCACCTAGCTAGCACAGTGCCTGCACATAAAAGATCCAAAATAAACATTTGTTGAAGCAATTAATTAATGGATAAATAAGCCTTATGAGGCGGGTAGGGCAGAAACAGAACGATACAGAAGAACCACCACAAGGGGAAGAAAATTTCTCAACTGGGAAAATGAAGTACACCTGTCCATGACAGCATGACTGCTCAGTTTTGCTCATGGAATAAGGATTTTCTGCCTTCCATAGGTTAGAGTCAGTCAACCAAAATTTAATGAGCACCTACTATGTGCCAGGCAATTTTCTAGGGAGTGGGGCTGCTGCATTGCACAAGCATGCATGGTTTTTGGGTTCAAGGAGCTGACCTATGTTTTTCACCTGTATTAAAAGGAACCGTATTTCATCATTTTAACATCTCTGAGAAACGCCTCTTGCAGTGTTGTCTCAAGAATTTAATTGGCTTTTTTTCCCCCTTTTTTAGTGGTACGTATAGTATTGGGGCCTCATACAACTGAGAATGATTTACCTAGATTTAGATTTAATGTCATGTTGTGAATAGGAAATGTACTGGATGAGCTTTCAAAGTCTTGTTCTGCTAAAAGTTTAAAAAGCGCATAATTAAGTACTTCTTTTTAAACGAAAATACAGTTGATTAATTTGTACACTTCCTGAATCTATGAGGTGCACATTGGCTTACTTCTTAAAGTAATGTGAAAGGCCATCAACACTTTCTTTACTTTTCCTAGTCAAAACAGCTGCCATTGATTTGTAAACAACAATAACGCCATGAATGGATTTCGGTGTCACAAACCTTATTGAACCATTCAGGACTTTTCTTTTTAGCCAATGATAGTGTTGTAACAAATCCAGCCAGCATTCCCGCTGCGGCAACAGTACCAAGGAAAATTCCACCTGTCAAGAATTTTGGGGGTAGGGCATGGAGGGTGGGGAGAGGAAAAAACAAAAACAAAAAACCTTACGTTAAAAAGATGGACACAGTAAGTTTCAGATACTATTTAAAAATCACTTTTGAATTTCGAGAAACGATGGCTAAGCAGCTCTTGGCAAAGGTAAATGACAGCACCTGGGAAACCTGCGTGACCACACGACCTCTAGTTCCTGAGGCCATGCTAAGGTAGAAAATAGGCGCAGGGTCCCTTCCCCTCTTCCCGGGGACAACTGCGTGAAGCTTCTCCAGGGGAGAAAAAAGAGAGTGGGAGTTAGAAAAGGGAGGACACGAGAGAAACTGCAGAGGGAAAGGGGGAAATGCAGCACATACAGAACAGCTCGTGGGACCAGCCCACGGACTAAACTCAGGGCACCCAAGCGAAGGTCTCCCTGGGCGGGGTGTGAGTGGGAATGCCAGCTCCAGCGCAGGCTAGGGCCCCGGGTGAGGTTACCCCGACACCCGCACCTCACCACACCACACCTTTAACCAGGAAAAGCCGGTCATTAGTGGACGCCGGAGCCCCCAGCCGAGAAGACGACTCTCCAGTCCCAGCGTCCTCTGACTCCATGTTCATAAGCCTCCACTACTGCGTCCGGCGCCAACTGGGACCGGGTGGAAGCGAGAGGTAGGCGGAGGAGAAAGGTTCCGCTGCCTCCATCTGTGCAACCTAAATACCGGTCCGGAGAACGACCTTTGCCCCCAAAACTTCTCTCCTCCCCCGCGTGCGGGCGGGGAAGCTGCTGTGGCTGCACCCCGGGGGCGGTGTTTTCCAAGGCTGTCCACCAGGGAGGATCATTTGCCTGCTCCAAGGTGATGATCGCTGCACTTTAATATTGTGTCTATTTGAAACACTGCTCTGCTTTGACTCTAGGGGGCAGTGAGGGGTCGCAGATTGCGCCAGGAGCCCAGTCCCAGCCTGGTTAGAGGCCCCGCAGCTGTTTCCCGGTGAGCCGTACACTATGTCTGGGGATTTGGCCGGCGTTAACATTTCACGATTCTAAAAAGTAGGCCTCAGCCTTTTCTCTGTACTTTGCTGGGAAATTTCGTAACAGTTGTCGCTTTAGGTGTAAGTGACAGGCTTTATCCCTGGAAGACTGCCAGCCTATCAGCTGTGTGGTGATGCGCTTCCTACCCCACGGTTTCACTGATTGTCCAACCGAAGGGATTGGATGGCTAGCATGCTGAACTGACGTGATTGGCACAACCCCAGCCGGGAGAGCAGAGAAGCACCCTAAGGAGTTGCTAACACGGAGCTTCAAGGCTGCCCCAGAGCCGCTCAGCGCCAGCGGCCAGCAGACAGACCCGGTCTTCACAGACTGGGAGGCTAATTTGCAAAAGGTGGTGGATTCAGTAAGTGGCCATTGAGAGGAGGCTGGTAGTCATAGAAAATCTTTTCAGCCTCTCAAAGACAGACACATGACATCATCTTTTAAAATGAGGCAATCTGTCATTCTTGTTCAGTCTGAACGACAACAGCAAAAGCCATGAACTTCTTGAGATGGGGATGGAGAGCTTTATTCATTTTTATATGTCCCGGCTCTCAGGGTGTTACCTGGTCATGTATAATAAATAAATGTTGGATGAAAGGGTAAATGAATGCATCAGTTAAAATGCAATTAATAGCCCAAACCTGGGCTCTGGTCCTAAACCACTTCTCAGCCATGTGAACTTGATTAGGTTATTAGGCTCACTGACCTCAGTTTCCTCACCTGCAAAATACAGAAACGGATAGAACCCACCTCATAGTACTGCCGTAAGAATGAAATGAAGCAGTGTAGGTAAAGGAGTTAGCACAGTGCCTGACACAAACACTTTGTGCACCTTAGCTCTCTAGTTATTATCCCCTTCGATTCCAGTAGCTGTTTTGCAGCATTGCCTATAGAGATTTTTAAAAAATTATAGATGCCCAGGGCCTACCACTGGAATTGACGGCTCTGAAGGTCCAGGCAGGGCGGTTTAAAAGCTCCATTGAGCTTCTGATAATGAGCCAGGTTGAGCACTACTGCTCTGTTCAAATTTCTGTGTGGGAGAAATCACAAAGAATTTATTTAACTATGGATTCTTTGGAAGCACAGTGTCAGAATCTGAAAGAGCCCTTTAAGCTGGCAAATGCCATGCTAATTTGTTGAAGGTCCCGAGACTTAACCTTCCCTCTATACACAATGGTGACCATAGCAGCTACCATTTATTGAGTGTTTTCTGTGTGTCTGGCATTACCCTAAGTGCTTCAAATAAATTATCTCATTTAGTCTTCTCCATTGTGGACCAAAAACAAAACAAAACAAAAACAACAAAAAAACTGTTGCCTGCCATCCCAGTAAACAATGAATGTTGCCCTCCATCAAGCCCTCAGGCACTGCAGCCACCCACGTGGCGCTCCCTGAGGGCAATTCAGGCTGCAGAAAAACAGGATACTGGCCCTAGTTAGTTAAGGTGCATCTCAAAGGAATAAATTCAATGAGCCCAGACCCTTGCATCTTCCCATACTTAGAAAAGCACTAAAATCATTAACTTGAGATGTCTGGTTTTTGTGATTAGCAGTAATCTTTGGATGCTCGACTACATTTTTGTTTGTTTTTTTTTGGCAAAAACTCCTAAATATCCTGGCTCCTCCCTTACCTCTTTGGAACAGATCCTCAGAGCCATCTGAGAGGCCGATTCCCAGGCTATAGTGCTAAGTAAGGTCTTCAAATAAAGCTTTTAGGTTATGCGTTTTCAGTCAACACCATAAACTCTGAGAAACTAACTTGCTCAATGCACACAGCTGTGAAGTAGCAGAGCCAGTATTTAAAAGCAGCTGCATCAAGTCCTTACCGCCCCCGAGGGGTCCTCAAGCTTGAGCTTGGTAATTGGATTCATCTGGAAGGGCTTGTTGACCACAGATTGCTGGTCTCCAATCCCAGAGTTTTTGATTCGGTAGGGCTAGGGTGGGTTTTGAGAATATGCATGTCTCACACGTTCCCGAGTGATGCTGATGATGCAGGTTCCACTTGGAGACCGTCTTCTCTCCGTCTTACTCACAGTTTACACTTTTAAAATCCACATGAACAGGCCAATGAGCGGGACTGAAATAAAATCAATCATTCAAAAACTCCCAAAAAACGAAGTCCAGGACCGTTTTAACATTTGGAATTCCGTTCTCTCAAGACTGTTTAGAGAGAAAAAGTTGTGGCTCCTCGACTCTCCCCATTCTTTGCTGTTCCCCCCAAAAAGCACAGAAATTTTTGATTTTAAGGATTATATTACTATTTACTGTTAGAAACAGAAGAGAGATAAAACATCCTTAAATTTAGGAAAGTTACAGTGTCCTGGACTCGGGAGCCTGTCTCCAATTTGAGACAGTAACTACAAACCCTGCTGGACACCTGTCTGCTTTTATTTCTGAGCATGTAGTTCACAAACTTCTATCTTCTTTCTAACTCCCAAAAGTAAAGCACATGCTTTCCTCCTTCCTACGCGAAAGCTTACTTTCCCGGTAAACAGAGGGCAGAGAGGCAATTAAAGCAAACCGATGGGTAATCTTTGCCTTAGCAAGCAATTTACATTTTGAGGATCCTTGTCAGATACACACCTTGGAGAGGAGGGACTGAGAGCTGCTTGGACAAGGCGAGCTTGTCGGGGGATTACAACACCAGCCCCCAGCCTACTGTGCCTTGTTCTCTCCCAGGTCCTGGGGGATGGTGATTTCAAGGCCTGGGAAACATGCCTGGTACAAGGATGGAGAGTCCCTGGCCCGGAGATTAGAACCACATTCCAGGCATCCCAAGTTAGAATGCTTAAAGAAAACATATTTCAAAGACAATGTCACTCGTATTTCTATAGTGCACACAATTAGGTATTTCAGGTGCAATCTGATTAGCTGGTCTGTTCTAGGAACCCTGAAATCTCACCTAGACTGGTTTCTATGGAAATGCACAATGCAAGCTCCAAACAGGAGACTTGCAAACATTTGGAGCACAGTGTCTTTGCAAGACATTGACACTATTTCTAGAACAGCCAGACACAGCATTCCAAGTGGAAACCAGTTATCAGTTCCTAAACGGTGCCCCATGCAATGCGAGCAGGACTGCCTTTTCAACCGAAGCATGAGTCCTTTATAGAAAAATGTAATAGAACTGTCTCACAAGCAAAAGAGCATGCCGGGAAAGCAAGTTCATCTGAGACAGCCTCTGTTGCTATTTTGGTGTTTGTTTCAGTCAGCTCAAAGTCCATACCGGTGATGCCTCTGACCACATTCTTATTTCAAACCTTTTGGCCCCTGTAGATTCTATTTCAAATTTTGACAGCTAGAAACCTGTTAGCATTGCAGTTCCCAGAATTTGGGTAGCCCTAGCTCTAGCTAATTCCAAACGCTGATGGGCTTTTTTCCCCAGCTATTTTTTAAAAATATTTCTTGAGAGATTCAATTTCTCCCTGTTTGAAGTATGAGGTTGAATTTTTTTTTAAATCTCATAAGGATCACATAGGATCCTTAGTAGGATCATTCTTCTCACTACTTCCTGATATAAGATAGCTGTCAAAAATGTAGTGCAGAGATGAAAAATTATTGCCTAATTAAGTGTGTGCATAGAAGAAAAGATCCACTGGATCTTACACTGATTTCTTAATGGAGGTTACCTTGAGCAAAGGGGGAGGTGAAATTTTCTATTTGTATCTCTTCTACTTTCTACCTTAATAAGTAAAATGATGACCAAAGCAACATTTTTACATATTTCTATAATGTTTGAATCATTTTTAACAAAGGACTTGTTACCTTTATGAAAAGGGGAAAAAAAGGAAAGAAAACAATAAAAATACTTTCAAATATATCACCTTATTTAAAAGATAGATTTTTCTGTTTAAGTAGAAATATTATGTAGGTTTCCAGAGTTACCAGACTCTCCAGCAGGATATCCAGGGACAACACTCTTGGAAAGCAAGGAAGCAAGAGTGAGAAGCATGTGTCAGAAGGAGAGACTCCAGGCTGGCTGAGAACCCTGCGTGGGATTTGCATCCCCTGGTGGACTACCAGAGCCTGTTGAATGCTTCCCAATATCTGCTCTGGATTCCCAAAATTATAGCTATTTTGAAGTGCACAACAATCAATATCATGTCATATAAATGGTAAGTATGGTAATAACTCCTCTTCATTGAGCTGAAACTAGACTTCCAAAGCTTGAGTCTTATTACTCACTTCCAGCATCTCATTCCTTATCTCTTAGAATTGCAGTCTGTAACTCCCAGGTTGAATAATATAAGTCTATCTTCATCACAGTAAATGAAATTTGCCATTACAGGTTCCTTCCTTTCATTTTTTCTTTATTAGAGAGAGTATCTTTTTAATTTTTTTCTACATTATCAGTTGAGGTGTTAATTGTTAGTGATAGACCAGAAATCTTTTTGAAAGGTGTTATATTTCATCAACCATTAGATATTTTCCTTAAAACAAGTGATGCACATAATTTCTTTCAACTATGTTCCTCGACTTTCTTGTGAGGATCAAATATGATCACATTTGTTCAAGTATTTTGTAAATTCTCAAGTATTCTGGCAACATAAAGCATGATTATTTTTAGTCCTGTGTGTGTATCCCAGTCGTAGAACACCTTTTAACACTGCCAAAAGTAAAATATCTCTCCATTTATGCCAGTATTATCACTTTGCCGGTATTTCATATACAGCCCCATGTTCCACCCACGTTTACTGAGATCCATGATATCAACCACTAGTGCATTAGTGCTTATCATGTGTATTGTGTTTATTTTTATTAATTATCCCCTCTTATTCTGATGTATTAAATTATCCCCTCTTATTCTGATGTATTCTGATGTATAAAAACTACAAAATGACTAAAAAAACAGGTTCTATCACACGTATGATAGAAGAGTGACTATATGAACTAGAACAAGAAAACTTTCTTGACTAAATACTATGTTTAGATAGATTTGAGTTTCATTCATTCAGCAAGTATTAACTGAGCACCTGTTATGGTCTTGGCCCTGGCTTTACTGTGGTGAAGTCAAGAGGCACAGCTCTTGGTTTTTTGGAGCATATAGTTCCATGACCCTCAATTTTCTAAGCAAGTAAGCATTTCATCAAGGCATTTTTTGTTTCACCTTTTGTGGTTGATATTCTTTCTACCTATATTTCTTCTACTTTCTGCCTTAAAAAGTAAAATATGGGGGCTTCCCTGGTGGCGCAGTGGCTGAGAGTCTGCCTGCCGATGCAGGGGACGCGGGTTCGTGCCCTGGTCCGGGAGGGTCCCGCATGCCGCAGAGCGGCTGGGCCTGTGAGCCATGGCTGCTGGGCCTGCGCGTCCGGAGCCTGTGCTCTGCAACGGGAGAGGCCCCAGCAGTGGGAGGCCCGCGTACCGCAAAAAAAAAAAAAAAAAAAAAAGTATAATATGGACTGAAGCAACATTTTTATTTCTTGCTTTTGAAATCTACACTGCTCAAGGTCACCCCTCTGAATATTAACTATTATTGCACATGTGGATATAGAGAGCCTAGGAGATGGGTCAGCACTTGTACTGAACCTGGACTGTGGGATCTTGGAATTCAGAGTGGGGCATGCGAGTAAGTGGCTAGTTCCCAGAAGCAGGCTCAGCAACTGAGACCCCAACAAATGACTCAGAAGCAAGTGGGCTTATTCTGGGGGACAAAGCACATGCCTAAGGGGTCACTGCAAGAGAGGTCTTCACTTCAGGTGGTCTAGTTGTGAGATGAAGTGGGAGGATTTCTAAATCATGAACATGACATCATGAGATACAGGGCAGGGGAGAGAGTTCAGAACTTCAGGCAGGAAGGCTGGCATTACCAAGAGATTTGGTCACGGATAATAGGTCCTGACCTTGGGCAGAACTGAAGACCCAGAGATGGTAACTGGTCACTGCAAGGCACAAACCCAGTTGAAATAGCAAGGGCACCAAAAAAGAGATCATGGTCAGGAGCCCAGTTATCAGATCCGGAGCACTGAGAGTCAGCAGGACTCTGTGCTGAGTCAGCAAGATGAGCTGAGAGGCCCAAGGTCCGTAAATAGAGCCTGATCAGGTCTTCAGCCCTACAGGCATGGAGGGCTGGAGGAGAGGGAGGGAAGCAGACAGGACCCCTGCTTTATCTGTGCGACTTGTTCATTTGCACGAGGGCCTCCATCTGGGGGGACAGGTGGGACTGGAATCCAGCCTGCAGTCCGCTCACCAGGACTTGTGCCCTAGTGCAGAGCTGCAAATGCCCCAAGGAAGGGGCACTTTTTCTCATTCACAAAAAGGTATCCCATGAGTCAGTACTAGCTTTGGAAACATATTTGGAAACTTGATTTTCAGAAGCTAGAAGCCAATTTAAAATATCCCAGCTGATGGGAGTATATCTCTCACCTTAAGTGTATTCAGGCAGAAAAAGAATCTTGAGGGCTTCCCTGGTGGCGCAGTGGTTGAGAGTCCGCCTGCCGATGCAGGGGACACGGGTTCGTGCCCCGGTCCGGGAAGATCCCACATGCCGCGGAGTGGCTAGACCTGTGAGCCATGGCCGCTGAGCCTGCGCGTCCGGAGCCTGTGCTCTGCAACGGGAGAGGCCACAACAGTGAGAGGCTCGCGTACCGCCAAAAAAAAAAAAAAAAAAAAAAGAATCTTGAGAAAGATTTCAAAGTATCCAGGACTAGAGTCTCATAAACAATTGTATGGCTAAAGAAGTGCTAAAACGCATATAGATTCAAAGTGCCTTTGAAATTCAGAGAATAAGTCAGAAAAATGTTACTTCCAAAGAGTGTTAGCATGCTCAAACTACTTGACTTTACACAATTTAAAAAAATATACACGTGGCCTTTGGACAACTTTTTATAATTTTGACTCACCAACTATTGTGCTCTGTGTTTAAAAGAAGTGTCTATGGTTACTTCTCACTGGGCCATACACTTTCACCTTAGTGACATATTTTACTGAGATTTGAACCTTTTGATTTACTTTTTCATATAAAAATAATAACCTCTTAGAATGGTATTATATAGCGTGATAAAATATTTCACTATATAGTAAATTACATGCAATTTAAAAGAGAGTGTTTTATTTAGGTCAGCTGTACAGGGCCCAATGCCCTCTTAGAAACATTCAGAGCATTTGATGGATTCATTGCTGAGTGAACTATAAATAAATACAACCTCAAATTCCAGGTAATGAAAATGTGCTACAGGATACATCAAAGCTACCACCATTAATGACTCCTCCTTCAAGGTGAGAGAAAGAGCCTGGACAAGTTGTCTGGAAGCCAGGGTCAAGTTCCCAGCCCTGCCAGGCATGGGGGATGATTGTCTCCACATCTCTTAATAGGGGCTTCATTGTCCTCCTCCGTAAAATGAGTGGAGTGAATAGATCAGCACTCTTCAAAATATGTTTCATGGCATGTCAGTTCCGGAGCTATTAGGTGCTACCTGGAAAAAAAGGCGGGGTGGGGGTGGTGGTGTGTTCAAAGAAGTTTGTCAAATAAGATATAACAGGTTGCTTTGCTGTAGGGCTTTCCAGAGTGTTCAAGAGGACACAGTAAGCAATGATTCTGCAGGGAGTCTGAGCATGGAACCCTTTGTTTAGGAGCATAGTGTATACTTTATAGTTGGAGAAATTCTGAACTAGCTGCTCACTAGGATTGTTTCTACCATCCGTCCCCTCCCCCCCAACTCTATGATGTTAGCTAAGTTTGGGGAAATTGGGCTATTTCATTTAGGGGGCAGAGAGCAATGCCTACCCTTCTTACAGCTCAAGGTCAGATCTAAAATTTAATGTCTCCACCCAGCAGTTAGTCTGAACCCAAAGGGTGGCTGGATTAGTGAAAACCAGATTTCACTCAGGGGTCTAAGTCCTAATTCTACTTGAGCCAAAAATAACATCTCACTTTCCCAAGTCAAATTTAGAGCTATTCTTCCCATTCTAAGAGAGAAGCAAAAGAGCTGTTTATTGGGGGGTAAAGGGGGGAAGCCAAAAGGGTCATGAATAATCTACTCATTCCAATCAATCAGGAAGAAAAATGCAGTCACCAAAGCACATTCTGAATTGGTAGAGTTGAGAAACCAAAATAGACTGACTTACTGTAGAATTAGATTTACTATTTCAAGCCCTGCTATATATTTATCCTTATTTGGTTGCTTTTAACAGAGTTGCATGACTATGGAAATAGGAGTGACCTTAAGAGGTCACGTAGCAGATCATCTTGTATCCAGGAAGGATTTCACTCAGATTCTCCTAATTACAGATTCAGCAGCAGGTCCCTCTTGACTCCTGATTGTAAGGTAACCAGTTAGCTTAGGCACATTCTTCTACATTATACATATTCTCTTAAAGGAATGCCGTGTGCTGTGGTTATGAGCGTAGCACATACTGGAGAAACCCAGTGGTATGCTGTATGCCTATCACAGCCTCAGCTTCTGGGGAAAATGGCCATAGGAGTTCCACTTGCAGAGGCTTCTATGCTTCATGTCACATGAGCACGTGACCCAGCCACCCTGGCCAAAGCAAATCAGACCAGGATCACCACCAGACCCAAAGACTGTTATCTGTAGGTCAGCAACTCTGCCAAATAGGAGCCCCATTTATAGGGATGATGACTGGGATGGAGGGAAATCTTAACCATGACATCTAAGAAGGAATAGTTCAGAGAAAGTGTTAAAGGAGGGAAGTAGAATTTCCCAGAAACAGGGAGAAGGTAGACTAGGTAGATTTCGTCATGATAAATGAGAGCCTCTGACGATTTGAAATGTCCCCCGGATGGAATTAGGAACCTTGAATTATACTGTTTCCTATCCCTAGGACTTTCTGAACAGAAGCCGGATTGATATCTGATGGAGACGAGCTAGAAGAAATTCCTGCCCTCGTGACAGGTTAGAACTTCCAAGAAGGCTTATGTCACAGGACATGGGCCAACTCAGCTCTGCCATCTCTGAACCTTGGTTTTGTCGGCAGAGCAGGAACCGACTGATCCCTCAGGGAAGAATCACATTAATCAGGCTCATGAGTGTGAATGCCAGTTTAATACCACGTAGTGAGCAATATGGTAAGAAGCATGACAGGAAGCCAGGTAACAACCAGGAGGTGACGTGTGACACCCCCCTTTTCCAGTCTCTAGCAGATCAAGGACACGAATAACAAGTAAGGAAAACTTTTAGAATGAATTGGGGGTTCACTAGGGTGGCTGGCTGTAAAGTCAATCTTATAAAAATCTTTAGCTTTCCTGTATATTAGCTATAACTGATTAAAGTACAAAACAGAGAAAAAAGATCCTACTATGTGTTGATCACAAAACTTTACTGACGTATGAGAGAAGACTTGAATATACCATGTCTCTGGTTCAGAAAACTTACCTGTACAAGTTGTCGATTCTTCTCAATTTATAAATTTAATGTATTTCCTGTTGAAATCCAAATAGGATCATTTAAATAACTTGACAAGATGATTCAAAATTCCTCTGAATAATAAACATTCAAGAAAGGTCAAGATAGGGAGGGTGGGAGGGAGGGAGACGCAAGAGGGAAGGGATATGGGAACAGATGTATATGTATAACTGATTCACTTTGTTATAAAGCAGAAACTAACACACCACTGTGAAGCAATTATACTCCAATTTAAAAAAAAAAAGAAAAGAAAGGTCAAGAAATTTTTGAAAAAGCAATACCATGAGGGGGGACTTGCCCTGGAATGATAAAATGCATGGTAAATTATATTAATTAAAGTACTAACCATAACAGGAATAGCTAACTAGATCCGTGGAACAGAATAGAAGTGTATCTAATAGCTTAGTAAACAACTAAGATATTTCAAATCAGTGGAGAAAGTCCAAAAATGGTTTTGGGACAATTGGCTGGTTATCTGGAAAAAAAGTTTAATTTCTATCTCATGTTACAATGAAACCATAAAAGTAATGAAAGAAAATATAGATGACTATCTACTGGAATACATCCTTGAGCTGGAGAACTTTCTAAGCATGAAACCAAAGAAATAGATATAGACCAATTTGACTATATACATCTTAAAACTGCTCTACAGTAGACAGTGCAGATTTCTCACTTAATCCCATTTCCCCTTCACCCTTGCCTGCCCCTCACTTGCTGCTGGGTGTAGCCATGTGACCAGTTCTGTCCAATGGGCATAAGTAAGAGTCAGCTGGTATTGTCTCTTCCTCCTCTGCCTAGAACAGAGACCTGATGGCTAGTGCTGCAGCAGCCATTTAGTGACCTTAAGATGACACGCAGGAGGAGGCCAAGAGAGGGCAGAGATGTGAGCCCTCACACTGTCAACTCTTTGAACCAGTTCCAACAACTTCCTCTCTATGAGGTGCTTGTTATGTGACATAATAAGTCCTCTTTGTTTAAGCCAGTGGGGTTGGTTTCTCTGCTACTTAAAATTCATTCCTAACAGAGTCTGAGCTTAAGGCAAAATACCATATTTCAATAAAAGGCAAATAACAAACTGGGGAAAATATTTGCAAAATATGTCATAAAAGTTAATATCCCTACTGATGTAAAGGGCTCTATAATAAATAAGAGATAGATGAATGAAAAATGGAAAAGAATATGAATAGGAACATCAAAAAGTTCAAATGCCTAATAAGCTCGTGAAAAAATTTCAGCTTCACTAGTACTCAGAAAAATTTAAGTTAAAATAATAACCTAATGATTTATCACCTATAAAAATTGTTGGGCTTCCCTGGTGGCGCAGTGGTTGAGAATCCGCCTGCCGATGCAGGGGACACAGGTTCGTGCCCCGGTCCGGGAAGATCCCACATGCCGTGGAGCGGCTGGGCCCGTGAGCCATGGCTGCTGATCCTGCACATCCGGAGCCTGTGCTCTGCAACGGGAGAGGCCACAACACTGAGAGGCCTGCGTACCGCAAAAAAAAAAAAAAAAAAAAAATTGTCAAACACTGGAACAATTATGATATTTTCTGGAAAGCAATCTGGCAAAATATATCAAATGTCTTGGAATGTCCATGCTCTTTGGGAATCTGTGCAGAGAAATGGTTAAAGTGGTCCAAAGGTTTGCTACAAGGATGTCTCCTGCGGTTCTGCTGGTAATTGCAAAATGGTGCAAATGGCAGAAATGTGCAATAATACAGCTCTGGTTAAGTAAATTTATAGGATTGCCCACATTAAAAAATGTCTCCATTAACCTTCTGTAGTAGAGGTATATTTGTTGACACACAAAGATGTTCCTTATTCATCATTAAGTGAAGAGTAAGTTGCAAAACACTTTAGTAAGGATGAAAGATTTCTATTTCTGTCAATATGTATGTTTGTGTATTTATGTGTGTGAAAAACAGCATGGAAGAAAATGTATCGAGACATTAACATTATCTCTGGGCCTGGCCCACATTTTCTGATTATTTCTGTAATAAACATGTATTGCTTTTGAAATTAGAAAATCATGACTGTAAGAATATTCCTTGGTGAGCACAGAGTTGAAACACAGGGAATTAGGATTGATTATTTAATAGTATCTGGCCAAGATAAGCTGAGGTGTTTGTCTCATTATAAGGCTACCAGAACATTTTGAGTTATTCAAGCTTGTTCCTCTGCAAGATAATTCGTTGAACACAGCTGATGTCTGTTTCTGTGATTCTCCTTCGGCTGGCCTGTTCTGACAGACATATGTTTGCTTTAGATCGTTTAATGTTTTCAGGCCAGCTAAAGCCAACCCTTACAGTTCTAAGGGTCCTTCTGCTTTTAAGATAACTGCATTTCTTTTTTTTTTTTTAACTGCATTTCTTTGTTCTGATCCAGTCCAAGTGATTTAAAGTTGAACTTTCTGAAAGTAGTATGATTTCCAAGCTTCTGGGGGGAGATGAGGGTATGCCTCATTGTCGCACCTTAATATTGGCTGAGGGGTAGGTGTTGGATTCCTATAGAAAGATAATTAGGGCTCTGCCTTACGGTGGGAAAGCAAATGAGGGATCACAAAACAATCTTTTGATAACTCGAGTCTGTGAACTCCTGTGCTGACTTCTAATTTCCCGTTTAGCATATTTCTTAATACCTCAAGCCATGAGCAAAGACTGTATTTCCTTTACTGTATTTCTCAATCTCATTTCCAAGCAACACTAAAAATGAATATTTCCCTTAAGGCAATTATAATCATGACCTTGCATGTGCCAGTTGGAAATTCTCCAGAATTTCTTTTTTAATGATGGAAAATATGTTATTAAACTAACAGCATGACTGATAGGGAAGTAGGTTGCCTGGGAAAATATTGAAATTTATTATAATTACATCTATCAACCAGGGTCCCAGAAGGACATAGAAAACCTCTCAGGTGGTTCAAGAGAAGATTCCATAATGAAGGGACTCTACAGAGGAGTGGGCAGGGTTAAGAGAGGTCAAGGCACCAGAAATGAAAACAGTGGGAAGCTGTTATAGGCCCCGGCCTGAAGGGAAACGGGGGGCCCAGCGAGATTTGGACTCAGGCAGGGGTGCTCACCCTGGCGGAAGGAGTGTCATGGAGAGATGTTGTCACTTGCTGAGCCAGGCACCAAAGCATGAAGGGAACAGGGAAAAACTGCCTTGCTTCCTGTAGCCAGTGTCCTCTAGTGCCTCCCACTGACAAATCCTAGCAGAAACCAGCCAAAAGGGACCCCACGAGAGCTCTTCGGAGCATGGAGAAAGGCAGGAAGGGTGAGGAATGGATCTGAGGGCACAAGCGGAAGAATGACCATCTCCCTCCCTGAAGGGATGTTTTGTTCTTTGAAAGGAGAGAACACATCGAGGACAACTTTGGCAATGCTCAGCTATGCATCCTCAAGCTTCGTCTAAGTATGTTTTCAGAAATGTATCATTTTCAAGAGATACGGAAGAAAAATCAAGCCCACTGGAGTCTCAGAGAAATACACTGCTATGGACTGAATGTTTGTGCCCCACAGATTCATAGGGTGGAACCCTAACCTCCCAGTGGGATGCTATTTGGAGGGGAGGCCTTTGGGAGGTAATTAGGTTTGGACAAGATCATGAGAACAGGACACTCCTGATGCGACTACTGTCCTTGTAAGGAGAGTAAGAAACCAAAGCTTGCTCTCTCTCTCCACCATGTGAGGACACAGTGAGAGGGTGGCTGTCTGCAAGCCAGGAAGTGAGCCCGCATCAGAACCCGACCATGTTGGCACCTTGATCTCAGACTTCCAAGTCCCCAGAACTATGAGAAATAAATTACTGTTGTTAAGCCATGGTATTCTATCACAGCAGCCGGAGCTGACTAAGACACATACCTAAAATTAAAAATGCATCTATTGGGCTTCCCTGGTGGCGCAGTGGTTGAGAGTCCGCCTGCTGATGCAGGGGACACGGGTTCGAGCCCCGGTCTGGGAAGATCCCACATGCCGCGGAGCGGCTGGGCCCGTGAGCCATGGCCGCTGAGCCTGAGTGTCCGGAGCCCGTGCTCCGCAACGGGAGAGGCCACAGCAGTGAGAGCCCCGTGTACCGCAACAAAAAACAAAAAACAAACAAACAGAAAAAGCATCTATTGACGACAGTAGTAGCTATCGTTTATCAAGCACATGTTCGATGCCACGCACTGCCACGTGCTTTACCTGAACGAGCGCATTTAAGCCCTGCACCATTTGACATAGGCGGAAACTGTTGTCCAAGGAATTCTTCCTGTCTTGCTCCAGATCACATAGCCAGCCAGAGTGGAAGCTTCTATCACTGGAGGGCAGCTTCTGTCACTGGAGTGGAAGCTTCTATCACTGGAGGGCAGACTGCTGGAACTGGTGCAGTGCTGCCAAAAAACAGCACGCCCCACCGTGCTAATGCCCAGGCTACAGGGGCGGGTGTTGGGGTCCTCGGCCACAGGAGGGCTGTGTGGATCTGAGAGACCACTGAGGCACCCAGTGGTTTGCTTGTTATCATCTGGTTTCTCTCTCTGGGGCGACAGTAGGAACATGGTGGGTCTTGTCCATCACTGTCTCCATGCTCCTTGGCACACAAGCAAATACATGACGGGCACCCGATGGAACTGATAGTCACCTCGTGCTCCCTCATCATCGGGAAGCCTAGCTAAGTGTCTTTAGATCAGTGGTTTGGAGGTACAGTTGAACACTGAGAAAGGTTGTCACTTCTGGTCTGGATTACTAAGGTTAGTAGCCCACTAGATGGCTCTGCCAGGGCGCTGTGTAGCGGGGCCAGCGTCATTAGCATGACGACGGAGCCAGATGGAGGCATGACACATGCAGAACCAACCAGATGTCATTTAAATGTCTGTAAGAGTTGTGGCCTGGCCATAAGGAAGATCAAAAGAATTCAAATTCCGGCATGCAGCGAGGGGTTAGAGAAGTTTAACTGAAAGCTTAATGGGGATGCAGGTTTCCATCACACCCCATCAGGCAGTAATGTTGAAAGAAGATTTGGAAGATTAGGTCATGCTTCCACTTGAACCCAGGCAGCCAGGGCTTCAAGACTAACACTCTCTGTAAGGTGAGGACCTGAAGTCCCTTGGTGTCTGACTACAAAAGCTCACAGGTCCACCAGGGCTGCAGGTAAGATTGTCTGGGGCAAACACAGGCTCTGACAAACGCAGGCTCCTCTGGAACACGCTGCCTGGCCAATAAGTGATTCCAACACCTTGAGAAGACAACCCAGGTTTTGGGGGATGATGAAATCGTTCCTTCAATGGGTGAGCTATATTCCTAGTCCTAGGAAAGTTTAGAATTAGGCATGGAGCTGTTTAAGTAAATCAAACCATCATATTCATACTTTTGTGTAGTTCAGGAATACATTTGAAATCATTGAGGAAGTCTGGGTGTGCTTGGATTTCACTGTTTGTCATGAAGGAATTGGCTGTATTAGCACAAAGACAGACTAGCCTTGTGATTTCAATTTTAAATGTGTAATTAAGTAATTGATTCTAGACTTGTGATTTAAATTAAGTACAAACATTTGATTAAATTTATAAACAGTATTGGAATGTTTAAGTGAACTGAGAATCACAGTATTTATAGGTTTAATTTGTTAGATTGATTACAGTTATTTAAGTACTTGGAAAGGCTTTACTGCTTAGGATAGGCATTTGAAGTAGTTCAAAAGAAAACTGAACACATTAAATTTATAACTGCAGTTTTACATATTTGAGGGAATTTAGTTAACCAAGATGTAAATGGGAGTGATTTTTTAAAGGAGTTTTAGTCTGTGTAATTGATATAATTGGTCATTAATGAAAGAAAAAGTGAAATTAATTATTCTTGTTTTACTACATGTATAAATGGACTAAGAGTTGTAATTTGAACTTGGAGGTGCAAGGAAAACTCGGTTTGAAAATCTGGCATGGCTTCCTCCTTTCCAATTCCCTAACATCTTTGCCCAAGAGGCTCAGGGGTCCCTGTGGCTTTATGAAATCAGTGGAGGGGCTGCCCACGAGGTCTTGGTGACAGGCAGTGAGATGTGCCACCAACTCTCTAGAAGGGATCAGGGACTTACACTGCTTACAAGGTCAAAAGGAGATCTGGCTCCGCCTCTGGGGCAGGTGAACTCAAGAAAGCCACACATACTCTTTCTAAAAAGAAATATCCTCGGAGACAGGGGCCAGGATTGGATAAAACCAGACTACGCCTGAGAGAGCCCAAGATACATCACCCTCACCCACAAACTTGCCCCCTTTACGCTTCTGCCTAGGTCAGAACTCTGGCCCTAGAGTAATATTAACTATTGCTATTTGTCTAGACACCATCACCACTTAACTCTGCCTTCAGTTCATATGGCAGCTGGTCTAAAGGAATTATCATTTGTATTTTAAAGACAATGAGCATTACTCAGCTTTTAATAATGCGCAGATCTGGGGCCTGACAGGACATAACAGAAGGTACACTCATCTGGCTGGCAGTAATTAGAAACGGAGTGACATGTTTTGAGCCAAGGAATTAAACAGCCCCCCAAAAGGAAGAGTCAGTACTGTAAGAATGACACACCAGTTATATCTCAGTTATCTACTGGAATCTCCAGCTACACTCACACCTGGATAAATAAACTACAAGCAGCATCTCCAAACATGCACCACAAGTCAGGACAAGTGTGACATCAATGTGGTAGGTACCCAGTAAGAACCTGTGACGTGCTTGGACACAAGGGGTTACATCTAGTGTCTCAGAGCTGGTTATGATGAGGCAAGCACAATGCCCTCCACGTAGTGACTTTAGTTAAGTTGAGCAAAGATAAAACCGAAATTATGTGGATTCCAATTCAATGGGACAGGGACTGAGTAAAAGATGTTTTCCCCCATGGACAGTATAATTTATTTTAGACCCCAAATTGGCGTGGTATAATTGATATGCATCTGAACAGACTTTCCAAAACACACTCATATCCTTGAGAAGCACTACCATGCTATAACTGATAGGAAATATGTCTGTAATTTTCGAAGGCAATCTAAGGATTTCCAATGGTTATCTTAATTTTTAAAAAAAATGTACTTGAGAGTAAAAAAAAAAAATCTTTTAGTAAGACCATCTTTTTCATCTACCAATTAGATGCACTTTCCTGGAGTGGGAAGTGAGATGGGGGCCATCTTCCCCGCATTGGTTGTTACTGCTGACAGGCAGAGTCGTGTGTAGTCTGGGTTTATTCTCAAGCGTCCAGTCACTAGGGTTACCAGTTTTTTTTCTTTTCTTTTTTTTTTTTTTTTTTTTTTTTTGCGGTATGCGGGCCTCTCACTGTTGTGGCCTCTCCCGTTGCGGAGCACAGGCTCCAGATGCGCAGGCCCAGCGGCCATGGCTCACGGGCCCAGCCGCTCCGCGGCATATGGGATCCTCCCAGACCGGGGCACGAACCCGTATCCCCTGCATCGGCAGGCGGACTCCCAACCACTGCGCCACCAGGGAGGCCCGGGTTACCAGTTTTGAGTGCCTTGGTGAGATGGCTGGCTGGTTCCCTGACATCTGAATTGCAGCCGGGATGGGGGTTGTTTTTGAACTCAACACTTCCAGTGACAGCCTCCTGCAGTCCACCTGCTTGGTTGTGGCAAAGGTAGAACCCCCCAGGAGATCCACTTTGGTGGTCTTGCTTTGGGGGGGTCATTCCCAGAGGTCAGCCTGAAGAAGGCAACTGCAGCCTCTCAACAATTCTTTAAGCCTGAGCTCCCTGTATTGAATCTCTTTCTGCTTAAGATAACAGTGGTTTCTGTTTCCTGGCTCTGAACTCTGACACAGTGGAAAGGAGAAAGGGCGACAGTGGAAAGAAAATCCAAAGGAAGTAATGAGAGGACTTGACATTATGATGTGGAGACAAGGCAGTGAGAGGTGCCTGAGAAGGTACTTGGAAATGAGGAGCACCATGAGGGAGGGAGAGGTGAGGTTTGTTCAGTTTTAGACTCTGCTTTCGCCATGTTAATGGATCATGTAAGGACAAATGGCTATGGAAGGACTGGAGAGTGACAGGGCCTGAGGACAGAGATTTAAGTCATCAGCAAAAATCTAGTAACTAAAAGTGTGTGGGGTTAGATAAATTCCCTGCAGAAAACATTGCAAAGAAAAGAACTGAGAATAATTCCTTATTATTTTATATTTTTATACTTCTAAAATAGGGAATTCCCTGGTGGTCCAGTGGTTAGGACTCAGTACTTTCACTGCTAGGGCCCGGGTTCGATCTCTGGTCGAGGAACTATGATCCCGCAAGACACGTCGCACGGCCAAAAAAAAAAGTTTGCTTAAAATAGAAGTATAACACAGTAAAGGGCACACATCTTCGATACTCAATTCAATGAACTTTTACATAGTAAACACAGTTGAATAAAGATCTAAAACATTACTGTCACCCAGAAACTTTCCTCATGCTTCCTGCCAGCCAAAAACCCTTCCAAAGGTAATCATTACTCTGATTGCCATCACTGCTGATTCTTCCTAGTTACTGAATTTTATAAATGAAGTCGTGCAGTATGTATTCTTTTGTATCTGCATTTGGGTTTTTTTTTTTAACTTAACATGGTATTTGTGAGTTTCATCCATGCTGAGCATTTACCAATAGCTTGCTCATTTTTATAGTGTATTATAGTATTTTTATATAGTATTCCATTGCATGCCTATCCCACATTATATTTATGTATTCTACTCTTGATGTGCATTTGTGTTATTTTTAGTTTGGGGTATTATGAACAGTGTTACAAAGAACATTCTTCTTGCATGTGTCTTTTGATGCATTTCGGCTGGGTGCATAACTAGGAGTGGAAGTGTTGGGGAACAGGGTATGTGTTTAACAGATTCTGCCAGACGATTTTCCGAAGTGGTTTTTTCAGTTAACTTTTGCTGCATCACAAACCACCTGGAGATGTAGTGACTTAAAACAATAACTCACTATTCTTTGTGTCAGCCGAGTGGACCGAACTCATCTGGGATGGTTTGTTTGTGCTCCGTGTGTTTGGGCTGGGCTCAGTCCTGCATTAGCAGTCAGCTGGTGGCTGGGGGACTCACCCACTTCTCTGGCAGTTGGCTGGTTGTCTGTAGGAGAGATGGAGCTAACTGGACGACGAGTCACTCTGGCAAGCCAGCCGGGGCTCATTCACTTGGTGGTGGTAGCAGGGTTGCCAAGAGCAGAAAATGAGAGCAAACTCCAACATACCAGCTCTTCTCAAGGCCTCTTCTGGTATCACATTTGCTAATGTCCCATCATCCAAAGCATGTCACACGGCCAAGCCCCGTTTCAAGGAATCTCCATAGACCTTTTGGAGGGAGAAACTGCAAAGTCAGTTGCAAATCATATGTGTCAATTGTAAATGCACACACAGATGGGAAGAACTCGTGGCCATTTGAAAATCTGCCACAGTACTTGTTCCAATTTACGCTCCTACCAGCAGTGATGAGAGGTCAGTTGCTCATGTCCTCACCAATACTTGGTATTACCAGTCCTTTTCATTTTAGCCATTCTGTTGGGTGAGGGGTGGCATTTTGTTGTGTTGTTAATTTTCATTTTCCTGGTGACTAATGCTATCGAACACCCTTCATGTGTTGATTATCTATTTGAATATACTTTTTTGGAAGAGGTTATTCAAGCCTTTGTCCAATTTTAACTGAATTATCTGCCTTCTCAATTATTTATAGGATACACCCAGATACATACATATATAGGCATTATTTATGTATTCTCACAGCTTGTTGCTTGCCTTTTCATTATTTTAATGGTACTTCTGATAAATAGAAGTTCTTAATTTTAATAAAGTCCAGTTCTCATCTTCTACTTTACATTTAGTGTTTTTTGCGTCCTATTTAGGAACTCTTTGCCTACCCCAGGTGATAAAGATATTATTAACTTCTAGAAGCTGTATTATTTTACCTTCACAGTTAGATCTATGATCCATCTGGAATTGATTTTGGGGTGTAGAGGATTAAGGTTAATTTTTTCCCATATTGATCCACCACCATTTATTGAAAAGACTACATTTTTTTTCTGAACTCTCTAGTATATTCCAGTGACTTATTTTATATCCTTTCACCAATACCACAGTTATTGAATTTAGCTTTCTAATAAATCTTGATATCTGGTAATGGAAGCCTTCCAAGTTTTTTTTCTTCATCAAGATTGTTTTCACTTGTCTTGGCCCTTTGCATTTCCATATAAATTTAAAAATCAATTTGTCAATTTCCAACTTGTCAGTGACCTACAGGCATTTTGGGGGGGGTTGCATTAAATCTATTGATTGTTTTGGATAGAATTAACCCTTAAAATTTTGGGTCTTCTTATCTTTGAACTTGGAATATTCTTTCATTTATTTAGGTCTATTTAAAATACTCTCACGAATGTTTTGTAGTATTCAGTGAAAAGACCTTGTGTGTTTGATTTATTCCTATCCATTTGATGATTTTTGCTGTTATTGTAAATGGTATTGTCTTTTAAATTCCCCTTTTTCTGTCATAAAGAAATAGAGTGTTTGATTCAGAACTGTCTTGTTGCCTCTTGAGGGTAATATGTTTTTTTCTCTATTTACTATTCGGATTTTTCCCCTTTAACTCCAGTTTTCAGCAGTCTTAATATGATGTGCCTAAGTGTGGCTTGCTTTTGTATTTTCTTGCTTAGAAGTCATAGAACTTCTTGAATCTGTGGCTTGATGTCTTTTGTCAGTTTGGGGAAATAGTTTCTGCCCCATTCTTTCTCTTCTTCTGGAATTTTAATTACAGATATGTTAGAATTTTCCACAGTGTCCCATATGTCTCTTTCATTTTTTCTCTAGTTTTCTTTTTTCCTTCTCTGTGCTTCAATTTGGCTTTGTGAACTGACTTATCTTCAAGTTTGCTAATTCTCTCTTCTGCTTTTAATCTATAATTAAATCTAGTTTTTGAATTCTCAATTCAGTTATATTTTTCAGTTCTTGAACTGCCATTTAATACTTTTTTAATAGACTCCAGTTCTTGGTGAAATTCTCCACATTTTTATCTATTTCCATGACCATGTCAATCAGAGTTATTTTAAAGTGTGTGTCTGAGGACTTCAATGTCTGGATCACTCTATTGTTTTGGCTTTTTTTTTTCTCTTGAATTTTGGTCATGGGTCATATTTTCTGGCATGTCTGGTAGTTTGGATTGAATGATGCACATTGTATGTAAACAATTATAGAGACTCTAAATGACGATTAACTTCCCACAGAGAAGATTTACTTTATATCGACAGCTTGATCCAATCAGGAGTTCAGCTGACTGGAGATGAGTTTCAGGTTTTGTAAGGGCTGTTTTATCTCTGAGTTATCACACCCTTCCTCGTAGGGTGGGACCTTTCAGGGGTCTCAATTGAAAGTTTAGATTCTGTGCCAGGGCCCTTCATTTTTGGAGGGTCCTGAACTCCAAGTTTTGTCTTCCTAGTACCAGGAGACCACTAAGACCATGGTGACCCTTTTAGCCTGAGAAGCTCTCTGTTGGGTGGTTGCTTGGTTTCTTCCTCTTGGACTGTGCCTACTTAGTTTAGGAATATGTCAATGCCTTGAGGGAAAATCGCACAGGGAAAATGGGCTGCCTCCTCAAATCCTTTCAGTTTGATAACCCTGACTTCCACTTTGTTCCTCTGCAGCCCAGTAAGACGCCTGCAACACTAGATCATCCATCCATCTATCTATCTATCTATCCTCTACACCTCAGCAAATTCCCTGGGGAAAATAGCAGTGGCAACTATCTGGCTCACCACAGTGCATTTTTTTTCCTCTCCAGGATCTTGACCCCTTCAGTCCAGGCTGCTTTGGTTACTCTCTGTTGTTTTAATAGCTGTTTTATTTGGAGGGAGTGTTGGTTTTTTTTTTTTTTAATTTTATTTATTTGTTTATTTTTGGCTGTGTTGGGTCTTCGTTTCTGTGCGAGGGCTTTCTCTAGTTGTGGCAAGCGGGGCCCACTCTTCATCGCGGTGCGCAGGCCTCTCACTGTCGCGGCCTCTCTTGCTGCGGAGCACAAGCTCCAGACGCGCAGGCTCAGTAGTTGTGGCTCATGGGCCCAGTTGCTCTGTGGCATGTGGGATCCTCCCAGACCAGGGCTCGAACCCGTGTCCCCTGCATTGGCAGGCAGATTTCCAACCACTGCACCACCAGGGAAGCCCGGGAGTGTTTTTATAGCTTTTTTTGTGGGAGAGTTAGTCTGATACAAGCTACTTATTTATAGGTGTGATAGAAGTTTCCCATTCCTTAATGTTTAAAGAATACTGTGTTGTCAGAAATATGTATTATGCAAAGGGAAAGTTCTTTTGTTCCTGGGCAAGGCGTCTTGAGATGCTTATGTGTCTTCTGAGCCTCACTACTTTGTCATTTGACCTTAGGCAGATGTGGAGAGTTCTGACAATTTGGTCACAGCTTTTGTAACTTTCCATTAGTCGCTGGGGACCTGAAGTTCCTCAATCTGATCTCTTGGGAACAGAATGGTTTCTGTGGCTGCTTAGCAGCTGGGAGTGTGACTATGGAGCAATAGATGATCCTCCAAGAGTGGGCAGGGATTCCCCTTGCAGACTCCACTGGGATAAAATATGGGTTTGTGTCATCCAAAATGCAACAAGGGCAACTGGCTTAAATAAATAATTCCCTGTTAAGATATGGCCATTGCTGTGCCTCGGGAAATTGTTTCCATAGGAAACAACAATAAAAATAGCATTATTTTTAAACTGAGAAGAAATGACAATTTGTTATCCAGATTTTAAAATAACACAGAACAACAAAGGAAATGTTTGAAGATTCAGCTATATTTTGATTTTACAGCCTCCTTGCTGTATTCCTTTTTTTTTTTTTTTGCATTACACGGGCCTCTCACTGTTGTGGCCTCTCCCGTTGTGGAGCACAGGCTCCGGATGCGCAGGCTCAGCGGCCATGGCTCACGGGCCCAGCCGCTCCGTGGCATGTGGGATCTTCCCGGACCGGGGCACTAACCTGTGTCCCCTGCATCGGCAGGTGGACTCTCAACCACTGCGCCACCAGGGAAGCCCTTGCTGTATTCTTTAGATTACATTACCTGGAACCACAAAGTGGATCGTACTCCAGTGTTCATGTAAGAGGGAGGTTGGAAATAAGGGGTGTGAGTGGGTGGTAGTCCATCCTACTCTTAGGAACAATTAAAGTTGCAATCACTTTAGTATCTTATTTTATGATCATAATTTAGAGATAAGGGTTTTTTTTTCAAATTATGTAATCTTCACTGTTCTTATCATTAAACTCCTCTTCTGAAGAGATGGAGAAGAGGTAGTTCCTTGTAACCTGCATGTGCTTGAAAAAGGAATTGAAATATCTTCAGCCTTTCCTATAGGTCAAAAATATGAAACTGACACTGCAATCAAATGTTTCAATTTTTTGTCTATTGAAAGGTTTTCTTAAGTTGTTGAGGTTTCTTTCAGCTGGCTGAGTTATCAACCAACAGTCATGAGCTTTTCTTCTCAAAAGAAATAACTTGTTTTTGATAAGAGCAAATGACTCCAATTTTTCTTCAATATTTTTGACTTGTTTTCTACAGGTATCCAGAAATTACCATCTGCTTAAAGAACTATTCTAAAAACATGTCCTCTCCCTTCTGATCACAGAATTACGGACATCCGATTATGAGCAATGTGAAAAGCTAATATTTTAAAAACTGATTTATTTTAACGATTACTTTCTGCTTTCTGGTGGAGGAATTAGAGACAGATTTAGAGGAAGCAGGGTCAGATATGGGAGCTAGAGAGTCCTGGGAGAATGTACAGACGAATGGACTTTCTCATCAATGCTCATGTCACCCAATCACAGGTGTGAAATTGACCACTCAATCCTTCTATCCTCCAACTTTAAAGAGACAAAGAATTTTAGAATTTTATTTAACAGACAACAATTGAAGGTGAATTCAAATAACACCTCCATCATGGGACAGAGCTGTGCTCAGAAATGACTCCAGGGTGAATTCTGATTGCCTCAGACAATCCTCTCCTAGAAGCTGGTCAAAACAGCACTCAGAGATACCTGTCCAAAGGGAAGTGGGCTATTATCCTTGCCACAGCTGTTCGGTAATCAAAACCTCTTTGGCATCTGAGCATCTGGGCACGCCCAGCTCTGTCTGCTATTGCTAAAGAATTTCAGCACCCTGAGGGAAATACGAGATGATGGGAATAAAGAGGTTGGTGCTGGTGATGCTTTGCTGTTTAGAGATAGCTTGAAAAGAGCTGGAAGGAATAACACAAAGAAACAAAGGTTGGGGCTTCCCTGGTGGCTCAGTGGTTGAGAGTCCGCCTGCCGATGCAGGGGACACGAGTTTGTGCCCCGGTCTGGGAAGATCCCACATGCCGCGGAGCGGCTGGGCCCGTGAGCCATGGCCGCTGAGCCTGTGCTCCGCACCGGGAGAGGCCACAACAGTGAGAGGCCCGCGTACCGCAAAAAAAAAAATGAAACAAAGGTGGAAAAGCAGCTGTTATTATGATTTTGTGGTAAAAAGAATCTCCATTTATTAAAATTCTTCCTACCCCCTCAAAGCTAAAGTTTAAAGCTACCTCCTTTCAGACAACATCTGGTTGCCCCAGCAAGGAGTGAACACCTGGACCCTCTCATACAGCATTTATGTGCCACAGTTAGGTGTTGATAACTCTCTGTGTGCCTAATTTGTTTTACCAGGGTGCAGGTTCCTCAGGGGGAGATATAATGTCTAAAGTTACTTAGCGCCCTCTGTAGATCCAGAAATGACCTTAAATCAACTTGTATGATCTTGTGTGATAACTTGTGTGATCTCAAGCAAATAACGTAACTCTTCTATGCCTCAGTTTCCTCAATAAAAAAGGAATATTAAATACTCCCCTAACTGGGATTTGGGGATTATATAAAAATTAAATAAAAAATTAAGTAAAGTGTGTTGTATGCTGCTTGGCACATGATACTCCAATACATGTATTGTTTTACATATGTATATATATATACACACATTATATATATACATATAATCATATATATATATGATTGCCAAACATTGATGATATGCCATTCCAGGGCCACCTGGCTAAGGTGAAAGAAGAAAGAGCAGTGCCTGACATGCTTTCTAAACACATACCCCTCCCTCTCTCTCTCCTTCTCTTTTTGTCTGTTTAGTTTTTATTGTGTCCTCATCCCAAGGGAACCTGGCTAAGAGGTAGGGAAACTAGACAAGAAAGCACGTTCCCTAGTAGTCAAATAAGCTTATAAACATGTTCTTGCGACACTGGGAGCCCTTCTAATAACAAACCTTGCTGGCTGCTGTCATCCTCTGTGCTGTTCTAGAGGGGCTACGAAGTGATCTCATTGTCAAGGCCTTTGGTTTATAGAAACATCTTTGCCATTAATCAAAGACTACAGGCTAATTGACATCACACACTAGAATGGGTCCAGAAACATCTCAGGCACCATGCAGAATACAGCAGCTTGCTCCATGTTGCTAAGGTACTCTTCTCTGGGTTTCTAGGGTAATAGGCATCTTGACATCCCCAGGTTTGTATTCAGGCTATCCCTAGTATGATGACAGTCTGCGGCTATACCTGAAGGTCGGTAATTTCTGTCACTCTTCATGACTTTGCTGCATTCCTTGCACACTGCCCATCCTTTCCACAAACCCCTACAAACTGGCCTCACCACTCCTTCAAGCTGTTCTCGGAAGACAGCATGACCTCCTCACTTCCAAGTGCAACATCCTCCTGCTGCTAGACTCCGTGCAGACCTTCTCTGCGACGTTTCACACTGGGTAATGCCCTGTTCCTCCTAGAAGTTTGCCCTTCGTTGGCTTCTTCGGAATAACACTCCAGGTCTCTTCCTCTGGACGATCCTCCTTTGTTGCCTTTGCTCACTCCCACCTTCTGTCCCTTAAATATCAGCATTCCCCAAGGTTCTACCCTGAGCTACATTCTTTCCTTGCTCTATATATTTATTCCCACTTGAATCCATCCACTCACATGCTTATTAAAATAATGGACCAGGGGCTTCCCTGGTGGCGCAGTGGTTGAGAGTCCACCTGCCGATGCAGGGGTCATGGGTTCGTGCCCTGGTCCGGGAGGATCCCACATGCCGCGGAGCGGCTGGGCCTGTGAGCCATGGCCGCTGAGCCTGCGCGTGCGGAGCCTGTGCTCCACAACGGGAGAGGCCACAACAGTGAGAGGCCCGCGTACCGCAAAAAAAAAATAATAAAAATAAAAATAAATAAATAAAAAATAAAATAATGGACCAATATAGAAAAGCCTAACGGAGAAAGTAAAAAAAAAAAAATCACACAAAACATTAAAGGTGACATTTATCGTCTATCTATATTTATGCATATAGTTGAACGATTTTATCAAAATTGGATCATTCTATACTTGTGTTTAAATTGATAATATGGTTTGAATACTGTAGGTCAACACAGGATTTTTGCCATCACTTCAAGTGGACCATATATTTTTTTTTTTTTTTTGCGGTACGCAGGCCTCTTACTGTTGTGGCCTCTCCTGTTGCGGAGCACAGGCTCTGGACGCGCAGGCTCAGCGGCCATGGCTCACGGGCCCAGCCACTCCGCGGCATGTGGGATCTTCCCGGACCGGGGCATGAACCCGTGTCCCCTGCATCGGCAGGCGGACTCTCAACCACTGCACCACCATGGAAGCCCAGTGGACTATATTTAAGTGTATTAGTTCTTTGCTAGGGCTGACATAACAAAGTATCACAGACTGGGTGGCTTAAACAATAGAAATTTATTTTTCCACAAATCCGGAAGCTAGAAGTCTGAGATCAACGTGTCAGCAGGGTTGGTTTCTTCTGAGGTCTCTCTCGTTGGCTTGTAGATGGCCATCTTCTCTCTGTGCCTTCACATGATCTTCCTCTGTGTATGCCTATGAAAATGGATTAGGGCCTAGCATGTTTAAAGGCCGTATCTCCAAATACAGCCATATTCTGAGGTACTGGGGATTAGGATTTCAATATATGAATTTGGGTGGGAGGGGACACACTTCAGCCCATAGCACATATATTTTAAAAAACAATTCTTCATTCATACCATTTTTTTCCCAAATATTTAAACAATGCCATGAGAGTTGTCGTTCTTCCTTGGTTTTGGAATTTTCCTTTCTTGCCTTTGATTAAGGATGAATAAAGGTCCAGACCAAATGTCAGATTCCACATTAGTTACAGTATTCCTTTATCTGTGACCCCTTGCTCTATTGTGTATACCATCATTGTGGCAATTGTCTGCCTTATGGGAGTGTCTTTAGTTACCTTCTGGATGCTACATTTAATATCAGAGACTAGTTCTTACCCGTCTCTGCACTCCCATAGTCTAGCACATGCCTGGGACTCTGAGGATAGATGGATAAGATATAGCTCATCAATATTACTCAAATTTATCTTGGGTGCCCAAAGCTTTTAAGGTTCAAACCTTAAATTTTTCATATCATTTAGACTCCTCTTGTCTCCTTTTTTCTTCCCCATCTCCTCTTCTATAGTCTTGTTTTCAGCTTACAAGAGATTTTTCAAAGCTTTGCCTCAAGCTCACTGAACATCTGTGTTAATCTAGATAGTTAGATTTGTTTCACTATTAAGATACCAAAGTTAAAAAAATGGAATTTTTATTACTTACTTTCCCTTTTGCCAGGAGGATGATAAACATTTACCAGAGAAAAGTTGATTGAGATCATGGTAAGTTTTTCTTGTGATGATGGATTTACATGTAGACAGAGCCATCCATAATGGGGCCTCGACAATACTGATGTGTAACTTAGCACTTTAACCTATTTACATTTTTCTAGTAAATTAAACATGTCTTCTTCTGTTCCAGGTATTCCATTTCTTACCTGTGCTTGATAATGCCCATATTTTGCCTAAACCTCAACAATCAACCTTGCTAATAAAGTGCTGCTCTGAGTATGAGGGTGTCCCTCATCAACAGAGGACAAAGCCACAGAGTGAGAATTATAACTAATTCTCACTAATTATAGAATAGGAAATGTCAAAAGAGAAAGTCCCTTACATTTGGTGGTTTCCAGAGGATAGATTTTTAACTGAGAAAAATATATTGTTTGGAAATTCTTTTATTCATTTCTAAATAAACTGGGGTATGGAGATAAAAAGGTAATCCTGTTCTTCCAAAAAATATTAAGAAATACTGCAGGAATATAAAAAAGTTTAGATAATGATATAATAAAGATATAAAAACTCCTTCCTATCAGCCATGCAGCTTGGACTCCTGATCCTCGTTTTCTTCTTTCCTTCCTCCTTCTCTTGCAAAAAGAATACCCTGAATTTTGTGTTTAGCATGCCTTAGGGTTTTGGGGGGAATTTTAGTATATACTTATATATGTATATAATCATAAACAGTATATCCTGTAGTAATTCATATAAAAGATATATTTTTGTGACCTTCAGCAAATTTCTCTTTTCATTCAATATATTTTTGAAATTTATGTTTATTATTATAGTTTTAATTATTCCATTTCACTCTATATAATATTCTATTGAATAAATAGCTCACAATTTATTTACCTAATCCCCTATTAATGGACATATAGGCTATTTCAAGTTTTAATTTTTTTTTACTATTTAAAAAACAACAGGGGCCTCCCTGGTGGCGCAGTGGTTGAGAGTCCACCTGCCGATGCAGGGGATACAGGTTCGTGCCCCGGTCTGGGAGGATCCCATATGCCGCGGAGCGGCTGGGCCCGTGAGCCATGGCCGCTGGGCCTGCGCTTCCGGAGCCTGTGCTCCGCAACGGGAGAGGCCACAACAGTGAGAGGCCCACATACCGCAAAAAGAAAAAAAAAAAAAAAACAACAGGACTTTCCTGGTGGCGCAGTGGTTAGGAATCCACCTGCCAATGCAGTGGACACGGGTTTGATCCCTGGTCCAGGAAGATCCCACATGTCGCGGAGCAACAAAGCCCATGTGTCACAACTACTGAGCCTGCGCTCCAGAGCCCGCGAGCCACAACTACTGAAGCCCGAGTGCCTACAGCCTGGGCTCTGCAACAAGAGAAGCCACCGCAATGAGAAGCCCAGGCACCACAACGAAGAATAACCCCCACTCACTGCAACTGGAGAAAGCCTGCATGCAGCAATGAAGACCTAATGCAGCCATAAATAAATAAATAAATAAATAAAAATTTTTTTAAAGGTAAGCTTTATAAGAAATAAGAAAATAAAAATAAATAACAACAACAATGCTTCAGTGAATGCTCTTGTACCTGTCTTCCTAATAGTACTAAAGGCCTAGATGGAGGCAGTATATAAGAATTCTATTGTTTCACTTCCTCACCAGCAGTGGTATTCTTTCAATCATGGTTATTCATCATCATCAACATTTACATAAAGACTGTGACAAGTATGCATATTTTAATCCCTACAGAAACTACTAAAAAAATAAGGCAAAGAGGAATAGGTTAAAAGCCCATCGATGAGTTAAAATGGAATATTGAATTTTTTTTTGATAAAACCAAAAGGAGTAACAAAGAATCAAAATATCAGAGCAGACAAATAGAAAACAAATAAAAATGGTAGACCTAAATCCAACCATATCCATAATTACATTAAATATACATGTACTAAACACTCTCATTAAAAACAGAGACTGTCAGATGAGGTAAAAAAGCAAGACTTAAGTACATGCTGTTTAATAAATTACCTTTATGTAAAGTTTCAGAGGACTTGAAAGTCAAATAATGGAAAAATATGTACCGTGCAAACAGTACACATAAGAAAACTGAGCTGGCAAATTAATACTATAAAAAATGACTTCAAGACAAGGAATATAACCAGAGAAAAGAAGAACACTTATAACAACAAAATGGTCAATTCATTGGGAATATATAACAGTTAAACAATTATAAATGTATATGCTCCTAATTACAAGGCTTAAAAAACATGAAGCAAAAACTGATAGAACTAAAGGGAAAGTAGACAAAACATTGCTGGAGATTTTAACACCTACCTCTCAGTAACTGTTAGGACAACCAGAGAAAACAGTAAGGGTGTAAAAGACCTGGCAAAATTATCAACCATCTTGAACTAGTTGACATTTAAAGAACACCACACATAAGAATGGCAGAAACACATTCTTTCCAAGTGCACCTGGAATCGTAACAGGCTGACCATATGCTTGAAAATAAAACGAGTTCCAATAAATTTAAAAGGATTGAAATCTTACAGCCCATTCTCTGATCTCAAAATTATTAAATTAAAAGTCAGGGGGCTTCCCTGGTGGCACAGTGGTTGAGAGTCCGCCTGCCGATGCAAGGGACACAGGTTCGTGCCCCGGTCCGGGAAGATCCCACATGACGTGGAGCGGCTGGGCCTGTGAGCAATGCCACTGAGCCTGTGCTCTGCCAAGGGAGAGGCCACAACAGTGAGAGGCCCGCATACAACAACAACAACAAAAAAAAGTCAGTAACTCTAAGATACTTAGAAATTTAACAACTCAATTCTAAATAAACCATGGATAAAAGAAGAAATCACAAGGACAATTAGAAGATACTTTGAATTATGATAATAAAGATACAACGTATCAAATTTTGTGGGATGTAGCTAAGGAGATTCTTGGAGGGAAGTTTATAGTTTTAAATATTTATATTAGAAAAGAAAAAAGGTTTACAATCAATCTAAGGTTCTACCTTAAGAATCTAGAAGAATATGAACAAATTAAACCCAAAGTAAATAGATGGAAGGTAATTATAAAGGTAAGAACAGACATAAACGAAATAGAAAATAAACAATAGCTTAAATTAACAAGGCAAAAATTTGGTTTTCTGAAAAAAAATAATAAAACTGATAAACCCTTAGCAAGATTGATTAAGAAAATTGCCAGTATCTACAATAAATGATCTTATGGACATTAAATAAATAATGACAGAATATTATGAACAAACTTATGCCAATATATCCAACAACTTAAATGAAATAGAAAAATTTCTTTAACAGTATAACTTACCCAAACTGACACAAGATGAAATAAAAAATAAGAGTAGTTCTATACCTTTTGAAGACATTGAGTTTGATATCATAATCTTTTCCTCAAATAGAACTCCAGAACCAAATAATTAGCTGGTGAATTCTATCAAACATTTAATAAATAAACAATACCAACCCTACCAAACCTTCTCAAAAAAATAGATGAAGAAACAATTCCCATCTTGTTTTTATGAGGTCAGGAGAATCCTGAACTCAAACTTGACAAAGACATGACCTCCCCCAACCCCCGCAAAAAAAAAAATCAGTAGCCAATAACTCTCATTAACATAGATGTAAGTTTTTTCACAAAATATTAGTAATCCAAATCCAATAATATATGAAAAGGACAATGCATTTTGACCAAATGAGGATTATGTTAGAAATGTAAATTTTAGCATTCAATTATCAATCAATGTAATACGTCATACTAACAGAATAAAGGAGAAAATGAATTATCTCAATAGGTGCAGAAAGAATATCTTACAAAATTCAGCATCCATATATATAAGAACTCTCAGCAAACCAGTAGTAGAGGGAAACCTCCTCAACCTGATAAAGGCATCTATAAAAATCCCAAAGGTAACATCATATTTAATGATGACATAGTTGTTGCTTTACCCCCAACATTGGGAACATGCAAGGATGTACACTTTTTTTTCTCTAAAACAAAACAAAAGAACTGTAAATCATTAATTAACTCTAGTTTGCTGGTTTGCTTTTCATGGTGGCACGGGTTAGCAGTTCCAAAACTTTTTTGTACTCTAGACTTGAAGAAATGAATAAATACATTGAGAATAATGGAAGGAATGAGCTACAAATATAGAAAGTGAGAAGCATGCATTACAGCTTGTAGTTTTTGATTGGAAGTGCATTTTATCAGTTTGAAAACATGGTTTTTAGCATTGACAAAAATAAATATCTGTGCCTATGTTTTAATATATATATAAATAGACAGAGATATATAAACACATATGTGTTTTCCACTAAAAGGAACTAGGACCCCTTGGAGAAATGACAGATTGCAGGGCTGGGACAGGAAAAGTACAGGGGGAGCCTGGAACATCTGACTGAGGCAGTTATGGAAGCAAGTGCTCAAGGAGTGACTGGGTCATGTCAAATTTCACAGGAGTTAGCATGAAGGGGCTCATGCTAGCCAAACCTGGAACAGTTTGAACGTCAAAATAACTATTGACAGATTATAGTTGTAGTTATTTATAACTAAACAATAGATTAGGGCTTCCCTGGTGGTGCAGTGGTTGAGAATCTACCCGCCAATGCAGGGGACATGGGTTCGAGCCCTGGTCTGGGAAGATCCCACATGCCGCGGAGCAACTGGGCCCGTGAGCCACAGCTACTGAGCCTGCGCGTCTGGAGCCTGTGCTCTGCAACAAGAGAGGCCGCGATAGTGAGAGGCCCACGTACTGTGATGAATAGTGGCCCCCGCTTGCCACAACTAAGGAAAGCCCTCGCACAGAAACGAAGACCCAACACAGCCAAAAATAAATAAATTAATTAAAAAGAAAAAAACAATAGATTATATCCCATTGAATAATAAAAGTATCTATGAGGCCACACTGATATAAATAAACCAGTGAATCAATAAATAAATGGGGAAGAAAAGAAAGGTCTTTCTTATGCCAACAAAAGAGGGTGGGGGGAGAGAGAAAGATAAAGGAAAAAAAGAAGGAAGGAAGGGAGGAAAGGGAAGGAAATAGAATCAAGAAATCAATAGATACTAAAATTAGTAGGTGAGAGTTTGATGAAGAACAAGACATTTGCAGTCTTTGTATTTATTAACTACAAAGGAAAATAACAACTTTTTATTAGAAAAACCTAGTGGAACCTCCTTACCCTAGTAATCAAAATGAACATCATGAATATTGGGACAAACCAGCACCATGGACCTTTGAACCTGATGCTGAGAAAGACACATCACTTCCCACCAAAAATGCATAACCTGATTTTTCTTCAACATATCTAAATGAGCTAAACAGAAAGGTGGAAAACAATCTTAGCTTAATAACAAAAAACCAAAAACCAAATTGTACCTATGTTGTTCCAGAAAAGATGTAAGATAGCTAAAGTAAAAGTTGACATTTTAAAATTATTTTAAACCCAGAAATAAGTCTGTACTACAACAAATTAAACTGTCTCTTAAGGTGAACTATTACTACAGGAACAACAGAAAGTTATAAAAATGAAAATTTCTTTAAAAAATATTTGTATCTTTATCTTATTAGATCATCTATAATTAAGAATATGCTGGATATTTTTATACCCCAAATAGGGACAATCTTCAGGTTTCACTAATGTACAGTTATGCAGATGTTTGTAGGAGAAAAAGGACACACCGGTTTTCTGAATTAGCAGTTAGGCTATTGACCCCCCCCCGAAGAAGTCCTTCTGAGTAGACACACTTATAAAGGTCTCAATCTCCTTTGAGATTGAAAGAGAATGATATAAATGGTGAAAACTGATGAGAAAAGGGAAAATAATAAGAATGCCAGTAATACCTGCTTATGAGTTTACTACTGACAAGCACTTTCACATATTTTTTTGATCTCACAACTAACACTTGAGGTGGGTAGGTTTCAGTTATTCATTCCAGTGAGGTTTTTATTTCCCACAAATGCCAAGGATGCCAAGGAAAGTTTGTTCTTGGATTTGGTTTCTATGTATTCAGAAAATAAATAAAAGTCAAACAAGTTTTTTTACTGACTAGCTTTAGTTCAGAAATAGCATTAGACATTTCTCAAAATCCATTCTTTACAGAGGAGACAAGAAATTTCTGAAATCCACTTTGGATTCTTCTGGAATTCTTTCTGACTAAGCAGCATTTTTAGTTAAGAGAAGTGTTTCTTTGTTTTGCTCATGTCCTTTGAGGAGCAAATGGGTATTGACTGTCCAGATGTAGGTGTTCTGAAAACCAGGCTGGGCTCTCGCCATTGGAACCAGAATTGCAGAACTCAGAACTTTAGTCTCTGTGTCTTCCTGCAAGGGTTAAATCTGAGGAGTGGTAGAATTGTTTCTCATCGTCCATAGGATGCTTCTCCTTTTCCTGTTATTTTACCAGTTAGTGTTCTGATGCATATTTTACAAGTAATCAACAAAATAGTTTTGGAGCCTTTCTACTTCTTCATAATTTTTGCTTCTTTAAACCTGAGTGCATATTTATTTTGCTTCTCAATTAATAAGTGTCTGTACTTTGGGGTGTCAGTTTAGCCTTGGGCTGGAGACACATTCCAGCTTTATCCAGCAGCTGCAGCTGGAAGCAGTATGGACATGCTTCTTCGAAATCCTGCGAGGAACTGCAGGCCCAGAGGCAGCGGCAGGTGTGACCCACGCAGGTATCTTGTAGTTTCAGCAACGTTGCCTTCATGCCTGTGGCTGAAACCTGATGAGAGCCCCACTGTGGATTACACTGTGAAGAAATGCCAGTCGAACCCAAATGGAGTGACATTGTACAAAATAAGTGGCCTAAACTCTTCTAAAATGTCAAGACCAAGAAACTAAAAGAAAGGAGGTAGAACTGTTCCATATTGAAGGAGTAAGCGCTAGGTATGAAACCTGGGCTGGATCTTGAACTAGAAAAGATTAACTATAAAGGACATTATTCAGACAATTGATGAAATTGGATTATGGACTGCATATATGTGTATATACAGTTTGCCTATAATTATATGAGCCTGGAGAAGGATATATACTAAATTGTTAACATTGGTTACTTGGGAAACAGTAGGGGTTAGGGATGAAGGGGAAAAATACCACACTTTAAAAAAGCATACAGGATGAACAGGACGCATGACACGATTCCATTTTTATTAAATGATACGTGTGTGGGGACTTCCCTGGTGGCGCAGTGGTTAAGAATCCACCTGCCAATGCAGGGGACACGGGTTTGAGCCCTGGTCTGGGAAGATCCCACATGCCACAGAGCAGATAAGCCTGTGTGCCACAACTACTGAAGCCTGTGGGCCTAGAGCCCATGCTTCACAACAAGAGAAGCCACCGCAATGAGAAGCCCATGCACCGCGATGAAGAGTAGCCCCCGCTTGCCCGCACACAGCAATGAAGACCCAACACAGCCAAAAAATTAATTAATTAATTGATAAATTAAATAAATCTATATTAAAAAAAAATCTGCCTGCCAAGGCAGGGGACACGGGTTCGAGCCCTGGTCCAGGAAGATCCCACAAGCTGCGGAGCAACTAAGCTTGTGTACCACAACTACTGAGCCTGCGCTCTAGAGCCCGCGAGCCATAACTACTGAGCCTGCGCGCCTAGAGCCCGTGCTCTGCAACAAGAGAAGCCATCGCAATGAGAAGCCCACATGCTGCAACGAAGAGTAGCCCCACCTCACCGCAACCAGAGAAAGCCTGTGTACAGCAACGAAGACCCAACGCAGCCAAAAATAAATAAATAAAATAAATTTGTATATAAAAAACATGATGCGTGTGTGGATAAAATGAATTACATAACAGATGGTCAACAAAATGTTAATGACTGTTATCTTAAGGTAATGGGAATTTGAACAACTTTTACATTTTTCATATTTATGTGTAAGAAAATTTTTTGTAATACAATGGTTTCGATGCACATGAACTATTTTTATTAAAATCCTAAAAAGTAACTTTTTGGTGTTAAAAGAGCCAAGAAAAAGTCATTGGGGAAATTATAAGTACATTTTGGATTAAATTTTTTCTGCCTCATCCAATTTTTTTCTTGCAGTGCTGAGTTTATTAAACATCTTACGTGTTTTGACACAAGATGTTCCCAGATGTGCTGAGCACATGTAAAACTTGGAGCAAACTCTCTGGGTTGGAAGGAATTAGGGTGCCTGATTCTCTGAGGAATTTTGTCTGCTATGGGAGCTTCGGCAATTATTTCCTGAGCTAATTCCTGAATTACCACCCCTGAACTCTCAAAAGACATCCCCTTCTGACATTTTCAAAGTTCTCCTTCTAGGACTGGGTCCCTTTGACTTACGTACTTTTTTTTTTTTTTTTTTTTTTTTGCGGTACACAGGCCTCTCACTGTTGTGGCCTCTCCCGTTGCGGAGCACAGGCTCCGGACGCGCAGGCTCAGCGGCCACGGCTCACGGGCCCGGCCGCTCCGCGGCATGCGGGGTCCTCCCAGACCGGGGCACGAACCCGCGTCCCCTGCATCGGCAGGTGGACGCTCAACAACCGCGCTACCAGGGAAGCCCTGACTTACATATTTTGACCACACAGGTGCACACTTATCTTGGCCTCGAAAGGTATATAAATCACCTGTCTTGGGATCTGAATGTCTTCCCCCTTCACCGTGGATAAGACCGTACTTTCTCCTGGCTGCCTGGAGGTATTCTGAGAATGACCGAGGTGGGTTTGTGGAATGCTCAGGTGAAAGGAACAAAGCTCTAATTTTGTTAATAATGTAACCCCCGTTGTCGGTAAACCCACTGAGGCAGATGAGAACAAGGAAAGATGCGCTGGAATCAAAGATACCGCCAACACTGAAGGGAGGGACAGCCTGGTGCTCTTAGGGTTCACGGCTGTGGAAGCTTTAGGAGCGTGGCCCAATGTAAAGAAGATGAAGAGTTAATGCTCCCATAAGGACCTCCCAGCTAATAACAGATGGGTTGGTGGACAAAGTTCAGCAAACTCGCCCTTCAGGTGGGGAAACTGTGAGGCAGGGTCTGTACCACCTCCCACAGTTGTCTGGAGGGTCTGAGCTCCAGCCGCCCACAGTGGCAGCTTCTCCATGCAAGCTTTATAGGCTCACCCCTCCCTAGCTCACTTCCTGTCTCAGCAGTGGTTTATGGAATCCTCTCCCAAGTAAAGTATTTGCTCTTGAATCCTTGTCAATTCCACTCTAACTGGAGACATCATGTGTTTTCCCACCCTTCCCATCTCCTTGAGATACTAACCCCTCTTGCCCTGCCTATCATATTGTCAGAGTCCTGGATCTCACTTTGCTACAGTCTAGGCCTCATAGATCTCCCTTTCCGCTGAAATCAAGATACTCTTCCCTACTCAGCTGGCAGTGAGTCAGACACAGTATACTCTTCCACTGTGTAGTGGAATCAGACATGCATACCTGGCCATCAATCCTGACTCCGTTACTTACCAGCTGTGAAACCCTGGGCAAATCACCTAACCTCTCTGATCTTCAGTTGTCTCCGCTGTGAAAGAAAGGTAACATTCCTTACCTTGTCAGGTTATCCTTTTGATTTAATAAGCTAAATGTATAAAGAATCAGTATATTGCCTAATACAAGAAGATATTCCAGAAATGATAGTGATTTTTATTACATAATTTTCTTCCATTACTTACTTTCTTATGTGTCTCCATCTTGTTTTCCCAACTAGACTGTAGCTTCTCTGCCATATTCAACTTCTTTATCACAATGCCTTGCACATGACGGGCACTAAATAATCATTAGTTATCAGTTTTCTAAAGCTTTAAATCAGAGGATTCACTCTTTCAATTCAAGATTCATTTATGAATTATTTGTTATTGTGAGGCATTCTCAAGGAACTTTTTGCAGGTAACTCCTTTTCCGGGCCTCAAATTTTCTCATATAAAAAACAAATGTTTTGGTCTATAATTCTAGATGCACTGAGGTCCTTCTAGCATTAAAGTTTGGAAGCTATATACTCCTGAGGGCAAGTACTGTATGTTACTCTCCTTCCTGACCCTTCCACACTTACTATAATGGTGGTCACAGATTAAGTGACTTCCCAGTGCACGGAGAATAGATTCCAGGTGCTTCACCCAGCCTTTCCTCTAACTTTCATCCTGTCCCTCACTCCATTCCAGCCAGACTGTGTTTACTTTGCACCCCTAGAATTTTCCAAGCTTGATCTGCCTTGAGGTCTTTGTACTTGCTGTTTCTTACCATTTGGCTCTCTGCTCAAGTGTCTCCTCCACGGAGGTCTCTCACTCCACCCCAGTCTCTCTATCCAACAACCCTGCTCTGTTTTTTTGTTCATGTCACGTCTCTCTGAAATTGTCTTATCATTTAGTCATTTATTTCCCATTTTTGGTTTGCATTTTATTTGCATTTATTGTTTTTTCTCTCCACCTCTCCCTCTAGCCCCCAAATATAAACTTCTATCTTGGATCCTTTTATATCCCTGCTGCAAAAAAAATACTTCGTACAAACTAGACCCCTAAATAATTGAGAAATGACTGAATAAACTCTACCACACCTTACAGGGTAGTTTTTAGGTGGTGAGTTAAAATCCATGGCTGTCATGCCAGGTTCTAGTGAATTTAAGTATATGTCCTAAGCTAATTAATTGCCATAGGTCTGAGTAAACATGGAGTAGGAAGAAACAAGGAATTCTTAGGAAGACAACTGCAAACAATCATATCAGCTTATCTAGAAACTTGCTGGCAGTGGGAAATTTAGAGATAATTTTTAAAGATGTAATTCATTTCTTTTTATTACGGAAAATTTCAAACATAAACATGGACCCTCTTGTGCACGGTGGTGGACAAACCCTAGGGTAGCCGCTCATCCTAGTATTCAAACCCTTGTAATATCCCTTCCCCGAGTGTGCTCATCCTAGTATTTACACCCGTGTAATATCCCTTTCCCTGTGACTTGCTTTCTAACGGATAGAGTATGGCACATTTGATGTCACCTCTGTGTGATTACCTTGTGTTATATGAGATTCCATCTTGCTAGCAGACTTGCTCTGGAGACTCTCCTTGCTGACTTGATGAAGTAAGTGGCCGTGCTGGCCCATGAATGCCAGGTGCCACCTAGGAATTGAGGGCAGTCTCCAGTGGACAGCCAGCAAAAGCCAAGGTCTTCAGTCCTACAGCTGCAAAGAAATGAATTCTGCCTGTGACCCAAGTGAACATGGAAGCTGATTCTTTTCCAATTGAGCCTCCAGATGAGAATGCAGCCTAGTCAACACCTTGATGGCAGGTGTGAGACCCTAAGCAGATGACCCAAGTGCCTGGACACCTGACCCACAGAAACTGAGATAATAAATCTGTGTTGTTTTAAGCTTCTAGGTTTGTGATAATTTGCTGCCACAGATAACTAATAAAGATATATCTATCACCCAACATAAACAATTTTCAAGTTTGCCGATATCTATATCCTCATGTTTTTGGGGGGTGGATGGGCTGGACTGTTTTAAAGCACATGCAGATATTTTTGTATGTTTCTCTAACAGAGAAGGACTATTAAAAAGCATAACCATGATACCAGAAAAATTAAGGGCTTAATTGAGAACAAGAATAGGAGTCTTTTTTTCAAGCAACCAAGTCAATGTATTTAATAAATTAACTGGATACCTGGAGAAAAGGTGCTTGCAATAAATCAAATAACATCCTGTTGATCCCATGAGCTAAAGGATAGGAGAGCATGGGAGAGTTTTCACTTGAACTGTCTGAGGTTTGCCAGTTGTTTTTTTAAAAATCAGTACAGCCGCAGAGTACTTAATTGTCCCTACAATGTGCTCATTGGTCATACAATATCTAAAACCATTCGGACCCATTTCTGACTAAGCTCCTACCCATTCCCCTAACTTGCTTTAGAATGGATCCTGGTAAATACCGTTTTTATTCATAACTCCTTATAATTTCATGTCCTACTCGAATTGCCATTCCCACCACTTTTTCCTTACTACAGGAAGCTCTTCCCAACTGGCCCTAGTTCTTTTCCTCTCTTGGATAAACCAATCTCATTTCCCTTTGACACCGCTCACCTAGGCAGCGCTTAATAAGTGAAATTCTCAGGGCTCTGTGTTCAATCCCATCTCTACCACCCGGGCGGTTTGTGATCTCTGGCAAGTAGTCGGCTGGATACAATAGTGCCTCGCAGGGCTGTCGTGAAGATTAGATAAAGAACGTGTGTAACGTGTGAAGCGCCCAGCACCGAAAAGGCGCAGCCGAACCGCAGCCCTTCCCTTTGTTGGTTTTCATCTCCAACCAAAGAGCACCAGAACGCTCAGCACCGCGCCTCTCCCGCCCTCGTCGCGGAGGATGCAGGGATTTGTAGTTTTTTGGTCCCCTAGTCGCGTTTCCTCTCGGAGCCGGACGGCGAGAGGAAGAACTACACGTCCCAATGGGCCGTGAAAGGAAATTGGGGCGCGGAAAACCGATCGTCCCTGCCCCGTCTTCGCTCTCGAGGCCCACCGGCTGTGCCCACGGCGGGAGGGTTCAGACCCCGCTGCAAAGCCAGGGCCGAGCGCACGAGCAGATCCACGGGGACAGTCGGGCGGGGCGGGAGATCACAGCGGTGGCCCCTCTGCCGCCGTGGGAGCTCGCGGGGGGGAAAGGAGAGAAATAAAGCGAGCAAATTGTGAGCGCCCGTGTCGGAGAAGTGAGAAAGGGCAGGGGAAGCAGCAACGCACGCAGAGCCTGGCTGCCACGGGGCTTGTCCTCCAGGAGGGACCCAGGGCGCTTCGCTGTCCCCTCCTCCCCGCGGGAAGCCTGGAAACCCGGCCTGGAAGCTGGCCGGGCACGGAGACTCCCGCCCGCAGCCCCCATCCCGGAGTCCGGCCCGCCTCGTGCAGCGCCTCCCCATCCTGTCGCCAGGGCACCCCCAACCCACTCCCGGGCAGCAGCAGAGCCCCCGCCACTCGAGCACGCGCCCCGCTGGGGGAGGGAGAGGAAGAGTCGGGGCGGGCAGGGGAGGGTCACCTTTCCGCGCCGGTTCCTCGGGTCCCCCGGAGTCGCCAGAATGGGTTTGCGTGTTGCTGCGTAAATGTGTGTCCCGAGGCGGCAGCGGCCGCCGGGAATAAACCGGGAGAAGCCGGGAAGCGGACAGAAGTCTGTGGGAATGCGCGCGGCGGGGCATCAGGTGCCCGGCCGGAGAGGCCCTCGGGCGATGCCGGAGGGAGTCCAGCGCCCGCCCCAGGGCCTCGCCTGCCCTGCTGGTGGGCACGGGGGCGGGGGACCCTTCCGAGCCCGTGCGGGCTTCGCCCGAGAGAAGGAGGAGCCGGAGGAGGAGCCCGGCGGGCGAGGCGCGGGCCGCCGCCCACCGGGCCGGTAGGAGGCGGACCAGCTCGGAGCGACGCGCGCGCGCCGGTGCTCATCCTCGCAAACAAGTGTCTGTGGCGTTCGCCCCGCGGCCCAGAGACGCGCTCCGCCGCTCCCGGCGGCCCTCCTTGCGCCGGGCCTGGCTCCTATGGGGCCGGTGGGAACCAGGGAGCCCCTGGCCGCGCAGCCCGCGAGCCGCCGCCGCGACCCTCCACCCAGGCGGCCCCGGCAGCTCAGCGCGGGGGCCGCGGACTCGGCTCGGCTGCCAGGCGCGCCGGCGCGGGGTCGCCGCGCGAGCAGCGCCCGGGCTGTCGGCGAGCCCGCTCCTGACAGAAAAACGTGCTTGGTTTCCCCACCCCTGGGAGGGGTTGCCGGGGCCGCAAGCTGCCTCCCAGTTTCCATCGCTCTCTCCTGGGGAGGATCCGCCGCCGGGAGGAAGGATTAGAATAAACCTGACCGAGGCGCAGAAGTGGCTCGCGAGGAAGCCGGCGCCGGGGCCGCCGCCTCGTGTCGCCTCGGGGCGCAGCGCTCGGGGGTCGGCGGGCCAGAGCCGAGGCGCGGCCAGAGGGCCGGGGGCGGCGGGGCCGAGCGAGCGGCTGTGCGAGGAGGAGGGCGCGCGGCAAGCAGGGGGGCGGCTGGGCAGCCCCCCGCGCCCCGCGGGGCCCCGGAGCCCCAGCACGCGGACTGGAAGCGACTGAGGACCGCCGCCGCGGGCTGCGGGCGAGCACCGTCCCTCTAGGCAGGGGATCCGGCTATGACAGCTGGGCTTCCCAAAGGGTTAACCTGGGTGTCCTCGGCAAAGTTGTCGCCGAGCCGGGAGCCCGCGTAGGGGCCGCGGCGCCGAGGCTCTGGGGGCGGCCGGGCGGCCGGCGGCGGTCGTGGCTCGGCGGGGGCCGCGCGGCCGGGGGGCTGCTGGGGGTGTGCGCCCCCAGCCGGCTGCCCTCGTGGATGCCTCCCGGCGGCGGCGGGCCCATGAAAGACTGCGAGTACAGTCAGATCAGCACCCACAGCTCCTCCCCCATGGAGTCGCCCCACAAGAAGAAGAAAATCGCGGCCCGGAGGAAATGGGAGGTTTTCCCGGGAAGAAACAAGTTCTTCTGCAACGGGAGGATCATGATGGCCCGGCAGACGGGCGTCTTCTACCTGACTCTCATCCTCATCCTGGTCACTAGCGGACTCTTCTTCGCCTTCGAGTAAGTAGTGGGGAAAGCTCCCCGACGCCTGGCACCCCTCGCCTCCCCGATCCCTGGCCCTCTCCCCTCGCTACTTTCGTTTTCTAGAAGCCTTATCTATTGTATATTGTTAGATAATAGAGACCCCGCTCTCCCTCTTTTTCTTTAAAAGGTCTGTTTGCTTTTCGGTCCCCGGAGATAACGCAGTTCTGGGTCGGGCTCTGGGAGTGGAGGAGAGGGGAGAGAGGACACTTGGAAGGTGTGCCGGCCTTGTTGCTCCCAAGGGTTGAGTGGCACCTTGCAGGTGACTGATTCTTGGCGCGGGCCCTACTGAGTTCGGAGACTAGCAAACCAGCCCAGATGTAGCCTTCTGTGGGAAGCGGGGATGAGGCTGATTCTTAAGTCAGGGATAAACGGAATCGACTTCCTTTCGTGCTCACGAGCTGTAGGGCATCTTGTGAAGCTCAGTTGACTAAATCTTCTACATACCTTCCCTGACTAACGAGAAATCTTGGTTATTTTAGGTCTCAGAGTGTCGGCCACTCCATGTGGCTTGGAAGGATAATTTCATTTTTCGTTCTCCTTAGATGTTCACTCTTGATCAATTTCTGATTTACTATCAGGTTTCTAAACGATTCACTTAAAAAAAAAAGTTTCAGTAAAAAAATGCTCCAAGCAAACACTTTCCCCTCCCCTCCCAATATTGGGGAACAGGTAAAAGGAGACTGTAGGCCTGTCAGGAAGCGTATGACACTGCATAGTAACTTATGATTCCAGAAACAAAACTTTGGGACTTTAGGGCTTTTATCGGGGGAAAAAAGTGCATGCACGTCTTCTCCATTCAGGAAAATCAAATTGGCTAGTAGCAACTATCTTCCTGCCAACTAATGAAAGATCTTCTTATTTGTTAGTAGTATTAGATAAAGTAGTTTAACCACATTTCAGAATCCACTTCAATTGCTCTTATTGGGTCCAACATTTGCAATGCAGCTTCTTGTGTAATTCTTGGTATCTTATGCTCAATGAAACTTGTAGCTACTACTCCCCCCATTAAAAAAAGAGCAATATATTTATTGAGAGTTCTTTGCTTCTCCTAGCTATTATGGGGCATGATACTCTTTCTGCTTCTGTTGGATAGGATTAAAAGCTTTTGTGTATGTTTACTTTTGTCTGTGGTAAGTATTAATAGGCTCTGATTTTGTGCCTGGTGTTTGATATTCCAAATGCTATCTCAGTCAGAAATGGATGATCTCTTGACAATGTAATACTTTTCACTTAAAGCCCTCTGACTCTGAGGGGAAACATTTTGTGTCTGAACATTGTGCTGTGATGAACAATTTTAACGGGATTGAGTGAGAACAGGTGAGGAGAGAGATCTCCGATAAAAGCTCCTTAACTCCCTCAGCCTTTCTTACAGACAACACCTCCATTTCTGACTATGTAAAATTTCCAGGTCTCTTCTAGAAATTTAACTTTGGTGCACATTTGAGACTAGTTGGTGGAGTCTGTCTGGGGACCTGGTAACGGGAGGGTAAGGGTATGGAGAGGCTTTCAGAATGACGGGAGAAATGCTCTATTGTTCCTGCTGCTGCTCCCCTGCCCCCATCCAGAGCCACCCTCTTGTCCTTTCAGACCTGGGGAACTGGGGGAAGGGGCCAGAGGTTCTGGGTGATTTTGCAGTCTGAGTCATAATAAATCCCGGCACTGACATGGTGATGCCATACGGTTGAACAGAAATGCCATGCTTCCAATGGTGGCTTTCATTACAGGTGTTTCCCTAGGTAGAGCATATTCACTATGTTCCTAATGTTACCAGAGTTTTGAATGGATCTATACTGGCATCTTTGTGCTTTTTTTTAGCAGTGTTAAGAGTGGATAAAATGGATTAATTTTGTGATTGTGTTGCAGAGCTTCAGCCACAAGTGTGTTTCATTTAGGATCGTGACCATTTCATTTTCTCTAAACATCCAAATCCCCACTGTATGGTTAGGGGTCCCCTGCAGTTATTACTTTTACTTTACTTTTACTTTCTTCTTTCAAACACTGCTTTTAGCCAAACCATCATAAGTTCATTTTCACCTCATCTCTGTGTTTCTTCCAAGAGTTCCCCAAAGTCCTCACTAGCAGGTTGTTAGGGATCTTTCTGTGTCAGCGTTGTGTTAACGGATGGCTGTAGGAATAAACATGTGCACTGGGATTTTATTAGCTACTGTCGGCAGCTTCAGTTTTAGATCGGCTCTACATGTATGTGTTTCTTTGGTGTCCCTGAGCATCGCTTCAATTAGGCAATTTGAAATTTCAAGAAAATAGGCTCATCGTGACATGATGCCTCAGTTACAAAAAATCATAGGGCTGCTCAAGTCAGAGAATGTTACGTTTTAGCAAGAATATTTGTCACTGTATTGCTTTTGAGTTTTTTACTATTGCTAATGCCAGAGTGAAATTAAATAACTTTAACCAAATTAATTTGATAAACTCAGAGACCCAATTAGTCACATGCACGGGAAATGAAATGCCAACAGGCTAGGAGAGATCAAGAGAGAATGCCAGGGCTTCCCTGGTGGCTCAGTGGTTGAGAGTCCGCCTGCCGATGCAGGGGACACGGGTTCGTGCCCCAGTCCGGGAGGATCCCACATGCCGCGGAGCGGCTGGGCCCGTGAGCCATGGCCGCTGAGCCTGCACGTCGGGAGCCTGTGCTCCGCAACGGAAGAGGCCACAACAGTGAGAGGCCCGTGTACCACAAAAAAAATAATAATAATAATACTAAGAGAGAGAATGCCAGTTTTGTCTGCTCTCTGTCTGCCTTCCTTCTGCCATTCCTTCAGCTATTTATTGAGCATATACTATGTGGTTGCTATTTTGATTAATTTCATGTCTAGATAACTTTAATATCAGCAGAATTTGTTTTTAAACACGAGGGTCCATGTTTCTCCATACTGTAACACAAAGGGAAATATGAAATTTGAAAATAAGACATATAACTTCTAAACTTAGTTTTAGACCTCCTTTTCCTGCAACTCTTCTCCACCCCACCTCTCCTTCCTGACCTTGAAGAGATGGACAGGGAACTTTGTTCAAGAGAAGTGGACTTCTTGGAATGCAGCAACAGGTGTTGATACTGTCTTCAACCATGGAAGAAAGGCAGGGTAGAATGATTTTTCTCACCTTGAAGATGAAGTGACAGAGGCTTGGAGAGGTTAAATAATCACCTAAGATCACACACTAATTAGTGGCCAGGCTTCTGGCTGGAAAGCTGTGACCTTTCCGATGCTCTGTGCTGCTCCTCCTCCAAATATAGAATAGTGGTTACAGGCATGTATGCCTTTCGGAAGGACAGATCCCAAAATTCTTCCCAGAAGTATGACCCTAGACAAATTAGTTGACTTTTCTAAGCCTTAGTTTCCCAGTCTGTTAAATGGGATTAATACTATCTACCTTTAAACGTTGTGAAGATTAAATGAAGTGTATTCAGTACAGTGTCTGATACATAGTACTCATTAAATGGTACACGTTATTAGAGCAGAACTTAGAAATAGCCTCCCAAGGACTCTGGTCACCCCTTTCTGAGAACCTGTGAAGGACGGAGTATGTGGATTAGGAAGCAAGCATGACAGTGATAGCATATTAGGGCTGAAAACATGTGGAACTGTGTAGTCTGCAGTTGAACAGAGACCTTTGCGTGAGTCTGAGGGGCAGCTTTGCTCTTGCACCTTTTATCCAGTCCCTGAGCAAGGGCAGTGAGCAAGCCTACGAGAAGCAGGGACTGGATTTCATTTCCATCTTTGGAGCTACCATCTCAGAATCGAGAAGACAGTAAGAAAGCAACTAGAAGAAACCTGAAGCAACTCTCCAGTCTTTGTCAAGTAGGGCGGGGCTCTTTATCTTTAGACGTCTTTTATTCAACGTATGGAGTACTGGTCCAAAGTGACAGCGTTACATGGCTGTGTTTAAGAGGGAAGGACGGAAGTTGGTTGCAGTGCTGTGGAGACATCTCACTGCTCCTTGCACTTACTGAGGGGCTGGCTCATCAAAGACTCCCTACAATGTCCTCATTCTCACACACCCCAGAATTGCCGTTTGAAATGATCAGTGAACATTATCAATTTCTTTCTCTCTGACTTACACATATAGCCCACTTTTTTTTTTTTTTTTTTTTGCGGTACGCGGGCCTCTCACTGCCGTGGCCTCTCCCGTTGCGGAGCACAGGCTCCGGACACGCAGGCTCAGCGGCCATGGCTCACGGGCCCAGCCGCTCCGCGGCATGTGGGATCTTCCCGGACTGGGGCACGAACCCGTGTCCCCTGCATCGGCAGGCAGACTCTCAACCACTGCGCCACCAGGGAAGCCCCTATAGCCCACTTTTGTTTAGAGTTGAAAATTTGAAGAAAAAAGTCTTTGGTCCTGAAGTACTGACATTCATAGTCTCTTGATCACAGCTGCAGAAAGAAGTAGATGAACTGAGTTGCAGATGAGGTTACTGTTTCCAGGAGCATCCCCTGAGGCCAGGGGAGGCCTGCTCAGATCTTGGACTTGACTGTCTCCCGAGTCTATGCTGTCACCACAGACAGTTTGGAGATGTTATTAGGGCTGAAGCACTTGAGAATGTGGCAGCATTCTTAAATTTCTCCTCACCTAGAAGTCCATTGATGATTCTTAAAAAAAGCCGTGTTTTTCTTCTCTCTTGTCCTCCCCTTTCCCTTCCTTCCCTTCTTTTCATCGTTTCCTCTTCCTTCTCCTTTTTCTTCTGCTTTGGCTCATCCCCTCTGAAATAATTGATGAATAATTGGTAGTCAGTTGAACTGGGGTCATGTTTGCCTTGAAGATGGAACAAGGGACTGTCTCCATAAGCAAAAGTATCATTTCCAATAATAATGTCTCCTTTTTAGATTGGAAATCCTTTATTATCTAGTAGAGGGTACTGCCCTTACAATATGTAACGATCTCATCTTTTCTCAACTGTCCTATTCCGAACTGCATCAAGTTCTCCATCACCTCAGAAAACGTCTGGAAAGTGTCCCATCTTTGGCCAGATGCTGGCCATGCTGTGCATCGTAGAACACCATGGGGTTGATAGTAGGTGATGGTAGGTGACCATCAGCACCTTCCACTGAACATTCCCTATTAACATAGTAGACAGTGTCAAGGACACTTTACTTTATAACTCACTGTGGCTCCACAAGAATTTTAGGTGGCTTCAAAACCTTCTTAATGGCCTCTTGACATGAGTGCGCTAACCTATTCATTTATGCGTGATTAACACACGTAAATTCCATGGGGTAGGGACTCCATTTGTTTTGTTCACTGATGTTCCCCCAGCACCTAGAGTAGTAGCTGGTACATAGCAGGCTCTTAGTAAATATTTATCATTTAATGAAATAATGGTAAAATTTAAACAGACTGAAAAATAACTTCCGTGTGCTTCAGTTTTTCATTTTGTAAAGTTGGGAACATTAATAAAATGTAAAATTAATAATATCTTATAGAACATATTTGCCTTGATTATCAATGTAATTCCTCTGAATTCAGAATCAAATATCATCCCTTTTCCAATGTATCAGTTGAAGCAGAAGAAATAAAAGATTTTCTTAGTTACTTAGAAAACTAGTTATAGAGTTGTGATATTCTCTTCACTAACCAAGGCTTCTTTCTATTTTTCCTTTATTTTTTAACTAAACACTTTAAACAGATAAAACACTCTGTGAAGGTTACCCAACAATATGAAGGTTACCCAACAACCACCAACATATAGAGTAATTTTGCATTTTATAGGTTCTTGTCTTTGGATACTTGAATTTATATAATAGGACTTTTAAGGATTCTGTTGACTACTTGTATTTCACTGTCTTCTCTCAGCTAGTGGGAACTGACATCAAATTATGCAGAAAGGACTCTTGTAGGTTCCTATAACAGGGTAATGATGATCAATTATTTATTGGGCTATATCTACATAACCTGGAGATTTTTCTTTTGCAGTACAACGCTACACATAATTTATTCAAGGCAGAGTTATTATGTCTTAGCAAGAGAAATTAAGGGTTTCAAGGAAGTATGTTCATTGTTTTGTAGCTCAGGTTGTTAGGAGGGGGAAAACAGTGGTGGTCAATAGATGCTTATAATTAGATACACCCAGAAATATGGATCTGATAAAATGTCAGTTGGTTCAAGTAAGAGTTGGGGACTTTCTTAATGCTTTTGTTTAGTTCTTCACTAAATATAAAAGTTGGTCCTAATTCAAACTAATTTTTATAAACTGGATAATCTTCTAGTATTTCTCCAATTCCTCCCCATTTAAAAAATATAATATTAGATTGATATAGAAGATTATATATAACAACACACATGCAATTTTGAAATAAAATACTTTTCATGAGTATAAAGAGCCCCCATGAAACTACCACTCACTCAGGAACCATATCAATACCAGGGCTTTTGAAAAAAAAAAAAATTACCAGGGCTTTTGAATCTACTTATATCCTTTGGGTTTCAGCCTTGTCCCATCTTCCTGCCCCTCTCTGAGGTCATCACTGCCTGAGCTAGTCATTATTAATGCCTTGCCCTTTTTTCCTCAAGATTGTTGATTGTATGCATTCCCAAACAATAGGTTGTTTAGTTTGGCTTATTCTTCTGTATAAAAAATATAAAGAAAATTTTCTTCTATATATAAAAAAATAATGAAAATCTTTTATTTAAAAAAACTCTCTCTTCCTCCTCTCTCCTTCCTCTCTCTGACCCATTGAAGAGTAAGTTGCAGATGTCATGCTCTTTTATATCCATATTTTTCAGCGTGTAATTCTTGAGAAAAAGGGTGTTCTCTTATACAAACACAGTATTAGCATCAATTTCAGGAAATTTGACATGGATACAATAATCCACATTGAAATTTTGCCTTTGTCCCAATACTGGTGGGTTAAAGTTTATCATTTTGGTATTTGTTTTCTATTTATCTAATATGTTTTTTCTCTTTTCCTCTTTCTTGCCTTCTTTTAGGTGAATTGCCTATTTTTAGTATTCCATTTTATTTCCTTTAAAAAAATGTGGGCTATGCTTCTTTGTATTTTTTTAGTAGTTGCTTAAGAGATTAGAATATGCAACTTTACTCTTTTTTTTTTTTTTTTTTTTTTTTTTTTTTTTGCTGTACGCGGGCCTCTCACTGCTGTGGCCTCTCCCGTTGCGGAGCACAGGCTCCGGACACACAGGCCCCGCGGCCATGGCTCGCGGGCCCAGCCGCTCCGCGGCATGCGGGATCCTCCGGGATCGGGGCACGAACCCGTGTCCCCTGCATCGGCAGGCGGACTCTCAACCACTGCGCCACCAGGGAGGCCCTTGCAACTTTACTCTTTAATAGTCTACCTCCAAATAGTAATATTGTACTTCAGAAATAGTAAAGAAACCGATAATGTTATAATTCCACTTCTCCCACCCTTTGAACTCTTATTGTCATATATTTTATATCTGTGTATGATACAAGTCCAGTAATGTTATTATTTAAAAGCAGTCAATAGTATTTAAAAGAAACATAAATGTATATACATATATAAAATAAAACCTATACAAACATATAAAATCTAAGACACATATACATTTGTACATATATGAAATAGAGATAATTTTAAATAGAATTTTGTATTTATCCTCACACATTTACTATTTCTGGTACTCTTTTTTTTTTTTTTTTTTTACATCTTTTTTGGAGTATAATGGCTTTACAATGGTGTGTTAGTTTCTCCTTTATAACAAAGTGAATCAGTTATACATATACATACGTTCCCATATCTCTTCCCTCTTGTGTCTCCGTCCCTCCCACCCTCCCTATCCCACCCCTCTAGGTGGTCACAAAGCACCGAGCTGATCTCCCTGTGCTATGCGGCTGCTTCCCACTAGCTATCTATTTTACGTTTGGTAGTGTATATATGTCCATGCCACTCTCTCACTTTGTCAACAGCTTACCCTTTCCCCTCCCCATATCCTCAAGTCCATTCTCTAGTAGATCTGTGTCTTTATTCCTGTCTTACCCCTAGGTTCTTCATGACATTTTTTTTTCTTAAATTCCATATATATGTGTTAGCATACGGTATTTGTCTTTCTCTTTCTGACTTACTTCACTCTGTATGACAGACTCTAGGTCCATCCACCTCATTACAAATATCTCAACTTCGTTTCTTTTTATGGCTGAGTAATATTCCATTGTAGATATGTGCCACATCTTCTTTTTTTTTTTTTTATTGCGGTACGCAGGCCTCTCACTGCTGTGGCCTCTCCCGTTGTGGAGCACAGGCTCTGGACGTGCAGGCTCAGCGGCCATGGCTCACAGGCCCAGCCGCTGTGCAGCATGTGGGATCTTCCTGGACCGGGGCACGAACCCGCGTCCCCTGCATCGGCAGGCGGACTCCCAACCACTGCGCCACCAGGGAAGCCCCTGTGCCACATCTTCTTTATCCATTCATCGGATGATGGACACTTAGGTTGTTTCCATCTTCGGGCTATTGTAAATAGAGCTACAATGAACATTTTGGTACATGACTCTTTTTGAATTATGGTTTTCTCAGGGTATATACCCAGTAGTGGGATTGCTGGGTCATATGGTAGTTCTGTTTTTAGTTTTTTAAGGAACCTCCATACTGTTCTCCATAGTGGCTGTACCAGTTCACATTCCCACCAGCAGTGCAAGAGTGTTCCCTTTTCTCCACACCCTCTCCAGCATTTATTGTTTCTAGATTTTTTAATGATGGCCATTCTGACTGGTGTGAGATGATATCTCATTTTAGTTTTGATTTGCATTTCTCTAATGATTAATGATGTTGAGCATTCTTTCATGTGTTTGTTGGCAGTCTGTATATCTTTGGAGAAATGCCTATTTAGGTCTTCTGCCCATTTTTGGATTGGGTTGTTTGTTTTTTTGTTATTGAGCTGCATGAGCTGCTTATAAATTTTGGAGATTAATCCTTTGTCAGTTGCTTCATTAGCAAATATTTTCTCCCATTCTGAGGGTTGTATTTTTGGCTTGTTTACGGTTTCCTTTGCTGTGCAAAAGCTTTGAAGTTTCATTAGGTCCCATTTGTTTATTTTTGTTTTTACTTCCATTTCTCTAGGAGGTGGGTCCAAAAGGATCTTGCTGTGATTTATGTCATAGAGTGTTCTGCCTATGTTTTCCTCTAAGAGTTTGATAGTTTCTGGCCTTACATTTAGGTCTTTTTTTTTTATCATAAATGGGTGTTGAATTTTGTCGAAAGCTTTCTCTGCATCTATTGAGATGATCATATGGTTTTTCTCCTTCAATTTGTTAATATGGTGTATCACGTTGATTGATTTGCGTATATTGAAGAATCCTTGCATTCCTGGAATAAACCCCACTTGATCATGGTGTATGATCCTTTTAATGTGCTGTTGGATTCTGTTTGCTAGTATTTTGTTGAGGATTTTTGCATCTATGTTCATCAATGATATTGGCCTGTAGTTTTCTTTCTTTGTGACAACCTTGCCTGGTTTTGGTATCAAGGTGATGGTGGCCTCGTAGAATGAGTTTGGGAGTGTTCCTCCCTCTGCTATATTTTGGAAGAGTTTCAGAAGGATAGGTGTTAGCTCTTCTCTAAATGCTTGATAGAATTCACCTGTGAAGCCATCTGGGCCTGGGCTTTTGTTTGTTGGAAGATTTTTAATCACAGTTTCAATTTCAGTGCTTGTGATTGGTCTGTTCATATTTTCTATTTCTTCCTGATTCAGTCTTGGCAGGTTGTGCATTTCTAAGAATTTGTCCATTTCTTCCAGGTTGTCCATTTTATTGGCATAGAGTTGCTTGTAGTAATCTCTCATGATCTTTTGTATTTCTGCAGTGTCAGTTGTTACTTCTCCTTTTTCATTTCTAATTCTATTGATTTGAGTCTTCTCCCTTTTTTTCTTGATGAGTCTGGCTAATGGTTTATCAATTTAGTTTATCTTCTCAAAGAACCAGCTTTTAGTTTTATTGATCTGTGTTATCGTTTTCTGGTACTCTTTATTTCTTTCATCTGTATTATTTCCCTATGGCCTAAAGTACTTCTTTCAGCATTCCTTGTATGCAGGTCTGCCGGTGACAAGTTCTCTTAGTTTTTGTTATGGCAATGTTTATTTTGCCTTCATTTTTATTTTGCCTTCAGTGTTTATTTTGCCTTCATATTTTCACTGGATATAGAACTCTAGTTTGACATTTTTTTTCTATCAGAACTTTGAGGATGTTGGCCCATTGTCTTCTGGCTTCTTTTGTTTCCAATGAGAAGTTAGCTCTTATTTTTTGCATTTCCCGCTGTATGTAATGGGTGAACTTTTTCCAAGGCTGATGTTCTCTTTATCTTCTGTTTTTTGTTTTCAGCAGCTGAATGAGGACATACTGAGGTGTGGTTTTCTTTATATGGATCCTGCTTCAGGTTTACTAAAGCTTTGGGGATCTGTGGAGTGATAAGTTGGAAAATAAGTTTTGGAAAATTTTCATCCAATATTTCTTCAAAATTTTTTTTTGTCTTGTTCTCCCTCTTCTCCTGTAACTCCATTTATTTATTTTTATAAATTTTATATAGTTCCTTATCTATCTATCTATCTATCTATCTATATATAGTTATATAGAACCATTTTATATAGTTCCTTAGATCTTGGGTTTTTAAAATTTTTTTCTGTTTTTTTCTTTTATTTCTTTGTGTTTCAGTTTGACTAATTCCTATTGGTCTGTCTTCAAGTTTACGGATCTTTTTCTCTCCTGTGTTCTGTCTATGATGAGGCCTCTTTGATACCTTATTTTTTTTTTTTTTTTGCGGTACGCGGGCCTCTCACTGTTGTGGCCTCTCCCGTTGTGGAGCACAGGCTCCGGACGCGCAGGCTCAGCGGCCATGGCTCACGGGCCTAACTGCTCCGCAGCATGTGGGATCTTCCTGGACTGGGGCACAAACCTGTGTCCCCTGCATTGGTAGGTGGACTCTCAACCACTGCGCCACCAGGGAAGCCCAATACCTTATTTTTTATTTTCAGCATTTCTGTATTTGAAAAACTAGTTTTTTTAACATTAGTTTAAAAAAATAATTTCCATTCTTCTCCTGAAATTATGTTTATGTCCATGTTTTCTTTTTTTTTTGCATGTATCTTTTTACTTTTATTTTTTTAATTTTAATTTTTTTGAATTTTTGAATTTTATTTTATTTATTTTTTTATACAGCAGGTTTTTATTAATTATCCATTTTATACATATTAGTGTATACACATCAATCTCAATCTCCCTATTCATCCCACCACCACCCGCCGCCACTTTCCCCACTTGGTGTCCATACATTTGTTCTCTACATCTGAGTCTCAATTTCTGCCCTGCAAACTGGTTCATCTGTACCATTTTTCTAGGTTCCACATATATGTGTGAATATATGATATTTGTTTTTCTCTTTTTGACTTTCTTCACTCTGTATGACAGTCTCTACATTCATCCATGTCTCTAAAAATGACCCAATTTCATTCCTTTTTATGGCTGAGTAATATTCCATTGTATATATGTGCCACATCTTCTTTATCCATTTGTCTGTCGATGGGCATTTAGGTTGCTTCCATGATCTGGCTATTGTAAATAGTGTTGCAATGAACATTGGGGTGCATGTGTCTTTTTGAATTATGGTTTTCTCTGGGTATATGCCCAGTAGTGGGATTGCTGGGTCATATGGTAATTCTATTTTTAGTTTTTTAAGGAAGCTCCATACTGTTCTCCATAGTGGCTGTATCAATTTACATTCCCACCACCAGTGCAAGAGGGTTCCCTTTTCTCCACACCCTCTCCAGCATTAGTTGTTTGTAGATTTTCTGATGGTGCCCAATCTGACTTGTGTGAGGTGATACCTCATTGTACTTTTGATTTGCATTTCTCTAATAATTAGTGACATTGAGCAGCTTTTCATGTGCTTCTTGGCCATCTGTATGTCTTCTTTGGAGAAATGTCTATTTAGGTCTTCTGCCCATTTTTTGATTGGGTTGTTTGTTTCTTTAATATTGAGCTGCATATATATTTTGGAGATTAATCCTTTGTCCATTGATTCATTTGTAAATACTTTCTTCCATTCTGAGGGTTGTCATTTCATCTTGTTTAGTTTCCTTTGCTGTGCAAAAGCTTCTAAGTTTTTCATTAGGTCCGATTTGTTTATTTTTGTTTTTATTTCCATTACTCTAGGAGGTGGATCAAAAAAGATCTTGCTGTGATTTATGTCAAAGAGTGTTCTTCCTATGTTTTCCTCTAGAGTTTTATAATGTCTTGTCTTACATTTAGGTCTCTAACCCATTTTGAGTTTATTTTTGTGTATGGTGTTAGGAAGTGTTCTAATTTCATTCTTTTACATGTAGCTGTCCAGTTTTCCCAGCACCACTTATTGAAGAAACTGTCCTTTCTCCATTGTATATCCTTGCCTCCTTTGTCATAGATTAGTTGACAATAGGTGCATGGTTTTACCTCTGGGCTTTCTATCCTGTTCCATTGATGTATATTTCTGTTTTTGTGCCAGTACCATATTGTCTTGATTACTGTAGCTTTGTATTATAGTCTGAAGTCAGGGAGTCTGATTCCTCCAGCTCTGTTTTTTTGCCTCAAGACTGCTTTGGCTATTCAGGGTCTTTTGTGTCTCCATACAAATTTTAAGATTTTTTTGTTCTAGTTCTGTAAAATATGGCATTGGTAATTTGATAGGGATTGCATTGAATCTGTAGATTGCTTTGGGTAGTATAGTCATTTTCACAATATTGATTCTTCCAATCCAAGAACATGGTATATCTCTCCATCTGTTTGTATCATGTTTAATTGCTTTCATCAGTGTCTTATAGTTTTCTGCATACAGGTCTTTTGTCTCCCTAGGTAGGTTTATTCCTAGATACTTTATTCTTTTTGTTGCAATGGTAAATGGGAGTGTTTCCTTAATTTCTCTCTCAGATTTTTCATCATTAGTCTATAGGAATGCAAGAGATTTCTGTGCATTAATTTTGTATCCTGCCACTTTACGTAATTCGTTGATTAGCTCTAGTAGTTTTCTGGTGGCATCTTTAGGATTCTCTATGTATAGTATCATGTCATATGCAAAGAGTGAGAGTTTTACTTCCTCTTTTCCAAATTGTATTCGTTTTATTTCTTTTTCTTCTCTGATTGCCGTGGCTAGGACTTCCAGAACTATGTTAAATAATAGTGGTGACAGTGGACATCCTTGTCTTGTTCCTGATCTTAGAGGCAGTGTTTTCAGTTTTTCACCATTGAGAATGATGTTTGCTGTGGGTTTGTCATATATGGCCTTTATTATGTTGAGGTAGGTTCCCTCTATGCCCACTTTCTGGAGAGTTTTTATAATAAATGGGTGTTGAATTGCATCTGTTGAGATGATCATATGGTTTTTATTCTTCAATTTGTCAATATGGTGTATCACATTGATTGATTTGCATATATTGAAGAATCCTTGTATCCCTGGGATACCCCACTTGATCATGGTGTATGATCCTTTTAATGTGTTATTGGATTCTGTTTGCTAGTATTCTGTTGAGGATTTTTGCATCCATATTCATCAGTGTTATTGGTCCGTAATTTTCTTTTTTGTGGTATCTTTGTCTGGATTTGGTGTCAGGGTGATGGTGGCCTCATAGAATGAGCTTGGGAGTGTTCCTTCCTCTGCAGTTTTTTGGAAGAGTTTGAGAAGGATGGGTGTTAGTACTTCTCTAAATGTTTGATAGAATTCACCTGTGAAGCCATTTGGTCCTGGACTTTTGTTTGTTAGAAGATTTTTAATCACTTTCAATTTCATTACTTTTGATTAGTCTGTTCATATTTTCTATTTCTTCCTGGTTCAGTCTTGGAAGTTTATACCTTTCTAAGAATTTGTCCATTTCTTCCAGGTTGTCCATTTTATTAGCATAGAGTTGCTTGTAGGAGTCTCTTAGGATGCTTTGTATTTCTGTGGTCTCTGTTGTAACATCTCCTTTTTCATTTCTAATTTTATTGATTTGAGTCCTTCCCTCTTTTTCTTGATGAGTTTGGCTAATGGTTTATCAATTTTGTTTATCTTCTCAAAGAGCCAGCTTTTAGTTTTATTGATCTTTGCTATTGTTTTCTTTGTTTCTATTTCATTTATTTCTGCTCTGATCTTTATGATTTCTTTCCTTCTGCTAACTTTGAGTTTTGTTTGCTCTTCTTTCTCTAGTTCCTTAGGTGTAACGTTAGGTTGTTTATTTGAGATGTTTCTTGTTTCTTGAGGTAGGCTTGTATTGCTATAAACTTCCCTCTTAGAACTGCTTTTGCTGTGTCCCATAGGTGTTGAATCGTCGTGTTTTCATTGTCATTTGTCTCTAGGTATTTTTGGATTTCCTCTTTGATTTCTTCAGTGATCTCTTGGTTATTTATTAATGTATTGTTTAGCCTCCATGTTTGCATTTTTTACGTTTTTTTCCGTGTAATTGATTTCTAATCTCATAGCATTGTGGTCAGAAAAGATGCTTGATATGATTTCAGTTTTCTTAAATTTACTGAGACTTGATTTGTGACCCAAGATGTGATCTATCCTGGAGAATGTTCCATGTGCACTTGAGAAGAAAGTGTAATCTGCTGTTTTCGGATGGAATGTCCTATAAATATCAATTAAATCTATCTGGTCTGTTGTGTCATTTACAGCTTGTGTTTCCTTTTTAATTTTCTGTTTGGATCATCTGTCCGTTGGTGTAAGTGAGGTGTTAAAGTCCCCCAGTATTATTGTGTTACTGTCGATTTCCTCTTTTATAGCTGTTAGCAGCTGCTTTATGTATTGAGGTGCTCCTATGTTGGGTGCATATATATTTATAATTCTTATATCTTCTTCTTGGATTGATCCCTTGATCATTATGTAGTGTCCTTCCTTGTCTCTTGTAACATTCTTTATTTTAAAGTCTATTTTATCTGATATGAGTATTGCTACTGCAGCTTTCTTTTGATTTCCATTTGCATGGAATATCTTTTTCCATCCCCTCACTTTCAGTCTGTATGTGTTCCTAGGTCTGAAGTGGATCTCTTGTAGACAGCATATAGATGGGTCTTGTTTTTGTATCCATTCCACGAGCCTGTGTCTTTTGGTTGGAGCATTTAATCCATTCATGTCTAAGGTAGTTATCGATATGTATGTTCCTATTACCATTATCTTAATTGTTTTGGGTTTGTTTTTGTAGGTCCTTCTCTTGTGTTTCCCACTTAGAGAAGTTCCTTTAGCATTTGTTGTAGAGCTGGTTTGGTGGTACTGAATTCTCTTAGCTTTTCTTGTCTGTAAAGCTTTTGATTTCTCCATTGAATCTGAATGAGATCCTTGCAGGGTAGAGTAATCTTGGTTGTAGGTTCTTCACTTTCATCACTTTGAATATGTCAAGCCACTCCCTTTTGGCTTGTAGAGTTTCTGATGAGAAATCAGCTGTTAACCTTATGGGAGTTCCCTTGTATGTTGTTTGTCATTTTTCTCTTGTTTCTTTCAATAATTTTTCTTTGTCTTTAATTTTTGCCAATTTGATTACTGTGTGTTTCTGTGTGTTTCTCCTTGGGTTTATCCTTTATGGGACTCTTTGTGCTTCCTGGACTTGGGTGTCTATTTCCTTTCCCATGTTAAGGAAGTTTTCGACTATAATCTCTTCAAATATTTTCTCTGGTCCTTTCTCTCTCTCTCTTCTCCTTCTGGGACCCCTATAATGCAAATTTTTTTGCATTAAATGTTGTTCCAGAGGTCTCTTAGGCTGTCTTCATATCTTTTCATTCTTTTTTCTTTATTCTGTTCCACTGCAGTGAATTCCACCATTCTGTCTTCCAGGTCACTTATCCGTTCATCTGCCTCAGTTATTCTGCTACTGGTTCCTTCTCGTGTATTTTTCATTTCAGTTATTGCGTTGTTCATCTCTGTTTGTTTGTTCTTTAATTCTTTTAGGTCTTTGTTAAACATTCCTTGCGTCTTCTTGATCTTTGCCTCCATTCTTTTTCTGAGGTCCTGGATCATCTTCACTATCATTATTCTGAATTCTTTTTCTGGAAGGTTGCCTATCTCCACTTCATTTAGTTGTTATTCTGGGGTTTTATCTTGTTCCTTCATCTGGTACATAGCCCTCTCCCTTTTCATCTTGTCTATATTTCTGTGAATGTGGTTTTTGTTCCACAGGCTGCAGGATTGTAGTTCTTCTTGCTTCTGCTGTCTGCCCTCTGGTGGACGAGGCTATCTAAGAGACTTGTGCAAGTTTCCTTGTGGGAGGGAGTGGTGGTGGGTAGAGCTGACTCTTGCTCTGGTGGGCGGAGCTCAGTAAAACTTTAATCCACTTGTCTGCTGATGGGTGGGGCTGGGTTCCCTCCCTGTTGGTTGTTTGACCTGATGCTATGGAACACTGGAGCCTACCCAGGCTCTTTGGTGGGGCTAATGGCAGACTCTGCGAGGGCTCATGCCAAGGAGTACTTCCCAGAACTTCTGCTGCCAGTGTCCTTGTCCTCACGGTGACACACAGCCACCCCCTGCTTCTGCAGGAGACCCTCCAACACTAGCAGGTGGGTCTGGTTTAATCTTTTATGGGGTCACTGCTCCTTTCCCTGGATCCCGATGTGCACACTACTTTGTGTGTGCCCTACAAGAGTGGAGTCTGTGTTTCCCCCAGTCCTGTCAAAGTGCTGCAATCAAATCCCGCTAGCCTTCGAAGTCTGATTCTCTAGGAATTCTTCCTCCCATTGCTGGACCCCCAGCTTGGGAAGCCTGACGTGGGGCTCAGAACCTTCACTCCAGTTGGTGGACTTCTGTAGTATACCTGTTCTCCAGTTGATGAGTCACCCACCCAGCAGTTATGGGATTTGATTTTATTGTGATTGTGTCCCTCCTACCGTCTCATTGTGGCTTCTCCTTTGTCTTTGGATGTGAGGTATCGTTTTTTGGTTAGTGTCAGTGTCTTCCTGTCGATGCTTGTTCAGTAGTTAGTTGTGATTCCAGTGCTCTCGCAAGAGGGAGTGAGAGCATTTCCTTGTACGCCGCCATCTTGGACCAATCTCTTTATGTCCATATTTTCTACTGGATACTTTAACATAGTTTTTTGTAGTTATTCTGGAGTCCTTGCCTAATGATGCCAGCATCTGTCGTCTCTGGATCTGCTTCTTTTGGCTCTTTCTTCTCTTGACTATGGCTTACAGTTTCTCCCTTCCTTGTATTTCTCATAATTTTTGATTACATGCTAGATGTTGTGTGTAAAAGAATTGTTGACACTACAGTAATTTAAAAGGGCATGGCCTTCTTTCAGGCCAGTAGAGTGTGGGCTGAGTCAGTCTCATTTGTAATTGAAATGGGTGTGTGCTTTGGTGAAGCTTTAGTTAGATTCATTTCATCACTGACTTCAGATGTTTTGAGGGAAGAGTCAGGACTTTCTCTTTAGCAGGGATTGGGATCTCATCCCTGGCAAAACTCTTCACGCTTCACAGCCCAGCACCAGCTGACTGTGGAAGATTTGTTTTTCAGCTAGACTGCCAGCTTTTTGGGTTACTGGAGCATTTTCTTTGCAGTCTTGCCCCAGCTTTCTATACCTAGGACGTCTCTTTTTGCCCAGCTGTTCAGTCTCAGCTTTTGGATGACTGCAGAGTAGCCTGAGTGAAGGCCTGAACTGCCTGAGAAATTTTCTCATATTTTTATGCTCTGACCCCTGCCTTACCCTTGGGGACAGTCCCATAGGTGTCAGGGCAGATGTCTCTCAACACCCCTGCCCTATCTAAGCCTTTGGTGTATTCTTGCTATGTGTTTGGTGAAGATCCATGGGGAAGAGTTGGCTGGTGGCGTAGACCTACTCTGTGGCTGTGTCTCCTTGGAATTCTAATCCATATAGCAGTCCACTTGTAGCCATTAACCTAATTAAAAATTTGCCAGTTTCTCCTTATTCCTGTCTATGGTGGATTCCTGTTCCTCCTGCCACTTTGCTAGGAATGAAAGCTGGGAAGGGCCTGACACATTTAGGCTTCTTTGCATCCTCAGCTCCCTGATATATTTTAAAAACTGTGCTTTGTAGCTAATCTGGCTTGTTCTCATTGTCAGAGTGGGAGTGATTGCTCTTACAATTTTCAACTTGTGATTTTTTTAGCTTAATGTTGTGTTTCTCAGATTCATTTATGCTGTTGCATATATATGTAATTAGTTTTTATCGCTATAATATTTGGTTTGTTTAAATATGCTCAATTTATTCCTTATACTCTTTCTAATATTTCTTTCTTTGACTTCTTACTGATTCTTGGCATTTACTATCACTTTATAGGGTAGAATATGCAAGGCTGCCTCTGCGTAGGTTTTGATTTCTTCTTAAGGATGTCCTGGCAATGACTGTGGTGTCTAGACCCAAATGCTTAGGCCTGGGTAACTGAGAGAGTTTAGCATGGGATGCAATCTGTTACACTTTTACATGATGATAAAATATTTATCAAAATGCTAAATCATGACTATCAACTAGTCATTGACGTTGTATACAATTAAGAGCAAGGTTTAAAGAAATATATATCCTTATGATGAGTGAGGTACTTTATCACAAATTTCACCTTCATCTTCATAGTTTAATTTGGCATTAGTTTTTCATTGATTTTAAGAGAAAACTTTACCTTTTTTCCCCTCACTTATAATACTTTGGGTTTGGAGACTCTTCTCTCATCTCATGTGTAACTTAGCTACAGCCCCTCAGAGTACCTGTAATTAAGATTCTGTTACCAACCTCTTCTCATGTAGCTGGTTTTCATTGACAGTCCTGATAGAAGGATTTCTGATGAACCAGCCAGCCCTGTTCTCTTATAGACTGGTCAGTCTCCCTGCTCTACTTGAGAGAGAAAAATATCTTCCCCTGCCAAGATCAGGCCCAGGATGAAGAGAAATGTGATGGCTGTGTGTGTATGTGTGTGTGTGTGTGTGTGTGTCTTTACCTCGACTCCATTTCTCCAATTTGTAGAGGTTGTCCTATCCTCAATTTTGGCCTGTTTCGGCCCCTACCTCCTTGACCCTTCAGCTGAGAGCTGTCATACCATTAGAATAGACTTCCTTGTTCCCCCCCACACACCCCAGAGATTTTTGAAGTAGACTTGCTTTCAACTATAAGGAGACTATTTTATTTCAGAACATTTTAAGTGTATTTGGAGAGAACAAACCATTAAGAAATGTGAATTTCCATACATCTTCAAACTGGGCTTTCAAAACTTCTGACTTCAGAGACCACAGGGACTGGTCTTGCTGTTGAGAGCCATTGGAATGCAACAAGTCTGTGCAAGGTGGCTGATAGAGGAAGGTGTAGCCAACGGCCCCCTAGGGTGGATGTGGTTTGCCTGGAGATAGTCTTATCAGTGGAGGAATGGCTGGCTGTCTAACTCACTTGGGAAGGAGTTTAAGTTTTATAGTCTGCTATCCTTTGATGGTTTTCAGGCGCTTCTCATGAAACAGCTTATTTGAACACAAAACACTGGAGTCTATTAGAGGCGATAGTCCTACTTTGATGGAAAATTACTGTCTCTCCTTGTACAGATAGTAGATGTTGTCTTCCTTGACAAAATCCAGTGTCCCTTTTTTTTCTGTTTTTCTTTTTCCTTTTCCCTTGGTGGTATAAGAGCCTGTGAGTACGTTTGTTTTTTTTTTTTTTTGGAAACTTTTTCTTCCTTCAGCTTTTAGGATGTTCACCTTCTACTTACCTTTAGTTACTTCTTTTCTTCCTGTTTTATATCTACTCAGTCCTCCTTGCCCTTAATTACCTTTGTCCATTTCCTGTCTGCCTTTCTTGCTTTCTCAAGCAAGTTTGAGCCATCATGGTGACACTCTCTTACCTCTTCCAATGTGACTTCATCAGTCTCTTGTCCCCTGCTTAGAGCACCTGCCCTCCTGTCTTGCATTTCCTCTTGCCTGTGGAGACCTTTACCCAGATGCCCTCTGATGCCCAGAAAGCAAGGTATTGAAAACCAAATGCATTGTTCATGGCTCCACCATTCTCATTAAAGAAAACACTCCTCGTCCCCAGAGTTCATCCTGGAAGTGTTCTCTCTTTTCACCTTCCTCATATACTTTCAGTTACCACACTCTACTAATCTTTTGCTTTAATGTCTCTTAGGATGTATTCTTCCTGCTTCCAGACTTATGTAGTAGGTTTCAAACATATTCACAAAATCTTTAACCCTCTTCCCATAAAAAAAAAAAAAAAAAAAAAGATGGAGTGTAATTCTCCCCTCGAATATGGTCCAGCCTTAGAGACTCAGTTCTAAAGAACAGAACATGGCAGAAGTGATGCTGTGTGATTTCTGAGGCTAGGTCAGAAAATGTGGTAAAACTTCCACCTGGTACATGGGGCATCTCTCTCTCTCTCTCTCTCTCTCTCTGTCTCTTGCTCTCATACTGGGGACATGTACCTTAGAGTCCTGAGCTGCCATGTAAGAAGTCTAGCTATATAATACAGAGACCATGTGGAGAGACCCCAGGCCATATAGAGACAGAGGTGCCCACGGATGCCCACCTGTTCTAGCCTCTGGCTGTTTGAGTCTTTATGGCTCAGAGGCTAGGTATGTGAGCGTGTGAGCCTTCACATGGTTCCATTCCATGCCTCCCCCGTCTCTGAGCCACCCTGGTCGAAGCTGTAAGGAGCAGACGTGAGCTATCCCTGCCCAGCTCTGCCCACATTGCAGATTCGTGAACAAGATAATGTTGTTTCAAGCCAGTATGCTTTGGGGAGGTTTATTAGACAGCCATAGTAACTGGAAAACTTCACCCCCAGAATTTCTCAAATGAAGTGTTGAGACTGGGCTGGAGCATGCAGCAAACAGTGTGTGACTGACAACACTCAGTGCTGGAGTTAGAGAATTTGTTTTTAATTACAGTGGATTCAAGGCCAGTTCCTCTCACTTACCTCCATTCCAACGTGGCCTTGAGCAGGAGAGAAAGGAGTTGCAGCTGGATAAGGCATCCAAAAGTGTGCCAACCCCGGATCTCCCTTGGGAGAGGTGTCCTTTGTCACATGTGTTCTGGTGGGAAAGTAGTTTAGTCCCAGTGGTTTAGGCCCTCATCGCCCCGGGCCACTCCCGGCTTGCTTTCTCAAGTTCCCTTCCATGCTGTGTTCATTGCATTTTATAGTGATAGACTCACATGCCCATCATGTGGAAAAGTAAATCCACACAAAACTTAAAAAGAGGTGTTCAAGGACTTTCTGGATCTCTCCCGCTTTACTGAGTATAGATGAGAACCTCTATTCTCTAAGAGCTCTGTGTTGAGCAGTCCTGTCTGTTTATTTTGGAGAGGGTTGAAGGTGGAAACATGGCCCCGATAGGGATGCCTCCCTGACAGTGTTGTGAGCTGCATGTCCACTCTTCCCTGTTATTGAGAAGGCCAGGGACCTGGCTCGCCTGCCTGTCATGCTTCTGACCTACTGAAGCCTTTCCAATAACGGCCTGTGGTGACCTTGTATCTGCAGAGCTGTGCTGCCCCAGAAGTGGGCACTAGACGACCAGTGACTCCCAGCGATTTGATCTTTCAGATTTATATAATCAATGCCATTTATCATCTTGAATGGTACTATTTTGGGGTCTTTTAATGCCATGAATTTCCCATATACACATTCTTGATAACAGATAAGGGCATATTTGAACATATAAGCCAAAGTCAAGTTAAATCCTGCAGCTATATATAGTCTATTTGTCTTTATAACCAGGGAGAAGAATTCTTTACTCAGATTATCTCCTACTTACCAACTTGATATAAATTTTCCTGCTTTTTTTTTTTTTTTTTTTTTTTGCGGTACGCGGGCCTCTCACTGTCGTGGCCTCTCCCGTTGTGAAGCACAGGCTCCGGACGCGCAGGCTCAGCGGCCACGGCTCACGGGCCCAGCCGCTCCGCGGCACGTGGGATCTTCCCGGACCGGGGCACGAACCCGTGTCCCCTGCGTCGGCAGGCGGACTCCCAACCACTGTGCCACCAGGGAAGCCCTCAATTTTCCTGCTTCTTTTTGTTTGTTTGTTTGTTTGTTTTTGTGGTACACGGGCCTCTCACCGCTGTGGCCTCTCCCGCTGCGGAGCACAGGCTCCAGACGCGCAGGCCCAGCGGCCATGGCTCACGGGCCCAGCCGCCCCGCGGCACGCGGGATCCTCCCGGACCGGGGCACGAACCCGCGCCCCCTAGCATCGGCAGGCGGACTCCCAACCACTGTGCCACCAGGGAAGCCCCTTCCTGCTTCTTTTTAAGACAGCAACCTATGCAAATTAAATTCCAGAATGGTCCCAACACACACATTTAAATGATGATTTCTACTCTGTTTAGAAGACCTACTGAGTTTGTGTTTCTCTTCCTATTCCATTAGCTTTAAGTGTATTTTACACAGGTATTTCAAAAGGTATGCTCTTGCCTTTTTAAAAATAAATACTGAAAGTTAGAGAACTCTTCATCACAGCATTATTATTTAGTCAGGATTAACATTGTATAAAAAGAAATTATTTTCTTCTTTGGCTCAAAATTTTAAAAAGGGTAAAAAGTATTATTTTAAAGCTATTTGCCTTTATTGAAGTAGGAAACCATTTCTGTTCTATTCTTTATTTAGAAGTTGAAGTGGCAGCCAAACAGAGTCCCACTCGTTTGTAACTAAACTCTTCCACCTCTTGGCTATGGATGGTTACGACTGATCGGGAAAATGTCATCTCCTAGAACATGAGATTAATATTCTTCTTCATTCTAAAGAAGGTGTGAAATTACTGATTTTACAGTGTTGTGTGGGTTTGTTCCTATCACCCAGAGTTGACCCTAGTTGTTTTCAAGAAAGATCTTAAGCTTTCCTGAGTGGGAGCCCCGAATAAGCATAAAAGGGGAGAGTTCAAGTGTGGAAATAAGTGAAGACTCGCATTCCTTTCGCCTCATTCCCTTTCCCGCACATAAGTTTTCTATTGCTGTCGTAGCAAATTACCACACACTTAGTGGCTTAAAGTGATACCGATTTATTATCCGACCCTTCTGTGGGTTAGAAGTCCAACACGGGTCTCCCTGGACTAAAATCCAGGTGTCAGCAGGGTGTCCTCCTCTGGCAGCTCTAAGGGAAATCCATCCCCTTGCTTTCTCCAGCTTCTTGAGCTGACCTGTGGCCCCTCTCTATGCGTTCAAAGCCAGCCACAGTCCCTCTCTGGGTGCCTTCCTTCTGTAATCACACCTCCCTCTGCCGACGGCCAGGAAAGGCCCTCCACTTTTAAGAGCCCATGTGATTAGATTGGGCCCACCCAGATCACCCAGGGTAACCCCCCATCTCAAGGCCTTTAATTAAATCACAGATGCAAAGCCCCTTTGTATGTAAGGTACCATATTCACAAATACCAGGGGTTAGGACACAGATGTCTTTGGGTGTCCATTATTCTGTCTGCTACACCCCAAGTCCTTGTAGTTTCCATATTAAGCTGGACTTGAACTGCTGAAGACTTTTATACACCCTGAGAGAAGGACTTGTTCATCAGACATCATAAAATGGGTGCATGAAACGGACCCCTTGATTATTTGCAGAATTCCGAGGAATTCCAAATGAGATGAGGCCGAGTATCTCAGGGATGGACTGAACTTGACTCACCTGATTAATGTCACAGGTAAGGTCCCCAGGGAAGCTGACTCTACAGGTTTACCTGTAGAACATTTAGCAGGGAGCTACACCTACGGGGGAGCAACACCTGTGGGGGACAAAGGGAGAAGCATCGGGCAGACAAGTCACTATAAAGTCTCCGCCGATCTTGCCGGCCAAGGAAACGGGTCTTTATACCCCTGCATTAACCAGCGTTGGATGTCAGCTGCCCCAGGAAGGGGGCAAGGTCTCCGGTGAGACCACTCTCTCCAGCTGCAGGCAGTTTTCTGAGAGAGACTCGGCTGAAAGCTGGCAGATGTCAACATTCCCCGGAGCTGGGGGAATGGGTGCTTCTGTCCTGAAAGAATAGGTGGTGGGGTGCGGTCGGGGGTTGGGGGTGGTTATCTGTCTGCCTGACGACAGCATCCACTACAGTTAGGCACAACTGAATGTTGCAGATGGGTCAGCTGCCCAGTGGGATGACCCAGGCTTTGGGGGACGAACCAACTGCAGGGGTAAGAGGGGATCCAGCCTGGCAGGCAACAGATGGGATCGGGGTGGCCCAATGATTTACTCTTGTGGAGTTTGGAGACAGAGAGGTGTGTCAGTGGAGGGCAGGGTCTCAGGCCCAAGACTGAGGTTCAGCAAGAAGTTTTGTTCCTGGCGGGTGGGGATGGGGCTGGTGGGGCGTAAGTGCCAGGTGAGGCTCCGGTTCTGGAACACTGTAGATCAGGGCCTCAAGCACAGGGAACCTGACGAGCCCAGGGCGGGGATGTAGTCCTAGGACCGGACACAGTGTCAGGGTGGAGGGGCAGGCACAGGGGAGAGCCCCTGGTGGTGGGCTGCTGCTGCTCTGTGCCCTCTGGGGCTGCATCTCAGGGCCTGCTGAGTTTGGGGTAGAAAAGGGACATGAGGCTAGAAAACAGGCTGAACTTGGGATGTAACTACATTTCTTTCTCAGTGTATGATAGACTCGTCTCCCGCAAAGAAGGCTTTTAAACATTTCGTTGTTTTCCTCCCCTCTTTCTATCTTAGACAGGATAATGGGAGTGATTAGTGATGCTCTAGAAAAAGACTTGAAAAAGAACTTTCTCTTCTGAGTGAGGAAGGCTGTGGAAATATTTTATAGGAACACAGTACATTGTATCAAATGAAACTATTTCTTCTTCACTTTAGAACAAACATCACCATTGTTATTTATTTTCCATGTTTTGGCTAGAGAAAGGCATTTTGTAGTTATAATGATTCCACTGTCAATAAGGCCGGACTTTGCATCTACATTGACCAGCACAAGGGAGGAGGAAAAACTCTTGACTGCATATCTGTGCGATAAACATAAAGTGCAGGTTTGGCAAATAGCTTGCTTACTTTCTCAATGTCCACAGGTTAATTCAGCCTCCAAAGCAAAATGGTTTTACTTGAAGTGTCTGACCTAATACATTAATCAACATAATGAAGACATTTATGAACCTATGTGATTTTCCTGGAGGAAACCTAAGGTTTTTCTCTTTGCCAGACTGGTTGATCAGACCTTGCTTTCCTTTTTCTTTTTTTAACAAATTTATTTATTTATTTTTGGCTGCATTGGGTCTTCGTTGCTGCCTGCGGGTTTTTCTCTAGTTGTGGCGAGCGGGGGCTACTCTTCGTTGCGGTGCGCGGGCTTCTCATTGCCGTGGCTTCTCTTGTTGCGGAGCACGGGCTCTAGGCCTGCAGGCTTCAGTAGTTGTGGCTCGTGGGCTCAGTAGTTGTGGCTCACGGGCTTAGTTGCTCCGTGGCATGTGGGATCTTCCTGGACCAGGGCTCGAACCCATGTTCCCTGCACTGGCAGACGGATTCTCAACCACTGCGCCACCAGGGAAGCCCAGACCTTACTTTCCTGATTACAGCACTTAGGCAAATTGATAAAATCGTCCCTCTTAATAGGAACCTCATTTCCATTCCTTCAGTCCACCTATTTTTTCATATCTTTCTTCATGAATATTTCACTCTTCTTTTACTTTTGCTAGTATTTCTTTGTCTCTTTACTCAAGACATATTTGAGTATTTATTGCATGCCAATTATAAGGAGCCATGTGTTGGAGATATATATAAGATATATATATATATAGGTAAATTAGGGTGTTGTCAGGGCCAAGGTTAGTATTTTCTATATTTAGAATACAGAAATACCATATTCCAGTATCTTGAATAAGCACCATGCCATGAGATAAGAAATAAAGGTGTTTGCATCATCTACCATGTGCAGTTGTATGTACAGTAGGTCCTCCATACGTATTTATAGATTCCACATCCATGGATTCAACCAACTGCAGATGGAAAATATTAGAAAACAAATTCCAGAAAGTTCCAAAAAGCAAAACTTGAATTTGCCACACACTGGCAAATGTTTACATAGCATTTACATTGTATTGGGAATTATAAGTAATATAGAGATGACTTAAAGGATACAGGAGGATGTGTACAGCTTATATGCAAATACTACACCATTTTATATAAGGGACTTGAGCATCCCGGGACTTTGGTATCCTTGGGGGCCCTGGAACCAATCCCTCATGGATATCCAGGGCCGATTGTATATGCCGTTTCTTCAGCTAGGCTTAGACCTCTTCTCATACATTTGTGCCTTTTCTCTCTTAAGATTCTTGTTTCAAAGGTACAAAGGCAGTTGTTTTTGTCACTCATAAAGAAAGAAGACTCTCCCAGAAGGTTAATGGGTTTGTGATGAAGGAAGATCTGGAACCAGCATCTTTTGTCTTCTGTCTACTTTCCACCACTGGTGTGGACTTCTCTGCCCGGCTGACCCTGACCCAGACCAGGGATCTCCCACAGGCTCATTCCTTTGCAGGTCACAACTCTTTTAAGGCCATTCCTCATCTTCCCCCTTCTCCATGGGCCCTTTCCCAGGAGACAGGCTGGGTGCCTTGCCCTGATCCTGACATCACACGCTGTGCCCACTGTAGGCCCAGGGTGGCCTCCCCACAAACACTAGTCAGATTACTTTGAAAAGGGACACGGGATGGTGATATTTAGTGCAAGGAGAGTTTTGCTCAGAATCAGTTGGGTTGTCACCATCAGGGATGGATTAAAGGCTTTCAAAAGCCAGAAACACTAAGAAGTTTATGTGGCCAACCCCCTTTCCCACCACCAAAAGTAATGTATATGCCAAAATAAATTGCAAGACACACAAACATATTTTTCCAATTCCAAAATTCTGAGGAAGTTCACTGAAGCTGAACTTTTCTTATTTTTTACTCCCTTGACCCATGGACTTCCCAAACCATTGTGCGGTCTGCCCTTGAGGTAACCTGGTGGAGGTCTCACTGTGGAGAGTTGTCAGGGTGGAGCCAGGGGCCAGCACAGCCCTGCAGGGCTTTCCTGGGCTTTAGTCCTGCTGCCGCCACTGCACTCTGACCCGGAAGGCGGTGATGGGGGTGCACCCAACACCCCGAACTGCAGCTTTTTCAAACCTTAAGGGAGTGACCTATACCCAGCAGTACATCACTGAGATCCGGGACACACACACACACACACACACTCACAAACAGAGATGAAAATTTTACAAAGCAGCACTTCTCTGACCATGTGCAGTGAGCTCTATTCTATTCTACTCTATTGTTTTATTCTAGAATATTTCACTTAAAAATGCTTCTTGGGGGCCTCCCTGGTGGCGCAAGTGGTTAAGAGTCCGCCTGCCGATGCAGGGGATACGGGTTCGTGCCCCGGTCTGGGAGGATCCCATATGCCGCGGAGCGGCTGGGCCCGTGAGCCATGGCCGCTGGGCCTGCGCATCCGGAGCCTGTGCTCCGCAACGGGAGAGGCCACAACAGTGAGAGGCCCGCATACCGCAAAAAGAAAAAAAAAAAAAAAAAAAAAATGCTTCTTGACCCACTGAATTGATTTCATGACCCACAGCCCGCACACTGAGAAACACTGCACCACAGCCTCGCACCCTTCACACGCAGCGGCTGCCGTGGCCCCCGAGCCTCCTGTCTTCACCCGCGCTGTGCCTCCCACTTCCAACCTTGCACCCGTGAGGCCGTGCACAACCCATCCTCCCTGCTATAACTCAAGCCTGCGTGTTTCCCGAAGCCTTCCTGACGTCCCAAACAGTGACTCTTCCCACATGTCTGGAGGGGCGCAGTGCATGCCTTCCTCTCCTCGGGCTGTGAGCTCGCTGAGCGCACAGCTGTCCCACTGTCTGTCCCACTGCTCTTCTGTTCCCACGCATCTGGACTAGTGGATTGCACACAGTAGGTACTAAATCAGTGCTTGCGTAACTGCATTAAAACAATAATGTCCTTGCCTGGAGGGGCCAACAGAAACCTGCCTTCCAATCTTCCTACATCCATTTCCAAGTTCCCGTCCAGGCATGGAGTGTTTGCATTAACCTCCTTCGTTATTTATGGGTCAGATGCTAAAGCCTTTTCTCAAGAGGCATTGCAGTAACTCTTACCAGTAACCCAACGTTTAGACATAGAGATCAAAGACATAGAAACGTGGGTGTTTCAAATAATGGACTTAAAAAAAAATTTTTAGAAGCACAGAAATATGTAAACATAGGTGCTTTTCAAAATAATGCTTTTTTCATGATTAATGTTGACTCTGGTCAATTTCTTGGCAAACTGTGTTCTAGAATTTTACTAGCTATATCCAGGAATCCTTTTCTTTTACATGCAATCATATAATGGCAAAACTGGTAAAAATTTCCCCATTTTGCAGATGAGAAGACTAAGGCCCATGAGGCTAGATGACTCATGCAGGGTAACACAGAGGCCTAACAGCAAAGGCAAGGTGGAAACGTACGCTGATTGCCAGTCTGGGGCTCCCTTGCTCTTGACTTAAGGAAGGTAGTGAAAGGGAATGTGATTTTCTCCATCCTCATAACTATCAACAGATCTTATCTTCAACGTGAAATTCTTTTGAGAATTTCTCATTTTAAGCTTATATGTCTTCCTTGAGAAAAGTGATGAGTGAGCCACATTTCATCCCTCATTTGAAGGTATTAATATTCTCAGACTGGTGATGCGTACATACTTTTGCTTTCTGAACTGGATTTGTTGCATGGCACGATCAAAAATTATGTTCATCTTCACCTGAGTTCATAGATTTGGCTTTATTTTAGAGCACCTGCTTTCATTAAAGTCTAAGCACATACAAGAAAACACAAACGCAGTTCCTAATACGCACTCTTGGATGGGAAAGGGGTTTTAACAAAATTTCTTTGTGTTGTCCTTCCAGCGGATACCATTTTGATGTTTCACAAGCTGTGAGGAAAGTAAATAACCTTCTAGGTGATGAACCAAAGAATACATTTTGGGAAATTTGTGGTCATTTAGTTGGGTTGGAATGAAATAGTCGTTGATGTTTCTTTCTTTTTTTCTTCCATTTTTTCACCCTTACCCAACCTGTGAAAGAGTCTGTTTCTTTCTTCCCTGCCCCACAGAACCATGGCTTCTAGGACCCAGAACTCCTGCACTATTGTTCCCTGCCTTAAGGATTCAAAAGGGCGTGGGACTGGCCTGAGAACTCTGCCTTCATTTATCACATTGTTTCTGTGGGAAAACACATTCCCACTTTCAAACAACCAACGTGGGAATTAACTTTGGGGGCTGTCTGTTCACCAGAAAAGAAAGCTCATTTCTTAGGAGCTGACGAGCTAAGCAGAGCTCATTAGCTTAGCTTCGTTTAGCCAGTATGATCTCATTAGCTCAAGTGACAGCATAACACGCACACTCTCAGCCACCTTACTGGGTCACAGAGAATGAGAGGCAGCCAAGGAAGGTGGCTCGCGTGCTGCAGGCCTGCAGATCCTGGGCTCCTGCCAGACCAGCGCCAGCCTGCACCCACACCGCTGCCCAGCGCAAAGGCACAGCCTGAGGATGGTTACCACTGGGCCTGCCTGTAAGTGCCAGGTGCCTGCGAAGGGCTTTCGTGCATTATCTTAATCCTCACACAACCTCGACAGTAGGTACTGTTAAATCAGTCCCTTTTTACAGATGAGAAAACAGATTAAGTCACAGATCATTAGAGCCTGTTGTCCATAAAAATCATATTTGCTGAAAGTGGCAGGTGTATTTTTTTTGGGGGGGCGGGAAGTTGGTGTCCTTCTATACTAATTAGCAGTGCCATCATTCAATATTCTTTGCTTTCTTAAGACGCCCCAGTGCCGACAGAAACCTTAGTAGGTATTGAGTTGGTTTATTGAGAGTCTTTCCCATTTCTCTCAAAAGTGCAGCTGTCTGACCCTCAGTTTCTCCTCTAAAAATGGAATAACAGTAGCCTCTGGCAGTTTCCTAGCAGCGATTGGTGGAGAAAATGTTTCTGGAGCATTTAACACTGCGTTTAACTCACAGACACAGATGACTGGTTTTTAAATAAACTTTTAATTTTAGTATATTTTTAGATTTACAGAAAAATTGTGAAAATATGTAACTTTTCAGTTTGCTTGTTCATATTTCGCCTCTTTTTCATATGCTCTTTAGACATTGATAGATTTTTCTCATCAGGAGTTAAGAGCACATCAATGAATTCTTTATGCACTACTGGCATTTCAGGAAAAAAGATATATACAAGTAAATTAGAAGTGGTGGGTGAAAAAGGCAATTCTCCCAAGTCAGTCCATGCAGTGCATTCTTACCCATACGCCTTCAGAGGTGGTGGAGTTCAGCCTTGGAGTGAGAAGAGCAACAAAGCTGAATCTCCTCTGTTTCATTTATTTATTTTCTTGGCTAATTGAAAAAATATATTCGAAGTAGCTCAGGAATATTTTCTCCTAGAGTCTGAATCCAGAAATGTGAAACAAGGAGAGAAACCCATCTGGAAACATTTTTGCATCGCCAAGATCCCGTGCAAAACCTTCCCAAGTAGGCTCAAAAATGTTGTTTTTTAATGTTCTTTCCTCATTTGGGGTGTGGACATTTGGCCAGGAAACCTGACCAAGAGTCTATATGGATGATGATAATGATTTAGAAAGTAGGTTGTGTTGTTAATAACTACACTACATACTTGCGTAAGGAACAATTTTGAGCCACGATTTACTCAAATAGAAATGATTTTTTTATTATAACAGCCTAGCAGTGCTTTCACTTTACAAATGAGGCTGTGGTTCAGTGCTTAGACATAATGATCAACCTGAAAAATAAAGCACTGTACAAACAAAGACATTTTATCATGATTTTGTGATCATTCAGTGTTATGAAGGTGGGCGTGGACTGCTACATGAAGATTAAGTCTTAGATGGGGTATCAATTGAGAATTCTGGATAATTACTCCCCAGCCCCATCCACACTCTGACCCCAATCTTTTCCTGTTTGTTCACTTTTCTATTTGGAATATGCCACCCTTGGCATCATTTGTTGAGTTAAGCCTTGGCCTTTCGAGGGCACGCTCCTTTAAATATTAATTCCCAGTGGGAGAGGTATCATGCCAGCTCCAGAGTGTGTGTTAGCTTATCACTTTCTCACCAGGTCTGAGGCTTTAAATAGGAAGCTGCTTTGGGGGATGGTGAGGGATGGTGCAGAGATTAATTAGGGAGGGAAGGTCGTTGAGAGGTGTATAGGGAGGAGGAAGAAGGGGGAAAGGATTCCAGAGTCAAAGGGACCCATGTGTCTGTTTTGCCATTCCTGACCCTATGATGGGTCCCAGGTTTTGTTATAAGTGGAATCATGATCATCACGTTGAGTTTATGATATTGATAGACGAGGACATTGAATTCATATGCCTTTAGTTGAATATGATTTCAGAAGAATTTAGCTCCAAGAGTTGGTTGGAATTTGACTTGCTGAGTGAGTGGAGGGCATATTCCCAGACTCAGAAGGAATATCTGTTGAAGCCAGAAGTTCCCCAGCAGCATCCTGATTGCTCCATCACTAACTTCTATGGTACTTGTGTGTAAACTTGAGAAGCTCATTCCTTCAAGGTGATTTATTTCCAGCTGTCAGGAAATTATCATTACATAAATATTTTTATTAAAACAAAAATATTTCTCTGCTGGAAAGTTATCAAAATAAAGATACAATTCTATGATATCTGCAGTGTAAACAGTACCTCTTAATTGTAATGCTTTTGTTCATTACACGAACTGTGCAACTGGACATGTGGCCCCACTTCATTTTTCTCCAGTCTTCCTCTTTCCCCATTTCTTTGGCAATGCTTAGTCCCCACTGACCTAACAGCCTGAAGTGCAGAAAAGCCTGTGCCTGTCTGCAAGTCAGAAAGGGAGGCTGGGAGAAGGAAATACCTGCCTGTTGAATACCCAGGTGTCAGTCATTAATATATGTACTGGCTTTTCATTTAAGCACCATCATTCTCAAACCTTGGATTAGAAATGCCCTGGATATAGAATAATATTTCCATAAGTGTAACAGGCACCCATTATGAGCCAGGAATTTGGATACATATCACTAATCCTTCCATCAAGTGGCCCTGCAATGCAGGCAGCTCCTGTGGCTCAGAGAGGGTGGGCCATTAGCTCAGAGACACCCATCTAATAAGTGGCAGAACTAGGATGTGGGTTTGGGCCATGAGGCTGCAGACCTGCTCTCATTCCTTGTGGACTTCGCTCCGCCTTCCCCACCCCGTGCCAGCTCTCCAAGGCTGGGCTGCCCTGCAGTCCCACCGCTGGGACCAGGGTAGTGCCTTGCCTCCCCCTTTCCTGCATCGCCAGTGAGTACAGGCTGCATCCCAGAGGTGGTCTCTGGATAGGGAACCCTCCGCCCTACAGTCATCACTTGGATAAAGGTCCCAGACATTTCATATTCTTCCTAGGTTTTGCTGGCCTGATTTCCCTTTGTTAAGTCAAAATTTATTGGATGCAGGAAAACTTCCCAGCAATCCCTTAGAAGGAAAACTAACTCGTAGTGTTCTTCCCATTATGAAATTAAATTCTCCAGATAATTGTTTTAGACTGCCCAGACCAAGCCACTTTTCATCTGAGAACACAGTAGCTGTCTCAGCCCTAAAGTAAAAGCAAAAAAAAAAAGGTGAACTCTGGGTGCTTTGGCCACATGATTATAATAAAATTGGTGTACTTTCATCCTCAAGAAGGGCAGACCTGGGTGCTTATATGTTCATTTAATTCGCCTGATGGAACAAACACTTCTTGTTTGCCTGGCTCCATGTTCCATATTTATTTCAGGTTGATTAGGATGGCATGTGAACTTAGAAGTAAATAAACTTTGATTGGGTGGGTTGCCTGGCTAAGTAAGCTCACCATCTACTTCTCAGAAATCAAATAATCAGGAAGCAGGTTGTTTTTATGTGAGCCCTGTAGCCTCTTGTAAGTATTGTCATGTTGCTACGAAATATGAGAGTCTTTCCTCAAAAAAATGATAAGGGCCAAATGTGGACCTAGGCCCAAGAAGGAGTCCGATATATTAATGATGTTAAATCTTTAAGAAGTCGTTTCATTGGCAGGATCTGATATGTAGGGTCTATGTCTGTTTTATAAATCAATTTTAGCTAGGATTAGGTTTGCTGTGGATAATAGAAAACATACCAAATAACTGACTTAATCAAGATAAAAGTTTATTTTTCTCCCATGTGAAATGTCAGAGGTTGGCAGTGCAGGCTGGCCAGGCAGTTCTGTCCCACAAGGTCTATGGAGATCTGAGCTCCTTCCTCTCATCCTTTCCTTATTCCTTGGGATGTGACCCTTGTTCCTGTGACCAAGATGGCAGCCAGAGCTCCAGCTATTGCATTTGAGTTCCAGGTACCAGGATGGAAAAGAGAAGAAGAAGAAGAAGAAGGGGCAAAGAGGAACCCCCAGCTGCCTCCTTTAGAGCCTCTGTGTGGCCTCCCCATGCATATCCCATTTGCTGGGTCCTGGTCCCTGGTCCTACAAAACTGCAAAGGCAATTGGGAAATTGCTTCTGTGCACCCTGCTCAACCTCCTGTTACTGGGGAAGAAGAGGCAAACTGATGCTGAGGAACAACCAGTCTTCCTGCCTCTGTGTCCTGGGAAGTGGCTCTGTTGAACTCACAAGGTGGCAGTGGGTGGCACCTTCTGAAACTGGGCTGGGTGAGACATGAGGTGGGCCCTCTGTGGCATTAACGTGACAGCTCCTCAATCATCTGGGTTTTTTTTTTTCATTCTTTTTATTTTTTTAACATCTTTATTGGAGTGTAATTGCTTTACAGTGTTGTTAGTTTCTGCTGTATAACAAAGTGAATCAGCTATATGTATACATATATCCCCATATCCCCTTCCTCTTGCGTCTCCCTCCCACCCTCCCTATCCCACCCCTCTAGGTGGTCACAAAGCACCGAGCTGATCTCCCTGTGCTATGCAGCTGCTTCCCACTAGATATCTATTTTACATTTGATAGTGTATATATGTCAATGCTACTCTCTCCCTTTGTCCAAGCTTACACTTCCCCCTCCCCGTGTCCTCAAATCCATTCTCTACATCTGTGTCATTATTCCTGTCCTGCCCCTAGGTTCATCAGAACCTTTTTTTTTTTTAAGTCCATATATATGTGTGTGTGTGTGTGTGTGTGTGTTAGCATATGGTATTTGTTTTTCTCTTTCTGACTTTTTTCACTCTGTATGACAGACTCTAGGTCCATCCACCTCACTACAAATAACTCAATTTCGTTTCTTTTTATGGCTGAGTAATATTCCATTGTATATATGTGCCACATCTTCTTTATCCATTCATCTGTCAGTGGACACTTAGGCTGCTTCCATGTCCTGGCTATTGTAAATAGTGCTGCAATGAACATTGTGGTACATGTCTGTTTTTGAATTATGGTTTTCTCAGGGTATATGTCCAGTAGTGGGATTGCTGGCTCGTATGGTAGTTCTACTTTTAGTTTTTTAAGGAACCTCCATACTGTTCTCCATAGTGGCTGTATCAGTTTACGTTCCCACCAACAGTGCAGGAGGGTTCCTTTTTCTCTACACCCTCTCCAGCATTTATCATATCTAGATTTTTTGATGATGGCCATTCTGACTGGTGTGAAGTGATACCTCACTGTAGTTTAGATATGCATTTCTGTAATGATTAGTGATGTTGAGCATCCTTTCATGTGCTTGTTGGCAATCTGTGTGTCTTCTTTGGAGAAATGTCTATTTAGGTCTTCTACCCATTTTTGGATTGGGTTGTTTGTTTTTTTGATACTGAGCTGCATGAGCTGCTTGTATATTTTGGAGATTAATCCTTTGTCCATTGCTTCGTTTGCAAATATTATCTCTCATTCTGAGGGTTCTCTTTTCATCTTGTTTATGTCTTCCTTTGCTGTACAAAAGCTTTTAAGTTTCATTAGGTCCCATTTGTTTATTTTTGTTTTTATTTCCATTTCTCTAGGAGGTGGGTCAGGAAGGATCTTGCTGTGATTTATGTCAAAGAGTGTTCTTCCTATGTTATCCTCTGAGACTTTTATAGTGTCTGGCCTAACATTTAGGTCTTTAACCCATTTTGAGTTTATTTTTCTGTATAGTGTTAGGAAGTGTTCTAATTTCATTATTTTACATTCTTTACCAAATTCATTGATTAGCTCTAGTAGTTTTCTGGTGGCATCTTTAGGATTCTCTATAGTATCATGTCATCTGCAAACAGTGACAGTTTTACTTCTTTTCTGATTTGGATTCCTTTTATTTCTTTTTCTTCTCTGATTGCTGTGGCTAAAACTTCCAAAATTATGTTGAATAATAGCAGTAAGAGTGGGCAACCTTGTCTTGTTCCTGATCTTAGAGGCAGTGCTTTCAGTTTTTCACCATTGAGAATGATGTTTGCTGTGGGTTTGTCATATATGGCCTTTATTATCTTGAGGTAGGTTTCCTCTATGCCTACTTTCTGGAGAGTGTCATAAATGGGTGTTGAATTTTGTTGAAAGCTTTTTCTGCATCTTTTGAGATTATCATATGATTTTTATCGTTCAGTTTGTTAATATGGTGTGTCACATTGATTGATTTGCATATATTGAAGAATCCTTGCATTCCTGGGTTGAACCCCACTTGATCATGGTGTATGATCCTTTTAATGCGCTGTTGGATTCTGTTTGCTAGTATTTTGTTGAGGATTTTTGCATCTATGTTCATCAGTGATATTGTGCAGTAGTTTTCTTTCTTTGTGACATCTATGTCTGGTTTTGATATCAGGGTGATGGTGGCCTCGTAGACTGAGTTTGGGAGTGTTCCTCCCTCTGCTATATTTTGGAAGAGTTTGAGAAGGATAGGTGTTAGCCCTTCTCTAAATGTTTGATAGAATTCGCCTGTGAAGGCATCTGAGTCTGGGGTTTTGTTTGTTGGAAGATTTTTAATCACATTTTCAATTTCAATGCTTGTGATTGGTCTTTTATATTTTATGTTTCTTCCTGGTTCAGTCTCGGAAGGTTGTGCTTTTCTAAGAATTTGTCCATTTCTTCCAGGTTGTCCATTTTATTGGCATAGAGTTGCTTGTAGTAATCTCTCATGATCCTTTGTATTTCTGCAGTGTCAGTTGTTATTTCTCCTTTTTCATTTCTAATTCTATTGATTTGAGAATTCTCCCTTTTTTTCTTGATGAGTCTGGCTAATGGTTTATCAATTTTATCTTCTCAAAGAACCAGCTTTTAGTTTTATTGATGTTTGCTATTGTTTCCTTCATTTCTTTTTCATTTATTTCTGATCTGATCTTTATGATTTCTTTCCTTCTGCTAATTTTGGGATTTTTTGTTCTTCTTTCTCTGATTGCTTTAGGTGTAAGGTTAGGTTGTTTACTTGAGATTTTTCTTCTTTCTTGAGGTAGGCTTGTATTGCTATAAACTTCCCTCTTAGAACTGCTTTTGCTGCGTCCCATAGGTTTTGGGTTGTCGTGTTTTCATTGTCATTTATTTCTAGGTATTTTTTGATTTCCTCTTTGATTTCTTCAGTAATCTCTTGGTTATTTAGTAACGTATTGTTTAGCCTCCATGTGTTTGTATTTTTTACAGTTTTTTTCCTGTAATTGATATCTAGTCTCATAGCGTTGTGGTCGGAAGAGATACTTGATACGATTTCAGTTTTCTTAAATTTACCAAGACTTGATTTGTGACCCAAGATATGATCTATCCTGGAGAATGTTCCATGAGCACTTGACTAGAACATGTATTCTGTTGTTTTTGGATGGAATGCCCTATCTATCAATTAAGTCCATCTTGTTTGATGTATCATTTAAAGCTTGTGTTTCCTTATTTATTTTCATTTTGGATGATCTGTCCATTGGTGAATGTGGGGTGTTAAAGTCCCCTACTATTATTGTGTTACTGTCAATTTCCCCTTTTATGGCTGTTAACATTTGCCTTATGTACTGAGGTGCTCCTATGTTTGGTGCATAAATATTTACAGTTGTTATATCTTCTTCTTGGATTGATCCCTTGATCATTATGTAGTGTCCTTCTTTGTCTCTTGTAATAGTCTTTATTTTAAAGTCTATTTTGTCTGATATGAGAATTGCTACTCCAGCTTTCTTTTGATTTCCATTTGCACGGACTGTCTTTTTCCATCCCCTCACGTTCAGTCTGTATGCGTCCCTAAGTGTGAAGTGGGTCTCTTGTAGACAGCATATATATGGGTCTTATTTTTGTATCCATTCAGCCAGTCTATGTCTTTTGGTTGGAGCATTTAATCCATTTACCTTTAAGGTGATTATGGATATGTATGTTCCTGTTACCATTTTCTTAATTGTTTTGGGTTTGTTTTTGTAGGTCTTTTCCTCCTCTTGTGTTTCCTGCCTAGAGAAGTTCCTTTCGTATTTGTTGTAAAGCTGGTTTGATGGTGCTAATTTTTGCTTGTCTGTAAAGGTTTTAATTTCTCTTTCGAATCTGAATAAGATTCTTGCTGGGTAGAGTAATCTTGGTTGTAGGTTTTTCCCTTTCATCACTTTAAATATGTCATGCCACACCCTTCTGGCTTGCAGAGTTTCTGCTGAAAGATCAGCTGTTAACCTTTTGGGGATTCCCTGCTATGTTATTTGTTGCTTTTCCATTGCTGTTTTTAATATTTTTTCTCTGTATTTAATTTTTGATAGTTTGATTAATATGTGTCTTGGCATATTTCTCCTTGGATTTACCCTGTATGGGAGTCTCTGCACTTCCTGGACTTGACTATTTTCTTTCCCATGTTAGGGAAGTTTTCAACTATAATCTCTTCAAAGATTTTCTCAGTCCCTTTCTTTTCCTCTTCTTCTTCTGGGACCCCTATAATTTGAATGTTGGTGTGTTTAATGTTGTCCCAGAGGTCTCTGAGACTGTCCTCTGTTCTTTTCATTCTTTTTTCTTTATTTTGCTCTGCAGTAGTTATTTCCACTATTTTATCTTCCAGGTCACTTATCCGTTCTTCTGCCTCAGTTATTCTGCTATTGATTCCTTCTAGAGAATTTTCATTTTCATTTGTTGTGTTGTTCATCATTGTTTGTTTGCTCTTTAGTTCTTCTAGTTCCTTGTTAAACGTTTCTTGTATTTTCTCCATTCTATTTCCAAGATTTTGGATCATCTTTACTATGATTACTCTGAATTCTTTTTCAGGTAGACTGCCTATTTCCTCTTCATTTGTTTGGTCTGGTGGGTTTTTACCTTGCTCCTTCATCTGCTGCGTATTTCTCTTCTTCTCATTTTGCTTAACTTACTGTGTTTGGGGTCTCCTTTTCGCAGGCTTCAGGTTTGTAGTTCCCGCTGTTTTTGGTGTCTGTCCCCAGTGGGTGAGGTTGGTTCAGTGGCTTGTGTAGGCTTCCTGGTGGAGGAGACTAGTGCCTGTGTTCTGGTGGGTGGGGCTGGGTCTTGTCTTTCTGGTGGGCAGGGCCGTGTCCGGTGGTGTGTTTGGGGTGTCTGTGAACTTAGTATGATTTTAGGCAGCCTCTCTGCTAATGGGTGGGGTTGTGTTCCTGTCTTGCTAGTTGTTTGGCATGGCGTGTCCAGCACTGGAGCTTGCTGGCCGTTGGGTGGAGCTGGGTCTTAGCGTTGAGATGGAGATCTCTGGGAGAGCTCTCGCCGATTGATATTACATGGGGCCGGGAGGTCTCTGGTGGACCAAAGTCCTGAACTTGGCTCTCCCACCTCAGAGGCTCAGGCCTGACACCCGGCCGGAGCACCCAGACCCTGTTAGCCACACGGCATTAAGAGAAGCTACCCCAGGGTCCAGCCAGGCATCTGGTTTTGGAAGCTCTGATTGGATCCCACCTTCCGGAGACCAGGCAGTAGCAGGTTACCCTCCACTGTGGTTGGTGCAGGAAGCTGCTCCCCTTTGCTCTTCTCAGCAGAATCAGTGCAGGTCCTGTTCTCTGAGGTGACCTTTTCTCGTCTGGCGCGGCGTTTGAGGGGTGCCCAGCCACTCCTGTAGTAAATGCCTTCCTCCATGGATGCTGACTGAGCGGCTATGTAAGTCCAACACTAGAGCACAGCAGGTGACAGAAGATATCACGCCTCTGCCATGGAGCTCACATCCCAGTGGGGAGGCTCCAGAATCCAGGGAAGTAAAGGAGCGAATGAATTGCCCTCAGCCTTCTCATTTCTTCCTTCTCTTCACCTCCACCATCATCCCATGAAAGCGTTTCTCCGTGGTTCCCTGTTTCCTCTAAGGTTGCGGTGGCTGCCCCGTGGAGAGGGTTTCTCTCCTCCTGGCTGCTGTCCTAAGAGGTGGCCAGGGCCTCCCTGGAGCAAGCCTGGCTTGTCAGCACTTCACTGGCGGCTTCCTTTTGTGGCCTGGAGACTGCCTGGCCTTAGGGCATCTGTTTTTCATTTCTGGTTTGGGATCCTCTAGGTCCCAAAGGTCAGCCAAACTGCGCTCAAGAAATATGTTGTGCTTACTTTGTAATCACCTTCCACTGAAGGTGGGAAAACAAGTAAGGGTAGAAGGTGCCACATCATTTTAGTGCTATTCAGGCATGGTGATACTTACTTGTCTAGTAAAATCGGCTGGGTTTGTTACAGTGCATTCAAAAAAATGATTTCTGAGTGAAAAAGTAAGAATTTATGTATAAAAGTTTGCAGACCTTCGAGCTAAAAACAGTTTTTAAAAAGCCCTTATCACAAACCCAATTATGAGGCAGCTTAGAAAGAACAGGCTCTGGGGATTTCCCTGGCGGTCCAGTGGTTAAGACTTCGCCTTCCAACGTGGGCTCGTCTACCTGCGGGTGTGGGTTCGATCCCTGGTTGGGGAGCTAAGATCCCACATGCCTCGTGGCCAAAAAACCAAAACATGAAAAACAGAAGCAATATTGTAACAAATTCAATAAAGACAAAAAAAATTGCCCACTTTCAAATCAAAAAAGAAAAAGAACAGGCACTGATGTAATAGCTAGTAAGGAAGTAGTGTACCAGACGAGTCCATTTCTCTTGGAAGAGCTGTGTGGTGTGGCAGGTGAAGGAAGTGATGGATGTAATGTTGTCTGCCTTTTAGCAAGATACTTGACTCCATCTTCAACATCATTAGCTAGGGAAATGGCCCAGACCAGTGGCTCATACACCACAGTTGATAAAGATTCCTGGGAAGCTGTTTTTTTTTCCCCCTGTGTTTTCCACTTATATTTTTGTCCACTTCTGTTCAGCTTTCTTCAGAGATACTCCTTTTTCCAAGAGCAACTTAAATGTTTATGTTCTCTTAGATTCTGACTTGGCAATCCAGGTAAATTTCATTTTTATTTACCAAATATCTGCTTTCCCTCCTGGGAGAGGATTATACTTCTCGACCCCTCAGAAGTCAGAACTTGTGACTTGCTTTGACCATGGAAATGTGAGCAGAACTTTTTTTTTAATTAATTTTTATTGAACTATAGTTGATTTACAGTGTTGTGTTAGTTTCTGCTGTACAGCGAAGTGAATCAGTTATACATACACATATATCCACTTTTTTTTAAGATTCTTTTCCCATGTAGGTCATTACAGAGTATTGAGTGGAGTTCCCTGTGTTATACAGTAGGTCCTTATTAGTTATCTATTTTATATATAGTAGTGTGTATATAGGAAGCTTTTTAAAATGCCATCTTTTGGGTCCCACCTTAGACCTAGTGAATCAGAATTCTGGGGCTTGGGTTGGCATAGTGAGAGTAGTGATAAAACTCAGGAGATGCTATTTATTAAAAGCTATCAAAAATTATTTCCAAAGTCTCAAAATGTTATATACTGTATGATGCCATTTATACAGCTTTTTTTTTTTTTTTTTTTTTGTGGTACGCGGGCCTCTCACTTTTGTGGCCTCTCCCGTTGCGGAGCACAGGCTCCGGACGCGCAGGCTCAGCGGCCATGGCTCACGGGCCCAGCCGCTCCGTGGCATGTGGGATCTTCCCGGACCGGGGCACGAACCCGTGTCCCCTGCATCAGCAGGCGGACTCCCAACCACTGCGCCACCAGGGAAGCCCCCACAGCTTTCTTACTATGACAGCGTTATAGAGATGAAGAGACAGGTGGTTCGGGATGGGGAGGGAGGCTGTGACTGTGAGGGGCGGCAGGGCGAGTTCCGTTGTCTCGCCAGGACTGCTCTGTATCTTGATTAATCCGTACATGTGATAAAATGTCATAAAATTCTATGCAAAGACACATCAAGTAAACGAATGCATGCAAAAATGGCGCAATCTGAGTGGAGTCCGTAGGCCAGTTCATAGTACTGTGCCGACCGCCTTCCTTTAGTTCTGTAAGATGTCACTGTCGGGGCAGGTTGGGTGATGGGTACATTTTTACACAGAAAATAAGATCTGAGAAAAGAAGGTTCAGGGAAACAAGAAGAGGAAGAAGAGAGAAATGAAGAGGTGGAGTACTGTGCAGTATTTTTACAACTTCTCGTGAGTCTATAATTATTTCAGAATAAAAAGAACTTTCCAGGTGCCTCTGATGTGCAACCCTGGTTTAGAGCCCACAGCCGCCGGATGTGTGTGCCCTTGGTGGCTACGGGTGGATTAGTGTGGAAGTGCAGGGGGGGGGGGGCACAGGCAGGAAGATTAGTCTTGGATCTGAAGTTTGTTGAATATGTTACCAATGGCTGTGTAATGGAATACGCTCTGCAGTGGGAATTGTCTTAGCCTGGAGTGATCATGACCCTCGAAGTTCAGGTGAAAATGATGGTACAACTAAAGTGACTTAGGTCGACTAGAGAAGGAAAGGTCATAAGAAGAAGAAGAGCTCGGAGTGGAAAGCGCCCAACTGGTATGCCCAGGTTGGAATCCGAGCAGAGTCCCATGTCAGGTGTAGACATGCAGCTCTGGGGGTCACTCTGAAGGACAGCCAGCCCTTCAGCCAGTCCAGTGAGCACGAAGACTTGCAAAGGGAGGTCCCTAGGAAAGGAAAATGGGTATGGAATTGAGTACTTTTTGCCCCAAAGGCTACAGACGTAACCGCTCCCAAATCTGTGTGTTTTAGAGGCCCAGTGGGTTAGCTGTTTGGGATTGTCACCAAAGTGAAAGAGATTAGATGACACTTCTGAGAGACATGAAAGTGAGGCTTCAGGGAATAAAGTCTTAGAAGTGAAGTGAGAGTGAACGAGGGAGGGAGAGAATCCTCTTCTTTGGAAATGTTTAAAATGCCAAGAGCAGTGCCTGGTATAGAGTGAGACTCACTGAATCTTTGTAGAAGTAATGGTATGGGGTCCTGCTGGGAGGGGAGGGGCAGTCCGATAATTGTCCTGCCAGCAGGTCCAGACTTCGTATTCACTGCATCCAACCCCTGGCCGACACCTCTCTATAATACAGAGGTTTGCTCATGAGATGCTACCAGAGATCTGTGCGCAGAGAGAGCGCTGACGGACACCCCCTCGTCACATCCCAACATTTTTATCTCGTGGGTGCTTACAGTTTCCCTGATTCGGTTTTACCAGTACTCAAAGGTATGATGTCACTGCCTTAGACACCTTGCCTCAGGAGGGGGAATTCTTATTTCATAGCTTTAAAATTACCTGAAAGAGCAGGCAATGTTCTTTCAGAATGATGTTTTTTAAAATTCTTTTTAAGGTATCTCTTTTAGGGCTTTTTTTTTTCAAGTCAGAAGGCAGCCAAAAACTTCTCATATTCAGCTACGTAGTGGGAAGGATGTGGGTGATGGAGAGCTTTCTACAATGCTTTTTCTGAAATGTCTTTTTCTGTCTCCATGGAACCTCAAAACTCTTCTCTACCCCCAAATCATTCTTTTCTTTCTCCAGAAATGTTGTGCCTGTACTCAGGGTTCTACCAGTGGTGGTTTCTCATGGACACTCCGCTTGCTGTGGGTCACAAGTTTTCTGTCTATTAAATGCCACCGTATTCCTTGCCCTCAGGAAAGGCAAGGGCGTGCTGGCAGGTGTGGAGGACACTGTGAAGGTGACCCAATGCATTTCCTTCTGTGCTTGTCTACTGTTCGTAGAAACTAATGCACCGCTCACATTGTAGTGTGGCAGGCAGATTAGGTTCCACTGTGACTCCCTGCCAGTGACTTGGGAACTTGCCCTCACTCAGTGACTGCCTTGCACGTTTGCTCAGTGTTTTGTGTAGATACCTGTGGCGCTAAGTAAAGGGCATAAAGTCAACAGGAGGTTTTGGGTGTTGGTATTCTAGGAGCCTCCACAAGTATACGTGTGCTGTTATTTGCACGAGGCACTGGAAGTCAACTAGCAACCAGAACAGACAAGGTCCTTGCTCTTGGGGCTTAGAGTTTGAGGGTTGTGTTAGTCTGCGTCCTTGGAGAAGCAGAGGCAAAGGGATCAAAAGTGTAAGGATTTGGGCCTCCCTGGTGGCGCAAGTGGTTAAGAGTCCGCCTGCCGATGCAGGGGATACGGGTTCGTGCCCCGGTCTGGGAGGATCCCATATGCCGCGGAGCGGCTGGGCCCGTGAGCCATGGCCGCTGGGCCTGCGCATCCGGAGCCTGTGCTCCGCAACGGGAGAGGCCACAACAGTGAGAGGCCCACATACCGCAAAAAGAAGAAAAAAAAAAAATTAAAAAAAAAAAAAAAAGTGTAACGATTTTATTAGGGAAAATGCCCTAACAGGGGAGAAAATGAGGAAGGAGCCAGAAACATGGGAGAGGCTTTGGACCTGTCGGTCTGACCCCAGTAAAGGCAAGAGGGAGAGAGGCTTGTGTGGAAGCACCCTGTGTGGTCTAGGGAGGTTTGGCAAAGCTGTTGGAGAGTCTTTGAGTCAAAGTCAGAGGACAGGGGATGCCAGGTCTCCCAGGATGTGGTGTGTCTTAGTATTTTCGCTGCTCCCGGTCACGCACTGGATGGCCCCCTAGGAGCTGGGCCCCCAGCATGCCCACACCCAGATGGACTTCCGAGGGCAGCAGCTGGGGCCCTCCTCAGTCCATTATGCTCCCTGTGTGGGAAGTGCCTTCTCAAGGCTGCCATGGGACAGGCAGATATTAATGGAAAAAACCACATGAAAAAATGTAAAATTAGAGCTGCAGTGAACTCCAACAAAAGCCAAGCACACAGTGTTTGTTAGAAGCATACAGTGTTAGGAGAGTGCCCTGGGTCTATCTAACCTGAGGGGGGGAGGGGGGGAGGGGGAGAAGGGGGCGGGGCCAGGGCAGGCTTCCCCCCAGGGAGCTAGCTGAGGTCTGAAGAATGCGGAGGTGTTGACTAGGAAAACTGGGGAGGGAGGAGCGCTCTCCTTGTGGCACTTTGCAGTGATGACTCTGGGCTAAGTATGGGAGCTGATTAGAGGAGAGGAGTGGGCAGGGGGTGGGAGAGAGAATTAGGAGGCTGTCGAGGAGAACCAGATGGGCATGGACCAGGTGGGGCAGAGGAGATGGAGAGGGGTGATGACCTCTTGGAGAAGGGAGAGTGGACTGTGCTGAGATTGCATATGGGGCTGGGGGTCAGGGGTGACTCTCAGGTTCTGGCTTTGCAGCATTGGGTGGACAGTGGCGGTGGTAGGGGCCGGGAGAGGGAGAGAAAGAGTGCACACATAAGAGAGAGCAAGCATTTGGACCTGCTGAGCTTGAGATGCTTTTATCTAACCTGTGAATTATCTGTGTCTTGCAGGAAGTGATGCATCTAAGGAGAAAGTTTAAAATGTGGGTGAGGCCCCCTGGGATGTGAGAGGGTGAGCAGGGGAGGATGTCACAGATACTGAGAAGTGGCAGAGAGGGAGGCGGAGGGTAAGGAGGGGCTGCTGTAGGACACGGACAGGGGAAGGGACTGTTTCGAGGAGGGGTGGGCAGCAGACTGAGTGCTGTGCTGGAAAGGACTGCCTGCTTGGATAGCATGGAGGTGGCCTTCATAAGGGCTGTTTTGGTGGAACAAACATGGGGACACTAGATTGGAGTGGGCTGAGGAATTAGTGGGAGACAGGGAGCAACCAACTCTTTAAAAGTTGGGCCACGAAGGGAGGAATAGCAATAGGTCTGCAGCTGGAAGGGGGATGAGGCTGAGAGGCTTTTTTTTGGGGGGGGGGGTGAAGTAGAAAAGAATAGCTTTATTTCTTTGCCAGGCAAAGGGGGCCACAGCGGGCTCATGCCCTCAAAACTGTGTGTTCCAACCCGGAGGGGGTAGTGAGGAGTTTTATAGTAGTGGTTCAAAGAGGTGGGCATGATCAGCTGGTGGACATTCTTCTGACTGGTTGGTGGGGAGGTGAGTGGGCATCAGCATCATCAGCCTTCCGGTTCCAGCCGGTCTGGCGTCTACGTGCTTGTGGGCAGCATGCAGGTAACTTCTCCCACCTGGTGGGGGTTTCAGTCTGATTTTAGATGCTATCCGTTCCAAGATAGTCTCCCAATCAGGTGTTAGTGCCCAAAAAGTTCTCGCAAAGAAACGGCACAGAAGACGTCCCCAGCGGTGTTGACGATGGAGTTGGTCTAGCTATAAGTTGGGAATAAACGGTCAGCACCTGGCTTCAGGACTTGATGAAGCTCAGCTTCTTGATGTCTCATCGCAGAAAGAATTCAGTGAGAGACAGAGTGATAGGTAAGAAGTGGATTTATTTAAAGAGAAATACACTCCACAGACAGAGTGTGGGCCATCTCAGAAGGTGAGAAAGGCCTTTTTTTTTTTTCTCTTTTAAACAGTAGAGACTGAAGTACATTTACAAGGATCCAGTTGACTCTGAGGAAGAGTCGGTTTGTTTGGCAGTGCGGGTTCCTGAGAGGGCGGGGTGGCGGTGGGGCCCAAAGCCCAGGTGGAGGGCTTGGCCTTGGGAAGAGGGACACTTCTCCGTGTAGCCAGAGAAGACTCGGGGGAAGACAGATTCCAAATATGGAGCTGACAGTGGTCAGAGGTTTACTTTAAAATTCCCGTGACGTTCTCATATGCCCTCTCTGACCTGGTCCATTTACCTTGGACTTCAGCCTGAATGATGATAACAGTGTTTCATATTTAGCGCATAGGCCCAACTGCATATGAGGAAATTATCCTGTGCTTTTGGGGGCAGTATTTCCTGCAGCTTTTAATATCGGTGAGGATGCATTGGACAAAATTAAACTCTACAGCTATACCTTTAAATACTAAATGTTAATAGTGTTTACCAAGGAAAGGGGAGTAAGAAAAAGAAGGAGAAGAAAAGGAATGTGGTGGACCGTTTCAGACTGACCAGAACAGAGAGCATAAACACGCATACAAACATCCACTTTCACCCAACTGTTCTTCTGCCCACCAGCCTGGTTTCAGGTGGTGGGGTGGGGGTCACTGTTGAGCTTTTTTAAAAAAAATTATTATTTTTAAAATTTATATAATTTATTTATTTTTGGCTGCGTTGGGTCTTCGTTGCTGCGTGCCGGCCTTCTCTAGTTGCGGCGAGCCGGGGCTACTCTTCATTGCGGTGCGCGGGCTTCTCATTGCAGTGGCTTCTCTTGTAGCGGAGCACGGGCTCTAGGCATGCGTGCTTAGTAGTTGTGGCTCGTGGGCTCAGTAGTTGCGGCTCGTGGGCTCAGTAGTTGTGGCACACGGGCTTGGTTGCTCCACGGCATGTGGGATCTTCCCGGACCAGGGCTCGAACCCATGTCCCCTGCATTGGCAGGCGGATTCTTAACCACTGCGCCACCAGGGAAGCCCCACTGTTGAGCTTGAAATGAACCTGGGGCTGAGGCTGAATTGCCCTCACACCTGCTGGAAGCTTCTGTGGTGAATCAATTCCATGCAGGTTCTGCAGAGAGGCATCCGGGCACCGCCGTCTGCCTTGGGCGAGGGCCTTCTTGCTGGAAACTGAGCTGCTTGTCTTGTTTGCCTGGGCTGACTTGACTGTGTGAGGAAAAGTTATCACCTGGGATAGAAACTTCAACCACCTTGATCAGCCCATCGATTTCCAGGAACCAAAGACTTGGGCTTGTTAACGTGACAGAACTCTGAGCTGTGCTTCTTTCAAAAGTAAAGGAGTACGATAATCTCTAGTTGCATCCATGTTGCTGCAAGACAGAAACAGACGCAGACATAGTAGAGAACAGACTTGTGGTTCCCAAGGGGGATGGGGTGAGGCAGAGGGATGGGCTGGGAGTCTGGGGTTAGTAGATGCAAACTGTTACATTTAGAATGGATAGACAACAAGGTCCTTCTGTAGAGCACAGGGAACTATATCCAACCTCCTTGGATAAACCATAATGGAAAAGAATATGAAAAAGAGTATATATACGTGTACAACTGAGTCACTGCTGTACAGCAGAAATTAGTACAACATTGCAAATCAACTATACTTCAATGAAAAAAAAGTAAGCAAGCAGGTCTAGAGATTGCTTCATAAGTTGGGACATCAGGCACTGGGCAGGGAACACTGAGTGCTTGGCCTGTTTCTCTAAGAATAAAACCTAAAGCAACTTCAGACACTTGAGAGACCACTGGGTTCCAGTCCTGGCCCTGTCGCTGCCCACCTGTGTGCCTGTGGCCAGCTCCCTTTCCCTCTCTGGGCTTTGCTTTCTTGATCTGTAAAATGCCTGAATGGCCTCTACTATGGTCAGAACAATGTATTGATATTGCCTTTATTGCCTGTTTATCAAAGAGCTTTGCAAGGGATAGGAAAGTGCTAAAAACCCACCACTCTCAGGTGACTTGATAGAGGCAGAAAGGGATGGGGAGGGGTGAATAAAGAAGGAACAGACCCTCCCAACACGCTTATTGAATGAAGAATGGTAACTGGGTCTTATTAAGGCTTGTATAGAACAGGTCGGATATGCTTCATGAGAGAAACCTTAGCAGAAAAGAACTTGCCAGAAATCTGATGTCCATTTTTTAAAATCCTGGATGGCTTTAGAAGGATGGAGTAAAAGTTGGTGGCCAAAAGGACTCCAAGGGAGGTATAATTTTCTAACCTGAAAAATACCAAAGACAAGGTATTCAGTCCCTCGTTGATTCCGATGACATGGCAGGACAGGAGGGAGCCCTGGGCTTCAGGGAGCTTGCCTCTGTGGTTCATGAAGCCGTGAGTGCAGGGTCTGAAATTCTAGGCCTCCTCAAAGTGGATGACATTGTGGTTAAAAAAAAGAAATTGCATTTTGCTATTTCTTTTCACTCTTCAATTCCTCTTCCCCTCTTTAACATTCAAATCAGTCTTGTTTCCTTGGGAGATTTTTTTCTTTTGCAGGCAGACATTTTCAACTTTTCAAAACTGTTTATTTTTCTCGGATCACTGGAAGCTACTGTGAGGAGGCAGGTCAGCTCTTTGTACAGTGAACCTATATAAAGCCGTAAAGTAGGTCACGCTTGTGTATAGGGTACAGCTCTGCGGCCTCTTCTCTGCTATGGAAGTAATTGATTCAGAAGGACCCACGTGGAGTTCTTAAGAGTTGTTCCTTCTATTCCTAAAGATCCTATACATTGAATAATTTCACTTTGATGGGAGATGGTGTGGTAGGAAAGGGGAGGGGTTTGGGGGAAAGATGCCTTTCGGCTTTCAAAAGAGCTTCCTTGAGGCCCACACACTTCTTCGACGACGGCTAGAGAAGCAGTTCTTGCCAGCCAGGATTTTAAGTATAAAACCAATGAAAGAAAACCCAAAAATGGTTGAAGAGGTCACACTGCTTTGGAGGGCTGAGACCAGAGCTCTGCAGGAAGATCCACGTGTTACACACCCTTCGGTGTGCCTGGACAGTGAGTCAGTTACTTTCACGTGGCCAGGACCATCTGTTTAAGGAATCTTTAGACTGAGCTTCCTGTTGATCTGATGGACCCGCTGGCTGAAGTGGGATAGTTGAGCCCAACTGTATGAGCTTCGAGGCTATTCAGATGAGTTTTTTCAGTGGGCAGCTGTCCTTATTATCTTCATTATTACCTTTACGACTACTACCATCACCCCTGGGACCAACTGTGAACAATATATGATTGCTTCCGTCTGGCACATGAGGACACCCTGGCTCAGATTCACCAAGGAGCTCATCCAGAGTCACTTGGGCTTGTGAGGGGTGGGCTCAGAATCCGTTGCAGATTTGTCTCTCTGCAAAGTGCCAGACACCATGCCGGGTTCCGGGGACACCCCAGGGAACAGGACAAGCCCTGGCCCCCAGTGGAGCCGTGCGGTGGTCGAGGAGGGGAGGGAGGTGCAGACAAACAAACAGCGCAGAACTAGAGAGAGCTAGACTGGAGATGGGGGCGGGGAGAGGCTCCTGGGAGAAGGTGACGCCTCGGGAAAGGCATGCGGTCAGAGGAGAGAGGGAAATTCTCATGAGAAAGCTGATGAGGAAGCTTCAGTCAGGAAAGCTGCCTGCAAAGTGGGGACCAGAGCCCCCCGCCCCGCTGACTGTTACTATGCATTGGGGCAGGGCTACTTTTCGAGGTGGTGAGCTGAGCCACTGTGTTTCTTTATAATAACTCCACTGAAGCATAATTCAAAATTGGTATCTGTGCCGAGTAAAGGTAGTTATAAGTGCCCCATATATAAGCTGGGCTCTAAGAATGAATATGGAAAACCAAGTAAAACCTGGATTGTCTTAACATTAGTATTATAGGCCACTCTCGTTTCTCGGAGGGTAACGGTGGTGTGGATCATTGATAAAAGTTATATTTGGCTTTGGACTTTGTGGGCATTTGGACTGTATCTTTTAAGTTTTATTTTGTGTAGGCTATGTGAAAATTAGTTCGTAGTTCCCTGATTCATACTGACAGCAGGTAACTAGAAAGATTATAAGGTTTTTGAGGACAGGTAGTAAAAGGGCTAAAAAAATGAACATTTTTCTGTGGCTAACCTTAGAATGTGTATGTAACGTCTGATTTGGATGAACTTCTAGGCACTGATTTTTTTTTTTTTCCAGAGCCTGTTTTATTTATTTATTTGTTTGTTTATTTATTGCGGTACGCGGGCCTCTCACTGTTGTGGCCTCTCCCGTTGCGGAGCACAGGCTCCGGACGCGCAGGCTCAGCGGCCATGGCTCACGGGCCCAGCCGCTCCGCGGCATGTGGGATCTTCCCGGACCGGGGCACGAACTTGTGTCCCCTGCCTCGGCAGGCAGACTCTCAACCACTGTGCCACCAGGGAAGCCCCCCGGCACTAATTTTTTATATGTATATTTTCGATGTGAATTTCTGTGGATTGTCTGATTGAGTCCTTCGGTCTCTTTGAAAACACTTTTCATCTTGATTTAAGAAATTATGAGTAGTACCTGCTATGGTAAAAAATTCAAACAACCCAGAGGCTATCAAATGAAAACTAGTTCACCTTACCTTTGCTGCTTCTCCCCCGTTTGTAACCATTAGCAGTTTTATAGTGTCCTTCCAGAAACGTGCATGCAAGTGTGTGTGTGTGCATGTATGTAAAAGCATATGTGTATATATGTATATACATATATATACTGTGCAAACGAGATCATACCATATATACTGTTCTGTACCTTGTTTTTTGTCAACTAATATATTTTGGGTATCTTTCTCCTCACCATATATAGAGCCCCTCTCTCTTTTTAGGGGCTGCATAGCGTTCTATAGTAGGGATAGACCATAATTTACTTAGCCAGAAAGGACTTCTAGGTTTCCGAGTTTTTAAAGCTATTATTAACTAGGCTGCAGTAAACATTCTTGTACATACACATTGGCACATAGGTGTGACTTTATCTATACGACTGTATCAGATGACTCCAGCTGCAAGTTACAGAAAATGATGCCTTGCATTGGCTTATGTGATAAAGAAATCTGTGATCTCCACAAGAAGTCAAGGTCATGCAGGCTCCAGGACATCTTTGTCCGTAAGCTCCGTGATGTTTCAGGGCGCAGGCTCTTTCCTCCTCTGCACTCACTCTCTGCGTGGTGCCAGGATAGCCACACTGATTCCAGGGGACACATCCAGGGGAGCGGTGAGACCGTGGATTCCAGCATGTCCTTCCCAGGGTGGGGAAGCCTTTCCTAGAAGATGCCTAGTCGGTCCCATTACCCATTCTTATAGCGCTCACCAACCACAGGGAGAATGTATGTTGAGAGGTCAACTTTCATACTCTCTGAAAGGATAAAGTCCCACAAGTGGGATTACGGGTTCAGCAATTTTAATGCTAAATTTAAAATTTTGCAGTATATTCCCAAACTGCCTTATAAAGATGTGGCCCCAGTTTATACTTCCTTAGGCATAAATCAGGGTTAGGCAGTTGTTCAGGAAGTGATTTATAGAGCCAAGAGTGTTGCACTTTGCTTTTTGTAGCGTGTCTATGAAACCTGACATGTTTTTATTTAACTGTTTATTATCAGGGGTGTGTGCCCTTTATCTAGAAAGGATGACCAAAGCAGTGGGGGAAAATGACAGGTTAAAAACTGTAGGACAGGACATGTGGGTGGACAAGACTTGTTCATACTTCAAGGGCAGAAAGAGGCCTTTAAATTATTGATATACGAAATACTCCATGACTTTCAGTGCCTTTTTACTGCACAATGAAAAACAGACGACTGTGCCCGTCCTGCTCTCCTCCCCTCTCCCCATTTCCGTTCAGTATTCCAGAAGCATTTTAGTGAGTTCTTCAAAGATATCCATTTTGAATAATTCACCAGGTGTATGTTTCTGTGCCAGTCAGAGCCCCACACATGTGGTCGAAGATAAGAGCACTGAATTGAGTAGGGGGTCCTGGGAGGGGCTGGGGGGATGCTTTAGTGATTAGATCACCGCATTGGGCTATTGAGGGCTTTGAGTGATTGAACTCTAAAATTCTAGGATGCCATACATAGTGTAGTCCTTGTGCTAAATTTAAAATGCTCTCAAGAGCTTGGAGGCCATTTCGTGGAGCTGCAGGCTTGGAATAGGCCTGGAAATTCAAGGGTTTCTTTGCTCTTGGGGCGGTGGGCCCCCCCGGTGAGCAAAAATAAGGAGCTTAAATTTTCTGGCTTCTTCCTCCTGGGTTGTCCCTCCAATTTTTGGTCTGTGATGATAGCGTGGTACATTTGTTACATTTGATCAAGTGATCAACCTATTTCGATACATTATTATTAACTGAAGTACATAGTTTATATTATGGGTCACTCTTTGTGTTGAAGTGTTGTATGGGTTTTGACAAATCCATAATGTTCCAGTGTTTGAGCACCTTCAATTTAGTATCAATCTATTATCAGTGCTACTGGTATTGTAGAGCCTGGAATAGAAGTTAGGAAGACTTTGTACAAAGAACTTGGAGTCTAAAAGTTTTCTATAAACCAAGGTACAAGCAAAGGTACACTGCCTGCTCAGTAGACTGTGAATTAATGGAATATTATGTGCTTTGAGAGCTTGAAGGAAAAGTATTAAAAGAACAATAATAACTGACATTTGGGTTGTGTTTGACCTAATTGTCTCATCTGACCATTCATTCATTCATTCATTCATTCAGCATTTACTGAAACCCTTCTAGGTTTCAGGAGCCTTATAACAACTCTCAGGGGGAGGTAATGTATCTCCACTGTGGACGTGAGAAAACGGATGAGCGCAAGGGGTCACTCGAACCCATGCATCTGGTTCTCAGTACAGAGCCCTTTCCAGCAGGCCACACTGCAGCCTTGTGGGAAAAGCTGTTTTTCAGGCAGCTAGAGACCCTTCTCGGGATACTCTTAGGTCAGCCTTCTTAATTAAAAGGATAACAGTAGCACAGGAGGGTGGGTTGAGGGTGGAACCTCAGAAAACTCTCCATGTTGTTAAGATGAATGTGGATATCCGTCCAAGCGTTACCATCGGGGAAGCACTACAAACTGTATTTTTCTTTGCCAGATGTTTCCCATACCTGTCTAATGCATGTTCCAGGATTTTTTTTTTTTTTAACTGCATCTCCGTTTCTGGATTTTGCACCTCCATCCCCACCATCCCAGATTTAAATGAATAGTAGGAGGCCGGTTCACTCTTGCGCAGTTAATCTCACTTAGCCTCTGGTGTCGTGTCACCCAGGGAGGCAATTAGATCTGACTATATGGTGGGAAGATGTTCAGTGGAAGGTTACTAGTCTTAATAAAACCCAAGTTAATTAAAAACTTCTCATGGCTCATTATTATTTGCGCATACTATGTGGTCTATTTTCATTTAACGATTTTTAAAGATGTTTCATGTTTTTAAGGTTCCCCCTACCCCCCATTATCAGAGAGGGCAGGATAAACTATTCATGGGAACCAGGAAGAGGAAAAGATAGTAATAGTATGTATAAGGCATTTCATAGACCTATTCAGTGCTTTTTTGTATTTTTATTTTGTACCTTTTTTAGTCCCTCTTTTGCACATTTCCTTGTAAAACAGAGTAGCTCTTTCCATAATCTGACTACCCTGGTGGCCTTTTGTGTAGTTTTAGGAAAAACACACTTAAATGTGTGCACTTTACTGACTTTACCTCCCTCTTTTTAAAAAGCAGTTAATTTACTTTCTTATGCATTCCTCTTTTCAGTTGATAAGGAAATGTTTTTCAAGGCCAAACAACTAGACTATGAGATTATGTGTTTGTCAAGAGGCACACATACCTTCCCTCAAGGCAGCTGGTACTTGAGTAGGTAGAATCTATTGTCATTGACATTCCTTAGCTTAATAAGGTCCTGAAAATGGCATTGGCCTTGAATTCTACTGACCTCTCCTGTGACTGTAGGCCTTAGTTTTTCCAACTCAAAAATGGGTTAAATGAAGCCAACTGACAGGAATGGTTTCTAATGAAGACACTGATAATTAAGTGTTAGAGACTTTTTATTTTACATGCAGGAGGACTTTTGAAATTCCATTTCCTTTTATTTAGAATTTGTGATCATTCATATGGGGCCTGGGAGGACTGAGACATTTCATTGTTTTGTAGATTGTAAATGAAATAGGACAAACATGATCCATAGGGACGTATAGGAAATATTTAAAAGAGCAAACTGCTTTTCAAACCCCTGAAGTTAGCTTACCCTCTGAAACTGAAAGTAATAAGCCTGATTGTATTTTTTAAATACATAATTAAAGCTTCCCTTTTATTTAATTCAAATGGGTGAGGCTTTACTGAGTATTGCAGGGTTCCCTAGATATGATTCTTTTTAGCAAATATAACATCTAGGTTAGATTGGGTTGGAGTATTCTGACTTTTAAATATTGGTGGAAGTCTGGAGAGACTTTAAAGCATTCACTTGTTCTATCTGAGGTTCTTTGACATAGGATAGTGGCAAAGTCTCCGTTTTGTAAATCGGGAGAATGACTTCCAATCTGCAGGTTAACTTTTGAGAAATACAGCTTCTAAGTTGCTGAGCCTGTCTAAACTCTAGGTATTCCAAGTGCCATCCGTGGATTTGCAGGATGGCATCACCTAGGAGCTCATTAGAAATGCAGAATCTCAGGCCCCACCCTGACGTGCAGACTCGGAATCTGCACTTACTAAGACCCCCAGCAATCTGTGTGCAGGTCCAGCAATCTCCATGCAGGTCAAGTTTCAGAGCGCCAGCCCAGGCACCTCGAGCCCAAACTGGCAGAGCTTTGAGGAAAGCTGGGTCTGAACTTGTCCCATCCAAGGCACTGGCTTATTTCACCTGAGTTTTAACAGACAACATGTCTTTTGCTGAAAACAAATATGCTTCTTTATATCAAACAACACATTCACTGAAATAATTTCTGTAGATGTTTGAGAGGTAACCACTGTGTGATATATTTAAACTCACTTTGTTCTGCTGAAAATATGTTGTAAAGAGTTCTGAACAGGGGAAAAAAGCAAACCTTCAAGGGAGACTGCCGCTGACAGAATGACAGACAGTGGAGGTGAGGATTTTTGTTGAACATTAAGGATTTATCTGTTTATCGGGTAGGAAGGGTAAAGATATGGTGGAGATGTTATCCAGCCCCAGCGAAAGTAAACATTGAGTCCAACGAGGTCAAACTGAAGCATAATCACTGCCCTATTTTCTTCTAGCACAATTTTGAATTACAAGGGAAAAGGAAAGGCAGACAGGGAAAGAACAGGGTGAGCAGCCTTTCTGAGGCACCCAAGATCTGTGCCGAGCACCTAATTAACAGAGTCAGAAAGCAAAACTGGTGCTTTATTTCTGCTGTGGACAAACAGCTAGTTACAAAGCCTTTATGCAGGACCTTGTTAAGTCTGTTCTAGGCCCAAGGCCCAGAAATACCACCACAAGCAGTGAGTTTTAGTAAAGAGGGGATATATTTGTAGGAGATTTGATTAATTATTAAATATGCAAACCCTAAACCAGTAGTCATCATTGGCCATCTCTTGGGAACCCCCCAGGTCCAGTCGATCACCATGTCCTGTGAATTTCACCAAGTAAAATATCTGTCACATACACCCTTTCTCTGCATTTCACGGGCCCAGGCCCAGCTTTCCTTAGCTCTCGCTGGGACCACTGCAAAGTCCAGCTCACCCCCTTCCGTCCCCACCAACCACACCCACTTCACTCTTTAAGGTCTAGCCACACTATAGCCAGAGGGATCTTTTCATCTAAACTCTGAAATCACATTGTTCTTAATTTAAAAAAAGAAGCCATTATTTTTATTGGGATCACATTACATTTATAGATTGATTTAGGAAGAATCAACATAGTTGTGTTGTTGAATCTTCCTGTCCAGGAATAGACTTTTCAAGTCTTCTTTTGTGTCTTCCAGCTTAATTTAAATTCCCTTCATATGGATCTTGTCCAATTCTTGTTACATTTATTCTTAAGATTTTCACTCTGTGGTTCCTATTATAAAAGGAGGCCTTTGCTTCCTGTACCTCTTCTACCTGGTCATTGTTTGTAGACAATCAAGTTTTTGCTCCTGTCATCTTACTGAACTGTCTTATGGTTTGAATAGTTTCTTAGTGGATTCTTCGGGGTTTTTAGCTGTATGAGACTATCACATGCAAATAGTGACAGTCTTACCTCTCTTTTCCTGATTTTTAAATCTCTGATTTCTTTCTCCCACTCAGGTATGTTGGCCAGCTCCTCAGAGACCAGTGACAGTGGACATTTCTGTCTTATTCCTGAGTATTGAAATGCTACTAGTGTTCCCATTCTAAATGTGGAGTTTCAGGTCACGATAGCTATATTTTATCATGTTAGGGAAGTATCCATCATTACTTCATTAATGAAGCGTTTTCACAGAGTGGTTTTAAAAATTCCGACCTGATTATGTCACTCCCCTGCTTTTTATTGCTCCGAGGAGGAAACTATTCTCACCTGTGTCCCAAGGGCCTGGTGCCCCTCAGCCTCATCGAGCCAGATGCTTCTAGAGAATGCCTCGCCCCTTCCAAACTTAGGGCCCTCGGATACCCGTTTGTTCTGCCCGTAAAGCTCACTGCTTTGCCTCTCTCACCCAAATGTCTTTGCCTGAACAGCTCCTAGGATCTTTCTGAGCTCGTCTCAGTAGTCACTCTCCCAGGGAAGCCTCCTTGATTCCTCAGCCAGAGTGGATGCCCCCCTAGTGCCCTGCCCCCTTCCTGGAGAGCCAGACGGAGTCAGGTCATGAGGTGCCTCGGGCGGTGAGTCCCAGGTGGCCAGACCAGGGGTAGAAGGTCAGGAGGAGGCCATCACGCGGGTTCACGTTCTAGTGATGAGACCTGGGCGTCACGTGATGGTCCCGGGGGTGGGAAGGAGGGAACAGACGTGAGAGGCGGTGTGGAGGTAAGGGCTTACGGCTCGACCACTGAGTGGAGGCAGAGGTGGGGACAGGAAAGGGACATCTAGGGGTGCCCTGAGGTCACCTCTTGCGTGATCTGATGATGCCACGCGCTGAGATGGGGATTTCAAAAAGAGGAGCAGGTTTGAGAGAAAAAGTGGTGAATTTGGTTTGGACATTCATCCAGCAAGCATTTACGGAACAGTTTCGGTGTGCCAGGCGCTGTGCCAGGCTCTCAGTTTTCAACGTGACATGACGGACACAGAGCTGTGGACCTGCTGAGTTGGGGGGACCTGTAGGGCACCCGAGGCGGGAGGAGTAAGGCGTGTCACTGGGTCTGTGGGGCTGGAGCTGAGGGGAGGGCTTGGCTGGGGTGTCATCTGCTGTGGGTTTGGATGGGGAGAACCCAAGGAGCATGTCAAAGAGCCAGTCAGAGAATTTTGGAGGAAAACAACTGTTCAGGTGAGGGAGGAGCAGAACCTGCAAAGGAGTCTGGAAGGAATGATGATGAGGGAAGAGGAAAACGGAGAGGCTGGGGACCTGGAAGCCAGGAGGAGGGAGTCCATGGAGCAGGAAGTGGAGCCCAGAGTCAGGTCCTACAGAGGGGGCGAGCGAGGAAAGGGGTGGAAGCGTCACTGTGCTGGCAGCTTGGAGGTCACCGGTACCCTCAGCAAGAGCATTTTCAGTGGAAGTGGGGACGTCATTGTGGGGTGAAGAGTAAAAGCTGGGGGCTGAGGGGCGGGAGGTGGGCGCTGCAGATCCTGCTCATCCGACGGCAGGAGGAGGCTCAGACAGCATCTGGAGGAGAAGGTAGCAGAGTCAGTCTAGAGGAAAAGCTAGAACAAGTGGGTGAAGGAGGGAAGAGCTGGACAGCAGGGGCCCCAGGGAGGATGGAGGGAGGGGAGGAAGGCGTCCAAGGCAGGAGGTGGGGAGTATTAGCCTTGTCTGGGGAGGGCCACCCCTGCGCTGAGACAGGAGGAAAGGGAGACAGGAGAGAGGACGCTGGAAGGGCAGCTGAGGGTGTTCTCACCTCATGGCCTTGACTTTCTCGGTGTTGTCAGAGGCCAAGCGAGAAGAGCTGTGAGGGTTGAGGGTTCCACGTTTGGAAGTGTCCCTTAGTGCAATAGGGAGGGAATTTTCCAAAGGCGTGGCAGGATTCCTGGGCCTCTAGGACTGGAGACTGTTCACGTGTTGGGGAATCTCCTTCCTGCTCTGGTTTTCCCTGGCAGGGGCTAGGAGCATGGAGTTGTGTAGATGGGGGTGGTTGGTTTGATTCATTCAGGGATGGACTATTTAGCAGAGAAAATGCAGGACCGGGAGGCTGGAAAGCCGAAGACAATGGCAAGAGAGAAACCAAAGTGATGAAGCATGTGGTCTGGGCCAGCAGAGGGGGGTGAGGAGAATAGAGGGATCCACAGGCCTGGGGAGTGTGTATGTTGAGATATCAGAACGAGAGCCGAATTGGAGTGTACTTCAGAGAGAGCAGATGTGCCAGGGTTATTAATCCTGCAGGAGTGAGAACCAGAAATGTGACATGAAATTGACCCACCTTCCATTAGAATGTGGAAACATCTTTTTTAAAAAAAAATTTATTTATTTCATTTATTTTATTTTTGGCTGCATTGGGTCTTCGTTGCTGCGCACGGGCTTTCTCTAGTTGCGGCGAGCGGGGGCTACTCTTCGTCGTGGTGCGCGGGCTTCTCATTGCGGTGGCTTCTCCTGTTGCGGAGCACGGGCTCCAGGCGCGCAGGCTTCAGTAGTTGTGGCGCACGGGCTTAGTTGCTCCACGGTATGTGGGATCTTCCCGGACCAGGGCTCGAACCCGTGTCCCCTGAATTGGCAGGTGTATTCTTAACCACTGCACCACCAGGGAAGCCCGGAAACATCTTTTAATCAAGATCCTGTTTATCCTGTTATAGGCCCTGAGGACAACGTGGAGGGGGTGCTCTAGTCTTCACCTTTTCTCAGTAATAGCATAAAGGGTGAATCTAATAAGACACTGCCGGGAAGGGGGGGAATGTGATTAGAGGAACCCTGAGTTCTTTCCGGGGGGTTGTTCTGCCATCGATGTGCACTGTTTGCAGTGCCCTCCCAAGACAGCTGTTGGTAAGACTAAGAGATCTCTGCAAGGGCAATGTTCCAACATGGCCAGACACTGAGAGAGCCACGGTGGGGTTGGCTTCTCCCCCCGTGTGGGCGGCAGCGCACAGAGCAGAAGGAGAGAGGGCTGCACGCCCACCACACACCCTCTGGTGGGCCCGGCCTGGCCAGCTCTTCTGTGGTGGGAAGCTGCCAGGGAGAGTGGACTGGGTTTGCAGAGCAGGGTAAAACCAGTGATCTGTGAACTGGTATCAGTCTAAAATTATCCTGTGAAAAGATAAGCTTTAATATGTGTCATTAGGTGGAATAACAAGTAATTGAGAGGGAAATTTCTCATTAAAAAAAAAATCTCTGTACAAATCAGGCCTCTTACATAAAAGAAAAGGGTGGGGGGACTTTCTCAGCTGCTCTTTACAGCGGGGCCCTGAAGCTACGGGCCAGAGGCACCCAGTGGGTGAGCGGGGGGAGAGGCCCCTCTGCCTTGCTGGCCGCCTTCAGCTCAGGCCTGCCCAGGATGAGGACGGAGGGCAGATCTGGTGCGTGTTCACTAGTGACCTTCCCGTCGGTGCTGGGTGCTTCCTGAAGTTAATCACAGCACCCTTTTAGTCACTTGTTCTGGCAAATGTTCTGTGTGTCTCCCTACATCAAGTCTCATCTCCTGACCTTAGTTGCGTCTTGACCCTGGTTGGGTCTCAACAGTCAGAGATCTCCACGCCCAGCGCTTGTTTTCTAAGAGCTGTTCTTCATTGTTCTGGCCCCTGGCTTCTATTGTGCTTAAGTGACGTTCGTAGTCGTGTACCTGGGTGACAGGAACAGTGAGTCACGGTTTCCCACGTCTGGTACCTTTAATTCCTTCCCTTCAAGGGGTGATGAGATTGTGTGTGTGTGCCTGAGAGCGGGGAGGGGAGAGGTGGGTGACAGCTACAGTCGAATGACTGGAATCTCAATGAGTCTGAGTCATCTCACCCTGCGTGGTAGGCAGGGAAGGAATGGGCTGGGGTTGACTAAGACCTTGAGGAGGTTTCTGAGGCTGCCTTCCTTGGGTCTGGATAATGAACACCTAGACACTGGTATCAAGACTTCTGGGTCACATTCTTCCAACTGAGAAGTGGAATCCAAAACTGGGTCATGAAATCAATTTAATAAGTTGCTGGTCAGGATTAAGAATGGAATAGAATAGAATAGAAAAGGATAGAAAATAGAGGGACTTCCCTGGCGGTCCAGTGGTTAAGACTTCGCCTTCCAATGCAGGGGGTGTGGGTTCGATCCCTGGTCGGGGAGCTAAGATCCCACATGCCTCGGGGCCAAAAAACCAAAACATAAAACAGAAGCAATGTTGTAACAAATTCAATAAGGGTGTTAAAAATGATCCACATCAAAAAAATCTAAAAAAAAAAAATACAGTACATCTCCTTTGGTAAGGGTTAAGTATTGTTTCATAAAACTTTGTTTCAGTTGTGTGTGTGTTTTAGACTGTGAGGTAAAAATGCATTTATTGCTATGGTTAATGGTCCCAAAAGTTTGAAAACCACTGCTCTAGATGAATTGTTGTTTTTAATGAGTTCTTTGGATAAAGATTGAGGATTATTTATTCATTTTTGTATTCCCTTGCCTCTAGCTATATGTAGCATATGTTAGGTACTTAGGTATTAATAGATAGCTATTTGTGGACGAAAGAAGGGAAGGAAAGAGAAGAAAAAGGAAGAAAGGATACAATGGAATATTACTCAGCCATAAAAAGGAATGAAATTGGGTCATTTGTAGAGACGTGATGGATCTAGAGACTGTCATACAGAGTGAAGTAAGTCAGAAAGAGAAAAACAAATATCGTATATTAATGCATGTATGTGGAACCTAGAAAAATGGTACAGATGAACTGGTTTGCAGGGCAGAAATGGAGACACAGATGTAGAGAACAAACGTATGGACACCAAGCAGGGGAAAGTGGCAGGGGTGATGGTGTGATGAATTGGGAGATTGGGATTGACATATATACACTAATATGTATAAAATGGATAGCTGATAAGAACATGCTGTATAAAAAAATAAATAAAATAAAATTCAAAAATTCAAAAAAAAAAAAAAAAGAAAGGAAGGAAGGGGAAGGAAAAAGGAGGAAAGGATAAAACTCTGATTTCATAGACCTGAAGGGCTGGAATAAGGCAGATCGGGGGATCATACTTCATTCCTTAAGCTCATGCCAAGATGTCAGCAACCATCTCTCTTCTCCTTTTTCAAAACAACTTCCTGAGTGATCTGGAAAGTGACTCGATGAAGACTCCATAAGGATGGGTAGGGGTAAGCAGCTCCAAGCCAAACAGCCAAAGATCAGTATAGTAGAGGATCATCAGGGGCAAAGGAAATGTCTGAGAAGATGCTCTTGCTGAGGGTGTATGTAATCTCTGCTGAAGAGATCTTGATTGGGGAATACAGTGTATTAAGTTCCTATTGCTACTTTAACAAATTTCCACAAATGTAGTGGCTTAAAACAGCACACGTTTATTATCTTACAGTTCTGGAAGTCAGAAGTCCAAAATAGGTCTTACTGGGCTAAAATCAAGATGTCGGCAGGCTGCATTCCTCCTGGAACCCCTAAGGAAGAATCTTTTCCTTGCTTTTTCCAGCGTCTGGAGGTTGCCACATTCCTTGGCTTGTGGCCCCTTCCTCTATTTTATTTGGCTGCATCAGGTCTTAGTTGCGGCATGTGGGCTCTTTGTTATGGTGCGCAGGCTCCTCTCTGGTTGTGGTGTGCAGGCTCCAGAGTGTGCGGGCTCAGTAGTTGCGGCACACAGCCTCCCTAGTTGTGGCGCATGGGCTCAGTAGTTGCAGCTCACAGGCTTAGTTGCCCCGTAGCAGGTGGGATTTTAGTTCCCCGACCAGGAATCGAACTGGTGTCCCCTGCATTGCAAGACCAATTCTTTTTTTTTTTTTTTTTTTGCGGTACGCGGGCCTCTCACTGTTGTGGCCTCTCCCATTGCGGAGCACAGGCTCCGGACGCACAGGCTCGGCGGCCATGGCTCACGGGCCCAGCCGCTTCACGGCATGTGGGATCCTCCCGGACCGGGGCACGAACCTGTGTCCCCTGCATCGGCAGGCGGACTCTCAACCACTGCGCCACCAGGGAAGCCCGCAAGACCAATTCTTAACCACTGGACCACCAGGGAAGTCCCCCCTTCCTCTTTTTTCAAAGCCAGCAATATCAGACTGAGTCCTTCTCATGCTGCCTTCTCTCTGGTTTTCTTTTCCAATTTTCTCTTCCACTTTAAAGGACCCAGAGGTTACATCTAGGATATAACTAGATAGGATAATCTCCCTATCAGCTGATTAGCAACCTTTATTCCATCCGCAGTCTTAATCCCCCTTTGCCATGTAATCTAACATATTTACAGGTTCCAGGCATTAGGATGCTGACGTCTTGGAGGGGCCATCATTCTGCCTACCACATATGGTTCATTCTAAGATTGCCAGTCATTGGTGGCCCCTGCCAAAGCTTTTGTATTTATGTGGAGTACAGTCAGGGTGGGCATATGTGCCATGAGCATCTCACGGATGTGCTAAATAGTTCCATTCATACAGAGCAGGGTAGTTGTCCCGGGGGAAGGGCTGGTCTGACAGCTGGCTTGGCCGGGTTCATTGTACAGCCGGGTTGTGGGATGCTCTTGTGTGGTACTTGGCAAAGCTGTCATAGTATTGCTGATCTACTCGGTGAGGTTGATTGTAAATAGCAGCCCTCTTCATCTGGTTCACCTACTCCCATCTGCCAGGCTGTGTGTGGAACACAGGGTGAAAGCGGTGTGAGTACGGGTAGTAGTAACTGAGTGCCTGCATCAGGCTCTGAGCAGTGTCATTTGAGTTTAGTCTTCAGAGCAGCTGTCTGAGGTTGGGGCCATTACTGTCCCTATTTAGAGAAGAGGGAAGCAAGGCTCCGGGGGACTAGTAATGCATCCAGTCGATGACTCCACTGGTCTCAGTGGCAGGGCCTGGGTTCCAGCCCTGCAGTTCTCCTCTTGGGAACCACAGAGAGGGGAGATGAGTCCCAGGCTCCTAGCCCTGGACTGGAATCTTTCTTTGTTGGGTCAACTGTGTCCTCAGGTTTCGCACCTCCATAGAGGGGATGATGGTACCAGCATCTATATCCAACGCAAGGTAGTATGTCAGTGATGGGAAAGAGTGAAGGAGCTGCTCTGTGGGTGAGAAATCGGTTTTGATGACTGAGGATCAGTGACCTTAGGAGATTTTATGGGGATTAAGGAGCAAGTTTCTACATTATTACTAGTATGGGTTGTGTTGAAATCTCTTAACTGTTGAGGGTATCCAGGGTTACTTCAACTCCTTAGGAAATTGAGTCTGAACTGGTGGTCACAATAAACCAAACAAGTTACTTGACGTTTTCCCTTTGGCTTTTTTAAAATTAATTTTTATTGGAGTATAGTTGCTTTACAAAGTTGTGTTAGTTTCTACTGTACAGCAAAATGAATCAGCTATCCCTTTGGCTTTTTAAAGAAATATTCCTTTAGGGACTTCCCTGGTGGTCCAGTGGTTAAGACTGCAGGGAGCGTGGGTTCGATCCCTGGTCGGGGAACTAAGATCCTCCATGCCACGTGGTGCAGCAAAAAAAGAAAAAAGAAAAAAAGAAAATAAAAGAAATGTTCCTTTAATTTTTTGCCCTTGGACTCTTGGAAATGCTCAGCCAGTAACAATCTACTGGAAGGGCTCACAAGTTGGCTTTGCAGGAAGCCATGGGAAGAAGCAGAGTTCACTTGAAGTTTCTTTCTGTTTGTGGTGAAATTTGAGTTTGAGGCTTCTTGCGCTGTATATATTTGATTTTTAAAATAAATGGAAAACATTTCAGGCACACAGAAGAACCTCGACCTACTCATCTTTGTATCTCCAGTACTTGACAGAGTGGATGCTCGACAACTGTGTTGCATGAATAATCACATTATTCGTTCCTTTAGTAATAAAATAACATTTGAGTGAGAGGCTGTGGGGGACAGAAGAGAACAGGGTAGAGCCCTTACTTCGAGGAGCTTCCTGTCTCGCAGCTGTATTTGCCCAGTGCTTTTTCTAGGGATGTGAGTAGTTGCACAGAAGGTGGAAAGCTTAAGAAAGAGTTCATAAGTCAACTGAAATTTGCCTGCGTTGCTGCTTTCCTGAACAATTTATTTTCTTTGTCTGGTAGCCTTCCAATAGGAGGTGGTTTCTTGGATAATTTCCACTATAATTTAATTTATTTAAAAAATATTTATTTGGGCTGCGCTGGATCTTAGTTGTGGGATCTTCATTGCTTCATGTGGGCTTCTTAGTTGTGGCATGCGGACTCTTAGTTGCAGCATGCATGCGGGATCTAGTTCCCCGACCAGGGATCTGACCTGGGCCCCCTGCATTTGAGAGCACAGAGTCCTACCCACTGGACCACCAGGGAAGTCCCTATAATTTAATTTAAATTTGACTTCCTGCGAGGTAGAATAAAAGGTGTTAAGACTACATGGAGAGAGACCTATTTTGTACTAGAAATCTAACTAAAGCTATTTTCACGTGATTTTATGAATGGCAAAATGGCTTTCATGCCACTTAAGCCACTGACACGAGCCAAGTGTTTCAACCCATGGTGACTAATAAAGTAATGTAGAAAAATGTAGTAGGAAAAGCATCTTTTCCACGCTTCTTAAAGTTGCCATATACTCTTGACATTTAAGCATGTGCAGTTTCTCGGGACCATTTTCATGTTTTTGAATCCAGATGGTTGTTCCAAAAGGAGCACTGTCCCTGCTGATCAAGTGGGAAGTAAAGAAAAAGGTTTCCTTCTGCATTAAAATCTACTTTGGAGGGCAGTCCTACCGTTGTTGTCATGGGGCTGTAGCATCTCACCTCCAACAGGCAGTGTGTCTGCTTCTAATGAAGATTTTAAATGGCCTGAGGTCACTTTTCTTTGAAAACCCTGTCATGTGCCTTAGCAGATGGCAAGTTTGCATTTGGGCATGAAATCTAGCACACTGCTGGCACGATCACTCTATTTCTTGAGACTTATTTGGGTAATAAGAATTTATAATTGAATTAAGTTGGCCCTTATACCTAATTATTTTAATTTCATGTGGGCACACGTTTGCAAGCTAAATGCCAAATACCATTGTGTGTCTTTCCTGAGCATGAAAAGAGGGTAGTTTTCTTTGAGTAATTATAGCCCCCTCTTGAATAATGCTTTTTATTTACCTAAATGCAGAGACTCAGATGTTGTGTAAATAATGGAAGGAAGAGGTTGAAAAAGTAGTGACTAAGACAAAGCCAGAGACTTAGGGCTCTCAGAGGCTGGCCTGGGCTGAGATATTCGAGAACAGCTGTCTAACTACAGCTAACTTCTGGGCAAGCCACTTAACCTCCATGGCACTATTTTGTCCGGGTTACAGTGCAGGGAGTGGACCCAGGGTCTCTTCGGCTCTAAAGACTCTCTGGTTGCATGACTGTGCTTCCAGGGAGGGCAGGTTTTGGTAACAGCCGCAGGGCAGAGTGGTGTGTGCAAACACGTGCACAGATGCACCCGCTCATGATTCAGAGCACAGCTGGTGATCCTCAGTGACCTTGACAAGTGTCCCTTCAGAGGGAGACATTAACAAGCTGTGACATGACATGTGCTGTGAAAATGGAGGATGCTTTGATATCTTCCAGTTGGCCGGCTTGCATCTTTCCCGAGGGGGCACTGGACTTGTGGGTAAAGGAAATAGCAGCGACTGGGGAAAAAGAAAAGGTCCACTCCCCTCCACGCTAGCACTTCGTTCCCAGCAATTGTATCAGTCTGTGACTGAGCCAAGTGCACGCATCGTATGTAGCTTCAGGCCCATGTGATGCCAGAGACAGTGCCTCGGGATGTGGTTTTCAGCGCTGTCCAGAGATGTGCTAAAGGATTTTGGAAAAACCCACCTCCGAGATTAGACAACCTCCAACAACAGAAAGAAACTAGGAAAGGAAAACAGTATTGTATCTAACATATAATTATTTGCCGATAATTTAAAAGTAAGAGAGGCTAGCTTCTAAAATATATTTTTATATACGGTAGCTTTGTTATATTTTGAGTTCAGGCTCACGGAGCTGTTCTGATGCTCTGAGTAGACTGAGGTGGGGGGAGTGCGGAGTCAGGGCATGGCTGTTCGCCCCTGTTCCCCACCCCGCAAAGCCAGGTGAGGGCCCCCGGGAGCTGAGGCCTGCTTACGCTGGGCTGGCCCGTGTTTCATATCAGCCTAAACCACGGCCAGAGTGGCCCTAGAGTTCCCCTTTCTTCTGTCCCATAAGTCCCTGTGAAGACTTTATCTGATAAAATGATTTCAACTTGGTGGCCACTTCCTGTTAGCTCCCTTTGTGATGCTCTTAGGTGCCCTTAAACATTGTATGTGGGTCACTGAAAGCACACTTCTATGAATCATATAGGCTACAGTAACAGCTGCAATAGGGCTTTCTTTTACTATCCCCTGGGTACTTTCAAAATGGATCTTTCACCCAGTTTTATTCAGTTTATCAAATTTTGGTCCGTGTGGATCAGGCCACGTGAAGATATACATTCAACAAGCTTTACATGACATAGGGAAGAGCCAGGTTACCAAAAAAAAAAAGGGCTCTGGCCTCCTCCCTTCATTTATAGTTCCCTGGAGCCATGTGCTTGATGAAACTGGACCTGCTCCACAGCAGAGAGAATCCTTGTGACATGTTTCGTAAGAGGCCTGCAGGGTTGGCTGCAGTCTTGGGAGAGGGGACCTACTCGGGGTTTCCATTCCTGGGCTGCCAGCAAAGCCTTTAGAGCATGAGCTTCCTGGGTTTCTCCAGAGGCTTATTTGTTTTGACCGTCACACAAAGACATAATGCAAGTTGTTCTGCATTATCCTCTGAGCAGATCCTCTGAGCAGAGGATCTCTGCCCTGGTGCTTGTAAAGTTTGTGCTCACCTGGGAAGGAGTTGCCCTATCAGGTCTTCCAGGTGGTCTATACATTTATCCCTCTTAATTCTCATACTGCTTTTAAGAACTTTACAGATGGGGGAGCTAAGGATCTGTAAAGTCACCTTAGGTAGCAAAAGGTAGGTCTAGGATGTGACTTCATACCCCTTGTTCGTGGGAAGCTTGCCTCCTAATCCAGGGAGATTAGGTAAGTATGTAAATCGGGGAAAATGCTAGCGCATGTGGAGATGTGAGGGAGAGAGGGAGAGAAGGGGGTGTTTCAGAAGCTTTCGCGGAGTAGGCGACATTGGGATCAACCGTGGGGAAAGGCAAGGGCATAGACAGGTATGTGCTTTCTTGGCCAGTGTCTGGCTCTGGCATTAGACCGTGAGCTCAGTAGGCAGTCCCCCTGCCCCATTCCTTTTTTCCCCTCTCTGCGCTGTGTCTCAAGGGCCCGGTGGTGTGGCAGAGAGCCTGGCACACACGGGTGTGTGGTCCATGTGTGAATGGGCAGTTGGCATGGATATGGACGTGGAGGGTGTCTTAGGCAGGGAGAATAGCACAGGTGTGAAGAACGGGACAGAGTCTGGTTTATTCTTCCTGGTGTCTTGGGCAAGGAGAGGGTACAAGGAGTAGCTGATGAGGCCGGACGAGGGTTAAAGTGTCTCTAGGGGCTGGTCCTCAGAGCCCTGCCAGGGATTGGTTAGCAGTGGAAGAAATCCTCCGCTTCTTCCTTAGTCGTCAAATGGAGATAATGAAGGACAGCCTCTTGAGATTGGAAGATTAAGTAACATAAGGTCTGACTCACAGGAAGGTATGTGCTTGACAGCAGTTCGCTATGACTGCTGTTCTTAATTCAGTAGCCATAGAGAAAGTGTTGCTTTCTTTGGGGAAGTGATGTGATAGGGGCTGAGCTTTTAGGTAAATAAATCTGGCCGCAGTAGGATGGTTTGGAGTAGAGGCAGAGACCCCACAGGGATGCAAAGATGAGTTACTAGGCACTGGAGTGGCCCGCCCAGGTGAGGTGTCATGAGGACTTGAACTGGGGGTTCTGGGAAGAATGTGGTGGTGGGTACAGGTGCCCGAGACCTCATGGAGGCTGAGTCTACAGGACTTGGTAACTCACTAAAGGAAAGGGTGAAGGTTGGGATCTGGGTCCCCAGGGGAATAATGATCTATTCATGGCAAGAGGGGAGCGAGGCAGATTTGCTTTGGACAGGTGTTGTGTTCCATTTGGGTTGTGTTGGTTCCGTGGTGCCTGTGGACTTTGCAGATCTAGAAGTTCCAGAGAGTTAGTAGACGCCTTTCTAGAACTCTGGAGGGAAGCTTGGGCAGGTGAGTCCACGGGGAAATCATCTGCACAGAGCCAATGGAGAGGGGGGCTGAGGACAGGTCTGAGCTCCTGCGAAGGGGCTGGAGTGGCAGGTGGCAGGGACGGGGGAGCAGAAGAGGCTGAGAAAGGGCGGAGGGATGTGGTTGTGCCTGTGACATGGTGACAACAACTGGCCCTGCTTATGTGGCCCCGACCGATGACCACTGGTCTTCCCAATGCAACCCAGGCCTTTCCCATAATCAGTGTGGCCTGCGAGAGGGCTGGGGAGCCTGGGGTGCTGCATCGGGAACCCCACCAAGTGCCTTTTGCTGAGGGGTCATTGTTTTCTGGTCACACGAAGCTTTACACTGGACAGCACATTTTCACTTTCAGATGGCATCCACACAGACAATGCGGGACACCAAATTAGGCTAATGGGTGTGTTCTTCCTTCCTTAAGGAGGCCATGTCCCCTCAAGAGGATACTTAGATTCTCTTTATAGAGGCGTTGTGTGCACTGAGCAATGCTCACGGGCCTCCTGGACAGGCCTTCATTCTGTTCTCGCCCCAGCCTTGAATGGGTTTGTCTTTGCAGTGAGATTTAGGTTCTTAATATTTTTAAAAGGAAGTAATGAGCCCCCTCCGAGAAAAACTCCTGTTTGTGCCTATATACAGTGCCTGGGTCAATCCAGTGGGCTCATGGAGCCCCTGAAGACCCCAGTTTAAGAATCTTTCCCTTAAAGACTCAGTCTCAGCATTTCATTGTCACTAGTAGAATGACCTTCTGTGTCAGGGTAAGATACATTCAAATATGCATTATTGAAGGCTCCTAGCTCTTCTAGACAATTACATAGTTGATTAGAGTGGGGTAATAAATTTGTATACTGAAAACTGGGGAAAATAGTCCTGTGAATGCTATGATTCATTCTTCCCCATATGAAATTATGGGGTCACGTAGGCCAGATTTTTGCAGAAGGAAAGCACAAGTTGACTGAATTAATAGACCTCAGTGTCTCTATGGGATGGTACAGTAAAAACATACAGCCAGGTCTAGTTTCTCTTTACTTCATAAATTATTTCATTTTCTAAATAGGGATTAAGCTAGTTAAAAGTTATGTGTACTGAACTATTATATAATATTTATTAAAGTAAAACATATGTAACATAAAATTTACCATTTCAACCAGTTTAAAGTGTACAGTTCAGTGACATTAAGGATTGCATATAGTTTTAATTAATTCTATTGTGAAAATTTTCTAAATCTTCAAAAAGATATGAGAAAGTGGAAACAGTATAAGAACGTATTTACCTGGAAAAATATACTTCTTGAACTGAATGCTAAGATGTCACAAATTTGGGCTTCCCTGGGCAAGAGGAAAGCAAGTAATTAAGATAAGAATGCTTATGGGAAGTTCTCAAAGATTCTAGAAATAGGATTAGTTTTTTTGTATGGAATGTTTTTTTTTTTTTTTAACTAGAGGAGTAAGGAAATCTCTAAGGTAGCCAAATGAAGAGAATTTTAGAGATTGTAGGATTAAAATCTGGGCTTTGAGTTGCATTTGGAAGTATGGAAAATCAGTGAAACTCTTGGAAACATATGCCAGCTGTAGAGAAATCTCTGTATTTTTCATCAGCTGAAGTAAACAAATTACCTTCACGTTTATCCACAGTACAGCACAATGCTAAAATCCCATGTGAATTTGCAAATGTCAGGGTCACCACAGTAACATCTGTATTAAACTTTACATTTTAACATTGTTAGTAAAAGATGCTTGTGCCTTTATGAAAGGGCTTTCTCAGGGAATAAAATGATATTTTCCCTTCTACTCTACCACCGGATATTCCTCCCTTATCCCAGGCATTGTTTTTGAAATCTAAAAGTCTGGATATCATATTAGAAGCAGCCAAAATATTGGTGTTGGTATCAGGAAGTTGGAATACTATTTCCAAAAGCAGTGTGAGCCAAAGTTATGGAATTTATGGATGTATGTGGCTAAGGGGGATAGTAGGGGATGCACTGGCCAAATATATTTTATAAGTGATAAATTCAAGATATTGTCCAGACGGTAGTGGGTTCCAGGAGCTGAATTCATCTAGAACTGGGCATTCATGCTGAGTTAGCTGCTTCACCTCTCAAAGAATCATATCACCAACAGAGAGTCTTCACCGCAGTGAATTACGAGGGTCACGGAGCACCCTATCACTTAGGGTTGGTACAGTTCCCCATCTAAAGAAACTTTGTCATTCTCCCCATTTACGTGGAGCCATTTACACCTCTTATTTCCTGCTAAATTCTTCCTTTCTTCATTTGGGAAACATCTTAGGGCCCTTAAGAAAACGGCAACTACAATTGTAGAACACTAGAAATTATTTTTAAGAATATGTAGGAGATACAAGAAGCTTTGTAAGATTGGAGAGGGACTGATTCTAAGGTATCTCTTTTTAAAAAGAAAAGGAGAACTCCCCATCGGTATTGATTTATGGTCTAACTTTACTGGGGAAGGCATCAAGTTACATAAGTAAGCCATCGGCACACAGCGGCCTGAGACTTAACCACCCGGACTCCAGGAAGAGGTGAAGGTACCAGCCTAACCCAGTGTCTCCGTAGGAGAGACACGTGGAGCTTCCCCACTCAGAAAAACGCTCCTCACTGGACTAAGCCCTGCGGAAGGGACAGGAAGGTGAAAGCAGGATTCTTGCCTAGTCCCGCACAGAGCCTACAAGGAGACAAAGTAGTGGTGCCTGACCCGTGGAATAACGAAAGCTACATCCCTTGGGATCCGACAGAGCCGTGTGGGAAGGGGAGTAGCTGCCACCTACTTGGGGTTCACGAGGTGCTTTTAGTTTTCAGAGAGGACAGAGGAGCATGTGCTCCATCCAGGCTGCCTGGGTTCAAATCCCAGCCCTACCACTTACCAGCTGTGTGACCTCAGGTGAACTGCGTACCTCAATGCAGATAAAAATAGGGCGCACCTAAGAGGGATACTGAAGGATTAAATTAGGTAATCAATGTAAAGTGCCCTGGTCACAGTGTGTAGCATGTAAATATTTGCTATAATTATAATTATTTTGTAACCTCATCATGTTCATCAAGAAATCCTGACTGCATGGGCTTCCCTCGTGGCGCAGTGGTTGAGAGTCCGCCTGCCGATGCAGGGGACACGGGTTCGTTCCCCGGTCCGGGAAGATCCCACATGCCGCGGAGCGGCTGGGCCCGTGAGCCATGGCCGCTGAGCCTGCGCGTCTGGAGCCTGTGCTCGCAACGGGAGAGGCCACAACAGTGAGAGGCCCGCGTACTGCCAAAAAAAAAAGAAAAAAGAAATCCCGACTTCCTACCTAAGGCGCCTGTTGCTAGGAGTGTGTTTAGCTTATTGATCTTCAGGGTTCAGGGGCTTCTTCCAGGGAACCTCTGCAAAGCTTGTGCCACGTGGATTGAGGGGCCTACGAGACTAGCTGTCACCCTGAGGGTTCTGAAATCTCAACACGAGTATTTATAGAGTGTTCACTCCGCCAAATGCCACATTTGCTAAATATTGGTTATTTTATTTCTTGAGGGATATTTCCTCATGCCTCAGATTTGCACAAAGGAGGAACTACCTGAGCAGGCAGTCTGCATCAGAGTAAGGGAGACGGTGTCCTCCTGCCTCCCTCTATCCCTCTCTGCACCCGGTGTGATGTGCTGGGTGAGCGAGAGTCTGGTTTCTAGCATTATCCTGATTGACAGATGTGTGACCCAGGGCAAGTTATCTATCTTCCCTAAGCCTTAGTTTCCTTATCTGTGCAATGGGCTGATAATGATGTTTACCTCATAAAATGTGATGATTAAAAAAAGATATGAAGCTTCTGTAAGAAGTTACCATGGGGGGAAACTGGGTGAAGAGTACATGGGACCTCCCTGGACTGTTTTTGCAACTTCCTGTGAATCTATAATTATTTGGAAATAAAAAGTTAAAAAAAATAGAAAAGCATGCAAAAAACTTAGCATTGTTCTTGGTCCACAAGTTCTAAGAAATTTATTGAGTATGCATATACATTTATCAGTTCAGATGTACTCTGCTAAATATTTTCTACGTATTAACTCATTTCATCCTCAGGACACCCCTATGTGCAGGTCCTGGGGTTACCCCCATTTTGCAGATAGGGAATCTGAGTGAAGGGAAGAGTGGGCCACTTCCCTTGGACCACTTCCAAGGTCACCCTGACGTGAGTGGTGGAGCTGGTGGTCGGCCGCGGAGGCCAGGCATCTGCCACTGTGCTGTGTGCCTCTCCCAGAGCCCCTCCTCTCTTCTGATGGTGGTGAAGCCCTCGATATCAGGAGCTGTGTGCGCCTCTTTTGTTTGTAGTTCATGCAGGAGAAGAGAACCCTTTTGCATGACCTAGGATTTGAATGTGCACTCATGGCTAGTGATACTTAATATATTTTTGGTAACCTGGATGAAATAAAGGTGAGCATGTTTATAACATTTACATATAACACCATGGTGGATTGGTTAGTATCGTGAACGATGAGAGTAGAATTCAAAGTGGCCTTGAAAACTATGTATTAGAAATTGTTAATCAAAACAGCAGAGGCTTGACCGAGACTAGTTCAAATACAACTGCTACATGGGATGGGGAGAGGCTGGCACGGTCACAGATATGCTCCGAGAGGTCGGGCCATCTTGTTGGACGCCAGTGAAGTACTGTGGGGTTTCCTTGAAACAAATGTACTCAGTATATTAATAGCAGCGTGACAAGGCCAGATCGGGGAGTTATCTTCCCTGTGGCCATTATCAGGCTCTTATCAGAATATTATGTTCAGTTTTGTTATTCAGTTTCAAAGGTGACATGAAATTGTCCAGAGCAGAGCAGTAAAAGTGATTGCGGAGGCTGTTGTAGCCATGGCAACGGGGAACCTAAAAGACAGTGACCCGCGGGCTTGCTCTTCCTCGAGGTGTGTGAGGGTTTCTTCTTTTCCAATTAGTGGCTTGAACTTTTCTTTAAAGAGCATCTTATTGCTGAGTTACAGTCACCCTGAAGTTTGGGCTCAGAAAGAGCCTCCTTGTTTCTCAGGCACTGACCAGGCTGTTCTGTGTGTGGAGGACCTGGGTCGTCTTAGAGAGTCATCTCTAGTAGCCCCTGTGGTGTCCACCAATGCCCAATGGTCATCGTCAGGTCTGATCACTGTTATTATCATTGTCCCTGCTTTATAAATGTGGAAATGGGTTCTCAGGTGCACTCCAGATGGGGCCCCCTTCTCCACACTGTCTTCCAGTGATTTAATGCTGAGACGTCCTCCATTCCCAGCTCTGGGGAGTGATGGCCCTTGGCATTCCCCCTGTTGCGTTCATTCTACTTCATCCTACATTAGAGAACGTGCGTGTGAATGCGACTGGACATCATCACAGCCTCCACGGCTGCCTTGCATCCAGGCCCCTATCATCATTACCTCCTGATGGGTCTCCCCGCTCCCCCGACCCCATCTCTAGCCCTGTTCTCAGCACAGCGACGAGAATGATCTTTCAAAACAGAAGTCAGATCATGTCTCCTCTCTGCTCAGAATCGTCAGAGCCCTTACGGTGGCTGGGAGTTCTGCGTGAGCTTACCTGACGGAGTTGCCCCAGGTGGCCTCAGCCCCCCACCCCCTCCCATTCCCATTTGTTCCAGCCACCTTGGCTTCCCAGCTGCTCCCCAGCACCCAGCCACTCTCCCTCGGGGTCCGGGCACTTGCTTTTCCCTTCGTTTAGAAGTCTTTTCCCCAGCGCTGTACACGTGGCTTATTCCCTGTCTTCCTTCAGGGGTTTAGTCAAATGTCACCTCCTGTTGCATCACCACCCCTTGGCTGCCCTGCCTGAAGTGGAGATCCCCCTACACTTCCTAGCCCCTTCCCTACTTATTTTGAATCCTTTCTTCTGATCACTGTCTAATATAATATATGCCTTACTTTTTAATCTTATTACCTCTCTCCATTAAAATGTATGCTTCTCAAGGGCAGAAGTTTAAAAATCTCTCTTATTCTCGACTGAATCTTCAGTATCAAGAATGGGACCTCGATGCAGTAGGTGCTCAATAAATATTTGTTGAGTAAATGATTAGTAATATTGTTCATAATCAGTATAAGTCCCCTGAAGGCAGCTTCATGGATGATTAATGAGATACACCCATTTTTGTATCTCCTGCAGAAGCTGGCACCCTGCCTGGCATGCAGTATGTCCTCAATGAATATTTGGTACCTGCAAACAGGGCAGAGAGTCTCCAGGTTGGGAAGTTGACCTGTTTGCAGGGAGAGAACTGGGCCATTGACTTATTGGAGTCTTTTCTGGTTCCAGGGTCTTTGACCATTTCAGTGCCAACCCAGAGTGAACCTAACACACAGTCCCTAGGTTTCTGTTTCTGCCCCTTTTTTTTTTTTTTTTTGCGGTATGCGGGCCTCTCACTGTTGTGGCCTCTCCCGTTGCGGAGCACAGGCTCCGGACGCGCAGGCTCAGCGGCCATGGCTCACGGGCCCAGCCGCTCCGCGGCATATGGGATCCTCCCAGACCGGGGCACGAACCCGTATCCCCTGCATCGGCAGGCGGACTCTCAACCACTTGCGCCACCAGGGAGGCCCTGCCCCTTTTTTTGTGTGTCTGGAATAGTTTTGTGTCTTCGAGTAAGTTGCTAGTGGAAGTTGGAAAGAGGGGCCTAGCAAAACTTTTAGAAGGTGGAGATCATGGCAGAGGTGGAAAATAGATGCAGCATTTTGTCTGGAAGGATCTTTCTGGCTTTGCAGCAGGGGAGGAAGGGGGGGTCCCTGTGTTAATTTCTCTCTGACAAGCACACATGCAAATCTAGACACAGCCTCCTGTATAAAAAAGTAAAGCGTAAAAGAAGAAAAACACGTTTCCATTCTTGTGTGTGTGTGTGTATGTGTGTGTGTGTTATTTCCATACAGAAAAGTCCCCATGTTTCATGGAAATCTATGTTCAAAACACGTATGCACTTTATCTCCTTCTCCCTCATATGTAGCATTTAATTAGGAGAGAAGGTCCCTCAGTATCTCAACCACAGTAGTTTATTAATGTAGAACATTGGGAGAAGTAAAATTGTTAAATGAAAAATAAGATGAAGTAGCTCTACTTGAAGACCATGGGTACAGAACTAATAATAGTCAATAATATATGTTGAATTCGCACTCAATGCCAGGATCTGTGCCTGGAGCTTTATGTGCTTTTCTCGTTTATTCCTCGTGAAAAGCCAGTGAGGTAGATGCTCTTACTGATGTAGAAACTGAGGCTTGGAGAGGTGTTTTTTTTTTTTTTTTTTTTTAATTATTTATTTTTTGGCTGCGTCCGGTCTTCATTGCTGCACGCAGGCGTTCTCTAGTTGTGGCAAGTGGGGGCTACTCTTCATTGCGGTGTGCGGACTTCTCATTGCGGTGGCTTCTCTTGTTGCGGAGCACAGGCTCTAGGCGTGCGGGCTTCAGTAGTTGTGGCATGTGGGCTCAGTAGTTGTGGCTTGCGGGCTCTAGAGCACAGGCTCAGTAGTTGTGGCGCACGGGCTTAGTTGCTCCGCGGCATGTGGGATCTTCCCAGACCAAGGCTCGAACCCATGTCCCCTGCATTGGCAGGCGGATTCTTAACCACTGCACCACCAGGAAAGTCCCTTGGAGAGGTCTTTGTTCAAGGTCGTACAGCCACTGCGTAGTAGCACTACGTGTTCAAAGCTGGCTGTCTGACTTCAGAGGCTGTGTTCGTACTTACTGCACTACGCTGCTTCCCCAGTATGTAGGGAAAAGACACGTAGTGATATGGAAAGTATTTTGCATTTATCACCTCTCCTCCCTGGCCTGCTTCACCACTCTATACACCTAAACACACACAGCTAGAGTACCATTTACTTTGCCAAAAATGGAAATAACCTTTGATTACAGTGAAATTTACATAGCTTACAGCAACAGATTAGCCTAGTACAGTTCCTGGCATACAGTGGTGCCTAGTAAATACTTATGGAATGAATTTTTTCATGAACAAGCTTTGACAATGGTGAATACCAGAATGTCCAGATTAAACTGGAAACGAAGCTCAGATAATTCAGTTCTACTCAGCACAAACTGGCCCAAATTATCCAGCAGTGTACCTGTTTAAAGAATATTTCAAATCCAACTGTTTAATAATAAATGCCATCAATTAGTGATAATCATTAGTCCTGGTGACCATCCAGTTTTTTGTGTGATTGAAAATAGTTCGAGCACGTTGAGTGTCACTGTTGGTCCCCTGGGCCCTTCCAATGATAGCAGGACATGTGCAAGGAAGGTGAAGATCAAACCCACTAGTTATGTGACTCTGATGACTTAGGCCAGTGTATTAGCTTTGCTACTGTAACACACAGTTCCAGAAGTCCAGTGGTTTTCAAGAGTGAATGTTTATTTCTTGCTCCCGTAACTCAGAGCTGACCTTCGGGTTGCAGGTCCCCACATGGGTTTTCTCGTTCCAGGAGTAGCATTTGTCTGGACAGATTGTTCTTACGGCACAAGGCAGAAGCAGGGTGCCACACAGAACCACAACATTGAATTTAAAGCTTCTCTTCTGAGGTGGCCAGTGTCACATTTGTTTGCATTCTGTTGGCCAAAACAAGTTCCATGGCTGGTCTGGACAGTGGGGCTGGAGGTGTACTCTGGCTACCAGGACGCATTGCAGGTCGAGTGACAAGGGCATGTGGTGTGCAGTCTTCCTGGGGATGGGGACAGTGGAAGGCGCGGTCTATCCCGGAGAAGCCGCCTGTCTGCACCTTGTCTTTGCCCGCGTCAGGGGGGAGGTCTGCACGATGTCACCACCGTGGTTTAGATATTTGATCTTGATTTGTAAATGTGCTCCGTGCAACTAAGTTCACAGTTCCTTGCCCTCACTTCCAGTATCTGAACTCGCTTTGGGAGCTGCTTTAGGAACTGTAGGAAACGGCGAAGTGATGGATTCTCCAGTCTCTGGTATAAGAAGCGCCGAGAACTGTCTTGACTTGAGACACGTGACCATGACTTTCAGACTACTTGGGGCCCAAGTTTTTGGGTAACTGTGTGCTCACAGCATGCTGAGGCATCACGTGGCCGTGGACTAAGAGAGCTAGAGCCCGGGAAGGGAAGTAGCGGTGCTGGCCAGGAGGGAGACACAGTCAGGGCACTGGAGTTAATAAAAATTACATTAAAAGTGAATTGCGGGCTTCCCTGGTGGCGCAGTGGTTGAGAGTCCGCCTGCCGATGCAGGGGATACGGGTTCGTGCCCCGGTCTGGGAAGATCCCACATGCCGCGGAGAGGCTGGGCCCGTGAGCCATGGCCGCTGGGCCTGTGCGTCCGGAGCCTGTGCTCCGCAATGGGAGAGGCCACAACAGTGAGAGGCCCGCGTACAGCAAAAAAAAAAAAAAAAAAAAAAAAGTGAATTGCGCTACAAACATTCTGTTGGATCCTCCAACAGGTGTTACATTTGAACCTGTTTGTTTCTCAGTACAAAGATTTTAGTACTCAAGATACTATAGGAAAAGTATTTTGTGCCAATATAAATGTCTTTGCTCTCCAGTTAAATAATGTAAGAAGACAAAGTTTATAAAAAGGGGCAGTACCCGTCCAGGTACTGAGTGTGCTCAAGCTTAGCATTAGCCTTACAGTGAACTCACGACTCAAATCCTTCATCCTCTTGGTGCCTCAGCTTTAGTAACTGTAGAACTGATGAAGTGATGCTTATTATCCAGCCTCAGAATAGTAGAAGCAGTGCTCTTTTGAAGGCACACATAATGCATGAAGTTATTTGAAAACATCCACATGCTACATTCATTACTGACGCAGGAACTATGGCTGTTATCAAAAATTAGTTTGGTAGAGGAAAGATGAGTAGATTAGAAAAAAGGGAGAACAAGAGCCCTCTTTCCCCAGCCTTCAAAACTCCTCACATGTTCCTAAGCCCCTTTCTCCTGGTTGCCTGTTTGTCCACGGGCAAGTAAATATTATTTCCATTAACCAAAGAGGGAAAAAAAGAGTTTGCAATACATCATTTTCCTGGCATTTTGCCCAGGGCTCTTTTATCCGGATGTAGAAAGCATTCCCTGGAGGGCACCAAATAATACGCTTTGTTTGCCCCTGCAGAAGAAGCCTGCAGCCGACCCAGCCTGAGACCCTCCAGTCAGGTACCCCCTGAGGAAGACTTCACTCCCCTCTTTCTGGATGGTCCTCAGCAGGTGCCCTCTTAGAGGCATCCGCTGCCCCTGGCAAGGCTCCTGGTGGTTTTTTTTTTTTTTTTTTTAAAGCAACAATTCTAAGACTTTTTCAAGGAGGATTTATCCAGAACTTGGTCAAAAAACATCATTGGGCAAAAGTGAGGGAGTCATTTCCTCTGTTACTAGTTTGAGGCCAACTTAGGTAACTGTCCACAGGTCACTCGGATTAGGGTCCCACCGCCAGAGTGAGGGAGAGCCCTGCAGATCCTGCCCATAACCCCACCCCCTCTGCTCTAGCCCCTCGTGTCCCAACCTCAGCGTTCATTCCAGGGAGAGGAACACGGACTTAAAAGAAACCAGGTTGTGGGCTTTGAACAAGACCAAAACAGCAGCCAGGGAACCACCAGGACTATTCACTGACCCAGAGTGGCTGCTCTCAATGATGGCGAAACCCATCCACATGAAGAGAATCCACACACATCCAGCTTTACCATGAATGATTGAGAGACTTTTCCAACCCAGCAAGCCAAGATGGATTAGCTGCTTGTGGATATTTATGGCTCCTACTGACCTCATAACACTCTGCCCAGATTGCTAGTGTTAGAATACCACTTAATGTTCTTACTAGCTGTGTGGCTTTGGGTAGCATCCTGACCTCTCTGGGCCTTAGTTTTTCTCTTCTGTAAAGTGCAGATATCTGCCTTTTAGCATTATGTTTGAAATTAAATGTCTTAACTTTTAATTAAAAAGTTAATTAAAAGGCAAAACTTTTAGAACAATGCCTGGCGTATTGTATGCACCGAATGAATGCATATGTGCATGCATGAATAAATACATTATTTTATTATTTTTCAGAGTTAGCTAACATTTGTAAAGGTCTTCTGTGTGCCAAGCTTTGTGCTGTCTTTATATAATACTTCATTTATTCCTCACAATGATCTCATGAGCTTTATTTTTTATAAGTGAAGAAAATGAGGACCAGGAGGTCAAGGAACTGGTCCAAAGTCAAACAGTGAATAAGTGACAGAATAAAAGTTTTAATTTGTCTCTCTGATTCCAAATTCCACACTTCCAGAATATTATCATGGACAGTCTCTACATCCACAATGAAATCACCATTAGTGAGCACGACCTGGCTGACAGCAGAATCTCAGGGCACTAGTCTCTGTTTCCACTCTTGTAACGGGATGGGAGATTTGGTTGTGGGTACCAGGAAACCAGTGTTGAGTCAAGCAGTTCTGAGAATGAAAAGGACTCTGAGATGACACTCCAGTAAGAGGATGTACTTCTTCTTGCTAAATCCAAGAGAGTCAGTGAAAATTTTCCCATCTCAGTTGCAGAAGACATTTTATGGGCAGCCTTTGGTAAAAAGGCCTTCACGGGCCATCGTTTCCCCACTGAGGGTCCCTTCAGCACCTGGTCGGTCCTACAAGGATGAGACCAAAGCAGGTGTTGGAGGAGCTGGTGGTCAGAGAAGGGCCAGGCAGGAGGATCAGTGCAATGATCAAGGCAAAGTCCGAAGGGAACACGGAGGCAGGAGCTGGGTTCAACACAGAGGGAATAAGGGTCCCCAGTGGGAAGAGTCCCTGTGGAAACCGGGGTTTAGGGCAGGGCCCAGGAGACACTTCCAGTGACTCCTACAAAGGTCGCGCACACATACAGACACACAGAGAGTTTATTTCTATAGTTCATATAAAACTGTTGAAAACAATAGCTCCGAATTCACGGGGATAAATAACCCAGAGGGAGGAGGGATTCTAAGAGTTACTTTTGCCTCTGCCAGCTTCTTGCAGCATTTTTGATTAGAGAAGGCCATCATAGTTTATTAAAAATAAACAAGATCAAGTTGGGCTGGAAAGAGATGAAACCTTGGTTCATTTGTCTTGCCCCTGTCTTCCTGTTACATCTCCATTTCGTGCGGTTGTCTGGCCAAAACGGTTTCTATTTTTAAAACGACAGAGGATGCTTTCGGGCTTGGGTTAGAGAGGCCAGCGCGGGTGTGCCCGGGGTGCAGCACCCGGCTTTGGCCCAGTGTCCCCTCACGGCTTCTGCCACCTTGGGGTGGAGAACGGGCCGCATGAGTGCAGGGCACCAGGTGTGGGGTGGAGACAAGTTCTCTTACGCCCAATGTCCTGGAGACATTATTTGGGAAGTCTATTAAAATAGAGTCTGGTCTGAAAGTGAAACATCCCTCTTCCACTTTTTGATCCCAGGCCTTTAATGTTGTTGTTTTTTAAACACCATATTTAGATGCAGAAAAAAAAATTACTGAAGGCAAGATGGTTTTAGTCTGGAAAAAGCCTGATTGAGAGGGGGGTGGGGTTAGGGTGTGAGACTAAAAGCTTCCAAATGCCTAGAGTTTAGTAGTTATGAAACCAAGACATCAGACTTGATCCCCTTCTCCCAGCAATCGCTCCGGCACGAAGCCACCTCTGGGGCCAGTGCCCCTTCACCAGCTCGGGGTCCACACACAGTGCTGACCCAGAAGACTGGGTCTGTGGGTGGCGTGGAGTGCGTGAGGGTGACTGCAGGTTTTAGCGATTACCTTTTTTTTTTTTTTATCATATATTAGAAAACATTTATTTAACTTTTTTTACATCTTTGTTGGAGTATAACTGCTTTACAATGGTGTGTTAGTTTCTGCTTTATAACAAAGTGAATCAGTTATACATATGTTCCCATATCTCTTCCCTCTTGTGTCTCCCTCCCTCCCACCCTCCCTATCCCACCCCTCCAGGCCGTCACAAACCACCGAGCTGATCTCCCCGTGCTATGCGGCTGCTTCCCACTAGCTATCTACCTTACGTTTGGTAGTGTATATATGTCCATGCCTCTCTCTAGCGATTACCTTTTAATTTGATCATACGCCTCTGTTTATAACCTTATTCCAAAAAGAATTTGGAGTGGCCATACTTCCCTTTTACTTCCTGCAACCAAGTCTGAATGTGGTGGTATTCATTGTGTTAGGAATATGTGGGGCGTGTCTCTGAGTTCTTACCTGGGTCTGGGTACCCTCTTATCTAGATAACCATCTCCAGAAACTTATCCTTTATTACGTAATGCACACGCTGCGTTCACACTCAGCTTTGCAGTTGCCATTTATCCATCTCAAGCCTTGTCCACAGCCAGATTCTATCCATTCCTAAACCCAGCTTAATCCCTATATCATCCCAAATGTCTTTCCTGACCCTTCGGTTGGCAGATGTCGCTTCATTTTGTAACTCCTTGTTGTACTGTCTGCATCACGTGACTTGCTATATCAGGATTATATACTGATATAATTATGTATGTGCATATAATACACACATATATAATATACACATACACACATACATATATACATTTATAAATATATATTGTCTGAATAAAATACGGTTTCACCTGCTGAAGGTTTTATTTGTGTATTTAGTCTCCAGTGTGGGCAATAGAGGCCTCTGTTCTGGGTTTAGGGGTCTCTGCTCAGGCCCTTCTGTTGCTCTGTGTCTCCCCATGGGGTCAGGAGCCCGAGGGGCCAGATAGACACACCTCCCCCTTCTTGTAGACCGTGCTCTGGGTACTCAGGACCCGGAATTCCTCATCCAATGGTCTCAAACCCACTTTCAGAGACAGTGCAGGCTCTTCCCCGTGCTCAGGGGTGTCACTGCAGGACCTTGGGGGTCAGGGTAGCTCTTGGGGAGGGTGGGTCGGGGGAACAGCGCTTGGACGTGCAGGCTGGGCTGTCCCCACGCAAGGGACGGGGAATGGGGCTACAAGGGCGGGGAGGGGAGGGAGGCCAGGGCTGGGAGCTGGGCCAGAAGTGCCTGGGAGTCCAAGAATCCTAAATCGGAACTTGGCCTTCCAGGTCCACGTGGAGAACCTTTGTCAGGAAAGGAGGCTGCAGCCATTTCATTTGAGTTTTTACCTTGCTTTGTAGTGTTTGCATTTTAGGCAATGGGGCGAGTGGGCCTCTCGTGTAGACGCCACGGATGTTGGAGCTTTTCTCCCCAACAACACTGAGAAGCTTTTTCCAGCAGTGTTTAAAAATATTTTAAAATTTCTTTTAATTGTGGTGCTTAGTTCTGCCTTCGAGTAACTGAAAGGCGCCACTTGGGATAATTGCAGAGCGAAACTTTGTTCTACCATGAAGCTTATTTTTCTACCAAATGAGTATTTTTTCCCATCTGGAGTATGTGTGGTAGGGGGATAAAATTCACTATATCTATTAAATGACTACATTGAATACTGCAACCGCACAAATAATAAAAAGACATTTTGCTCCACATGCACTTAATTTCAACAGAAACTGTTTCTTCCCATCTACACTGCATCCCCTCTACTTACATATACTGATCCTACCACCTCCCCTCCGATTCTCATCTTTTATTGTTAATTACCCAGGAGTTGGTGTTAAGCGTGCTGAGCATGTGGTCAGGCCCAGTGAACAATACACAAGGTCCCTGCTCAGATTCTAGTTGCGTGCTTGGAACGATGAAAGACAAATAAGAAACTGAATAAAACTTTAGATTTTAAGGCTTCAACTATTGGTACTATAGTGGACTGTCAGTTTCTTGAAGAGATTATTTTCCTATTTTTTTATGTGAGAACTTATTAACATATTAAAATAATAAAAATGAAAGTGCTTTTATTTATAGTTAGCCCGTTTCATTCTCATAAACCCTTAAAGGGAGGCCCTATTATCCCATTTATAGAAGAGAAAATTTAGGCTCAGGGAGGTTTAGTGACTTGCCCAAGTTCACACAGCTATGACTCAGAGGGCCAGGCCAAGAGTGAAAGTCATCTGACTTTGAGTGTAGGCCTCTTTGCATGTTCCTTGCCTCTTCCAGGTGTGCAGGACCACAATCTTATCATAAATAATCATAAACATTTGTCAGAGAAAGGTAAATTTCCTGTGCAGTGAGGTTAGGTTCATAAAGAATTAGGAAGCTTCAAACCATGAAAGATTTTGGTTCTTCAAATATATTCAAGAGTTTCCCACCAAAGGTAGGTTTACTTGAAAGTTAGATTAAAAAGGAATAGAAAGAATATACCTTGTATATTATATGACTATTATTCAATTTCCTTTTAAGCCCACTTTAACATAATCATATTTATTGAGGTATAAATTACATAAAATAAAATTCACCCATTTGAAGTGTGCAGCTGGATGAGTTGGATGTTGTGAAAACGTCCCCACAGTTAAAATGAAGACTCATCCGTCTGTCATCTCTTGGGCTCCTTTGAAGTCAGTCCCTCCGTCGGCCCCTGGTGACCACAGATTCACTATATCACTATAGTTTTCCTTTTCTAGAATGCCATGAAAATGGAATCAGAGCAGATGTGGTCTTTTGTGTCTGGCTTCTTTTACTTACTTTGAGCCCACTTTTAATTGTTTTTACGTTTAGTCTCTTAGTCTTCGGGGCACGTGAACTAAGATTTACTCTCCAGTGGAATCAGAAGGCTCCACTATGCCTCCTGACTTCTTATGGACGGGAAAATTCACTCCTGAATTCCCGGGGAAATTCAGGCAAACCACTACTCTGAATTTTCCCATGTGCACTGATGGGCTTTGTCATCAGGCAGATTTTTGGTTTAAATTGCAGCTTTTCCACTTTGTAACCGTGTGATCTTGAGCAGGTTTAATTTCTCTGGGCCCTGGTGTTCTCACCTCTTAAATGGGGATAATAATAGTATATACCGCAGAGGATTGTTTTGAGAACCAAATGAGATTTCACATGTAAAGCTCTTAGCAGAAAGTGGCACATCATAAGAATTAACACATAACAACGGTTATTTTGACACAGCCTTTATATCTGCTTTCTGTCTAATTGGAGGCCTCTGATGAGTCATTAAGGGAGTGACCCATTTATGGTATTTCTCAAGCCAAACAAATTTACAGATTTTTCCGTAACAGATCATGACCCTTATCTGATGATGCTTTTGAGACACATGGTAACAACTTCAGTAAATATTTATAAATGTTAGCAAATAAATGTATTTGAAGAAGAATAGTTCCGAGTCCATGAAATACACTTGAGTTAAGAACTAAAGAAAGAAGTAAATCACCAACTTGTTTCATGAACTTCAGGAATTCCCAAACACTCAATAGTCTCCTCCTTTCTTTTTTTGTAGACTATTTTCTTTGCAAACTGAAGGGCCTGGAACTAACCAGCCCATGAATAGATCAACCTTATTACTTCAAGAGATAAATAAAAAAAACCAAACCAGCTTCTAAGGAAGTCATATATTTACTGCAAGTCTATTTGTACCTCTTGACAATTGGATTTCAACACCCCACCTCGCCTCTGACTCGGGTCAGCTAATGCAGGTGTGCAAATAGCAATAAAGTAGAAGGCACCTGTGCTTCTCATAAATATTATCCCCCGAGATTCTTGAGTCAGATTTCCTCAAGGCAAAGTTAAAATTCTACCGGATTTTAACTTACAGTATTATGGATCCCTACATGCAAAAACGTACTAGTGCTTTTATTTCATAATTATTGTCAATTGTGGGAGAGACTTTGATGTCAAAAATCTGGTCTTCTGTTTGTGCATGTCTGCAGAGGCTGATCGTGCTCTTCTTTCCGGGTGTGATCTGACCTCCTGTCAGCGTGGAATGTTGAGATGATGAACTAGAATGCCTATGCTTATGATTTACAAAGAAACCAAGTAACCTTTGCTGTGATCTTGACCTTCGTCAGAGCTTACAAATGCTAATCCTTGGTACATCTTCCTTTGATAAAATTAGCACAAATCAATATCAGAAATAATAACAATTTTTGAGGTATTTGGAGAAGTGACCAATGGAAGAACAAACACCTTGTCCATTTTCCCTGCTGCGTGTTGTCTGGATGGAGAAAGCTGAAGTCCAGACCTGCACCTGAACTAGAAAGCAGAGTCATTCTATGAGTTGGACTGTGAGCTCCACAAGGGCAGTGTATCCCCAGGTCCTGGCAACCGTGCCTGGCACGTAGTAGGCTCTGTATTGTTTTAATAAATATGTCTTCATTCAGTGAGCATTTACTAATAAATGAATACATGAATAATGAACTAATAGATTTATCTATTGCTGGACTACAGTAAAAAAGATTATTTAAGGGAGCATTTGGTTCAGGTTAAACCAAACTCATTTCTTTAGGGTAATAGAAGAAGCATTTGAGAGAAATTTTTAAAATCTCAGGTTATTTTTTGGAAGCCTTGTTTCTTGGCTATTCGTTATTGAAGATGCCACATACTTTGAAGGGGAGACGAAACAGCAGAGTAAGGGAACAGAAGGTGCCTGCTGGGATCCCCGGGGCGAACGGGGTCCCCAGAACTATGGGGACCACAGAGTATGCTGACGGTCCTGGGGTCCTGTGAGCTCTTGTGAGTGGTCCAGAAGGTTGGATGGCCCTAGTGTTACTGGCCGACTTAGCACCGTATTAACACCTGGTCAGCGCGTTCTGAGGCTGAGGTCGGGGTGCCCCATGAGCCCCTCCCTCCACCCAGACCTGACCTTGGACTGGACAGATTTCCAGCCTCTGACATATTTTACTGGTATTTGTGAACTGCCTACCTACCACCTGTACTACTAATTTCCTAATGCGCTTAGTATTTCCCTACAAACGGACTCACTTGAAAGGACTTAAGGACTTTGTCCGTGAATCACTTAAAACCATCTGCTTATGAGTCACCCTTTGGGAAACACTGGTTTACTAGTCTACAACCTGAAATATCCCACCTTTGCCGGAACTCCTCTGTCTCTAAGCAGTAATATCTCTGATGTAGGATTTTTTTTTTGGAAGAGTATTTGTGTGTGTGTATGTTGTATATGATCTCATATGGAAATTGCTCAACACAATCATGGATTTTATTTTTCTTTAAAGATTCAGGGTCTTATGCTAATTTTAAAATACAGTACCCCCATTTTCTAAATGCTATAATTTCAGTCTTTGCTTTTGATAGAATTTGTGATTTCTTAATTTTCTGTACTCTCAAGGAAATGGGCTTAGATTTTATAACCTAAATTAGAAATAAAGATGTTTGACATATCTCATAAAAGATTGCTAAAACGTAGGAAGTGTTCTTTTTAATAAAGAAACTGCAGTTGGTCCTTAGAGGAGGGTAATAAACTCAATATCTTTGTTCTCCTGCCCCTCCCCAGTTATCTGTTATATTTAGTTTTTTACATGGTAGAAATCTCCTGTTCTACGGAGCTTCTCTTATGAGCTGGATTTATTTAGGATAACAGCAGGTGTTGTTGATCTTGGTATCTCCAGGTTCTAAGGGGCATTTTCTTCAGGCAGGAATTCCAAAGGGATCTCTGCTTTTCATCTGTGTTCTTTCAATTCAGACACTGTGTTGCTCTTTTATTTTTAAGCTTTATGAAATCAGAATGACAGGATATCCATACGCAGAAACCTTGACAATTGTAGGTCCAGTCTTCTCAGACCCCTCAGAATAAAGCTTTAAATTCTCACGAACTGTTAACTTCTATTCTCTCCTGCTGCTGTGGTGACTCTTGAACCATCAAAGGGCTTTGATTCTAAGGCACATTTTCACACAAAATTGAGAGTTTGACATTTTATTATTTTGTTCTGTACTGAAAGGGATCGTCTAATAATTGGTCCCCTGCGCTTAGATTTTAGATTGACTAGCTATCCTTGACTTCAACTTCATTCATTCAGTAAGTGTTTATTGAGCACCTACTGTGTCCCAGACACAGTATTAGGTAGTAGAGGTACAACATCTTTCCTTCAAAGACCAGATGGATGACTAGCCGGCCCACCTGAACTTCTGTTAGATTTCATTCATGCTAAGGCCATTGTTTTTGTTGTTCTGTCTTATTTTGTTTTTGGATCATGGTTGACCCACATATTTACTACTTAATTTTGGTGGCCAATGCATTCTTTTCAATTCTGGCTCCGAAAATAGCCCTGCTTATTAGTTGACAGCTGTTGTTCCAAACCTTATGCTTATCTCAAGGGTTTTAAGTGTGGGATGTATAACTTAGCTTGAGGTTTGTGAGCGATAGGAAAATGTCACTTACTTTGCAGAGTCCTCAAGGCCACAGACTCCTTGTTGTTGCTAGCTGTAGCTGGCCTACATTCCCAAGAGTTCCTTGTAGTCCAAGATGGCTGCTCCAGCTCCAGCCATCACATCTGCTTTTCAGCCACCCAAAAGGTTACGGGTCAAAGAAGTAAGGTTAAAATATATGCATTAGCCATTTTTAAAGCACTGTCTACTTATTTTTCCTGTCATGTTCTCAATCTTTGCTACTTATGAATGTTCTTTTCTTCTAATATCACAGAGTAATTCTCTGTCATTTCTCTAAATACTCTGTGGTAACAGGTCACCCTCTTTAACTCCAGAAGATCCTTAGATGTAAGATATGTTTATCCAAAAAAGAAAGAAGAACAATGCAACATAATATTACTAATTTTTAAAATGCTTCTAATGTATCTTTAAACACAAACTAACAAAACTGAAAGCAAATACAGAAATAAATGCTCCCATTTTTCTTCCAGCACGTTAAAATGTCTCTGAAAGTTTTGGTAGTTTTCTCCATATTAACGCAGGAGTTATTTGATGTCACCTGCAGGCCAAGCTGGTGTCTTCTTTTGCTAATGCTATATTTGATACTGACATCAGGGTTAAATGCTCCCTAAGCCACAGCATAAGCACCATATTGATTTCAGCCGGACCAGAAAACATCCTTTTGTGAGTGCCTTTGACGGCCCTGGGAACGATGCCCTCGGTTACTTTGGGCTGAAAACAGGCCTCAGTTTAGGTGTCACCGTCTTAATCTTATTTATCACAGATTGAAGAGCTTTGCCCATGCCGTCTTTCTCGCTGCGCGTCCGTGGCCTAATGTTTCCTGGGAGGTGCTGACAGGCCACTCTGAAAGGCAGCAGAAAGCTTTTAGAAGCGAACTGAGCTGGGTATTTAGTGCAGTATCACTTTCTTGCTAAGTTCTCAAAGCAGTTCCCGGTCTGCACTGGCAGGCTGCAGGAGGACCACAGGGGTTCTGACGGCCACTTGAGGCAGACAGTCTTGATCTTCCCGAAGATGCATCGTCTGTAAGGGCAGCAGAAGTGTGCCAGCGATGCCTTAAAGAGGGCAGAGTGATCCGTGAGTGTGTCCTAGGGGAGGAGGATTCAGGAACCAAAAAGGACAAAAGCAGGGAAAGAAAGCATCTGGGCCTTGAAGGGTCATGGTGGCAGGAGGGGTTCATGTTGAGCTGTCGTCCCTTTTTATCACCGCCCTGCACCCCCCAAATGAAGCAGGTGAATCACATGTGAAATCCCCACTAGGCTTCTTGTAGAGACTGATTTTCCTCAAAGGCTATTTCTCAAGTCCGGAGGCCCCGATGATGCTGGCTTTTCGTTTGTTTTTGTGGTGTTTTCTAGCTCCCAGAGGTGCAGCTAGGGTGCCAGGCTCCTGGGCAGGGGTGTCAGAGCTCGTGGCTTCTCCACTTGTCCACTGCTCTTTTCTGCAGGACTTGGGCCATGTAGGGGCCATTGTGATTTGCTTCGTGAGTAACAGAATGTAATCTTTCTTACAGTCAGCTGGGGATACAAGCAGCTCTTGTTAGAAAGAAAATGACTGCGGAACACAGCCTTTTCCCTCAGATAAAGCAGTTAGTTTTAGACGGGGAATCAGAGAAACACATTGGCCCATTGTGTGTCTGAGCGGAGCTCTCCCCAGCATTTATCTCAGTGTCAAATGACATTCTTTGATAGCTACCACGTACCAGTCCCCACCCCCTTAATCTGACTCTTGGGGAGAAGAAGAGAAGGAACAGAGACAATGGGAGAAGGATGGCACCAGAGAAGGAACAGAGGAAATGGGAGTTTCGCTGTCTTGGCGATGCCTTGGTTTCATTAGAGTTCACTGATGTTTGCAGACGGCTGCCACTGTTGTGAAAACACATTCTCTTCTGCTTCAGGAGGAGGCCTGCTGCCGGCGGGCAGCTTTTCCTGATTTCTGCTTCCCGAGGAAGCCTCGCAGGCCTGTGGCCCTTCATTCTGAACGGAGGTGCTGGGTTAGGGCTTGAGCAAAGACCAGTCCAGTCGTGTGTCGATTCTGTTAGCCTTCTGATTTTGAAATCGATCTCAAGGGCCTAAAAATACTCTTGATACTTTCAGTTGACTCACTTTCATGCAGGTGCCAATTTTGTAGTTCGTGGTCCATGTGGCCTTCCCCTTGCTCATCCTGTATTTGAAAGAGCACTGGATGGGGTACGGAGGCCCAGCCAGTGGCCTGGTTCTCCGGAGTCAGTGCCATGTAACTGGGTGAGTCCCCTACTGTGTGGAAACTTGATTTCTACAAAATGGAAAAGGATGGCATCTGCTCAGTGCAGCACCCAGAGTAGCTAAGCACGTGCCATGACGTAATTTAGTTGAGACCACTTTAAAACCATTCAAGAATCCCTGGTGGCACAGTGGTTAAGAATCCGCCTGCCAAGGCAGGGGACACGGGTTCAAGCCCTGGTCCGGGAAGATCCCACATGCCGCGGAGCAACTAAGCCCGTGCGCCACAACTACTGAGCCTGTGCTCTAGAGCCCGCGAGCCACAACTACTGAGCCCACGTGCCACAACTACTGAGCCTGTGCTCTAGAGCCCGCGAGCCACAACTACTGAGCCCACGTGCCACAACTACTGAAGCCCGCGCGCCTAGACCCTGTGCTCCACAACAAGAGAAGCCACCACAACGAGAAGCCCGTGCACTGCCACGAAGAGCAGCCCCCGCTCACTGCAACTAGAGAAAGGCCGTGCGCAGCAATGAAGACCCAACGCAGCCAAAACTAAATAAATAAATAAATTTATTTAAAAAAGAATTAAAGAAAGGCAAAGCATTGTCACCCCCACCGTGGCCATCTGTGCTTCTTCAGAGTACAGGTATGGGTAGAGGAAGGAATCCATCCAGTCATCCTGCTCTTTTTTTTACTTTTTTTTTTTTTTTTGCTGTACGCAGGCCTCTCACTGCTGTGGCCTCTCCCGTTGTGGAGCACAGGCTCCGGACGCGCAGGCTCAGCGGCCATGGCTCACGGGCCCAGCCGCTCCGCGGCATGTGGGATCTTCCCGGACCGGGGCACGAACCCGTATCCCCTGCATCGGCAGGCGGACTCTCAACCACTGCGTCACCAGGGGAGCCCCATCCTGCTCTTCCATCACTTTTTTTTTTAATTTGGAAATTTGCCAGTGAAGGAGGAGGGTGAAGAAGAGTTTTACAATTATTTGGAGAGTTCACTTAACCGTTCTGGTTCTGTCCACCTCTGCCTTAACTTACCATGAAATAACATTGTCATGAGTAATTCTGTTACGCTAGTGAAAAGACTGAGTTGTCATCGACGCTTGGTTGGCGGCTGAGCTGACCACAGGTGGGGACTCCGTGGTCGAGGTGTCCAGTGGTCAAGGTGATGGGCCCCGGGTGTCTTTAACCACATGGAACATAAAGGGAGTCCAGGGCCATTTCTGGAGCTCAGAGCAAGAATATTAGTTGGTGTCATAAAATCTGTTTTGTACATTGAGTTGGTCAAGGTCATTTGGGAATGATATTTTCTGTAACTGGAATATGAAATTGGTGATTTGCTCTAAGAATTCTAGAGGAGAACTATCCTATAATGTTTTAAAATGGAAATAAAACTTGCACTATTCTCCCTTTAGCCTTTGCCTTTGTCAGCAAGCAGGAGTACATGGAATTAAGTAAAGCTATCACAGTATTCACCGGAATCCTTACCAATCATTTAAATGCTATATCTTTGCTTCTTTTTTTTTTTTTTTTTATAAACCTGAAATTATAGAAATGTGATTTTTCTGTTAACTGCTAGTAGGTGATATTCATGTCAAAGATTGTGCTTGGAAGTGCATTGCCCTTGGCCCTGGGATCTCTTTGGGATCTGAATCCACATAGAGTCTGTGCTTTCGGTTTTAGTTATTCTGAGGGGTCTCATCCAGTGGTCGCTGCCTAGCCCCTCCTCCTCCCTCCCAGCCCAATGCACCTTTGAGGGAGGGAGCCCGGTGACAGAGCCTGAACCTCCATGCTGAGCTTTTACAGTTGGGGGCCTGGGGTTGTCTCCATCCTGGTGACAAAGAGCAAATTTGGACAAGTTAAAACACAAGACCAAAGAAACCAACTCGTAAAACACTCGTGAGTACATCTGCGTAGACTGATTTTGCGGGAAAGATGATGAAGCAGCTGGTGTCTGCTCTCCACCTCCCACCCCATATACTTGGGGCTCTTTCTTCTCTTTCTGCAGTCAGTGTTTATGAGAGTCTGGTTATTGACATTTATTTATATTAAAGCCTAGAGGAGTGTTTTTGCGGGGGGATAAATGGAAGGAGTGTTACTCAGGGTAATTCCGTGTGATTGCTAACAAAAGTCTTCTTTCCTGGGCTTCCCTGGTGGCGCAGTGGTTGAGAGTCCGCCTGCCGATGCAGGGGGCACGAGTTTGTGCCCCGGTCCGGGAGGATCCCACGTGCCACGGAGCAGCTGGGCCTGCGTGTCCGGAGCCTGTGCTCTGCAATGGGACAGGCCGCAATGGTGAGAGGCCCACGTACAGCAAAAAAAAAAAAAAAAAAAAAAAAGTCTTCTTCCCTTCATAGTTCCCATGGTGATTTTTTTTCCTTCAGCCTAGCATTGATCTTGTGGGTTTTAATTAGACTCTAATAGTCCCTAGGAGCAGAGAGTGTTGTGATTTGTAGGTATCTTCTTTTATTTTTTTTTATTTTTTTTATTTTTTATTTATTTTTTTTATTTTTGCGGTATGTGGGCCTCTCACTGTTGTGGCCTCTCCCGTTGCGGAGCACAGGCTCCGGATGCGCAGGCCCAGCGGCCATGGCTCACGGGCCCAGCCGCTCCGCGGCATATGGGATCCTCCCAGACCGGGGCACGAACCCGTATCCCCTGCATCGGCAGGCGGACTCTTAACCACTGCGCCACCAGGGAGGCCCTGTATCTTCTTTTATTTAATATTTGTTGACAGTTACATAAAATGGTAGCAAATCTATTCTGTTGATATCTGTTACGTTGCTTAATATCATAACAGGAATATAAGGGCACCATGAAAGGAAACAAAATAAACAGTAGATGATTTTGCTTGTTTTCCTCTTGAAAATGTGAATCCAAATTCCTTTGGGATAACCTAGTGAAATGCTGGGTTTGGGAATTCACTTCAATTCAAATTCAGTTCAAAAGTACATAGACCAGGGCTTCCCTGGTGGCGCAGTGGTTGAGAATCTGCCTGCTAATGCAGGGGACACGGGTTCAAGCTCTGGTCTGGGAGGATCCCACATGCCGAGGGGTGACTAGGCCCGTGAGCCACAACTACTGAGCCTGTGCATCTGGAGCCTGTGCTCTGCAACAAGAGAGGCCGCGACAGTGAGAGGCTCGCGCACAGCGATGAAGAGTGGCCCCCGCTTGCCACAACTAGAGAAAGCCCTCGCACAGAAACGAAGACCCAACACAGCAAAAATAAATAAATTAATCAACTCCTACCCCAACATCTAATAAATAAATAAATAAATATACTTGGGGGGGGAAAAAAAAGTACATAGACCACAGAGGTTCTCAGTCTCTGGGCCTTAGCCTGGGGGAGACGGGCGGAGGTGGGGTTATTGCAAGGAGAAAAGAATCCAGCGTTGTCTGTAAACAGTAATTAGATACCCTATGGATGTGTGTGTGCTCTTACATTTTTTCAAGCGCGTGTAGATCCCATTGTGACTAATAAAACAATTCAATTTCGAAGCATTAGTGAATTCATGATCACCTTCTATAATCGTGTATTTTCTCAATAATCAAAAGATATAAAATACAACTACTACCATAGGGAGATACATAATCTTTTAACATTAAAAAACAGTTTCTATCCTTGAAATGGTCAGGAACCACTCTTCTGAACTATTTACCAGAGTAGTGTTGATCCATATGTAAACCTAGAGATATGTAGGATAAAGGAATTCTCCAAAACTGTCTATGGAAAGAACTTTCTGGAAAACATATTGACGTTTCTCATAATGTAGAAAACGTGCCGTACAGCTCCTGCTGTTTCTAAATGACAGCACTCTGAATTACTGTTTGATGGTGGCCCCAAGCCTTATAAGCAGAATGAGTTAGTCTCTCCTTGGCTTCTCCCTGGATCCCCTTCCCTAGCAGCTTTTAAGATTTTCCCAAGTGTTAGTGGGGAGACAATTCCTTGTTTCTCTGGTGGTGACTGGAAGTGTGGAAACTTTGTTGAAGGGGGCAATGGGAGTTACAGAAGAATAAGACACCTTCCATCCTTTGACAGGGAAGATTGACCAGGCTTTTGCCATGCCTGGGAGTCACTCGCTAATGAATGCTGCCCGTCAGCTGATGCGGGAAAGGTCGGGGTTTCTGGGGAGCTTGAGGCAGAGGCAACTGGAGGGAACCTTGGGATTGGAATCTCCAGAATGAGTAAGCCTAGAGAGGGTGGCCTATGCATCCCTAAATCGGGTGCAGAGGTGGCAAAGAGAGGGGCACAGCTAATGGGCAAGGCCTCCACTTCTTCATTCCTGCAGGTCAGTCCATCAACATAGAGCTGTGACGTCTTTTAAAAAGATGTCTTCCTGTGTCTACTTCTCCAGAGGTCACTGTTGACACCCACAGAGCAATTCTTTTTTTTTTTTTTTTTTTGCGGTACGCGGGCCTCTCACTGCTGCGGCCTCTCCCGTTGCAGAGCACAGGCTCCGGACGCGCAGGCTCAGCGGCCATGGCTCACGGGCCCAGCCGCTCCGCGGCATGTGGGATCTTCCCGGACCGGGGCACGAACCCGTGTCCCCTGCATCGGCAGGTGGACTCTCAACCACTGCGCCACCAGGGAAGCCCAGAGCAATTCTTAAATTCCGATGACGAGGAGTTTTGAAGAAGCTTGCCGCTTGAGGAATAAAAATACAAACTCTGAATCAGAAAGGAGTCATTTAGATGTCATTCAATCCAATTTCCCACCCTGTGCAGAAATTCTTCTATAGAAAGCCTTCCTAGAAGTCTGGAATCTTCCTAGAAGTCTGGAATCAAGAGTTCTGGATCAACTGGAATCAAGATCGCCAGTTGTTACTTGCACACTTGAGTCATACAGAGGCAGAAAATAACGTGCCTAAAACCGGGCCCGTATATAAGCGTATTCCACTTACTTATGACTGGGGAGGTGTTAGGAGAACTGAGCGGGGAAAGTATCAGAGGAGCATGGCCGGTGTGCACAGTGCAGCACGGAGCACTGGCCATGCACCTTTGGACCATGGTTTTCTGCTCAGTTATGTTTCTCTGTTAGCAGAGGTTGGTAACAACAGGAGGTAGGCGAGTAATTCCTGGATCTATTTTTTCCTGTTTGGACAATGAATAAAATGTGCATGTGCTCAAGAAAGCTCCTTTTCCTGACTACCAGCCACAGTGATTGGCTTAGCAAGAAGCCAAGTTAAGGGCTGGCTAAAAGGCACATGCAGTTTGTAGTGGAGAATCTGATGTCATTGCCGTGCACTTTGGTGGTTTTTGGAGTCTGAAATAACACACGCATTCCAGGGGCCTGGGAAAGTCCCAGGTGGCCTCCACCATAAACACTATCTCATTGAATCTCATTAAGCTGTTGTAGGGGGTTCAGGCTTCTAACCTATGGGATCTATCTGGGGAAAGATGCTACCCGTGGGCAGAGTCTCCTGGGCCTCTGTGAATATATTTGATATAAATTTCTCTACCTCCTTGTCGAATAATGACTGTTACTAAAAATAGCCTTAAGAGAGACCTCAGGATACAGCTGTAGCAAGACATAGGAGTCAGGCAGATCACTGTGGGTTTTGAAACTTTGCCTTCCTGAACTCATCGTACGTGCAATTTATTACCGGCCCCGGTCCCATGGCTCATGGCATCCCCAAAGGCAAAAAAGCAGCTATATTTTGAGTTAGGGTCTTTAAATTGGAGGCCCCCATTCCCACCCTCACAGCCACACTTTCTTTCTGGATATGAAATAAAAATACGGGGTTATCTGTTGTAGTTTGGGAATGTGCATACCAATGGCAGTGCTTCTCCAAGATCTGAGGGCAGGGCAGGCAGATGTTGACCACAGCTGGATACCTCCCTGCTGTGAAAGATGGGTAAAGAGGGCAGAGGCAGAGGATAATTTGGGATAATTTAGGATAATTAGGATAATTTAGGAAATGTTTCATGCTTTAGAAAAAATTTTAAAAGCCTTGTTGTGTTAGATCCTGGTCCAGCAGGTGACATGGCACCAAGACAGCTTTGGAGGGAGGGGGGCGCCCATCAGCAGCCTGGTTTCCCTTGATATGACCCCCACCTACATCACCGCCCTGCTCGCTATAGCCAAGACATGGAAACAACCTAAATGTCCATCGATGGATGAATGGGTTTTTTAATGTGGTATATACACACAAAGGAATATTATTCAGCCTAAAAAAGAAGGAAATCCCGCCATATGCAACAACCTGGATGAACCTGGAGGACATTATGCTAAGGGAAATAAGCCAGACACAGAAGGACAAACACTGCAGGATACCGGTTATATGAGGAATCTCAAATAGTCAAACTCATAGAAGCAGAGAGTAGAATGGTGGTTGCCAGGGGCTGGGAGGAGGGGGAAATGGGCATAAAACTTTATACCCATTGCTGTTCAATGGGTATAAAGTTTCAGTTATGCAAGATGAAAAAATTCTAGAGATCTGCTGAACAACATTGGGCTGTGGTTAACAATACTGTATTATACACTTAAAATGTGTTAAGAGAATAGGTCTCATGTTAGCGTTCTTACCACAGTTTTAAAAAAATAGCAAAACTCAAAAAAAAAAACAGGTTAAAAAGGTACAACTCACTGTAAATCCATGATTTTTTTTTCTTTGCCTTTTTCTTTTTCTTTCTTGCCGCACCAGGTGGCTTGTGGGATCTTAGTTCCCCGACCAGGGACTGAACCTGGGCCACTGCAGTGAAAGCTCCGAGTCCTTACACTGGACCAACAGGGAAGTCTGATCCCTGATTTTAAATCTTCTCTGAGCTTATGTATAGTGTCTGCCTCTTCAGTCTCCTATGCAATGAGTTTCCTGGCTTTTCCACCACCATGTAAAGTCAGCTCTTTCTCTTATGTATCTTAAATTTACCTCCTTCACTTCAAAGTGGTCTCCTTAGCTCTGTGATTTCAGAGGTGGTGGGCATGCCCTGTTCACCCTTTCTATGCTTTTCCTACCATATTTTCTACTGGTGTTGACTGTAGCTTTCCATGAGATGACCTCTAATGTTATGTGCACAGTTGTGGATCCTTTAAGAATTTCAACAGCAAAATTACCTCAAAGCCATAAGCCTGTATTATGTCCTGACTTAAAAGGAAGACTTATTTTTCCTTCTCTTTGTTGCTGTTACTCAGTCTTCTACCACATCAGGGAAATGAAGCAGGGCAGTCTTTTGTTCTCCGAGTTTTTACTGACAAGGTGCAGACTCCCAGGACTTTTTATAAATGTCTGGCTCTTTTTGGTTAGGGAAAGAAGTTTTATATTCTCTCTTCTTTCTTTTTTAATTTTTTTATTGAAGTATAGTTGATTTATAATATTTTGTTAGTTTCAGGTGTATAGCAAGGCAGTTCAGTTATATATATTTTTTCAGATTATTTTCCATTGTAGGTTAATACAAGATATTGAATGTGCTTCCCTGTGCTATACAGTAAATCCTTGTTGTTTATCGTTCTTATATGTAGTAATGTGTGTATGTTAATCCCATACTCCTAATTTATCCCTCCCTGCCCTTCCCTTTTGGTAACCATAAGTTTTTCTGTGTCTGGGAGTCTTTCTGTTTTGTAAATAAATTCATTTGTATTTTTTTTTTTTAGATTCCACATATAAGTGATATCATATGATATTTGTCTTTCTCTGTGTGGCTTACTTCACTTAGTATGTTGTTCTCTAGGTCCATCGTGTTGCTGCAAATGGCATTATTTCATTCTTTTTTAATGGCTGAGTAATATTCCTGTGTGTGTGTGTGCGTGTGTGTGTGTGTGTGTATCACATCTTCTTTATCCATTCATTTGTTGATGGACACTTAGGTTGCTTCCATGTCTTGGCCGTTGTAAATAGTGCTGCTATGAATATTGGGGTGCATGAATCTTTTTGAATTAGAGTTTTTTGTATTTTCTGGATATATGCCCAGGAGTGGGATTGCAGGATCATATGGTGACTCTATTTTCAGTTTTTTTTTTTTTTTTTTTTTTTTTTTTTGCGGTATGGGGGCCTCTCACTGTTGTGGCCTCTGCCGTTGTGGAGCACAGGCTCCGGACGTGCAGGCCCAGCGGCCATGGCTCAAGGGCCCAGCCGCTCCGCGGCATGTGGGATCCTCCCGGACCAGGGCACGAACCCGCGTCCCCCGCATCGGCAGGCGGACTCTCAACCACTGCGCCACCAGGGAAGCCCCCTATTTTCAGTTTTTTAAGGAACCTCCATACTGTTCTCCATAGTGGCTGCACCAATTTACATTCTCACCAGCAGTGCAAGAGGGTTCCCTTTTCTCCACACCCTCTCCCGCATTTATTATTTGTAGACTTCTTGATGATGTCCATTCTGACCAGTGCGAGGTTATACCTCATTGTAGTTTTGTATATACACTGGCTTCTAAAACTCTCTTTGAGAACCTTTTTGGAAGGTTAAGCATATTCTTGCTTTCCTGCACAATATAATTCTCAGAAACAACAATTGATTGTGTTTATAAATCTACCTCTAGATGTCTGCTGTTTGAAGTTCCTGGCTGGGTATCCTGTAGCTTTGCTGTGCTTTGGAGGGGTCAGCTCCCAGATTTGAGCTGGAGTCACCCACTGTGAGGTGCCAGATGTGTGTTGTGCAGTACAGATTAGTTGGTGCTGTCTTAGTTTAATTGCGACCCTCACACAATTACTAGGAAGAAAACGGTTCAGTTTCCTTACTAACGAAATTTCCTGAAATCCCGTGAAGATAAGTGATGCTGGGTAGCAGTGTCTTTTCCAGAGTGAGTCTTGTGGCAGCTGAGTTCACGTAGGTAGATGCACGTTATATGAGAGAACATTAATTATTATAGTAGTCATTAGACATGCAGACACGCACAAGAGCGTGTGAAATGGCTGGAAACTAGATCCTTCAGTGGGAAATGCTTAGTTTGGAACGTGGATACCTGAGACGATATGAAAACAGAAAACGTCACAGCTCACGGTTGTCTCTTTGGTGTTTGGAATATGGCGTAAATAGGGATGTCGACCATTGAAAACTGTTTCCCAAGCCCACAACCTTGATCTTATGCTATCGAATATTAATAGTGATGTTTTATTAAACTGCTTTCCTACTCCCCGCCCAGCGCCTCACCAGAAGAAAATAGTTATTGATCCTAGAGAGAGAATCATCCAAAAAGGAAATAATCCAATGGATCCATCCAGCTTTCCCACTCTAGATTCTTCTAGGTGAAGATGGCCATTTGGATTGATATGCTATTAGATGTAAAATAATTCTCAAGCCAAGGAGATGTTGCTGGAGCTTTGTCTCACTCCCCCTCACCCTCCACAACTATTATTGATCAGATTAAAAAAACCCACTAATGATAAACCATTAAAAATCACAGTAAACAAGATCTTTTCAAAGCAGTAATAGAAATTCAGTCCATGCTTAAATATTTCATCATTACAGCCACAAACATATGTTGCAAATCTTTCTTTCATCTGGAAGTTCTGAAGTTTCTAGAGATTGATTAGAATCGTTCCCAGCTCTTGATAAGACTGCAACCTGGAATATTCAGTTTGTATGTATATTTTAACAATGTACTTTTGTAACTTTGTTCTTTAAATATATATCCTGAGTAATTCCTCTCACCTTTCAAATAATTCATTTCTTTACCCTCTTCTACTTCTATGATTACATATATTGATAGTTCATTTAGACCAGGAATTGTTAAATTTTTCTTCAGATTAGATATTCCACTTCTCAGTTTGGACATAGTGGTGTTCAATAAATATTACTGACTGATTTAATGATTACTTCTACTCTTCAAATTACATTTATAACTTATGAAGTAGATTTTACTTCATAATGAAAATGAATGTGGATGTATGTGAAACTATCATTTGTCCAAATCCACTATTTTTTCCTCTTACCGTGAATGAAGATTTATGAAAAATAATCACATTCTCTTTTCCTGCTTAATCAAATTATCTACTATTGTTTAATAAACCACTCCAGAACTCAGTAGCCCAAAACAAATTTTGTCATACTACCTCGTGGCTCTTTTGGTTGACCTGATTCTGCTTTGGGGTTAGGATGTTTCATGCAGTTTCAGTCTGAAACTGACTGGGCTGGAAGCCCATGGCTTCTTCGTGTGTGTGTGTGTGTGTGTGACTCCTGTGTGGATATGACTGGAACAGTGGGAGGCTGTGTTTCCACGTGGCCTCTCCACGTGGCTAGCCTTGGCTTCCTTATAGATTGGTGGTCTTGGGTAATCAGACTCCAGAGGCAGCATTCTAAGAAACGAAGGCCGAAGCAGCAAGACTTCTTATGAATTAGCCTTGGAAATCCCAGATCAGCACTTCTGTCACATTTTCTTGGTCAAGCAAGTCAGTAAAATGGACCCAGATTCATGGGGAGAGTGGTTACACTTTATCCCTCAGTGGCAGGGGCAGCAAAGAATGCAGCCATCTTTAATCTATCACATGACATGGTGAAAAGTGGCATTTTAAAAAAAACATTTTAATGATTGCTTATTGGGTTGGACCAATTAATGAAGAGAGACTTTTTGTTTGTTTTAGAAAAGTACACATGTTCAGTTCTCCCATTGCGCCATTAAATTTTAGATTATGGCATTTTTAGATTATATCTAACCTGTCATAAGCCCAGTAGAGTACATTTAGGTGCCCGCTTTGAAACTGACACCAGCACCTCAGTTCTGAGGTCCTGACTCACTGTTATTTATGAGAAACTTTCTGAGAATTTCCTCCTTGAGAACAGAACTTCTGGGGGGCAGAATGCAATAAAAATGTCCAAACCCATCAAGACAGTAACCAGCCCCATAATCACACATTTCCCCCATGAACATTGTGAAATGAAATAAAACAGGCTAGTCAGAGCCCTTGTTTCTGGGAGGAACTGCTTTGAACCACAATATCTGGAGAGTTAGCATCGTTCTATTTAGCAAGAGAGGGTAAGAAAAATGGAAATCTCCCAAGGTTGGTCTTTCACGAGGTGTTCTGAGGCTGTCGTTAAAATGCAACGTACTTGGGCTTCCCTGGTGGCGCAGTGGTTGAGAGTCCGCCTGCTGATGCAGGGGACGCGGGTTCATGTCCCAGTCCGGGAGGATCCCACGTGCCGCGGAGCGGCTGGGCCTATGAGCCATGTCCGCTGAGCCTGTGCGTCCAGAGCCTGTGCTCCGCACGTACTTAAGATATTCTATCCCCGAGCGCAGGTCCGCGTCTGTGCCTCAGTCTTTCTCCAAAAGCCTGAGTTAGGCATTTAGGCTTGTTCTGCCCTGGCCTGGTCCACAGCTACCTCTGAGCCCACTCACACCTCTTTGAGGGAGAACTGGGCAGGGGCCTCTGCAGCCTCTGGGCTGCTGGCTTCCATCTGCCTGTGTGAACCTCTCTGCCAGCAACACTGGTTCCCATGGCAACCCAGGGCCTCAGTTTGCCATGCCACACTCTTGGGACAGCTCAGTGCATACTGCCCAGTGCCATCTGTTCCATGATAGCATTGTCCACATAGAAGGAGAGCCTGTTCCTTGAGGCACCATCCCAGGTGCATCCCCGGACTGGCCCTGTGCCTAGCACACGGTAGCTATCCAGGCAGTATTTGCTGACTAAGCAGTAAAGGGCAGAAGTCACATCTGTGGTTTTTAAAAATATTGAATTCGTTATGAAAACCAAAGTAGGAAAATTTCAACTAAAACTCAAATGTTCTGGCTTTTGCTGAAAAAAATCTGAAAACCTGGCAACACTTGGCCTGAGGGGCAATAATTGGTGGAAGCTGTGCAGTGGCTTTTACAGACAGAAAAATTTCGGAAGAGTATCCTAAGTGCATTTATTGATCCACTGAGAAATTATTAAGAAAATTTAAAGATAGGTACATTGATACCACAGTAGACCTGTGCTATATAGGTTATCTCCTATTAACAAACCCAGTGGCAGAAACTGGGCCAGAGATGAAATAAAATGTTGTAGGAAGCAAAAATAATAGAGCATCATCTTTAGGCAGTAAAGGGTGTGCACACACAGATTATGATGACTTCCAAATGTGAGTAGGGCTAGTAAAGTTTTGCAACCTGAAAAATTCTTTATGAGGAAAGCTCTTCAGACCTTGCCTGGAGAGCTGAGTTAACAGGCATCACTTGCCTTTGGTAATTATTGGTGGGTTGCCATGTGGGTCTCCCCCAGAGACGTGAAGGTCTTGTGTGTGTGTGAGAAATGTGTCCTTTTTATTTCTGTTATTCTCGGGTCTGTTCCAGGACCTGACAGGGCAGCTCTATGCTTCTCACATTTAGAGCTAATTTAGAGCTCATAATTTAGAGCTCAGATTTGTGCATCCCCCCACCCAGGATTTTGACTCGGAAAGTCTGGAGTGAGGTCCAGGAATCTGCTTCGATGCTCTGTAGCTTGTGCTCAGCAGGAAGGCCTCTGAGATATATTTGCAAGATGAACAAACTAATAAGACTTGTGAGGAATTTAGCTCTAAACGCTGTCTGCTGGTCTCTGGTTCTTGCATTTTCCTGGTGATTTCTGTGTTTGCTGGACCTTTGGCCTCCAAGCCTCCCCCTCCTAAGACCTGGCCCCCCAGACACACCTGCTTCTCCCCTGGAGCTCCCCGGGGACACGGGGTTTACACTGCACAACTGGCCCCCACGGAGGGATTCCAGCAGACGCACAGAAGTGGGTTTGCGCTGGTTAAATCCGTCTCATATGAGAAGGGAGAGATTATCTCAGGAGGGAGCTATTTAAAATTAAGAGTTTGAGGGCTCAAAATAGCTGGGGAAATGGCTGCTTTTGTGCAGGAAGCTGAACCTGTTTTGCTAAACATAGTGGTTATAAAGCACCCGGGGAGAGAAGACCCGTCTTGGAAGTCGTAGAAGAGGGAAGGAAACAAAAGTTTAATTATTTCAGCCTTGGAAAATGACCCCTCGGAGCCCGCGCCATGCACATTTTGTGGTGGGACACAGGGGAGCTGATCTCGAAGATGCTCAGAGCCCCTCTGTGTCTGTTTCCTCATCTGTAAAATGGGCTTTATCAGGGTGCCACCCTCGTGGGTCAAATGTAATGCTGTAGACGAAGCTTACCATGCCGCTGTTATTTTTCTGATTAGAGAACACAGGTGGGATTCCTGAAGGTGCAGACATTCTCCCCAGACCTAGAAAGAGCACTCCCATCGCTGCCCGGCCCGCTCTGCCGCCAGCAAAGGGCAGCTCCTGTCTGCAGCCGGCTGGAGGGGTAGAAGGGCCTCCAAGCCCTCTGACTGGTAGGGGCCGAAGTGTGGCAGAGGACACGGGACAGAAGTGTGTGCCCCACGGCCGCTGGCCCGTCAGCCTGGGAGAAGACCTGGGGCAGTTAATATAGGCTTAAAACCAACATAACGTCAACTGGGCATGTAGAGCATCCATCTGGGGCTGTGACGGGCCTTACCCAGAGTGGTAAGTGTTTATTAAATTATTGTGTGTGTCTTCAGGACCGAGAGCTGCGATTCCTGCTTTGACCTCAGGCTATCCTGCTTGACCCAGCAAATAAGTGGAGTGGAGGCTTGCTTCTGGGGGTAGAAAACACGGTTTTAATGCCAGAATCTACATTTACTGTGTGAATTTTTAAAAAATCAATCTAGAGGTGATTTTCTCTTTTTGTCATTCCCGCCTCTTTGCTTGATGATACTTTTCTAGGAAAGACAATTGGAAACACATGTTCTGGCGGTAGCCATTTCACAAACTTGCTACAGAAAAGTGATGAAGGGACTAATGGGAGAGGCACTTACTTGGTCCTTACAGGTGTATAAAAGGGAGGCTTTGCTCTTAGGAATTTTTCAAGTTTTCCAGCATTTATTGAACTAGGTGCAGACAAAACAAGTGCCAAGTTTATAGCTGGCAGCGTTGATCGGAGGTGCTGTGCTGGACCATGTCATGCTGTGTTGCTTTTCTGAATCAAATTAATGTTTTGTGCTTTGGAAAAGCAAAGGTAACAAGATGATTGGTGCTTTTGAAAATCTATGGCTTATTTTAAGATTTGTATTCATTTTTGATTTCTGAATATATTCCCAGGAATCCATAAATGTAGCAGTTCCCCCAGACCATTTGTGTTTTGTTTTCCTTGGCCTATGTTGGGGAAATTTCTTATATTTTTTCATTACATACATATTTTTTTCTTTTAAGCTTATAAGAAAAAACTGTTTTGGTTGAACAGTCCATATTAGGCAGATGTCAGCAAAGATGGATTCTAGTAAAGATAAAATTCCAAATAATTGTTTGAATTTTTTTCTCTATTTTAGGCCTATATGGAACCACAGCATAACTCTGGATCACATAGCTGTCCTGTTTATTTACATTTAGGAACTTTGTAATACTGTCTTGTGGCTCTGGGATATTTGTCATTTATTTATGTTGCTGCAACAAAAAAGGAAGAAGGGCTTTTCCCACTCTTTTCATGAATGTACTAGGAGTTTTATCGTAACTGTTGTACAATTGATGCTAACTTTCTTTTGACATAGGCAAAATAATTAGCAATTCCTATTGTGTTTCGATGCTGTGATTTTTATCCTACTAGACTTTAATTAAATACCCTTTGCTGTTCAGTTAATATATCTGTCTGTTTACATTAATTTGACTTTAACACAGAGCTCCTAGGTAATTAAAACAGTTCAGTGCCACATCATGGATTAATGAAAAGGTTCTAATTTAGGAGCACATCATTGGACAACTTTGCATGAAACTTGGAGGACTTTGCTCAGGAGTTTGCAATATATTAAGTCTTCATTAGCAGTCATGATTCAGAAAAGTTGGACAATCATGGAGTTTTGTATTACTATGTATTATTTGATAGCATGTATGTAAGTTATGAGGCAAAGTAATAAAATGAACGCTCATGAATCTACCGTCTGCTCTAAGAACTAGAAATTTACCAACATGCTGTGCTTCTCTTACAACAATCTCACAACCTTAGACTCTTACCTTTCCCCAGAGTTAAACACAAGGCTAATTTTATTTTTTTTAAAGAAGATAATTGTAGATTCAGAACTGAGACTTCTTTTCACTTCTCCTTCTGAATCATTTTGCTGAAGATGACTTTCCATGAAGTAGATGATATACACCTAGATCACTGGTTTTTACTAGCCTTGTACACACACAAGATGGACAAAGAATGGTACCCTATTTCTAGACAGTTTCCATGAAGCAGACTCTTTGTCCAGATTGTAACGAAGTTCCTGTTTCTTAAATCTGCTGTCACTAACTCTCTGAGTATCAGAGGCACTAGAAAATTTATCTTTGTATCCCTAACATTTAGAATAGTGCCTGGGACTTAGTAAAGGCTCAGCAAATGTCCATTATATTTAATAATTTAATACATGCTCATAGAAAAAAATTTAGGTAGAGGACCTTTTCAATACCATTTCATTTAAGATCAGTTTGGGCATGTGAAGTCAAATATATATACTGCATATATCTGTTTTTTTTTTTTTTTTTCTGTACGCGGGCCTCCCACTGTTGTGGCCTCTCCCGTTACGGAGCACAGGCTCTGGACGCGCAGGCCCAGCGGCCATGGCTCACGGGGCCCAGCTGCTCCGTGGCACGTGGGATCTTCCTGGACCGGGGCACGAACCCGTGTCCCCTGCATCGACAGGCAGACTCTCAACCACTGTGCCACCAGGGAAGCCCCTATATCTGTTTTTTTAAACTGTGAATTATGAAGGGTGTACAAGTGAGTCAAATCCATGACTCTTTCAACCCGGTGGCACCAAGGGGTGGGTAGTCTGTGGGGAGACGGCATTGGGTTGGAGACCTCTCCTTCTGTAATCCCTCTATAGTCCATCCATCAGAAAGGCAGCATGGTGTTGGGATTAAGAGCATGGACCCTGGAGTCCAACTTCCTGGGTTCAGGTCTTGGCTTAGTCGCTAACCAGCTGTGTGATCTTGGGTAAGTTACTTAACTTCCTTGTGCCCGTTTCCTCTCATGGGAAATGGGGCTGTAGTACCTACTGATAGGGGTGTTTGGGGGATTAAATGAGTACAGTTATGTAAAGCTCTTGGAGCTGTGACTGACACATCTTAAGTGCAGTGTAAGGATTTGCTATTACTTTATGTGCCTAACGAGGTTTTTTACGGTGTTCATATTTTTAGTTGGCTGTCACCATCTTTGGGAAATTGCTTCCTCACACTTACAGCCCAGCAGCAGGGGTGGAGGGGATCTTCCTCTCAGGTACCGCAGGTGGCCTCTCTCAGGGCCCTGGGAGCGCCCTCCTGCCAGACTCCAGGGGTTGGCATTTGTTCCCCTCTTCCTTTGCCCCTTCTAAGTTTCCCCCAGGCCCTTTCACAGAAGAATCTGTCAGAGTTTAAATAGATTTTTAGCCACTGCTTTTGCCTGAGGCTTCTGAGCTCACGGGAGGTTGCTTTTCTTTCTTGAAGGGCTTTCTACATCTGTGAGTCGAAGTAGACAGGCCCTTATCAAGTTAGACTGTGCTCAGGAAAGGAGGAGAAAAAAGGAGAAGTGTCCAGCCTTCTCCAGGGAGCGAGGGGGCTTGGTTTGCTGGCAGCTGCGGGAGGGCCACCTGCACAGGAGCAGCGTGGCTCCCAGGGGCCGGGGAGCAAGGAGAGGTGGCAGCGGGAAGGCCTCCAGAAGTGCACGCGGAGGCTGCTGGTCCCCTCCCTCCCGGGAGCTCAGCTCCACTTGACCTCAGAGAGGCAGCCCCGTGGAGTGAAAGGTCAGGGCAGGAGCCTCCTACACTTGCTTTGAGATCCAGAGGAAGCATTTTGCAGCTGATGCTTCATTACCATGGGGTTCATCTGGTGATTCCTTCTCTGCCTCTGGCACCGGCTGCTGGAAGAGCAGATGAAGTGTTTTAAGAGCGACGGGCTGTTGGGTTCCGTGGTGTCCCAAGTGTGGGCTTTGGAGCGGTCCTGAGGCTGGGGACAGTTTTGTCACTGCTACTGTTTCAAATCGCCCGCCTGTGGCAGTGCCAGGCAGCAGAGGCTTTCAGTCGGGTTCAGGATTGACCTCAGATTCCTCTCGGACGGTGAACCTGCTTATGGCTGCACCAGGCCGACCGTCCCCACTCTGGTACCCGAGGTTTCTCTGGATCAGGTGCTCTTGAAGGGCCCTCTGAGGAAAGTGGTTTTAAGAAGAGCCCTCTCCGAGGGTAGCTGTACTGTCATTGGGCACATTAGCCCTCTTGCGAGTGTAAATAGCACCCACTTGGTGTTCCTAATTCTGCGTCAGGTGCTCAGGTGCAGAAGTTACATGTTTGAACAGGCTTCCCCATCATTTTTATGTGATAAAATAGACAATTTTCGTATTACGAGAAGAAAGGTGTAAATATTATACATTCCTTATTCTCCAGCCTTGAACATAAAAATTTTATAGGAGTTTGAAATAAAATTTGTTTTGCATTGTTTATTTTTATTTTTTTAAAAATTTATTTATTTATTTATTTTTGGCTGCGTGGGGCCTGTTGCTGCGCACGGGCTTTCTCTAGTTGTGGGTCGCGGGCTCTAGAGCGCAGGCTCAGTAGCTGTGGCGCACGGGCTTAGTTGCTCTGTGGCATGTGGGATCTTCCTGGACCAGGGCTCGAACCCGTGTCCCCTGCACTGGCAGGCGGATTCTTAACCACTGTGCCACCAGGGAAGCCCTGCATTGTTTATTTTTATGTTATTTTGTTATGAGAGAGAATCATAAAATTGTCTGTGTAGGTTGAAACAGGCTGGTGGAAAACCCTGACAATGGACTGTTCAACTGAAAACATGATTTTCTATTCTACCCTGGAGCTAACCTCTGTCAGCTACAGAGCCCTCTCAGCTCTGACGTTCTGTGTATACGTACATGTTTCAACACTCCCACCATTTTTTCCCATGTAAAATGTAGAGAGTTGATATTTTTATTGTGTTTCATCTAAATAATCTCTGGAAATGTGAGATAATACTTTATGTAGATGAGCAACTTGTGTCCCTTAAGGTAGTGTTTTTATCTTACTTTTTCTTTCTTTTCTTTAAAGTCTACACAGAAAATGGACAGTTAACGAGAGAGAGTTTGAGGGGTCATAAGTGGATTGTCTCCACACATGGGGTAACCAGTTGTACAGTGAAGTGCTAGTCAACAGCAGGCCCTGCCCATCTTCCTGGGCTCACCCCCTGTACTCTGCAGACCCTCGGCTCTAAGGAGCTCTTCTAGTCATCAAGCTGTGAACACCGACACCTTCCCACGTAGTTCACATTGTCCTACACCTAGAATTGTTTCCCCCATTACTTCCCTTTTCCCTTCCTGCCCAAACCATACCACATGCACTTGTAGAAATTTCCCTCTAGTAATTATACCTAACACAACTGTCACTTCCTCCAGGAAGTCCTCCCTGCTCACTTCAAATGGAAGCGAGTATTAATTCTTGATACTCCATTATTACCTACTTTTGCACCATCTCTAGTGTTGATAGTACCCAATGCTTGGAATTGCTGTTCAACCTATCATCTGTCTACATCTCTGTATCTCATCTATCTATCAATTAGCTATCTATCAGTCATCCATTAACTATCTATCATCTGTCAATCATCTCTCTCTCTCTCTCATTAAATCATAAATGACTCGAGGTACATGGCTTGGTCCTGAAGAGAGATGCCCTTGATTCAAGAGTGGGGCTGAGGTCAGAGGGTGGAGCTGGGACTGGGCTGTGCCCCGAGACAGGCGTCCAGTCTGAGGGTCTTGAGGGAGTTGCTCTCGTTTATAATCCCGGGTGAAAGCACCAGAGTCTGCAGCAACCCTGGGGGACAGGCAGGCAGAACCCTCAGGCCACACAGGGAGTGGGGCCAGCCAGGCTGTGTTGGGAGCCGCACTCAGACAGGTGTGAGGAAGGAGCCAGGGTGACTGGGGCATCCCCAGTCAGTGTCAGCCTCAGTGGCCTTTCACTTGGGGCAGCTCAGGGTGTTGGGGGCTCCCCTTCACGCCGGCCAGGGCACCCCTCCGCCCATGGGCCTGCCTCTCAGCCACAGCTACCAGGGGGGCTCCTTCCGCCCTGGGCGAGGGGCTGGGGTCCTGGCCAAGGCCTCGGCGTCTAGCCATTTGCCCTCCCGGGAAGCTGGGCTTTCAAGAGCTCAAGAGCCCATGGCTGCACAGCCCTGAGCATGGTTCCTGGTAGCCGGCGGGAACCCAGCCTGTCTCAGTTCCATTATTACGTTTGTTCAGCTGGACGAGCACGTTCATTTCTGAGATGTGTCTTAGGCTCTGTTGACCGTGACCGCTCATCACCATGATACCTGACTAGTCCCCAGGTTGCAGGTACAGCCCTGAGCCAGCTTGTCGAGGAAGAAACAGTGTTTTTTTTTTTTTTTTTTGTCTTTGTTTTTTTTTAGTTTCTTATGGTTTTTATTTTTTCAGCTGTATTTCAGGCATATCTCAACATATACATATATACATGTATAGATAAGCTTATACGTATGTTATTTTGTGCACTCCTTTTCCCTCACATATATGGCGTATATACTAAATACATTATTCTGCACCTACCTTGTGTTACTTAGTAAGTTTGGAAATCTCTCCTCATCATTACATAAAGATCAGTCTCATTTCTTTTTTTTTCTGGCTGCACAGTATTCCATTGTGTTAAATATTCTATTACTTTGGAATTCTTAAGTTTATTATCTCCTTTTTTATTATTACTATAAATAGTACTGCAAGGAACCTCTTTGTAGATAGGTTTTTTTTAAACTTTTTTATTATGGAAAATTTCAAACATACACAAAAGTGAAGGAGTAGTGTATTAAGTCCCCATGAATCCATCAGTTTGGAAACAGTTTTTATTCCTTTTGCTTCTCTCCTGCTTGCTTGGTTATTCATTTATTTTCATCCACAGTATGGCCTACGTTGGGTAAGATGTGGTCCCCAGCCATCCCTTGAGCAAGCCCAGGGGGCTCTGTCCTCCACAGGTGGAGTCTCTGGCTCCCTCCTGTCGGGAGCCCCCTGTGACCCTGAGCTCTGAGGGCGGGGGGGTGGGAGGGGAGCTTGGCAGGCTCTACAAGCCCCAGGGCAGGTTGTGCACGTGTGTTCAGGGTTGCTGCCCCCGGTTCAAAGCAACTGGACCGGAGGATGCCTGGAGTGTCTCCTCTTCCGCTGGCACCTGCTGTGGGTCTTCCTAGAGCAGAGTAGTTTTACCAAAGGTGTGATCACGGCTGTGGTCCAGAAAGACTGAGGCCCTTCAAGAGGCCAAATACTGTGCGAGGGGCCAGGGGTCCCAGCCACACGGTGCTCACACTCCAGTCAGGGGGGCGGTCACTGAACAACCGAGGAGGCCAGGCTGTAATTAAAACTCGTGAGAAGGGTCACGAAGAAGTGTAACAAGATGCTAAAGAGAACACCAGGGGGGGCTGGGCTCCAAGAGTCCCTGAAGTCCTCCTGGGGAGGTGATGTCATCTAATCTGGGTGTGAAGGAGGAGAGGGGCTGTGTGTGGAGCTCCAGGCAGGGGTGGGCGGCTGCGTGCCCCCGGGACAGACGGGGATGAGAGGACCGTGGCTGGAGCACGGAGCCCTGTGGTGGCCATGGGAGAAGATGCCCGTCAGGGAAGGCCCTGTGGGCTGTGCTCGGGAGTCTGGATTTTATCTTAAGTAGGATGAAAAGCCATCTCATGGTTTTGAAAGGATCATCGTGGCTGCTGTGTGGAGAATAAATCTATAGGCGGGTGTGCGAGCTGTTGTCTGTCTGCCTCTCCCGAGTCACACGGACCCGGTCCACTGTGCTGGCCTCTGTGACTATGTCACCAGGGCTACTGGTCCTGTGGCTTCAGGGGGATGGACCAGTGAGAAGCACCGCTAGTAGACTGGACGCAGGAAGAGAGAGAAGTCGGGGGAGTGATTCCTGCATCTCTCCCTGTGGGCAGCAGCTGGGCGGTAGTTGAATGTCTGCCCCAGGCCACAGCCGGGCAGGTGGTCTCCCCTGTGCCTCCAGTCCCTGAGTGCCTGTCCTCTGTTCCCCCTCTGGCCCAGGGCTTAGAATGGCTTCTTGTTATTGCCAGCCCTGGCCCCCTCACCTTCTCTAGTTGGTCCCTTAATTCTGCCTACACATTAATTAAGAACCCCTTCGTTAAACTGTCCCCAGCACCCCTTTCTGAGTGCCAGATGCTTCCCCTTGGGTCCCTGACCCATAGAGGGGACAGGAGTGGCAGAAAGGAAATCAAGCAGGAGGCTGCTGCAATATCCCAGGTGGGAGATGTTGGCAGTTTGGGGCGGGGTAGGGACAGTGGAGATGCAGGGAGAGAAGTTGGGTTTAGGGTACATTGTGAAGGTTGATTGTGGCTGGTTGGGTAATGACAGTAGCCGCCAGCACAGAGGTGACTGTCTCCAGGACAGGCAGTGGGACTTTGGCACTTTCTTTAGTTTCCTTGCATTCCAGCCAAAACACCTCCTCCTCTTATGCTGAACCATTTTGGGGGTTCTCTGCCCTTGAGCTTGGTGCCACAGTTCCCTAAAGTACCATACATACACCTCTGCATGACCTTGAAGCTCTTTGTTATGTTGATGTGTCTTTCAACACAGTATTTTTTTTTTTTTTTTGCGGTACGCAGGCCTCTCACTGTTGTGGCCTCTCCCGTTGCGGAGCACAGGCTTCGGATGTGCAGGCTCAGTGGCCATGGCTCACAGGCCCAGCCGCTCCGCGGCATGTGGGATCCTCCCGGACCGGGGCACGAACCCGTGTCCCCCTGCATTGGCAGGTGGACTCTCAACCACTGCGCCACCAGGGAAGCCCCAACACAGTATTATTTTGATGGTGCTATTTAAGTTGCTTTTAATTTATCTCATTGTTTAGAAATTAGAGTGGTGAAAAGAATTATGTTTATAAGCTCTGCCTAAGGTTTGTGCAGCTTGTACAAGTTAGACTGGCCATGTCATGGTGTTCTCTTCCTGCCTTTCAAATTTCACCCTGCAGACATTGGTTATTCCCAATAATCTCCATCATTATAATTGAACTAGTCCAATGAATCTGGGTTCACTGCTTATTTCTTGGAGCCTGTGAGGTCAAGGACCTTATCTGTCTTATTCGTTGCTTCAATGCCAGCCCTTAGAACTGTGCCTGGGACATGGCTGGAACTCAATAAATACTAATAGATTAAATGTATATATGAGTTGGCCATGAAGCATCCTCCTAATGGGCGTTGACCAACTGTTTTCTGTAATGCTCATGTTTTGGTCCCACTGAGGGTGCTGGCCAGGGAGGGCATTGTAGGGAGGTGTCATGGAAACTGCATCTAATAGTGACTACTCCCTTTTCACCACATCATCACCAATGTCCCTGAATCTGGTATTAGGATGTGTGCAGGCAGAGAAGATCAGAGTTCAGAGAATGAGTCTCAATGAACTGATTAAGCAAGGCAGCCTTTTTTTTTCCATACCTTGATCAGTTCTTGGCACGTGACATTCCCACGGATACTACTTCCCATAGAGAACACTCATAAAAAAGTGATTTCACAATCTTTATATTCTGGGAGTTGGGGTTTTCTGGGAAATTATGCCAAAATATAAACTTAGCTTCTGATAGTAGCCAAATGGAAATGTTTGACTTGAATGCCTGAAGCAGAGTGAGAACACCTAACAAGTGTGTAGAATATTCTAACGTCTGTATTTCATGTGCTGTTTCTCCCCTAAAATAATCTACCTACGTTCAAGCTAATCAGCACTCTCTTCACAGCCCGTCAGCACCCCAGCTTAATTGGCCTGAATTGTTGATCTCAGTGTGAACAGTGTGCTCCATTCTCAAGTCTAGATTTGATGACATCTAATGATTCTCAAAGTGCATCCAGGCAGGATGAAGCAGGGTGTGAGTGAAAGCCCGTAGCTGGGCTGCCGCAAGCACGCTGATTGCATTTGTAATCACATTCTTCATTCACTCTGGCAGCCCTTCCAGCCCGATTCTCTTGCAGGGCATCCAGACTGTCCGGAAACAGTGTGTTTTTGCACAGAAGCAAAGCAAATCCCGCCATCCTAGCCCTTCCTTAATCAACTCCTTTTTAGAAATATTGGCTCCCTACCTGCTGATGTTCTGTTAAGCATTTCAGGGCAAGCCTTGTTCTTTGCAGGAGGTTATGCCTAACAAAACAGCAGTTCTAATACACGGCATCTCACTGGGAGCCTCTGGCCATGAATTGTTTGTCCATGAAGTTCATCTTCATAAGAGAACAACCCTTAAAATTGGATGAAATGTGTTCTTCAAACTTTTTTTTTTTTTCTGAACTGGGAGTTGCTTTCTTTTATACAGAATCACGGTGGGAAGATGTCCAAGTGACTGTGGGCTCACAGGAATAATAATAACGATGGTCCTCGACTGAGATGTAGTACCACCCTTTAACCATTTCATGGTCATTACCGGCCAGTCCTAGAATCCCGTCTGCTGGGAGGGCGATGATTACTGTTCCTGCTGGAAGTACGTCTAAGAGGAGATGGTCAGGAAGGGAGGCTGTGCACCCCACTTCACTTCCCTGCTGTGTGTGTAGACCCACTTGCTCCACTAGGAGCCCAGGCTGCTTTATTTGGAGGCCTTTGAGATGCTGTCTTAGTGTTCTCTTTATTTCTATTATCTGCTAAAAATCTTTCTGTGCAATGAAAAATGCAAAGGCACCCAAGGATCTGGGGGGCACAGACACAACGGAACAAAACTGTGGCTAGGAACCTTCCCTTTGAAAATTCCCCACATTATAATCAGGGATAGTGAAGCTGACAGAAGTGGGAAGATTTGGTTCCTTTTAAAATAATATCGATGTTAGAATATAGACCCCTTAGACCTAGAAATGAACTTGAGCCCTCCCCACCCCCACTCCCCAACCGCCCTCCTGGTTAGGAGCTCCTTGGATAGGTGGAGAGGTTTGGGCCTGGGGCAGAGAGCGGTACTGGAGTATTGCTGCAGGCCCCATGATCTGCTTCCTGCGGGGGCTTTACTTACTACAAAACTCCCCAGATCCACCCCAGGGAGGCAGTTTTGTTTGTAGAAAGGTTTCCACAGGAAGAAGATGAGCAAGAAAGTTTAGAATATAGGGGCTTCCCTGGTGGCTCAGTGGTTAAGAATCCACCTGTCAAGGCAGGGGACACGAGTTTGAGCCCTGGTCTGGGAAGATCCCACACGCCGCGGAGCAAATAAGCCCGTGCGCCACAACTATTGAGCCTGACTCTAGAGCCCGCGAGCCACAACTACTGAAGCCCGCACGCCTAGACCCCGTGCTCCACACAAGAGAAGCCACTGCAATGAGAAGCCCGCACACCACAACGAAGAGTAACCCCCTCTCGCCGCAACTAGAGAAATCCCGTGCACAGCAACGAAGACCCAACGCAGCCATAAATAAATAAATAAATAAATAAATAAATTTTTTTAAGAAGAAGAAAGTTTAGAATATAATTTCCCTTGTCCTACTGCTATCTTTTCTTGTATTTAAAATGTTCCTTCCCGAGCCTTAGCCAAAATGATATTTCTTTAGATTGTTCCCATTTGTTTATGTGGTTAGGTTTTTGTTTTTGTTTTTTGTTCTGCTTTTCTGGCTCTCCCTGGCCTGTCCTGGGCTGAAACACATGCTTTTCCCACACCGATTTTGTGTCTCTGTCTGTTATGTGCACAGCTCCAGTGACTAAATCTTAAAAAGCGAAACCTTTCAAAACTTATAATTTCAAATCCATACCCTCTCCCCTATTTTTTATTTCTTTTTCTATTTTGGCACCTAGGAAATGAGGCGACTGTGTCTGTTTTCCAGCCAGTGGTATTTATTGTTTGATGTTGTTAGTTACATGAGTGGCCTGGGTCTCTGCATTACTGACGCCCAGTGTGTTCTCGGTGACTCCTCTCTTGTGTAAGAGCCGTGGGTCATTATAGCCAATGACGTCACTAAGCGTATCCTCCGGAGCCTGGCCACACGATGATACTCAGCTGTTAGTGGAGAACTCTGTGTCCTCGTTAAACTTGCCAGGCCGAGCATCTCCTGTCTTTATTATCTTGCACAGCTGACAAACTCCAGTTGACAAATCTTCCCATAAAATGAAGGCGATGGACAGGATGAGTGTGCATATTCCTTCCAGCTGTGAAATTCTACAGTTCTGATTCTTGCTCTTCTTGGTGTGCTTTAATTCTCCAGGTGACATCTTGAACCTTTTTTCTTTTTTAATTGTTTTATTGTCTGCGCTAGGTCTTTGTTGCTGCGCGTGGGCTTTCTCTAGTTGAGGCGAGAGGGGGCTACTTTTTGTTGCGGTGCGCGGGCTTCTCATTGCGGAGCGTGGGCTCTAGGCACGCGGGCTTCAGTAGCTGTGGCTTGCAGGCTCTAGAGTGCAGGCTCAGTCGTTCTGGCCACACCCACTTAGTTGCTCCGCGGTACGTGGGATCTTCCCAGACCAGGGCTTGAACCCGTGTCCCCAGCATTGGCAGGCAGATTCTTCACCACTGCACCACAAGGGAAGCCCTTGAACCATTTATATAAATTTTCATTCTCACGTCAACAAGCATGTAGAGAGTGCTAGGAACTGGGGTCCAGAAGCAGGAGACAGCAGCTGTGGTCTCAAGGAACACAGTCCAGTGGACAAGACAGGAAGAAAACCAGCCTCTGGAATGGGGGAGTGCAGTCAGTCCAGAGAGCAGTGTGAGGCTGACTCCCTGGGATGCTCAGGGAGCTGGAGGGAAACCCTTCCCAGAGGAGGTCGTGCTGGAGGGGAATCCTGAAAGAGAAATACAGTTGAATCAGGTAGAGAAGTAGCGCTGGGATGGAAAGGACGGGTGAGGCTCAGGGGACAGGACATGCACTGGGGTGCTGCCCCTCCACGTCAGGATGAGGTGACCGTGGGAGAATGGCAGGAGTGGGGCTGGGACATCAGGATTACAGTGGCTGCTGTTTACTGCGTGCCTCAGCTGAGTTAAATAAACTGGGTGAGTGTTCTTTTGCAAGTGAAGATGTTGAGACTTAGAAAGGTTGAGTAACTTCCAGAAGGACACATAAGTAGTAGTTAAAAGAGCAGAATTTGAACTTGGGTCTTGTGAGACCAATCCTCAAGCTCTTTCCTCCATGCAGACTTCTCTCTGTCCCTCCCTCCCTCCCTCTGTAGTCACTTCTTTCACTGCAGTGTGGAGCCTGGCTTTGCAGGGGGAGAACCCCATCCTCCTTGGCCCTCCTTCTGTGAAGGGTCCCCGGGTCACACCGTGTCATTTCAGCATTCACTACCATGTAGCAGTTATCTGTCTTCAGGTAGGTAGAACATGGCTGTCCACAAGGCTGATTGGACCTGGTAAAACATCTTGGAGTTTCTTTCATTATGTAGGTTTAAAAATAGCACATGCATTTGCCTGGATGGTTGTATCTGCTAAGCCCAGAGCAGCCTCTCCCCTCCCAGGACTTTGCATTCTGAGCAGCAGTCATGCCACCTATTTAATTTCCATAAATTAATTGAGTATGTGTGTCTTGTGAGCATGGGGAAGAATTGTTACTCGTTTTAACGGATTTACAGGCTAACCTGACACTATGCTGTGTTTGTTTACTATCGTCGCTTGCTGGTGTTTGGTAAACGCCCATGGGGTGGGAGAGCTCTCAGCAGAACTCTGTCCAGAAGAGTAAAGAGGTTTACAGATTGAGGCTGTACGCAGCCCTCCTCATCTGGTTCACAACTAATTCTGAAAACCTAGAGGGAATCTCAGATTGCTCATTTTACTTTTATTCTTGCTTTTCTCAAGAAAGACTATTCAGAGTTGAAATTTTTAGAAAATGAAAACATGGCTGGAGACTTAAATTGTAATGTTAACCTGATACACAAAACAAACTCTTGTTGTAGCTGCTTCCTTTGTAAAAGCTGTAATAGCCTAAAGCAGCACCAAAGAAAATCCCCTGACAAGAAGTATTAGTTTTTGAAATTTGCAAGACAAAAATGGACAAGTGTTTTTAAACACCTTTTTGTTTTTAACTGTTTTCATTGAATGGCTTAAAAATGTTGTAATATTGTTCTCATTTCTTAGACTTTTACAATTTAAAAGCGCGTTCAGGGTAGAATGTAAATCTTGCTGAGGCATTCCGGTGTGGGTGGCATCTGGATTTTGAAATGGGGGTGGCGGTTATTCTTGGGGAAGGGGCCGGATTTGATAAATCTAGAACCCAGAGCACTGCCCGACTACAGCAGGCCCAGCCCGGCACACGGGGGCAAGTCTGAAAACGCTCAGGATCAGGACAGAACACCTTGCCTTGTTTAAAGCCACGTGTATTTCATAACATGGTCATGAACAGTTATTGCTCAGCCCTTGCGACATCCTTGGCGAGGTGGTCAGAGCAGGTATTCTCTGTTTGTGTGCGCTGAATCTCCGGCTCAAAGAGGCCAACTGGCTTTCTCAAACCACCAAGACTGGTCAGTTACAGGGCTTGGATGCACTAGCGCTCTTACATGCATTCCACAAACGTTCACTGAGCATTTTATGTGCCAGGAGCTATGCCTGTAAAGAAAGTGGGCCTGTCCCAGCCTGAGGAGCCCGCTGTCTAAACGCCCTGCGAGGCTCCCCGATCCATGAGGACGAGCTTTCACAGCTTGAGCGTCTTCATACACTCAACAGAGATTTACTGACTACCTCCTGGGGGCGTAGTAGGAGCAAGACCCCCGTGATCCAATTCCTCATGGAGCTTCCAGTCCAGTGAGAAACAGAGTGAGAGTGAGGAAGACAACACGATGAGAGAAGGAACCTTCACATGGCGTTGACATAGAGACAGATATTGGGGGGAGAGGGGGGAACGACCTCAGTGAATCAACAGGAAAGGCCTGAAACAGGAGCAGGGGCTGCAAGGTGATGGCTGGTAAGCGGCGGTGTGGTGGCAGCTTAGACAGCACGGGAGACGGGGCTGGAGCCAGAGCACAGAACTCGGGAATGTGGGTTTTCCTCCCAGAAGGATGGCAAGCCACTGAAGGATTTCTGTGGGCAAGTGGTAGGGTCAGACGTGTGGTTTTGAAAGCTCACTCTGGCTGTTGAGTGAGGAGTGGGTTGGATGGGAAGAGGGGCTGCAGGGGACGTTGAAAGGCTGCTGCAGCTGTCATGGGAGAGGTGACGCTGACCTAACGGGATGCTGGCGGGGGAGGCGAATGAATAGGAGTGGACGGACCCAGGAGGTAGAATCTGTCTACTGATGTCAGTGGCATGGATGGGGAAGTGAAAGAAAGGCAGAGATCAGTGGTGACCCATAGGTTTCTAGACAGAGAAACACGATGGATGGTTATGCCATTTCCTGAAATGGGGAAGTTGGTGGAGGAGCAGAAACAGATCTTTGATGGGTGGTGTTGGGGGGAGATGAAGATTTATGGGGTCTCAAAAATTACTTTCCGTGTCTCTCTACAGATAGAGTCATTGTGTATTCACAGTTCTCCAATTCTGGTTTTGTTGTTTTTTTGTTTGTTTGTTTTGTTTTTTTTTGCGGTACACGGGCCTCTCACTGTTGTGGCCTCTCCCGTTGCGGAGCACAGGCTCTGTACGCGCACGCTCTGCACCCATGGCTCACGGGCCCAGCCACTCTGCGGCATGTGGGATCTTTCCAGACCGGGACATGAACCCGTGTCCCCTGCATCGGCAGGCGGACTCTCAACCTCTGCGCCACCAGGGAAGCCCGGTTGACGATAAACTTTACATCAAATCTAGATAGATTAAAATTTTAATTTAAATAAGTGAGAACACATATAATAGCAGTAGAAAAATAGCAGCGACTATATAATATTGGGTGTGAAAAAGGCAAGTATTACATGAAAGCCAAAAAAGTTTGGTAGGGCTTCCCTGGTGGCGCAGTGGTTGAGAGTCCGCCTGCCGATGCAGGGGACACGGGTTCGTGCCCCGCTCCGGGAAGATCTCACATGCCGCGGAGCGGCTGGGCCCATGAGCCATGGCTGCTGAGCCTGCGCGTCGGGAGCCTGTGCTCCGCAACGGGAGAGGCCACAACAGTGAGAGGCCCGCGTATGCAAAAATAAAAAAAAAGTTTGGTAAATTTTACTACAGGAAGTTTAAAATTTGTGTAAAAACTGACCTTGTTAAGTTTAAAGACAAGAAAGATGGAAAAGTATTTGCAAGATACTTGTTACACAAAAGATTAATATCCTGAGACCAATAAGACAAAAACATTCACTTAGTAGAAAAACAGGTATGTATGAATATGTATGGGCCAGTTCACACACACAAAAAAGAAATACAAATGACTAATAAACATGAGAGAAACTGTTTAACCTTAGTAATAATCAAATAAAGGTTAACAGGTGACCATATAATCACAACCAGTGTTGAGAGTGTGGGGAAATGTGCACTGCTCCTGGGTAGATTCATTGGTGCAACTGTTTTGGTGAGCATTCAACAATGTCCATCAAAAGTAAAAAGACAAAAAAGTATATCCTTGACCCAAACGTCCCATTCTAGAAATTTATCCAAGAAAATACTGTAATTCAAGTGAGCCATGAGATATGGACGAGGCGTTTCACTGAAGTATTGTTTATAATAGAAATGCCCAGGGACTTCCCTGGTGGTGCAGTGGTTAAGAATCCGTCTGCCAGTGCAGAGGACATGGGTTTGAACCCTGGTCCAGGAAGATCCCAAATGCCGCGGAGCAACTAAGCCCGTGTGCCACAACTACTGAGCCTGTGCTCTAGAGCCTGCGAGCCACACCTACTGAAGCCCGGGCACCTAGAGCCCGTGCTTCGCAGCAAGAGAAGCCACGGCAATGAGAAGCCCGTGCACCGCAAAGAAGAGTAGCCCCCGCTCGCCGCAACTAGAGAAAGCCCGCGTGCAGCAACGAAGACCCAACGCAGCCAAAAATAAATAAATTAAAAAAAAAAAAAAAAAAAAGAAATCCCCAAACCTTCCAAATGCCTGTCCAGCGTTTAAATTGCAAGTTCTAATGCAGTACTGACAGTGTGACCCTCTTCTTGGTTTCATCCAGCGTTTCTCACCGGGTCTGTCTGGTGCCTGCACAGTTGTGTCCACCCTCTGCTCTTCAGCCCCCAGTAGGGAGCCTGCACGCGGTAGTGCTCTGTGATGTCACTTGAGCAAACCCTGCTTTGGCTGGGCCCTTCAGTGCCAGTCAGAGTGTAGCCTGCTGCCCTGAAACTGTGTTCATGCTACTGGCCTGCCTGCAGCGCCCACCCTCCCTGCTCCCACCCAGATTTCCCCACATCCACCTCCCTAGAACCTGCCCTATTTTATCACCCTACAGTGACGGCCCGCTCCCAGAAAGTCTTTTACCACTTTCTGCCTGAATTGCCTTGCTCTGTGTGAAAAGATGGATGGGGTGGCAGAAATCAGGGATGTGTGGGGTCAGTAGGTCTGTGAGTGGTTAGAGCTGGGGGAAGTGGGTGAGGGAGGAGGACCAGAGAGGGGGCAGGGCCTCCCCTGAGGGTCTGAGGTGCAGCGGCCACAGTTGTGGTCCCGATGAATTGTCACCTTGTGCTACACTGCCACACTCAGGGGTGTGTGCCCACCTGCAAGGGGGGACGTGCACATGAGAGGAGGCTTGTGCTAAGCAAGGCCAGGCACGCAGAAGGGCCCAGCACGTTCTCTTCTGGTGAGATTTTATATTTTGGTGAAGATAGAGCCCACATTTGGAGCTTCTTCTGTATTCTTCTCAGAGTTGAGGGCAGGAACCACATTCGTTCTCTCCCGCCCCTGGCCCCAGCACCTGGCGCACTGCTTTGCATGCAGTGGGTACTCAATAAATATTTATGGGGTGATTGATTGGACTAGGTCAGTGTCCCTGAAAATGGAAAGAAAGGAGAGGATGGTAAGGCTTCGTAAATGGAAAAACCATGGGACTTGATGAATACATTTATAATGAAATCATATAGGTTTCCTCTTTTTACTTTTATAAATCAACTTCTGTGACTGAGCTGAATGTGAATTTCCATATTAAAATGTAATTTTCTCAACTCAGAAATCAAAGGCACAAATCAGCCGTTTTGGTGGGGAGTCCCCAGGTCTTGGGTCCCCTCCATCTGGCTCGTCTAGAAACAGGCAGGCGCTTTATTGACAAGTACCCTTGGCTGTCACCCCGCTAACAGCTCTGGCTCCATAAATGGGCGAATAAAAGGGAATTGGAATGGACGTGGGCTAGGCTGAGAGTGATTGTAATGACAGCGTCTGTAAGTGGCAAGCATCTCAGTTGTAATCCTGAGGATTCATTATTTTGATTATCGAATTATCTCTCGTGCTGATTTTCCACTTTCAGAAGCGCTCAGAGCTCACCCACTTCGCAACTGCAGGGGCTCCTCAGTTTCTACCATGGGGCGGGGGGTGGGTGGCGAGCTCGCAGAAGCCAGGGCACTCCTCCCTGCTGGTACCACCTTCCCCTTAACTCTAATATCAACCACTGGCCGTAACTGAGCACTGGGCTAAATGTCACCTCATTTATTCCAGGCAGCATCCCTCCAGGCAGGCCCTCCCTCACAGGGGAAGAAAAACAGCCCCTCAGTATCTCCTCTCCCAGCACCTTCGTCTAAAACCACCAGCACCTCCCTCCTAAGCACAGGTCTGCCCACCTCCACTCTGGAGCCAGGTGGGTCCTTTCCATAGTCAAGCCCCACGTGTTACCGCCCTGCTCAGAACCAGCAGTGGCTCCTTCGTGAGAGGGCCTGGGTCCCGTCTGGGCCATCTCCTCTGCCTTGGCCTGCCTCCCCTGCCCTCACTCTGAGTTCCTGCCCTTCTCTTATTCTAGAAACCTTGCTGCTGCTTCCCGCCTTGGGGCTTTGACTGCCTGTATACCTGTTCCCTGCCAGGAGCTCTCCCTTCTGGGGGGAGGCGCAACCAATTCTAGAAGTGGGGGAGTGAGCCTTGGGGACAGAGTCTGCTCTTGTGTGGATTGGACAGCTGATACATAAAAGGAAGCACCATTCTTCACCCATTTAATTCACGTGCTGAGTGTCTGTGATGTGACAGACCCTGCTGTAGCTGCCGGGGATATTACAGTGAACCCAACAAAGACCCCAATCTTGTGCACCTTACAATCTAGGACAACAGGGAAATAAATTCAGGACAGGACAGGCAGGAGCTGAGCGAAAGAAATTAAAGCCGGTGGGGTGCTTTCCAGTAGGGGGTCAGGAGAGGGGCATTTCAGCCAGGGTTGCCATGAAAAGGCGTGGAGGAGGCCTTGCGTAGGGACCTATGTGGAATGAGGGAATGCTCTGGGTGGGGCCCGTGGTTAAAAGCAAAGGCCTGGATATGGGAACATATGTATATGTATAACTGATTCACTTTGTTATAAAGCAGAAACTAACACACCATTGTAAAGCAATTATACTCCAATAAAGATGTTTAAAAAAAAGAAGAAGAAGACAAGAAATAACAAATGTTGGAGAGGATTTGGAAAAAAGGGAACCCTTATGCACTGTTAGTGGGAATGTAAATTGGTTCTGCCACTGTGGAAAACAGTATGGAGGGTCTTTTTTTTTTTTTTTTTTGCTTTACGCGGGCCTCTCACTGCTGTGGCCTCTCCCTTTGCGGAGCACAGGCTCCGGACATGGAGGCTTAGCGGCCATGGCTCACGGGCCCAGCCGCTCCGGGGCATGTGGGATCTTCCCAGACCAGGGCACGAACCTGTGTCCCCTGCATCGGCAGGCGGACTCTCAACCACTGCGCCACCAGGGAAGCCCTGGAGGGTCTTTTAAAAATTAAAAATAGAACTACCATATAATCCATCCATCCCACTTCTGGGTATATATCCAAAAGAAATGAAAATATCAAGGAGCTATCTGTACCCCAATATTTATTGCAGTACAACCTGAGTGTTCACCAATGGATGAATGGATAAAGAAGATGTGATATATATTTATCATATATAATGATATAAATATATATATGATGGAATATTATTCAGCCGTGAGAAAGAAGGAAATCCTGCCATTTGTGACAACATGGTTGGATCTTGAGGACATTGTGCTGAGATAAGCCAGACAGAGACAGGCAAATATTGTATGAGATCATTTATATGGGGAATCTTAAAAAGCCAAACTCAGAGAAACAGAGTGGTTACCAGGGGTCTTGCAGTGAGGACATGGGGGAATGTTATTTAAGGGTACAGACTTACAGCTAGCAGATAAATAAGTTCTGAGGATCTAAAGCACAGCTTGATGATTACAGACAATACTGTATTATAAACTTCAAAGGTGCTAAGAGACTGGATCTGAAATATTCTCACCCCAAAAAAGAAATGATAATTATGTGAGGTGATAGAAGCGTTAGCTAACCCTACAGTGGGAATCATATTGCAGCATATAAATGTATCAAATCAATACACTGTACACCTTAAACTTACACAATGTTGTATGTCCATTATATCTGAATTTTTTAAAAATGCCTTAATTACATATTTGACTTAAGCAAATGCAAGAAGAACCACAGCATTTTCTGATATTTAAATAAAATAATGCACAAAGGCAAAAAGAAAAAAAAAAAAAAAAAAGCAAAGGCCTGGCATATTCTCAGAGCAGCAAGACGGCGGGAGGGGGTCAGTGAAAGGACCTAAGGACATCATGGCAGGATAGAGCCCTGTGGGTCAGAGTTAGAGTTTGGGATTTTATTCCAAGCGGGATGGGAAGCCATTGGAGGATTTTAAAGGTTTCCCGGCCCCTTGTAAGGGCAGAAGCAAGGCGTCTATTGAGGTGCTGTTGCAACAGTCCAGGCAAAGGGGGCGGAGCTCGGGTGGGGCCGAGTCAGGGCAGGCGGTCCCGCGCTGCGAGGTGCCATTTGAGGTGGAGCCACCGGCTTTGCGGAGGGATTGGATGTGGGTGTGGAAGGAGTGGAGTCGAGGATGAGAGGAGCTGCAGATCGCTGGTGATTCCGTGGGGTATTTTGCTCTGCGCCTTTCCCTGTGATCTTTCACCCGTGAAGCGTGCCTCCTTAGGGAACATGCTCGGTCCCCAGTGCCCTGCGACTCCAGTCTGGGTCACTCTCTTGGTTTCACACTGAAAGAAACATCCCTTTCCTCAGGGCACTTCTGTCAGTATTTGCTTATCTGTTAATTAGTGTGACTGCTCGGCTAAGTCTCTCTCATCAAACTGAGCTGCGTCAGAGCTGAGCAGCTGCCTCCCCTTCTCCATCCCCCTCCTCCTCCTCCTCCTCCTCCTCCGCCCCTCCTCCTTCAGTGTCGGCCTTTATACCTCAACAGCCTGGCACAGGGTTTGGCACATAGCAGGTGTGCAACAAACGCTTAAATGAATGAATAGATGAATGAGGCTTAAGAATGAGAGGTTAAGGGCTTCCCTGGTGGCGCAGTGGTTGAGAGTCCGCCTGCCGATGCAGGGGACGCGGGTTCGTGCCCCGGGCTGGGAAGATCCCACATGCCGCAGAGCGGCTGGGCCCGTGAGCCATGGCCGCTGAGCCTGCGCGTCCGGAGCCTGCGCTCCGCAACGGGAGAGGCCACAACAGTGAGAAGCCCGCGTACCGCAAAAAAAAAAAAAAAGAAAGGTTAAGAAACGTGCCCACATCTCGTGGGTGGTGAGTGTCTTTGTACAGCACTCTTCACCCCAGGAGCTCTCCCCGCATCCCCACCCAGGATGGCTTCAGGGGCAGCACAGCAGTGGGATTTCCAAGTGCAGGGGTGAGTTTGTCTTTGCCCGTCACTTCCAGTCCTCTCTCAAACGTGTGTGCTCGCTCTCTGTCTCCCCTACCTTTTCCCCTCTTCTCTCCCGCTGTCCCTCCCTCCCTCCCTCCCCTTATATCTCCCCCGGCCACCACGTTACTTTCTGGAACACAGGAAAAGCCTCCTGATGAAGTGTTTGTTTTCCTATGTCACCCCGTGACGTGTGATTGCTCCCTTCTTTTGGGAAATCTGCCAAATGCGTTCTGTGTCCCATCAGGGTTGTAACTTAAATTAGACCTTCCAGCTGTGTTTGGGTTTCGGGCATACGCATGGAAACTTCCATTCCCTTTGCTTGCCTCTCTCCGAGCAGCCGCCATGTAGGTGGAGGACAGAGGGCAGCCTTCCTGAGGCCTCTCCTCTTTCTCCTCCTCCGGGGCAGGCCCAGCCGCACCCCAGCTGGGGGGAAATGGACACCGCTGTCCATCGAGGGTCCCACAGAAGGTGGCAGGCCGGCAGGAAGCTCAGGGTCAGGGCGGGGGTTACAGTCCCACAGTGTAGGTCACCCCACAAGAGGTGGGTGCCAGGCCCTGCGGCAGAGGAACTGCATCCCCCGTGGACCGGAGGGTAGGTGGGGCTGGCGCTCTACCCCACGGGGCCCTGCTCAGGTCAAGAGAGAATGGAAGTCAGGCCTGTGACCCCGGCTGGGGCTCTGCAGTGGCCATCAGAACGCGCAGAGGAGGGGGCTTTGTTCCCGGTGCCTTAGCGATACCATCCTCTCCCGCAGCTGGGGGATTCAAAACTCCCCTGAGTGTGCTGATCAAACATATTTTCTAGGGAGAACAGCCACCCAAATAAAAGTCCTCCCCCTGGTGGACCCGCTGCTGTGACAGACAACAGAAAAGCTTGAGCTGTGGACGTGACCTTGGGGCCGGGGCCACCGCCCGGAGGAGTTCTGAGTCTGCGGCTCCGGAAATTTGTGGAGTTCTGCCAGGCGGCTTCCCTCCCAGTTCAGGGATGCCATCCTGGGGGTCCTGGGCATTTGGGATGCAGGAGCCTCTCCTGGGAGGCGGCCCCACGGTGTCTGCAGCTCCAGGTCTGGCCGTCGGGTGTGGGCGATAGGCTGCCACACAGGGAGACGCCCCGTCCTCCAGCTGGCCAGCCTTGGGAAGTTGTCTCGTCCCTGGGCGACTACAGCGGCTCCTCTTGTTCAGGCGCGGTCCGCGGTTCTAATCGTTAAACCACGACAGCAGCATATTTAGGTATCAAAGCCTTAATGCCTGAAAAGAGCAGAATCAGGCAGTGGGTTTTCACATGGTTCTGTGGACCTCTGTAAAGATGTGTGCTCCCCACAGGATCCTGGCAGGGTGCCGACTCTCCAGCGGCTGTGGACATTTCCTCAGTTGCTTTAGCTCTAAAACAAGTGGGTTGGACCCAATCATTTCTAAGGTACCTTAAAGTCCTTAAATTTTTAAAAGGCCAGAGTCTGTGGGAGGTCACCCTCATGGTCTTTGTGAAGCGCTGGGCCCTGCCCTCCAGCTGGTCCACAGAAGAGACACAGGGTCCCCGGATGCCTGTCCCTTCCCTGGCCTCTCCTGCGCCCCCTGCCCCCCTCCTCTGCCCCCACCCTCCTTGGAGGCTCTGCAGGCCTCTGTGTAGACATCCATCGTTGGCTGTGACAACGATAATGCGGGTCTATCCTCTCTGAATCTTTCAGTCTGGAGGGGCAGGCCGGGAGTTTGTTATTCTTTCATTTGAAAGATGATGATCTGAGGATTAGAGAGGGCAGCCAGGAAACAACACGTGGACTGGAATCCCGGGCTCCTGAAGTTCTTTGCAAATCCACACAAGAGGCCCAAAACTGTAGGCAGATTTTTATAAAGAGGAACGTCACTTATTTTCCTTATGGATTGGGGCTGCTTTGAGAACACTCACTCCCGTCAAATCATTTGTGGCAAAGCAGTTTGTTTTGTTTCATTAAGGAAGTTCAAAAGGAAATAACTTTTTAAAAAATCCAATAAATTTGAAGAGAGAAAATGTTAAATTGTATTTTGTAAGCAGTAAGGTCTCAAATCTGTTTCATTTCCTAAGTGCGTAATCTCAAATGCATTTTATATCCTGAATACATATCCTGCATTTAAATAATACCAGGAACAGCCAAACCAATTAACAAGTGATAATATGCTCATTGACAACCTGAAAGTTTCTTCTCGTATTCCTGGCCACAAAAAGACTGTATTTTCCTATTTCATGTTTCCCTAGAAATAACATAACTTGGAAGTGGTATCTCAGCTTTTCTCTATAGCTGTGTTACACTATTAAATGGGGTTAGGGCCTCCTAGAGTGCCTCTTCGGGTTTGTTTTTCTTTCCTTTTAAAATGGATTTGGGAAAAGTGTACCCCAAGAGATGGGGAGTTTTCACAAACATTCCGCCACCCTGTCCAAAGCTTCCACTTGTAGATTTCTTGCCGAGCACCAAAGTGCAAACCTATATATTTTGGAGCATTTAAATAAGCTCTGATTTTGTTGTCATAGGTAACTATGAGATTTTTGTTTTAAAGCAGCCTAAAATTGGAATAGAAAATTTCTCCTGTTTCATTTGTTTAACAAATATTTTTGCTGAATGAGCCCTGAAGTGTTCAGAGAAGGAGGCATAGTGGAGATGCCCTCTGGGGCGACACAGGATTTTATCAACAGGAGGAAGCAGAAAAGAATGACATTAGTAAAGGTATAGAGGGAGGACAGTGCCAGCATTTGGGGGAAATGTTGAGAAGTCTGGGTTAATAACTGTAGCTTAATTGTTAACTGGGGTAATACTGGAAAGCAGGTTGGTGTGTAAGGAAAGCCAAGGAGTCTGTGCCTTACCTGGCAGTGGGGAGCAGTTGGAGGGTTTGAAATAATAGGGGAATAACAATCAACATCAGTGAGAGAGGTTTGGTTCTGAAGCCCTAACCTCGCCTGGGCCATGGGTTTTCTGCTGCTGGGACCAGCCCCAAGGGAGAGGAAGAGGGGTCTGTGGGACTCAGCTGAACCAGCTATAAGGGGCTGCTGAGGTTAGGTAACCAGGAGTGTGGTTGAGAAGAGATGAGGTAACAGAGGGGAAATGTGGACAAGGAGAGCACGGGACAGGATGGGGAGCTGCAAGGCTCCGAGGGGTTGAGGAGGCAATGTGGGGTCACTGCAGGGTGCAGACCTGGTTGAGCACGCAGACCCAAGGCTGTAGACAGCAGCCGTGTGTTCACTAACCCATGGGCCTTCTAGGACAGGGACCACCTCTGCATCACCTTCGGGCTGCTGGCCCCTGCTTCCACGATTGCCCACATGGGCACTCAGCTCACGGTGTTGCTTCGGGCTCTCCTCTGATTCAAGGCGTGGCATATCAGTGGTGGGGGGCACAGGCAGCCTGGAGGCTCCAGGAGCCCGGGCTGGACGGGGAGCGCCTCCCAGGGTGCTGTCCTCTAGCATCGTCCTCCTTACATTGTCTTAGTCTGTTCAGGCTGCTATAACAAAAATACCACAGAATGCGGGCTTACAAACAAGAGAAATCTGTTTCTCCCAGTTCTGAAGGCTAGGAAGCACAAGATCAAGGCTACAAAAGATTTGGTGTCTGGTCAGCGTCTACTTTCTTGTTCTTTTTGCTCTGTCCTCACACGGCTAAAGAGATGAGAGCTGTCTGGGGTCTCTGTTCAAAGGGCACTAACCCCATTCATGAAGGCTCCACCCCCATGACCTAAGCACCTCCCAAAGGAACTGCCTCCAAATACCATCACACTGGGGGTTGCGTTCCAGCACATAAACTTCGAGGGCCGGTAGATAAGCAGTCTGTAGTGTGTTAGGTGGTGGATGGGCTTACAGATTGCTAGACTAGACAAGCTTTTCTGAAAAACAGCATTCTAAAATTTTAAAGCAGTGTGTTCACTAGGAAAAAAAAAAGGTTTCAACATAAAACACTGACAAAAGAGAAGCCTGAATCCTTGCTATTCATTATGAACCATGTATTCAAAAATGTATCTAATGATGACGAGCTAGACTTTTACATTTTCTCATTCTAAATCTCAAAATACATTTTGAATTAAATTTAAAATGCTCAAGTTCTGTAGTCATTTTTGTAGACACACTTTTAGCAAGTCAACATTTTGTGTGTCACTGCTGTGTGTGGAACTCTGGACAAAGTCCTGAGACAGGTATAAGCTTATGTTTCTTTCCACCGTTTTTTGTTTTTTTTTCCAAGGAGGGATCAGAGACTTTTTAAAAATGTTTTTCTCAGAGTGAGCTCTAAGTTTGCATTATTGTTATAAACGTTCTGTAATGAACCCACCAGTGTTTACATGGCTTCATTTTTATTTGAGTGTGCAATAAATGTTTACTGTCTTAATATGAGATTTGCTTTAAGAACAAATTGCATTTGTTAGCATTATTCAGCAAACTTGCATGAACTCAGCCAATAAAGTAACTAACATTCTTACTATTTAACATCTATAATATTCTTCTGCCCGTAAAGGCTGCACTTTGAGAAGACAAAACAAGCTTGGGGCTTTCATCTTGCCTCTTTTTTTTTCTCTCTCTCTCAGTAAAAGATAAAAGAATGAAATGCCATTTTGATGGTTCCCCACCCGTCAGGCAGCGTGTGGGTGGAGGGTGTTTTAAACATTCCCACTCACGACAGAATGCCTGTGAAAGGGAAGAAGCCGCACAGATCACCACGATGCCTACTGAATCGGAGCTGGTATAGTCCAGAAGGGGCTGCTTTAGTAAGAAGGCACCAGCAAACGCTTCTACCAGACCAAAGACAAGGCCACATCAAAAAGCCTTTGGAGGGCTTCCCTGGTGGCGCAGTGGTTGAGAGTCCGCCTGCTGATGTAGGGGACACGGGTTCGTGCCCTGGTTTGGGAGGATCCCACATGCCGCGGAGCAGCTGGGCCCGTGAGCCATGGCCGCTGAACCTGCATGTCCGGAGCCTGTGCTCCGCAATGGGAGAGGCCACAACAGTGAGAGGCCCGCGTACCGCAAAAAAAAAAAAAAAAGCCTTTGGAGTCTTCTTGCTCCTACAGCACATCTCCTTGTATCCATTGTATCAAGTCTATACCTTTCATGGGCAGGAATGCCTGTTCTCCTGGGAAAACTGACTTCTTTTCCCGCTGTATTCTTTCTTGGAGCCAAGAATCACAGACCAGTTACCCCACAACGTCTGGGGCTCCAGCTCTGTCTCCCCAGTGTCATACTGAGGGAAGGAAGGTCAAGCCAAGCACAGTGGGCACGTCGGTTCACCCAGGACTGTCCCCAGGCCTATGTAGGTAGATCGTGTGTGGCTCATAGGGTATGTGAGCAGAGGAGTTACATGAAGGGCTGGTCCGCTCCCATGCTGGAGAGTAAGTTGCTTCCCCTGGTGCTGTCAGGGTTGTACTGTGTCCTCCCAAAAAGATAAGTTGAAGTCCTAATCCTTCGAACATGATCTTATTTGGAAATAAGGTTTTTTACAGAGGTCATCAAGTTAAAATGAAGTCATTAGGTTGGGCCCCAATCCATAATGACTGGTATCTTTATAAAAAGGGGAAATTTGGACACAGACACAGACATTCACGGAGAGAAGACCAGGTGAAGGCATACAGGGTGCTATAGTCTGAATGTGACCCCTCCCCCAAATTCATATATTGAAATTCTCTTGCCCAGTGTGATGGTATTAGAAGGTGGAGCCTTTGGGAGGTGTGTAGGTCATGAGGGTGGAGCCTTCATGAACAGGATTAGTGCCCATATAAAAGAGGCTTCAGAGAGTCCCTGATTCCTTCCACCACGTGAGGACACAGTGAGAAGGGACGAAGGGACTGGCTATGAACCAGGAAGGGGGCTCCTACCAGAATGTGACCATGCTGGTGCCTTGGTCTTGGACTTCCCAGCCTCCAGAACTGTGAGAAATAAATTTCTATTGTTTACAAGCTACCCAGTTTGTGGAATATTTTTATAGCAGCTTGAATAGACTAAGACACAGGGAAAAGATGGCCATGTGGCTAAGAGTGATACATCTACAAGCCAAGCAACCCCAAGGATCGCTGGCAAACACCAGAAGCTAGAAGAGGCAAGGAACTGTTCTCCCCTAGAGCCTTCAGAGGGAGCACAGCCCTGCCGATACCTTAATTTCAGACTACTAGCCTCCGGAACTGCCAGACAATAAAGGTCTGATGTTTTAAGTCACCCAGTTTGTTGTACTTCGTTATGGCAGCCCTAGGAAACTAACATACATGCCAACGTGTATAAGCCTTCAAAGGGCTTCCTTTGACACAGATCACAGACACCAGACTCATTATTTCCTTCACCACTTCCTCTTTATCTCTTCTTCTTATCTTCCCTTCTTGTGAACACAGTGACATGAAACATTTTGTGGGTGTAGAGGTAGGACGGTGTAGCAAAGCAGAAATCCAGGAGTTATTCTCTCTGCTGTGGGTAGGATGGACTAGGGAAAGTGGAGAAGAGTTGCTGGAAGTCTGCTGCCGCAATGGGGACCAGGCACCAGGGGCCTCGGAGGGTGGGGGCCCGGGTGGGAGAGGCATGGAAAGAAGCCAAGAGTCTGCTCAGAGTAGAGTCGGATAAGGAAGGAGACTGAGGCCAAAATACAGAATAACTTCATGACTTTGAACTTCAAGGCTCTCTAGTTTTGAAAATTATTCCTTGCCCTGGAGGGTGAGTATGATGATGGTAATGAGAAAAGTGGGAAGGAATTTCCATTTTAGGAAAAATTGTGGGTTCCATTGCCAACACTATTAACTTCAGGAATTGGAAAAGGTGGAGTTTTCAAGTCTCTCGAAGTTCAGTAGTTATAGAGAGCTTGAAAGGTATATACAATTATTTGAAAAGAGGATGGGATTTTGGCATTCATGGATTAGGGTTAAGAGGTTTTTACCTTCCTGTGAGTATTCCCCAAGGGCCATATCTATACTAAGTGGTGATGGGTCTAAAAACACCCCCTCATGTGTGGTGTGGTCAGAATTATGGGTGTCATTCATGATGTGAATTCCAAAAGGAAGGAGTCAGAGGATTAGATTCCATTGGGCCCATGGCAGCCCTGAACCTCCGTCACATTTACAGGAGATTTTTGGGTTTTTTTTTAGGAGTTCTTGAATTTGGGGATTTGACCATTTGAGATTTGTGAAGATCTCATGATGGTACTGCCAGAAGGCATGAGCCAAGGAGAAACAGTGTATGAGCTTATTGCTCATGAATTATGGGATCAGAGAGTTAGTGCCAGCCTTCAGCTTTCCCCCTCATTTCGGCAGATGAGGAGTCTGAATCTCGGTGACTTGCCGCCAGTTATACTGATAATAGAACCAGAATCCAATTTTCATGGCTCTTTCTACCATCCCAGTCAACAAACATTTTAAAGTAATTACCGTGTGGCCAGTACTGTGAGACACAACTTTCTTCTTTTCATAGCCTATAACCTCATCAAAGGGGCAAAGCCAATCTCCCAGAGTTTGTTTGACGAAGACAGTAGAGCAACAGAAGGCAAGAGGGCCTTCTGTCGATCCCTTACGCCAGAAGACTCAGAAAACTTGTCTTTTTTTCATCTGTATCCTGGAATCATGATATTTGTCTTGTCTCCCACACTAGTGATATGCAAAAGCTTTGAAAGCTATAAAATGCACTATTACTGGAGAAATATCAGTATTATTAGTGGTAAGGGATTCAGAGAAGTGAGGAACTGGTGTGGACTTGAAGAGTCAGATTGAATGCAGCCTTTGGAATGGGTATAATTTTGACAGGAGACATTTGTGGCTGAGGAGGGTGTCCAGGACAAAAGACCATGAGCAGAGTTGGGCAAGTGTGAATTGGGGAGTGTTTTGATCAGTTGACCAGTTTGGCTGGGATGGGGAGTTAACTGTGCTTCTTCCAGCCAATATTTGAGGTCAAGTCCAAGTCAAAGTGACTCGAGGGACTTGGGGCAGAAAAGCACCATTGTAGATATCATCATTGCAAAGATGATTATTTTTTATTTATGAAAGGTCTTTAAGGCACATAATCTCTGGAATCTCTTGGCAAATGTCTGCCCCACTGAGCAGTAAGAAAAAGCCTTTTACTGTAACAGACGTTAGCACTTTATTCATCCTCCTTGTCCTTGTTTATTTCTTTTGCATGTATAAAACGTAAAAATAAAAAGTGGAAAATTCAAATAAAGGTGGTAGTATATGCAAAGAATAGTGCCCAAACGTCTGTTCATTTAAACTTGGGACTTTATTCACAGATTAAAGCTACCCATTGCTTTTATCTGAGTTTACTTTGCGTTGACTTCAATGGCTGTTACACAGGGATAGCCAAGCAGATTTTGACCCCATACGCTCAATGTTAATTCGATTCGCATGGGTTCTTAATAGCTTTGGTAAAGTGGAACTGTGTTTGACACTGTTTTTGTTTGTGGTTAGATGATGTATTCAGTTCTGAGAACTTGAAAAAAAAAAAAAAAAGAAAATGCTGACAACCTGCCCAGTTTTAATACCATTTGCCTCCTGCAGCTCATAAAACTCTTGCAGTTAAACTTCCCCTGGGGATCAGAGAACACTTTTGGTGTATGGGCGCTGCTGGGGGGTCCTTTGCCAAAGAGCAGCATTTGGTCTGACCCCATCAGTCCAGACTGAGCTCACCAGAGGCTTCGGTTACTGGCATTCCTTAAGGACGTCGTTACGAGAGGCTCATGGGATAAGAGTGGACTGAAGGCTGTGTGCCATGTCGCATGATTGACTGGTTTTTGCTGCGTGGATCATCCTAAGCATACAAGTGACCACCTGCTTACCATTATGGTATAATATAGTATTTAAGAAGTAGAGATTTATTTGCATTTTGCAACTCTTAGGTCTGCAGCTTTTAGGAGACCAATAGATTCATTCATTCATTCGACAAATATTTAGTGAGGACTGGACATTGTTCTAGGACCATGTGCTGGCAATGAAGGAGGCAAAGTCTCCACTTTCAGTGGGCTTACGTTCTAATATGGGTAACAGCAAATCCGCGGATAGATGTGTAATGTGATATCACATGATAATGATGACTGTTAGTGGAAATTACGAAGGGTAAGACAGTAGACGATGACGTGGGGAGATCAGGCTGTTCCAGATGGGATAGTTGGGGAAGGCATCTTTGAAGAGGTAACACTGAGCAGAAATATGAAAGAAGTGGGGATCCAGACTTTTGAATATGTTAAGGGCATTCTAGGGAGAGGGGGCAGCAAGTGCAAAGGCCCTGAGTGGGATGAAGTTGTCCTGTTTGGGGAATGGTAAGAAGGTCATTGTGACTGGAGTGCATTGAATGAAGGAGAAAGTGATAAAGATGAGGCCAGAGCCATAGCCAGAGGCCAGTTCAGGGAGGGCCCTATAGACCACGGTGAGGGTAATTCCGATTCTGTTCTAAGTGTAATGGGAAGTCACTTAAAAAAAATCACTCTAGTAGCTGTATGGAGAGTGGAGTGTAGGGGAGCACGAGAGGAGACAGGGAAGTGCAGAAACCATTGCAAGATTCCAGAGGAGAGATGAGGGTGGACTTGACTGGGGCTGGTGATGGAGGACACAGGAGCAGTGGGAGTGAGGAGTACTTTGACGGTTGACGCGATTTGTTGGTGGGCGAATGTGGGATGTGGTTACCAGGGCAACAGTTTTACTCTTATTCTCCAGTTAGTGATGCCCACGGGCCACAGTCACTAACCCCTCCCCACCCCACCCCATTGCCCCAGAGTGAATGTGATCCATGGTAGCTGAGTCCATGGCCCCTTTATGAAGATGAAGAATGATCAAAGCCTTAAGTGGCTTTCGAATTTTTAAATAAAAGTTTAAATTTTAAATATGATAGGTTTTTGGTGAAGAATAGAATAAAGATTTTGCTTGCTTTGTATCTCCTTTTACAAAACCTTTCCTTAGCAACCTTTCAAAACCACAACAGATGTTCCTTAGAAAAAGAAAGTAAATTGCAATTTCCAGGAAGAAGAGACCCATTATGGTGGGCTCATTAAGAAGTTCATTATTTATTGTATTGGAAAGACTGAATTTAATTTACAGTTTCTTCTGCCGGATCAGAATCCTAGACAGAATCAGGACGGTTAATGATGAAAAGAAAGCAAATAATGAAAATTCAGATTTTTCTTTCCTCAGTTCTGGCACGTGAAATTTTAAATCTCAACTCAGAGTTGGGTGGACTCATTTTGGATTTCCTGTTTCCTTTCCTTTTGTTCTGTTATTATTCCTTCCTTCCTCCAAGGCTGATTATCAGACTTTTCCCCTACAAAAAATAATTCAACATACATTATATGGTTTCTAAATTTTCTAAGACAACTATGCTATTGCTTTAGGATACTTTTGTAAAAAAAAAAGTGCAAAATTGAAATAATGTGATTTGGGGGGGTGTTAACCATTTCTTGATCTTTTTCTGAATAAATAATCATCCCAGGAATCTGTTCAACCCTAAATTAGCTGTATCATTGAATATTTTTTTGTTCTTTAAGATTACATTTATAGCCTGCTATTAGATACATTTCATTGCACTGAATGAAATGCAATACTTAAATGTTGATATTAAAACCGTGTCAGCTCTTGTTTTGTATCCATGAACACATGAAGTTAGAAAGAGTGCATTCATGTTCAGAGTGCTCCTGGGTGGCCAAAGCCAATGTTGTTTTATTTGGGGATGCACAGACAAGACCAGCCCCCTGTGACTGGTTTCCTCATGCACAGATCATGGATTTAGCCATTTACTGGTTCATGGCGCTGGTAGCTTTGCCCGCAACAGAGTATCAATGGTTGGTTTTACGATGAATCTGATTTGATAACAAGATCATCATTCTTCGGCTGACATATATGTTGCTCAGATTCTCCTTTATTGATAATTTAATAAGGTTTTACTTCTCCCAAAGAGGAAAAAAAATTCCAGACTCTTTAGGACACAGGACTCTGTTCTGGGCTGGAAGGGATTCTGAGGCTAAAACTCAGCTTTTGACCACACACGGCCACCATGAACATTGGGCACTTACGCAACATCAGTCATTAACAGTGGCTTCTGTTTATTGACCACTTTGTATGTATTGTTGCAAGTCCACCCGACATTCTTGCAATGTTGTTCTTGTGACAGAGAAAGAAAATGAAACTCAGAGAGAGTCAATGGCTCTCTTAGGGCCCAAGGGAGTTGCCAGCAGGACCAACTCCACAGTGGGTGGAAAGGAGGAAGCGGAGCAAAGTAGGAGCCAAGTGGAGACAGCGTCACGCTGTCCTTTAGGATATATACACCCTAGGAGGGAAGACCCAGGAGGTAATTGCATGAAACTTCAAGAAGACAAGTCTGTACAAGCAAGAACACCGTGACTGAGTATGAGCTGCCTGCTTCACATAAGTGCTGAGGGAGAGTGGATAAGAGAGCAGTCAGACTTCGGTGGCATTAGTCAGCTCTTCGAGGAGCTGCCTTGAGTGGAATTTACTTAATAACAACTATCCTGAACGAGCTTTTGCAGGAGGTTTCAAAGCCTGCCTTGGTCATAAAGCTTGTGCTCTGCAATCCCAGGTTTCTGAATATCATCCCTGCACCAGATCCCCCCCACTAACCTGGTGACAGTAGTGGGGGGTCAGTCCACCTTTGTATTGGCCAGTTCTCTACCAGTGTCAGAAACGCCATTCATGGCTCATAGCTTTTTGTTGGTTTTGTTTGTTTTTAAACCACATCACGTGTTTCAGGATGCTTCTGGTTGAAGTAATAGAAAGCCAGTTTCAAGTTAGCTTCAGCAATAGGGAAACATATTGGTTTGTATAAATTGGCACCCAGAGATAGACTGATTCCGTGTTGATTCATCTGGCAGTTCAGCAATGGGATCAAGGACTCAGGTTGTTTGCATGTCTGCTCTGCTTCCACATAGACAACTTTATTCTATGATTCGTTAGCCTTCTGGGCACAGGGTGGCTGCTGGAAGTGGGTGGGTTCACATGCCTCCTCTTTCACATCTAGTGTCAGATAGATCCTGGCTTCCCATTGCTGCTTGCAAGTGTAAGGAAGTATTTTCCCAGAAGCCTCCAGTAGTCCTGTCTTTGTATCTCCTTAGACAGACTTATTTCATGTCTCCATTCCTGAACCACTTAATAGCTAGAAGGGTGGGATTCCCTTAGATCATGCATGGCTACCTTTTGAGCTGAGCTCAAATCCCCAAGCCACAGACAGCTGCTTACTAGGGGCGGAGCTGAATGACTGCAACGTCAACAAGGTACGTTACACGAAGACTCAGAGCCACCAGTGTTTTCTGTATGTGTCTTCTTATCCATCCTCCCAGGCAAGATTTTGGGCTAATGAATAGTTTGATATGCAGGGCTACAAAATGAATTGCCTAAAATTAGTAGGAGCCAGGTGGTAGACAATCTAAAAACATCAAAACATGCTCAGCCTCATTAGCAATCAGGGAGATGTAAATTAGGATCACAGTGACATACTATTATACTCCCACTAAACTGGCAAAAATTAAGAAGTCTGAGAATATGAAGTGTTGGCGATGATGCACATGGGGAAACAGGACCTCTCATGTACTGCTGGTGGGAGTGTCATCTGGTACCATCATCACTTTGGGAGAAAAGTTTGTACTATCTTGTAAAGTGGAATATGCATATACCCTTTGACTTAACAAAGGTAAATACACATTTATAGGTATACATACTAGGAAAAATTTTGCAATTTCTCCAAGAGACACGTTTGAGAATGTTCGTTATAATACTGCTCATAATAGCAAAAAAATTGAAAACAATCTAAAAGTCACAGAACTGGAGAACAAATAAATGCCCTGTGGCATATTCTCACAAAAGACTATTATGCAGCAGTGGAAAATGAAGAAACTACAGCTGCATGCAGCAACATGGATGTATCTTAAAAACTTAGTATTTAATTTAAGAAAGCAGGTTGCCCAAAACTACCTACAGTGAAATACCATGTTTATAAAATTCAAAAGCAAGCAGATTTAAGCAATATATTGTTAGGATACATCTGCATGTGGTAAAACTATATTTAAAAGCAAGAGAAGGATAGTTGGGAAGGTGGGGTCCAGGAAGAGCATCAGGTTATCTCCAATGGCATTGATAATGAGATCTAATCTTTAGTCTGGTGGTAGAAACTGGGGTGTTTTATTTGGGGCTTCATGACTTTGTTTCGATCCATCTATCTATATTTCTACATGTCAAATATTACATAATACTTTTCAAAGTATATAGGCTCCTGAGCTCTTAAGCAAACGTGATTTGTTGCAGTAGAGTGACAAAGTAACATGATTCTTGTAAGAGGAAACCATGTCTGATGAATCATGTGGTTGGGGAGAAACAGCAGCTGTCATCTGTTTAGGCCTTGGAAAAAGCCTTTGGTTAAAGACTAGCATAAGTTAAGATATACAAAGACTATCTATCTTGAGTTATTAAACCCTGACATCATTGTGGGTTGGGGAAATGTTTCCTCACAGATAGGGAGGCAGGGATCAGAAGTAAAAAATAAGTAAATAAAAGCATTTTTAAAAAAGAGGAGTAAACGAGCCTTCCTCTAGAAGCGTAAGCTTTTCATTTCTGTGGCAGCCAGTCAATATTTGCTGTATAGGATATTTTTAGTGAATGATTTGGGAGAGCAATGCACAGGCAAGAGAATCCCGTGTTTAGAGGGTGCGCTGAGTGCAGCCTGGCGAACCCCTGAGCAGGTGAGCTTTAAGCTCAAGAGCAGGGCCTGTTTGGCTCAGAAATAGGGCAGGTGAGCGTTAGTGTAGCTGGCACACCTGGATATGGTTTCCACGTCTTGTTCAGTTCCCCCCAGGCATTGATGCTTGGTGGGAAAACACTGTCGCTTCATCTGCCAACTTAGCCTCTCATAGAATATTCTATCCTAGACTCTCTCAATGGTTAAATAACAAGTTCTGTGTCTCATGAAGGTGGGCCTTCTGATGTCATTCAGCACAATCTTTCCACGTCCCTCTAGAAACTTTCCATGTCTCACTCAACGTAAAGTCTAGACTGAGCCCGTGTTCAAGTCACTGTCTAACCACAAGTGACTACATTGGACAAGTGTGATTTTGTCAGCCTCTCTCTCAATGTTCCCTTGAGTAAAAGAAAAGGGTTGAACTAGATGATTTCCTTTTTTAAAAAAAAACGGGAGAAGAATCAAAGTTTAATAACGTGTATACATGGAAAGACCCAGAAAAACTGAGAAACTCCTGAACTAGATGAGTTCTGAGGCCACTTTGAAATCCAAGCTTCTGTGACTCTGGGAATCTCTTTGTCAAGGGACACGTGTCCCACGCCACCTCTCCCAGGGTCAGTACAAGGCTAACCTTACTTGTCCTGTCACTGCCATTTGTGCTTCAGATGACACAGACCTCTGTAAGTCCCCGCGAACATTATTTCTCATTCATTTTAGTCATATTCCAGGTACTTCTCCCTGCACCACGCAATGACAGTAAACTTAGCAATGACAACTAGACCTTTCCAGAGTCCTTCCAGAGTATTTTAGATATAGAACTTAGATGAGGTGTGAAAAAGCCCATCAATTTTAGTGAGTCTTCATGTGCTCAATTATGCAAAACTTATCAATAGATGAGCTTTATTCGGGTCCAGGGGAAATGTCAGTGTGCACCATCGTCAGTCGCCAAAGGAAAACAACCTGTCTGGATATCGGGTAGTAGATACCACTGTGCTTCCACAAAGCTCCCCAAACATATGTGTCTGTAGACCCAGAGGGAATGAGGCCCTTGAGAAGTGGTACTAGGACAGTAGAGGTCTGGTTTGCCCTGAGCTTCCTGCTCTTAAAAGGTTCTCAATCCTCAGTGTCCGAAGCCCTGCAGGCTTGAGAGGCATGGTTACACACACGGTGCGTGTTGGTTTTCTGGTGAGCTGTCTTCCCTCACCCACATGTTACTTAACCCCTCAGCACTTGACAGCGTGGCCTCTTCCTGAGCTCCCTCCTCCTGGCTTCATGCTGCTGCTGTTCCCTTGGATTCTCCTCCTCCTTCCCGACTACTCTTTCATGGTTGCTTTTCTTTCTTGGCTTGTTTGCTGTTTTCGGGGCTCTGCCACTGGCCTGCTCTGCGGTCTACAAAAGGAGAAGCACGTGCAGACTCAGATGGGTGTTGCAGGAAGCAGAGGGTCACGGGGGACGATGTGCCTGTGCCGACAGCAGTGGGCACGGCACATGCGTCACGTCCACCGTGTGACCCAGCGCCCTGTCCGGCAGCCGTGCTCAACGTGGGCCAGATACAGCCCCCAGGCCCCCAGTTTCCACGAGTGTCTCGCTTCCTCGGAAACCACTGGCACTTCAGTAGTTTCAGCTTTATGCGTGCTGCCTATGTTTTTGCCATTTCCTTTCAAATTTTTTTCTTCTTTTAGTATTAAAAAATGAACGCTATAAATGATAAAAAAAATTAATCAACATTGACCTTTGTGGTCAAATCATGGAAAGTAACTATCCCCAACTCCACGCTCACCAACTCCAGGCTTCACCTCAGAGCCGAGGCCTCTTACCTCTTTTAATACAGTGTTGTCTAAATTTGCTTCTAAGATTCAGATCACACCGTGGGGCAAAATGGCCTGGATTACTCACCTCACATTTCTACCTGGATGGTGGTTCCATTTACTGCTGGGGTCAGATGGAATTTTAAGGTGTAAAGCAAGAAGAGGAGGCACCCTGGGCCAGATATTTCTCTCTTAATATATTTGCTTCCTGGTGTCATTTTCTAGAAAACATAGCTAGTCTTTCTGCTTGGAGTGGAGTGGAATTAGTGGTTAACGAGTAGAGAAGAAGAAAAATTGTATATAATAGTACCTCCACTTGCAAATATTGTAAATGTCCTGCAGATTTAGTTTCCATGTTTGTTTACTGCATGGGTTGAGTGCCCTTATTTCTTTACGTGTTGTGAATTTCTAAAGGACCCATGTATGTGTGTTTAGTGCAGCAACTAGAACAATGTCAGAAACAAATGGTATTTTAATAATGCCTATGTGGTTGATCATATTCATGAAAACTGGTAGAGAAGGTGTCGGTTGTACCTGTTAGTGGTCTTGATTTCTTAGACACAGATACACAGACAACATGCTCTAGGTGGGGAGGCAATGAACTAGAATGTTTCAAAGGTAATAATAACCTACATTGAGGAAGACAGTGACGAGCGCTACATTAAGTACATTATTCGTGTTGAGTAATACACAGTTCCCTCCGGCACAGGTCCGATTATTATCTTCATTTTATTCTTTTTTAATTTTTAATTTATTTTTAATTTATTTATTTTTTTTGCGGTATGCGGGCCTCTCACTGTTGTGGCCTCTCCCGTTGCGGAGCACAGGCTCCAGACGCGCAGGCTCAGCAGCCATGGCTCACGGGCCCAGCCGCTCCGCGGCATGTGGGATCTTCCCGGACCAGGGCATGAACCCATGTCCCCTGCATCGGCAGGCAGACTCTCAACCACTGCGCCACCAGGGAAGCCCTATTATCTTCATTTTAGAGTTGAGGAAACTCAAGCAGATGGAAGTTAGGTAACTTGAAGTCACGTAGCAAGTAAGCATGGAGCCAGGACTTTAACACAGTTACCCTGATGCAGGGTCCATGCCCCTGGCCACCCAGCCACCAGTGGGCTCCCTGCCACACTAACTTGCCCACCAGAGAGCCCCTCCTTAGCTCGGGGCCGCATATCCCTGTGGAGTATCGGCAGCTCCGTTCTGGATTTGGCCATTTCCTTGAGATTTTTACAGTTCACCTTGGCTTGACATTTCTGCACCACGCAGAACACAGTCTGTGGTTCAAAACACATTCAGACACACACCATGGGCTGATTTTGGGAAAGAGAGCAATAATAAATAAATTGCTTATTTTGAAGTGGATGAATTTGTTGGAACAGACCAAAATATATCTTTCAGCATGTGTATTTTCTAATTTCTGTGCTCATCAGAATATAGGATTCAACTACACTAAATATTCTTTTTTTTTTGCGGTACACAGGCCTCTCACTGCTGTGGCCTCTCCCGTTGCGGAGCACAGGCTCCGGACGCGCAGGCTCAGCGGCCATGGCTCACGGGCCCAGCCGCTCCACGGCATGTGGGATCTTCCCGGACCGGGGCACGAACCCGTGTCCCCTGCATCGGCTGGCAGACTCTCAACCTCTGTGCCACCAGGGAAGCCCAACACTAAATATCCTTAAAGCATCCTTACCGTCATTATTGAGGAGTTACATATTTTACAGTTAAATATTTCTCCTCACCTCAGGAAATGCCTGCGTTTCTGCCCTTGTATACAATTAGTATTTCATTGTCAATGACAAAGAGTTCAAAAGAACCCAGAAAAGAAACAAAATCCTAGTATTTGGCACATTGACCAAGGCATGTGTATAACTGTCATATCAGTATTCCAAAATAAAGCTTATCCCAGTACGTCATTAAATAATGTATCCACTTCTAAACAAGGCATAGTGGATGCTGTTATTTTTAAGGAGATTCCTGAGCCGAGGACACCAGGAGAGATGGCCCAGCTTGTTTGTTACATCTTGCTGTCAAGCACAGATTGCTCTTAATAGCTTACTGTTCTCTGTAAGATGAAAACAAACGGACTGTTCAGCACAATTCTCCTTCTCTTGGTGTCATTGGCTTCCATAAATGTGCACTAAAATCTCAGGAACTGCCTATAGAAAAGATGTTTCACAGCTGCCAGTGAAGCCAGTGTCAGTCACTTAAAGAGTCAGGGTCAGATCTGACGGTAACTCAGCCATTTCTGAACATTCACACCATTACTTTAACTGTTATTGCTCCCAGTTACCATCTGTGTCCCATTTGAGATTCTGTCAGTGGAAACAGACTCACGGCTCTTTTTGCCTTTTGCTGTTTATTATTTACACTGTACGGGGCACCTCACTAAATGTCATACATATTTACTTCATCCAATCTTCATTATTACTATTATAGCATTATAGTATTTGTATATTATATACTATGTTATCATTATATATGAATGTTATTGCTTTTGTTTCACAAGTTAAGAAACTGAGGTTCAGAGAATTTAGGTAACTTGCCTGAGTCACACAGCTAGTGACGGAACCAGAGCTCAGAATCCAGGTCTTTTATAACCCGAAGATGAGGCTCCTTACCATCCATCATGCGCCTGGAAGAGAACTTAGAGGCATGGATTTCCAGCCCTTCCTTTTATGGACGAGCAGTCGTGGCTCAGAGAAGAGTGGCATGGCCAAGTTCTCACTCGTGTCGGAGGTCTCAGACCCCCATGCTCTTCCCACTGTGACACTTGACGTCACAGCCCTTGCCCTTTCTCTGACAGTGGCTGATCACTCACATCAGTCTTCCCGAATGAATCTGCCTCGCCAGAATTGGCTCTGTCTATAGGAACAAAATGAGTTGAGTTTTCATTAGCAAGTGTGAGAAATGTAGATTCAGAGGTTAAAAGACGGCTGGGATGTTACATATTGAAGGCGAGCGGGTACGAATGGATTCTGGGCTGTCCAGTTCCTTTGGAAATAAGCACACAAGCAAGCTCGTGGCTGTTAGGCCGGCACTGACTGCCGCTGCCCTGCCCTCTTGGGGTCCAGGATGGAGTCGCTGCCCCTGTGCAGGGGGGTCCCGCCTGCCGTCCCCTCTGTAGGGATTTCCATCTCCGTGGTCAGAAGGCTGTCAGGGTGTAACCCTCCTCTTGCCACGCCCCTGGTCACTTTCACCTGTGCTCACGGTCAGCTGTGCAAAGAGCAGACCCCGGATGCCCCCCTGTGGCTGCCATGGCTTTGGGCTTCCTGTAGAGGGGCAGGGACGGAGGGCTCTGCTTTAGGGGACAGTACAGCAAAAAATATCCTCAGGTGAGATTGTTGTTGTTTAATATTCGGATCTCACCGAGAAGTCGGACTAGACAGGGTGCCCGGGATTCCCAATGTAGGACTTAGTTTCTCTGTTTATTAGTGGGCATCGGGACAGAGAGGAGTGATTTATGACAAATGCCACACAACTTGAAGGAACCCCTGAGGCAAGGGACAGATCCCTGACTCTGGCTGTTTGGGCCCTGAAGCCTCTTAACCACTAAAGTCTCGCTGACCTTGACCTTGGGAAGGTTGACCAGCCTCTGTTCCCTCAGGGCAGTGGGGAGTGGCCACCTATGATACAGGCACAGAAAACACACCTTGAGTAACCAGTTCCAAGAGGATGGGAGTGTCTGGGGCCGGGCCTCAGGGGAGCCGCGCTTTGGTGGCATCTCCATCGTCCAAGGTCTGGATCTTGACCCGGCAGGTCCGGGAGCTCCATTTTGTCATTGTTTTCAGAAGTGTTTGCATCAGGAGCCTCTCAGGTGTCTGTGGTATCAAAAGGATGACAATCGATTTAGTGTGGCCATTTTCTTTTCTTTATTTATTTTTTAGAAGATGTTGGGAGTAGGAGATTATTAATTAATTTATTTATTTTTCCTGTGTTGGGTCTTCGTTTCTGTGCGAGGGCTTTCTCTAGTTGCGGCGAGCGGGGGCCACTCTTCATCGCCATGCGCGGGCCTCTCACTGTCGCGGCCTCTCCTGTTGTGGAGCACAGGCTCCAGATGCGCAGGCTCAGTAGTTGTGGCTCACGGGCCTAATTGCTCCGCGGTATGTGGGATCCGCCCAGACCAGGGCTCGAACCCGTGTCCCCTGCATTGGCAGGCAGATTCTCAACCAATGCGCCACCAGGGAAGCCCAGTGCGGCCATTTTATAGTGACAGAATATTTTCACCTCTCCAGCGTGTGCCAGGCTGGGGACATTGAATGCAGTGTTGGAAGGTGGTGGGCAAGTGGGTGATGAGAGCGAGGGGAGAGATGACCTTATATGACACGTCGTCCGAGAATGGCGAGACCTGATGACCCCCTCCATTGAGCATATCTCTACTGACCAGAATATTCCTGCCCTCCTGATGGACAGTGAGGGACAAACACTGCAAACTTGGTCTCCAAATCTTTTTCACTGTTTTCTGAGCAGAGCCAGGGTAACTGATAGCACTCTCCCTGGCATGATTATAATCACAGTTAGGCCTTCTTTTCTGAGCTTGTGCCAGATCATGCACGATGAACGGGGAACATCCCAGGCTTCTGTAGCGGCACATTTTCAGTCTCTCGTGTTCCTTCCAAAGCTGCCTACTATATGCACTGACTGCAAATATGAGTATATGTGTACGTATATTAAGTAAACATTTTATTGATATATAATATACATATAGAAAAGTGTACAGATTATGAGTACAGCTCAGTAAGAGTTATTGGCGTCATAGAACCAGCAGTCAGAGCAAGAAAGAGAACACTGTCAGCACCCCACGAGTCCTCTTCATGTCCCCCTAAGCCTCTGCCTTCTCAGGAGGAACTGCTATCCTCCCCTCTAATAAATCATAGGCTTAATTTTGATTGTTTTTGAGCTTTATATAAATGAAACTCACAGTGTACTCTTTTTGCTCAACATTATATTTGTAAGATATGTGTGCGTTGTTGGAATTAGTACATTGATATCATTGCTGTATAATATTCATTATAGTAATAATTTATGAATACATCCTACTATTGATGTGCTTAGAGTGTTGCTATGAACATCTTGTATATGTCTTTGGGGAAAAGCAACTATATTTTGAATCTATCTAAGTTTGCTCTTAAAGTAATTTTGTCTCAGAGTTCTGGGAGTGTGTTCCTGTCACCCCCAGGGACAGGCTACAGGACCTCAAGTGCCCTTTCTCAGTGCTCTTACTGCCATACCAAGGTGCCATTTGTGGACCCGGCCGATCTTTTCCTGACAGACGGTCCCCAACCTGTTTGGCACCAGGGACCGGTTTCGTGGAAGACAGTTTTTCTGGGGGGGGGGGTTGGTTCAGGTGGTCACGCGAGTGATGGGGAGCGGCAGACGAAGCTTCGCTCGCTTGTCCACTTGCTGCTCCCCTCCTGCTGTGCGGCCCGGTTCTTAACAGGCTGTGGACCGGTAGCGGTCCGCGGCCCAGGGGTTGGGGACCCCTGTACCAAGTAATCTATAATTATTTGTTGAATGAATGTTTTGATGAGGGAATGGGACCTAAAATATCGGGCTGCAATGAAAAATAAAAATTAAGGCTGCTAATTTCTGTTTTACTATGGCCACATCCCACCACGCTAGAGGAATTGTGCAAGGAAGGCTGAATCAAGAAGAAAGAAGATCAGGTTTGAGGTGCAGCAAAGCCAGAGAATTGAAAGGCTAGCAGATGCGGAGGCTCTATGGGCCTTCCTGGGAGTGTGTGAGTCACCAGACACAGGGAGATGCATCGAGTTAATAAATATCCAAACCACTGCAGGTGCAACCGTCGTCTTCCAGAAGAAACCTGCCCCCACGCACCCATCCCATCTGCCGGACACGGACACTACAGCATGGTGGCGTCTGGGGAGGGAAGGAGACAGCAAGGTCTCTTTTATTTTTCCTTTCTGAAAGCTGCCGCAACGTCGTGAGGGTGAGTTCTGAGAGTCCCGGGCGGAGGGCAAAGGGGTTCTTTGCACCCAGGAAGCAGGCATCCCTGGGCATCTGGCAGTGGCACTGAAGTGAACGTGGGGTGCAGGCCAGGGCTTCTTGGCACCTTTGTTGCCTCGATCACTATGTCACTGAGCCCTTCCTCAGGAAATCGTGAGCCGAGAACAGTTCCCCAAAAACGGGGAACTGTTTTTCCTAGTGGGACTGGCTGCTTTCTAGGCAGTGTGATGGGGGAGGGCTGTACCCCAAAGAGCCATCTCCCCTAAAGTACCCCCCAAGCAGTCACCCACACAGTGCGTCTTGAAACTCTGTCACCTACACCCAAAGCAGTGACCTCTGAGCCTGAGGAAATCAGCCAGGCTCAGCCCTGAACGAAGGGTCCATTGGGAGGTACCTGCCCTATTCACACTGCAGCCCTCATCCGCAGAGCCGCTTACCATCTCAGCACTTACTGCATTTCAGAAGGAGTGCTGTCATTTGCTTTTCCTTTTTTATTTTTCAAGAAGATAATGTCATCACCTAGAGAGGATAGATTTTTTTTGAAGTGCTGCTGTAGGCAATGCCTGTGTTCGTCATCAAAGCCCCCATACTGGCCACGGCTTGAGCTGGCAACGGACAACAAACCGATCAGTAGGAAAAGTCATCACCTGTGGACAGCTTGAAAAGGTGTCTGTGTGTGCACGTGTGTGTGTGTGCACGCGCACACACCCTAGCGCTCATGGATGCGGACCCACCCTCTGCAGGAGGCTGGGGGGAGGCAGGGGTCAGTGACCTTGTTGGCTTCTGTACACACAGCAGGCCACTTGCAGCTTTGTTTATTTTCCTGGAGTTTGAGGTTCCCTTGCCTGCGTGGGAGTCCTGCTAGAACAAAGACCACCCACCTGCCATTGCTTTTCTTTCCCTTTTTAATCTCACCGCAGCGGGGAGTCTTGTCCTGCTTCAGTGTAAAGAACTGGCTCCTGCTGGATCTTCCTTGAGCCAAGTTGATGGGTTTGCCACTAGTAGTTACATTTGGGATTCAAGCAAGTGGTACCTAAGGGTGGTCAATTATGGGCCCCGTGTGTGGCCGTCCAGCTCCTCCGGGCAGCTGGGGGGCATGTCACAACCAACCTAAGCCAAGGTGGTGCCGGGCTCCGTGCTTGTAGAGTAAAGGCTGGAAAGCTGTGATGAGGAATGAGTTACAATTCACAGAAGACATAAAGGGGATGAAATACCCGCCAGTTGCTTCTGTGTGTAAGTCACATCAGAGCCCCTGGCCCACGGCTGACACAGCCCTGTTCCCAGACCATTCCCAGTCCCGAAACCTTGCCCGTTCTCAGTCTTTTCCAACATGGCTGCTTTGGTTTTTAGACTCCATCTCAAAATGCATCTCCTGGAACCTGGATTTAAGCAGAGAGCCCTTGCGTTTGTGGGCCCCCCTCCTGCTCCCCGCCTCCTGGTCTCAGTGATGATTTCCACTGTGAATTCATCACAGTGCTCTGAGGTCAGCACAGTGTTTCCACTGTGGTTTGGGGCCCTCCCCTTCCCCGGTCGGGGGGGACACACAGAGCAAGAGGAGGGCTGCAAGCCGCCCAGCAGCCGGTATGAGCAGGTCTGTTCAGGTGATGGGCACCTACCTGAGCATCACTCCTGCTGTTCCCTGTTGCGGCCTCCAGCACCCAGCATCTCCCCTGTGTTGACTAGTGTTGTGTTGGCTGACTCACCACGAACCTGCTCTGCTAGGCAACAGGAGCTGGCAACATCTCAGACACAGGGTGGAGGCAGACTTGTTGTTCTCCCTGCAGTGTGGGAAAGTAGCAGCTAAGTTTCAGTTCTATTTTCTATATTGTATTTTTCCATTCCTGATATTAAAACTGTGATAATGTCTTTACTTCAAGCTAGAAGCAAAGAGACAAATTTTGCTTTGAAACAATCGTAGGAAACAATATCTGATTTTAATAAACACCAAGGCAAGTAGGACTTTGCAAGGAAAAAAAGTGGGACTTTGCTTATTTGAGTCCTTATCTTAAGATGCTCAGTAAGTATGTGCTGAGCAGCTTTTATCTGCTTGTCCAGAGGGATGAGCTCATGGGGAAGAGATAATTTTTTTTTTTTTTTGCGGTACACGGGCCTCTCACTGTTGAGGCCTCTCCTGTTGCGGAGCACAGGCTCCGGACGCACAGGCTCCGCGGCCATGGCTCACGGGCCCAGCCGCTCCGCGGCATATGGGATCTTCCCGGACCGGGGCACAAACCCGTGTCCCCTGCATCGGCAGGCGGACTCTCAACCACTGCGCCACCAGGGAAGCCTGATAATTTTCTCAAAGGCACTTTCTTTGTTGTTCTAGAGTTATTAATTGCCTTACATCGATTCTGTAGATGACTTAAACTGATCGAGTGAAGGTGCAGGACCTTCCGTGTCCCAGGTGACCAGCAGGTGAAGCCCTCGGAGCCAGGACACATGGGTTCTGGTCTCAGCTCTGGTCCCTGGGAGCCGTGTGGTCCGGGGAAGGCCCTTCTCTCAGATCTTTCTCTGTAAAAGGAAAGGATTCAGCTGTTTGATCGATCAGACTGACGTCTACAGGGTGCCCAGTTGAACATGTCGCTTTGCTAGGTCCTGGGGATGAAAAACTAACCAACTGGTCCCTGCCCCCAGGGAACTCACAGAGTCCTGATGAGAAAGGGGAATGAGAAAATCAGCAGCTACAGTGCAGTGGGGATGTTGATGGCCCGGGGTGGGCACTAAGGAGCTGGGAGTGTCGCTTAGGAAAGACTTCTTGGAGTGGGTGACATTTCAGCTGAGGTGAAGGGAGGGGCATTTGCAGAACAAGGTCGCTTTGGATCTGAAAGGTTGAGTCTGATTGAGGTGTCGGGTTTCCAGGGTTCCATCCCAGCCTTGTCCTGGTCTGGATAACACAAGTACTTAAAAGGGGACAGTAGTGTAACATAGTTGACAGTTCACTTCCTGCCAACCTTGAAATGATAACGGTTCTTGATAATTGTTTGAATTTAGAGGGATTTGGATTTTTGCACATCAAATGAAGCTTTATTAACACCTTTATAATCATACACCTTTCAAATTCACATCAATTTAAATCCACATAACATGTACCTGCACTCTGTTTACCAGTATGTAAGTGAATTGGAGAAGAAGGGAAAGACAAAATGTACATGCAGATGTCTATTTGAAGCCACAGAATATTCGAATTCAAGGGCTCACGGTGGGGGACAGTCAGTCCAACTTCATTTACAGATGAACAAGTGGACACCCAGGGAGGTAGAATCAAGATCCCACACAGTGAGTCGTATCTTTTTCATTTTGCTTCATGGCTTGGAGTCAGGCATTTTAGCAAAGTTTGAAGTCATAGTAATCCAGTGCTGTGCCCATCCCGGAGCATAGGCTCAGGAAATTCTGGAGAGAAGCCTTGGGTAAGGGACTCCTGTGGTTTCCACTCTGAACCTTACTTTTAGAGCAGGAGGCGTCTTAGGTGTGAGAAAAGCCTACTCTGGTTCCTGGAATGACAGGGTAAGGAAGGTGCTGACCTGAAATCCCTGGTTGGGCCGTTGGCTTCTCTGCCACAGGTCTCCCCTACTGGGAGCCGGGAGAGCTGTCATTCCTCCATTGGTGACTGACGGATCAACGCTCCCAATCCATAGCAAGGAATGCTTTGCTTTAGAAACTCGAAGGCCACATCATAAAGGGGAAACATTTGAGATGGTTGCATTAACCTAATTAACCTGAAAATTCTAGACTATGTAACAAATTGTATTTTTTTTTAAAGTCACAAAGCTGGGCTGCACAAAGATACCCATCTGTGACATGAGTTGGTCCTGGATTTGCCCTTTTCACTTACTACCTAGATGACCTTTGACAGTTTGCTTAGGGACTGTTTCGTCACTGATCACAACACCTACTCATAGGATTGTTGTGAAAATTAAGTGCAGTCTTTGTTTCAGGTCCCTGGACCTATTCATTAAAAATATTAGATCTTGCCTTTATAAAAACAAATATTTTGTCAAAAGCCAAACAGATAAAATGGCTTTAACAACTAAAAATAAGAAATTCTACCATCAGATAATTAGCGTTTAGACTTGATGCCTAATCTCAAATTAAATTCAGATGTTAGTGAGAAACTGGTAAATCTGTTCACAAACAGGAATAGATTTGACACCGTGTCACTGGTTTTCACATCAGCTCTTTCATTACGTGTGAGGGGTGTGATCTTGTTTGGGGCCCTGTTGCGTTGTTTTCTTCTGCTTCTGTGATCTTAGAGAAATAACGAACATAGGAAATATCGGCTTAGAAAAGGAAGTTCAGTAGTCTGATTGTTTTTGTTATTGTTGTTGTTGCGGTACGCGGGCCTCTCACTGTTGTGGCCTCTCCTGCTGCGGAGCACAGGCTCCGGACGCGCAGGCTCAGCGGCCATGGCTCACGGGCCCAGCCGCTCCGCGGCATGTGGGATCTTCCCGGACCGGGGCATGAACCCGTGTCCCCTGCATCAGCAGGTGGACTCTCAACCACTGAGCCACCAGGGAAGCCCCAGTAGTCTAATTTTTGATGGTATGCATTTTGAGGAAATTATTTCTTTTCTGCTTTCACAAGGCTACCAAAAGCATTAAAAAATTTTTTTTTATTATTTAAAAAGTAATTTAAAAGTAATTTTTAAATGGTTTTTTAGAAGCCTACTCACTGTAATATTTTTTTCTTCTCTTTCTTTCCCTCCACCATCCTCCCACCCCCTTCCTTCTTGCCACACAGAAAAGGTTTAAAAGAGAAGAGGCCTTAAACTGTCAGGCTCTGGGCACTGATTTCCATGCTGTTTTCTAAAAAGCCTGCATGGCCGACCACACTGCCACGCAGGAGGGAGGACACCACCCCCATGACCCACCCTGAAGCCTTAGGGGCATTTGTCATTGTAAATCTACAAGCGGTATTTTTATTTCCCTTTCTTTGATTGCTAGGGAGGTTGATGGCCATTTTAATTTCTCCTTCTGAGTTAAGGCCCTTTCCTGCCCTTTGGCGGGCATCTGCTTTGTTGCTTTACGGTTTATGGACTTTGAGATGTGTGATCCAAAAATGCCCTTCTCAGCCCCCCTCCGCCATCATCAGGGCATTAATGGAACCCCCCTGGACTTTGGCCTGTGGTGTGCTCTTATCTTCAGCCTTTGTTGCTATTGACGTTTTGTCCTTTCTGTGTCATCATGAGGGTTCTGGTGGGAGGCTGGGCGGAGGGGTATCAGACTTGTGTAGTCAGCCGCCGGGCAAGCCCCACCACAAAGACTCTTGACTTCTTTTTTTTTCTTCTTCTTCTTTTCTTTTATGCCACTCACAAGAATCTCAAACCACCGGGGCATAAAAGTTGGCATTGCCTGATTCCAGAAAGACTATTCTTTTAAAAAACAAAGATTCACTGGTAAATGTTTCTCTCTTACTTTTTGGTACAAAAGATGGAAATATTTTCTTAGGAAATAAAAAGAGGGGAGGAAATGAGATGTTTGGTGGTATCTAGCACAGGATTAAAGAACTACTGTGGGTAAATAAAGAGATTTAAGAGTATCTGTAGGAAATGCCACAATGGTTTATTGGTTTTCACTCTATTATTAACTTCACTTCTATTCGCAGTCTTTTAATAGGTAGCAGTTTTTTGCTCCCTAAAGGTCTTTTCTGTGGCATATGGTTGTGCATAAACGTGTTTTCTCTTTCCATATTAGTTCCTCATATGTATCTTTTTTTTACATATTAAGAAGTCAAATTTTCTTGGTCGTTGTTTCTGTAAAATTCTCATATCTCCTTGAGCACAGCCATTAGACCATGGAGAGGTAACTGAAACTTCAGTTAACTAATGACAGAACCCAAATGAATAATTTATAAGTTTTCCTTACAGCTGGAAGAATCCCTGTATACCATTTGGCTAGTCAGAGGAAATCACAGGTAGAAAGGATGTTCAGGATTTATTTCATTCACTGATTCTGCTCGCTCACTGTAAGAAGAATATTCCATTGTATTTGGGATATGTCGTTTCCAAATCTAGTTTGTGCCTGATAGAGCCATGTGTGTTAGTGAGCTATTGCTGTGTAACAAATTACCCCAGGATGTAGTAGCTTAAAACAACAAACATTCATGACGTACAGTTTCTGGGTCAGAAATCCAGAGCAGCTTAGCTGTGTCCTCTGGCTCAGGGTTCCCACAGGGTTAAATCATGATGGGGCTGGGACTCCTGTCATCTTAATGCTTGCCTGGGGGAGTGTCTGCTTCTAGGCTCACTCATGTGCCTGTTGGCCAGTGGCCACCCTCATGAGCTTAGCCCCATGAGCCTCACCGTGGGACAGCTCACAGCATGATATCAGGCCTCCCTCAGAGAGAGCAGCAAGAGACAGTGAGCAAGGGGGAAGTTGCAACCTTGTAACCTCATCTTGGAAGTGATGCCCCATCACATCTGTTATTTTCTAGAAGTCTCTAGGGCCACCCCCACTCAACGGGAGTGTGAATTCCAGGAGGCAGGGATCAGTGGAGTCATCCAAGAGGCTACTTACCCTGCTGTATACGGACTTCTTTCCATGGAGTTTCAATTATAACGATTCTGGGCATCAGAAGGCGTGAACATATTGCCCCTTTCAGTCCCACCACTGTTTAGTGGCTGTGGGGAATGGAGTTTCCTGCCCGCTAAACCCACAGGGCAGGTGACTGGTTTCAAGCTGCTCCCCCTTTCCCCACACACTTCTCTCTCTCACAGACTTCTCGCAAATTGGCCCACTCACCCCCTCTTCCAGTGGCTACCCGTCGCTTTTCTGCTTGAATTCCTCTCTGAGCTTGGAAGCCTAGCTTCTTCCCAGCCTCACTGGCCTCTGAAGCAAATATACAGCTCTCAGAGGCTTTTACTGTAAACTGCTGGGAAGCCAGCTGGACTAAACCAAAATGAGGAACAGCAGGGAAGTGTGGAAAATTACCAGAAACCCACCCAAGTGCAAGACGAGCTCTCACAGGAGGAAGGGGATAATACTTAGGGAGGATCTAATGGAAACCCAGAGGCTCTGCTCAATGTCTTCCACACAGTAACTCATCAGCTCTCAAACCAAAACTGCAGCGGGGCTGTCATCACCTATAATTTACATTATTCTAGTTTAACCCCGTGGGGAAACGAAGGCTCAGGAGAATAAGTCACTCTGTCAAGCTGACAGAATTGCTGCCAGATTGCGGATCAGAAGCCAGTGAGTCTGTTTCCAGGCCCCAGGCGTTCCCACAACACCGTGAAACTTTTCCTGGTGGCCCTCTGGACTCGCCCCCTCGTTCTGGTGTGGAAGTGGATCAGGTTCTTGTCTTAACTGTCAGTTGACCCGGTCTCACCAAGGAGAAGTTCTCAGACTCCAGGCAAGGCTGGGGATGGGATGGTGCTCTCCTCAGTTTCTTCCAGAACTTTCTTCACATGCTCAGGTTTGCCTTAGGCTCTTTTTCTTCGTCACACAAGTCGTTTCAGCATTTCGGCGTCTTGCGCACCCTCAGGCTTATGGATGAGGAAGGGGCTTCACTCCCACCCTATACTTCAGGACCGTGCGAACCCACCTTTGGTTGGACCCATGAGTGTGCACCAAGGCTTCGCTGGGGAGGCTGGTTCCACTCCTAAGACCTACAGGCAGAGCTGATGGCCCAGTTATTCAACAACTGCTGGAGGCCTCCGACCTGGCAGACGTGAGCTTCATTTGCTGGACGTGGAGAGGCCCCCGGCGCGTGCAGGAGGGGCTCGGGCAGTGAGCGGAGGCTGGGGACCCTGAGGCTCCCGGACAGCATCTTCAGCACTCCTGTACGGGTAGATGGGTGCACGCCTACCTCCCTCCGTAACAGGAGCTTTGGGGGTCACCAACCCCTTGGAGAATCCACGCCTCTTCTCCCTGCAGACTGTGAAGCCCATAAGCTCCGGGTGAAGACGTGGCCTGAGTAAGGCTCGGCCTCTTCTGCCGTGCTGAAGCCTCGGCTGAGAGCCGGTCGCCGTCACCGGGGCTGCTGCCTGGGCGTCGCCACCTCTTCCTAGACCAGCGGCCCCTCCTGCTTCCTCTGAAGGAGGGGCTGAGCTCGCAGCTCGTTTGTGCAACAGCCACCACTGATATTCCTTTGCTCAGTTTCCCTGTTTTCCTAGTTGCAACCCAGACATCCTGTTCAAGAGCACTTCTCTTCAAAAAAAGTGTCTTTGCGGGGCTTCCCTGGTGGCGCAGTGGTTGAGAGTCCGCCTGCTGATGCAGGGGACGCGGGTTCCTGCCCCAGTCCGGGAAGATCCCATATGCCGCGGAGCGGCTGGGCCCGTGAGCCGTGGCCGCTGAGCCTGCGCGTCCGGAGCCTACGCTCCGCAACGGGAGAGGCTACGGCAGTGAGAGGCCCGCGTACCGCCAGGAAAAAAAAAAAAAAAAGTGTCTTTGCAAAGCCTGCTGTTGTATTTAGACAACAGTGCAATCCTTCCATGTGTCCAGCTGCACACATTCCACTCAGGGAAGGAGAGGAGGCAAAAGCCAAACTGACGGAAACTTCTGGTTGAAAAAGTCTTCAAGAAAATGGCCAGAATAAGCATTACAGCTGGGAGATTTTGCCCCTGAGCACGTAGGCACGGCTGGAGCGTTTAGAGCCCTATTTTCCGGGGCTTTGCTTGGTGGGCTCTGCTATCTGACATCATTAAGTCTCACAGGGGCTTAAGGCATGAAGTGATGCCTTTCTGGCAGCCAAGTGACAGCCCTCTCAGGCGGGTGTCTCTGGAAATCTAAAAGACCATCCTCAGAACTTGACAGCTCTTTGGGGCTCTGCTAATTCTACTGACTGTTTAAACCAGCTGGACGGTGTGTGCCACAAGCCCTGGATGAATGAGGAGTCAGTCCCGTGGGAGATGATGCCTTCTGATCCTTCCCCCTCTCCACTGTATCACTGTCTGGCTTCCCGGTTGATTCTCCAGCTTTGCCATCTGCTGGGCAAAATTCAAGGAATGCAGCCACCGTCACTTAATTTATTGTACCTTTCACGATAGTAACATCTTCCAAAAATTCCATCGGAAGAGCCAGGCATGATTTCCTTTGCCTGAATCCCTGCTGGGGAATCTCTCATAAAATATGGTTTTCCCAGATGTGGCTCCACTAGATCGCTTAAGGTTGTTTCCACGATTTTCTGCAGAACTCATGAATGTTTTTCTGCCTTTTGACCTCCTCTTTTTAAAAATTAACTAATAGTCATGTTTGCCACTGGGCAGTCCTCAGGAACCTGTTCTATTTTAAAATGAACTGAACAGATTTTTATCTCAGAAGTGTGCGGCTTAAAAGAAAACAAGAGACAACATGAAAGTTTAACCACAGAAGAATATCGTTGGAAAAGCACAATTCGGTGAGCAGGGTGGCTAAGGCACTAACTGGCCAACAGCAACATGGTATTTTTCTGTTTGTGTTTTTGTTTTTATCCAATGAGTTCTAAGAGTTTCATAAAAAGTGTATCATTGTACTTAGTAGTATCCAGTAAAAATACTCAGACTTCCAGGTGTTACCTGGCACCTGCTGCCTATATTTTTCTGAGGTTCACCTCACCTGCCTGACAGGAGTTCATATCACAGTATGTTCAGTTCCACACTGGCTTCTTGGAAGTGAGGGGCTTTGGACTTTCTGCACCCCACCCTCTTCTCACAGGAAGCAAGTTACTTCTTGAGCATAACTTGGAGGTTTTAGGAAGCTTCTCTTTTTCTATAAATGGAAACTTAGCTTTGGTGTTATATCCATCAGAATCCATGCCCCCCCCGCCCCCTGCCCCCCACCCCGCAATGTTGAAGCAAAACTAACCAGTACTACCTTTGTGTTTTGAAATAACAGGAGTAGTCTTCAGCATTCAGTGTCAAAGCCTGGTTAACAGGGACTCTGGGAATACAAGCTCTGTTCTACATAGAAACTAAGGAGCTGGTTATTTAGCAACTGGAATTGGGAAGCAGAACCCAAAAGAAACGTTCTTGACCTTGGAGCACTAAGGTGTCACTCCCTCATTAGTTTCACTGAAGCTCAGGGAGCGTCCTGAATGGTGTAAGATCCTGTGTGTCCCTGGAGGTGCAGAAACCAAAAGGTGTCCTGTGCCCCTTCCCTTGTGTCCCATACATTAGTGGCCATGCCTCTCCACCCCTCACAGCTTCCCCACCCCGTTCCTTGGACGGGCTCCAGCCCCCGCTCACGGCTGTCAGGATCCTGTGCTTAGCTGTCTCTTTGGCAGGACAGTGAATCGTTTCCCTTCTTGTCCATCTGCTGGCAATCCATCACTGAGAGGTGCCATCACCCACGACTCCAGAGCCTTCATTCACCCCGAACTGGGTGAGGCACCTTCAAGCTAAATCAAGTTCCAGGTTTTCTAGGCATCTTAATTGTATACAGTGAGGGTAACTGAGATCATTATAAAAGGGTAGAATCTTTTTTTTTTTTTGCAGTACGCGGGCCTCTCACTCCTGTGGCCTCTTCCGTCACGGAGCACAGGCTCCTGACGTGCAGGCTCAGCGGCCGTGGCTCACGGGCCCAGCCGCTCGGCGGCATGTGGGATCTTCCTGGACCGGGGCACAAACTCGCGTCCCCTGCATTGGCAGGCGGACTCTCAACCACTGCGCCACCAGGGAAGCCCAAGGGGTAGAATCTTTTTAAACCTGTATTCTACCAAGAAACCGTAGAGGGTGCACATCAGAAATGCAGACCTCACTGGGGTATAATTGAGATAACGTGCCGTGGCGCGTGGGATTAGAAGACAGCCACGCGGTCCTGCAGTTTACTAGCTGGATGGCCTCAGTCAACTTAGTGAGCCTCTTGAGGGCTTAGTTTCCTCATCTGTAAAATGGTCTCAAAAATACCAAGGTCATAGACTTTTTGCAAAGAATATGAAATATGATGAAATATCATGAAATACGATATGTGAAACTATTTGAAATTACAGGTACTCGATCAAAAATGGGAAATTTTCATCCTTTCCCTGCAGTCTCCCTGCCCAGCTGCCTGTTACTTTAGAAACCGTGTGACCACATCTGTGTGTCTAGCAAGGGCGGACCTTCCCTCTATGTCTGTCTGTTCTGACCTTGCCTTCTAATGGGCTGGATAATTACATGCTAGGAGTCCTCCCTACCATTGGGCAAGAGAAATGCATTTTTTAGTGCAAAGGCACTTTCTTTACAAAGGAAAATATTCCATTCCACGGGCAGCGTTTTGGTGGGGAATCAGGAATCATCTGTTAGTGAGTCAGCTGCCCCTGTAGACAAGGGTAAGAATAAATCTGCAGCCCCCAGCAGCAACCCAGTAGCCCACAGCTCCTAGTGAATTTCATGTTGTTCACTTTCCTGCCAAATATGTGCTCCTGGAGCTGTCTCGACCCACTGGCCTCCAACCTGGTGTCAGAATGTTCATGGGCTTGTTAATCTGTTCACCTTACTTTGTGTTCATTTCTGTCCTTTAGGGAAAAACCTTTTTTAAAATTGCATACATAGCATTTTTCTTCTCTAGTCAAAAGTACCGTATTTCCATTTTATATAAGTATCATGTACTATTTTTCAAATTATGGTTTGTCTACTATTGAAAAAGGGATTGTTTTATGAGCTTATGAGTGAAATAGCTTAACCATCCAAACTCACATGCATCTCTGTCTAAATGATTGGCTCTTTCTAACCTGTATTTATCCTCTGTTATCTGCTTCTAAGAGGTTTGTTATGATGGGTATGTTAAAAACCACTCTTCAGTCTTAGGGAACTATTATAAAGGAAAATTTACTTAGTAATTCTTCTTCCTTTGCAAAAGGAAGAAGGTGCCCTCTTTCTCTTTCAGGGATGGGGGGAAATTAACCATGACGCTGGGGTGAGGAGAGCTTTAGCAGAGCAGGAGGGAACTGTCGGCAGTAGTGGGGGATGCACGGAAATGAGTGCCTGCTCATCTCCATATATGCTTTCTTTAATTTTTTTCAACTGCACAACCATCTTTGCTACAAATCACCTGGCAGTTCACCACCCACAGCATGGACCCAGGTCTCTCAGGTCTGCTCTGATGATCATATCAAATTCAACTCAGCAAATGTTTGCAGAGGGCCTACTCTGCAGTAGGAAGTGTCTGGGGGCTGGGGATACAGCAGTGACTAAACAACCTGCAAAGACCCCTCCTGCTGAATTGCCCCTGCGGTGGGGTCCGGTCCAGGTAGGTCTGATAAGGCTCCATCTTACCCCTTGTCGGTCAAGCATGGAAGGTCTGGAAACAGTAAATACAGTGAAGGGTTTTGGGGGTTCCATGTCCTTGCTGATGCCCGTCCTCTTTGTTGGTCTGACTCCTGCTTAGCCATCAACACCCCATCCAGAAAACCTTCTCTGATTCCATCCAGGCCCACTGAGCTGATCCTCTTCACTCTTCCCTCAGTGCACACTCTTTATCTCTGTCACCTAACTTGCTGTTTTGTTTGTAGTTTACTGATTTGGGGTCTGTCTCTCCTACTGGACTGTGAGCAGCTTGAGAGCAACGATCTTGTCTTCATCTTGTATCCATCCCGAGCATTTGGTCCAGTGTGTTGGCGTGTGGTAGGTCCTCAAGAAAAGTGCGTGGAGTGATTGAGTGAAGGAATGAAAGATGCTCAGCGACATGGGATATCCACAGTATCCACGGTACTTCCTCTCCATCTTTGTAGAAACTTTCCAGAACTCACACAAAGACCAAAATGTTCTGAGTTCCTGCTTCTTCATAATACCCGAGACCACTTTTCAGAGTAACTTCTGGATGCTGGCAGGAGAGGACTTGGCCCAGTGTGATGGTCAGGGCTGGGGCACGCTCCATGGCAGAGGGCTCAGTAATGTGTAAAACCTTGTTCACTGCTTTACCAAACTTGGGAGGGCAACCAAAGCCCTGGTGGGGGGGAGCTGCTGAGAGCTGGAGCCCGGGGAATAACAGCTAGCAGGAGGGAGGAGGAAACAGGCCGCACCAACAAGTATACGCTCAGTGGTACCAGCAGCACCACACCCGAGGCGTCCCTGGGCCGCATCCCAGCAGAGAGCCTGATGCCCCGAGGGTCTCAGGACAGGAGAAGGCTCACTGATGTTCACGGAGCGGTCTAAAACAGGACAGGGCATCTTCATCCCATAAAGGTTTTCTCAAACACATAATGATCAAACTAATTTGTATTTAGTTGAAAACGTCTCTGGGTTGAATAATCCATTCCCCAGCTATGCTTGTAACTCAGATATCTAGCCTTCCGGTTCAGCTCCAAGAACATCGCCAGTGTTTAGGGGTTGCAATTGTGTAGCTTTTCATCCCTTCTCATTCCTAAAGACCCCCTTCCCCTTCCTGCTACCCTTGGACTCACCCCCGACCCAAGGAAAGGAAAAGGGAAACTTCAGTGAGTCTGAGGCCCTGGATCTCCAGAGGGGTTGCTGGGAGCCTGTGTCTGGCTGTTTGGGGTTGGTTTTTGTTTTTCACTGTGACATAGGGACAACAGGGTATAGCTGTCTCTGCCTTTAATCTATAAATGTCCAGTTTAAGGTAGAAATCCACAGTGATGGCAGAAGAACTTCCTCCAGTCCCATTCCTGTAAGAAATTGTGTATAGACTCAAGTTGAGATGAGAGGTAACTTGAGTTTTGTATCCTTGAATGTATGATACCCCATACCTCAAAACACACCCATCTGTTGAGGGGCAACCTGCAGAAATCAAGGGTTTTAGCCTTCTGATGTTTTGATCTAACCCAGAGCATGAATTATTGTCAAGCATCTTTTTTATTGATAGTTGATTTTTGAAAAGCACAGAGAGATTTTAATATTTTGGCAATACCCACTTTTTTCAGTTTAATGAATATTTATGCACTTATTTTTAATCATATATTTTTCCACTGCAAAAATAAGCCACGTTTGATTAAGAAGTTTGGAAACTATCAAAAAGCACATATGCACAAAATCACCCTCACACCTTTCACCATGGAAAATGAGGTAATACTTTAGGGCATATTCTTCCAGTTATGAATATAAATGTGTGTTTGAAACAAAAATGGGATCATCCCGAGTCTACTTTGTATCCTGTGTTTTCAGTTCATTCAGCAGATATTTGTTGAAGGCCACTATGTGCTGGACCCAATTCCAGGCACCCTGGGTTACATCTTCAAACCAAGTGGACAGAATTCCTCATTGCTTGGAGGGTTTTTTTTTTTTTTTTCTAGTGGGAGAGTCAGACAGTATGAAGGTGAGTGTGTATACGTTCTGCCAGGTGGGGTAAGTGATAGGAGGAAAAGGAAAGCCTGGAAGGGGACCCAGAGGGCAGGGAGTGCTGGTGAGGAGGGCTGTGGGTTTACAAAACGAGGTCAGAGAAGGCTCTACGGGGAAAGTGATATTTGAGCGGAGACTTGCAGGAGGTGGGGGAGCTTTGTGGCTTTTCAGGAACCGCATTCTAGGCAGAGGGCACAGCACAGACGGAAGCCCTGAGCAGAGGCTACCTGGAACGTTCCAAGAGCCACAGAGAGACGTGAGGAGGGATGAGTGGGTGAGAGGGTGGAGCAGAAGATGAGAGATGGGATGGACTGTGGGGCAGGACTGGAAGTGAGGCGGGGAGTCAGGAAGCTATGGCTCTGGATGCATCAGAGTGGTGCTGTGCCAGAAACCCCAGACCGTGACGCCTGCTGAGTCAAAGAGCGGTTCAGAAAACGATGAAGATGTTTTAGGGATCCTTTGACCAATTTATTTCATTCACATTTTTAAAAATATATGTGTACCATCGGTGTATGATTTTAAAATTGGTGACTAAATCCATCTAAAATAGCTCTTTCAGTAAGTATAAAATAAAGATTTCCAGTGATGAGAGAATATTGTCTTATTTGGTACACTCTTCCTTAATGGTACATCTTAAAGTTGGGCTACCTTAGATTTGATGAAATCAGGAATTATGAATAGAGCTGAGGTCCCGCTGAGACTTTCCTGACAGAGTTGTCAAAAATGGAAGGAGAGTGGACACCGTTTCAGGTGTAAAACGGGGTCAGCAGCAACCATACCTTGGAATTCTGTTTACGGCTGGAGCAAATCCCAGCTTTCTCCTCTGGCCCTTCTGTATAGAGGCCTCGCCCAGCACATATGCCTAGCGTGCCGCGAGGCAGGGAACTTTCCGCAGGGACCTCTCCTGCCCGGCTAATTTCTTACGGGTCCAGGATGCACTGAAAGCAAGATGATGGAGTTACTATGGCCAATTAGTTTGGCAGCCGTACTCCTGCAAATGACACAGACAATCGTGCGAGTTATTGTTTGTATGGTTGCCACGGATGTATGGCATGTACATCCATGGATGTACATGGATAGTGGATGTATGGTTGCCATGCCTACGTAATCCCGTTAGGTCATTAAAGAGGCAGTTTGGGGGCAGAGAAATGCTGGCTTTCCTCCCCGTGATCCACACACTAGCCAGAAGCCTTTGGCCTCCTGGAATTTTATTTTATTTTATTTTAATATCTTTACTGGAGTATAATTGCTTTACAATGGGACCTTCTGGAATTTTAAGTCAAACTCAAAATCACTTGGCCAAAAAAGTTTGAAACACCACAATTTTCCCTAACAAACCCTTGCACATTCTCAATAGTAGATGGGGAAATGAGGCTGTTTACACACTGTGATTTGAAGCCTGTGTTTTTAAACTATAGCTTCCCGGGTTCTGTGTCTCTAGCTGGACCTGTCTGGGTGGTCTGGGAGGCCCTAAATTAAGAATAATGACACTGATTTTGTCACATAGGAGCTCCACAGGCTTCAGGCGAGACTGTGCTGTGTGCAGACATCCCTGCTGTAACCACATCTAGCCAGGAGGCCTGCGGGGAGAAAGCGGAGTCCTTAGCTACCATCCTTTCCTGGGTAGGGAGAGCTTCACCAGCTTTCTTCCTTTGTAAGCCCGAAAGCTACTGCTCTCTATGAGAAAGTAGCCGTAGCCTGGTGAAAAGATGAACTGCGGAGCCTCTGATGACACCGTGAGTCTTCTTCATGGGCCGTACATTCCTACGTGGAGTTCTCCTCTCCCCGTCCTTTCTCTCTGGGTTGGAGCTTTTCCTTCCAGTGTCCTTTTGTTATATTCTTCCCCTTTGGTCCCCGTGTCCATTTATTTAAACTCCCTCCTTCTACATTGGTAGATTCATCACTCCGTGTGATTGCTAAGAAGGGGCTTTTCAAGCACTGGGCGCTGCTGCGGGGTGTCTGGCGGGGGTAGCACTCTATGAAATCGTCTGGTTTTCCTGTTCCACGGTTGTGCGTGGATGTTATTTCCAAGTCCACTTTTTTCTCTATTTGTCTCCAAGTAATGTGCTTACCTTTGCCCTGTAGTGGTACATTTATTTCTAAATATGTGATTAAGGAACAAATCATAAAAGTAATGGTGTTTATGTTCCTGCCTATAAATGAAAAATACATTTATTATACAGTGACTCAGATGAAAAGGAAAAAGATCATTTTTATTACTACTCTCACAGTGCTACTCTGTTATTATTTCAGACATGTGAGTCTTTGGCTCAGATTATTTCATTTTATGATCATTTGCCTTAACTATTTATTATTGAAATGCATGGCAATCAAGACTCTGACGTTTAAAATAATAGCCGAGCTCTGTGATTTCTGAAATATAGAAACCTCCTTCGTCGGAGTGTGGCATTGATAAAGCAAGGCCACTCCCCCTCAGTATCAACTTTAATTGCGTACCTCATTTCTATGTATAAAGAATGGTTATTCTCATGTTTATGCTTTCATATGTACAGGACAGAACAAAAATGTCAAACATAGGTCATGCCGTAGTCAGAGGTCATGAGCTACAATTAACGGGATATTTTTTTCTATGTATACCCATTTGCAGGCAAAATATTAAAAGATGACTCAAATTGTTTTGCTATGGGAAAAGATTCTCTACTTTTGTTGTTGTTATGTAATATTATTACTATTACATGTTTGCTATGTCTTTCTGCTCACCTTCCTACATTTCAAAGGGTCAGTCATGGCCTGTGGGCAGGTGGATTACACATCTGTTATCAATGGCAAAAGATTCTCTACTTTTTGTTCTAAAGGGCACTTGGTCTTAATGTCTCTGCTACATCTTCTTAATGTTGTTTTGTTTTGTTTTGGTTTTCAAGTCAAGTTAATCTTCTCCCAAAGAATGTCCTATAGAGAAAAAGAGAGACTTAGCTACCCAATAATGAAATCCAGATTTCCTATCTGAAATGTTTAAGATATTAATTTAGCCCCAGGACTTTCATCCAGGGAATCAGTTCTACTGAGAGTAAATTCTAACCTGCGAGCCAGTTTCTAAATAGAAATACAGAATTAATGAGAGTGCTGATTCTGGAATGTCAGTGTCTGTTTGATGGTAAAATAATTTTGTCATAATTAATGACATAATACACTAATTGCATAGTCTCAGATAATATAGCACCCAGAAAATGGTTCCACCCTTCATGTATAAACATCAAAATACAAACAATTATTTTTCCTAAAGTTTTGAGAAGATTACTATTAGAACTGAAAAAATTCCCTCTAATCTTTTGGCAATGCTACATTTTCTAATTATTACCCGGAAGGACCTTTCTTTACCTCTAAAGTACAGTGAGTTGACAGTCTGTAGTAGGTATTTAATCATCATATATAAAGACAAACACCTCACTGATGTATATGATAGGAAGGGGATTACTGTACAGGCTTTCATCATGATAGCATTTGTTGCATCTGGTGCTAAATTAGCTCATTTCTTTTATGTTATGAAAATGTGTGCTTTCAGATTCTTTTTTTTTCCTCCTGTCACTTTCCCATTGAGCTTTATGAAGACTAAGGTGCTGGTAGCCTATTATCCACTCGGCCCTGGCTTGTATGTAGGTCACAGTTCTTCAGACCGAAAGAGGACTTCATTTGGTGTTTATGTCTTTGGCAGCTGCATCATCATCTTGTATCAAATCCAGGCCCTGGGGGGAAGGAGTCTTCCTCATCACAGATGGCACTCAGAATTGGAGAGCCCATCCGCAGTTGCTCAGAAATGTGAAGGAGCAGTTTTCAAGTTGTCTGAGCTCGGGCTAAGCATTTTCTTTGCCCCTTGAAGCGCTTCAGCTATTACGTCGTGCCAGTTGCTGGGGGTTAGCTGAGATTTTCCCATCAGTCTCGCCTCCTTACGGAGGTCTCGTTATCGCCGTCGTGGGCCACGTCTGCTTATTGCCTTGTCTTTACCAGCAGGACTGCAGACGCTCTTGGCTTTTTCTGAGCAGCAGTTTGAAGGTGTTTGTGCAGCACTGATCTTATTGTTTGCTTGGGGGCCTGAATTCTGCTGCTTTTATAGAGAGCGATGTCCAAGACTTCAATGAGCAACTCAACATTGTCCTTTGAAATACAGAGGCTGGTAGGATGGGTGACTGTCACAGAGCACCTAGTATTGCGCAAAGTGATACCAACACACGGTGCTTCATCTGCTAGAACTTTAGAGTGTGTGGCACACATTAAACTCAGTGTGTGCAATCCCACCTTTTCTCAGTGGTGGAAGCATCCTGAACAGGGCAGATCCTTAGCACCTGTTTGAAGGACGTTACAAGACCTAGCAAGCTTAGAAGTTAGAGAAGCAAGTTCTAGACACAGGGTACATTGTCAATGTTGAGAATATGGCTGATTTGACTCTCCTGCTCTTTTCTGTGTTACTGTAAAATTCATTGAATAGGTCTCATTCATTCAATTGCTCAACAAGTACTTGTCAAATACCTACCCTGTGTGAGGCATTGTGCCTGGTGCTGTGAAGGACACACGCTGATCAGGGCCCAGTCTCACCCTCCAGGACTTCCAGTCCAGTGAGGCTCATGAAGCATGTCCACAAACAGCCACAAGTACCATCGAGAGAAGCAAACAAAAATATTACGGAGGGGCTTCCCTGGTGGCGCAGTGGTTGAGAGTCCGCCTGCCGATGCAGGGGACACGGGTTCGTGCCCCGGTCCGGGAAGATCCCACATGCCGCGGAGCGGCTAGGCCCGTGAGCCATGGCCGCTGAGCCTGCGCGTCCGGAGCCTGTGCTCCGCAACGGGAGAGGCCACAACAGTGAGAGGCCCGCGTACCGCAAAAAAAAAAAAAAAAAAAAAAAAAAAAAAAAAATATATATATATATATATATATATATATATATATATATATATTACAGAGGTTTAGTAAAAGAAGCCAGCACTTTAGCTCGGGGTGAGCCAAGAAAATCTTTTCACCAAGTCCTTATGCGAACTTGAAATTTGGGGCAGCTTTAACAAGCTGAGTTAGGGGTGAGGGTGTTCCAGACACCAGGGCTGGGTGGCAGGCGCCTTTCTGGGAAGGCCAGAGGTCAGGGTTGCTGTCCCCGTATGTGTGAAAATGGGGGTAGAGCAGGAGATGAGAAGGGGAGACTGGAGACTAGGCACCATGGGGTATGGATGCCAGAGAAGGAGCTTGAACTTGATTTGGCAGGAGAAAGGGAGTCATTGCAGGCTTTGGAACAGAGATGTGTCGGTGTGTTTGGGGTAACCTGAAGTGGGGCAGGCAGAGGGCTGAGATGGCTGTTCTGCTGTCCCCCAGGCGAGAAGCAGAGAGCCGAGGAATTCAGGGCAGTACTCCTGAGGTTCATGAGAGGCGGGGAATGGGGGCCCAGTGCGGTGGAAGGATGGGCCTTAGGGCGGGAGGAGGGCTGTCTCCTCTCTACCCAAGAAGAGGGAGAGAGGAGACGGGTACCCCCGGGGCAGTGCCCTTAGGCTTCCAGGGGGCTTCTGAAGGACTCAGACTCCAGAGGGACAGGTTTAAACATCTGGTAGACCCAGAGGACACAAAGCCGCCTTGTAACAGAGCTTCCAAATCAGCGTCTTCCAAATTTTGGGCGGGGCTTCCAAATCCCGGCCCCCGTCCTACCCCCATGTCCTTTCTTCTCCAGCCACAGAGGGGCCAGAAACAGCACTTGGCCAGCTGGGGAGGGGGAGGAGGTTTAACACAAAACCAAGTTAGAAATTTCCACTGGTAATTTTCACAGGGTAGTAGGCATTTACCCATCAACTAGATTCTTCGTCTTCCTCCTTTCCCGGACTAGGGCTGAATAAATTAATTGACACTCAGGTGCAAACAACTTAAATCACAGGGTCTTGTCTCCTCCATGAGAATGTGACAGGGGACAGAAAAGTTAAAGACGTTGATCTCTAATTCTGAATATCAGATATTGGCAAGGGCAGCAGACATTCTTGGCAGGAGGTGGGGAGAGGCCGGTGGAGGTGGTGGGAGTCCTCCAGAGCCATCAGCCTGGAGCAGTGGGTAGCTCTACATACAGTGCACTTGGGACAACAAGAAACCGTTTAGGACATGGCTTACTCATTAACGACATCTTGCTGTGAGCAGGTAAACTCTGTGGTCAACCAAGTTACATTTCAGAACCAAAAGGGAAAAACAAATACACCATAACCTAAGATCTACTAAATCAACTCCACGGGAGGGTTCCAACAGCACTGAAGTATCCATCTTTGGAGAAGCCAAATGGAGCTAAATAAATTCCACCCCTAAACACCCAAGGTGGATCACATCCTACTGGCTGGTCTCTCCAGGTAATATTGTCCAGCTGTGACCTGGGTGCAGCCACTTAACAACTGTTCCAGTTGTTTCTTATTCAAACTCATTAATAATGAGAAAGAGGAAAAAGTTGGCCTGTTGTATTCTCCGCCTTTGTTCAAACAGGCATTCTTCTGTTGAATTATGAATTTAAGTTCTGGAAAAATTCTCCTCTACACAATTGATCATTTTCCTAACGATTTTGTTAAAAAAAAAAAAAAAAAAAAAAAAAAGAGGTCCACCTAGAGTAGATTCTTTTGGACTAAAAAAAAGTTGTAAGGCTAATCTATATAAATTGAAATTTATTAGTATCAGGGTCACTTTTGTGCCTTTAATATGGACTGTGTTTATTTCTGATTGTGGGTACACTAGCACGTTTTCAAGGCTTAATACAATTTCAGGTTTTTATATGACAGTAAGAGTAACAAAGATAATGTCATAGTTTATGACACAAATACTTTCTAATGTTCTTTGGAGTTTGAGTTCCTTGATATTAACTCGATTGATAGCACAGTCAGAGATTTAATCAATAGACTTGTAGCAACTGATATTTATCTCCAGCTCTTCGTAAAAGCTCCATGTCACAGTCCAAACGTGCTCCATTTAACATAATAGACATGCCTTGAAAAGGTATCTATTTCTGTAGCCCCTGGCACTGCACTGTACCCTAGAGCTGGGATGCAGCCATGTGAACATTTCAGGGCAGTATTAAATAGGATTTTGATTGTCACTTTATACTGAATCTTTAAAGGGAAGATGGTCATTTCCTGACAAGACTTTTATTCTCTACGTGTGTCAAGTTGAAATGCAAGTTCTGTGTTAGGCTGTAGGGCTGGCCCACCTGTTTGACTCTGTATTTATTTCCCAATAAAAGAAGGGCTCCCAAAGGCAAAACAAAACCAAAAACAGGAGGCACCCCAAGCAGCACCATCTTTTAAATGTTTTCTTTCTAATTTTCAGAACCAGTGGATCTCTGTTGCAGGAAAGTGTTTCATTTGAAGCTTTTCAGTACCGAAAATTATAAAATCAAATTTTTAAGAAAACTGGAAGCCCACTAAAGAGTTTTAATTATGTCAGTGTTTGTCTGAAAACACTCTAGGAAAAGCAGTGACTCTTTTTTTACGCAACAAAATCCATTGGATTAAATAAGTCCTTTCCATAATTAAAGTGAATGCTTTCACAAAGGGTATTTCTTCAGCTTAGACACCCTTGTATTCCTTTTTTCCACAGCAATCTCCGTATATCTTCTTGTTCTCTTTGCGGAATTCACTTTCCTACGAAAATCTCTGAGGATGTTCCAAAAGGCTCTAAGTGCCTGGGAGTTTGGGCGGGGACGTTGATGCAGGACAGACAATTAATCGTTTTTTATGGTTTCCCATGAATCCTGTGAAGAGAAGTCACAACAGGCAACCCAGCCCAAGTGTGATCTGATACTCTCTGTCGTTCATTCTGTTCTGTTTCTGCAGGGGAGCTGGTGTGGGAAAGATGAAACAGAAGTTAGAAATGTCACATATTTTGTGTCTCTAAATCAGGTGATTCTCTTGGAGACCGCAGTCCACTTGTCTGGTGGGAAATCTTACCTAGTCATGTTTGGGGTTACTCTTCCGTCTTCTTAAAGTGGCTGGAAAGTCTCTGGTTTCTGCAGAGCAGGGGATTCAGGACAGGCCCTTGGTCTTTAATTCACAGTAACCACTCCACATAGACCTGTCTGAGTCACCAGCCGCTCGAAAACGAGATGCTCTAACTTGCCTGATGTTGGTCTCAGCAAAGGGGACCGTGGCCTGTGGTCCCCGAGGCCTGGATGCTTGCCAGCATCCCCTTGCCATCCCATCAGAGACCTTGCCACCTCCCTGCAAGTACTGCACAGGAGTGGGGTGCTGTCCCCAACACCCCGGGAATGAGGCCCCTGGCTCACCTCTTGAGCAAAGCTTTCCAACCCTTTCTTCTCCAGCTCCCTCTCTTTGTGTGGCCTTGAGTATCTGGAAGAGTATCTCCTGGTGAGGCAGACCATCTGGGAGGTGCTTTCCACTCTGGATGTTACAATTCCATGATTCTGTGTGGTGTTCCTCGATGCCCATGAGGTTACTGAATGTGATGACAAAACACTGACCATAGTCATTGCAGGGCCATCCTTCACCCAGCACCAGGCACGAAGCTAATTTTCACTCCGCCTCTCACCGCCTCTGCAGAGTCAGGGAGCAATGACAGTGGACCAGAGTGGTGCTTAAACCTGGTTCCTGGATCCCTGGAGCCAGCTGGCATAGATGTCAGTCTGTCCCAAGGGCATCTCTCCCTGACTCCTCACAGCCCCTGCTGCGTGTCAGTTCATTCACTGCAGGACAGTGAAGGGGTTTCATAGAACCGAGATGCACCGTGTTCATCCGTTGGTAGCTCAGATGCCTTCTGGAAGAGCATGAGACTGTTATATTCCAGCTGCCTAAATGCTTTTAATCCTCTTCGGAAACGGCCTGCAAGCACATTTCTGTAGCTCATTAACCTCTTTTGGATAGATTAGCTGCAAAATATTGAAAAAATGATTTCTTGCCTTTTGAGGGTGGCTTGTGGTTCTCTGCGTTCTGGGCCTTGAGTTGTTTGACCCAGGGAGGAAAGGCCGGGTATGATGAAGACAGTTCCAAGCTGGTGTCGTCCTGTGTTATGCAATTCCAGGGGTGGGTGGAGAATCACATAAATCATGTGCTGTGTTTACAGTACAAAGGGTGCAAGCTCTGTGCATCTTACATTGATTGTACAAGCAGGATTATTTTAATTTTTCTGCCAATGTCTTTCCTGAGTACCACGGTGGGAGCAAAGGATTACTGTAGCTGAGAAGGGGGGTTAAATTGTCCACAAGAGAGAATTGCAGACCTCCCCAAATGTAAATGCTTAAAACACAGATGAATTTTTAATGGAAATCAATTTTGCTTCTCCAAAAAAGCCGTTAGTTTCTTGGAAAATACAGAGTGATTACTGTTGATTACTGACATTGTATTTCCATTTCCTTTCTTTCTCCCCTCCCCTCCTGCCTTCCCAACCTGCTGGCAGCTGTCCATATCTAGCAGTGAAAATCACCCCTGCCATCCCCGTGGTCGGTGGCATTCTGTTCTTCTTTGTGATGGGGACCCTGCTGCGCACGAGCTTCAGCGACCCTGGCGTCCTTCCACGAGCCACGCCTGATGAAGCCGCCGACCTGGAAAGGCAAATAGGTAACCCTGAAGGTCCGCCCTTAGCCTCTGGTCACTGCCCACCTGTGCTCAGCCCCAGTGCGGGAGGACAGACGAGGAGCCCGTGCAGGAGGGGCTGGGCGCTGGACAGTGCCAAGTCCCCGGGGAGGAGTCCCGAAGTTTTCATTCACTTGGCCTGAGGATGACCTGAGTAGGCGGTGGGATGGAAGGTGGTCGGAGGTAAGGCTGAGGGACCGGTGCACTGGAGGCAAGCTGGCGGTGCCATCAGGCAGGCCACTGCCACCGAGCTCTTTGAAACCCGAGCGTCCGAGTCCGCTCTGAGAAGGAGCCTCTGTTGTGAAAGCTGCAGTTCCTGGTGGCTGCTTTATTCCCTTTTATTATCATCATAGCTGAACTCTGGTTTCCATGATATAAAGCTGGAAATGTTACATCTTAGACTGCTGTCCTATTTATCCAGCCTAGGATCCAGCATTTCCTTTATTAAGGCATAACAAAGATGTATATTTCTGGTATATATTGAGATGAATGGCTTTATTTTTCCTTAGATATTGGAAATCCTAGGATTAAAAATTTACAGCAATCCATTTTAAAGATATTAAGACCAATCCTAATCCCTCATACAAAGAACCTTAAGGTCCTTTTTTTAATTAAAAAGAGAGCTTCCTCTTAAAAGTTTGCTTTTGTGAATGTGTAGCTTTGCTGTGGTACAGTGATAATTTGACAAGCCTGGCAGGGGGCTGTGATGACTCAGTGTGAACATAAAGTTTAGGCATGAAAAATCATTTGACAGAAATAGTTCTCTCCCAGTGGGCTTCCCTTCACAGCCCACTCCGATGAAAGACCCCCACTTTCCACAGTATAAAGAGGTACAAGTGTGGGTCTTGATAGGCACCATCTGCTCTGGTCCACCTCCCCAAGTGCTGAAGCACAGCCATGTCCTTCTCTGAGCATCTGCTTCCATCCGTCATCCCTGTCACCTGGGAGGGGAACAGTAAAGGAGTGGATGATGGGAGTGTATGTGAGTTGTCTGCTGGGCTGCAGCTTCCTTGTGTCCAGAGGTAGGGAAGTGGGGAGACAGTCCCTTTCTTTGACACCACATACTGAGATCTGAGCACAGGGTATTATTTCATAATCTAAAGCCTACATTTATAGCTTGTTAATAATCTGTAAAGGCTATCCATGACCGTCATTGAATTTGATCACATCCCAGCAAGTTTGTGAGGAAGATTTTATTATTACACCCATTTTACACATAAGAAAACGAAGCCCCAAAGTGGTTAAATGGGAGAAAGTGGCAGAGCCAGAGCCTTCAACCCAGGTCTCCTGGGTCTCATCTGTTGTTCTTTAGGGATGTTCTTGTTCTTGAAGGCCCAGTTTCCTTCAAGGAATAGAACCGGGCCTACAGAAACTGCGTAGTCTATGCCCATGTCAAATTGGCACAAGCTCAAAACTCCTACTCAAGCAGTGTGCAGACAGCCCAGCTCCCCACACTGGCCGTTAAGCATTTTCCTGCTGTGATCCTATTTTCCCTCCCACCTCCCTATTAGTGCTAGGAGCATCTGCAGAATCAGCAAGATCAGGAACTGGGTTTTTTTTTTGCCTTCCTTACAAAGTGGATAATAAAGAGTGCCATTGGAATTCTCTATTATGAATGCAGATTCTAAGAGGCACAGACTTTCCATCATTAACATGGAAGAAGTTGAATGATTCACTGAAGTGCAAGTTTTTTGTTTTGTTTAGTTTTTTGTTTTTTTTCTTAAAGTTGATAACCTCAGAGCAGTATTTTTCAACATAAGCAGTTTTTAAAAACCTCTGCCCCCATGTCTCCGCCCCCCAGAGACACAGATTCTGTGAGAGAACTAGATGGGGTAAAGGATAAAACCAAATTTTGTTTCCTGTGAAGGAGAGAAAAGGGGCTGTAGAGACAGGGCTTTGGCATGGCAGAAATTAGTAGGCTGGCACATCCTTCCCTGAAAGGCAATGATAAGCCTAGACAAAATAGTCAGAAACAATCATTTCATGACTCTGGAATTTGAGGAATGGTTATTCATGAAAAACTGACGAACTTTGGGTAGGAACAGTGGGAGTCTATGGCATTCTGCCCTGGGGCTGCTCTAATCGCCAACCTGCATTCAGAGGTGAGGAAGTTCTACCTGGACTGGACAAGCCCTGAAAAACAGCAGCATCCCTGTCGGAGGGGCTGACTTGATTTGGAGTGGAGCATGGAAAAAAACAGAAACTGAAACTTTCACCTTAAGAAACTGGAAAAAGAAGAGCAAACTGAACTCAAAGCAAGTAGGAGTAAGGAAATATTAAAGATGACAGTGGAAATCAATGAAATAGAATACGGAAAACAACAGAGAATATCAGTGAGCCCAAAAGTTAGTCCTTAGAGAAGATCAACAAAATTGACAAACCTGTAACTATACTCCCCTGACCCTCCACTCCAAAACAAGACAGAGAAAAAGAGAGAAGATGTGAATTACCAAAATCGGGAATGAAAGCGGGGGCATCACCATCAACCTTACAGAAATTTAAAGGATTTTAACTTTATGCTACAAATTAGACAACTTAGATAAATGAACAAATTCTTAGAAAGCCACAATTACCAAAACAAACGACTCAGGAAGAAATAAAAAATCTGAAAAAACACATAACAAGTAAAGAAACTGGTTGTCCATATTAGAAAGATGAATTTGAACCCTTACCTCACACCATACACAAATTTTAAATGAAGCATAGACCTACATATAAGAGCTAAAATGATAAAACTTCTGAAGGAAACGTAGAGAAAATTTTCATGACCTTGTGTTAGGCAGAGTTCTTAGATATGACACCAAAAACATGATCTGTAAAAGAAAAAGATGATAAATTGAATTTCATCAAATTAAGAACTTTTGCGCTTCAAAAGATACCATTTAAGAAAATGAAAAGACAAACCACAGACTGGGAGAAAATATTCACAAATCGAATATCTGGTAAAATATTTCGTACTTGTGTCTGGAACATATTAAGATCTCTTACAAGTCAATAATAAGACAAACAACCCAATTAAAAGATGGGTAAAGAATTGAACATTTTTTCAAAGAATATATATGAATGGCCAATAAGCACATGAAAAGATGCTCAACATCATTAGTTATTAGGGAAATGCGAATCAAAACCATAGTGCAGTACCACTTGACACCCACTAAAATGGCTCCAACCAGAAAGACTGACAGTGTTGATGAGGATGTGGAGAAATTGGAACCCTCATGCATTACAGGTGGGAATGTAAAATGGTGCAGCCACTTTGGAAAACACTTCCTCAAAAGTCCTCAAGAAGTTAAAGTTACCATATGACCCAGCAATTCCACGCCTACGTATATATCCAAGAGAAATGAAAATACATGTGCTTGTATGTGCATTATACCTAATAACCAAAAACTGGAAACAGCCGAAATGTCCATCGGTGGGTGAACTGATGTACAATATGTGGTCAGTCCACACAGTGGAATACTATTAAACAGTAAAATGGAGCAAAGTGTTTACACAGGTTGAAAGAAGCCAAATCAGAAGACTAAATATTGTGTGGTTCCATTTATATGAAAGGTCCAGAAAGGGCAAACTTTCAGAAAAGAGAGCAAATCAGGGATTGCCCAGGCTGGGGATAGGACTGAGGGCTGACCACACATGGATGTAAGAGAACTTGTTGGAGGGATGAAAATGGTGTAAAATGGATTGTGGTGATGGTTGCATAATCTAATACATTTACTAAAATCATTGTATGGTGCACTTACAATGGATAACTGTTATGTAATGTAATTTATACCACAATAAAGCTGTCAAAAATAAAAAGGAAGAAGAGAGGAAAGGAGAGAGGAGGAGGATGGAGGAGAAGGAAGAAGGCTCTCCTGTCCTCTGGTTGGGGGACTTCGGGCTAGTTGTCCACTTCCTAAACCTCATCCCACCATGTTCTCAACTTCAACATGGGAATAAGGACCCAGAGCCTGTGCGGTTCTTGTCAGGATTAGCTCAGTAAATCGTAGAAATTTTTAAGAAATATTCTCCTCTTTTCCCACTTGGTTCTCTCTTCACCTTCTGTAAACACAGATTCTCATAAAAAGCAACCCGATTTGTGATGGAAATAAACAGCAGAGCTGGTCTAATGCTTTATAAGGAGTTCTCCCGTATATCACTTGGCTGTGGAAAATAAGATGATGTTTCCGTGAAATCTTAGCACATTTATTTCGTGCTCTCTAAAGAAGGAAAAATGAAAAATGCAATTTGGAAACTTTTTATTATTAGAGCTATTGATTCCAATTATCCATTGTATGTCTCTGCGTGTAGAAGCCCAGAATAGCCACTTGAAACCAGCCATCTGAGGAGCTGATTGAAGATTTGCCAAGCATCTGACCAGCTACCCTGTCTTCAGATTTCTGGAGAGGAGTGGGTGGTGAAGAGGAGGCTGTGTGTCTCAGAGTCTGTTCCAAGTCTCTGGAAACGCCTTACACTTCTTTCTTCTGAAAGAGCCTTCCCAATAACTCATGTTGCAGCTAAAAAGACAGCCAAGAATGCCAACAGGAGTCCAGGGAGGTCCTGCTGGCGTCATTGGAGTCCTGCTTGGAAACTTTTTAGTTTTGGAAACTCAGTTCTTTCAGTTCACTCAGGGACGATCAGATACTAAGCGACTGATTTGGGCTTAGAAAAATTACGATACCACATTCACGGGCTCCAAGCATTTCATCTCAATTAGGGACAGACCTTTCCAGGGATCAAAATAGGGGAAAGAGGCGGGTCTCCCTCCTTCCTTCTGTTACGTGTGCATCTCTTCCCATCCTGAGGTTGCCAAGACAGGGATGGCAACTGTGAGCTGAAATATGCACTCCGCCTGTTGGGCTCCAAAAGCAAGGCTAGTTATTGAGGAAACTCTCTCCCCATGTCACAGTAACCCCGACACCAAATAAGTGATCTAATGGCTGCTTGGTGAGGATGGAATCAGATTAAAGGAAGCCAGGTGGCCTTTAAAAAATCCACCTGTGCTATGGCAGAATCTGAAGAATTATTGTCTCCACTCTGAGCCTTTTACTGGCCGGCTAGAGTACCACTGTGCTGGACAGTGCCCATGTTTGCACCTCCCTTCCCTCTGCTCTGACCCCCTCTCCTCTCCCTCCGCTTCCTCTCCTCCCCCTTCTCCCCCGCCTTCTCTCCTTTTCTCTCCCTCCTCCTTTCTTCTTCTTTCTCTCTCTCTCCCATACTCTTTTGGTCAAATTCTCATCATCCAAGAATTTTCCTTGTAGTACACAGAACCAGTCACCATTTCTAACACTGGAGTTTATCTTTCATTGCCTTCTAAAGCCGTCCTTGGGCTGGGTATCCTCTAGAGGAGCCGTCTAGGAAGCAGGCAGTGAGCTTCCTGCCTCCACGGAGGCACTGGCCTTGTCAGCAGCTCAGGTCTACACTGTCCCAGAGAGTGCAATTCCTGCAAGGGCTCTATGGAAACAGGATGTGTTCACCACCCATCTGACTGTTAGTTTTCTCCCCAAAGACATCTTAATTCTATGTTTAAGAGTAGAACATTTTCACTGGAATTTTAATAACACTGATGGAGTTTTGTTGAAGAAAATACTTTCTGAGGAGAACATTCGTAAGCGAATTTAAGACCTTAATTCTCTATTGTAATACACTATTTCTTGTTGTTTCTCATTGCCATTTTTATTGTACCAAAATTATTTTTACTGGAGTGATTTCTTTCCTGTGTAAAATTTATAACTAAGATTTTTTGTTGATTTTTTTTAATATTATGAAAGCTGCCATTATGAATTTTCTTTTTTTTTTCCAATTTTTTCCTTTTTTTTTTTTTTTTGGTTGCATCCCACAGCATGTGGGATCTCAGTTCCCTGACCAGGGATTGAACCCACTCCCCCTGCACTGGAAGTGCAGTGTCTTAACCACTGGACTGCCAGGGAAGTCCCAAATTTTCTTATAGAACTATTATTTCTACTACAACAAATTTTCCTGGTGATTTAATTTTTTACTGTGTGAATTTTTTAAGCCATAATTGGCTTCTTTTTGTGTTAGTTATTTCTACTGGTAATATTCACCATAAAATTGCTTTTAAAATTGATGGTTTCATTTATTTTTTGCCTTATAACTAGTCTGTTGGCTGTGATTGATCTGTGATGACCTCTTCCCATACATTTTGCAGTCATGTTGTATGCTGTATACTAGATAGCCACACTTGAATATGGAAGAAAAAAAGAAAAAAGGCAGGCATCAAAGATGGTTAATTTGATTGATTTTTGCCAGTTTTCTTTTCAGAAGGTGACATTTTCTGTCCATTTCTCCTATTCTTATATGCACCTCCCTACTCATCTCCAAAATCACCGCAGTTTATCCTTTGTGTAATTTTTATTTGCAGTGTGGTCATTTAGGACCTCATGAACATTCTGCTAGACCAAGAACTTTGTCTAGAATTGAACTGCACCTGCCTCTCTGGGATTCCTTCCTGCCTTTACCATTCACTCTCCCCTGCTGCCTGTTCTCTGCCCTGTTCTTTCCAGCATTATTATGATGCCACTTCATTAGCTTTTAGACTTTCTCTTTTATGCACCAGCTTAAGCATTTACCTGTGTCCACTGAAATGAAATATTCTCTGCCCTTTTCCTGTAAAGTAATTGGTTTATTGGTCCATGATGGAAAAGTAGAATAGTATTAATAGCTATTTTTATTAAGTACTTCTCTCGTGCCAGGCATTATGCTAACCTCTTTCCATGTATGGTCTCATTTAAGACTCACAACAGCCACTCCATGATGTTTACATGCTATTCATGTTGCTATTTTATGTAATAGAAAGCTGGTGCTCAGATTTGCTGAAGGTCATCTGACCAGAGCTGGCAGTCAAATACAGGTCGATCTGCCATGACACCCTGTGCTTTTAACCACTGCCTGCTACTGCCCACCATCTTGTTGCCCCAGGGGGAAATTTCTGGGACCCCTGGAGCGGGTAGCACTTCCCTTTGCCCATAAGTTATACTCTCTCTCCCCGCCCCAGATTGTCAGCATCATCTGGTCCTCCAACTTCCCTGGCCATTGGCTGGGTCTCCCTGTCATAGCCACGGTCAGAAATAGAGAGCCGTGTCCAGCACACTGTGGCCAGTGGGCCTGGTTCTCAAATCCTGAGCCCAAGTCGGGGGGAAAGAAGAACTACAGGGAAACTCCAGACAATCTGACGGCCCTGTTGGAGCTGCCTTGCTGATGTCTAGATGTTCCCTGATGCTTGTGAAGGAGTTAAGGGAAGGGGGGGCAGGGTGTCCTACCATATCTGAAATACCTTCTAGAAGAGGCATTTCCTTGTTTAGGAGAAAATGCCAGAATCATCTAGTGTGTACTGATGCCAGGGAAGGGTAGTGAGTCTCCTATAGAAATGCAGAGTGGTTGCTTAGAATGTCAAAATTCCTGATTGTCTCTTTTTTAAAAAATCCCAGCGGGCTTCCCTGGTGGTGCAGTGGTTGAGAGTCTGCCTGCCGATGCAGGGGACATGGGTTCGTGCCCCGGTCTGGGAAGATCCCACATGCCACGGAGCGGCTGGGCCCGTGAGCCATGGCCGCTGAGCCTGCACGTCCGGAGCCTGTGCTCCGCAACGGGAGAGGCCACAACAGTGAGAGGCCCGCATACCACCAAAAAAAAAAAAAAAAAAAAAAAATCACAGCCTGGGAGAGCTGGAAACCAGATGTCACAGTTCAGAATTACGGTATTTGGGGAAATACCACAAGGTTCCGGAGGGTCTAGTTCTGAGGGATGGAAGGAGCTGGAGATTGTGTTTTACTGAAGGATTTGGAAGAATGGGTGTGTTTCAACCAGGATGCTCATTGAAGCCTATGTTATTTCTTCTTCCTGTTGAAGTCCAAACTTTTGGGAATGTACTGTGTGCTGGAACTGAGGCCAGTTTCTGATGCAAATGTATTTACTGAGCCTAAATTCCTAAATCTACGTAGGTATTTTAGTGACCTCCGTAGTCCCCATCCTGAGTCCACTGGGTGTGTCTCAATATAGTTGAAGATTTGACTTATATACGTGTATGTATGTACAGATTGGAAAATCTTCTATAGAACTGATGAACTCCCCCCTAAAAGCACTGCTATCACTTCATTTCAGGTGAGGAGAAATCTCTCTCTCTCTCTCTCACTGCACCAATGTCACAGTCTTCAAACAGTTTGTGTTAAATCAGCAAAGTGATGACATAGAGCAATGTTGACATGCTTTACTTAAAAAAAAAAAAAAAAGTACTGTGATTGTAACCATTTCTCATATACAAGGCCACAAAAAGGGGAAAGATGATGAAAGAACCAGGGTGAGGAAAATGTCAACTTCAAGGGAACGGTGGAAGCCAGATGCTGCAAGGAGGGGAAGTAAAGGATCAAGTGGCATGAAAGGGATGGGAAAATTGGGACCACGTGGTTCAAGAATATGGCCAAAGGAAAGAGCAAGAGTCTGGAGCTTGTTAATGGAAATTAGAGGCCCGTCCTCACCCAGCTGGGGGCACTAAGAAGACTGCTGACTCACGGATCTCCTGGCTGTAATACAGGAGCTTTCTCAACTCACCTCCCTGACTGCAGGTAGGCTGATTCATTGCAATGCTCTGAGTCATAGGACGTCCCAGTTTAAAGGGACCTCAGCAATCATGGAGACTGTCCTGGACAACTCCCTTAGTTTACAGATGAGTAAACCAAGCCTCAAAGAGAGACAGGTACAAATCTGCCAATGCTCACACACAGCGAATCTGAGACAGACCTGGGACTCCAGCCCTGGGGTCCTGACGCCACGTGCAGGTACTATACCTCTCCTTTGACTTTTTTGCTTCTGAAACTGAATCCCTAAGTCCTAAACCAAAGCGAGGTCCGTGGAAAAGCAACATCAGCATCACCTGGGAGGGGCTTCCCTGGTGGCGCAGTGGTTAAGAATCCGCCTGCCAATGCAGGGGACACGGGTTCGAGCCCTGGTCCAGGAAGATCCCACATGTTGTGGAGCAACTAAGCCCGTGTGCCACAACTACTGAGCCCGGGAGCCACAACTACTGAGCCCAAATGCTGCAACTACTGAAGCCCGCACGCCTAGAGCCCGTGCTCCACAACAAGAGAAGCCACCGCAGTGAGAAGCCAAGTGGCCCCTGCCTGCAGCCCGTGCACTGCAACAAAGAGTAGCCCCCGCTCGCCGCAACTAGAGAAAGCCCGCGCGCAGCAACAAAGACCCAACGCAGCCAATAAATAAATAAATAAATATTTAAAAAATCACCTGGGAGCTGAGTAGACTTGCAGGACCTCAGCCCCCAACCCACCTGCTGAATCACCATCTGTCATTTAAACCAGACGCAGGTAATTCACATGAAAGCTGAGAAGCACAGCCTTAAAGCCTTTCCACCTCCCTCCCTGCGACGGGAGCCCAAACCTATGACCGGCCTCTCCAGTAGTCAGTATTTGCTTCCTCTCCTCTTAACCTCTTGGGACCATCATATTTTCAGGAGTTTGGCACACTACAACTTCATTTACTTTGAGCATTCAGTGTAACAACTTCCTGCAGCAAATCTGAGTAGGTGCTTCACATTCTTTATTACTACTTATTAAGACAACTGTATCAATAAATATTTTCTCTTTAGATAGTGCTTTGCAGAGTTCAAAGTCCATCTGTTTTCATCATCAGTAAAGGATGTGGCTATGAGCGCCGACTCTGTCAATAAGTTGATTGAGCCTGCCTGCATCCCAGCTGTTGCACTCGCTGTATAATCCTGAGAAGTGTTTGAACTTCTCTGGGCCTTGATTTTGATGCGTATAAAATAGATCCACTAAGTGCAAAGATCCATTCTAGTGTTATTATTCTGTGATTCTAGAAATAAACCCTTCTTCCTCCTTTGCTTGACCATGAAAATCTGGCAACCTAAATGCTTTAGAAGGTTATTAAGCCTATTCAGCTACTGAAACAAGAGTGACATATTCTGTTAATAATTTTAGAATGCAAAGCTATACACACACCCATGTAAATTCAACAAGTAAACTCTAGTTGCTGCGAAATAAGCGAGATATTTAAATGACTCACTGGAATATTACTATCATTATTGCTTTAACTGGTATGCTTGGGAGGGTGAAGCAGGATGATGAAACAGTAGCTCTCTGAGTGAGGGAATGAGTCAGCCAGTCAATAGGTTTTAGAGGGAAGTCAAAGCTAAGGCACTTCATCCAGGCAGGGCCTGTTGGGCAAAATGGGATCTGGTCATGCCGCCGCTGGTGTGTGCGCTGGGCGGGAGGGGGAGGGAGGCGAGAATGGCCTTTCAGGAGAGAAATCCCCCCAGAAGGTTAATCAGAAAAGTGAGCAGGCTCTTTGTGCTGGGAAGTGGGAGGCATTTTCTTATGACAAGTGTAGAGTTGCATGAAAGGCAGCTGAGAATAAAAGGAAACAAAGGACTCTGGGAGGAGAGAGGAAATGGAGTGGCAAGGAGGTGGGGCGGGGCTCAGCTGGGAGGAGCCGGGAGAGGCCGAGCAGGTGCAGGTCCAGGAAAGGATTACCCGCCACACTGAGCAGCAGAGATGATTTAAGGAACGAGTGCTGTGGTCAGAGAAGCAATAGGTCTGCCTTGACGTTTTCTTGGGAAGAGCTTTGTTTTTTTGTTTTTTTGTTTTTTCCTTTTAACAGCCCGGGGAGTCATCCCACATACTGCTTTGTAACAAACACCTGCACGTTTTGTGGCTGGAGTCTAAATTTAGGAATTCAATTTAACTGAGAGCCTCTTGACAAGCAACCCATTCGTTAGTGTCTCTGCTTATCCTTGTCCCTCACCTGTCAGATGCCCGTGTGTCATTTATGCACGCACATACTCTGTGGATGTGTAACTTCGTTGGCATGTTACCTTTGGGGTCTGTGATATCAATGAAACTGTGTCCTAATAATCACCCTCTGAAACTTTGATGTAATCCAACCAACTCACTGTTGTTTTCCAAGTGAACTTTCTTCCTCCTTCTTTGGAGTTTAATGCTGCAGTGTAGGGATTTACAGCTGGTTTGGGGGGCTGGGGCATGCTATATCCCTTCCCTCCTGTGTCCTAGAAAACTCAAATCTAAGTTATGGGAGATAGCTCAACTGTTGTGTTTCTTGTAGATAAGTTCTGAGGCTAAGGCTTATTGCCTAAGAATATAAGTAGACTAATATCAGCTGTGTTGTCCAAGTTGGTGATGGACATTAGCACTTAGAGGTTGGAAGGTACATGAAAGAGGACAGGGAAGGCTTGAGGTGGTTCTATCTGGAAGAATGGTGGGGCTCTTCCTGCCACCAAGTTTGGTACAGAAATAATTCCTCACATTTTTCATGTATCCAGATTTATCTTCCAAGGCTCCTGTAGGAAAAAGTTGGCTTATGTAGGTGGACAGAAGTGAAGACCATTTATTTGGAAACTGTAGATTAACACTTTCTAAGAGAAAACAGAAATCCAATGGATGAATGCCATACTACATACCATCAGAATCTGGAGTGTGCACTTGACAAAATCTCTTTATTTTCCTTTAAGGGTAGAAACTTGAAGTCCAGGGGTCCTTGAGTGAGTGAATGGACGGGTTACTCCTTGCACTCAGTAGAAATCAATAGAACAGAAATAGGCTGAAATCTCCTGTGGCCCTCACAAAACTAAATGGAACACGCTTGGAGCGATACTGAGTTCAATAGAAATATAATGCAAACCACATGTCTAATTGCAAATTTTCTAGTGACATTACAGTGAAAAGGGATAGGTGAAATTAATTTTAATAGTATATTTTATTTAGCCCCGTATATCCAAAATATTATCATTTCAACATGTATTCAATATAAAAAAGTACCAACAAAATCCCTTACATTTTGGTGTTTTTTTTGGTATGAAGTCCTTTCAGTGTGTATCTCGCACTTACAGCACATAGCAATTCCAATGCGCCACATTCCACCTGCTCAGTAGATACATGTGGCTAGTGGCTGCCATATTGGACAACATGAACATACAGAACAAAGAATTGGACCTAAATAGTTATTGGAATCTCTCAGAGTGCTTGGTATTGTTTATCTTGTTTTGGGATCATTTGAAAGAAAAGCTGGGGAGAACGTTTTTAACTTTTTTGTTTTTGAAGGAGAACTCATTCATTCAACATATGTTTATTGAATGCTTACTGAGTCCTAGGCACTATGATAATGGCCAATTATACTCTTAACAGATTTCTTTTTTGTTTGTTTTTGTCTATCAATGTAATTGTGAAGTTATAAACAACAGAATCATCTGAAACACCTAAATAGACTCATTTTTATTGTTAACTAATATGGTTAAATTCCATGTTAGGACAGTGGTTCTTAAACTTGAGCATGTCCCAGAATCACCTGAAGGGCCTATTAAAACAGACTCCTGGGCCCATCTCCAGAGTTTCTGAGTCAGTAGGTCTCTGGTGGGGTCCGATAATTTACATTCCTGACAAGTTCCCAGGAGTTGCTGGTGATGATGGTCTGGAGGCCACACTTTGAGAACCACTGGATTTCTCCTTTGAGATCCTCCTCCTGTTATGTATTCCATAATACATATCTGAAGGCAGAGTCAAGCATCTCTGGAGAGTTGAACAACCACAGAACTCATGCATCTCAAAGGGATTAGTTGGGGAATGGGTGGCTTGCTTTCCTGTGGTCTGTTTCCTAAGATACAAATATAGAGACTCAAATGGGAAATTTAAGAACAATACCCGGGGACGGAATGATCTGGTATGGACTCATCTAAGGGAAGCATGCTGTGTTTATGCTTTGGGGACCAGTGTCACAGATCATGGCCAAGCTAACCCCTCTCTGCATGGATCCTCAGGACTGGGGAGCTGTCATTTAACAGTTGTCACAGATTTCCCGAGCTCACCCATGGGCTGGGGTGAGAGGATCCCAGGGTTATCCAAGCCTCTGAGTACCATGTACTAGCAGAAGGATGTTGAAAATTTTACTTCCGGTGCCTCATGGGAGAAGTTTGTCTTTCACTTCCTATCGAAGGATTGCTGATTATCTAAAGCCAGCTGGAGCTGTTGTCTCGCTGTTGGGACTGTCCTCCCCGTGTGTGTGTGTGTGTGTGTGTGTGTGTGTTGTCAAGCGTTGCTCCAAAGCCAAAAGTCCCAGCAGGAGGACCCGTGGGGCATATATTATTCTACAAGATGTAACTCTTCTGCGCTCACTCAGGTATAATGGATTCATTTGGGAGGGCGAGAGTTGGGCCGTACAAGTGTCAGTGAGGCCCGGACTTTCGAACTGGATCCTGGTAACACTCCTTACATCATATGGTTGATTTGAATTTTGAAATTACTTGGAGAAGAGGCCCACTTGAAAGGTGGCTTCTGATCCTTAATTAGGTTTTTTGTTTTGTTTTTTAAGATTTTTGAAGTCTTTATTAAATTTGTTACCATATTGCTCCTGTCTTATGTTTTTGGTGTTTTGACTGCGAGGCAGGTGGGCTCTTAGCTCCCCAACCAGGGATCGAACCCACACCCCCTGCATTGGAAGGTGAACCACTGGACCACCAGGGAAGTCCCAATTAGTTTGGTTTTAGTTTGTGCAGTTTCACCATGGTTCAGGCCCATCTTATTGAACATGAATGTCATCTGAGCCTCGTCTAAAAGGACAACGTAACACTCTCGCCAAGACTTATAATCTAATTAGTATTATAAATTCCACAGCGTATGCATGACTCTTTGATGGACTGGAATTCTAGGCTTTTCAAGCCAGTGAGCGAAGCATGGGCATTTGGGACAGGGCTGCCCCTCTGTCTTCCTGGTCACCGCTCTGCAGAGAGAGGTTATTAGAGCAGCAACACAAGAATGCCTGTGGATGCCTGCTGTCCTCAGCTTCCTCCCCTGGGCAGGAGTAGGTTAAGGGCTTGCTCACTTGTGCCCTATAGAAACCCCCATCCAGTTACAGGTGCTTCCGACCGAGGTGCGAGTGATAGTCTTTTCTTCCCCGTTACCATCTTTTCAGACCAGGAGACAGTTGCTGGGTGTTTCATTTCCCTGCATGCTGTTCACTTGTGCCTTAATCCACTCTACATCAATTTTAGCACTGATGCACCTTCCTCATCGCCTCTGCCGTTCTAGAAAAAAGAAAGACACATTTTTCTCTTAGATACAGATGAGAAGGTTTTGCTGTCATATATGATATTAATCCCATGAATACCAACAAAAACGTCAAGTTCTAAGAAAAGAACCCAGAAATGAAAGCGCTCGAGAACAGGTCACGTGGGTGTGTGATTGTGGCCCGTGTTGAGAGGAAGCTGTCTGTAGTTGGACAAACTTTTGCTGGGTGACTACAGAGAGACGACTGCATTTTTCTCCGAACGAGCACAGAATGCTTCAAACATTTATGTGGCTATTTTTTATCTTGTGGTGACATATCCCAGACACTTAATGAAAAGTGTTCCCGGCTGGTTGTTTAGTTAGAAAATGAATCATTATCAGTTCATCTATTTTAAGCAGGCACTATCTTAAGAACTATGGAAGAATCAAAAATCTAGCTGGAGGCTAGCATACAGAGTGAAAACACTGAGGCTTCTTTTTTTAAACAACAGACATTTATTTTCTCACAGGTCTGGAGGCTGGAAGTCCCAGATCAATGTGTCGGCTGGTCTGGTTTCTCCTGAGACCTCTTGTCCTCAGCTTGCCGATGGCCAAGAAGGCTTTTTAAAACAAACAGACAAACAAAGGAACATCATTAAGGGCATATGGTTGTGATGCAGGGTTTACAGTCTTTGCGCTGCTCACAGTTTGAGGCAGAGAATTCTCTGTGGTGAGGGCCGTCCTGAGTTTGCAGGATGGGTAGCAGCATCCCTCCCCTCTACCCACTAGATGCCACGAGCACCCGCCTGCCCCAGCTGTGAGAATAAAACTGTCTTCTGACAGTCCCCTGGGAGGGAAACTCACCCCAGGTGGAGAAACTGAATTTGTGAGGATTGAGGGAACCATGAACCTAGGAGAGAATCAAGAGAGGTGAATCACGGGGAGTTGTCTGGGAAAAGCAGGTCTGAGCTGGATCTCAAAAGACAAGAGGATAAGAATTGCCTGAGGCCGTGGCCCCTGGGGTGGAGGTGGGCAGAGGAGAGGAGAAGGGAGACATTTTAGAAAGTAGTGACCGGAAAGGGCATATAGGAACGCAAACAAGATTTCTTTGGCCAGCATGGGTGGTATGTAAGAGTAAGGGCAATAATGAGTTAATTTGGCTGGTGTTTGTGGTGGGTAAGAGCCGCTCAATACAGGTTTCAAAAGGCAAGAAAATAGAACCAGGAAGGAAGGAGAATGACTCAGGCTTTTATAGCACACACTGTACGCCGAGCACTGTCTTATTGTGTCACAGATGTTAGTTTAATCCTCTCAGCAGCCCTAGGAGGCAGGCGCTATTACTATTCCTATTTTACAGCTGGAGAAACTGAGGCATGGAAAGGATGAGTCACTTCCAAAAATCTCAGCCAGTACATAGCAGAGCCCCAATTTGCCCCCCTGTCCAGTCGCTAAGCCCATGCTCTCACCCATGGCACTGGGGCAGGGGTCAGTCCAGGTGGTTCCTGGGTGATGGAGTTCTCACCAATGGCAGTAGTGGATCTGGAACCCAGGTGGTCAAGCGAGGTTTGAAAGGAATAAAAAACCCTACCCTCGTTTTCAAAAACGTCAGGAATTTGTTGGAAGGGTCAAATAGATGCTCAGATTGTAGAGGAAAGCAAGGGAAGCAGAGTCAAGCAGATAGCTCAGATCCATTAGCCCAGGAATCGGGACAGGGAGTGTAAGGTGAACATTGGAGCCGGGGCTTTGAGCAGGAGAGGACAGGTGAGGCCTGGGCTGGGGGGAGGGTGATGGGCAGACAAGGCTGCCACTGAGTGCAGGCGGGCCAAGGTGGGTCCCAGGTAGGTCCCAGGTGAGCCGAAGAAGAATTTGGACTCTGATGGTGAATCCAGCAAGAGGCGGGGGTAACTAGAAGGATGGCTGAGGAGAGAAGGAGGCTGGAATTGGAGATGAGGCTGGGCCTGTGTCGGGGAACTTGGGTGTGGAGGGATGGCTCCATGAGACAGGCCACGTGGTGGAAAGGCCGTGGGCCTGGACCCTGGCTCCTCCATTCACGGCTGTGATGATCTAGGCCCATTGCTCAGCCCTCCAGCCTGGGGGCCCACGTCTCTGGAACCTGTGTCGCGGGTTATTCGAACAGTTAAACGAGATGCTCTACACGTGAGGCCTAGTCCAGCAGAGGGAGATGCCCTAACGGTGATGAGGTCAGCTGGAGAGGAAGAAGCTGGAGCCAAACCAACGCGAGGACACCATCGGATGGCAGTAACGGGATGAGGGTCTGGTCGGGACAGGGGCTCTGGGAGAGAGAACCGTGGCGCTGTTACAGTTCGTCAGTGCCTCTTTGATAAGAGAGTAATGAACCGTGATTTTTGCCATGTTGGGATTTTTTTCTCCGGTGGGTCATCCAGTACATAACAGTCTTTATCTAAATGGACAGAAATTGAGCATCATCAGGGCTGCACAGCTGATTTTCACGTTTGGTGGAGGCGCGTGGTTAGATGTCCAGTATCGTTTTAGGTTGAAGAATGACATAAAAACAAATTTTTATTCTAAGGACAGGACTTCGGTTGTTCTTATTTGTGAATTTAGCTCTAACAATAACTTCAGCATCCAGACGCTTAAAGGGTTTGTGGTGCCTCTTGGGAGCTGGGCACATCTCCATCCGCAAACTTCCCAATTTCCTTCCCTTACCGCTGAGAAAAGCGCGAACAACAGATGACTCTGAGGGCACACGGACCGAAAGCGACGCACCCGCGTGAAGCCTCGTGCCGTGCAAACCTGGGCAGAGTGTCAGGAGCCGCCCTCCCCATCGCCACCCTCATAAATAATGTAAATAGAGATTTTTCACTGATTTCCAATGAATGTTTTAACTGCCTAAACCAGCACTGTCCAATAGAAATATACTCTGAGCTGCAAATGCAAGCCACACGTGTCATTTAAAATTTTCTGGTAGCCACTTTATAGTAGTAAAAAGAAACGGTGAGATTAATTTTAATAAGATATTGTATTTCAGCCAGTTCTTCACAGTATTATCATTTGAACATGTAATCAATATTTAGAGAGCATTGAGATGTTTTACATTCTTGCTTTCTTAGTAAATCTTTCTAATCAAGTGTGTACTTTACACATCTCAATGAGACAAGCCACATTTTTAGTGCTTAAGAGCCACAGTGGCAGAGGCCACCGTGCTGTGCAGCAGAGGTCCAAATTCCCCAACTTCAAGGCTGCCTTTCCAGAAAAAGGCTGGTAATTACTCTGAGCTTGGTGACATCCACATCACCCTCGTTCCCATTTGACTGATGCCTGTGGATAAGAATGCAGGTTTGTGGTTCATTTTCCCACCTCGTCTAGTTTGCATTGCCAGAGGGAAAGAGTTTAAGAGCCATCCATCACCTTGAGAGCCCCAGATGGGCCATTTAGTGACAAGAGCGGCCCATCCAGAGGGCTGACATCCAGCCGTTACTAACTTCAGAGGAAAACAAAACTAATAACTTTGGTGCCAAAATGGAATGCAAGTTTGTGAGAAGAAGGAATTTCAAATATAAGAAAGGCAACAGCCCATCCATAAAGATGGTCTTCAGACTAAAGCAATGAAAGACTCAGAATGGTGTCTTTGGTTTTATTTCTTCTGCCTGAGATGCTCATTTCAGATCCTTCCGATTCCATTTTTCCACTTGACAGCGCACAGGGTGGTTCTAGGGCATCAATGCTAAAATCATAATTATTGGGTTGACATTTTGCAAAAATCCCAAGTGAACTCTGGGGATATAAAACAATATAACAGAGTTCAAAGAATGTGGAATGGGGATTTCTCTTCCCTGCTGGAGGCTCCTTTTTCTTTCCTGGCCAAGCGCACAGAGGGGGAGGAGCTTGCTAGAGGAGAGAACATCTGGAAATGTGACCTGCAGGGAGGGCGGCCTGGCTCCCAGCCTCCAGAGGCTGGATTTCCCCTCCAGCTCTCCGAGAGAAAAGAGAGTGAGCCCTTCTGAGTCTAATCATACTGCAGCATTATTACAGCTCAAAACATACAGTGTGATGATTGAGAGGTTCTCGGGCTTCCCGCGAAGCTCTCCCGAGATCAGAGCAGTGAACAACTGCCCTTCCAGGATGATAAATGGTGGTTGTTTTCCTTCATCAGTATTTTGATAACTGTTTGCACATTTTGGCGATTATGGACACAGAGAGCCTGATGACGATTACAGAAGCAGATTGCAGAGGTGATTCACGGGACGCAGTTGGCCGTCAAAAGCAACACGCGGGTTTCAGCCCCAGCACCTGGCTGCCCGGCCACCTCCTGAAGCAGGTGTGCAGTGGCTGTTGGTGTCGAGCAGCCGATGCGGGGAGGTTGGCTGCCTGGACCTTGGACGCTTTCTTCTCCAAGACAGCTTCGCTGCCCAGCAAGAGCACTGAAAGCCCCACTCAGCCACTTAGCTCTTTCCGTGGCTGCGACTGGCCACTGAATTCCGACCTGCTTTGGCAGCCGTTCCTGCCTGTCCTGGGGGGAGGAATCTGACACTTCGCCTCCCCTTGGTCTGTCGGAGAGAGCTGGACCCCCTGCATCAGAGAAGGCACCTTCTTGGAAGAAAAGTGCTGTTGGTGTTTCCTGGACGCTTCTCATTTCTCAGTTAAAGTCATATTCAAACCACTTATTTCACTCTTTTGTGTCCCCTCATGTCAAGCTCCAGGTTGCCATGAATACTGTTTGGTAGCAGACTGGCTATAAAAGTTTTGCCTGGAAAAGAGTCTGGAAGAAAAGTTTTTAAAGGCCTGGAATTCATAGGAGGAGCACAGGGAGGTGTCTTTCCACATTGTAAAAAGTTTTAGAGTTGAGTGTGCAAACCAAAATAGTAAGATGATGAAAGAAACCCAATCTGAAAGGCAATTGAACTAGGACCCACTTCACGGAGTTTCAGCGAGCAAAATTTAAACCTTACTTGAAAATTAATACGAAGATGCTCATTGTAGAGTTATTTATACCAGTGTAAAGAAGTAGGAGCACCTTAAATGTACAATAGTAGCAAAATGGATCAATGAATTATTGTATGCTTCTATGATGACTTATGAAGTCATTAAAACATTGATTTCAAAAGTAAATAATGACTAATGAAAATGATATTGATACAATGTCAAATTAAAATATGCAAAATATAAAATTGTATGTCCCCTGCAACGTTAATATGTACGTAAGCATAGCAAAATGACTGGAAAGGTATGTAAACAGGGTTTTCTGCAGTTGGATTGACCACAAATTTTTAATTTTAAAAGTTTTCAATTTTTTCTTCATGTATTTCTGATATTCCAAATTCTCTATGATGAGCATATATTACTTTTATAATCAGAAAAAAAAGTAAATGTCATTACATAAACTCTAGTCGGTGTCCTTGCAACAAACATTTACTAAGACTAGTTGCCTGACCTTGGCAAATCACGGATCTTCTTTTGGGGCTTCATTTCCTCATCCGGGAATGAGACCCAGTGGCCTTGCCTGACTCACAGAAGCATTATGAGGAAAGGATGTATTAACCTGAAGAGCCTGTGAGAACAGCCAACTGCTTATACAAGCACAATGTGCAGCTTTGTGTTGGATATTGTGTCTAATTGCAAATCCGCTAGAACATAAGAAGTAAGAAACTGAACAAGGCTATAATGACATGTTTAGAATCAAAACCCATGAGAAACTAAAGTTGAAAAATGGCCGGCACTTGAATGCACAAGAACATAAGAAGTAAGAAACTGAACAAGGCTATAATGACATGTTTAGAATCAAAACCCATGAGAAACTAAAGCTGAAAAATGGCCGGCACTTGAATGCACACAGCAGGTAGACATTCGGGTGGGCCAGGTCCTCGGAGCCTTGGGTGTGTTAGCCACCTGCTGCGAGGATGGTCCCTTATAGGAAATGGCTTCAGAGTCCGTTCTGTCTTGCAGCTGCTCCTGAATTGATGTTTACTCTGCTTCTCACAACAACATGCCTGTGCGTACCAGAAGCATGGCACAGATGGAAGGGGGGCGGGCGGGGGAGGCATGCCCTAGATGGATTGGGGGCGGCGGTGGAGGCAAGGAAAGAAAGTCCTGAAGGCTTTACTACCTGAGTTTTCATCAGTACCTGCTGAGCCAGGACTTGGCTGGGGTAAGGGTTTAGATTAGAATCCCCACAGAGGTTTTACAATTTTACATGCTATTTCTTTATCCTGTGTCTTCCTTTTTGATAATAAAATGTATTTATACACACGTGAACACCTTCCCCTGGACATCCTGACTCACCAGTTGGGTTCCGCACAAGGCAGATGAATGTCTTAAAGTCTCAAATGTGAGACCCACTATCCTACACTAGGAAAACTCTAGGGGACACAGATGACCAAGCAGCTCCCCTCGGTTTATAATCTAAGGGACATAAACCATACACATGCACCTGGCACAGTGTAGGTGCTCTGACACATAGCTCTCAAACTGTTGAGTTGGACATAAAAGCATAAATGTAAATGCATAATGTAAATGCTTAATGTGTAGAGGTTCTTGGAATCTCTCTTAGCGTCTGAGGGTTTTGTGGGTTAAGTGAGAAAAACCTGGGTGCTTATAATTTACCAAACAAAATAGTCTCAGTTCCTCAGCTCAGAGGACTTTTCGCTGGGAACGGATAGAAGGTTCAGTTTGAAGGGGTCCAAAAGAGGTGTGTGGGCCCTCAGATGACGCACCTGCAGACTGAATCGTGTGGCGGAGCACGCCAAAGAGCATGCGGATCCACCACTGATACTGAGACCTGAGGTCTGGGCAGCGAGGGAAGGAAGCAAGGTCCAGGCTCCTCTCACCCTGAGAGCCGTGAGAAGGGCCAGCACAGCTCCCAGGCCCGGCCCCACACTGCCCGGCTGGCAGCTCTTCCAGGGAGAGGCCCACCTTCGCCCACGCTGCACTGGCCCCCACTTTTCTGTTAGGGGCCTGGGGGGCGGGGGGCCAGCAGCACCTGCTGCTAAGGCTCTCCGTGCAGTGTCTCTAGAGAGACGTGGGCTGGGGGCTCCCCTGAGAGGGTCCGTGGAAACCGTTCTGCTCATACACAGCAGGAGAGGCGTCTTTGAGCTGCTCTCTGCCCCCGCGAGGTCTGCTGACCCCCTGGGTCGGTCACCTAAGCTGCTCGTTGAAATGCAGATCGACAGGCCTCATCCTGAACCCAAGGATCAGAGCATCTAGGAGATTATGGCCTGGGAGTCTGCTTCTAGCACATTCCCCAGGTGAGCCTTTTACACAGTAATCCTTGAGATCCAATGCCTTTCATCAACGCACATGGAGCATCTTACACGTGTGAGGCTCAGACAGCCCTGGGGATTTGATGCCTCCTCAGAGGATGGAGGTCATCTCAGCTAGGACGCCATCAAGTGAGAAGCCCATCCGCTGCCTCCTGCCCCCTCCCACCTCCTCCTACACACCACACCCCTCGAGTCAGGGTAAAGACTGAGCTCCCCTCAGGAGCTCCTCCATTCCTGGCAGGTGGCTGCCCAGGAGGTGAAAGAGAATGAGGCAGGCAGGCAGACGCCTGGACCACTCGGATGTAAGGAAACATGGTCTCAGGACCCACTAGCTCTACAAAGACCACTGAGTGTCTCCCAGGTGTCAGAGTGCTGGGCCAGAGCCTGGGATTGCTAGGAGAATAGCGCAGAGTCCTTGCCCCGACTGCCAGCCTGGAGTCTAGAGGGGAAGGCAGAGAGCTGACCCAGGCCTGGATGGAGGAACCCCTGCCCCCCAAGGAACAACATGGCAGCATCTGGGAGTACTTCCTGGGAATACCCTCCCCCAGCTTAGCCTGGGCTGGGAAAGAACCGGCCTCATCCCTGGCTCCAAACGGGAAGAGGAGCCAGGGCAGGTCTGGGTGACATGAGATCGTGGGTGATGAGTGGCGGGTCCTTGCATTGCCCTGCTCTGACCATGTGGGTGGGCATGTCCCCACCCCCCAGCAGAATTTCTTCTGTGTAAAGGGAGAGCCTGTGCTCTTGCCTTAGGTCCAGTTCCTGGTTCTTGAGAGACGCTTATAAGACAGACACCCAGTAAGGAGTTGCCCAGGCCAGGCAGCTCCATTTATTAACACCGTACATGTCCAGAACGAATGTGGCCATTTCTTTCCATTGGATGCAAAAAAAGATGGGAGTGTGGGTTGGACCTGCCTTTAGCCAGCGGGGGCAGCCTGGCCGGCCTGTCCAGAACTGAGTGCTGAGGAGGAACAGAGGCTCAGCCCGATGCTGCTGTGGTCCAGATGCCAGGGAGAGGCGTGGGCAGCAGATGGGGGGATTGTCCACCACCGGTCACCCAGTCTGTTGCAAAAACAAGCAGCTGAGGGCCTCTGAATGCCCAGCTTCTGGGCTAGTCCAGTTTGTGGGGCTGCGCTGCAATACTGGGACTTTTCTAGAAGCCTGAATAAAAGTGAAACACAAGGTACTGTGGTTGGCTAAGGGGCTTCAGGCATCCAGTTACCCCTGAGGGGCCCTTCTGAGCAGCTCTGTCCAGCGGAGTCGTTAGTGTGCAGGCCAGCTCAAGGCCACTGAACAGAAAAGCCTGCTGTGCTTCTCTGAGACTATCAGGGCCCTTGCAGAGATGAAACTGGGCTGGAACCTCGAAGAATTTCTCAGTCATATTTTTTTCTAATTGACAAAAGAATTGAGAAACTGCTACCCCGCTGACCAGATAATTTAAAAAATAAAAATCAAACATCGCATTCTTGACAGTTAAAACTGTTCTTTTGCGGTGGTCTCAGCTGGCCTCTGCTGACTGTCGGCTAATGGGGGCTGGGCTTCCCTTGGATAATCAGAGGCAAAAGGCATAGAGTCAGATTCTAACTCACTCTTCATGCCAACCAAGCTTGGGACCTGAGCGAGTCACTGGATTTGCTAGAAGGGAGGAAAAAAAACATAGCCACATTCAGAGGTATTGATATGTCTGTGGCTGGAGAGAGAACTGTAGGCCTTTAAGAATTGTCTTTTATATTATGCGTATGTATTTTTTAAAATATATACAAGCTGGTGACCGTTAACGTGCTAATCTTTAAAACTGGATGCTCAATTTCCTTCTCATCCAATCCAATCCAACAGACGTTTAGTAAGCTGTTGACTTTCGCTGGAAGTCACGTAGTGAGCACTGGAGCGAACACACAGAAAAATGACAGTGTTTGTTTTCTTTTTGTCAAAATCTAGACTATGCTGCCGTTGATCACAAGGTGCTTGCTCATAGCTAATTTGCCTGAATTCTGTTACACTCTTACACGTTTTTATTTCACCGTATTTACAGTCCTTTATTAAAGTACCGTTGAGCACCAGTTAGGGCAGAATCACTACTGCCAATCTTAGGGTCAACTGTAGCCCTTCTTGCCTGACTTGCCGTGGGCTTGGCCTTTTTTCAGACCTGGCTCTGGAGAACTCATAGGTATGGGCCTTTGAGGGCTGCTCTGGGCTCATCAAGGCCAAGCAGAAGCAAGATGCTGGCGCTCTGTGGGCGAGCTCTTCGTGCTGCTCCTACTGGTAAAGGGATCACATCATGTCCTCAAGGATGCAACCCAGAGTAAGAGTATTTGAATAATTTTATTTTCATTGCTGTAAGTGGAAAGGTGTTTAATTGAGGTTATTGGTTTCACGGTGGGCTAGATTCAGGTTAACAAGCGTTTATTAAGTGCTTACCTACAGTGCGCCTTCAACCCATTTACCATCCGCTTGTGGGACTAAAGCAGAAATACAGAAAATGAGTTCATGGAGAACACAGGCAAGTTATTCAGTGTTATTCAGACGCAGCCACACGCATGTTGAAAAGCACAAAGCAAAGTGGAATCAGAAAGCTGGGGAACAACTTTGAGGCCTACACCTCAAAACAGTTAGGAACCTCACTGGTCATCTCTCCAGCCCCCTGTTATACAGATCTGAGTAACCTAGGGAAGTTAAGCCACTTGGTGATGGCAGGGCATGGACAATATAACTTGGTGTCCTGACTCCCAGGAAAAAGCACTTTTCCCCTTGCTTCCTCACGGCGCAAATCTGAACAATTATTTTGGCAGATGAAAGAATGCAATGCCCAGTAGCATGAAAAGCACTCTTCCTAGAGATAAATGTTATGCTGAGATAATCTGTGTTAATTGAGCTAATTTTGTGACTTGGCCCCATATAGCACTCTGTGCTGCCAGAGGACCAGGGGGAGAATTAAAACTCTAAGAGCTGCAAGTGACCCCTGATGAGTCAAATAACCTCATTCCCATAGAGTTTCAGGAATGAAAAAAATCTAAAAAATGTCTTACAGCCCATCTTTAGGAGAGGTAGAAAGGACATCTTTTAAAAATTATTGATGAAACCTATGAATTCATAACTGTTTTTCAAAGCAGCAGATAATTCCATCGACATCTCAGTTTATGAAACGTAGGGAGCCAAAGCCATCTCAACCCCTTTACAAATGTTTTATGCCTCTTTCCAAACTCTGTTTTAAAAGTAACATTTTTGTTCTTTACAAAGTAATATATGTTGATTGCAGAAACTTTGAAACGCATAAAAAGAAAAATAGATTTTTTTTGTGTGTGTGGCTGCGTTGGGTCTTCGTTGCTGCGCGTGGGCTTTCTCTAGTTGCGGAGAGCAGGGGCTACTCTTTGTTGCGGTGTGCGGGCTTCTCATTGCGGTGGCTTCTCTTGTTGCGGAGCACGGGCTCTAGGTGCGCAGGCTTCAGTAGTTGTGGCTCGTGGGCTCAGTAGTAGTGGCTCGCGGGCTCTACAGCGCAGGCTCAGTAGCTGTGGCACACGGGCTTAGTTGCTCCGCGGCATGTGGGATCTTCCCGGACCAGGGCTCGAACCCGTGTCCCCTGCATTGGCAGGCGGAGTCTTAACCACTGCGCCACCAGGGAAGTCCGAAAAATAGATTTTAATTTATTGAATGTATTTCATTAATCCTACCAATCAGGTATATCCATGGCTAAGATTTGATGATCCTTCTAGTATTGTTTCTCTGCGTATTATATTTTTACACAAACGTGGGCTCACATTGTGCGTTACTATTTAGAAACAGATTTTTTTCTCCCTCTTAATATGGTATGAACCATTTGACCCCATCTATAATAGGTGTATGGTAGTCCGTTATATGATCCTATGTCATAATTTTTTTTTTTTTTTTTTTTTTTTTTGCGGTATGCGGGCCTCTCACTGTGGCGGCCTCTTCCGTTGCGGAGCACAGGCTCTGGACACGCAGGCTCAGCGGCCATGGCTCACGGGCCCAGGCGCTCCGCGGCATGTGGGATCTTCCCGGACCAGGGCAGGAACCGGTGTCCCCTGCATCGGCAGGCAGACTCTCAACCACTGCGCCACCAGGGAAGCCCGTCATAGTTCTTTTAACCAATGCCTTCTATTGACATTTAAGTTGTTCTCAGTTTTTAATAATAAAAAACAGTGTTGCAATCAATATGCATGAAAATTTCCTTAGGTCAAATGCCTAAGAATGCTGGGTCAAAGGATATGTACACTGTTAAGGTTTTGAGATATATAGCCAAATTGTTCCTCAAAAGGTTGTATTAATTTATATTCTCATCAAAAGTACATGAGATGCCTATTCTCCCTACTTTCACCAATGCTGAATGTTATCATTTAAAACTAACCTGTGGGGCCTCCCTGGTGGCGCAGTGGTTGAGAGTCCGCCTGCCGATGCAGGGGATACGGGTTCGTGCCCCGGTCTGGGAGGATCCCATATGCCGCGGAGCGGCTGGGCCCGTGAGCCATGGCCGCTGGGCCTGCGCGTCCGGAGCCTGTGCTCCGCAACGGGAGAGGCCACAACAGTGAGAGGCCCACATACCGCAAAAAGAAAAAAAAAGAAAAAAAAAAAAAAAAAAAAACCTAACCTGTGACTTCATTTGTTTGAAACTGGGGGGAGCAAATCACAAACTTCCTGAATATATTTACTGACATATTTCCTTCTATGTGTGTGTTGCCTGTTCATCTTTTTTGCCCATTTTCTTACTGCAATATGTCTTTTTCCTAATCATTTGTAAGAGCTCTTTAAAGATATTACCCTTTGTTATATATGACACAAATATGTTTCTACTTTATTGTTTGCATTTTATGGAATTTTTTGACATACAGGTTTAAAAATTTTACCTATTCAGAACTATCCATCTTTTCTTTATGTATGCTGCCTTGTCATATATTTAGAAAGGGCTTCCCCAACCCCCAAGTCTTAAGTTTATGTATATTTTTCTAGTTCTTGTACCTTTTAATTTTTTACATTTAAATCTTTGGTATAAGTTTTTTTTTTTTTTTTTTCGGTATAAGATTTGAGGTATGGCTCCAACTTTAGATTTTTTCCCCCTAAAAGATTAACTGTTTATCCTAATTCCATTTATTGGATAATCCATGCTTCCCCTACTGATTTGAAATTCTGTATTTATCAAATACAGAATCATAGAATTTGCATTTATTTGGGAATGTTCTATTTTGTTTCAATGTTTCATTTTTCCCCCCAGGACAATTATTTCTCCTCATTATTTTACTTTTGCAAATATTGTCAACTGTGTATTCTTCCAGATGAAGCTTAGAATCATTTTTTTCCACGTTGTCAAAATTTCCCCAAATCATATTGGGACTTTGATTAGCAGTGTAATAGATACATAAAGTCATCTAGGAAGAACTGATCTATTTAAAATACTGGATCTTTTGCTCTAGGATAGAGAATGTCTCTCCATGTTTTTCAAAATCTCCTTAAATTCTCTATATTGTTTTATAGTTGTCTTCATATGAGACCTACCTACCATTTTTTTGTTAATTCCTAGAATTTTGTAATTATTTTTTCTGTTGTAAATGGGATTTTACCCCCTTATAGTTTCCAAATGGTTACTGCCAATATATATTTTAAAACCTCTGAAATTTATAGACAGGTAGATAGATAGATTTATAATAGCCAACTTACTCAAGATTCTCATTCATTTTAACCAGTCTGTGTTGACTAAAGAGAAAAGAGTATAGGATCATAATAGATGGGCATTTTTTTTCCATTATAGTGTATTTATAAATAGTATACACTAACTCTACACTGGCATACTTAATTTTCTTTTCCTCAGTGCTAAAGATAAAATCTTATAACATCTTATACAGAATGAGATATAAGCCAGTCCTTGCATTCAGGTCCTTGCTACTGCCCTCGTATTAATGCCACTCAAATTTCAATAAAAGCCCATCAGATTTTCCTGGTGATAATGGTGAAGCACTGCCCTGCCCTCGCATGATTTCTAGTGCCCAGTTTTTACCTTTGTTCTCATCTCCTTGTCTTACAATATTGCAAACACTGACAACCCGAACTGATCTCTATCCTTGTACAATATTTAGTAGCTTCTGACACTGCAGGAACTGTGCCCCGTGGAGCAGAAACACACACAAATGTTTCTCGCTCTGGCCTTCAATAGAAGAATTGATTTTCATTTATGCAGCACAGCAGTTTTGTGTGTGTGTGTTCAGAGAACTTGGACCAAATTTGAGGGAAATTAAAACTTTGCAAGGACAAAGCCACCTTTATTTTGTTTATGTTTAAGGACAAGGCTTTGGCATTCATGTGGAAAAAAAACAGTGTGGCAAAATATAAGGTAGCATTAATTTTCATTCTGCTTTGAGCATGTTTCGGATTAACTCAATTAAACTAAAAAGGTCATAGCTACTAAGCACTTTCTTTTTCTTCTGCCTTTAATTGCATTAATGAGTAATATACATATATATGCAGATAGATAGATGATAGCTAGCTAGCTAGCTATATAGATAGATAGATAGAGATATTTTGCCCTATAGGATCTGGACAGGCCTCCCAAAAAGAAATTTTGATAATTATCAACATCATAACATTTGACAGTTCAAGGTGTTTCCATGAACTACAATGCCCTTGAACTACAGGTAAATTATCATAGTTTAAATGTGGAGAAACTGAGGCCTATTTTCTCCACTGGATCAAAAAAAAATCACTCTCTTCGTCAGTGCCATTCGATGTTCCTTTTTTCTGGAATGTAGACTTTCAGAATTATTTTATTTATTTTTGTTTGTTTTGGCTGCACCGTGTGGCACGTGGGATCTTAATTTCCTGACCAGGGATCAAACCTGCGCCCCCTGCGTTGGAAGCATGGAGTCTTAACCACTGGACCACCAGGGAAGTCCCCAGAGTTATTTTGAAGAATATTGGATTTATAGTCATGGAATTATTTTTGCAACAGTATGAAGGTTGATGTTTACCACTCCGTAGTCACAGTTAAAATTCATCCTCCTAGCCATCTCCTTAACTGTAGGAGAACACACAAAGGAGGCCGAAATCTCCCCTTTAATGAAATTTAATTTAATTGTCCTTTCTTACCTGAACTTGGCTTCCACTCCAGACCATAGCTATTGTCTGTCATGGTATTTTTCTATCTGTGCCACCTGGAACCACAGCACAAATAGGTTGAGAGTAACTGTCCTAGGTGATCTTGATCATCAGCCAAGTTTAAGATCAAATTATTAAAAATGATTTGGGGGCTTCCCTGGTGGCGCAGTGGTTGAGAGTCCGCCTGCCGACGCAGGGAACACGGGTTCGTGCCCCAGTCCGGGAAGATCCCACATGCCGCGGAGCGGCTGGGCCCGTGAGCCATGGCCGCTGAGCCTGCGCGTCCGGAGCCTGTGCTCCGCAGCAGGAGAGGCCACAACAGTGAGAGGCCCGCGTACGGCCAAAAAAAAAAAAAAAAAAAAAAAAGATTTGTTTGTACACTTAAATTATTAAAAATCCGTACTCTGGGTTTATCTGCCCTCCCTAGAGTATAAGCCACAAAAGAACAGAGGACTGATCTTATTCACCATCGTATCCATAGCACCTGGGAGACCGTTTAGCATATAGTAGGTACCTAATACATATTCAAATGAGTGAATGAACGAAACCAGCCCTGAGCAGCACCTGAAGCTCACTCTTTGAGGCTCCCTTTTCTATTTTCTATTAAGGAGACAGAAAAAGGTTGCTTTGCCCAATTCTCTACACATACTTTCGTTGTGTTTTTCTCAATTCCTTGTTACAGTCCTAAGTAGTCAGGTTCTCGTGAGGCTAAGAAGTGCCTATTAGAGTTCTCATCTGACAAATGCTTCTTCTTGACAAAGTTCTCTCCAAAAGGAGATGCATCCCACAAGCCTTTTGAGGACCAAGTCTAGAATAAGCCTCAGTCCTCTGTGGTTTCTAAGTGAAATTACCTTCTGCAACTCAAAACCACACGCTGGGGGCCAAGGCCAAAGGCCGAGCCACTTTGTGAAACGTGGGTTTGCCCTTTACGCTCATCATGTCCCCCTTCTGCGCCTGTCAGAGCCCCCGCTGTAAGCATTCCCACCCCTTCTATCTTCTTAATATGCTGGTGAGGGGCTTGGGGGCTCGTCTATGGGTCAGGACGTCATCAGCACCATTCACCTCTTCTTGTCACTCCCTCTCAGAGCCAGAAAGCATCGCGCCAGCCCATTCAGTTCCTCTCCCTGAGGACTTCACAGGCAGCTGCGGTCCCCATGGCTGGCCTTGCTTGACCTGCTTTGCTCATGAAGGTGGGACCACCAGAGCGGGTTTGAGCCTCGGTGGAAAAAAGCTGGTACCCAACACCGCCACCACCACCCACTCCTCCAGCAGGGGCAGGCAGGCCAGTCTGTTTACATGGAAGATGCCAGGTCCCCTTGCAGACCCCCATCGCCAGGAATTTGTAGCAGGTTCCCCCATCCCTGCATGAGGATCCCTCTCTACATCTCTGCATCCTTAGGTGATTCTACCCATTGGAGGGCAGATCTGTGGCCTCTCACGGTGGCCGGCCCCACGCTCTTGCTGTCTCTACACAGGTGGTCCAAGCATTCTGGGCACGATGGGTTGATCCCTCTCACCAGCCGCCCATCCTGGCTTTGTTTCCAGTGCTCTCGGTTCAGCCCAAAGGGAACGGTTCCTTCCTGTTCCACCCCGGCATCCACTCTGTCACAAAGTCACCCCCTTGGTCCTGATGTCCCCGCCAGCTCCCACCTCTTACCTCAACATTTTCCCTGTTGGCGTGCCACACAACGCTCCTTGTCCCACAGGATGGGCATCCCCTTGGATGGCGGGAGAGCTAAGCACACTGGGGAAACCCTGGGTTTCCTTTCCAGCACCTTTGCTGTGCTGATGCTCAGTCAGTGTCCTGGAGGGAATCCAGTATTCGGGTTTTCCCAAGTGTGTTTGACACACACTAAGGGACTCAGCCACACCGTCCCCTCCTTCCACCTCTCAGGCACTCCTTGCCTTTAAACGTAGGAGTGAGCACCTCAAGGCTCAGCCCTTGGCCCTCTCGCCTTCCAACACCTTCTGATGTTACCTTCTCTCCCCATGTCATTGCCGGACCTGTACCTCCAGCCTCGGCCCTTCCTCTGAGGTCCCGTTCTGTATGCGCAGCTGCCTGTGTGATGTTTCCTCCCACTCAGTACCAGCAGACCTCCTCCTGCCCCCAGTGCACCTTCCCCGAAACGGGCAGTGCTCCCTGCCTCGGGGGATGCCGCCACCGTGCTCCCCTGCCACCAGCCGGAGCCCGAGGCTCATCCCGCTCACCCACCTGCCTCTCATTTGCCACATCTGTCAATAATTGATGTCGCCATTTTGATGTTTCTGGAATGTATCTACCTCGTTACATCATCACAGCCACCGCCATGTTTCAGGCTGACATCAGCTCTAGCTTATGCTTCAGGCTGACATCAGCTCTAGCTTGTATTCCAAACCCCTCCTAACGGGCCCTGAATCCATCTTGCTTCCCACTCCTTCCCCCAGTCCATCTCTGAGCCTGCAGTCAGTGTGATATTTTTTAATTCCTACACAGCATGGAACTCTTCTTGGCTTCTATGTTAGGGTTCTCTGTCTGGAGAAAAAGAACTGACAGGAGCTATAGGTAACAGAAATTATAGAAAAAATTTTATTTTATTTTAAGATCCTTGTTTTTAAGGAGCTGGCTCATGCACTGGTGGGGCTGGGAAGTTTGAAGTTTGTTGGGAAAGCTGGAAAGTCAGGCAAGAGTTGATGTCGCAGTCTTGAGTCCCAGTTACTCAGGGCAGCAGGCTGGACACCCAGGTGGGGTTTCTTACATTGTAGTCTTGAGGAGAATTTTCTTCTACTTCGGGGAACCTCAGTCTTTGTTCTTAAGGCGTGCAACTGATTGACTGAGGCCCTCCCATGTTAAGGAGGGTCGTCTGCTTTACTCAAAGTCTGCTGATTTCAATGCTAGTCTCACCTAAACATACCTTCGAAGCGACAGCTAGACTGGTGTTTGACTGACATCTGGGCACAGAGCTTAGCCAAGTTGACATGAAACTAATGATCAAGCTTCCTTTTGCGCTTAGACTGAAGGCCAACATCCCAAACCTGACTCCAGGGCTCTGAGCGATCTAGCCCCTGCCCTCCTCCTCCCTGCCTGTCTCCCATTCACTCTGTATCCTGGTCACACTGGCCTCCCGTCGGTCCTGGATATGCCAGCTGCCTGCTGTCCCGAGAGCAGTACACAAGTTGCTCCCTCGGCCTGAGATGCCCTGCTTCCCAGTCCCGGCGTGCGTGCACACTCACACACACACACACACACACACACACACAAGCAGGAGCTCCCACGCACGTTGCCTGGGGAAGCCCTACTCAGTCGTCCTTCAGATTCTGGTCCAAATGCCACACCCTGTGGGAAGAGGCAGCCTCCCCTGCTCTCTGACTCGCAGCAACGCTGTGCGTAATGATGCACGTAGTTGTGCGATTATTTCGTTCGTGTGTCTGTCTCCGCCACTAGACTGTAAATCCTTGAAGGCAGGGGCCAGATCTCCTCGAAGGTCTGTGTCGCCCACCAGGGTGCCTCCAACTCCCATAGGTGTTGAGAGAGTGAACGAACGATTTGGAACAGTACCCGGGCCTTGAGTGTCGTCTGTCGTCCAGTCCTCGTAGGACTCGTCCCAGCGACGACCAGCCTGCCCTCGCCTGTGGCTCCCCCCACGTCAGCTTCCCTTGTTCTCTTGCTGTGGCCTTGCAGACGCTCTCTGCTCCACCTTGGGATGAGCTCCCCCAAGCAGAGGAGACCCCCTGTCTACCCACCTCGTGGCTTAGGTTTGAAACTCTGCCTGCCTGAGCCTCACCTCAGGCATCAGCTTCAGTCCTTGAAGATAAGCACTGAAGACAAAGTGACTGGGCAAAGCTTTTAACTGGAGGGGACTGTCCCCGCCCCCCATGAGCCCTCATCTGCATTTTTGTATGTAAGCATTTGTGGAGGCAAAGCTACTGCCGCCCAACGTATTCGTGAGAAAATACTCACATTTTTACTGTCTTGAGTGGAAATAACCAATATCTGTAGACCAGAATTTGCTGTACCTTTTCCCGCAAACACTTAAAATAATAGAAGTTGACTTGGCTGACATTTAGTCATTGTTAATATTTTCCTATAAACTTGGAAGTTTACAAACTGTAAGCTGAGAGATTGTCTTAAATGGCTCTAAAAATAACCATCTTCCTTTGCGATAGATCAACCGTTCCAAGGTTGGGTAGTTTGTGTCCCAAATGCCTCAGAGCATCAATGAAAAGAGCCTTATGGACATTTCAGATTTGTTGGATCCAACAGCTGTCCTGCAGCACATTCAATCCATATAGTCATGAAGGCTTGAGTATAAAGCAAATCACACTTTCCCTGTGACTTATATCCTAATGCAGAGATGCTTTATCTTCATTCCGGCTAAATGCCTATTAGTAGAGGTTCCTCCCGCTCTGGCGGGCGTGCCGTCAGCTGGTGAATGGTCTGTGAAACACCAGTGCACCAGGGAATGACACTGTTCTGCATCCTTTTGATAAAGGAAAAGAATCTTAATCTACATCTTTTGTAAATTGGGATTTTTTTTCCCTTTGCCTTTTAAAAAAGCAGAGTTCCATTACTTTATATGGTGAATTTCAGCAGTTGTTAAAATTCCTCAATGTTGTCCCTGAATTTGGGGCAGGATTAACTCAGGGGCGGACAAATGGGTCTCTCAGAATGTTAGCACTCTGTGATTCCTCCCAAGAAAAGGTGACTTGTTTTTTGGAGAGTGGCTTTGAAATGTGCATACATTAACAAACAGCTTACCTGAGACTCTGACAAGCCCAGGATTTCTCCTTGAGTGAAAAACTCAGTGAGCGGGCAGCTTTGTGTCCCTGAACTTGCACGGAACAGCTGCTCTTCCCCTCTCCCCAGCTCTCCTAATTCTTTGCCCGTCTCCCAGCAATTTGGAGGGGGCGAGGTGGAGAGACTTTATGAAGAAGAAGGTCACTTCAACCTTTTAAGTTTTCTTTCAAAACGTTAGTGTATAAAAATGTCCTTGAAAAATACTGACTCATATAAGCTTGCAGAACTGTTAGAGGTTTTCCTCCCCCAATTCTAGTGTTCTTTACCCATTAGCTATTGCAGACTTTGATTATTCTTTTTCAACAGCTGTACTTGAAACCACAAAGGGCAGCCCTAAGAAGCAGAGACACCATTGTTGCCAACAACAAAAGCCAAAACCCAAACCACAGAGTAATTGAGGATTAGGATGGGAACACCACCTTCTGGGCCCCGGGATGCAGGCCACGGGTGCTTGTCATCCTCAGGGATGAGAAGCTTTTCATGACCGGCCACTGGTGCCAGTCTGAATGTCGAAGAGGCCTTTCTTTTTTCCTCAGGTGTGGGTGTGAAGCCTTGGGTTTCAAGGCTCCGTTGTTCCCATCTGCCCTGGATGCGGGCATTCCAGAAAGCCTTTGGTCTGGGGCGACTGTTGAATGTATTTTATGAAAGAAATGACAATTGGGGGGTACCTTGAGGTAGACAGCTACCCATATAGCCTGGCCCTCCCAGGTGGCACTGACTAGCTTTGTGAGATGGGTCTTTGGACCAGCAAAGCCTGTAAAGAGGACACGTAAAGAGGAGCAACAGCTTCAGAAGGACCCCGCGAGAGGTGTTCCTGGGGAAGGGCGAGTCACCGGGCTGTGTGACTCTGACCGGTGGGCGTGGAGAAGCTTCCCAGCATCATTCCTCCCTACCTGCCAGAACTGGCCTTCCATTCAGCAGGCAGTTCCTGGGGACCTACTGTGTGTAGACCCTGTGCAGGACAGGGGAAACATGAAAGCAGTAGGGCGTGGCCCCTGCCCTGGCGCCACGGCGTCTGGGGGAAGACACGGAGCTAAATCCTCGTGGTCACCACACCGGCAGAGGACCCAGGGTGTCCCTCGGACCTGTGAACCCCCCCAGCAGAGGACAAGTCTGTTTAGTTCCTGTTGCATCCCCAGCTGCCAGCACAGGGCTGGCACCTACGAGCCCAGCACAGATCTATTGACTGGATAAATGCACGAGCTAGGTGCAGCGACAGCCCAAGAGAGGAAGGAAGTGACACAGCTTTCAAGGCTTTTCCACGGGAGAAGCTTGAACTGGACCTTCTAGGTTGAGTATCTGGAGGGCAGGGCGGCCCGAGCGGAGAAGAGATGCCTGGAAGCGTGAACAGCGGTGCCTGCTCCGGGGCCGCAAGGAGGCCACTGCCTCGGGCTCGGGCTGCAGGAAGACAAGAGCCGGGCACATGGACGACCTGGGGCACCTCACCAGAGGCCAGGGTTTCTCCTTCGCCAGACTTGCACTTAGGAAGCAGGCTCTGAAGGCCGGGAGGAGAGCAGACCAGGGGTGTCAGGGGACCCAGGGCTCATCAAACAGCCCGGCAGGACCCCTTGCTGACCGCTCCCCACGCGACATCTCTGCTCATTCCTGGGTCCTCCACTGCCTCTGGTGCAGTATTTTGCATAAAGTAAATAATGCATAAATATCGGTTGATTTCTTTTCCCCTTAGTTCTGTGGTCCTTCAGTCCTTTCAGGGCCTAGGTGGGCCTTGATTCCAGATTCCTCTGATTCTTCCATTCTTTTACATAAAGAGCTCTCCAAATATTTAGTCAAAAAGTTTTTGGTTTTGGTTTAATTCTTAAGCTTCGGTGTACCATGTCTGTTGAACTCCAGCTTCAGCTCAAATTTTTATCAATGATTTCATCTTTCAAAAATGTACTTTAGAACTACAAGATCACTAGAGTTGGTCTTAAGGAGTGCAGGTACATACTCACTTTTTAAAGTCATTGTTTCTCAGAATGTGGCTTTTTTAGGAGTCGCTCTAGTGGATAAGTTTGTCATTCCCGCTTCTTAAAATATTTTTCTTGACAAATCATTTTTTACACTTTTCAGGTTAAAGGAACACAAATATTATTGACTGGGTTACTGTTCTTTTGAAACCTCTATCCGACTTTCTAGTTTTCCTACGCATGTTTTCAAGAGCTAAATAGATACAGTGGGTTTCACAGCTGACATAAGGCTAGCAAGGCACCAAGTCATAATTAATTTAGGCCTCAGTGGCATCCAGTTGGCACTGGAAGGGTTGTGACCTTATCTTTGATGTGTTCAAAGCCAGTTATTTTTACCCTGATGCTTCAGGAAGTACACAGCCACTTCGTCTCTTTGGTTTCTTATCACAGAATCAGTCGAGATGCTGCCCTCTTTCCAGTGTATGTGCTTTGGAAGCTGGTCCCTCTCCAGATGCCTGCTGAACTTAGCACTGTTTAGTAGGGCAGCCACTTGGGGTGCCAGGCAGGTGGGGGACATGCCAAGAGAGGGTGTCCTACTTGGCAAGGCCACCCAGAGTCCTTGGGATGGCGCCACAGCTGTTTAATTATTCAGGTGGAATGACTGTCCTCAGTGGAGGTGTAAAGCGGAAGGGCCGCTCTTACCCTCCGTGTCCCTGCTCCATGCTGCCTTCTCTCCCTCCGATGTTCCTGAACTCTGACCTCTCCTAATACACCCTCCTTGTGGAACTTTAATTTTCCATGAAGAGTCAATGGCCTGGAACCACTCAAAATGTTGGCCCTACCAGTGGGGCTGGTATCTTCACACATATCAAAGCCTTAGGCTAAAGCGCTAAGGGCAGATTTCAGGCCTCAGAGAGCCTCTTAAAGAAGATTGGGGTAAAGGGGGCACCCCCTGAAATCATGACTTGTGAGCTGTGAATTCTGGGAGTGAGAGCAGTCCTGGGGGCACAGAGGGTGCAGCTCTGCAGGTTCCATCGGCTGTTCCTCATCACCAGGTTCTCCGTGTGGAAATGCTTGGGTGGCTGGCTGTGATTTGTGAAGCGGCCCCTTCCTGTGTGCAAAGGTTCTCCAAGTTTCTGTGTTCTCTAAGTTTAGCTCTCTATCATACCTGTGAGTGTATCTGGGTACACGACAAAGAGGAACGTGAGAGGAAGAGGTACATGTGACGTGTGGATGGGCGGCGTTTACAGGCATCCGGGAGCAGGGTTCTCAAACTTTAAGGTGCACGACACCCGCTGGGGTGGAGGGGGCTAGTGGTCTCCGTAAATGCAGATTCTGATTCAGGAGCTCTGGGGCGGGACTGAGAGAGAATGTGCTTCTCTGACAAGCTCGCGGATGATGCGGATGCTGCATGGACCAGAGTGACAAGGCCCTGATTCCCATACCTGGGGAGCTTTTAAAACCTCTGATGCCAGGCTGCACCCCACAAATGAAATCAGAATATCTGAGAGCAGGACGGTAGCATCAGCAGTTTTGAAAGCTCGCCACGTAATTCTCGCCCAGGTTGAGTTCGTGGCCGGGAGGGGGGTGGGGGGAGCTGAGTGGAGGATGGGATTCATTCCTATCTCTTGGGAAATTTACCAAAAGTATGTTGCAGCTGTCGCCATCTGATAGTGTATGAATTAAAACGAACTCAACGTTACCAGCTCTGTTTTAAAAGAACACCATGAAGTTTCCCCGGAGTTCCTCCAGCCACCAGGCTCTGCCCAACCTGTGTTCATCAGCCACAGAGTCCCAGCTGAAGCCCTCACAGAGATTCTTGCTGTTCTCCATTCACCCGTGGCCTTCCGTTCCTGTTGCACAGCTTGCTGACCTCAATTCTTTGTGGCTGTGAGGGGTCTAGATGAGAATAAAATGTTTTATCTTCCTGTAGAGCAGGGGTTCTCAACCGTACAGCACATTAGAATCACCCTGGGCGATTCTGATTTATCGGGTCTGGGGCAGCGTCCCTGCACTACGCGAGTTTGAAAAGCTCCCTGGGTGATTCTAATGTGAACTCAGGGATGAGAGCCAGGTTATAAGATAAAATGAAGCTTGAACAAAAAAAATTATGTATTTGTATTTTCTTCAACATTTAAAAAAGCTTGTTCTAAAAAATAAAAGATGCTGTTCAGACAATAAAATATAGAAATTGTTTTTTTAAATATACATGTAATGATTTTATTTAAATATATGTTTAAATCTGTATACCCCCCCCACCCAATATCTGGTATTTTTGAGGAGGCCAAGGCGCAAAGTGGGGCGATTCTTGAGCCGGCGTCGGAGAAGCGAAATGTTCCTGATGTAAATATCACCACTGTATTAATTAGGACAGCGCCAGCTGGTGTAGGATCTCCGTGCATGTGTGCATAGTCATTCAGGGGGCCGCAGTGTATGTCTCCAAGGTGGCCTGCGGAAGGGGGGAAACAGTGGGTGGGGTTCAGGGGAGGCTCCCACTTGCTGGGCGGGGCCACGTGTACTTGCACCCCATTGGGCAGAGCTCAGTCACGTGGTCACTGCGGCGTGTGTGGAATTGTCAGCGAAGCCCCAAGCCCTCGAGGAGCACGAAGGTTGCGGGACGGCCAGCCTTCGGTGTGCTACCGCATTTGTGTGTCTGGCGGTCAGGGGCCTCCCAGAAAGGCGCTGGCTGTGGGCCCTGCACTTGGAAATGCAGATTCCAGGCCTACTAGATGCGGGAGCCTGCAGAGCTTAAGTGCTATGTTAAGCCCCTGTGCTCTTGTCTTCTTTTCTCCACAGATATCGCAAACGGCACCAGTTCAGGGGGGTACCGCCCACCTCCCAGAACCAAGGAAGTCATCATCAATGGCCAGACTGTGAAACTTAAATATTGTTTCACCTGCAAGATTTTCCGGCCCCCTCGTGCCTCTCATTGTAGCCTTTGCGATAACTGCGTAGGTGAGTAGAAGCAGAAACTGCCTCCGTCCCGCCTCTAATGTTTGTGCTAAAATGTCTGTAGCTGATGGAGTAGAGATTTCCCGTGAATAGACCTGTGCTAAAGAGAGTCAGCATGTGTGTCTCTTTAATCCTTCAGGACTAAACCGCCTCCTGCCCCTGATCCCGTTCACCAAGCCCAGCGTTGCCAAATCTTGTTTCTGTTTACATCCTGCAACACATCCTGCAACACCACGCGGACAGCAGAACGTCCTAGGCCTTCTCCTCCCGGGTACACAAGACCAGAGGGGGGGTTCTTTGTGCCCTGGAGCTGCCGGGTTGGCAGACACTTGAAATAAAATATTTCACTCCTAGATCCTCCATTGCCCAAGGAGCTGGCTGCATGCATAGCCAGACTCTCCCAGCTCCTCAGAGGGGCATTGTGCTTGGGTAGCCGGAGGCATCTGAAGCCCAAGGAGAGGAAGAGGGGAGAAGCCAAGAGACTTCTGGGCCTACAGTTAGGATCATAACTCCTCCCAGAGACCACTTACCTTCTCTGTCGGCTTGCTTTCTCCAGAACAGGCTAGGAAACAGGCAGAGGGAACACCGTGGAGCACAGAGGTCCTCCAGTGTAACACTTGGCCCTGCTGTTAGGCTGCCACCACCCCAGCACAGGATTTTTACAACTGATGTGGGTGCCAGCCCCTTGGAATTACTTGGGCAGCACTTCCTGTCACTTCAGACTGAGAGCTACTACCCACACCCGCAGACCATCTTCTCCCCAGGGATGGAGCTTCTCAGAGATGAGGTTGGCAAGTGACAGGAAGGGTAATGAGAAATGGACGGAGGCTTTGCCACACGGGGGAAGACCCACAGTTCTTCAGCCCCATAGCCTGCCTCTAAAAGAAAGAACCAGGGATTTTCCTGGGCGAATAGACATGGAAATCCTGTTAACCTCACACCTGAAAGGATAGAACGCCTCAGAACAAACCTTGTTTCCCTTAGTAACACATTATCAATTGTCAACCCTTTTCGAGCCTATTAGAATTTGTAGTCTCAATTCTTCAGAAAAAAAAAAAGGTTATGTAATGTTTCCTGCTGTGCAAAGCCATTTTCCTTTTATTTGTCTGAAATTTACTTTATCCTCACTTTAATAATCTACAGTTTGGTAGAAAGCCCATGTTTTCCCTCTCAGGCCTTTTTTTGGTATTATTCACTTGGAAAAATTACTTTTAGCCTTTGTCTCCGTAGCAAAACGGCATGGAATTTTGTTGTCTTTCCCAAGTAGTAAGAACCAGTTAAGAGCCTGGAATCTGGTACCCAGTGGCCTGGGTACAAATACTAGCTTCATGACTTAGACAAGCAACCTCAACTCTCTATGCCTTGGTTTTCTCATCTCTACAATGGTGTTAATAGGAGTGCCTACCTCATGGGATGGTTGACAGAGTAAATGAGTTGACGCATGCAGGGCACTTAGACCGGTGCCTGGCTTTCGGCAAATGCTCTGTGATTGTTAGCTGCTATTCTGTTATTACTACTGCTCCCTTGACATTTTTGATTGGCTTTCTCTGGCCAATTTCTTGATCTACTGTATCCCTCTACAGGTATGGTGACCAAAACTATACCTGGTCCTCTATGTGAGGACACACACCAGGGTTTCTACAAGGACACATGACAGCCTTTGTGTGATTTCGGATACCCTTCCTGATGACTTCAGCCCCAGTGGCCATCCCATGCCCATCTCGAGCATACTTTTAAGCCAAAGCAGCACAGTGGCTTAAATGTCTTCAGGGGAATAATCTGTAGGGATTCAGAGGACCCTTTCTTGGGTTGTAATTTTGATATTATATGATGAAATATTATATGATGGAATATATATGTATTTTTTCATTCACATAAAATCTTTTGCTTGTCTTCTCCTGGAGGTCTAATGACTTGTTCCAGTTGGCATTTATAGGAAGGGAGTTGTTGCCTACAAACCTGAAGAGTTTACGGGGCATCTCTTTCTCTTTATCATTTATAAAAATGTTTACCTAGGCAGTGTTTACTAGACACCCGACTGTCAGTTGGTCTCAATCTTCTGTCTCCTCTCTCTAGGCTAGATTCCTAATCATGATGAAACGTTCCTCTCTATCTCATAGTGTTTTAAAATTCTCTTCGGATCATACTGTAAAACACTTTCTGAAAGTTCGTCTAATTCCCTCATTTGTTCCCTCCATCACCCATAGGTGAACATAGGTTTACATGTTCCTTAAAGAACCCTGATGAATTAGATGTAAAATCGTCTTACCAGAATTACATACGTCGTTAATGGTGTACTTCTCCTGTAGTATAACTGTGTAAGATAGTACCCTTTCTTATAGAAACTACCAGCTGAGAAAATAAGAGCCATCCGTCTATAATATCCAGGAGCCCTTCTGATAGGTTCTGAGCAACCTTTCTGATAAATCCACGTCACATGCTCATCCAGAACTCCACAAGCAAGCACGGGGCTGTCCTGTAATAGGAAGATGCAGAACAGGAAAGGGAAAGGAGAGGAAGCGGGGAGGTTGGGTGGGCTCAGAGGAGGAGACTGGATGAAGAGCGCGTTGACAACAGCTGCCTCTAAGCATCATTTGACGGCCCTAGGGCTGGAGGTTGGCAAACCCTGATCAGGGCCCCACTGTGTGGAGGACAGGTGAGATAAACAGCATACAGTTGATGTAAAATAAAGCTACTCACTGTGCTCGGGGAACAAACACAACGACTCAAACCTACATAGTTTTGGTTTCCCAGTTCATTACACTGCATTTGGGCCTTTGGTGTGACCCATTAACTGACCAGCGAATTGGACCTTGTGCATTTGGGAAAAGAGAGTGGAAAGCAAATGTCTCCAACTGAGAAGTAGAATTGCAGAGTTTGCCGCTATTTTATTTTTAGATAGAAAGTTTTTATTGAAAGAATTCTACTTTTTGCAGCCACGGGAAAAAAAGAATACAATGATGTGCTGAAAGCCAGGGTCTACACACGTGGCTTCCCTTCCCTTGTAACGAGTGGGTTTGGGTTGGTCCTTCCTAGGCACACAAATAAATGCCACTTGGCACTGGGAGGGGGGAGAGGAAAATGCAGCTTCCCAGGCAGTTCAGAAGCATATTTTTCTTTGTTAAAAAAGTTTGAAATGAGAGCAGAATTGTAGGGGCTGTGTCCTTGGAGTTGAGGACTAAGGGAAGAGCTTTCTTGGGGAGCAAACTCTGTTGCTAACATGGAACAGGTTAGCAAAGCCAGGCGGTTGGGACATGGCTCTAAGGACGAACAGACCCAGAACTGAATCCTGGTCCTGTCCTTGGATAATATTGGAACCCAGGCAGGTTATCTGACCACCCCCAGGGGTTTCCACATCTGTAAAATGGGGTGATCCTAGTACTGCCTTGTAGGTTTCTTTTAAGGATGAAGTGAGATAGTGCCGAGCAAGCACAGACCTGGTGCACACCAAGGGCTCACAGAGGGCTTGCCAGTGATGTAATAGTGCGTAACAGGAGAAGAGATGCCGAGGTGCTCCCAGGGAACTGCGTAGAACAAACGCTGTCTTCACAGAATGATGGGAGTCCCCTTGTTTTCCTGTAATCTGGGAGGATTTGGATGATCTGCAGCTGCAGGAATGAATATGTCCTCTCTCTCTTTGTCTCTTTTTATCTCTGTTTCTCTCTTATTGTCTCTCTGTGTTGCCATCAAATCGCTTCTGCACATTGAAACAGAGTATTGGGGGTTGTTTGTCCTTCCAGGCAATTTTTTTTTTTTAATTAGAGTTTTCTTTTAGTTTTATTTATTTATTTATTTATTTTTGGCTGTATCGGGTCTTCATTGCTACGTGTGGGCTTTCTCTAGTTGCGGCGAGCAGGCTTCTCATTGTCGTGGCTTCTCTTGTTGTGGAGCACGGGCTCTAAGCGCACAGGCTTCAGTAGTTGTGGCACGTGGGCTCAGTAGTTGTGGCTCGCAAGCTCTAGAGTGCAGGCTCAGTAGTTGTGGCGCACGGGCTTAGTTGCGCTGCGGCAAGTGGGATCTTCTCAGACCACGGATTGAACCTGTGTCCCCTGCATTGGCAGGCAGATTCTTAACCACTGTGCCACCAGGGAAGTCTCTCCAGGCAATTTTTGACGTTACAAAATATTTTTACACAGCTGACAGCTGGGACCAAGGAGCCATCCCTGCTCGCTCAGACCCTTAGGACCCCTCAGGTCATTAAAGAAAGAGTAACAGAAGGAGCTGGAAAGCAAAACATACCCTTGTGAGGTCTTCTCAGACTCACTAAGTATGTTCCAGCCCCAGCTGAGCCCCTTCCACATCTCCCCAGCCAGGGTGGACCCTTTCAGGGAAGTCTGTCCTTTGGTGGGCTCTGGCCCAGTGTCAGAATAGCCAGCAGCTTTCCCTGGCATTGGGTATTTTTAACACCACCTAAACCTGTAATAGAGTGTGATTTACTTGAAAGTAATGTATGCATGCACTGTGAACTAAACTAAGTTTGCTGAACACTAAGAAGGAGCACTGCAAGCATTTGCAAGCCTGCTCTACGGGGGTCTGTCTGACTTGGACCAGCCCAGAGGCAGCAACACCTGGGTCCCAGACCCGCTGCCTGGTCCTCTGCTCCCACCATGCCACGTCTGGAGGGCAGAGAAGGTGGCGCAAGAAGCCCTCGAGCTGTGTCAGCCGCTGCAGAGCTCTCGGCGGCACCAGCCTCCTCCCTCCTAGGGCGGTTGCCCTGGCCCCATTTTCGCCTGTCCCCTTCTGTCATTTCTGACGTGGATGGCGCAGAGAACCTCCAGGCACCCTCTGCAGGGACTCAGTGCCCATCTACTCTTGTTTTGGGGAGAGCGTCACGGTCGTCTTCAGAAGCTCGCTCTCCCTCTCCTGGGCACTGTACTACGCTCTCCCTTCCACCCCACAGTGTCTCCCCCTCCCCGCCCCCACCCATCCAGCTGCTTCCTCTGAGATGTGGGTTTCTGAGCTGAGACTGCAGATGTCTTGTCTGTTGTATACACTCTGCTGAGCCCAGTTACCGCTTCACAGTTGTACTCAAGAGGTCTGAAATATCTGAGATTTAGAATCACAGCTGCCTTCTGGTGTGGGGTAGCACGCTGGAATTTCTTTTAAACGATTTGGGTATGGTGAGACGGGCATTAGTTTTACATAGGAAAGCATATCATTTGAAGGGCATGGAGCAAGCTGGCATTTATAGCCTCCCAGGGACCAAAACAACTGAGGGATTTACTGTGCCCCTGCTAGTTCCCAGTATCCTTGCTTTTTACTGACATTTAATGAGCACCTATGTGTCAGGCACTGTGCTAGTATCTAGATGCATCAAAATAAAATACAGTCCCCAAGAATCATTCTTAAGAACAGACCAAAGAGAATTCAAGGCCAGAAAGCATTGTATTTATCATATTACATGGATCAAAAAAAGAGTAATTTTATGTTAGTAAAGAGTACATTTAAAAATTCGGTCAACATATATGCATCAAATAACATTGCACCAAAATACATAAAGTAAAAATTATTAGAAAACACAAGGATAATTTGGTATAACATAATGCTAGTGAGAAACAATAATATACCCCTGGTTTTGTTGGCTCAGGTAAGCAAAATAAAAGTAAGAAAATAAAAGATAATGCATATATAATTAATAAATATATGCTGAACTTTGTTTCTGCAAAGTATACTTACCTTTTTTAACTGATTGTGGAACATTAGCAAAATTAATCATACTAGCTGCACAGAAATTCCTAACTTCCTAAAAGCAGATGTTACACAGACTGTGTCACCTAATGACATAACAATAAAACTAGAAATCAATCACAAAAATATAAATACACAAACCTAACCAATTGTAGTGTTTTTTAAGAACCTTTTCATCAGCTCTTGGGTGGCAGGGACTTCAGAATCGCACTTGTGGAATAGTTAGAAAATGACAGTAAGAACAATGCAAAATAAAACTTCATGCCAGTCAGAATTCTAAATTCTAACCGCACAAAACAGTTAACCTAAGCAGAAAAGGAGTTATCTGGAAAACTATCAGGTAGCTCATAGAAAGGAAGGAAGAGGGTGCGGAACCAGGCTCGGCAGCCTGGAAGAGCGGGGTGGGGAGGCTGGGTGGCTGAGCGCAGCCAGTCATTCCTGCAGTAGGATGTCCCAGGAGGCGCAAGCACCACAAGCAAGATGTTTGTGACACCACCACTGAGCTCTGACTCTGCTGCTACCATCAGCTTGGAACTGTGACTGTCTGCAAGGACCATGGGCTCTGGATTCAGAGATCTGGTGGGTGGGAGCCCCGGGGCCTGTTTCATTTCCACACCCAAGCAGCCAGCGAGATGGGGGAGGTAGCTGCCCCACTTTCAGCTTCTGTAACAGGGGTGGGGGGCGGGGCCTACCTCCCACCTATTTTGGGATTCTCCACAAACAGGAAGCTTACTTGGTTGGTGGATGGCCAATGAAATTAGAAGTTTTCAGAAGTCTAGTACAAAAAACAAAACCGAATTTAGAAGCAACTGGAGGAACATAGCAGCCATCTCAAGAAGATAGAAAAAAGAATAGCAAAATAAACTTTAGAAAGCAGGAAGAAAACCATTAGTAACCTAGAAAACGGAAAAATAAATATGATAACAGATCTAATTCTTTGGCAAATAAGCAACAAAAAGATAAACTTCTGGTGAGACCAAAGGAGGGAAAATAACAAAGTGGAAATAACAGATTCAAGTGAGACATTCTCTCCACAAACTTATGTATAAATTTAATGCAATTTGAGGCAGGAGACAAGATAAAAAATGTACAGTTTGACTACCAATACCATTTGGGGGAAATTATTGGATTTTTGGAAACCGTTCACTGTTCATGTGAGGGCCGCCCCTAAGCTTTCCGTGGTGGCGCACAGGCTGGGTTCTTCTCCTCCTGAGGGCTTCCAGCCCCTTTGTGTTAATCTTTGTTTTAGTTTTTTTCTTAGTGTCTGGAGTTTTATCCTTTTTGGTTTAAGCAACAGGTCCTGTAACTAAAAAATATATCATACAACCTAATTAATGCTTTTGGATTCAAGACATTGATCATGTTTCCACCCTCTCCCATTCACTGACCTCTCTGGAGAGTTTCTGTTTGCCTTAGACCAGCAGTAATTGTGTCTCCACCGCCAACTTGAAATGAATAAATACAGACCTGGGATCTTTTAGCTGAAAACAAACTGGGAGGTTTTTCTTTCCACAGATAATCTATTGTAGTGCACCAAGGGTTTAATGAAACTTGCAAAATGACAGATAACTTCAAGGCCTATCACTGTCATTGTCATGTAACTCACGCTGTGCAAGGTTGTGGAGAGAGCCAGAATTCATTTCACGTCTGCGGAAGACTGCCATTTGTTCATAAAAGGTTTTATTCATTGATATGAAGAAACTCAGAGCCAAATGTAGCAGCCTCTAAACAATGTAAAGACTTTGGGGTGTGTATTTTTGGCGCTAACTTACTCCCGGTTTTCCTATAAGCAACTCAAGTCCTTTTCAGAAAGTGATGGGAGTTTTAATTAAGTCACTCGTTATCAATGATTCGTTGTTATTAGCTCAAGTGACAGATGGCAGAATTCCAAGTAACCTTCCTGACTCATTTGACCATAAAATGACATTCTTTCCTGGAAGACTTTTCGTCTTATGTCAAATTAAAACCTTTCCTGGTTGTCAGTACATTCTTTTTTCTGTCTCTTCCTACCAGTTCACATTTCCTGTATTTCACTATTGGTTCCCATCTCCTGGGAACCAATAGTTCCTCTGTTGGTTCTTCTGTAACCTCTTCTTGGCCGTCCCCCAGCTCTTCTCTTGGCCTCTCTCATCCTCCATGGATTCTTCATGCTGTAGCTGGAGACACCCTTTTGTTTCAGCCAGATAAGCTGGTCCCTCCTCTTTCTCAACATGTCCTCCCCACAATGAGAGCCCCTGTGTTCTGCCACCAAGAGTTTCTTCCAAAAAAATTAAAATCAAGAAAGTCTAGAGGTGCTTTTGAGGCAATAACCAAAATAAAATAAAATTCTACAAAGTCTCTCAACTTTCAGAAGAATTTCCTTCATAACGTGTTTGTCATAGGTGTAAGTACATGTAAGTAGATGTAAATTCCTCAAGATGGAGTACCCAGGCTTGGGAGTCTGCATTGTAGCTAAGTAAAAGGAGGTGGGGATCATGCACAGTCAAGGTTGAGAGCCACGGGAACAGACTTTCTGTGACCCTCTCTGGGATCCACCATTGAGGTCAAGCCATCTGGGTGTGTTGGGAATTGCTCATCTCTCGTGGAGACCAGCGGCCGGCAGTGAGGCCTCCTATGGGAGGTGGCCACTTCCAGAAGAGCACTACTATGGTGATTTGCACCCTTAAAAAATTAATATTAGTAAAATAGCTACCATCCTTGGAGCCTGTTAGAAGCCATACATTGCAAGTATCATTTCACAAATGGAAGTTCATCAGTATTAGTACTTCTTCTGTAACTCACCTTAGGGCCATAGTCCCTCTGGGTGTCTGAGGTGGACATTGACATGGCCTGACAACACGGGTGAAGTCCACCAAGCTGAGTGGCTGGGCCAGGGCCCAGGGGTGGGTGTTGAGAGTCAAGAGGAGGAATCAGGCCATATCTGTAGAATGCTCTGTAAAGCAGGCATTCACCACTCATCCAAAAGTATTCCTTTATTGGCTGGTATATGCAAGTAGAATGCAAAGAAGTGTTAAGATGGGCTTCCTGCCTTTGACAAGTTTTCTGCCGACTCATGAAAAGTGAACTAACATCATAAAGGAATATTTTAGGGAGTTCCCTGGTGGCCTAGAGGTTAGGATTCCGGGCTTTCACTGCCGTGGCCCAGTTTCAATCCCTGGTCAGGGAACTGAGCTCCCGCAAGCCACACGGCGCAGCCAAAAAAGAAAAAAAGAAAAAAAAAACTGTTTGACCAGGTTGTAGCACTCAGGATATCTAGTCTGATCTTAGGAGGGTCATCTTAGACCAATTCCCATAAAGAGGAGAAATGGGAGGAAAGGCTGGAAAAATTGAATAGCAGTCACACTGAAGCCCTTGGGTACCTGTCGAGAAACAGGAACTAGACTCAGCCACTAGTGCAACATACTCGAGCAGGAACCTGAGATGGTCTGATCTCACACATCAGTGTAAAGTGAATTGATGAGATGTCTTAGTTAGCTCTTGGCCAGTGATGCAGTGTGACAGACACCCTCCAGAATCTCAGTGGCTTTGAACAAACAGCCTTTCTTTTCCTCATGGGCCTGTGGGTCTCCTGGGGCAGCTCTGGGTTTGGCTCCGGGCATTGCTCAGGTTCAAGCTTCTCCTCAGATTTGATTCTGGGACCCCGGCGGAAGGGACAGCAACTGCCAGGCATGTTCTCCTCACTGGGGCCGGGGCGGGGGGGCGGTCACTGGACCACACGATGGGGGCCAAAACATGCAGTATCTCTTACAGCCTCTGCTTACGGCACATCTGCTAAGACTCCATGAGCCAAACAAGGCACGTGACCAGGACCAGGACCTGTCAGTGGGGCAGGGAAGGATACTGCCCCCTCAAGAAGGGGAGTAGTGAGTATTTGCTGAGATACACCAACCTGTCACATGCAGGGAGACTCGAATGCCAAAGATCAGTTACTTTCTAAGAAGCAGTTGTGTGTCTCAGTCATCTTTTTAAAGCAGATGGCGCCTTATAGAAGATGCCCAATAATCATTGTTTACTTGAGTTGCTGAGAATTGAAATTGGCCTCCAGCAACGGATTTGGGAACTAGGGAGGCTAAGGATGCAACATACTTTACCAGCCCCGAAGTTTCTTCTTCAAAGATATTTTGTGGCTGTATCAGCCCATCCAGCTGCTCTCTGTTGGGTGTTAAACAATAAATGTTTCACCAACTTCCACCCACTATTTGTAGGAGTTGGGCAGGACTGAGCTGTTAAAGGCTAGAAACTTGAATAGTGAAAAATAATAACCTGTATGCTTTAGTTTTGAAAGCTTAATTGTTTTTTAAAAGCTATAAAAATAATTCGGTTTGTTGGAACAGACTAAATTTTATCTTATTTTTTAAATGTTGAGAAGTATTTTAAATAAAGGACTAATGGAAATTGGAATAAAGGAAGAAGAATCACTTATATAAGAACCTAGTACCTATGGAGATGTAATTATTATCTTTTTTGATAAAAGAAGTGAAATGGATACAGAGAAACAATTTATACTAAACTAACTTTCATTTTATGATGCCATCATGTATTTATGTATGGCTTCTGACTTTTGGAGGTAGTTCTGTGTATATTATCTCATTTGCTGCTCACAACCAGCCTAGGCATTAGTCGAGGTAGAGAGTATCACCCCCATTTGCTACAGAACTCAAATTCAGAGAGGGCAGGAACTGTCCATGATCACACAGCAAGACTCTAGCAGCTGGAACCAGAAGGCAACCTCCTAACCACTGTGTGAAAGTTCATAAACCACAGACTTAGAGCAGAGAGAAACCCAGCTGGGCCTGAAAGTCAGCAGCAGGTGGACAAGTAAGACCTAAACACATGAGAAAATGTAATAATTTCTACTCCAGCCTGGGAGAAATGCTGATCATCCAGCAGTTCGTGTCCACCATGAGTGAGGCTCTGTGCCGGCCCAGGCTGGGGTGCAGCACGCAGAGAGAGAGCAGGAAGTTGAATCACACACAGTCACCAGCCTTTAAAGTCTTATAAAAGCTGCAGAGAGGGTAGGGAAGGTAAATGTCTGGCACGACCTGGTCGGGCCCAAGCAAAGTCATAAGTAAGCTCAACTTCCTAGTTATTCCCCAGGATTCTCAGGTTAACACAACAGGATACATGTATAAGTACTTTAAAGTTTTAAAAATCTCTCATAGATGCATATGAAGATTATATTCCCCTCCTGAAATTGTATTGCCTGAGCGTCCTAGTTTTTGTATAACAGAGGCTCTCTGTACCTTGGATCAGGCCTCCTCCTCCCCAGCATTCCTGTTAGTCTTTAAGATCCCAGGGGAGAGTTTAATGAACCAGCAGGTACCGGAAAGCTGATGGGACACCGCAACTTGAGTGGAAGCAGTGAGCCCCAAACCTGAGGAAAGTCACTGACCACATGCCCTGGACAGAGCAAGTTCCCCCAAAAGGCCCAGAGCGAGAAATGAGATGCCGTGAGGACACACAGCAGGACTGTGGCCCTACTGTTGAAGTGCAGCGTACTCCCTGGGCCCCTCCAACCACAGGCCTGACCAGGGGCCGAGACCCTTGCTCCTCAGGGTTGCTTAGTGCAGGGATTCCTGCCCTGGGCACCATGGATGGGATTCAGGGGGTCCAAGAGCTTGGATGGAAAACGCTGACATCTTTAATGTCACTAACCTCTAAATGAAATTTAATATTTCTTTCAATTATGAACACAGGCAACAAACCACATTAGTTGCATTAGTCACCACTAGAAACCACAGACCTTTTCGTATGACATTACAGACATTGAAAATAGATCATTTACATTTGCTATTTCAAAACCACAGTAGTTGATAAACTGTAGCTCTTGTTATTTGGCATATGAATAAATAAGCTTGTATCCTACTATGTCACAACTTTTAAACTATTTTGAAAATGACATTTATTATTGATTTCGACATTAATAAGGTGGAAGGGTGCATGGCTTCATGATACTGCTAACAGGGTTCACGGCACACAAACTAAGTTAAGAGGTCTGGTTAACTCTTGTTTAGACTCTGCAGTTGTTAGAAAATAGACTGCTTAAGATGACAGGTAACATCTCTCCACCCCACCAGAGGGTTGATGTTGATTTTTTTCAAGTAATAGGCAGTAACATTTATTTCAAGAATGCCATTTTTAAAAGCTGCTTTTTTGAAAAAAGGAAAACTTTACTGGGCTTGTTCTTCCTTCCTCCCTTTCTTCCTCTTTCACTCTTAACCCAAACACAGGTGTGCAGAGCGCGCATACACACACACACACACACACACACACACTCTCTCTCTCTCTCTCTCTCTCTCACACACACACACACACACACTCTCTCTCTCTCTCTCTCTCTCTCTCTCTCTCACACACACACACACACACACACACACACACACACAGCTTCCTGCACTGGGCAGTCAGGCCCAGGCCACCCACACACCCAGGGTGCTTACCAACCTGGTGTCCAGCCTGCTACAGATTCTTGGTGGTTTTCTGGGGGCATCTGTGTCACCCTTTCATTACAAAGGAGAGAACAGAAAGCTCAGGGGCAGGACGAGGACTGTGCCGCTGGCCCTTCCCAGCCTCCTCCTCCCCACCTCTGTGTTCTTGGGTAAATAGGAGCCTTCTTAAAAATTGCTGAGAATTCACTCCTTCCCACTGTTCTTGCCTCGGTCTGTTTATGCTACTGAGAAATATTGGGAAGATAAGAGCCCTTGGTATAAAGAAATTTAAATTTTCCCTCAAAAAATAGTACAATATTATTTTAAATTTGAAGCCAAGATTGTTTCCAAGCCCCACATGGGTTTTTAATGGTTTGTATCACATACCTGTTCATTGAAAGTTAGCGAAAACAAGATAGTGTTACAGAGTGCACTCTTGGCCCTTACACGTTCAATTCACAACAGTATCACAGTAGAGTGGTCTGCCATTTATCATGTGATAGAAGTAACCAGTTTTCTATCAAGCTGTTTGTGCCTGAAAAACCATTGCCTATTACTGATTTATGGGTTTGTTTTTCAGTCCAATAAATTGAGCCCAAAGTGCATTTTTTTCATCTTTGATCATGCTGAGTATTTGCTGTAGGACAGGAAATCGCCAGCATGTGTGCCTGGGGTTATTATAATGCTGTGCTCAGGGAAGCGGGGAGCCTCTAGGCTAATAATCCTTTAGGGCTATGCACATGGCCATGTCAGCACTTCATTGGCTCACCTGTTTAAGGAATATCCTCTGACTGTCGCTGGTGTGTCAGGCCCTGTGCTAGGCAGGCACTGGGGAGACGATGGTGATGGTGATCAGCACAGCCCTGCCCACGGAGCTTCCCTACCGAGGAACTCAGGTAGATTCACAGACTCCTGTGGTACAGGGTCATGTGGCAGCGTATGGGAGAGGTTCCTAACCCAGAGGAAGGAACATTCCATCTGAGACCAATGGATGCACAGGTCATAGGAGGATGACCTGTGCAGAGGCGCAGGGCAGCGGGAGGCGGGCAGACCCATGGGACTAGAGAAGGTGGAGACTGCAGGCAGAGAGCGCTGCAGCCAGAGGCAAGACGCCTTCCAAGCCACGCTGAGGAGCTTCAGTCTTATCCCAAGGGCAAGGGCCAGTGGAGTGGCCTTATCAACCGTGTGTTTCAGGAAGTGCTCTCTGTCTGCATTGCAGAGGGTGAACTGGATGGTGATAAGACAGGGCCAAGGAGATGGGTAGGAGGCCTGCAGCTACCCTATAACTAGGGAAGTAGCCGTGGAGATGGAAAGGCGGCGTGGATGGATCCCAGAAATCCTCCCGAGGAAGAAGCCACGGAACTAAGTGCTTCATTAAATTCACGGACTTGGGGCAAAGAAGAGTGAGTTTTTGATCCCTCTGTCTCCTAAGCGCATGATTATTTCCCCATATTAGGAAATTAATGTTTTTAAAGAAAAATCAAGTTCACATATTTTCGGTCAGTCATGACACAGTGACCTGAGTCCATAAAGTACATAACTCAGTGTAACCACCGGAACCCTCTGGCTCTTGGTCCAGAACTGGATCTGCAGCAACTTAAACATGAGGACCCAGAGACAGTGTCGTCAGCTTCAAGGAACTGGGTACCACGTGTGTCCAGCTGTGAGTGGTTGGCTGGTGTCTGAGGTCAGAGACAGAGAAGAAGAAAGGGGGGAAGGGGAGGAAAGAAGTGCTAGAAAATAGTAGGAAAAGAAATACAGAAGGGAGGGAGCAAGAAAGGCGAACGTGGAGAGGAAGTGAGAGGTAGTGAGATGGAAGTGGCAGCAGAGGGGCTGGGTCAGAGCCGTCTGGGCTGAGAGGAAGCAGAGCTGAGGGGAGATGCTCCTCACGTGGCTCGGGGCTGCCCCGCAGCTGCTCAGGACGCCAGCTGTGCCCACGGGGCAGCCCCCTTATCCAGAACGTTCCCCACCACCAGCATGACCCCTCCTCCCTGCTGTCCGGCTGTTTACAAGGTGACGTCACGAAGAGCCCTGAGAGCTTTGTGGTGAGTGAGGTGGGCTCTTGAATGGTCTTTAACCAAAAATGTTTCGGGCTGCTGCTAACAAGGAGTCCATTTTCAGTCCTGCCCTAAACAGAAAGTGTCTTTCCCCATCTCCTGGGGCCTCAGAACAGAGAACAGAGGAGGTGGAGACAGTGCCGAGAGGAGAAAGCAAATCCTGCAAGAAACCGCAGGTAACAAGGGACCGTCCATGGACAAAGGCTGGACTCGGGGCGAGTGCTTTCCCGAGTGTGGGGGAAGGAGAGCCTTGCCTCAAGGTGTCAGGGAACAGCAAGGGGACCCCAGAGGTGCATCTGGCTGGACTGGTCCAGCCTCCTAGACTTGCTGGCTGAAAGTCTTCAGCATTTCCTTGGAGAGAAAAACTCAGAGATAACATCATAACATGCATTTGGAGAACTTTTGCCCATGGCTTTGTAGGGTGAGTCCTCATACTGCTCATCCCAGAGGGAGCCTCAGACATTCCCAACAGAGTCCTTCGCTGGCATCATAGAGGCCCAAGGGATGACCCCACCTCCCTTAAGTATCATTATCCACCAGTGGCTGAACTGGACAGATCCTACCTGAGTCAAGAATCTGGACCTAGGGCTTCCCTGGTGGCGCAGTGGTTGAGAGTCTGCCTGCCGATGCAGGGGACACGGGTTCGTGCCCCGGTCCAGGAAGATCCCACATGCCACGGAGTGGCTGGGCCCGTGAGCCATGGCCGCTGAGCCTGTGCGTCCGGAGCCTGTGCTCCGCAATGGGAGAGGCCACAACAGTGAAAGGCCCGCGTACAGCAAAAAAAAAAAAAAAAAAAGAATCTGGACCCAGAGTGAGAACAATCAAGTAAACTGCCCACCCCCGTGAAGGTTCAGTGAGCTTAATTCTGTTCACATCCGTGGAAGCCTTCCCACAGCCTTGGGAGGCAGGGGTGGAGGGAGCATTCACACACATAAATGAGAAATGGCAGGCAAGGTTGGCTCACACCCTGGGAAGCAGGGCTAACCCCCAGAGCCCTCTCAGAGCAGCCCTGCTCTTCGCAGGTTTGGGTCCTGGCTTGCTGGCCTGTCGAGTTCAGAGCCACCCTTGGGGACAGGCCCTGTTAGCTGAGCTGTCACATGGAACCAGCAAAGCCAGGATGCTGACGTGTTCAGCTTCAGCAAAGGACTATGACTGGTCCAACTACTTGGGCAGCCAATTCGTAGTCAGAAGGCTAATGTATAATTGTAGAATGAGAAGTATAACCATCATGGGAAGCAGAGCGTGCATGGCCAGCCCTGGGGCGGCTTTCTGGATACTTGGGGCAGATATTCTCGTGTAAGACCAGGAGCCGTCTACATGTATACTTCAGAAAAATGCTTTGTTAGAAGACTCTACTAGTTTAAAACAATGCATTTAAAGTAAATTGTAAAACATACATCTTTTCTTATTCTGTGCATTTATGTATTTAAAAACTGTTTTCAACAAAAGAAAGAGACTGTCTGGTGCTATATTTTGGAAGGTGCATCCTTCACCAACAGGAAGAGTCTCAACCACAGGATCTCTGGGGCGTCCAGGCACATTTTCAGCCAGTCCTGGATTGCTGCCATGAAATCAACCACAGGTCCATGCGCCGCACACATGCCCACTTCTAATGCAAAAGTAAATTGGACCTAATCCAGAGAAGAGTGCTCTTTGGCCATGGTTTTATTTTTAGCTGACCAAGAAGCGCTCGCCTCATTTCTGCCTGTAATTGTCAAACGGCAACTCTGTTGTAAAAACACTTCTTCGATACCCGAGAAAGCCACAGGCAATTACTTCGTGAAAGTATGTTTCTGTTTGTCTTGCTGTCGCGGCATGGGTACCTCTTTGGCTCACTGTCTCCCCTGATTTGTCTGTGGCTCCTGGCTTCGTGTCTCTGGGGAGTGAGTGTGCTCATCTCTGGTCTCGCTGCCTTTTGCCTTCCCGAAGTCTTGTCTCTGTCTCTCAAGTTTATGTCTCCAGCTCAGGCCTGTCCTCAGAGCTCCAGACTTGCAGATGCATCTGCTTTCTGGGCATCTCCACTTGGAGAGCCCAGAGACACCCCAAATCAGCATTCCCGGGGACCCCCAGCTCGCTGAGTGCCAACACCGTCCATCGGTTGCACAAGGCAAACACCAAATGTTTCATATTTGGCTCCTTCCACTCCCATCCTTTTCTAAACACCACCAGGCCCTGTACTTTTTCTTACCAGGTGGGTGCATTTCCCTCCCCTTATGCTAGCATGGCCAACTGCAAGCCACCATCATCTCTCACCTTGCCTGCGCGGGGGTCTCCTAGTGGACCCCGACCATCCACTCCTCTCCCCATCCAGTCCACCCGCTACCATCCCAAACAGAATCGGATCACACCACCTCTCTCCTTAAGTGTGCTTTCCCGCTGGTGGCTCATAGGAAGGAGGCCCACACCCTTCACCTGGTCCACCAGATCTGTGCCCTCCCCCTCTCCAGCTCAGTGGCACCTCACGCCTTGCTGCCTGGACTCCAGCCCTGAGGGTCTCCTCTCAGTTCCTGGAAAAAGGCACATCCTCTCTGTGAAGTCCTCTCACGGAGGGCTCTGGGCTGGTTCCTAGGGAAGCGCACTCCTCCCTGGGTTTTCTGGGCTCGGCCTTCACAGCTCTGACCGGTTATTTGATGAAAGCCTCTGCCCGGTGGACGTGTAAGCTCCAAGAGGGCAGCTCTGTCTGTTCCTCACCAAGTGCTCTCAGCAACCTGCACCTCCCTGGCCTGCAGCTGCTCAGTTAACATTTGCTGAAGGAGGGTGGGAAGGACGGAAGGGAGGGAGGAAGGAGAGAAAGAGAACTGGATACTCCTCTGCCTGCATCTGCTTCATCTTTCCGGGGTACCTTTCTCTCTTTAAAAAAAAAAAAAAAAAAAAGCCTATTACTTTTTTAGTTCAGTGACTAGGTTACTGTTGTCAACCGGAACAAAAACGTTTCCTTCCCCCAGAGTCTCAACAAAACTCACCCTCACACCCTCAGACCTCCCAGCGGTACAAATGAAAACGTTTAGACTCCAAGAGAAATGATCATTTTTTTAATTAAGTCTGATCAGGAACTAGTAACCCCGATACAGTTCTGGGAGGATGGAAATGACAATTTAAATGACTCATAATGTATTTAGGCCAATTACAGATATAATTTATACATATATTTATTCACTCAACAAGTATTTGAGGGCCTATCATGTGCCAGCTGCAAATTTGAATAAAGCAGTAGCTTTCGAATTTTTTTCCCCCTGCAACTCACAGTAAGAAATGCATTTTGTATTGGGACTCAATTTACACAGATACTCAAAGTTTCATGAAGCCGTACTTGAGTATATGAGATGCCTTGATATTTTCTATTTTATTCTCTTTTTTTTTAAATGTTGGGCATGACCAACTAAACTAATTTTATGACTCACTACTTGATCACAGCCCTTAGCTTGGAAAACCCTGAATAAAACATAGGCCCTTCCTGTATGTAAAGCGGCTCCCGACCTGTGGTTGATGACTGGCAGTTATGCTGGGTGAACAGAGTGCCAGCCTCAAGTGGGGCTAGGGTTTGGGGTGTGTACCTTTGGGACCTGAGGAGAGGGTACATTGAGCAAGCCAATCAAAGGTAGGCGCCTGCCTTTCCGCCTTCTTAGAACAACTCAACTTGAAAGTTAGTTGTTGAAATTGGTTACTTCAATTTCAGCAAACTAAACCAATAGGTCAACCGTTGTTAACTAAGAACAGGCTGCAGGAAGTTGTATGTAAAGGCTGGGTGTGAGTGCATGAGGGTGGGAGGGACTGTCATTTTCATTGGATTTGCAAAAAGCATTAGGAAATAAATTAAGAATCAGTGCTCTAGAGGTTAAAAAACAGAGCTTCTGATATTCGTGGAAGGCAGTAGATGAGAGGGTGTGCAGTGTTAGCATTCGCTGCCTCTGCCGCATGTCCTCCATCGCATGGTCCTCCTCCATCACCCTCATCCCATCGCACCTCACCCAGGCCAGTGGAACCCTGAGAGGCTCTCTGGGCCCTGCCTGGGGATCGAGCTCTGTAGCTCTAGCAAGTGTCAGCCAGGAGGGTTTTGCTGCTTGCCCCAAGGCTCTCCATATCGAATGGGATCTTAGCCTACTGTTAAGCTTAACTCTTAGATTATCATAATTTCCTCACTGTACTTTGCTCTTAGCAGCTCTGTAAATCCTTTCAGACAACCCAATAGAATCTCTAGACATTAATCTGCCACAAATCAGAAAACCACATTCCCGGGCCAGCCGTAAACAGTTAACAGGGCAGCGCAGTGGGTATGTGGGAACCAAGGCTGATGTAATGCTCTGCTCTGGCCATCTTGAAATTCTGAGTAATTGTTTAATAGGATGCTCTATAGTTTCCTTCTGCAGTGGGCCCCGCAGAGTACACAGCCAGTCCTGACTATTAGATAGAATCTTTCGCCTGTTCTTTTGTGTGCCTGTGTTTAGAAAAGTAATTAACAATCCGCTGACTAGACTGTGGTAACTCAGTGAAGTGCTGGCATGGTTTGTACAAACAACAGCAACAAACAAGAAAACAACACACTATATTTAGAGTCTAAGAAGTCTGCTGACCTGATTCTGGTGGTGGGAGTATTTATGTAGTACGTAGCAGTCTCTGTAGGGCCACCAGTTAGCTCTGGGTCTAACGTGGGTCTATAAGAGAGCTAGCTCTTATCAATTATTTATAGAGTTTCTGCTGCGGAGGCCTGCCAGCACTTCCTAATTTTGTGTAGAGTGGACACAATGGACTTCGATTCTTGAAAAGTTTGATTTAGCCGTACAATCCTAATATTTGAGGGGGAAAGAAACCTTAATGACATATCCAACTGCTGAGGCCCAGAAACCTGCCTAGGTTACATCGCAAAATAGGCATTTAGGATTAGGACTTCAGGTCCTTTAACTTAAGAATCCAGTGTACTTTCAACAATGCACCACCAACAGAGCAATATCACACATATTTGAAACTTAACTTGGGACTGCTTAGAACAATTACAGTGAACATTTACTAGCCGATTGTAATTTTTTTTTTTCTGGTGGTTGTAAACAGTGGGCCATTTTAGAAAAAGAATATAATGAGGAAACCAATATAGAAAACAGATATAGATCTGTCTGCTCTAGTTGAAAGGGAAGGAAAGGTGGGCCTTCCAGCACCCAAGGAGCTCAATTTGGAAATGCATTAGCTCTGCAGACATCAAGGCTGCGGCTGCTGGAGCTGCCCAGGGAATACAAGCAAAGGGCTGCCATGGTCTTATTTGCTTTGGTGGTCCCTCTAGCAGCAGCGTGAGGAAACCAGGAAGGTTTCACGGTGGTTCATGAAAGAGGTCACGGGGTTGCTGCAATGGCCTTCAGCGACGGAGCAGCAGCATAGAAAAGATAGCAGGAATAATACAATGGGCAATCCTGTTGACCGGCTGGATGGGAGGGGTGAGAGCCAAAGGCAGAAATGAATGCATTTTCTACCTTGGGCAGCTAGATGCATGGGGGCGCCATTTACTAAGAAAAGGCAGGCCAGTGAGGAGCGAGGACAAGGGAGCATAATAAACACAGCTTAGGACCCGCTGAATGAGAGGTGGCGATGGGACAGTTAGGTGGAAACGTCTAGCGGGCAGTGGAAAGATGGCACGAACTCACCCGAGGGAAATACATCGGTGAGAAGCATAAAAGCCCAAGGGTGCACAAGCTAACCCTTGTGCTCCAGAGGAATGACTGGGGTTATCCACTCCCAACGGGCCCCTCCCAAGCCTGGATGTTTGTAGTAGATCACCAAACCTTGAGCCGAAGGGACACAGGATTGTGGAATCTCGGGCACATGCCCTAAAATGCCACCCAGGCAGCTGGAGAAGCAGGTACTCCAGGGGGCTGAACATCTGGGCAGGGCCAGTGTGCAGTGAGGATTTTGGAAGGCCCTACAGATGACTTCTGAGCATCAAACACCCCTTCTGCTCATGAGTCCAGCTCTGCTTCTGTTCTGTACCAACAATGGGGCGGCCAGGGCTTGTTCGCAGAGAGCCGGCCTGAGCCCCAGGGACTCCTGACTCGGGGAGGGCTGGACCGGGAGGGCACCTGAGGGTCTTCTGGCCACAGCCACCTTTTAGAAACGGGAAACTGAGGACCATTATGAACATTGTAAACGTGAACATCACCCTCATAAAAATAAGCCCTCCAGGTGACCGTCAGAGCATATACTGAAGAAGGATTAGGGCTTCCCTGGTGGCGCAGTGGTTGAGAGTCCGCCTGCCGATGCAGGGGACACGGGTTCGTGCCCCGGTCTGGGAGGATCCCACATGCCGCAGAGCGGCTGGGCCCGTGAGCCATGGCCGCTGGGCCTGCGCGTCCGGAGCCTGTGCTCCGCAACGGGAGAGGCCACAACGGTGAGAGGCCTGCGTACTTCAAAAAAAAAAAAAAAAAAAGAAGGGTTAGAGGGGGAGGGTGTGCCCCTCTCACTCTCCCATCCAACATCTGACTACATAATCTTGTAACACACAATACGTATATAATTATATGACCAGATGAGAAATTACACTTGTATAAGGCACAATGCATAGCTGTGTTTCTTTCCTTGAGCTCGCCTTATATTTTAATACTACTCATAATGAAGTTGGGTCTACAGTTTCAACTTAAGAAAAATGAAGTGTCTCAGAAGCTTTGCAAAGAGGTCTCATTCTGGATCAATTTTTTTAAGAGAACTACTTTGGACATACCACAGTTTGCTTTTCAAGGGAAACATCATCAATTCCATTAGGCTGCTGTGCCCTGCTCATAGACACAGCTCTCTGCACCTTAGATGATGTAGATTCTTTGCTGCAAGATCACAGAAGCAGGCTTACTTTGGAAAAGCGTGCCCATCCGGAATATAATTTTTCAATTGTGTATTGTCAAATTAAAAGGTTTTGAAGAGCCTTAGAATTGCTAGCTTTACGTGTATAATGTACCCATAAGTCAGTTCTGAAACCTTCACTTTGAGGATAAATTGACTGGCTTCAAAAAACATAGTAACTGGCCATGAAAGAACACCTGTCCAAAGAGTGTGGGTAAGTGGGAGAAGCAGAGAGTAGACATTAGAAGCAGCTCTAGACCCAGATGTAGCATGGAGGAGCCCTGGGCCTGTGGCCGTTGCATTTGGTGTGAGATTCACTTTCTATGTCACCTGTACTTGGGAATCTGTGCTGCCCACGTCAGAGGTTCGGTATGGGGCACGTGAGATAAGGAATGTGAACAGGTATTGAAAACCAGAAAGCCCTACAGGTGTTTAAGCCATTGTGATGTAAGGTGGTGGTGATACTGATGTCAAGGCTTGGAATTTCCAGAGAGGAATGGAGACTAGAGAATTCTAGAGAAAGCGGGGTGTTGGTTGATAGCATGAGCTTGTTTTTCAGATTCAGAAGATAATTGTTTTATTCTGTGGAGAATTAAGGAGACCTCGCAGGCATAGTTTCTGGCCCTTCAAACGCAGAGACGGAGTGGAGCTGATGCTGAGAGGGGCCCAGAGGGGTCAGGGAGTGGCCACCCCAGAAGGAGACTCACTAGCAGCCAAGCACTTGCTTATAGTGGAGCTTATTTCAGAGTTTCACAACTTAGCAAGTTACAGCTGGAGAACTACTGAGGACCACCAATGTACCAGGACTGTTTTCCTGAGGATGTACAAATTGGAACTTATAATACTGATTTTATCATAATGATGCAGAGCCCTAATCCAGCAGCTAAATTCCAGGAAGCTCAAAGACCTCTGTGCTGGGGCTCTAGTTGTGAGTCTGATAAAGACAGAGAGCTCTGGGAGGGGCTGGAGGAGACAAGGGAAGGTAATTCTCCTGCCTCCTTAGAATTTACTCTTCATTTGATGCCCCTCCTGGGAATTGTAGGGTTTCCTTCTGCATCACAACAGGCTGATTCACTTTTTTAAATGACCTCATTTCTATTCACTTTCTTATATCTCCTTTCAAAAACTATTTATATCACACACTAAACCTTTTCTCCCTCACTTTCTTAGAAATAGCAACTATTTCTCTTTGCTTCCTGTAAAAACCTTTCCCCCCACCCCTTTTCTCAACAGCTTCATGTTTGTTTCTAATCAGCATATCTACCTCATGGTATAAGTTGCTTCAAAATGCATCTCCCATGCATGCTTGTCTCTCCTCCTAGAAGCACAGAATTTCCCCAACGTTGGAAACAGGAGTTAAAAACAAACGGTAGGGGCCTCCCTGGTGGCGCAAGTGGTTGAGAGTCCGCCTGCCGATGCAGGGGATACGGGTTCGTGCCCCGGTCTGGGAGGATCCCATGTGCCGCGGAGCGGCTGGGCCCGTGAGCCATGGCCGCTGAGCCTGCGCGTCCGGAGCCTGTGCTCCGCAACGGGGGAGGCCACAACAGTGAGAGGCCCGCATACCGCAAAAAAAAAAAAAAAAAAAAAAAAAAAAAAACGGTAGGGCTTCCCTGGTGGCGCGGTGGTTGAGAGTCCGCCTGCCGATGCAGGGGACACGGGTTCGTGCCCCGGTCCGGGAAGATCCCACGTGCCGCGGAGCGGCTGGGCCCGTGAGCCATGGCCACTGAGCCTGCGTGTCCAGAGCCTGTGGTCCGCAACGGGAGAGGCCACAACAGTGAGAGGCCCGTGTACCGCCCCAAAAAAAAAAAAAAAAAAAAGACAAAGACAAAGACCATATGCTGTCACTTATATGTGGAATCTAAAATAAGACACAAATGGGCTTCCCTGGTGGCGCAGTGGTTGAGAGTCCGCCTGCCGATGCAGGGGACACGGGTTCGTGCCCCGGTCCGGGAAGATCCCACGTGCCGCGGAGCGGCTGGGCCCGTGAGCCATGGCCACTGAGCCTGCGCGTCCGGAGCCTGTGCTCCGCAACGGGAGAGGCCACAACAGTGAGAGGCCCGTGTACCGCCCCAAAAAAAAAAAAAAAAAAAAGACAAAGACAAAGACCATATGCTGTCACTTATATGTGGAATCTAAAATAAGACACAAATGGGCTTCCCTGGTGGCGCAGTGGTTGAGAGTCCGCCTGCCGATGCAGGGGACACGTGTTCGTGCCCCGGTCCGGGAAGATCCCACGTGCCGCGGAGCGGCTGGGCCCGTGAGCCATGGCCACTGAGCCTGCGCGTCCGGAGCCTGTGCTCCGCAACGGGAGAGACCACAACAGTGAGAGACCTGCATACCGCAAAAAAAAAAAAAAAAAAAAAAACAGTAAACAACCGTAGAAAATTAGAGGAAACAGAAATATATTAAGTTGCCCTTTTGAAGAGCTGAAGGGACCTTAGTTGTCTGTTAGTCAAGCCCCCTCATTTGATGCCCAAAGAGACTCAGCCCTGTGCCGGGTAGTGGCAAAGCCAGGGCAGAGGCAAATGAGAGCATGCGGGTGGGTAGGGGGTATGGTCCAAGGTTATGTTCAATTGTAGTGTAAAGGTTACAGCGATTCTACATTTACCAATTGGTTTTACATTGAAAATTTTTAGATTTTTTAGCAAAAGGAGCTAAAAGCTGCAGAATCGTAATTTGTGGGACACTGGCAAGGACTCAAGACCAGAAGAATCCCTGCAGGTGTTAACAAAACACAGAGTTGCTTTACATTTAATTTGACATCTCAAAGGTGTCTTGGAGCTTATTTAATCCAACTTTTTTTTTTTTTTTTTTTTTTTTTTTTTTTTTTTGCGGTATGCGGGCCTCTCACTGTTGTGGCCTCCCCCGTTGCGGAGCACAGGCTCCGGACGCGCAGGCTCAGCGGCCATGGCTCACGGGCCCAGCCGCTCCGCGGCATATGGGATCCTCCCAGACCGGGGCACGAACCCGTATCCCCTGCATCGGCAGGCGGACTCTCAACCACTTGCGCCACCAGGGAGGCCCTAATCCAACTTTTTACATGTAAAGAAACCAGGTCCCTGTGTAGAAGAGATGTATTAGTACTTTAAGGCCACAGAGTTAGTTAATATGATTTCTTGATTTTCTTGCACCATAAAATTAAACAGATAGAAATCATTTTCAGAAAAGGAGCAAAGATGTGTTGGGGGGGCATAAGAAACCTTCCCTGATACATCTGTTTGCCCCAAATAACCCCCAAGCCACACAATCTCAATAAATAGTGTTTAGCAAGCAGGTTTCTCCAATCTGTATGTCTCCATAAGAAGTTCGCTTCTTCTGATCCCTTTGCTGAGAATGAGGCCATCTTTTCACAGGTTAGGTTACTTCTTGATTGAGGGTGAGCACCCAGACGTGAGCTAGGTCTTCTCCACATCCCCCAGAGGGTAGATGCCCTGAACCAGAAGAAGCCCAAGGGGCCACCGACACAACTACCCGTCCCGGTGTGGCCATGGTCCACTCTTGTTCCCATTCCTGCTGATGTGCTGTGCCTGGAGCTGCGGGTGCCCAAGTGTGCTTCCCCAGGAGGGAGGGGCCGGGTCCTCAGGGCCCACCTGGCACAGTGACCAGCAGGGAGCTGGCACGGGAGGCGGGAACAGGTGGTGGTTAAGAGTACAGGTTAACACCTGGGCTCCAATGCCCACTCCTCCGTCTGCACGTTCCTCTTCTGTAAAATGGGCATAATAGCATCAACCTCACAAGGTTTCGTGAGAATTAAGTGACGCAATTCATGTGAAATACTTAGCACAGTGCCTGGCACATAGTAAGGACTCAATAAAGTTTGGTTAAAAGTGAGAAGAGGAGTGGAGTTAGCAGATGAGGTTGCTCTCCAGAAATCATTAAAACAGTGGCAAGGCTATAATTAGATTTTACCAAAAGATCTAGAACAGCATGAATTATTTAGTGTCTAAGAATATGGTCCTCTGATACTTGAGCTAGTTTCATATTTAAATGTTCCTATTACATAATTTTTTCAATTACGTGGGAACCATAAAGGCCAGGTAATAACACACGTACCACTATATCTCAACATTCATCATTCTAAAGAGGCAAAAGATACCTCATGAGGCAACATTTTTCTAACGTTGGAGGTAAAAAAGTCCTAGGTTTAAAGAAAAAGTAATTTTCCCCTTCATACCTTTAAAAAACATTTACCTTAATTTAAATGTAATTAACATTTAAATGAGAAGTTTCACATCGCAGTTTTCACAGGATTCTCAAGACACCCTTGCAGAGAGGAGACGTAGGCCACAGAGCCCAGGACCACTGTATGGAAAACTCAGAATTGCTTGGCCAGAGGATATGATTTTATTTATCTCTTGAGGGCCTGACTTCTGGGAGATTTCAAATTCTGAACATTTTCAAACGCTTTTATTCCTTTTCTGGCAACCTTCAAACACAACTTTTGCAAATAGGTTTCCATTAGTATTTCCCTTAATATTTCAGTGGATTTTTCTCTCCCTGCCCAATTTTAATACGTCTCCATTTCTACTTATTTTTAAGGCCTCTTTTTCATACTCCATCTTTCCAGGAAATCAAATCTTCCTTTAATCAGAGGAGTGGGCTAATCCCTCAGCTCAGCACCTGCGGTACCTTGCCTGGCTCAGTGGCACCCTCGTCTGAAAAGTGTGGGGATAGTACCTACCTCGTGGGGCTGTGGTCAAGGATAAATGAGATAATGATGGAAGAGGCACTCAGTGAATGGTAGCGTTGTCATTGATAATATTCTTTTCATTAGTATTTAGAGTTTGGGGTTAACAAAATAGGATCATAACTCCTTCGCCTAAACTGTGTTCCCACTGGCCATCTTAATGGAACCTTCTTTCCCCGCTTAGGATCTGGTGACTTTGAAGTTGCCTGGAATTCCCCCTGACTTGAATTCCACCGGAAGCCTTGGGCTCTCCCAATGGCACCCTATGGAGCTTTCAATAAAACCACCTCAGCTTCCCACCATTAGCGAGACAGGCCAGAGGCTGCTTCTCCGTGAGCTGATTCACACTAACAACTGTCCCATCAGCTCTTTCAGCCTCTATCCGCATCTTCCAGCCCTCAACCTTCTCTGCACATATTCAAATTTCATGGACCCCTGCCCTCTCCTGTAGTCGCATGCCTGAAATCTCATCTTTTCATCAGCATTTTCCAGTCTCTCCACCTGGCAGCCAGGAGCAGGGATCACTCAGAAAACTACCCAAGGCAATTAATGGCATTTTTTCCTTGGCTTAGTGTATATTTTCGAGTGTGTGCTACATGCCAGGTACTTAGGTGCCAGGGCTATTAGGTGACTGGAAATGATTTCTCGCCGCAAGGCCTCACCTGGGGAAGGAGAGGAAAATAAGTCCATAAGCCATGCCAGGGCAGCGTGATGCTAACTGGGGTGTGGGCAGGGCACCCCAGCCGGCAAACTCAGACCTCTCAATTATTTTAGAGAAATTTCTAGGTTATCACCCCCAATCCCCGCCCCCCATGTTCCATTCCCTTCCCCCGAGGCTCTGTCCCTCCGCTTAGCACAGCTGAGCACAGATACCCAACAGCCTGGTGTAGGGAACGGCACCTCATTTGATTAAAAGAACCCTCCAGAGAGGCTGCAATGTAGAAACCCCTCCTTTCTGGCAGGATCCAGACTTCAGAGCTGAGGGATTTAGCAGCAAGTCCGAAGCGGTTTTTTAAAGAACCGCCATCGCACACCCCCCTCTCGCGCCCCCTGTTGCATAGGACACCATCCAGTTTTTCCACACGGAACATACACAGTCTGACCTCTGCTAACAGTTGTTTGAAGCATCTCAGATGGTGCGGCTGCACGCGGCCACGTTGCCAGCTGTGGCCCGGCTCCAGATGTTCTCCCTCCGGCCAGCCACTGCCTCACTCAGTCCCAGGGAGCCACCCGTGTGCCCGCTGGTGCCCGGCGCTTGTCTGCTGTCCCTCCTGGAAACAGTAACACAGGCCTCCCTGTTCGCAGTGGCCTTGACGGCTCCCGAATGGAGCCAGTGAGGGCCGGGCGAGCGCCCCTCGCCCCGATTCTCTCCTCCACCCATCAGGGAGGGTGCTGTGTGCTGCCAACATCGTCAGAGAACAGACTCGTTTTCTCGCTCAATTCGGTTTTCCTCTGTTAGAGGCTCATTCTTTGGGTCTGAGGAATATTCTGGATTGTGAAACTAGTGCCCTCGCCAACAAGACAGGGAACTGCTGGAAGCCGTGGAGGGTTCGTTTTGCTGCTGTTTCTCTTCTTAGGGGTCCCAGCGCTTGATACAGCGCGGGGCTCACGGGGATGCTCACCCCGGCTGGCTGGGCGTTTGGTGGGCGAGAGTTCTGGAAGCCGCTAGAACCGGGCCGGCCTGGCTGCTGTTAGCCGTGCGGCCCTGGGCAACGTGCTTGCTCACGGGACGTCCTCGTGGTAGCATGAGGGTTTATTCAGTCCTTGACAGACATTTATTAAAGGCTTAATGGAGCTGGCAGGCAAAAGCAAGTAAAAATAAATCAGATGATTTTAGAGAAGGTGGATGAAGGCGGCGGCGGCCGTTGGGGCGTCATCAGTGTAGAGGTGGCATTTGAACCCCGGTGGGGAGGAGGTTACTGGGTGAGAGAGAGAGAGAGTCCGCAGAGAAGAGGCGCAGGCCCAGCCCGGGTGCAGCCCCTCTCCCGCCCCGACACTCCCGAAGTCAGGGAGGAGGGAGGAGGGTAGCGGGGTCCGGGAGGCGGCCCTGGGCTCTGAGCTTCCTTCTTCCACAGAGATGCGCACCCAGCTCTCAGGCTCATTTACCAATGCGTGTCCAACAATCACAAAGGAGAACATGAAAACCGTTAAATGGAAGCATTTCTCCGCAAGCCTACATCGTTAGTGGGAATTTCGTCAGCCAAGAAAAAGTTTTCAGTAAGACAAATTTCCCAATGGAAACTGCTTCCAGCTCAGGGCTGCCGGAGAGCCGGGTGTTCACACCCATTCTCAGACAGCGCTAGTTTCCTCCGAAGCCCCCGCAGACCCCATGCCCGGGGGTCTCATGTGCCTCATCTGTTGCTTTCATTCCTTAGCAGCTCAGGAAAGCACATTATCTCAGCTTAGCTAATAGTAAACTTTCTAAGCTAAAAACACAGCTACCACCTGCCCCCCGTAGAAATGATTACCTGGAGCCATAACGACCTTGGTACTTGGCCTGGGGCGGGGATCCGCAGTGTTAATTCTGCCTCCCAAGCCCTGCTGTCTCCTCTGCTGGTGGGCGAGTCTCACTTTAATGAGGAGGCTCAGTCTACCACGTACTTGGCATCTGGAGATCAGCTTTCACAGCTGGAACCAGAGGTGCCAACCTAACCTGGGCTTCCCCAGCCTCCACTTGTCATTCTCACTTTCCACAGGCGTGTGTTAAGAAGAAAAGAGGTTTCTCGACAGCCTCAAAGTCTTAGGAAAATTCCGCTGATTCTGATTTCTTTTTTATTTTTGCCTGTTTCATATAGACCTCTCCATTATACAGCCTGTGTAGATCAGTGACTTGGGGAAATGAGGTGGTTTTTGCGCAGGGATTAACTTTTCCAGCTGTGTGGGGTTGGTAACACATGTTAATGTGTCACTCACATGGACACACCAATAGGAGCTGCTCTCCTTTGAATGTCAGCATCTTATAGGCCATCAGATTGTCACCAGGCTGGTGAGCTTTGAAATTTCTCCCTGGGTGTCCTCTGCTCAGACTGGCTGCTGCTTGTTGATGTCATTTGCAGACAACGGTGGATCTTACAGTTCCTCTGCCACCACTGTCCCCAGGCGTCCTCACGCCCTTTTCAAGAAAGAAGCTTGCACTAGACATAAAATATGAGATGAGTGGTGTATGATAGGTGACCAGAAAGAAAGGAAACACTGCCTTGCATAATTTTATGATGTTTTGTTTACAGAGTCACACCTCACAGAGGCCTCTCTGTATGTTTTCAAAGCACATATAGACAGATAAGATGTGAAAATTGGGTAAAAGCTAAGCTTGGATAAGAGCCCCAGTGAAAAAGGGTAGCATTTTCCTCCCCGACCTGCGGCAGGCAGTCTGCTGTGAGTGGGTGTGTTAGAACGACAGTCTGGATAGGCCTTCTGAATAGATCAGCTGAAGAGTAGAGAAGCACTTAGCTATTGCTTGCAAGGGGAAGAACAAATTACAAATGTCCTGCAGACTTTGTGTGGAATCCCTAAGGTGAGACGACACAGGTTTGGGATAACAGTATAAAAATGCCCAAAGCCAGTGCTCAGTCATTTACCAAGTGCTCAAGGCAGCCTGTGCTTTGGGAAGACAGGATCAGCCCCGAGAAAGACCTGGCCTCAATTCTAGTTCCACTGCCTCTGAGCTGTATGGCCCCTGCAGGCAGTCTCCCTTCTAAGCCTCAGTTTGCTCATCTGTAAAATAGGGCAGCAGCATCATTTTCCTCATAGGAGTGTTTCAAGGCCAAATGTATTGATGTACGTGACATCTCTTGACAAACATTAAAGCACCGCATACTGTTTTTTTTTAAAATACTTTCCCAGACGGTATTTAGCCCCACAAGACTCTATACAGTATCCTTGTCTTACAGGTAAGGAAGCTGAGAATTGTGGACTAAAAGATCAGGTGTATTACATTCTTTGAAGATCATAGATCATTTTTAAAAGCTATCAATTCTCCTACGACTATTGAAATAGCAGAGACATTTTTAGAAAACGGCTGTAACTGGGATGGGAGAACAAGGGATTGTCCCTCTGTCCTGTCCCAGACCCCTAGTGGCCTCTGTCTTGGCCACTTACCATGAAAGATGGTCAATCAGTACCACACACCCATGAAAGACTGAGCCCCAGCCCAGCCCAGCCCAGCCCAGCAATTACCATCAAGAGTGTTGGTACCATCTTAAGGGAAGATTGTTCTGTGAACCAAAAAGCTTTCTTGTACAAAAGAGGGAAATCTTTGCTTTTCTATTGTAATGACAATAGAATGCACACGTTTTGTTTTTTCAAAACAGCTAAGCTCTGTTGAAAGAATAATTATGTTCTTGAAATGTCTTAACGGTAAGCATTTCTCTGAGTGGTGAATTTGGAATTATGTACATACAATGATACCATTTTGTTATATTATTAGAGTATTGGGGGGGGCTCCCTCAAGTAAAAAGACATTTTATTAATTGATTTCCTTTTTTTTTTTTTTTCTGCCTCTCATTTCAGAACGATTTGATCACCACTGTCCCTGGGTAGGCAACTGTGTGGGGAAAAGAAACTACAGATTTTTTTATATGTTTATTTTATCTCTGTCTTTTCTGACAGTCTTTATATTTGCATTCGTTATCACCCACGTCATTCTTCGTAAGTATGCTGGCGAAATCAGATTACGTATGTAACCATTTGCCTGACTTTAGTTTTCTGATTTAATTTTGATTTAATATTTTGGTCATTCCGGGCTCTCTCTTTCTTCTCTTTCCCCTTCTCCCTAGCCCCCTCCTCGCTTCCAGCCTGCCCCCTTTTTGTTTCTCACCTCCCTCCCAGCCTTGTCACCCCACCTCTCTCCCTCCCACCCCCCATCCCCATCCTTCCCACAGCAGCTGCCAGGGGCACCCCTGGATCAGACTCTTTCACTTACAAGACCTCCTTGATACATGGTCCCTATTCCACCCTTGTGACTTCACTTTCTCTTCTGCTAATGGATCCCCGGGAAAAATTACTCCCATGTTTTCACAAAGGATAATGTGCTGTAATGATACCCATTGAACAACAGAGCTTTTTTTTTTTTTTTTTTAATGTGATATCTACTTAAGCAGGAATAGTCACCCTCCCTAAAAAAAAAAAAAAAAATGGGGATAAAGACTGAGCTTTCTTACACACATACCTATAAATGTTAAAGATATATATTTGATAAGATGTTTAATTACCTGCCAGAACATTGGCAAGCTTCCCCTGGCATATGAAGGAAGCAACTTTATTAAAAATGAAGTGTGGATATAAATGACTTTAATATATATTTGCCTAAGCAAATGGCATTTTTCATTACCCTTCCTAAGGTCATAATTTTGAATTTCTTCCATTTCCTGGCCCCTCACTTTCCTGTAATAGGGAGTGATGAGAAGGAAGCCACTTGACTTTGACCTATAAATGTGAGCCTTAAACTTCCATTACAGTTCCATTAGCAACATTAAAGACCAGCATGGCCTCTGTCCACATCCCTGAAGTACACCCACCCATTAGCAAGTACAGAGCCTCTCTCTGGAATGTTTCTGGAAGTATCTGGACACACACCTCACTTGCTTCCCTGCAGCAGTGCTGAAACCACAGTGTGCTAAGGCTGAACTTAGACACGCACATTCTCCCCGCTGCTCTCTTGGTGGGGTTTGTACGGGGGCTGGGGGAAGCGGGTGGTATGGAAAGTTTAACATTAGTTCTTTTTAAATATTGGTCAATTTTGGACATGAATGGCCTATCCCAAACTTTCTTAGGCATTTTAAATCCTAGTTCCCATTCTTTCTGACTGAAATCCTTTTATCTGAACGTGACACAAATTTGTAATACACGATTGAGAACCATAACTGGGTGGGATGGGAAGCAGAGGCTTAACGTTGATTAGAGACCCCTTCACACCACCTGGGAAGGATGCCGCAGCGCTCTGCCGAGGCACCTGTTCAATTTTCAGAGTCTCAAAATGGCAAAAGTGTAACTAGGGTCCTATGTATGTGTTAACAGACAGTAGAAGCAATTGCTTACACAACTAGAGAAGACAGAAGTCCTGATATTCCAGCATATTTATGACACTGAAAAATAGTCTTTAACATCTTATATCTTAAATATATATGTATATTTAACATTACATCTGATATCATCTTTAGCAACTTCACAATGCCTATCTATCTGTAGTCACATTCATTTTTGGCCTTGCCCCTACACTCTGGATATCAAGCAGTTTTCACTTGCTCAGCCTCGCACATAAACTCTGGGAACACAAACACGCGCACACGCACACACAGAGGCACACACAGCGACGCCTGCCACCACAGTGGCATTTTTCATCTCCTCTTGAGTTTTACTCACCCTGGTTTCGGCAAAATGGAGCTTGCTGTAGTTTATGCTAACGTACTGGTAATCCAGCCTTCCACAAAAAAAGGCGTTCTGAGCTTATCTGCCTGCAAGTTACCCGACTGTTTTGGGCAGAAGCAGATAAAGGTTTTCCTCCCCCCTGCTTCTGCATCCTCACTACAGCCCCCACTGACAAAGCCCGCCTGACCCCCCCATTCGCTCTCGGGAAGGGCAAGAGGTTTTACGAGGCTCCGTGATCCCCCTAAGATTCTGGAAGCCTTGGCAAAGGCAGAGAGCTGTTTGAGAGTAGCTGGGGGACTGTCCCCTGAGTCCTCCCTGCCAGGAAGTGGGCTCTGAGAGGGGACACAGGACAGCGAGGGGTGGCCGGGGAGGAAGCCCGCGGTCACAGAGATTGCTGGGAAGGTGACATCTGGAAGCCGAGTCTGGGAAAGTGATGCAATCTGGGTTCAGTAGGGAAAGAGAAATCATTTCTTTTCGTCCCCTCCTTTTGCCTCAAGATTGTGTTTGCTCTGAGATCTGTCCATGTGCTGGCTTCACCCTCCTGGCTTAGCAGGGATGGAAGAGAACACCGTTCCTCGTTAGCTCTCCCACCGGTTGGCGTCCTAGCAAATGGCACATCCTCGTGCTCCCGCGGTGGCCAGTGGGCACAGAGGGGATGGGAGCTCGAGGAAGAACTGGAGCCGTCCCAACCTTGGCCTCCCAGTAGTCAGCCTGGCCTCCAGTTACACAGAGGAGTCTGGGGCCCTGCCTCTCTCTCCCACATTGCAGCCTCGCCAGCGGACAAGGCCACGGAATGCTCTAGAACCGGTCCCATGGCATCCGTCCTCCCCGCTTATCTCACAGCTGCCCCAGGGCCAGATTATGTCCCCAAAACACATGGACCCAGCCTCGCCACCCCAAGGTGGGACCACTAAGCCCCCACCATGGGGGCTTTTCTTTTTAAAAAGCATTTAACGCCAATACGTAAAATAAAAATCGCTTCTTGTCAGATGCATCTTTACTCAGGCCCCTGAAGACATGTTTTCTTGTGCAGACAGTTCATATTAATATGTCTGAAACCCAGAAGGAATCAGTAATAAACTTCAGCTTTGTGAGTTTGTTTACTCTGGGATGCAGAGAAAGACATCTTTTATGCGTAGCCTAGTTTACAAGATGCCCAGGGTCAAAAGTTAACAAACTTTGAGAAAACAGTCTTTCATAAAAGAAGAGAAAAAAAATAGCATACAGTATTCTGTTTGCCCATTAAAATGAGGAAAACAAAGGAGTAATCAGAACTATAATTTATGGGAAAGTATGCAGACATCCATCTGCTTTTATTGAAAAAATATCCTGCAGATGTTGGGTCTGCTTATGAATCTGCCACTTTCTTGTTGAATAACTTCAGTGGAATCTCAATCTCTGATCAGTGCACTGGGTTCTACAGAACGACAAAATGTAATTATTTAATGGCTCTTTAGACACCTATTATTTTTATGTAGATGAGAGAGCTTTCAGCCTGAAGGCTGTTTTCTGGAGGTGATGTTTGAATACTAAATTCTGCTTTCATTCCCACAGGTTCACAGCAAGCAGGATTCCTAAATGCTCTTAAGGACAGTCCTGCAAGATATCCTTTCCGGCTGTTGTTTTTTTACAATGCTAACGTGTTAAGTATTGGACTGGCCGTCTACTCCATAACCTGTTCATCTTGTGCCTTGGCTTTCCTTCTCATAAATTGTGTTCCCTTTCCTTCTGTAAAGTATCCAAAGAACTCCCTCAGACTCACTTGTGTGAGTAACAGCCTCTGAATGCTTGAACCTCGAAGTGACTCATTTAGCCTTGTTTAAATTGAAGTGCTCTTTCACTAGAAAACTAAGTGTGAATTCTTGCCCACCCCCAGAAACCCACACTGATTTGCGTTACATCAGGTTGGTCTGGGGAGAAGTCAGGCTGAGTTCCAACCGACTTCATTTGGATCAGCAGGTGGTCCCTACAGAATATTACAGACGCCCCTGGGTGGGTCCTGTCTTGGTGCAGTCACCACATGGGGATCCTCAGACCCTCTGTGTGGATCCTCTCTGGGGGCACAGTTCGGCGTTCCCCTGGGCAGTATGGTTAACCCCGTATTTATTTGTAGGAACAGAACACCTTTGCATAGCCCTGCATAGCCCTGAATGGATTAAAGATGGTCAGGCTCAAGTCATTCGGATTCATCCCATCCTCCCAAACGTATATATGGGCGTGTCACATGGTATTTTGAAGTTCTTGAAAGAAAAATTTCACCCGTTAAGTGCTTGAATGGGCTCCCACTCCCTCTCCTGTCCCCCTAGGTTTGACACTAATGAGTGTAGAGTCGGCCAGCTGGACCCACCTCTCTTTCTTCACATAACCAGTTAGACTGGACTTGAACTCCTTGTTACTCCCAGGAGAAATCCTCATCTTGTGGTAGAGAATTCTTAAAGAATGGAGAGCTCTGCTAAGATATACATATCATGTCCATCATTTAGCTGTTAAAGTAAACCAGCCCGTGTCCCTGGAAGCTGGTGTGTGTGTGATGAGCACACGTGGTCCCATATATGTATCCACACACACACACACACACACGTGGTATTAAATGTCTCCTTTTTGGTGCCTCTGTGTTCCTGGGCAGCACAGAATTTTGGCGGCTACTACAGATTCTGTAGTCAGCTGCTAATCTCTTAAAAAGGGGACAGGGACAGATGAAGATGTGTGAAGGCTCTTGGAGGGTACATTTCACAGGTATGTCCTGTCTTCTATTAATGACCTGAGAAGCTAGAAGTTGGCCAGAAGGAAAGGTTGTGCCGGGAATGAAATTCTCAGCATCGGTGGCTGCTAAAAGCAGGTCCCATGGGAAATGCCATCCTTGGTTTCCCTCCCCAACCCTGCCAGGGGTAACCATCCTCCGCCATCATCACTTGTGTGTCCTTCGGTTTTCCAGGCATGTTGCTTTGGCATAGCTTACAGCCAAGCCTTGTCTTTTCTTCCCTGAAGAAGAGGCTCGTCTAAGTCTTTCAGGAAATCGGTTCCATCATGAAAACATGCTGGTCTTGTTAAGTTTTATGAATGCAGCTCAGAACCGGCATTGAGGTCTGGGCTGCCAGCTGGAATGCTTTCTGAAGCCTCAAGAGTGTGGCAGGCTTAGCCACCTCCCCTCCCCGGTCCCGGGCACCTGTGCCTTTCCTGAGGCCATGGGCCCGTGCTGGACGACGCGTGGCCATGTACGCGACGGGCAGCTCTGCCGGGACGTCCTTCTAGAGCACGCGTCTGCTCGCGCTCCTGGTTTGGCTGCGCTCATCGTCTGTGTAATCAAGAGCATTGCACTCCCCAGTAAGGGGAATAGACGGGCGTCGCTGAGAGAAGGAGTGACAGTGTGTTTCAGTGGTGTGCAAACTGTGCTGTTGGTGTGGAAAGCGGACGAAGGAGAGAAATGCTCTTACTTGGTTCAGAGCAAGTTTTAACTTACCTTCCCTTGAAATATCGTTCTCAGGTCGAGGTAGAGAGTTTCTCCTATGGCGTGGTTCTTGAAAGCTCCGAAGAATCTCGGCCACTGCCTTTCCAAACAGTACTGCCGTATACAGGGCTGAGCCTCTCAACCAACAGCCAGGCATGTTTCCCTTTTACAGGTGTTATCCGGGCATGTCCTCCACAGTCAGAAGCTTGGCAGCTGCAGGTGTGGCAACACAACCTGCTCTGAGCGCATGTCAGGCCCCTTACAGCCTCCAGACACAGCTGCAGGGCACCCTGGCACCTCCGGGCCAGGGCCTTCCCCAGCACTGCTCTGGCACGTGCTGGCTGTATTAGCTTCCTGTTGCTGTTGTAACAAATAGCCAGAAAAAAAAGAGGCTTAAAGCAACGTAAATTTATTATCACCCGGTTCCGTAGGTTAGAAGTCCAATAGGCTCGGCTGATTTCTTCTCTGGGTCCCAGGCTGAAACCAAGGTGTCGCCAGCCTGGATTCTTATCTGAAGTCTCAGGGGAGAATCCTCCTCCGGCTCATTCAGGTAGTTGACTAAACTCATGGGGTGTAGGACTGAGGGCCCCTTTCCTTGCTCCGTTCCCTGACTCCTCCCTTCCTCTTCAAGGCCAGCAACAGGCGATCAAATTCCTGTCACGCTGAGTCTCTCCTGCCTCTAACGCTCATCTCTCTGACCTCAGCCCGAAAGACTCTCTGCTTTTAAAGAGTGGCCGCATCCAGATCATTCAGGAAAATCTCTCCATCTCAAGACCAATGACCTTTAATCTACAGACTCCCCTTTGCCATGTGGATAATGTATTCACAGCTGCTAGGGATTAGGGCATCTTTGGGGAAGCCATTGTCCTGTCAACCCCACAGGCCTTCAGGTAGGATGTACCCAGGAATCAGGCACTCAAGTGCAGGTGGGTTTGAGAGGATCTCTCTCTGAACCCATCCAGGAAGCTCATTAGAAGTCACCAGGTCACTTCTTAAGTTGACTCTGAATTCCCTCCCTTCCCTTTCTGCCCTTGTTGTTAATCTAGGAGAGAGGGGATGGGAGACAAAAGTGGATGGGCTTTAAAATATATATATAATATATATATACACACACACACACACACACATAAATATACATACACATATATATGTATATGTGCGTATGTGTATATATACATATATGCACGTATATGGGTGTATATATACATATATGCACATGTATGTGTATACATACACATATACAAGAATACATACACACACACATATATCTCCTGCCCTGAGTTCAGGTTGAAAATGCTAACAGAATGCCCCATGAGGTCCTTGTTGAATTAGCCAACCCTTCACAATTTAATAGATGAAGTTATTATCTAACTTTACTCCTGCTGACTTGGTCCCCACTTGGTTTTGTGGCGCCTCCTGATCCACTGTCAGGCTGGGCTCCTGCCTGGAAAAAGGTGACCTAAAGCTGAAGCCAAAATATCCCAGGGAGCTGCCCAGCCATACATAGAGACCCACTGATAAAACCACTCCATTTCTCTCTCGGAAAAGAGCAGAACCAAGAGCAAGGCTCCGGAGGAACTTGAAGAAAAGCTGCTGGTAGGGAGGGAGGAGCAGGGAGGCGACGATCTGGGCGAGGCTCCCAACCCGGATCTCCTGTATTTTTTTTTTTGGAAGTAGTGGAGAATTTCAGGAATGCCAGACACACCCGTAGGAAAGCAAAGTGCTGGGTTTTTTATTACAAAGCACAGAAACATTTGTGTGTGCCTGTAACACCTCTCCCCAGTCAATGGTGTGAAGACCCAAGGCAGTCTGTTCTGGCCATGTGTTTTCTGTTTAAATACATGCTTTGGGGAAGATGCCCTCTTATTGAGTGAGTCTGTTAAGAAGTGCTGAGTTCTGATGCTTTATCATAAATTCATATTCCAGAAGAAAAAGTATGCTTTAGTTTCTACTGGGTTGTGATGTATTTTTGAAAAAATGAGTTCTGGTTATAAGGGATAACATGTGTGATAAGTAAGGTTGTGTCCCATCAGGATGCCTGTTCAGTATTTCTGGCTCCTGCTTTTCCTCTGGACACCTGTGTGGCTTTGGAGGCGCCATGGAGATCGCCGCGTGGAAGCTTCTAAGGGGCAGCTTTTAGCTCCCGAGAAAGGTGCGCTAACCATGGGGGCTGCTCAGGAATGGTATGGCCTGGGGAGGACAGGTCACAGGGACAGTGGCACTCCAAAAGAGTATGCATCCTGCTGGTCAGGGTGGTAGGAGATTCTAGCCTCAGATAAATATTAAACTCAGTAGCTCTAAGCTCCCTTCCGCGGCTGAGGCCCTAAGAGTTTGGGAGTCTCTTTTGAGGTGGTCGATTTATGATGGATGAGACTGATCTGTGATGTTTCACACTCACAGAAGCCGTCCTCTGATGATGGCCGCGCTGCCCACGGCTCGTCCGCTCCAGACCTGAAGTCTGTGCAAGAATCTGCAAAGTACCAAGTTCTTAAAACAAGAGGAGGTTTTCTGGCTGAATTGCCCAAACCCAGGAAAGTCCAGGGCAGCCTTTGCAAGTGACCCCTGCAGAGTGTTCTCGGGCAAGAAAATATATTTAAAATGCTTCAGTAGCCTCCAATCTGATCTCCTGACAATAATACAAAAAGGTTTTGATGACAAATGGGGGCACAGGCAAAGGTTTCTCACCGTGGATTTAATCTGCAAAATATCCAACTCAAAAAGGTGTCGTTGATGAAATGAGAGAGATTAGAAACAAAAATGGCTAATTAGCCAGGACTCCGTATCAGAAATACTGCCAGGAATGATGGGAACATTGCTAAACTAAAAGCTCTTCATCAGGCCCACATGCAACCAGCAGGACTTTATAGGACAAAGGCATCAACCAGCTCATTCAGGAACTGAGCCAGGTGTCCAGGGGATGGTGTCTAGTTCCAGCGTGGAAGAGTTTGAGGAGGATTGGGTGTTGGCTCTTCTCTAAATGTTTGATACAATTCGCCTGTGACCAGCCATCTGGTCCTGGACTTCTGTTTGTTGGAAGATTTTTAATCACAGTTTCAATTTCATTACTTGTGATTGGTCTGTTCATATTTTCTGTGTCTTCCTGGTTCAGTCTTAGAAGGTTGTACCTTTCTAAGAATTTGTCCATTTCTTGCAGGTTGTCCATTTTGTTGGCATAGAGTTGCTTGTAGTAGTCTCTCATGATCTTTTGTATTTCTGCGGTGTCAGTTGTAACTTCTTCATTTCTAATTTTATTGATCTGAGTCCTCTCCCTTTTTTTCTTGATGAGTCTGGCTAAAGGTTTATCAATTTTGTTTATCTTCTCAAAGAACCAGCTTTTAGCTTCATTGATCTTTGCCATTGTTCTCTTCGTTTCTCTTTCTTTTATTTCTGCTCTGATCTTTATGATGTCTTCCCTTCTGCTGACTTCCCGGGAGGAGGTGGGAAGGAGACACAGGTGAGAAGGAGCGGGCGGGGGCGGCGGGAAACGTCGTAAGTGGCTGTGGGTAGAACGCCTGGCTCTGGCTCGCTTGCGGGCACTGAGCAGGCCCTTCCCGGGCTGTGGTGGGGAAGGGGAAGGACGTTCGGCCACCGGGGTCACCCTTGGCAAGAGCACGTCCAGCCTCGGAGCCCCTGGACCATCCTCCATCCTCTTCCTCCTGCCCCGTCTCCACCTCCCGCTTCCTGTGCTGGCTCGCCGTGACTGTGGCCACTTCCCTTTCATCTCTGCATCAGAGAAGCACGGGCAGCGGGGTGCGGGCTTCTGGGGTTCAGTGAGAAGTGGGGTGGCTGCCCGGGCTTTCAAGGGCCCCCCTGGCCTTCCCTGGGGAAAGAGACAAAAGGAGAATCTTCTCCAAAAAGGATGGCACTGGGTCTTCAGTCCACCCAGCCAGGCAGGTCCAACGAAGGAGGTCCACTCAGCCTCTGCTTCCTTCAAAATCATTATACTGAATGCCCACCACCTGGGCCCAAAACGTGCCAGGGTTACAAAGTCTAGAACGATCTGTCAGCCTTGAGCTTCAGAGCACATCAGCCAGCAGCCAGAGGAGCAATGAAAGATAGGGTGACTCATTCTTCTCAACGAGCATCTGTGGATGCCAAGATCTGAGCTCTGACTCTGGTTCCTTACAAGCTGAATAAGTCTTTTAAGTGACATAAAAATGTCATAGCGTGCACTGGAGGTAGGGGTAGGGTCCAAAAGGAGGCTGCATCTCCTGCAGGGAAGTCAGGAGGCTTCCACAGGCGGCAGGTGGCATTTGCATAGGGCCTGGAATGGTGGAGTTCTAAGAGGGACACGGAGGGGAGAGGACTGGCGGGTGTGCAGGGTGTGTAGGGGAGAGCAGGCCATCTGGAGGGCTGGAACCAGGCTTGTGTTCACTCTTTCACTTGGCAAGGTTAGCAGGGTGTGCGCCGGGAGCCCTAATGGTGTCAGCACCCGGATACTCTTACGGACACACACATACACACCGTGGGGATGGGGGAGGGTGCTGTGATGGCTGAGCCCTGACTGGGGGTGGAGGTCAATACCAATGGCTCCCAGGAAGCAGGTCCCAGCAGCACCGAATACCAGTGAAAGAGCCAGCGGCCTTCCTCCCCTGGACACCAGGAAACCAGCCATGAGTTTTGGCAGGTGAACGACATAATCAAGCTGCTTTTTGTTCTTGTTTTGTTTTTAAGCATACTCCTCTTGAAGCAAGGAACACAGTGGGGTGAGGTAGTGAGGAGATATTTGCAAAGGAAGGACCCTGAAATTGAAAACGGTGACAAGGGGACAGATCTGGGAGATCTGCAGTCAGATAGGACCTGGAGGAGAGCGGGAGGAAGGGGGGTCCGAGCCCTAGGTGACCCGGGGAAAGGGGCACAGCAGAAAAGGGAGACAGGTAGCATTGGTTTGGGGAGAAATGAGCTTGGTCTGAGCTACATTTACAAACAGAATCTAGGAGGTCGTACATGGAACCTCCATGTCAGCCTGGATTGTCTTTAGGGTCCTCTGTGGTTATTGCGTGAAATATGGAAGCAGGAAAAAACCGGGAGCCTGAAGTGAAATGTTCCAGCCTCTTAGGAAATGTCAGTGGTCACACAGAGTCAGGGAAGCCACATGGCTGGGCCCACCTCGCAGACTTCGGGGGTTCAGGGAGCTAAAGCCCCTCAGGAGCAGGGCCAGCAGGGGGAGGGGACGCCTGCCCACTAACGGTCACTTCAGTGGAGCAGCACTAACGTCCATTTCAAAGGGTTACACTCATTTCTGATTATGACATCGTTCAGATCTCCCAAAACGAGAAGGACCATTGGTACATCAGACGGTAACTGATTCTACGCAGTGGAGGCTTTGGGCAGAAAGCCTTTTTCGCCCCTAGTTTGTGCTTATTTCAAGGCACCGTCTGACAGGCACCCCCAGCCTAATGGGCATCGTTCTGGTTTAGTGGAATTTGGTAGAAGGCTTGGAGTCGGCCTGGGTGCTGTCAGAAAGGGGGCACTGGGGGCCGATGGAAAATCCATGGAGGCAGGACGGGCCCTCACTAGCCCAGCTCTCAGGGCCTGTCCGTCCTGGTGTCTGCTGATGCTCAGGGAGCCCCCGGGAGACAGGTAGGACAAGTGCCCGAGGTCTCACAGCAGGACCTCACCGAGAGGTTAAGTGACCCCGATTCATGCTCAGTGACTCAGTGACGTTTCCAGAACTAGAACCCAGCCCCTCCACCCAGGGAATCGAGAGCCTTCCCCGCTGCCCCTGGCCAGGTGGATTGCAGGAGTTCTGTGAAGAATAAGCATAGATTAGATCTCAGAAGATCCCAAAGTGGGAGAGGAGGTTTTTGGTTTTTAAAATCACCCAAGTGATACAAGAACATATTCTCACAGTAAGAAATTTCAAATAGTCAGAAATGTCAGGGTAAAAAGGAAGCGTTGCTCTTGACTGGTCATCATTCTGTAGGAGTTCTTGTCGGGTTTTGTGGGTCTTTACAGATGATCCTCTCAGAGTTTAAATACATATATGTGTGCATTCATACACACACACAAATGTACAGTTGGGGGGACTGCTTTACCTAAAGGAATCATACATACTCTTTGGATTGTTCTACAATTTGATTTTTAGATATTTCCTGAAGACGTTTCCATGTCAACACAAAGATGTACATCATCCTCTTTTCAACTGTTTTATAGAATTCCAGAGTATAGATGAACTGTAGTGTATTCTTCTATTGATGGATATTTAGACTTCTTTTATTACTGCTCAAAAAATGAGGTAGTGGACTTTCTTGTATGTATCTCTTTGTGTACAAGTGTAAGTATTTCTCTAGGATTGACAACTAGATGTGGAGTCATTGAGTTAAAAGCTAAGTGTAGTTTAAATATAGATTAATGTACCAAATTGTGCCCTAAAGATATTACACCAATTCATGCTCCATTTCTCCCCACTTTCACCCACACTGGAGTTGTCAGTGCTGTGATTTTTGCCGATTTGATGGGGAGAAAAAAATCGGTTTTAATTTCCATTTTCTGGATAATATTCAGCTTGCACGTATTTTCATGATTGTTAGCCTTTTTTTCTCACCTCAATGTGCCAGTTCAAACTCTTTGTCCATTTTTCAATTGGGCTGTTTCTTTTCCTATTAACATGTTCTTTATATAGTCTTTTTTTTTTTTTTTAAAGAAGATGTTGGGGGTAGGAGTTAATTAATTTATTTTTGCTGTGTTGGGTCTTCGTTTCTGTGCGAGAGCTTTCTCTAGTTGTGGCAAGCGGGGGCCACTCTTCACCGAGGTGCGCAGGCCTCTCACTATCGCGGCCTCTCTTGTTGCGGAGCACAGGCTCCAGATGGGCAGGCTCAGTAGTTGTGGCTCACGGGCCTAGTTGCTCCACGGCATGTGGGATCTTCCCAGACCAGGGCTCGAACCCGTGTCCCCTGCATTAGCAGGCAGATTCTCAACCACTGTGCCACCAGGGAAGCCCTATATAGTCTTAATAATAATCTTATAACTATCTTTTTCCAATACTTTTCTCCCAACCTATCACTTACCTTTTAACTTTACCTTTTTATACAAAAAAGTATAATTTATTAACAAATTCAATCTGTAAATCTCATCCTACATGGCTCTTAGGTTTTGTGCCGTACAGCCTCACCCCAAAATGATGCAAATATTTCCTTTATTTTCTTCTAATACCTTTCTATGTTGTTTCTTAAGTTTGGCACAGTAATTGATCTGTAATAGAATTTTGTGTGGGGGTTGTGAGCCAAAGTTCTAACTTCATTTTTCCCGAATGTTTAGTGAAGTGTCCCAATACCACTTACTAATCTATTCTAGCAGTTCTCAAACTTTTTGGTCTCAGAACTCTTTTACAGTCTTAAAAATTATTGAGGACCCCAGAGAGCCTCTGTTCTTGTAGATTATATGTATTTCTATATACCGTGTTTAAAATTAAAACTGAGAAATGTTTAAAACACAAGAATGCAAAAGAGTGAATGAGGACATCCTCTTGCATCACACAGCCTCCAGAAGAAGCCACCACGTGATAGGATGAGAGTGAAGCTGGGAAATAATGTTTTGGTGATGATAGGAAAATAGTTTTGACCTGGAGGATACCCTGAAAGGATCTTCGGGACCCTAAGTTTCCACAGGCCACACTTTGAGAACCACCAGTCTATTCCTTCACCACTAATTTGAAATGCCCTCTTTACCCCGCATGCCCACGGCCTGTTTAGACTGTTCTCACCTTGTTTTGTTTACTAGAAAAGTCTCCCTGCTCCTGCCTCCCTGATGTTGTTTTTCAAAATTCCTCACCTGTTCTTATACATTTCCTCTTCCTGATGAATTTTAGAGTCCTTTTGTCGAATTCCATTTTAAAAATTCCAGTTGGAATTTTGATTGGAGTTCTAGTGACTTCATAGGATTAATTTGGGACAACTACATACCTCTATCTCCCGGTACATAAGCGTTTAGGAGAAAGGATTTGAGAGACTGAAGGATGATGGTCCCATGATCCAGTCTGAAAGGTCCCAGTAACTTGATTTTCGAAGTGTCTGTCGTGTAAATCATCGGGAAGTCATCAGCCTCCACCCCAGACACAGTGGTGGGCCCTCTCATGACAGGGGCACAAGCTGTAGTTTCTTATCTCCGTCTAAGGATTATAGGGTCATCTAATTGATGAGGAAAATATACTGACAAGTTCCTGAACCTAAATATCTAAAAGCATTAAATGCTGATTTAGACCCTCAATCTAGAGGACAAAGGGTCTGTCGCTGAGATCTGCCCTTCCATCAAAGGTCTTCCTGTAAGTGAGCATTGCCTAACTTACTGTAATTTTTAGGGGGAAAAAAAAGAAAGAAAGAGATTACCAACAACATCTGTTTCTTATATTTTCAACATCAGAACCCCAGACAGAGACCTAAAGCAGAATAAGATGCAGGAGGACCCAGGGGTGCCTGGCTGGTGCCCACAGAGAAAGGCCCCTCAGCACCATGCGGCACCCTGGCCACATACGCCCAGTGCTCAGAGCGGAAAGCACCCGGGGCAGAGCCTTGGACTTGGCATTCCCTGGCCATTCTGGAATCCGAGGATTTTGGTCAATGAGGAACCCCACGTGAAATACAGACTTTTAAAAATAAACTGTTATCTGGGTTTGGCACTTGGCAAAAAAGCCTGTCGCCAGCCTGATTGCTGGAATGTGGGGAGATGGGTGATGACATATTAACAGAGACAAGTTCTTCACCCAGGGGTGGCTCTAAGGCCGTGGGACTGATGAACAAGGTTGGATGTCACGGGCAGTCTCAGCCTTGCTGTTGTGAGCTTTGAGGCTCCAAAGTTAGGGCCTGTCGTGTGACACTCCGTAGCTTGGGGCCTTGGGAAGGGTTCTTTCTCTCCTAGAAGTCTGCAGACCAAGTTCCAGTTCTATTATGCCATGAAGTGCGATGTGAGTTTTTATAAGTGGCTTGACTACTCTGGGCCTTAGCCCTTCATTTTACATAAAATTTTACCTATTTGTAAAATGAAGGCATTAGAATAAATCAGGACATTTTAACTTGGGGTCCATGTGTATCCATGCAGAGGCATCAGGGGGCGTTTTTAAGCCTCCTGAAATTATAAGGAAAAAAATGTGTTTACGTGCATTTTTTCTGAGAAAAGCGTAGGAACCCAATAAGGTTAAAAACCTTTGGTTCCATACCTCTCACCTTTTACGATTCTCCAAATACTGAGGTGCCCTCACCATTCTGTGCAATACTATTTCCATGTCTCTGCAAGGTCGTCTCCCCTTGCTCACCTTCCCACAGGCAAGCAGACCCCTGTTCCCTGAGGGTGGGGAGCTTACCTTCCCCCACCGTCTGCTGTCTGGAGTGCCGGGCCAGGTGCCTAGAAAGGCACAGAGCAGGCACTTCTGGGATTGCGTGGAAACCCAAGGGAGGGGCGCCTGCCTGCCGGCATTTTTCAGTCTGTTTCAATTCCGTGGTCATCTAGCGAGTTACCTCAGTGTGCAGCCTTTTGAGCTAGCGGCTGCAGGGAATCTAAAGCCATACTCTTGGCCACAGAGGGGGCTCCCTTTCTTTTTGCGGGGCTGGAGAGGAGACAGATGGAGGCTGGCAGTGGTAATGGCTGTGATTTGGAACCCATCTCTGATGCAATAAACATCCAGCTGCTGATTAAATTGGCTCCTACTGGAGTTGGCCTGTTTCCACTCACGTCTCTTTTTTTTTTTTTTTCTTTTTTTTTTTTTCTTTTACAAATTTAATCAGTTATACATATACATTTGTTCCCATATCCCCTCCCTTTTGCGTCTCCCTCCCACCCTCCCTGTCCCACCCCTCCAGGCAGTCACAAAGAACCGAGCTGATCTCTCTGTGCTATGCGGCTGCTTCCCACTAGCTATCTACCTTATGTTTGGTAGTGTATATATGTCCATGCCGCTCTTTCACTTTGTCACAGCTTACCCTTCCCCCTCCCCATATCCTCAAGTCCATTCTCTAGTAGGTCTGTGTCTTTATTCCTGTCTTACTCCTATGTTCTTGATGACATTTTTTTTTTCTTAAATTCCATATATATGTGTCAGCATACAGTATTTGTCTTTCTCTTTCTGACTTACTTCACTCTGTATGACAGACTCTAGGTCCATCCACCTCATTACAAATAGCTCAATTTCATTTCTTTTTATGGCTGAGTAATATTCCATTGTATATATGTGCCACATCTTCTTTATCCATTCATCCGATGATGGACACTTAGGTTGTTTCCATCTCCGGGCTATTGTAAATAGGGCTGCTATGAACATTTTGGTACATGTCTCTTTTTGAATTATGGTTTTCTCAGGGTATATGCCCAGTAGTGGGATTGCTGGGTCATATGGTAGTTCTATTTGTAGTTTTTTAAGGAACCTCCATACCGTTCTCCATAGTGGCTGTACCAATTCACATTCCCACCAGCAGTGCAAGAGTGTTCCCTTTTTTCCACACCCTCTCCAGCATTTATTGTTTCTAGATTTTTTGATGATGGCCATTCTGACTGGTGTGAGATGATATCTCATTGTAGTTTTGATTTGCATTTCTCTAATGAGTAAAGATGTTGAGCATCCTTTCATGTGTTTGTTGGCAGTCTGTATATCTTCTGTGGAGAAATGTCTATTTAGGTCTTCTGCCCATTTTTGGATTGGGTTGTTTGTTTTTTTGCTATTGAGCTGCATGAGCTGCTTATAAATTTTGGAGATTAATCCTTTGTCAGTTGCTTCATTTGCAAATATTTTCTCCCATTCTGAGGGTTGTCTTTTGGTCTTGTTTATGGTTTCCTTTGCTGTGCAAAAGCTTTTAAGTTTCATTAGGTCCCATGTGTTTATTTTTGTCTTTATTTCCATTTCTCTAGGAGGTGGGTCAAAAAGGATCTTGCTGTGATTTATGTCATAGAGTGTTCTGCCTATGTTTTCCTCTAGGAGTTTGATAGTGTCTGGCCTTACATTTAGGTCTTTAATCCATTTTGAGCTTATTTTTGTGTATGGTGTTAGGGAGTGATCTAATCTCATACTTTTACATGTCCCTGTCCAGTTTTCCCAGCACCACTTATTGAAGAGACTGTCCTTTCTCCACTGTACATTCCTGCCTCCTTTATCAAAGATAAGGTGACCATATGTCTGTGGGTTTATCTCTGGGCTTTCTATCCTGTTCCATTGATCTATCTTTCTGTTTTTGTGCCAGTACCATACTGTCTTGATTACTGTAGCCTTGTAGTATAGTCTGAAGTCAGGGAGCCTGATTCCTCCAGCTCCGTTTTTCGTTCTCAAGATTGCTTTGGCTATTCGGGGTCTTTTGTGTTTCCATACAAATTGTGCAATTTTTTGTTCTAATTCTGTGAAAAATGCCATTGGTAGTTTGATAGGGATTGCATTGAATCTGTAGATTGCTTTGGGTAGTAGAGTCATTTTCACAATGTTGATTCTTCCAATCCAAGAACATGGTACATCTCTCCATCTATTTGTATCATCTTTAATTTCTTTCATCAGTGTCTTATAATTTTCTGCATACAGGTCTTTTGTCTCCTTAGGTAGGTTTATTCCTAGATATTTTATTCTTTTTGTTGCAATGGTAAATGGGAGTGTTTCCTTGATTTCACTTTCAGATTTTTCATCATTAGTATATAGGAATGCCAGAGATTTCTGTGCAGTGGTAATGGCTGTGATTTGGAACCCATCTCTGATGCAATAAACATCCAGCTGCTGATTAAATTGGCTCCTACTGGAGTTGGCCTGTTTCCACTCACGTCTCTTAAAAAAAAAAAAATCAGTAAGTGGGTTTTGATACATTAAAAAGAAATTTATGTTTCTTAATCTTACTGTGGCATAGATATTTTCAACATCGCGCTGCCGGGTCAGTGAGAAGATGTGTTGTTCAGATATTCGCACCTCTGTCTGAGAGTGAATTTGAGGGGGATGGACTCCTTAAGGTGCCAGAGGTTCAAGAAACCCTGAGACGGAGGGTCCCAGTCTCCCCCAGCGGTGGTTGGGGTCAGCCTAGAGCCACGTGTCCCTTAGCAAGAATTCAGAAGGGAATCGGCCCATGGCTTTTCTGTCCTACTGGCAGAGCCAGACTTCGAAGCTTCAAATCCCTGCTCTGCTATTTCTTAAACAAATTACTTAACTACTTCCTGCCTCGGTTTCCCTATCGGTTAAGTGGGAATCACACTTCTCACTGGGTTGCTCTGAGGATTGATTGAGTTAATCCACATGAAGCTCCTGTTTTGTTTGAATTTTTGAATTTTATTTTATTTTTTTATACAGCAGGTTCTTACTAGTTATCCACTTTATACATGTTAGTGTATATATGTCAATCCCAATCTCCCAATTCATCACACGTGAGGCCTTTGGAACAGGACCTGACACACAGCCAGTGATGCCAGCCATTGTTACGAATGATGATGATTATTCCTTCAGACGTCCTGTGGGCGAAGTGGCAGCTATAAGGGGAGAGGCGGAGGGGGCTGCATCTTGCATCCTACCTTGAATTCGTCATTTGGACACAGCTGTGAGCTAACAGTGAAACTGCATTCTGCTATTTATAAAATGTTTCCAAGCACATGAGATATTAATATAGAACACTGCGTATTTGGGGGGTTGCTCTAAACATTTAAAACGCCACATCCACTGGTAATAACGCCTCCTTTTGGAGGTAATCATGTAAGTGGCATCACAAAAGGAACAGCAGCCGCAAAAGGAACAGGAGCCGCAAAGGGAGACATAGCCACGTTAGATGCTCTGACCTCCTCCACTTTCACATGCCAGCTTTTACATGGTTCACACGTGTGGATGTTACCTATGTTTTGACGTGACCATCATTCTGCCTGGATTGTAAACTGTTGTTGACATCTAAGTATTTCCGAGACCGAAGTTGGGCTCTTCTTGTATTATTCAGTAAACACATCTTTTGGTTCGTTCTTCATTCTTTCTTTTCTACCCTTGTTTCCATTCCACTTGTCACCTCCTCTTTGACCTTTTTGCCTCTTGTCTTTTCCTTCCAGCCTCTGCAAAGTCACTGCCAGTGTCATCCCCCTTTATACAACGCAGTTCTTCCGACGCAGGCTTCCCACTGCTTCCTCGTCATTTTCCCTGGGCTCCACTTCACCTCTGCTTTCAAGCCAGTGCGGGCAGGGCTCCCACGTGGCTGCCTCCCCCATCTGTGTCCTCTTGGGTGGGGAGATGAGGCTGAGAGGGGGGGCGTCTGTGAGCCCCAACCTGTCAGGAGGTGGTTGAGAATGAGATCCTCTTTGCTACCTGGGCCACCATCCCTGTGTCCCCATGTGCAGCGAGGCCTCTGCCATAACCATTTGTCCCCCTGGACAACACTGGCAGAAAAGAAGGGCTGGTGGCAGCCCTGGGGAGGGGCCTGCTTCTCTGCATCTCCTCCCCACCCCTCCGTACTTATCCCCTTTTTCAGAATCCACCTTAGTCTTCCTCTTCTTGGTAGGTGCAACTCCTCCTGCAGCCCGTTCACCTCTTTCCTCCATGAGGACCGGGGCAGCACTCCCACCCACCAGGGACACCTCTGTTGGATCTGCAAGACCCCGCTGCTTTGCACTGTCTTCACCTTGGCCAGCTGGGCATCCTCCTCTTGAGATGTCCTTTTAATTTCTGGGCGGGGCTTTTCTGAGGCCTTGCAGTTTCTAGAAATTTAAACCTTAGAAAGAAAAATAAAGCATTTTCCCACTTTTCCAAGGGCAGACCCAGTGGTGTATCCCGTTGCTGAAAGTCAGTTAACAAGCAGGAAGCGCATTCATTCCCCCTGCTTTATATGCAGCCCCGCATGCCGGACAGTGGCATTTGTTAATCATGACTTGGCAGATGATGGCGCTGCACCGGATGATCCATTCATTTCTCTGCTCTGAAGATAAATGATATCCAGTCCTGAAAAAAAAATCAATGGTGATGTATTACAGCATGATCTATGGCTTCCATCCCTGGAAGCATTAGGAAAGCATGAGTATTTACTTTCTCTGGCCTGTAATTTATCAGTGCAGGATGCATGATGGATATTTAAACTCCCAGACCTATGATGAATTTTTTTTTCCTGAGAAACATCTTTATCTTGTAAATAGAATTTTATAAATATTTGTGGGACAGGAATATTCTCTATTCTTTTCGAATTGCCACACTCTTGGCTGATTTATCGTGTCTGTTGAAGAATGCCAGGCTTTTTCTCCTTTGGTTTTAGTGCATCTTGTGGAACTCGAGACTCCCCATCACTCGTCTGGTGTGGAGCCAGGTTTTCTAGCTGCCTGTCAAATAGCTGAGGACAGCCATATGTGTTGGGGTTGGCTGAGGGGCTGGGAAAAGGTCCCCTAAGAAAAAATACCGCTGACCCTGATGCCACACTGAGAAATGGCCCCGCCGGATCAGAAGTGCATCCACAGCGGGGGGCAGGCAGCCAGTGGGTGGAAGGGCCATCCAGGGAGAGAGGAAGCCAGGAAGATAAACCCTGCCTGGTCTCAGCCGCCCGAGGTCAGCCCTGCAAGTGACTGTCACAGCCTCAGATCAGGTCGGGAGAGAAACCTGTCAGTGCTACAGTCCCAGCTTTCAGAAGCCAAAGGTAGAACCTGTGATTGAAGTGATGTTCAGTATTGGGTCCATTCGTCAAAGGCCTGGGCCACTGCCAGCGCCAGCCAGGGTGCTTCCTGGTTTTGCTGCCGCCGCCTTTGGCTACACAGTGAGTCACGAGGAAAGGGCCAGGGTTTGGCGGGAAGGACAGTCAGAGGAACTGTCAGCCATGAGAAAGGAACGAGACCTGTTCAGGGAGCCCACCGATCACTTAACTGAGCACAAACGCTGTGCCGTGAAGGAGAATGTGGCCTCGTGCCTGCCCCTGAGGGTCTCCTGTGGCTACAAGGCCACTGATGCCAGGCTAGGTGGACACAAGGGCCTGAGTGAGGGCCTGGGGGCGATTTCTGTCCAAATCTCAGTCATCCAGCTCCCTGGGGCCCTAAGAACGTCACGGTCCTACTGGTTCACCTCCTTGACTCCGGGTACCGTGCTGGAGGCCGTGGTCTGCTTCTTCTCCGTCTGGTCCATCGTGGGTCTCTCGGGTTTCCACACGTACCTGATCAGCTCCAACCAGACCACAAATGAAGACGTAAGTTCCTGGTGGGGTGGGACGCGGGCATGTTCTTTCGTGGGAAATAGAGAAAGAAGAGGTAAGGGGCCCAGGCTCCCTTTCCAGATGGGAGCCCCTGGGAGCAAAGAGCCTGCAGGGGAAGCATTTTCCGACATCAGTCTCCAATTTCTCTATTGCGAATCTCCAAACTGTCCTGCTCTCTGACCACGTCACTTAGATAGTAAGATCGGCCGAGTGACCCCCAATTCCAAGGCCCGAGGAGGGATTCTGTTCTATTCCTTTGCAATAATTCTATCAGCAGCTTGTCACCCTGCCCCGATGAAGAGAGACCTCACAGGCTGGCCTCTATCAGATAACGGCTCCATTTCATTTTGGGAGGCAATCACACTGACCCAAAGTTTAACTTTTTATCCAGGATTATCTGCCTGTACTTAATGCAGATGGAGAGGAAATATAAAACCAGAAAACGTAATGCTGGAAAATGTTTCTTCGTGAGCCAGGTCCTTTTTGCTCTGAATATTTGGATTCTGACAGAAGCCTCTGTCAGTACATGAATTAAATGTCTCAGAATTAGTTTGCCTCAAAGGCTTGAGAAAAACCAGTGCTGATGAGATAGATGAGTTCCGAGAATATTAAGACAGTTATTTGTATATGGTAACTGAGAACACTAGAAATATCCTGCAGAATTATTTTGCAATATGATGAGGCTGAATTCAGGCCATAAGTGGGCAATTAAGGACTTCCCTGGTAGTCCAATAGGTAAGACTTCCCCTTCCAATGCAAGGGGTGCACGTTCAATCCCTGGTCGGGGAGCTAAGATCCCACATGGCTCGTGGCCAAAAAAACCCAAAATATAAAGCAGAAGCAATACTGTAACAAATTCAATAAAGACTAAAAAAAAAAAAATAGTCCACATCAAAAAATCTTTTTTAAAAAAATGGGCCATTAGGGGAGGTGTGTTACTCCTCTCTGCTACCATTCATTTCATTACTATTTAACACACTAAATGTAGCATCAGAAAATCTCCACTGGCTTATGTGAGCTGCCTTTTAAGTACCATGTAGTAGAAGTAAGAGATTATTTTCCCCAGAGGATGTTATTTCTCCCCAATCTGACCTGCTGTTTGGGGATATTTCCAAGTTTGGGCTTAATGCCAGTTTTCCTTGCGAAAGGTACCTCAGTTTTTCTGTTGAAGAAATGAGTAAAGATCATTGCATTCTTTACAGGCTTCTTCTGATCGGCCCGAACTGTGACATTGGTGTGATGGATACTGTGTCACTGACTATCCTTTTCTTTCAGATTAAAGGATCTTGGTCAAATAAAAGAGGTAAAGAAAATTACAACCCCTACAGCTACGGAAATATCTTTACAAATTGCTGTGTTGCCCTGTGTGGGCCCATTTCTCCAAGGTAAGATTCAAGTGGCACGATCCCCTATAACAGACCTGGGGAAGCACACACCCTAGTGTGTTAGCACAGGCCTCGGGCAGCAGTGACCCGGCCACAGCAATGACCGCCAGCCAGGTCAGCAGTCCGCTCTGTGCTGCGGAGACGTGGCCTTAACGCAATAGAGATCTGGCTTGTGTTATGCTTGGCATAACTTTCTACTGAATTTGTGTCAAGTTTGGGGAAAATGCCCTCAGGATCAAAACAAGGACACTGAGTCATGTGACCCCATGAATTATTAAATGATGTTGAACATCCGTGACGAGCAGGGAGCTGTCATGAGGGAGCAGGACACAAGGTAGGAAGCAATTAGAAAGCCTGTAGCAATAAGTGCTAAGAGCTGAGCTGTGCAGAATAGAGATGCTAAAATAGTTGAGAGGGAGAGATCCGTGTGGGCTGAAGCAGTGGAGATTGTGGTGATGATAAGACAGCAGTCATATTAATAATGGCCGTGGCTGACATTTACTGAATAGTGTTAGGCTCTGTTTTAAGTGCTTTACATGGATTAACTTTTAAAACGTCACTCTGGGGCTTCCCTGGGGGCGCAGTGGTTGAGAGTCCACCTGCCGAGGCAGGGGACACGGGTTCGTGCCCCGGTCCGGGAGGATCCCACATGCTGCGGAACGGCTGGGCCCGTGAGCCATGGCCGCTGAGCCTGCGCGTCCGGAGCCTGTGCTCCGCAACGGGAGAGGCCACAACAGTGAGAGGCCCGCGTACCGCAAAAAAAAAAAAAAAAAAAAAAAAAAAACCTCACTCTGTACCTATGAGGTCGGTACTATTATATCCCATTATATGGAAGAGGAAACCAAGGCACAGAGAGGTTAAATAACATGCTCAAGATCACACAGCTGGTAAATGCTGCCTGGTCAGGACTCAAACCCAGGCATCTGACATCAGAACCTGTGTGTGTCAATGGTGGAAGCTGCCTCCAAGTCTTGATTGTTTATGAGTTACGCCCATGTAGAATATTTCCAACAGATTAGCCAAATCAGACATTATTTACTAAGCAAGTTTTCCAGGTTTCTAGAATGAGTTTCCAAGCCTTCCTCGCTTTTGGCCTCTAACTGTGTACATGGAGAGAAGCCACAAAAGCTACTGGCTTGTGTCCACAGCAGCCCTGCTGTGCACTTAGAGCTGCACGGTCAGTCATCACTGACTTGTGCTCATGGAACACAAACTGGGTTTGATCATCAGCCTCAGTGAAGCTTCATTAGGGAAGGAAGAGTGATTCCCTCCCCCACCCCACCCCCAAAAATATCAAACACATATTCCAAGGCCATTTATTAATTGGTACTGGATTATAGTTCCTGGTGCCATTGGGTAATTAGAAATTGATCATTTTCCAGTTTGGGTCTAGAAAGTTGGGAGCCCAGTGTGCCGCTCGTCCTGAATTTGCGGCCCTCGGGGGCCCCTGACCTGCCCCTCCCAGGCCTCCTCTGAGGAGGGACAGCAGGAAGGGACAGCCCAGGGCTCTGGACGGAAGGGCTGCCTCAGGCCAGGGCGTCCATCATGCCTGGAGGGTGCCCCTCCCCCAAGAGAGCTCCAGACTCACCCAGGAGTCCCTCTTGGGGCTCTTTAGGCCAGAAAAACCCTCTGGAAATGCTTGTTTTTTCACAATTTAGCTTGTGTTTCCTCCTGGTGTGTGTTTATTTGTGGATAGTGGGGACAGGCCATGAAGCACAGAGTAGAAGAGGCAAAAGAGACCTGAACAAGCATCTTACCCCGTCTCTGAAATAGACACCTGAATCTAGGAAAGGAATGTGGAAGTCTCACGTTTTGCCCGAATCTCTTTTCCCTTCCCAAGTCTTTGATTTGCATTTGGCGCCATTCTGTGATGTTTATAGATCAAATCTTGTCATAGAGAAGTTATTTCTTCCGCAACTGGATTAAATTTGCTGGTTTGGCTAAGTTGAGGCTGTATTCTTTCCAAAATCCAAGTCCCTCTGGATGGAGCATTTCTCAGGGATGGCCCTCGCCTCAGAAGAGCTTGACCACTCGAGGGTTTGTGCAGGAAGATGGGGCACTGCCCTCTCTCGCTTGCCCACAAGTTCCCAGAGCTGGCCTGGGCAGGAGTGGGCAGGGGGAGGGTGTTTGCCTTCGCTGTTCCCTCCTGTCACCTTCCTCGCCCTCTGCTCTCTCTGCCCTGCTTCACCCAACCCCTGGGCACTAAAAGAGCACCAGGGCCTTCCACGGGCATCCCAGACGGGCCTGAAGAATGAGCGGTGTCCCTCGCCTCCGGGACTAAGGACCACCTGTGTGCCCAGCGTCATGTGCCTGGGATGCCTCTAAAGCATAGTGTAACAATGTACTCACGAGGGAGGGAGAGGGTGTCTTCAAGATTCCCCATGAGAGCCATGGAGCACGGGGGCAAAGACCTGTGTCCCATTCCCTGCAGTGTCCCCAGAGGTGGGGGGTGGGCAGCAGGGTGGGAACAGCCAGGTTTGGGAGGGGGTCCTCATAACAAGTCTGGCAGGAGGAATGGAAGATCGGAAAGACAGAAAGTCCCAAGGTGTGGTCAGGGTCAGGCCCTACGGGCTGGTGCTGTGGGTCAGCCAGTCGTAAGAATTCACTTGGCCGCTGTCACTGAGCACGCGCTGTGTGCTGGGGGCCAGGGATGCGCCTGAGAGAACGTCAACAATACAGGTCTGTCCAGGGCAGGTCTGCGCAGGGGGAGGGGCTGGGACGGGGTCGGGGTGCAGGTTCCATGGACACCTGGCAGGGCTCCCCAGAGGAGGGGGGTGTAAGGTGTGAACCATTCTAAAGGATCCGGAGGAACTGGGGAAAAGGAATTGTGCGAGGAGAGAATGGACAGCATGTGCAAAAGCCCAGAGGTGAGAGGAGAGCCCGGCTTGTCAGAGGAGGAACTGGGGGAGTGAGGGGGGTCCCGGGGGGCAAGGCAAGAGATGAGATGAGCTTAGGAGGGGCTCGAGGGCCATTCTGAGGGCCAGAAGGAGACTTGGGGCAGAGTGTCACAGTCTTGGGTGCGTGGCTGGTACTTTAAACAGGCTGAACGCATGGGAAGCAGGCTGAGAACAACTTTTTCTATAATCCCTGCTGTCCCCACTCTTTTGATGACCTAGTTCTTTTTCTGCTCCTGGATGAAATCCCCTGCAAGTCCCTTAATTTCCCCTGTCAGTTGAGAAAAAAAAGGACTTGGGGCACTTTCATTTCCTCCACAATAGTGTCATTTCAGTGAACCGGAACGTCAGAGTTCAGTGAAAGTTAACATTTTCCACCCCGTCATCCCTACCAGGGCTGGGATTTCAACATAGCTTCGGGAGCAAACAGTTTGACCCCCGGCATGCCCCTTCAAGCCAGCTGCACACCGGCTGTCTCCCAGGGACCGAGCCCGGCCCCGCCCCTGGATCTCATCGTTGGCAGGAGCGGGTGACCCCTCTCCCCAAGACATCTTTCTGTGCCCTTTCCTTTGCTCTTTGACACCCTTGAAGGCGGCTGCAGACTTGGTCCGAGAATCCCTTTGACGGTCCTGCATGGGGATCCAACACCTTCCCTTTGGAGGATGGAGGTTCTTGTAGCCTCTTGTTTTTTCTAAACCTCAGGGGATGTGACTGAAACTGAAGCAGAGTCCCACTTCCACATCCTGTCATAAGTATTTTTTAATGGCTTCTTAGTCTGTCGCTGGAAGACCTGAGGTGGTAGCTGTGATGATAACCCGTATCTTCTGAAAGCCAAGCTGACACGTGGAACAGCCTTCAGCCGCCCGGGCCCCGCCCCCAGGAGGAGGAGCGAGTGGGCACGTGGATGTGCTTGGGGCGTCCCTCAGAGGCCCAGCCCCACCCCACGGGAGGCCAGGGCGGGAGCCCCACTTAGTGGCCGAACCTCCTGTTGCCCCTGGCAGTTCCGTCCTTAGACCCAAGGTCAACACGGAGTCTTCACTCAGGGAGGAAATAGGCAAAAACCCTTTTGATGGCAAAGTAAGCTTCACCCTCACCTCCTACCTGGGCAACAGTGCCATAGAGTAAACGCAGAAACATTGTTTAGGAAACTTGTTGGTGGGAGACCGAGGACCCGTTTTTACTAGCTCAGTCAGAAGCATTTGCTCAGCACCCGCTGGGTGGCAGCTGTGGAGATAATGATGATTAAGAAGACCCCGTTTTGGGCTTCCCTGGTGGCGCAGTGGTTGGGAGTCCGCCTGCCGATGCAGGGGACACGGGTTCGTGCCTCGGTCCGGGAGGATCCCACATGCCGCGGAGCGGCTGGGCCCGTGAGCCATGGCCACTGAGCCTGCGCGTCGGGAGCCTGTGCTCCGCAACGGGAGAGGCCACAACAGTGAGAGGCCCGTGTACCGCAAAAAAAAAAAAAAAAAAGAAGAAGAAGACCCCGTTTTTGCCCTTGTGGTGCTTACGCTCCATGACAGGTGCACATGGAGACAGGTGGAGCCAGCATGATGTGATACGGTGCCCACGGTGCCCACGGTGCTCCGAGGGCGGGACAGAGGGGCCAGCTCCTCCGGGACAGTTGCCATGGGGGAGACGAGATGAAGCCTGGCCTCGGGAGCTTGCGGGCTGCTCGACAGAGAAGACACTCGTATACATCACTGTGACATCAGGCCAGCAGTGGCATGTGCCATCGGGAGGATCGCAGGCAGGGCTAAGAGAAGCCAGATGAGGGAAGAAAGCGGATATAGGGCCAAGAGCAGGGGCTGGAGGCGGAGAAGAATGGACAGGGGACGGGAAGGGAAAGTGACTTCGGGCAATTAAAAGCCAGAGCCTGAACAAAAGTAGAGACGACAAAGCAGAGAACGCACAGCGGGTACGTAGCTTCTGTTCCCGGGCAGAGCACTGGCACATAGTAGGTGCTCAGACACGCTTATTGAAGGAATGAAGCTGTGAACGCCATGTGTGATAAGATGTGGATTTGAGGCCGGAGAGGAAGGTTGGGGACAGGTTGTGTGAGGCCTGAAGGCCGAGCAACGGGTCTGGGCTCCGATGGCAGGTGATGGAGGCTGTGCAGGCAGGAGGGGTGATGTGATCAGGACGGGGGCAGGGGGGAGCGTGGGGCCTGCAGCAGGTGGCAGGGAGGGAACAGGTGCTCCAGGCGTTTCTAAGGGCAGAAGTGGTAGACTCTGGAGCCTGACCACACATGAAGGCGAGCAGAGGTGTATTCTGAAGTGCCTTGGGAGCCCGTCACAGAAAACGGACCCCCGAGATGGAAATTGAGAGAACGTTGTCGGTGTTTTTGACTTTTTATTCGCTCTCTGACCCCTGCATTGTTCTGTTTTCTCTTGCAGCCTAATTGACAGAAGAGGGTACATCCAGCCTGACACCCCACGGCCAGCCGCGCCCTCCAATGGGATGGCCGCGTACGGGGCCACACAGTCACAGAGCGATACGGTAGGACCTGCAGCGCCCCACAGAGGCTTCTCTCCCACATCTGTGTTCACTGACCTGTAGCAGTCAGTCGCCTAGAAAGCTTCCCGGGACACCCCTGGGCTGGCAGGCTCAGAGAGGGCAAGGAAGCGTTAAATTAAGGCGATATCCGCCAAAGGCTTACGCCCCCCGCCCAACAAGGTGGTCCGTTTGTTCGGGCTTGTGTCGAGGAACAGCTCGAGGCAGCCTGCTCTGGAAAGCCCCTCACACAGAACCGGGCTGCTGTCTGGGCTGAGCTAGGGCTGCCCCAAGCAGGGCTGGCTGTCTGGAGCGTCCCCGAGTCCCGTGCTGTCCCTTGGCCTCAGTCTGCACCCGCTCCCTCAGCCCCTCTTTAAATGTGCAGTGGACTCAGCTGCCAGGTCTCCCCGCTTTCAGCCAAAACCTTAGATCAGCCATGCACACCTGAGTGCAAATAATCAGACACGCTGTTCATTCACTGACAGCAAAAACTGACTGGTGCCTCTCCAGAGAGGTCCCTGGGTCATGCTTCTGTGGAGGTGTGGGACGGCTGCTTTGTTTTCACTTTGCACCTGGGAGACGGGGCAGGGGCGGAGTCTTTCCATGGGCACCTGAGCTCACAGTCTGGCTGGCCCCGACCATCAGTGCCTTAAAATTCTTCAGTGGTCTGTAAGTCAATGGCCTCTCTTTATCAGGAACAAATTCCCCTGAAGAAGTGTTTCTGAAAAGGACCCAGTCTTGTGGCCCACTGCTTTCTACAGACCTGAATCACCCACAACAGAGTCCATGACAAACAGGCCAGGACAGCAGAGTGGGTTCAGAAAAGAGGCTTTGACAGTCCAGGACTTGGAGGTGGAGCTGATGTGGAAATCTGGGAGCAGGGAGCCAGGGGTGCTTCCTTCCTTTCAGCTTGGTGACAAGATGACCATACACATCACCAACAGGAAATATAAAAGGACGTGCCAGTTAGGGGGAAGCTGATTTCAATATGTAGAAATGGGGTACCCTTGGATGCCTGGGGATAGGGGGAGGTGCCCTGCAGGTTGCTATATAGAAAGCTCGGGGAAGGTTTGCTTCGCCATACTTGGGAAGGAATGACATGGCTGGTAGAAATTCACTTTGAAATACTGGAGATGTGAATCAATTTTATTAGTTATCCTAGAAGTACCAGTCAATCTAGCATTTAAAAAAAAACTATAAGACGTGCTCCTGTTTGTCATCTGAGACATTAATCTGATTTCATCTCACATGCTGGAAGATTATTTTTTGAAATCAGCATTTATTATCTTTTGCTAACTTTCTCTCCACCCTTGCCTGCCAATTCTGCCCCCATCAGGTCAAGTTTCTTTATCTAATTGGATACTACAAGTGAGGATAATAGAACAGGATAATTATGAAAGACAGTGGAAGGGAAAGCTTTGCAAAGGGACAGATTTAAGTACAACTGAACACAGCAGGGAAAGGCAGAGAGCGTGGGATGTGGGATCAGAGAGCCTGGGCTTGCAGTGACTGACTCGGGGCTGGGTGACCTTGGCAAGTCACTTAATCCGAGAGTCTTAAGTTCCTAAACTGTAAAATGAAGAAGGGGATAATGATGTTCACCTCCCTCCCGTCACCACTTTATAACAAAGGGCCTGGCACATAGTAGGTGCTGGTTAAACATTCAATTGAATGTATTTGAAAGTTCCCCTCACAGGGGCTTTTGCTCAAGGGAAGTTCTGAACAAATATTAGTTTGTTCCTGTCTTCCTTTCCTCATTCCTTTCTTCCTCCAATTTTGTCACATCTGCAAAAGGCTCCACCTTGAATGTGGAGCTAGGAACTAGAGGGAAGGAGTTCCCTTTGGCACAGTGACATGGCAACGTGGCTTCTTGAAGTGATGGCCTTGGTAGGATGAAATTAACCCATGGACCAAGAGACAGGACATGGTCATTTTACCCACTAGACACCTCAGGCAAAGCACCTGTGTGCTTTTCTGGGGACTGTGAAAAATTTTAAGGCCTGAAAAAAAATTACAAGTTCTGAAACATGAAAAGAAAACAGCAAAATCAAAATTAATAAATGTTTAATGTCTACGAGACCCATGAATATGTCAACTTCATTAATTGTTAAATTTAGCTTTCATTAAAATTTCATTACATCTTAGAAATGATTTGTAGGTTGGGTTTTTCTCACTTCATAAGAATTCCCCAGCACACATGTGATTACAGAGAAATCATTACCAATTATAAAGTAGTGAGTTGCTCGTAGACAGATAAGTTTAAAAGTTAACTGCCTGGGGCGCCCTGCGCTTCCTGTCTTGCCATGCTGCCTGTGTTAGGGGAAACCCAGGTTTCCACTGGGCTTAAGTCTGGGGGAACTCTTTTTGGTCCCAAGGCACCTACCCACTGCTGGGAGTGCCCCCCAGTATGTCAGAACGTGTTCGGGAGAGGCGGGAGCTGAAAGCTCTTTGGGGAAGTAAGATGAGATATGTTCTTCATGGTCCCACAGGCCAGAACTGGGACCGGAAGGTGGGCCCGGGAGGCAGATTGTGTTCAATCCAAGAGGGAAATGTCCAACACCCAGAGCTCATGGCAGATGGGAGCCCCCACCACAGAGGTGTTCAGGCTGGGGGAGGTGGCACCCCCAGCAACGTGGCGACAGAGGAGTCAGCACTGTCGGGAGGGCTGGACATTGACCCTCAGGGTTCCTTCCAACTCGGAGCCTGTCACCCAGGCCACCAGCATTGTCAGCAGGGCAACATCACTGTGCCAGATAACGGTCCATTCTACTTGCATTTATGGCCATTCGGGCCCTAGAGCGTGAGCCTTTGAATTGTTTCCGTTGTTCTCATGGCTTCGTACCATATGACCAGGAGTGCGGGGGGAGGAGACAGTCCTGCGCGCGCAGCGCTGGCGCTAAGCAGACCGTGAAGCCGGACGTGTCCACGCCCAGCCCCTCTCTCCAGTCCATTCATGTTCCCACTGTGTAGCGTTTACCAGATCCCACAGCTTACCAGCACGTAGCATACCACGTGCCCTTCCAAGGCTGTTACGTGGATCACTCACGCTGACCCTGTGAGGATGCTACTCATTTTATCCCCATTTTACAGATCAATAAAACAGGCACAGAGAACTTCAGTAAATTTGTCCAATTCCAACTTCACACTTTGACCCCAACAATCCCTGCTGTCAACCCTACACTTTGCTGCGCTGTAGCCTTGAGTACTGACTGTGTGTAGAGTGACTCCCTTCCACATGCTTTCAGTCGCCACAGCCCATTATCCTCACCCTCTGTCTCCTATCAAAATCTGCTCTTTGCAAAAGATCTGTTGTCAATCATCTATACGTTAAAGGGAATTTAAGCCGAATTTCAGGATATATGGATTTTAATTGTGAATGAAAGTTTTTACCCTCTATTAAAAACATTTCAGGCAATAATAAAACAATAACTGAATGTTTAACGCTGTTTGTTCAGCACTATAGCCCCATTGTCTAGGCCAGTTCCTATGGTAGTTGGTCTCGGTAAGTGTTGGTTAACTGAGAGAGGGAAAGAGAGAAAGAGAGAGAAATTGACCATGTGCCAGGCACTGGGCTAAGTGCTTTGCATACATTATCATCTCATTCATCCTCACAGAACCACCTGACGTGGGTATTCTGATTGCCCCTTTGAGGAGACTGAGATTCAGGGATGCTAAGTTTGTGACATAGCTCACCAGTGGCTGAGCTGAGATTTCGTCCTTAGCTGTCTGACTCTAAGGAAAGCGCTCTTCTTTAACCATATACCAAAGGTTTCCCAGGTGGGAAGGTCTTAGGGAGCAGAGTGGCATGAAGCCTCCTCCCAGGGCTGTGAAATCACATCACCCAGGGCTTCCACGCAGAACGATGATTAATCTGCTGTGGTCAGTCACAAAACCAGCGGTGGAACTGAATGTAACCGCTCCATAATCTAACCTACAATTGGACCAAGCAAATATCTATGAAACGTCAGTTTCTGCTCTGTTACAAAGGACAGTGTTAAGCAATGACACATTAACTCTTCCTTTTTTTCTCTTCACTTGCTTCCCCTAAGCCCAAACCATTTTGCGGCACTTTAGTCTGTGTTAAAGGTTTGTCCAGGTGGAAACATCAGTATCCAAGTAAATTATTGACCTAGTCCAAGGGTGATCTCCACTATTAAACTGCTCAGAGTTCACTCAGTTTCTTGGATCTGAAAGTTATCATTTTTCATCAAATTGGAACATTTGGGCTATTATGTCTTCAATTTTTTGGGGAGGGGGCCTCATCTCATTTTCTGTCCTCCTGGGACTCCAATTAGTCATATGTTAAAGCATTTGATATTGCCCCAGAGGATAAGTCCCTGAGGCTCTGTGCATTTTTCTTCAAACTTTCTTTCTCAGCTCTTCAAATTGGATAATTTCTTTTTTTTAAAACATTTTTATTGGAGTATAATTGCTTTACAATGGTGTGTTAAGTTTCTGCTGTATAACAAAGTAAATCAGCTATATGCTTACGTATATCCCCATATCCCCTCCCTCTTGCGTCTCCCTCCCACCCTCCCTGTCCCAGCCCTCTAGGTGGTCACAAAGCACCAAGCTGATCTCCCTGTGCTATGCGGCTGCTTCCCACTAGCTCTCTATTTTACGTTTGGTAGTGTATATATGTCAGTGTTACTCTCTCACTTCATCCCAGCTTACCCTTCCCCCTCCCCATGTCCTCAAGTCCATTCTCCACGTCTGTGTCTTTATTCCTTCCTGCCCCTAGGTTCATCAGAACCTTTTTATTTTTTTAGATTCCATATATATGTGTTAGCATACCGTATTTGTTTTCCTCTTTCTGACTTACTTTACTCTGTATAACAGACTCTAGGTCCAGAAATTGGATAATTTCTTCTGATCTGTCTTCATGTTCACTGATTCTTTCTTCTGCCCTCTCCAATCTACTGTTAAATGAATCCAGAGAATTTTTCACTTTGGTTGTTATACTTTTTAGTTCTAGAATTTTCATTTGGTTCATTTAATTTCTCTGCTGAGTTTCATTTCTCTACTGAGATTCCCTATCTATTTACTCATTGAAGCCATATTTTTCTATAATATTTGAACATTATTATATTGCTTAAAGTCTTTATCTGCTAAGCATATTTGGGCTGTCTTGGGTTTGGTGCCTTTTCACCACTTTTTTTCTTAACTCTAGATTACATTTTTCTATTTATTTCTATGTATATTGATATTTTATTGAATATATTTTGGATAATATATTTGTAGAGACTAGATTTTGTCATCTTCTGAAGTGTTGATCCTTGTTTTAGCAGGCAGTTCAATTAGTGGCTAATCATCTTGAACTTGTGTAGGCTTGTATTATGTTTTGTTAGTACAGATTTATGGAAAGTCCAAGATGTTTCTCATGCCCCTCTAATCCGAAGGAGCTCAACCTCCAAATTCTGTCTTCCTCAAAGATCTTGTCAGGTTTTGATTTAGCCATTGTTAAGGCCGGTCTAGGGTCTTAGTTTAGGGCATGATTCTTACTCCTAAGGTATAGCCTTCCTAATGTGCTAGCTGGATGCCAGGCATGTTAACAAGGTATTGGGGGTGTTAATGAGATAAATGTCCCCCAGCACTACTTTTCTCAACTTCTAGTATCTCTATGCCTCTCTCAGCCCCGTTACAGCTGTTGTCTCAGAAGCCTGGTGTAGGGGGGATGAAGGGGGAAGGGACTCTTCCTGCCCATACACAGCACAGCTACAGACTTGTGTGGGAAACCCCTACTAGCATTTCTGGCCCCCTGCTCTGCACAGCATCCTCTTCTGCAATGCCCTGCCATACAGATCCAACCACTTAAGCTTCCTTACCCTCTGATCTCTGCTTTCTCTACTCAGAAGAACTTCTCTGCTCTGTTCAGCCTATACCATGGTTGGGCAATTCTTCCCAAGGAAAGGGCTGGTTGACTGGGGGGCTCGCCTGTGAGTTTCCCTCCTCTCAGGGATTGCAGCCTTGCATTGTCTGTTGTGCGCTATTGGAAACTCTTTGCTTCACGTATTTTGGCCAGTTTCGTATATGTCCTTGTACACAGAGGCAATGCTAGTCCAGTATAGGTTATCCGCCATTCCTGGGAATAGAAGCCTTATCTCTGTGATTAAAGGACATTTTGCAGCCAACATTACCATATTCCCCCATTTTTGCTACCCACTCTACTAGCAGCAAATACTGATTTAGCCCTGGAACATGATTCCTCTGACCTAAAAGTGTTTCCAGTGCTCACCTCAAAGGAGGATCATTTGGAGGCTTTATATTTAGCACCAGACTTGGCATGTTCATTTGCAGAGAAAGGAAGAGCTGGAGGGAAAGAGATTCTAGGTATCTTGGGCCAAATGTTTGCCTATTCTTTTATTATTAAAGTCTAGATCAGAAAGGCATTTCCCGAATGATAGGAAAAGTGCTCCTAGGGAAACTGCACTATTTTAGAAATAAAGGTAAAGGCTTTAGCCTTAGATAAACATACTGATAATTGCAGGACAGAAAAATTATGTAAATATTGATAGACAGCTGGCATCAAAGTACCCGTAGAGGTCTTATTATCTGAAAAATGGGAAAATTCACTGTTAACTTACCATCTCACATAATTGGGGGATGGGGATGGTTATTTAGTACCTAAGTGATCTTCCCTCTACTACAGATTCCCAAGAAAGAAAACGTTAGAGAAGTAATGAAGTGACATCTAAAGTATTGAAATAGTGCATGTGACTCCAGTATAGCCCTTGTCATCTGAACACCCATGAAATTCTGAGGATCCACACTGGAATTTTGTGCCCATAACCCCAGTGCCAACTGAAGATCATGTTTTAGTTATTCCTATTTTCCCCATTATTGGCTTTTATTATTACCTTATACTGAAGGTCTTTCCATGACAATGTGTCTATGCACAGTCATGACATTCAGGTATGGTCCGCTTTTTAGTGTGCATATCTCATTTGATTGTCAATTTAAGTTCTGTATGACATCAGGATCATAGTTTGTTTAAAGCTGGCACTTGTGAACCTTTGGGGTCACGTGCTAAACACAAAGATAGTCTAACCCTAACCCTAACATAGTACATAATTGTTGGATTTTTTTTTATCATTTGCTATATTTACTTAACCTCATTTTAAATCCTCTTAATCCAATATCAGAACAAGATTAAACCTAGCAGTTGCACGATTTATTAAACTAGTTTCACAGAAGGACTCTCCATGCAGAGTCTGAAAAATCAAATATAATAGAAAAAATAACTGGAGCAAACTTAAATGATAATGTTTTTAAAAAGAATAAAAAGGAAGCACTCCTCCTAACCTATATTTTAGGTGGATTTTAGAAATTTATAGTGTTTTTATTAAAGTAAATGAACATTCATAAGACCCAGAACACAGCTTCCCAGCCAAGCAGAACTAACTGATGCCCAATGCTAATACTTTTGACAGAATTGAAGCAAAAGAAGTAAATAATTTTATTTATTCTTAATTTGTATATAAGACCATCTACAAAACTCCTAGCTTTGGTTTTGGCAGCATTTAACCTGTATGCTAGGATTATTTCAAACAAGAAGTCAGCTAGAGTAAACTAAAATGTATTCCAACATGAGCAGTTTTATTTGAAAACCTGCAGAAACAAAAATAACTTATCTCTATGGTATTTTTAAACTGTAACATTAAGTGATAATGTGTGTGGCATCCAAACATCTGAAACCATAAACTTCTTTGCAAGTTAAATGCCAGCGCTTCACTTGGGCAATAAATCAGCCAGCTGCCAGTGACTTAGTGCAACCACAGCAAATGCTCCAGCACTCCAGACGGTATTAGTTTTATGCTGCCAACAGAAGGGTCTGTCTATAGACATTCTTTTTTTTTTTTTTTTTTTTTTTTTTTTTTGCGGTATGTGGGCCTCTCACTGTTGTGGCCTCTCCCGTTGCGGAGCACAGGCTCCGGACACGCAGGCTCAACGGCCATGGCTCACGGGCCAAGCTGCTCCGCGGCATGTGGGATCCTCCCAGACCAGGGCACGAACCCGTGTCCCCTGCATCGGCAGGCGGACTCTCAACCACTGTGCCACCAGGGAAGCCCTATAGACATTCTTAAAAGCAGTCAGGTTTCTATTCTATTTGTAGTCAGCACTTGGATGACTTTTGGCCTAAAAAATGGCAATTTCATATGGTTCAATCTAATATTTGATAAATATGAACCGTTAAAGTGTTGTTTTGGAATGAAAACAGTGAGTTTCTCAATTTCCTCTTCATAGTGATGGATTGTCACTGTCCAATCTCCGGCTGCTTGGCTGTTTCTCTTTAAGATTATATAACTGGTTAGATACATTGAAATGTACCTGATGGCTTCTTGGCGTTAGTGCTGGAAGATAAGCCCTGTTCCAAGTTGTGAGAGAAAAAAAGTGCGCAGTGGTGTCTCCCCCTACTGGTTGAAGATATGAGTCCTCACATGAACAGCCAGGAAAGCGGGTTGGTGGCGTAAAAAGGTCAAAGAGAAAAGGGGGGGGGGGGAAGAAAAGGAGGAGAAGAAGAAAGAGAGAAGAGGGAAAAAGGATAAGAGGGAGGGAAGTCAATGAAGGAAAAGATGGAGAGGGAAAGAGAAGAGAGTTAGGCCAGAGAGAAAAACTTAGTAGAAAAATCAAGAAGAAATGGGCAAATAAGTATTAGAAGCAAAGGTAAAAAGGTAGAGGTGTAAGGACATTTTTTCATGGGTCATCTTCACAGTAACCCTGAAAATATTGGCTATTTTATCCCTTGAAGTTCTCATATGGTTTATCAGCCCATCCTCCTTGGAATTTTGACAGTGTGCAAAATGAGGAAGAGGCTGGACTTTTTTTTTTTTTTAATCAGATATCCCCTAGTCATTGAGTTTCTTCTAAAAAGATGTCCAAAACGTGCAAAGTTAATATCATGAGAATGATAAATTCCACTGGGTAGAGTGGAATTAATTGCCCTTTCCTTGATTGGAACCCATTTTAGTGTCCTGTTGTGAACCAATAGGAAAATTATAACACAGTATCCTGTGGAAGAAAGCCTGGTCCCTGGGCACCCCAAATGGGAATGGTCTTCTAAATAGAAATCAGTTTAAATGGGGCAAAGTATTTTCAAAGCTATGGGTTACAGCAGGATTTAGACACTTAGGTTCATGGTGGTCCCAGCAATCTTCTCACTGATACAATCTTGCCACAAGGTAAACTGGAGGAGGGGCTAGAGTAGGTTCATTATTAATATGAAAGCAGTCCCTATAACAATGGAAATGTCCACAACTATACTCAGTCATCTTTTAAAATATTTAAACAAATCCCTGTAGAACAGGTGCTGAAAGTCAGATAATACAAGTCACTGTTCAAAATAGTCATTTTGAAAAGATTTGTGGCATTTCGATTCTTTAAAAAATTAAATAGCTTAGTCTAAATGTTTTCTTTCACATATTTAAGTCCTTAAGCTTTACTCCTGGGAAACTGGAGCATGTTTTCAACAGGGTCCTGACCATGAGGCTGAGGACAGATTTGCTATAGTTTTAACGTGTTGTGGGTTTGGCCGCAGGAAAGCACCAATAGGTGTGTGCAGGAGTGGACCCAGGATTGGAGGGGCCTGAGTCATGCAATTTGGAGCCCTCTTTAAGAAAAAAGAGGGACTTCCCTGGTGGCGCAGTGGTTAAGAATCTGCCTGCCAATGCAGGGGACATGGGTTCGAGCCCTGGTCCGGGAAGATCCCACATGCCACGGAGCAACTAAGCCCGTGCGCCACAACTACTGAGCCTGCACTCTAGAGTCCGCAAGCCACAACTACTGAGCCCGTCTGCCACAGCTACTGAAGCCCACGCACCTAGAGCCCGTGCTCCGCAACAAGAGAAGCCACCGCAATGAGAAGCCTGTGCACCACAACGAAGAGTAGCCCCCGCTTGCCGCAACTAGAGAAAGTCTGCGCTCAGCAACGAAGACCCAACACAGCCAGAAATAAATAAGTAAATTTATACAAAAGAAAAAAAGAAAAGAAAAAGAAAATAATATGCAAGACAAAACAACAAGCAAGGCCTTAGAAAACAAGCAAACAAAAGGCCCTGAACTTAAGCTCATAGCTTCAGAGTAAACCCACCTCCAGGTGCTACCTAGCAAGGGCTCACTCACTGCCCAGTGTGCATAGAAGCCAAGACTATGGCACCGGCTTTTGAAGAAAGAAAGAGCTTTATTGCAAGGTTGACTCTCAAGGAGACAGGAGGCAGGGCTCAGATCCATCTCCTCCACCCAGGTTTCAGGCGAACTTGAAGGGGAATTTCAAACTTGGAAGGTGCTTGGCTAGTCTTGAGTCAGTCCATACAAGCTACTCGTGCTGCTGGAAGCCAGGTTTTCCTATTGAAAGACTTCTTACTTCCCAAAGGGCTCCAGTGGCAGCACTTTGAGTTCCATAAAGTGAAACATTCCTGGTTCCGGGTTCATCCTGAAGACATGGGGTCCCGTCTTGCACATGCGCAGCGCCGTCTCCATAAATAACTTGCTTGATTAATCAACAGCCTAGTTAAGGAAGCAAAAGCAGTCTGTGCTGTGCTGTTTCACAGGTGCCTCGTTTAAGTCAGCACAGGGATGCTTCAGTGCAAAATCTCAGGGGGCCCCTCAAGCTCCACGTCGACCTCCCGGTGAACACGAGCTCTAAGGAACTTAACAGAGCACTGTTGGCAGCCCTTTTGTCCCAGGGTTTTCTGCTGGGTGCCCGTGAGCTCTGCTGCAGGGCATGGCTGGAGAGGCGTGACCAGGGAAGGGGAAAGGACACTTGACCGGAGAGACAGAGGGAGAAAGAGATAAAGAGAGTGGGGAGCCCGCCTCTCCCCCCTATGCTTGTGCCACCTGACCTTGGGAATCTCCTCCAGCTCTGAGCGCTAATCTATTGAGTTGGCCCAAAAGTTCATTCGGGGTTTTCGGACGATGTTACGGAGAACCCCGAATGAACTTTTTGGCCAGCCCCCGTATTTTCCTGTGAGTCAGGAAGAGCCAGCCAGTCAGAATTATTTGGGCTGGTCCCTAAAATAGAATTTGCCAGTCAGTTTTCAATTTAAGAAAAAAAAGGCTTTCTTCTGGTCAACAGAGACCAGCAAATCTAGTTTGCAATTTCATCCTTCCCCAGAGCTGGGCGTGTTGTGTGGACCGAGGTATTAGGATGAGTGAGGGCTCCAGAAGGAAAAGTTGAGAACAAGATTCCATCATCCAGGAAGGGGCTGGGCTTGAGAGCAGGAGCTCTCTGGCTGGAGCAGCATCTCAGCCCTGGGGTCACGGGCAGGGGGCGGCAGCTCAGAGGCTTCACTGAGCTACAGAAAATGGAGGCAACGCCAGGGCAATAAATGGTGATTTTCATAAAATGTTCTTTGCAAAGCACAGTATATCCAGAGCCCTGGGAGACTTTCCAGAAGGTGAATGTTTAATCAGGAAGGTTGCTCTTCTCCGCCTCTGCTCTGTCAAGACTGAGCCGATGTGCTGAACGGAACTGACAGCGTTGGAGACCGTGAGCGGACCCGAGCTGTCTGCGGCCCCGACAGCGGTGCTGTTCAGCACCCCCTGGCAGCAGGGGTCCCTGCCCCGAGCCAAACTTCCCTGCAAGAGCAGAGAAGGCTACGCAGTTGCCCACTGGATAAGTACTGGTGCGGCCAAAGATTCGGGTGACGATTGGGAAAATGCAGACACTAAATGACTGTCAATGCCCAACAATCAGCCCCTTTCGAGCACTTTTAATGGCATTTTTGTCTCATCCAAGTAGCCCTCCACCCACTCCCCAGCCCCTTCCCACCCTTCTCCTAGCTTCTCAGCGTCTTGAAGTTCCCTTGGCTGGAATGAAGCCATGATAGAAAAGCCAGGATTGGCTTTCCCTTTTTAAAGCTCCATCATGAGCTTTACTCTTGTCTGAAACCAAGGCCTTTGAACTTCTAAAACCTGCAAATTCCTTAGAGACGGTGTCTCTTCCACCTCCTCATGGAGGATTGGGGGCCGGCTGGGGGATGGCCCACCACTCATGATTTTAGAAAGAAACCCATGTGGCTAGGAAGGACGCACACTGAAGCAAAAGAAGTAAAAGAAGTGTGACTTCGGGAGAACTCTTTTCCCCTGAAGGCTGCGTTGCATGGTTTGGTTTGCTTCTGTGCCTGGAGGTGAGTGAGTAATGGAAGTTCTAGGTGTGCGGCTGGGCAGGAAGATGGCAAAGTCCCTCCATCACAGAGCTATGAGTATGTGGTTCAGTGGTAACTCTAGAGTCCAGAAAAAAGAGCGTGGGGATAATAGACAAGTCACATTTATTAAGCACCTACTAGCTGTCAAATGTGCGGTGGTGAAAAGGGGTTTGCAGTCAGACAATCCCAGTCCCAAATCCCAGATCCATCCCCTACTTTTATCTGTAAGGTCTTGAGCAAGGCACCCACCCATACGAGATGCATCTGTAAAGAAGGGAAACGTGTTTCTTCTAAGAACTTCTTCAGAAACAGTGGAGCGCCTCGCTTATTGCTCAGACGTAGTCAGGATAAGCTCCCCTAATAGCCACACCTGCTCCTGAAACTCGCTAACAGGTCACCGCACAGACTCAAGTTCAAGACCTCCGAGTCACAAGAAGTCTCTTCTAGCTATTCTGAAACTTGGCGGCAGCTCAAGGGAAGGGTTTAAAAGGTATCAGAGACCCAAATTCCCCCAGCTAGAAATGTGTTTCCACTAGTTCCTTTGCCCAGCGGGTAAAGTGAAACAAAGGACACGAGATTAAGATTTAAGAACACTTCGAAGAGAAGGAAATATTTTGTAAAATGTTGGCATTCACTTTCACAGATTAAAAATCCACAGCTCAATTAATGGTTCTTGAAGCTGCTGAAAACTTAGCAGCGAGGAATTCTAAGGCTTTTACGAATAGTCAGATCAGGCCCTCAGGGGCTTCTGTTGACCGTGTATTTTTCTTTTTTTGTGTGTGTGGCACAATACATATAAAATGTACCATTTTAACCATTTTTAAGTGTACAGTTCAGTGGCGTTAAGCACATTCACATTGTTATCCAACCCTCACTACTATTCATCTCCAGAACTCTTTTCTTCATGCAAAATGAAACTCCATACGTTAAAGGGTAACTCCCCAACCCCTCCCCCTAGACCCTGGCAGCCACCATTCTACTTTCTGTCTTTGAGTTTGACTCCTCTAAGTAACACATATAAGTGGAATCATATAGTATTTTTCCTTTGTATCTGGCTTATTTCATGATGTCTTCGAGCATGATGTCTTCGAGGTTCATCCATGCCACAGCATGTGTCAGAATATCCTTCCTTTTTTTTCTTTCTTTTTTTTTTTTTTTTTTTTGCGGTACGCGGACCTCTCACTGCCGTGGCCTCTGCCGTTGCGGAGCACAGGCTCCGGACGCGCAGGATCAGCGTCCATGCCTCATGGGCCCAGCCGCTCCGTGGCATGTGGGATCCTCCCGGACTGGGGCACAAACCCGCATCCCCTGCATCGGCAGGCGGACTCTCAACCACTGCACCACCAGGGAAGCCCAATATCCTTCCTTTTTACAGCTGAATAATACTCCATGTCTGTACAGACCACATCTTGTTTATCCGTCCATCTCTTTTTTTTTTTTTTTTTTTTTTTTTTTTTTTTTTTTTTGCTGTACGCGGGCCTCTCACTGCTGTGGCCTCTCCCGTTGCGGAGCACAGGCTCCGGACACACAGGCCCCGCGGCCATGGCTCGCGGGCCCAGCCGCTCCGCGGCATGTGGGATCCTCCGGGATCGGGGCACGAACCCGTGTCCCCTGCATCGGCAGGCGGACTCTCAACCACTGCGCCACCAGGGAGGCCCCGTCCATCTCTTGATGGATGCTTGCTTCCACCTTTTGGCTGTTGCGAATAATGCTGCTGGGAAATGGGTGGACAGGCCCCCGTATTTTTAAAACAATGTGGTAAAAGTGGTTTTCAGCATAGAAGTAGCATTGGCCTCAGGCCACTGCAGGTGGCAAGGCCCATGCCTCTGTCCAGAGGAGTGTTTTTAAATTAGGTCCTGTCTGCGAACAGGGGCCGGAGCGTCAAGCCTGCGGCTGCGTGGTACTCCCAGGGCACCTGTGGGTGACTATTAGTTTGAGCAGCTGTTCAGGAGCTAGGTGTCTCCAAATGGAACTGGGCTACTGTGCACCCTCTCTGCCCTCCCTGACCCAGGTGTCACTAACGGGTTTCTCTCTCTCTTGTATCCCGCCCCTCCCTGCCCCCTGTGCCCCCTCCCCTCCCCACCCCTTGCCAACTCCTCTCGCCTCCTCTTTGCTGGCTCCCTCCCGCTCTCCAGTGCGACCAAGACCAGTGCATTCAGAGCACCAAATTCGTTTTGCAGGCCGCGGCCACGCCCCTGCTGCAGAGCGAGCCCAGCCTCGCCAGCGACGAGCTGCACCTGCCCGGGAAGCCGGGCCTGGGCACGCCCTGCGCCAGCCTGACGCTGGGGCAGCCCACGCCGCCCTCCTCCATGCCCAACCTCGCCGCCGAGGCCGCGCTCACAGACATACTGCCCCTGAAAGAGGAGCACGTGGGCCACCAGTTCCTGACCCCGGAGGAAGCGCCCTCGCCGCCCGGGATGCTGGCGGGCAGCCCGCTGGCGCACAGCCGCACCATGCACGTCCTGGGCCTCGCCAGCCAGGACTCTCTGCACGAGGATTCGGTGCGCGGCCTGGTGAAGCTCAGCTCCGTGTGACCGCGGGGCTCCGGCCCCGGGGGCTGCAGACAGCGGGAGCGACGGACGGACGGCCCCACCGCGACTTCCCGCGACCCAGTGCCCGGGGTGGCCACGACGACTCCAGGTCCTGAGGCAGGAAGAGCCCTGGGAGAGAAATCGGATCCCCCTCTGATGGCAGAGGCGGGCAGGACCCAAAGGCTGGCAGCTTGGTTCCATTTGAATTTTCTGCCCCACCCTGACCATTCTGATAACGGTGGAAACAGAGACGTAGCTGTTTTCAGGTGTTTGGAATATGGAGGGTGGGCGTGGGGAGGGAGGAGCCTCGGGGGCCCCCAGTCGGCGTCTGGGCGGAGAGGAGGCTACCTGGGGGCTCCTCTTGCTGTTCTGGGACAGATACACGGAAGGTTTATGACACTTGCGACCGGACTGAAATTGCACTTAAGTGTTATGCTACTAATATTTGAAACAGACATGCCATTGCATTTGTTAATTTAAGAAAAACCTGAAGGGAAACAATGACCAGATGTGGACTTGCATGCCACGCTGCAGTCCGTTCACGGTGGTGATGGTATTGGAAGGGAACTGCTGCTTGCTTTCTTCTTCTTTTTTTTTTTTTTTTTAATTTTGTGAATTCTCAAGTGCTGTTTTATGGGAAGACGGTGCAACAAACCAAGACTAAGGGACCATGCCATCCGTCGCCAGCTTCTTCGGCTTAATTCTGCGTAGGTAGGTGGCGCCTGGGCTGCGGAGGGCTGCCGGGGTTTTATCCCTTCAAGCATCAGTTAACCTTGTTTAGTAGTTAGCCGAGGTGTTGTGTTGTACCACACCTGCCACAGTCTTCGCCTCCTTGTGTGACCAAACTCCTGTGGACAGCCAATAAAAGGACGTCCTCTGTTATTTTGGATCTGTGTACAGTTATCCTTAACAGCTGAAATGACAACACCGTCACCCAGATGGCCTGAGAGTTCGGTTTTATTGAAGTATCCCTAGGGAGGAATGGTCCCCAAACAGTCAAAACATCACATCTTTGAATTGTGGGGGAACAATGGGATGATTTCTTAGGTAAAAGAGCAGCTTTCCATCCGTTTTTTTTTTTTTTTCTTTTCTTTTCTTTAGTTATCTCTTTTCGACACGGTCTTAGCGGCATTTACTCCCCGTTTATAGATTGGCCCATGGCAGCGAATGTACGGCGAGTTGAAGGGAGAGGGCTCGGGGAGAGGCTGGGCTCTGGAGCGTCTGCTCTGCGTTGTGTTTGAGTGTTGCCAGAGCTCGAGGGTGACTTGGGATCCCGGTAAAGGTATCAGAAAAGAGGAGGAGAAACCAGCTTATTTTAGGCAGAGATCACGTAGATTGTCATTCTTACCTAGCCACTAATCAGAATGGAATTAAGAAAATTACCGCTTCATCCATGTTCATGTATCACCTAGAAGGGAACTCACTGGCTCTGTACTTAGGGAGTAAGTCACTTGGGAGGCAACTGCCGGAACTCAGCGGCTTCTGTCCTTCCAGATGATAAACCCAGCAGCCAAACCGACTTATGTTTGAAATCATGCTCTGTTCCTCACAGCCATGTGAAAGGCAGGAGACACTGATCGGTGATACCAGAAGCCCGGCATGGTTTGCATTTAAGGAAAAAGGCTGTTTCTCGTGGGAAAGAGTTGCCATTTTATATAAAAGAAATAGAAAAGCACAATTTCAAGTCTTATTTGGAATAAGGCCAGTTCTTCGTAGGTAAAAAAATAATTTGTGCTGGAAATAACTGCGGAAGCCTTGCATCATGGTATCTTTGAATCATCCTTATGTTTCATTCTGTATATGTGAATAGAAAATGGGAAAGGTAAATTATGTGCAGCCAGTTTTGATTTTCTGGACCTCCTAAGTACTTGTACCCACTTGGAACTTATACTAAAGTGGACAGAGCTCCTTACACGACCACACACATGCAGGCTCACGGTCATCAACACGTAGGGATTCTCCTTGCAGGCAGTGCCTGTGAGCAAAAAGTGACAGCCCCACAGTGTGCCTTCCACACCTTCCCAAATTCTCTCTGCTCTTTGCCTCCTTGCATCTACTCCCCAGGGACCCAAGGAGAGAAAGGGGCCTGGTGAGAAGAGAAAGGTGGCTCAGTTCTCACTGCTACCCATGTGGCCACATCCATTCCCAGCTTCTTCACCTGGAGGACAAAGACAGTGGCCTTTCCATCTCTAACACTCTAATTCAATGACTGCAATTTCCCATGACCAGCCCTTTTCCCACCTCACTGTGAAAAAAATCCAAGAAGCAAGGCTCCTCATTCGTCTTTACATAATGAATATTTTCTTAATATTTATTGTCAATCCTCTATCCCATCTTCAACTCCATCCCCTGTACACACTTGATGTCATTTATCAAAGAGGGGATTAGGGATATTGGTGACACCAATCAAAGCTATTCAGGGTCCAAGAGGAAGACTAATTTGAATGGGCCAATTTGCTAAGACAATTAACCTCTTAAAACCCCAAAGCAGAGAGATACCCATAGCCCTTTCCTCTGTGGCTTGAAAAAGAATGGAGAGTCTACAGGTTGAACAGTCGTGCTCCCAGGAACTTCCTTCTTCCCAATGGATGGAGTGTTGATCTTAGGAGACTGACTTGCCCAGTGATAGGTCTGCATTTCCCATTAACTGATTATATATAAATATATTTAATATTGAGTGGTTCCATCTAGTTGTGGCTGAATAAACCTTGATCTTCCTAAATCCTGTCAGTGTGTTACGGATTGATTGCATGCTAGCTATAAGAAAAAATAGGATATATTACCATGCTATTAAAGCTTGGCCCATTATCAAACACTCTCATTTTGTTGTTTAAAAATTCATCTGCTTCCAACCTCCTGGGAGTGCTCGGGCACTTCAGGCTTCCCAGGCACTTGAAGGCTGAATTTAGCCTGAATGCCCTGGTCCCTAGAAAGGCTGTGGGACGGAGCATCAGGGCAGCCGAGAGCCTGCATCTGAAAGGGTGTGATGACATGTCACTCTGTGCTTCGGGAGACTTGGCCCAGCATTTGTGCTGTGCTCACTTGAAAAATGCTCATTCCAGCTTTCAGATTTAATTATTTCAGCCCGTGAGAATGATGGGGCATTTTCACCCTGTGCCAACAAAATGCCCAATACCTGTTCTGGTCCAGAATAGCACAAAGGAAGGATCTTTTCGGAGCACTGCCCGACCCCTCTAAGTGCACTGTGATCTTCCCCTGTTGTGTTTAGGATGTCGACCAGGGTTCAAAACGAGAAGCAAACCCCATATTATGAGCCGTGTTCCTACTGAGAGCTGAAAGGGTCAGTGGCTTTGAAAGCACTTAGCGCTTCATGCCCTGGGCCTGGGTCTTCTGATTCAACAGCAAGAGAAATGGGTTTGCCAAAATTGGCAGTGGTGTCCTTGGCGCTGGGGCTTGTGGTGGTATCTGCAGGGAAATACTGGAACCTGAGCTGTTTGGGGTCCCTGGTGCAGCCCTTTGGTGGGTGCAGAGGTGGTGACGGGCTCCTCTGTGGGTCTCAGAGCCTCCCAGAGCACCACCCGACAAACACTTCTCTGTAACTTAACTGCTCCCTTCCAGAGCTCAGCCCAGAAACCATACTCTTTACCAGCAACCCCGTGCTTCTCCGCCTTGCCTTATGGTTTTTGAGTTCGCTGAAAGGCGTCAGGGGTTTGAGCTGATAGTATGAGGAATACACTAAAGTTAGTTGCCTTTTATTTCTCTACACTGGTCAGCCCGTTTAGTTCTCGATCAGGTAAGAGAAGAGAGTAAAGGGAATAAATGTTAAATACATTAATGCCTTACAAGTGTTTTGAAGCTGAGCCTAAATCAAATCGATGTTTACATTTTTTATTAAGTTCCTGTGAGTCTTGCATGTTCGTGTCCAAATGAGAGAGGCTTTCAAACGAATTCTTAATTCTGCTGGTCCCCCTACACCTGCCCCGGAGGCATGTGTATGGCATTGTGTGTTGTTTTCCATGTTACCTCGTTAAAAAAAAAAAACTGCCTCTCATTTGTTCTCTTGAAATGTATGTCTCTCTCAGTCTTATAAGAATAAGTTATCATTGGAATATTAAATAAGCTGAAGCATTGTTTTCTTGCAAAAATTGTCAGAGATACTAACAGTTTCGTAAATCGGTTAATCCTGTCTACTTGCCCATTGTACATGGTCCTGATAATACAGCCAAGATGGAGTTTTAAATACAAGTGGTTAGTACATTAATCCAGCGATTAAAAATAATTGGGAGGTTGGAGACTGGATTGTTTCCGGAGCAACCGAATTTGCAGCTGCCGCACAACTAGATAAATGGCCTCAACTGGAATTATTTTATTTTTTCAATCTCGTAAACCCCAGGAGTTACATACAGAATGGATTGGAAAGTGAGCATCTTGTGCTAATGCAAAGACTTTTCTTCCATCAGTTGTTGACTTTTTAAAAGGTACTTGGTATTGCTTATGGAGATATGAATGAAAAACTCTAATTGCCCTTGATATTTTAAGATGGATTTTTAAATCAAGAGGCTGTATGGCATATCTAAAGAGATATGTTTTCTGGGTTCTATATAAATGGAGATGGTTTTAGCCTGCAGTTTAAAAAAAAAAAAAAAAGTTGAAGTCTTGCTAATCATTTGCCCAGGGCATTCTGGGTTAGTATTTCACAGTAGTCAAACATTTTGGCATGGAAGAAAAAAAAAAAAAAAGCATTTTAAACTCTAGTGGATTCAAAGCCCTAAATCTGAACAATGTTGAACACAACATAACACATAACATTGCATGTTTTCGGAGATAATTATGCCTATTTAAATGCCTTTCATGTTTTAATCAATGTTTGCAGAATTGATCTTAAACCTGAAATGAATTAAGAAAGTATTTCCTCCTTCAATAAAAACTGCTAATGGCATCAAATGTAAACCTCAGTCTTCATAGGATAAACACTGGGTAATTCAACAAGGTGTATGGGAGAGGAGGATTGACGTGCATTAATGAATTTGCACTGTGTAGACACCCATCTGGATAATATATGTAATGGGGTTTTCTGATCATGGATATCCAGATGGTTTCCTACTGCTGTGATTTTCAACTTTTTATATTTACTAATGACTTTAGAACGATGCAAACTTCAAACCCCCTAATCCACTTGTTCTATGTTCCACCTTCTAAAACACACACATACACCAACCTTCAAACTCACCATATAGGAATCGTGTTTGGCTCTTAGGAACAAAACCCCCCAAATAACAGTGGCTTAGACAAAAGGATGTCTTTCCTGTCATGCAAAATAAGTCCAGAGGTAGGCAATGCAGGGTCAGAGTAATGGCTCCACAAGATCATCAGTGTCCTGACTTATTTCTCTTTCTGTCTGGCCATTCTTAGCACTGGCTTTCAGCCTCAAGATCACTTCATGGTCACAGAATTTCTGCTGCAGCTCCAGCCATCAAAGCCATATTCCAGGAAGGAAAGAAGAAGAGAGGGAGCGGAACAAAATGGGCACGTGAGACTTTAGATGGCTCCCTTTAATGAACTTTACTAGAAACCCACTCTGATTTCTCCATGGCCAAAGTTGAGTCACATGACCACGCCCAGCTGCAAAAGAGGCTGGGACACGTGGTTTTTCAGCTGGGCACATTGCTGCCCCAAATAATATTGGGGTTCTGTTAGTAAGGAAGAAGAGGAAATGAGTATTTGCTACATAATCACAATAGATAACCTTGCTTCCCCCTCCAGCTTGAGCTCTCTCAATGCTTCTCCACCAAAAAGAGCTCTGTCTTCATCCACTCTGCTCTCCCTTTAGAGAGAGTTCCTACTTGCTAAAGTAGGCTTGACCCCTCTCTTCCATGACCTCCAGGATCCAGCCCCTTCTCTCTTGCATCTTCAATTTCTTTCTATTAGTTGCTTTTTCTACGCCAACAAATCATCTCTTATTTAAAAACAAACAAAAACCAAAAAACGCCCAAGAACCTCTTCCTTGACCCTCATCCGCAGCTTCCCTGCATGGCCCACTTCTGACATGTGGTCTCCAGTGGACACATCCAGTGGCCTCGGTCTGCGTTCTCTAACGTCTCCGAGGCCCCTGAACCTCGGTGCGGCATCAGTGGGTGAACCGCACGGGGAAGGCAAAGCACACGGTGGGAGGATCTCAAGGCTCCTTCTCACGCGAGCCGTCTGTGCTTCTCCGCGGGGCTCCCGCCCTTTGGCTCGGTGACAGGACTGTCTTTATTCCAGCTGGCGTCTCCTTGCTCTCTGCTTTCTTCTCACGCCCCCTAAACGAGGACGCGTGGCAGGCTGGGTCCTCGCCCTCTGCCCTTTGCCCTTTGATCTTCTCCCGTCATTCCCCTGCAGGGACTTCCCCGCTTCCACGCCTTCCGCTCTCGCCTCTGCTGTGGATTCCAAACTCCGCATCTCCATCTCGCCTTCCCTGGAGCACCAGCCCCACATCTGAACCAGCTGCCTGGTAAGAGAGAGAGTTTCAGACATGATTCTGGCTCCAGCTTGTCTACGACTAGCTCTGTAACCTTGGGCAAGGGGTAGAGCCTCTGAGCCTGGTTTTCAGAGCTGTAAACGAGCTGCTTCTGGGTCGCCACGCTGTTGTCGGCTCGGTGTCCACTTCGTGTCTCATCATCACCCCAAACCCAGAATGCCTAAAATTGAATTCAACGTCTTTGCCCCAAACCAGCCCTTATTTTAGTTGCTCCTTTCCTAGTAGGGTCCAAGGCTAAAAACGCTGGAGTGGCCTTTGACGCTTCCTTACTTTCCATATCCAATCAGGTATCAAGTCCTGTCAGCTCTTCCTTTACAATATCCATCAAATCTATTTTCTTTCCCACTGCATTGCTCCCTTCACTGACTACCCCCAGAATGTTATGATGGCTGCCAAGAGGTCTCCTACTCTTAAATCTTTTCCTTTGCTTGTCCATCCCATAAGACCCAGGCAAATTAATCTTCCCAAGCCATTGCTAGGCATGTGTCAGTTCTCAGTGTTTTATAGAAAAGCCATGAGTATACAGATAATCCACAAGAAGACTTCAGAAGCTATTTGACAATAGACTCCATTCTGAGGTGATTTGCAGTGGTGAGAAAGGAAGAAAATGCATTTGAGGGGACTAGGTTACCCACAAATCAAGGATGAGGCCCTCAAGTCATCCCAAGTGGAAAACACCTTTCTTAGTAAGACTCAGGTGCACACTTGGAGAGAATCAAGTGTTGATAAGTTTTCTCAATTCACAGACCTGGGACGTCACTGACACACGCAGTGGTGATGAACAGTGAAGATCTCACATGAATATCTTGGGTTTTTAATTTTTTTTCATCTTTATTGGAGTATAATTGCTTTATAATGTGTTAGTTTCTGCTGCACAACAAAGTGAATCAGCTATATGTATACCTATATCCCATGTCCCTTCCCTCTTGCGTCTCCCTCCCGCCCTCCCTATCCCACCCCTCCAGGCGGTCACAAAGCACCGAGCTGATCTCCCTGTGCTATGTGGCTGCTTCCCACTAGCCATCTATTTTCCATTAGGTAGTGTATATGTGTCAATGCTACTCTCACTTCATCCAAGCTTCCCCTTCCCCTCCTGTGTCCTCAAGTCCATTCTCTACATCTGTGTCTTTATTTCTGCCCTGCCACTAGGTTCATCAGTACCATGTTTTTACATTCCATATATATGCATTAGCATGCAGTGTTTTTCTCTTTCTGACTTACTTCACTCTGTGTGACAGACTCTAGGTCCATCCACCTCACTACAAATAACTCAATTTCATTTCTTTCTATGGCTGAGTACTATTCCATTGTATATATGTGCCACATCTTCTTTATCCATTCATCTGTCGATGGGCATTTAGGTTGCTTCCATGACCTGGCTATTGTAAATAGTGCTGCAATGAACATTGGAGTGCATGACTCTTTTGAATTATGGTTTTCTCAGGGTATATGCCCAGGAGTGGGATTGCTGGGTCATATGGTAGTTCTATTTTTAGTTTTTTAAGGAACCTCCATACTGTTCTCCATAGTGGCTGTATCAATTTACATTCCCACCAACAGTGCAAGAGGGTTCCCTTTTCTCCACACCCTCTCCAGCATTTATTGTTTCTAGATTTTTTTGATGATGGCCATTCTGACCGGGTGAGGTGATACCTCATTGTAGTTTTGATTTGCGTTTCTCTAATGATTAGTGATGCTGAGTATCTTTTCATGTGTTTGTTGGCAGTCTGTATGTCTTCTTTGGAGAAATGTCTATTTCTAGGTATTTTATTCTTTTTGTTGCAGTGGTAAATGGGAGTGTTTTCTTAATTTCATTTTCAGATATTTCATCAGTGTATAGGAATGTAAGAGATTTCTGTGCATTAATTTTGTATCCTGCTACTTTACCAAATTCATTGATTGGCTCTAGTAGTTTTCTGGTGGCATCTTTAGGATTTTCTGTGTATAGTATCATGTTATCTGCAAACAGTGATAGTTTTACTTCTTCTTTTCCTATTTGGATTCCTTTTATTTCTTCTTCTTCTCTGATTGCCGTGGCTAAAACTTCCAAAACTATGTTGAATAATAGTGGTGAGAGTGGGCACCCTTGTCTTGTTCCTGGTCTTAGAGGAAATGCTTTCAGTTTTTCACCATTGAGAATGATGTTGGCTGTGGGTTTGTCATATACGGCTTTTATTATGTTGAGGTAGGTTGGGTTTTTAATTTGTGTTCTAAGGCGTAAAGGAAGAAGATTCCCATGCAGTGTGGTCATAGAGAGCTAACCAGCTACGAGCATCTTAGTCCTCAGAGCTGTCCCAGCCAGCCCCGAGAAAGCCACTTCCCGCTTCTCAGTTCACTTGGCCCCAAGCTCAGACACGGGGGAGTCTTGTTCAAGGGCCCTGTGGTGGCAGGAAGTTACTTTAAAGACCAACTAATGCAGTGTTTCCCACCTCGGGTTGGGTTCCATGAGCAGGTCACTGAATCAGTTTAGTGGCTCTGCAACCGTGGGTAAGCATCAGGTAAATCGATTTCACCTGTAACCTGCCTGCACCAATCAAGGTCGCTTTAAATGTTGCTAGCAAAGATTTGCATGTCCTCCAAGCAGCACGTGGTCGAAACAATAAGATGTTTGCCTGAGTCCTTTCCCAGAAACTTGGAGTCAGCTGCATCTCGTTCAAGCTGAGCTGGTTAAGACTGGTTGGGACCACTGACCCTCCAACTGGGCATGCGCGAGTGTCCGCTTGGTGACCTTTTGACGTCAGAGCCCCGCCCCCATAGCTTAGTTACACCTGTGCAGAATAACAATTATTGCACCTTTTTCTAATCACCTTTCCCTACACTCCTCATGCTCCCCGCACCCCACACACCTCAGATTGCCCTGCTGCTTTGTTCTTCATCCCAGAAATATCCCAATCCCCTTGCCTTCAGAGACGTGAATCTGAGATATGTTCCCTGTCTCTGCACTTGGCTGCCTTTTGAATAAAGTCTCTCTGCTGCAAACCTCGGCGTCTCAGCGGCTGGGCTTGCTGTGCATGGGGCAAAACGAACCTGGTCCAGTAACAGATCCAGACTCACATTCTTTTTAGATGGAATGGATGAGACTAGAAAGATTAGACCTGGAAGTGTCATATTGCTTTGCCTGTAACAAGAACAAGCGGTGTACTGGACCTGTACATCAATATAGATATTTTCTCACCATGGGCCCCATAATGACTCCACAAACCTACCACATCTCCCTGCACACAGGCCATAGCACCTAAAATTTCGTGTTGCAGACACTGATGTCCTCTCTCATGGAGCAAATATGTTACCTGACCATGACAGGAGTCACAAATATTTTAGCAAACGTTTTATTAAATTATATTAACTGGCAAAGAGCAAGATGCAGAGGGCAAATAGGTTTTAGTAGGAAAATGAGGGCCTGGCAGGATAAACTTTTTGGAGGTGTAAGACTTTAGAAATCTGGGAGTTTTGAGAAGAAAAACATTAAAAAAATAAACCCAGAGCAAATGTAAATAAACATAATGCTGACCTTAAAAACCTTTATACACCTAGACTAATTTGTTAGCTTAAAAAAAACCACATGAAAACATTGCATGTACCTTGGTTTGTTCTTAACAACTGTCAAGTTTGACATATTTAGAAATATAAAAGAGTAGGGGGAATAAAGGCAGTTGTTTGGGGTTTTTCCTCCCAGTTTTCTAGAGAAAATGATAAAATCCCCTTTAAAAAAATAAATTGTTGGAAATGTAAAGAGGTGTTGCAGGCCTTAGCGTTTTAAGATGTCAGCTGAGAGGAAAGAGCAGAAGCGCCTGCGTGCAGGCAGACCCCGAGCTTGGGCAGAGGGAGGTGGGCCCACAGCCGTGAGTCCGGGGCCGCACGTCGGTTCCCTTGATGCCACTTTTTGAAAACCACACCTGTCTTCCTCTTGTTGCTCCGAAACATGGCAGCTTGCTTGGCTGTAAACTGATGGCCGGGCCACACTCAGTGGATGACGCCCCAGAACCTTGCAGGACGCACACGGGGAAGACCTGTGTGTCACCTGTACGGTCCGCTCGCATAGGGAACCGCTTCTAATTCCAAGGGTCTCCTTCGGGAACTGAAAACTTCTGTTGTGAAGGTCACGTGCCAACGACAAGGAACGAGGGACACACGGAGGGTAAAGGCAGGTGAGGCGGGAGTGCACGGGGCGTTTTCAGAACTCCCTGTAGTGGAGAGGGAGAGACCTCCCTCGGTCTGGTTCTGTATAACCACTTCCTGTCTCCCCTCTGCCCGACTCCGACGGCAGCAAGCCGAGCCGGAGATGCTGCCACAGCCCTTTACAGCAGCACCTCTCAAATTTCCGGGGGGCACCAGAATCCCCTGGAAAGCTGGATAGAACACAGATTGCTGGGCCCACCCGCAGAGTTTCTGACTCAGTGGGTCTGGCGTTCAGCCTGAGGATGTGCATTTCTAGTAAGTTTCCAGGTGATGTGAATGCCGTGGCTCAGGACCACACTTTGAGAACCACTACGCTGAAGTCTGGCTGGTTGGTCTGTTTCTGGGGAAGGGGTGAGGGATGCCAGGAATCAGAGCGATGAAGAGTCCACGGGAGAGAGGAGAGCAAAGGGAATGGACTCCAAAGCCACTGATACCCACCACCAACACGGCTTCCACCCAGGTGTCGGCCAGTTTGCTGAGATTGTGTTATCATGAATCAGGTGTCAACAAGTGCTGGGCGAGCAGGACTTACACTTACTAGTCATGACTTTGTACCCCACTCACCCCTGGAAGAATTCACAGCAAGATCAAAGATGATCTACAGGGTGCAAAACAAAGTGTTTTCTTCTCAATTCTTTGTCATGCCACCGCCCTCCACTCATTGTGTCCATGGTCCCTCCAGGGGATCCTGGCACAGCCCAGAAGACAGAAGTCAATTCTTTTGTTTTCTTTTTCTTGGCCACGCCTTGTGCGCAGCATGTGGGATCTTAGTTCCCCGACCAGGGATCAACCCCACGTCCCCTGCCGTGGAAGCGTGGAGTCTTAACCACTGGACCACCAGGGAAGTCCCCAGAAGTCAATTCTTATCCTGGAGCTTCTACACAGACTTTTATAAGGGCAGGCAGAGACAATAACTTGAAGAAAAAGACCCACTGGGTCCAGGTATAAACAAAGGTTTAGGAGGATACCAACTGGCCAGTTTTTTCCACCACAACGAAAAGAGTTTAGAATTCTGTCTGGACTGAAGGAAGGAGATTTTCAAGCACTGGAGGGCAACCCTTGGTGGGGTCTCAGAGCAGGAAGCTGCGTCTGTCCATGGCTTTGGGGGGAATCTGAGGGCAGAGGGGACCGGGACCTCGCTCCTTGGGTCAGCTCTAAGGAGACACCTGGTCTCTGCCGGCCAGCATAAGAGCAGCTAGCGGAAGTCACAGAAGGTCCTCAAAAGCAGAGAGACAGAGAGAAACCCATGCCCTCACTCCAAGGCCCCACTGGAGCACAGCGAAGCAGCTGGGTGGGGCCTGTGCCCCCAGCCAGGTGGAGCACCTATGCATAGATCAGGAAACACACCCTCAAGACCCATTTCTTCCATCTGTTGGGGAAATTCCTGATAACCTGGGTTTTGCAAGAAGACAGCATTTTACTGCCATACGCCACAGATTCTTCTGAGCAAACACACGGATCTGTCATGTTTATGGTGTGACCGTGACACTCGGGTGGCAGTGGCCCTCCCTGTGGTCAGGTGGGGCGACCGCGAGCCCATGCAGCCGGAGCCAGGAGCTACAGCCTCACTACTGCTGCTGGAGACGCCAAAAATGCCTCACGGCGGGGGTCACATCTCTGCAGAGACATGATCCAGGGCCAGAGGCTTGTTCCCAAAGTCACCACGACTAACGCCACGCAGATTCTAGAGGAGCCCAAGGTCCTTTTTTTTTGTTTTTTTTTGCGGTCCGCGGGCCTCTCACTGCTGTGGCCTCTCCCGTTGTGGAGCACAGGCTCCGGACGCGCAGGCTCAGCGGCCATGGCTCACGGGCCCAGCCGCTCCGCGGCATGTGGGATCTTCCCGGACCGGGGCACGAACCCGTGTCCCCTGCCTCGGCAGGCGGACTTTCAACCACTGCGCCAGCAGGGAAGCCCCCAAGGTACTTTTAGTGTTATCGCTGTGGGCTCAAAGTTGGAAATTCACTCTCTTACACCCCGGTTTGTGACTATGGCATCCATACCTGCCCCAGAGAGGGGGCCTGGTTCCCACCCACGTGGAGGTTCTGCCTCAGTGGCCGCAGGGCAACCCAGGGACGAACTGGCTCCTGCCCGAACCCCCCGCCTCCTGGCCTTGTTCTGGTGACGCCAGCCTCTCCTCCTTGGTCCCTGGGCTTGGGACCCCACGCCCCTCAACTCAAATCACTGTCTCTAAAACACCCACCCCATCAATCACCAGCCCCTTACCTTGCTATTTAAATTGTTCACAGCAGTTTTTGCTTCCCGACATTATGTTATATATGATATTGAAGTGGTTTATATCCTGTTTCCCCCAATAGAACATAACTTCCATAAAAACAGGGCCTGTCTTGCCCACTACTGTATTGCCAGTGCCCGCAGCAATGCCTGGCACATAGTAGGCACTCAGTGTTTTTAAATGGATGAGAGGCCTTCACATAGAGGAAACGCCACATCACAGCCACAGGAGCACAGACCCCAGAGCCCATCCTTCAGAGGCTGCACTCACTGTGTTTGTTCCGCTGCCCTCGGCTCTGGCTTCAGAAGGCCCATCAATGTATAATTTCCCGACTGACTTCAGGAGAGTTTGAGAAATACCAATATCCTGCATTTGTGGGGAAGATTTTACATTTCTCTCCTTTGTGGATTTTTAGCACAGTCATCATAATTGCTGGGCTTAATGGTATGTAAATGCTGCTAGTTTGAGTTTAAAAAACAAAAACAAGCAGGCAGTGGGGGCCATCTCCCATCCTAAAGCAGGATGAAGCTCCCTGCCATCATCCCCATGTGGGTCCCTCATCTGCTTATGACCATTGCATGACTCATTGACCCTCCACCAGAGCGTGAGTCAAGGAGAGTGGAATCAATAACCCGAACCCAGCCTCTTAGACATAGCTTGTCAGCAGCTCTTGGCCAAGCTCTGAGAGTAAAGAGAAGAGGTCTAAATTGTCCCTGAAGCCAGAGTTTGGATAATCTGCTGCTAGACCAGAGGCCCTCCCAGGGCAGGGACTAGCGCTTCGTAAGCATTTGGATGAGGAAGGCTGGGCCCGTGGATCTGCAGATCCCACCCTGCACACCTACAGTTCCCCGCCTGCTTGCTCCGGAAAACCAAACCCAGCCACGTCCCTTCCCTGTTTGAATCCTTGCTTCTGCATCCTCGAACCGGAAACTCCAACAGGCCTGAAATAGCAACCCCCAGCCTCTAGCCGCTAACCTCCCTCGGAGGCTCTGGGCTGCCTCCTGCCAGGCCCGCCCTGTCCCCTCCCCTTTTCTCGGATTATAGCCCCATTTTGTGGCTTCCCTCCGGGAGTACAGCACTCCCCTGCCACATACCCCTTAGGTGCTGATTGTCACTCCATTCTGGTCATTCTCCCCCGCCGGGCTGTGAGCTCCGTGAGGACACAGAAAGCATCCTTGATCTGAGCATCCCCAGTGCCAGGTCACTCAGAACCATATGTGAGTAGTAAGTGAATGATGAACGTCTGAGTTAGTTCTCTTACACTTGTATTCAAGATGCTCCCACGGCAGCATCCGAAGTCAGAACCTGAAATATTGCCCAAAATGTAATTAAGAGGAAACACTGGCCTCCTCTTCATCCCTATTAGGACGGCCAATATCCAAAACATTGACAGCAGCAAAGGCTGGAAAGGATGTGGAGCAACAGGAACATTTATCATTGCTGGTGGAAAGGCAGAATTGTGCAGCCGCTCTGGAAAACAGTTTGGTGATTTCTTACAAAACTAAACATACTCTTACCGTAGGATTCATCAGTTACGCTCCTTGGTATTTACCCAAATGAATTTTAAACTTATGTCCACGGAAAAACCTGTACACATACGTTTATAGCATTTTGATTCACAATTACCAAAATATTATTTGGCACTAAAAAGAAATGCGCTTTCAAGCCATGAAAAGACAAAGAGGAAACTTAAATGCACAGTACTAAGTGAAAGAAGACAATCCGAAAGGGCTACATACTGTATGATTTCAGTTATATGACATTCTGGAAAAGGCAAAACTATAGAGAAAGTAAAAGAATCAGTGATTCCCAAGGGTTGAGGGGAGGAAGGGATAAGTAGAACACAGAGGTGTCTTAGGGCAGTGAAAATACTCTGTACGATATTATAATGATGGATACATGACACTATACATTTGTCCAAACCCACAGGATATACAACATAAAGAGTGAACCCTAAGGTAACTATGGACTTTGGATGTTACTAACGTGTCTGTGCAGGTTCATCTGTTGTAACAAATGTACCACTTGGGGCTGGAAGTTGATAGTGGAGGAGGCTGGGGAGGTCGGGGCAGAGAGATACAGAAAATCTCTGTACTTTCTGCTCGTTGTGCTATGAACCGAAAACTGCTCTGAAAATTAAAGTCTAGCAATTAAAAACCAAAAACCAAAAAAGAGACAAACACTGGCCACATCTTCAAGAAATTAATGATGGGCTATTAATGATCAAAGCAAATATATACATAGTGGATAAATCACGAAGCCAGCAAAGGACTCTCCACGCAAAGTCACAGCAGGTACGAGAGTCCCACCAGATGACCTCCGTCCTGCGTCAGGCCCTTAGTAGCACCAAGAGGCTCTGTTTCGCATGGATTAGCCCCATCTCCCCCACCCTGGCTAGTACCTAGTTCCTGCCTGAAGATGGGATGGCGGATGGGATGTTGAAGTCCATCTGTCTCTCTGGGGAGCTGCGAATGTTCACCGTATAAGCAAGCAGTCAGGAAAATTGGCTCAGGATTTCCCGCGTTGAGGCTATTTCAGGCTCACTATCCGGCGCTTGGTTTCCTTTGCAGAGTAAAAGCCCTATTTAGCCTTGTGCACATCCAGCTGCCTGATGTAGCAGGACTTCAGGGCATCTTAAGAGGAAATGTGTTTGGAAAATGTAACGACTCTGTGGCTCCAAGAGGAAGAAGTAACTGAGCCGAGGCTTCCCGCCTCTCTGTGTGATGACCTCCAAAGACCGCGAGGAAGTGAGGGCCTTCCTGCCCCTCTGCAACTTAGGCCTCCTTAGAACAGTTTTTCTAGAAACTTCGTAGTACAGAAATACACTCTCTTCTACAAATGACTCGATTTTCCTAAATCCCTAGCAAGGGAGTAAGACTTCCTCCAGTGCTGTGCTTCCCCCGTCGTGTCCTGAAAGTCCCTGCTTCTCAGAGGCCACAACGGTGTGAAAAGACCACGCTCAGAGCGAGTGGGGCTCAAGCACCGGGGATCCCGCCCTGCGTGCGTTCACCACCACCCGCGAGTGTGGACGGACGTTCATTCTGTGTGCCTCAGTTTCTAATGCAGTGTCTCTGACTTCAAAAGAAGATAAAATGGTTGTGTAGAGTAACAGAAAAATCGTGATGAAGAAACAAGGCCTTTACAAGGTGAACTGTGATTCTAGCAAATTCCTCCGGGTGAACCCCTCCCTCCCCAAGGATCTGCAGAAGACAACTAGAGGGATGGAAAACAACCCGAAAGAGCAGTTTGGAGCCCCAGGGTCCCCAGAATTTGCAGTTCTCCCTCCAAGTATGAGCAAGGTGAGCCCATTAGCCAGGACGTAAGTTAAGGTTCACTGGCTGCAACTGACAGAAACCCAAGGCAGAGTTGCTTAAGCAAAATAAAAGGATTTACTGCTTCACAGGGATAATGTAGCGTCAGACCAGCTTATCTGAGGGCCCAGTTTACATCATAAAGACTTGATTTCTCAACCTTTCTCTCTCTTTCCATCTCTCAGAGTGGTTCAGCAAAGGAAAGTCAAGGTGCACTGCCTGTGGGGCAGACAAAACAGCAATGGTCCCCTGCACTCCCTTATGTACAGCTGCAATACTAGTGAGTAGAAAACTTCAGTGATGCCACAGCTTAACCAATCTAACCTGGACTAGCAAAGACTGACACTGTGGCTGAATAAAGAACAGGAGCCTTCAGAACAGCCAAGCCCCAAACCTGGCATCATCACCTACCTCCCTGACCCTCACACTCGGTCAGCCACTGAGTTCTTTCAGCCTCGGAAATAACTCTGCTGTCTGTCCTTCCGTCTCCATCCCGCCCTCCCCCCCCACCAACTGCCGAATCAGCCCTTCATCACCTGTATACATTTCCTAGGGCTGCTGTGACTGAGTACCACAAACCTAGAGGCTTAAGACAACAGAGATTTATGCTCACAGTTCTGGAGACTAGAAGTCCAAAATCAAGGTGCCAGCAGGGCTGTGTCCCTCTGAGACACTGGGTAGAATCCTTCCTTGGCTCTTCCAGCTTCTGGTGGGGCCATCAGTCCTTGGCCTTCCTTGGCTTGCAGCTGTGTCACTCAGACTCTGCCTCTGTTGTCCCTCGGTGCTCCCCTGCATGCCTGTACCCTCACATGGCATCTTCCTCTTCTTATAAGGACACCAGTCAGGTTGGATTAGGGCCCATCCTAAAGCCCTGATTCTAATTATCTGCAAAGACCCTATTTCCAAATAAGGTCACGTTTACAGGAACCAGAGGTTAGGACTTCAGTATATCTTAGAGGGACACAATTCAACCCACAGCATCACCTCCTGCCTAAATCATACATGGCAACCTCCTCATGGCCCTTTCTAATCACAATCTTATTCTCGCCAATCTAGTCTTCAAACTACAGCCAGAATGGATTTCATAGAACACAAATCTGACCATGTTGCTCCCCTTCTAAAACCCTTCACTGGCTCCCCATGGCATCTACAGGGCAAATTCCAAACTCCTTAGGATGACATTTGTGTGGGATTGTCTGTGAACATCCCCTCCCCTCTGTTGACACGAGCAGCTCCCCCAAGAAGAGGCACGGTCTTCCGCACCTCCCCTTGAGTCTGAGCTGACCCTGTGACTTGCTTTAACCAACATAAGGCACCCAAATGGACACTGCCCCATTCCAGACCTTGAACTTTGGAGGGCTGGCAGCTCTGCTTTTGTTCTCTTGGAGCCCTGAGACACCGTGTGGGAGACTGACTTCCTGATGGAGAGAGAGGCACAGTAAGCCCCAGCAATCCAGCCCCCAGGCAAGGTACCAGATGCATGAGTGAGGCCATTTAGGTGTTTCAGTTCCGACTGAGGCCCCAGCTACAGGCAGTCAACACCACTTGGAGCAGAAGAACCTGCCTTATGAGCCCAACCAGCCCACAGAATTATGAAATATAATGAACCATAGTTATTTTATGCCACTAAGTTTTGGGACAGTTTGTTCTGTAATTGAAACTAAGACAACATATAAGTGCTGCTTCTCCAGCTTCATCCATTTCTTGCATTTCAGATGCTCTTTGTTGGTTCCCCACTGGAGAGCAGTCACGTGTACATGAGGTAACCAGGGGGAGAAGGAGGTGTTTCTCTTACTGGTTCCTTCCTGAACTCTGCTGGGCTCCCCAACGTCTCCTTAACTCCTGCAGGTTTAAAAGACTAAAGGAGGTGCTTCTTTGGTGGTGCAGTGGTTAAGAACCCGCCTGCCAGTGCAGGGGACACGGGTTCAAGCCCTGGTCCGGGAAGATCCCACATGCCATGGAGCAACGAAGCCCGTGCACCACAACTACTGAGCCTGCGCTCTAGAGCCCGCGAGCCACAATTACTGAGCCACGTGCCACAACTACTGAGCCCACGTGCCACAACTACTGAGCCCACGTGCCACAACTACTGAAGCCCGCACGCCTAGAGCCTTTGCTCCACGACAAGAGAAGCCACCGCAATGAGAAGCCCGCACACCGCAACGAAGAGTAGCCCCCGCTCCCCGCAACTAGAGAAAGCCTGCGCACAGCAACAAAGACCCAACGCAACCCAAAATAATAAACAAATAAAATAAATAATAAAAATAAAACTTAAAAAACTAAAAGACTAAAGGAACCTCTGAGACCTTGAGACTAGGTGGCGGCGGACACTGCCCACGCCATGACAACCAGAAAGAGGTTGTCTAGTGCCCATTTCTTGCTCACTGGTGGAGGGGGAAAGAGAGACAAAGCAAGTATGAGGTGTAGTGGGGAAACCTTGCTCAAAATAGCTCACCCCAAAACATCCCTTCCCTAGAGGAGCATCTCACTGGATGGTGCACCCTGATTGGCTAGCCTGGATTGATGGACCAGTCACCAACAAGCAGCATGGGGTTACCATGATTGGTTAGGTTTATCAGAATCCTCTTCTGAGACTGGATTCTGTTAGGAAGGAGGGAGGGAGCATGGCTGTTGGGCAGGTGACTGACAGTGTCTGCTGCCCAATCATGGAAGCCGCCTCAAAGCTGAAGGGAGTTGCCTGCCACTGAGCAGGGGCTTGTGATGACCAGAAGAGACCTCTTGTGCAGGGGTGGTCTGTACCCAGGAGAAGTGCCGTTGGGTCCAGGTTATTTGCACGCATGGCAGGGAATGCAATATCAGGGTCAGGGACTGGTCTGGCAGACTCTTGGGACTAAGCCCATTATCATCACCCGTAGTTGCTGTGCTGTGCAGAATTCCTGCTGTGCCAGGAGGGGCAAGGAATCAGCTGTGCCCTGGACCTGCTCACCTCTCTCTGTCTCTCATCCTGTAGTCCCCCCATTCACACTTCTGTTCACCTCTGATAGTGTATGAAAGCTCAGCCCTGGGAGAGAAGTTCTGCCTGCCAAGGGCTCCACCAGATCAGCCTCAATCTAAAAACGGTGCCAGAGGACAGAGTGCCCAGCCGTGGGAGCCCTCAACACCGTCATCCCAAATGACAGCAGATGCCTGCTTCCTACCTGAATGAGCTTTGCTTTGATTGGCCTGTATTATCTTTGGAATTGTAGTGGCCTAACTAATTGGGAATGCATGACTTCAGAAAACAATTTCATCAACTCATCTCTCTAAAATGGTTTTCTGGGTCAACTGCTATGTGAGAGCAGCTGATGGTCTGTGTTTTAGAAAAGAATAGATCATTCTGTGCCCCAAGGTGGCGGATAACACCTCATCAATCCAGGCTCACATGATGGTCTGGCCTTCAGGATAGTGACTGAAATTCATCCCTGATGTCTACACTGAAGGACTGTTGGTGACGATCCAGAGGATTGGGTTGAGAAGGATTCTGAGGCTGCACCAGAAAGAGTGCTGTGTGCCATCCGCAATGTCTGCCATGAGCAAAGCATACGAACAAGGCATATACCGTGAACTTGATATGCCTGGTCTAGCCTGCTACCTTCAGTGGGCCTCCACTGTACATTCTAAGGTAAAGGAAATAGGTGCTCATATCCCAGCTGGATAGAGGCTTCCATTGAAACCAGCCTTGCCAAGACTGAAGGAACTGTGACAGTGAATAAATGTTCTCTCCACATTATGATTTTCTCATGTCCAATGTCTGTATCAAGAATGCTTTTCTGCATTAAACCTCTTTCTAAGCCCTAGGGTATGACTGCCATAAAAAAAAAAAAACCCTATCTGTATCTGTTTTTATTGTTCTCTTTTGTCAAGACTATGGGATAAATGACCCATAAACAGAAGAAAAAACTCAAGATGAAGTCTGAAAAATAAGCATCCTGTCTGGTTTTGGTCAGCTCTTTTGTTTCTGCCATGTGACTCATCTGTGAGAAAAACTCCAATGACATTAAATTTATGAGTAACTTGATAGTGTGTGACCAAGGAATGAAGAAATCTTGCAACACAGCTTTGTTTTCCAGAGCTGAGTGTACCAAACAGTTGGTTAGAACAACCCTCATGACCAAACTGGCCAGGCCCTGCAGAGAGAACCCTGGGCTCTGAGCATCACAGGCGGACCTCTGCTGTTTCAGCCTGGAAAAGAGCCCCACCCAGCAAAGGGAATAGGCAACCATTCCCAGAAAAGGCGACTGGGATGCTGGGAACCCATCCCTGTCCAAAGCGTAACTGAAACCAGAGCAGGGTGGACCCCTACCCGCTGGGACATATCTCCTCAAATGACAGGAAGTCATCATGTGTTTTGTTATTTAATGAAGCAGAGACATTCCTTCGTGGGTTTTGTCCCTCTCATAGCAGGAGGGAAGGCAAGGCAAGAATAAGGCAGCAATGGCTGCCCCTGAGTGGGTGAGGGAGCAGGGGGCCTGAATTTAAAAACAACCATCATGATGGCCGCCATGTTTTCAGGAAAGGGCTGTCTTAAGTCCTTTGTAAGCTTTTCTCATTTATCACATTTATCACAATTGCCCTTTATAGGTCCATTGGATGGATGAGAAAACTGTGGCTCAAAGACTGAGGTTATTTGCCCAAGGTCCCACCGCCAAAGTGACAGAGCCGGGTCACCGCAAGGCAGCCGTGTCCTTTCCGCTGCTCTTGTAGGTGAGCTCTGAGTCTGATGATGGGAGGCCAGCCAACAGACAAGGGGTCAAGGCCTCCTAACAAGGAGGACGGAGAGCTCTCAGCTTGGAGGATTTTACTTCAAACATGTTCAAAGCTTGTGCACTTGGCTGGAGGGGTTTCCCCCTGCTGATGCCTTACATTCTAAATTCAATGCCCTAGAAAATATCGAATAGACGGGACAAATCCATTAGGCTTGTTGATTTATAGCTTTTCAGCATTCAGGAGGAGCGGCTTTCGGTGTGAAATTGGTTGCGTGCTGCAGCCCATGTTAGAAATGTGTCTCCTTTGGCCCGTCAGTGATTTATGCCATGCTTCCGTTACTGCCTCTTTTTGGAAGGAAGGAAAAAAATAGCAACGCAAAGAATTCAACGTCCAATATCTTTGTGAATCTTGCTCAACACTCCCATGGCCCATCTCGGCATTTTATTGACTGAACAGGAATAGCTGAGGCATCACGTACATGGTCAACCGGAGGGCTCGAGCCGGGGTCCATCCACTAACGCCCACTTTCTTGAGTTCACGAGAGGAGAGCTTAGGGGGTTGAACCCCTGTTGTGGCAGGCAGAGCAGCGGAGTTACTCTTTATCATTCCTACTCATTTGGCGAAAGCAGCCTGTGCTCTGCAGGGCAGGCCTTCCTTAAGTCCAAATGCATGCCCTGCCCTCCTCTCCGTCACCAGCCTGGGGAGGGAGAAACACACTTCTCTCCCCTTCCACACCTCCCCTGTCCCCCCGACAGATCTCAGTGGTCGCTCCATTCTTGCATTGTCATTCCATTTACTGCCTGGTGCTCCCTTGATGGGGAACATCCAGAAGGCAGCAGGTTTGCAATGAACAGTCATGCCTCTCCAGCCCCTGACATGAAGCCTTGCACACAGTAGGTGCTCCATAAATGTTTTGTTAAAACAACAGGTCAGGGCTTCCCTGGTGGCGCAGTGGTTAAGAATCTGCCTGCCAATGCAGGGGACACGGATTCGAGCCCTGGCCTGGGAAGATCCCACATGCTGCGGAGCAGCTAAGCCCGTGTGCCACAACTACTGAGCCTGTGCTCTAGAGCCCGTGAGCCACAACTACTGAAGCCTATGCACCTAGAGCCCGTGCTCTGCAATAAGAGAAGCCACCGCAATGAGAAGCCTGCGCACTGAAACAAAGAGTAGCCCCCGCTCACCACAACTAGAGAAAAGCCTGCATGCGGTAACGAAGACCCAATGAAGCCAAAAATAAAATTAATTAATTAAAAAAAAAAGGTCACATGCAAGTAATTGAGGCTGAGTGGGATGGAGCTGTGTGCCTTAGCTACAGAGATGCCACTTGAGTTTGTCACGGGCCTCTTTGTTTTTATTTTTATTTTATTTTTTATTTTTTGCGGTATGCGGGCCTCTCACTGTTGTGGCCTCTCCCGTTGCGGAGCACAGGCTCCGGACGCGCAGGCTCAGTGGCCATGGCTCACGGGCCCAGCCGCTCCGCGGCATGTGGGATCTTCCTGGACCGGGGCACAAACCCGTGTCCCCTGCATCGGCAGGCGGACTCTCAACCACTGCGCCACCAGGGAAGCCCTCACGGGCCTCTTTGAACTCAAATCCTGTTTCCGATAAAAGCTAGACAGGTTTGGCCTCACTCGTACTAGGCATGGGTAGCTGTTTCATTGAACAAGCTTAACTTAGTATTGAACACTAAACAAATATGAAATTGAATTGCTTTATTTTTCTCATACACTTCCAGTCCTTTAATGATCCTATTCTGATTCCTTATATCTCTGATGACACAGGATTATTTTATTTTATTTATTTATTTATTTATTTTTAATTTATTTATTTTTGGCTGTGTTGGGTCTTTGTTGCTGCGCGTGGGCTTTCTCTAGGTGCGGCAAGTGGGGACTACTCGTCGTTGCAGTGCGCAGGCTTCTCATTGCGGTGGCTTCTCTTCTTGTGGAGCACGGGCTCTAGGCACGTGGGCTTCAGTAGTTGCGGCACGCAGGCTCGTTAGTTGTGGCTCGCGGGGTCTAGAGAGCAGGCCCATTAGTTGTGGCACACAGGCTTAGTTGCTCCACAGCATGTGGGATCTTCCCAGACCAGGGCTCGAACCCATGTCCCTTGCATTGGCAGGCAGGGGACTGTGCCACCAGGGAAGTCCCCACACGGGGTTATTTTAAAAAACACAACTCTTGTCCAACCTATGTTTTTTTTGTTTTTGTTTTTGGTCGGGGTGGGCGGGCTTGTGAGATCCAGGGATCGAACCCCGGCCCCCAGCATTGGGAGCACAGAGTCCTAACCACTGGGCCACCAGGGTATTCCCTTGTCCGACCCAAGTTAATCCACTTCTGTTTCACATCTGCACCTGCTTCTTGCCAGTAATGACAAGGCCCTTGCTTCAGAGATCCGGTGTGAGGATGGGCAGTGCTGGTTCTCACCCCGTCCCGCCGCCTTGCCCGTCTTCTTCCAACGGCGGTGAAGAGGGGAAAGAGACAGAGGTGCCATCGTAACGCCCCTTGGCTGTCGGGGCTGCTGCGTGGCGGTGCTTCCTCTGAAGTCCTGCAGGGCCTCCTCACCCCCAGCCCCGCCACCGGCTTGGCCCACTGGGGACCTCCCCTCAAGGCCTTGCCCCCGGGGCACATCCTGCAGCCTCCTGCTTCCACAGCAACAGCAAAAGGGCTCCAGTCTGGCTGCCTCCCAGTTGTCCCTTGACCCAACAAAAATGCTCACCTGTTGGCTGAGAGCAGAGACCCCAGCGTTGACCTCTCCTCCTCTGGCTGTTCACGTCAGGTGGGCACAGCTAAAAGGATGATAAGGCAAGGTTTTCCAGACGTGGCTCCAGGATCAAGAAAAAAGCATTGCCTTCGACCTTTTCCAAGCTCAGGGTAAAGCTGTCTAATTCTTCCCCGCAGATTATGAGGTTAGCTATTGTATTAATGCACAAGAGGCGAAAGTCAGAAAATACAAAATAATGGTCAGTCCTAAAGTGCTTACATTCTATTTTGGAATTAAGTCAAGGATTCAAAGGCAGAGGCAAACACATTTAGATACTGATTCAGGTTTGTCTTTTCCTGACCCAGTCTCAGTGTCTCCTGGGACTGAGAGAAGAAAATTCACTGAAGATAATGTTGTGAAGGCAGAATCACTATTAGGGCTAAAATATATACCATGTCAGGAGCTCAGTGATGCCAAAGCAATAGAAGGAAAACTCAGAAGGGAATTTCAGCTTCCAAAATGAATCTGAGTCGGTACTTAAGTCTCCTGGTTCTTGAGTGTTCTTGAATATTCTTGAGTGTGTCTGTTCACAAAGATTTGCTAATGAGATGTATCATGAGGAATTTTGTTGTCCTTTAAAGAGCTCTCCCCTTCCAAGACACTACAGTAGATGTGAGGGCAATCTGGCCGCAACATCTGCCACCCCGTTGGTCGCCAGGGTGGATTCGGCCGATCTGGCTGGCCTGCTGTGTCCCTTCCCTCCCCCACTGCTCCGTGTGCTTCTTCCTGAAGCAGACAATCAAAGAGGATGACCTTCCCCGAAAGAGAGGGGCTGTCCTTGTGTCCAGAGTAGACGCTAGGACCTCCAAACAAGCTCCTCCAGACCCCCCAACAACAGAAGGGTCCTCCTGCCCTAATGTCTTGTGTGGGCCACCTTTGTTGATCGCATCTGGAATCCATCCTCCCCTTTTGCTTTTGCTAAGGGAATTCAGATCTTCATCCAAGTAGCCTCCCCTACCTCATGCAGCCCAGGGACTTTGGGAAAGGTGGACCCCCAAATCAGGAGGGCCCTGATTAGTCTAAGGCAGAGAATGGGACAGTTCTATCTCACGCCCTACAGTTGTGGGTTCAGGCACAGAGAGTGGCATTCAGACAACCACGGCATTGGTTCAGCAGTGGCCTGTGACCCAGTTTGGGCTAATGAGACATGAGCAGAGATTTGCTGGAAGAGACCGTCTCTCTGGATGGTGTGTTGCGTGGATGGGGCTCTAAGACAGCTGTGACGGTGGGCTGTGGACAGTGCTCACCCTCTGCGAGGCAGAGACACAGGATGGTGAAGACACCATGGGGCCAGGTTACCAGCCACCCCTGCGGCTGCCCTCTCCCTGGCTGTCTCGGAAGGAGAGCCAGGAATCGCCCTTGCCGGCGGCAAGCTGGTCCGTTTGGTGTTCCGTAACAGCGACTAGAAACATTCTACCAAGAGCGAGCATATAATCCATTGCCCAAACTCAGCCACTTTCGAGACTAGTAGAGGCACTCTTAACCATCATACCAGGACCACAGATCTGAACAGGGACTGCTGTAGGCAAACTGGGATGCAGGGTCACTCTAACCCTAACTGATAAAAACCATAGCATGATCCAAATAAATCACCTAAGCTTGAAGAAGTAAAATCAGAGTTGTTCAAAGGAATACAGTAACCTGATTCAGGCCCTTCTCTAATTCATTCTTCCAACTTTAGCCAAAGTGATCTTTCCAACACCCCGATCTGATCACACCCTCCCCTGCTTACAACACTGCCACGGTGTCCCATTTCTCTTGGGATGAAGCCCTAAAGCCTCGTGGGGAGTCTATCCTCTCCATCCTCCCCGTGGGCTTTGCGAACGCTCGGCAGGGAATGCGGTCCCTCCCACCGTTACCTCCCCTGGACTCTACAGCAGCCCTCCTGCCGGAGCGCCTCACCTCCAGGGCCTTCTGCCCATCGACCCCAGCCTCCACCCCAACCCCGGCCAGTTCCGGCTCCTGTGCTGTAGAGCTTGGTAGACCCCGTTCTTGCCCTTCCTAGCGCTTCTCTTGGCTCTTCAGTGTGGTGACAGTGGGCAGGGCTGTGTCTGTTCTTGTTCCTGGTGGTGTGAGCCCCTTGCACGGTGCCTGGTCACAGAGAGATGCTCAAAACACATGTGCTGATTGAATGAACGAATCCTAGGAATGCAAAGACTGAGGTAGCGGCAGAAATCCTGGAAGACCCAACGTCAGAGACCACAGTGGTCCCTGCCCTGTTCAGTGGAGCCTTTCCAAGTTCTCCAGGAGGACAGGTCAGCTCTCCCCAGGTACGGCTGTGATGCCAGGCACTGAAGTTTGCAGCCTCTCCCAGGAAGCAGTGCCTGCGAGCCCACAGTTTCCAAGGCTCACCCGCAGGGAACAGGGCACTGGTGGAAATCCTTTACAACCATCGAATCTGATGCTGATGCTTGAGACTCAAGAGGTAAAGTATTGTGATGTTTTCTTCCTATAACCTAAGCTGCAAAGGGTCAATTTTTTCTTATACTTTCAGTTATCCAGAGGTCAAATCTATTTCTCCAATAATTACCTCCTTTCTCCTGGCTGGTGTAAGTGAAGGTAAAACCATTTGTGTTATGTCCGTTGGCTAATGAGCTCCCTAACCAGGATTCCTTTAGAGGGATCCGTGTCAGCTCTCTAGACAAAAGACTTTTAAGTCTTGCCTGAGTCTGTGGCCACCATCTTAAATCTGTATTCTGGGAGTAACAGGGCTTCACATCCTCTATAATGACTTGTTGCAAATTCACTTTTCTCTCCTTGTTCTCTTAACTCCGGGGATTACTGTCAGCTCCTACTGCAGCCCCTTTTTTGTTGTTCTCATCCAGCAAGTTTAGCAAAGGCTTTCTCTTTGCCTTGTGAGATTGGCAGGGGTGAATGAATAAAAGCTCAGAAAAGGCAAAAATCTGTTCATCTTGCAAATTAACACCGACGCTCGCCCAAGTTTTCTTCGTCTATTCTTTTTTTAAGTTTTTGTTTGTTTTCTTTTTTTTTCTTTTTCTTTTTTTTTTGTGGTACGCGGGCCTCTCACTGTTGTGGCCTCTCCCGTTGCGGAGCACAGGCTCCAGACGCGCAGGCTCAGCGGCCGTGGCTCACGGGCCCAGCCGCTGCGCAGCATGTGGGATCTTCCCGGATCGGGGCACGAACCCGTGTCCCCTGCATTGGCAGGCGGACTCTCAACCACGGCGCCGCCAGGGAAGCCCTTTTTAAGTTTTTATACCTTTTACCAAATGGCTGCAATGACATTATTCATGCTACTCTCCAATGCCCCTCATATGAGGAATAAGACCCCCAAAAAACCCTCAGAAAATTCAGTACCTGGAAAATATGCATCTCTCTTGAAGGTTTTCTCTAATCGGGCTATATGAACTGCACAATCTGTCACGAACACCTTTATGTCCTGAATTAGTAACTTCTAGAATGAGCACTAAATTCATCCACCTTGCCCTTAGCCCCTGACTTCTGAGCTTCTTATCTCTGTTTTCACTGCCCTATTTTATACATGCTTTAATATTTTAAGCCACTTCAAAAACCCTTTTAAGGGCTTCCCTGGTGGCGCAGTGGTTGAGAGTCCGCCTGCCGATGCAGGGGACACGGGTTCGTGCCCCGGCCCGGGAAGATCCCACACGCTGCACAGCGGCTGGGCCCGTGAGCCATGGCTGCTGAGCCTGCGCGTCCAGAGCCTGTGCTCCGCAACGGGAGGGGCCGCAACAGTGAGAGGCCCGCGTACCGCAAAAAAAGAAAAAAAAAAAATTAATCTTACGAAACCACATTCTCTTAAAAGAGTGGTTCAGAATCACATTGTTTAAAATCCCCTGGGAGAGCTAAAGTCTCCCTGTGAGCTAATAACTTCAGGTCTGTTATGCAGCAAACTCGGTTTCTTGTCATTTAATTTCCTCGGACTCTGCATTTGCGTCTCCTGTACCAGATCTATCATTCGGGCTCAGCCTCGGAGGTGTCCTCCAGGCACCAAGAAAACCAGCATTCCAGAGGCTGCTGAGAGCCTGGCAGGCTTTCCCTGTTTTGGTTTGAATGAGTATTTTATGCAAAACCTCTGAGTACCCTGCATAAACTGAGCCCAAGGACTCAAAGGCGAAGGAGAAAGGAGATCTAACTCCCAGTACAACCCAATGACAAGGACATGTGTAGCCTTCAGGAGATTCAAACCGCATCTAGGACAAGTACCCGTGGGACACCCCCCTTGGGGACAGAGGCTAGCACCCTGCCTGATGGTCAGAGCCCAGGGGGTGAAGCCTTCCAGGATGCTGACCATCTCCAGCTGATGGTAGATGCCACACTCATTACGTCCCATCAACTCTCAACAGGATTGCCTTTTAATCAGTAATTAGATAATCATGCGAAAGGGTAAAAGAAGTTGGAGCACATTCAATCAGAGCTTGTTATAATCAAAACTTTAAATTAATGACACCGTATTGTGATTGTGTAATCATTATTATGCTTCTGGTCCTACTGGACTATAAGCTTCATGAAGACAAGATTCTTTTTATCATTCACAGCAACGTGCATGGCACCTGGCGAACAGCACATGCTCAATATGTCTTTGCCCGAAAAGTGATCATGGTAATGAGCAGAATAGTGATTGGTTCTCTTATATCACTATAATTGGTATTGCTTTTCCACAGTATAACCAAATTTTTAGTTTGTGTCCTTTTCAAAATTTTTTATATCTATAAATGGTACCACTGTTGATAGATTTCCTGATGCTAGAGACAGGTTGATTCTACACAGTCACTGACCCAAGTACACAGATATTCAGTAAGAGATAAACATCTTTGACACGTTTCCCCAGTATTCAGCGTTCCAGGTCATCCCACATCTCCTCTTCTAAGTGGCCTGAGTTGACATTCCCCAAGCGTCACCTGCACGCACCCCCTTGTTCAGCATAATCATTATAAACACAGACTCTGGAGCCAGATTGCCTGGGTTAAATCCTCTCTCCTGCATTTACTAGCTGTGCAATCTTGGGCAAGTTATTTAACCTGCTACTGATTCCTTCCCTGTAAAATGAGGGTAATCACAGTACTAAATTGCAGCAGGTTGCAAAAACGACCACAGATTTTTCTCCCTACACCTGCACCTACTTCTTTGTCAGACCCTCCCACGTTGACTCTGGGTCCGGCCACATGACTTACTCTGGCCAATAGGATGACAGCAATAAAGAGCAAGCAGAGATTGAAAAGCACTTTCCCACTGCGGCTTTCCCTCTTGCTGCCTTGGAACTCTGAGGCCAGGAGACTGTGCTGGAGACTAGCCCCTCTCATCCCAGCCGTCCTACCAAGGCCACCAGACACCAGCGAACCCCCAGTCAACCTGCCAGCTGAGCAGGGATGCACAGGTGAGTCCAGCTAACATCTGCCAAGCCCAGCTCAGACCACACAAACTGCCCAGCAGAATCATTAGTGAAACGGTTGTTATTTTAAGACAGTGGGTTTGGGGTTATGTGGCAGTGATAGAATATGGCCTCAAAAGTATTTGACACTCTTCCCATTAGAGGTGGGGTCTACGTCCCTTGAATCTGAGTAGACTTTTGACTATTTCGACCAATGGAGTCACCGGAAGTATTACTATGATTTCCAAGGCTAGTATACAAGCAGCTATGCAGCTTCTCCTTCGTTCTCTTAGAATGCTTGCTCTCAGCACCCTTCCGTTAGGGATACTTCCTTTGGGAACCCCAGCTGCCAGGCTGTGAGGACCCACGTGAGAAGCCACATGCACGAGCTCCAGCCAACAGCCCCCCATGAGCCGAGACTCTGCGTTCCCAGCTCAGGTGTAAGACATGAGTGAAGAAGCATTCCCAGCCCCCCAGCCATTTGAGTTTTCCATACTGGGATCCCAGACATCATGCAGCAGAGACGAGCCATCCCTACTTTCTGTCACATAGATTCCATTCCCAGAGCCTACACTTTTATTCTTGTGTAGGTTCATATTTCCCTCTGGTACTTTTTTTTTCTTCTGTCTGGAGGATTCCCTTTGACACAGCACAGGTACACTGGTGATGAGTTCTGTTAGCTTTTGTGTCTTTGAAAGAATCTTTGTTTTGCCTGCCTTTTTGAAAGATATTTCACTGGGTATAGGATTTCTGGTTGACAGATTTTTTTTCATTTAATACTTTAGATGTTGCCCTATTGACTGATCACTTGCATTGTTTCTGACCAGAAATCTACTTTATCTTATCGTTGCTTCTCTGGACATAGTGTGTCTTTTTTCTCTGGCTGCTTTTAGGATTTTCTCTTTATCACAGGTTTTGAGCAATTTGATTATGGTGTGTCTTATTTTCTTCTTTTTTTTTTTTGTGCTCGAGGTTTGTTGAAATTCTTGCATCTATGAATTGATAGTTTTCAACCAAGTTGGAAATGTTTCAACCATTGTTTCTTAAAATACTTATTCTGCCTTTTCTCTCCTCCCCATCATAGACTCCAATTACTTTAGATTAAGCTGCTTAAAGTTGCCTCACTGCTCACTGGTGGTCTGTTAATTTTTAAATTCTTTCTTTCTCTGTGTATTTTCTTTTGCATAGTTTCTATTGGTGTCTTGAAGTTTACTAATTTTTTCATATAATTTCTACTCTGGTTGTTAATTCCATCCAGTGTATATTTCATCTCAGACAATGTAGCTTTCATATCTAAATGGGTCCTTCTTATATCTTCCAAGTCTGCCCTTAATTTTTTGAACATATGGAATACAGCTGTTGTAATTGTTTCACTATCCCTGTCTGCTAATTCTAACATCTGCATCAGTTATGGGTTGGTTTTGATTGACTGATGTATATCCTCATTATAAATGGTATATTTATGCTTCTTTGCACGACTGTAGTTTTTTATTGGATGTGAGACATTATGAATTTTACCTTGTTGAATACTGGATATTTTTGTATTCCTGTAAACATTCTTGAACTTGGTCTTAGACAAGTTAAGTTACTTGGAAACAGTTTGATTCTCTCTGTCTTGCTTTTAAGATTTGTTATTTAATACTTTACTTGTTGAATACTGGATATTTTTGTATTCCTGTAAACATTCTTGAACTTGGTCTTAGACAAGTTAAGTTACTTGGAAACAGTTTGATTCTCTCTGTCTTGCTTTTAAGATTTGTTAGGTGGACTCGGGTCATGTTTAATCTAGGGCTTTATCCCCCACTATTGAAGCAAGACCGAGCTGACTCATGAGGTTTTCTAGTGTGCCTTATGGGAACAGGCCTATTCCTGGCCCTACCTCCCTGTTTAACTATGATATTTTTAAAATAACACAGGAGTTAAATAAAATTCTGAAATACCATAAGGTTGCTCCTACCAGGAATTGTACATGTATCCAATAAAACATTACTTACCAGCTAACACCGGAGTTCTACTCAGGAAAAGAATTGCCTTTGTTTTCAAAAGTACCTTGATAGTTTACTCTAGTTGGGAAGTGAGGCTTCAGTTGTTTATCTGGAAGAGGCAGTGTAAAAAACAGAGCCAAAGTGCCCTGCATAAGAGGTTAGGAGACTTTTGGATAAAGTGGAGAGAAGTGAATTCAGCAAGGGGAAAAGTTCAGGGAAGGGTGAGGGCACAGAAGTGGGGAGAAATATGGGTGGTGAGACAGCCCATAGAACTCTTGATGAAATGGACAAAATACCAAATCTGGGATGTCTGATATTCAGTTCTAGATTTAATTCAGATCTGACTTCAGATTTAGACTGAGATGCTGATATAAACCTCTCAGTGACCTCAAACTGTCAGCAAAAGTCAGCTACATACACAGCCTTGGTCGATGGCATTTTGGAAAACAAAATTACCCAAATCACGGCCAGTTAGGGCAGCGAGGTGCAAGTTGGGATGAAGAGATGTTTCATAAACTGAATTGATTTTGTGGAATTGGGATTTCAAAGCTGCGGGTGACCAGGGGAAATGTAATACTTACAGCCCTCACCCTATGAATTCCTCAAAAAGCCTGAAAGGGATACTAGGTCTCTAACTACACTCGGGATGGAGGTACAAGTCAATGTCACTCAAAACTTTAAGCATAGGACTTCCCTGGTGGCGCAGTGGTTGAGAGTCCGCCTGCCGATGCAGGGGACACGGGTTTGAGCCCCGGTCCGGGAAGATCCCACATGCTGAAGAACAGCTAAGCCCGTGCGCCACAACGACTGAGCCTGTGCTCTAGAGCCCACGAGCCACAACTGAGCCCATGCTCCACAACAAGAGAAGCCCGCGCACTGCAACAAAGAGTAGCCCCTGCTCACCGCAACTAGAGAAAGCCTTAGTGCAGCAACAAAGACCCAACGCAGCCAAAAATAAATAAATTAAAAAAAAAAAAAAGAGGGGCTTCCCTGGTGGCGCAGTGGTTGAGAGTCCGCCTGCCAATGCAGGGGAGGCGGGTTCGTGCCCTGGTCCAGGAAGATCCCACATGCCGCGGAGCGGCTGGGCCTGTGAGCCATGGCCGCTGAGCCTGCGCGCCTGGAGCCTGTGCTCCGCAACGGGAGAGGCCACAACAGTGAGAGGCCCGCGTACCGCAAAAAAAAAAGAAAAAAAAAGAAGAATCAAAGATGTTAGGAAAATGGATATTTACATGGATCAAAACAAAGTTGCATTCCTAAGTCAAACAAAGGTTTAAACACTAAAAATTAAACAGTGAAAGGATTAGAGGAAAATGTAATAGCTACTTTTAATAAACTGAGAATGAGGAAGGCCTTTCTAGGCATAATCTAACTACTCCACCCCAATGCTACAATATGGATGAACCTCAAACACATCAAGCTAAGTGAGAGAAGACAGTCATAAACGAGCACATCATGTATTTTTTTACATGAAATGTCCAGAATAGGCAAATCTGTAGAGACAGAAAGTAGATTATTGTTTGCCTAGAATTGGATGGGAGTGGGGAGTTGGGAGGTGAGGGCTAAGGCGTGCAGGGTTTCTTTTTGCAGTAACGAAAATATTCTAAATTTGATTGTGGTGATGGGTGCACAACTCTTGAATACACTAAAAGCATTTGAATTATACATTTTAAATATCAACTACATCGTACGTGAACTATATCCCAATTAAACTCTTTTTAATGGTGGGATATAAACCAAATTATCAATAGTGGTTACCTCTGGGTAAAGGACTATGGATGATTTTCCTTTTCCTTTTACTTATCAGTATTTTCAAAATTTTTCTGTAATAAAGAGGTGTTAATTGAGAGGGAGGGAGGGGGGAGGGAAGGTAGTTTCTTTTCCTAAGAAGCAAGAAGTGGGAACTTTGATCTGAGTGTGCTCATGGTTCTGAGGACGACCTTCTCGTTTTGTTGAAGAACATGCTTCTTTAAGCATGTAAAGAACATGGTTCTTACGTGCAACTAGAGTGATTTCCATGTTCAGTTTACAAGATGTTGTAAGAAGATGTTTGCTCAGAATAGGTTACTACTCAGAAGTATAAGTGGGGCCTCCGGGGATGCCCCTGGTGGTCAGATCAAGTGGTTAGACTGTGGGATGATCCCTGTTCAGTTTAAATCCCACGGATTATATTTAACCCGTCTTCTAAATGTTAGGTTTTGCTACATCTATTATGAAATTCTAGAAAGGATATCCTTCCCTCACAGAGATATGCTTCCCATGTCCTGTGTTTAACTGGGCCCTTCCAGCTGGGAGCCCGACTAGGTTTCCTAATGGAAATCTCAGTCCTATGGATGGAAATCTAATCTGCTGTGATCCCTGACCTTGAGGAACTCACAGTGTGGTGGAGATACAGAAGGACCCCAATCACCAGTCACCACGAGTGCCAAGGTGAACATGTGTACCTTGTCCTTTGTCAGCTAGGCTAGAAGGGCCCTACTGAAGGGTTTCAAGGAGAGACGTCCTGTTTATGTTTGAAAAGACCATCTTGACTCCTGGGTAGAGAGATGGATTGGTGTCAGGTGAGCCTGGAGGCAGGGAGGGAGGGAGGCCACTTAGAAGTTCCAGCACTGAGGTCAGGTTGCAGATTGCTACAAAAACACCACATATTCCACAGCTGAACGTTGCCAGTTCCTTTCAGCAGCAATATAGGACTTCACAAAGCAGTTCTCGTAGCACTTAGTACCTTCGAAGATTCTATACTGCACTGTATTTACTGCATCCTCAGGGACTGAGGCCTGGGCTGCCTGTCCAGCTGAGGCTGTTAGTTCTGAGAGGGGGTCGGGGCCTTGCTGCCCAAAAGGGACCTGGGGTGCTGTTTCCAAAACAAGGAGCCGTCATTGCTGGTTAAACAAGAACAGAGAAGTGTTCACTGTAGAGGCTGACGAAACTGCTCTTCTGTTCTAAAACAAACCTTTCTTGAAATAAAATCTTGCTGCCATCTGGTCTGCCTGGGCCTCTCCTGGGAGGGACGTCTTGGCTCCCCTGTCTCCACCCGGGCTGCTGGAGGGAACGGTCCTTGGTGTTTCCCGGCCATCCTTCGTTCCAGGTTTTCCTTTAAAAATTCCAGGACTTGGGACTCCCCTGGTTGCTCAGTGGTTAAGAATCTGCCTGCCAATGTAGGGGACACGGGTTCGAGCCCAGGTCTGGGAAGATCCCACATGCCACGGAGCAACTAAGCCCGTGTGCCACAACTACTGAGCCTGCGCTCTAGAGCCTGTGTGCCACAACTACTGAAGCCCGCGCACCTGGAGCCCATGCTCCTCAACAAGAGAAGCCACCGCAATGAGAAGCCCGCGCACTGCGAGCAACCAAGAGTAGCCCCCGCTCGCCGCAGCTAGAGAAAGCCCACGCACAGCAACGAAGACCCAGCACAGCCAAACATAAATAAAATTTAAAAAATAAAAAATTCCAAGACTTAAAAAGTTCTGAGGTTGGTCAAGTGGGCAATTGCCTCCCTGTGTCTTGCAGTACAGCTCCAGCCCTCTCTGGCCACCTGAGGGGACTTAGAAAGTTTCCCAAGACTCAGGCTGTCCTAGAACAGACACCTTCTGTGAACGTTTGTGGGCAATGGCTGCTCCCAGGCTTCCAAGTTGACTTAGAAAAATATTTGGAGGCGCTGGTGGTAGGTAATATTCTTTATTCCAGGTAATAAAGAGCAGTTCCTTTGCCTCCAAGCTTATTTAGAAAAAATGCAGAATCTCAGGAGGGCCAAGGGGACCATTCACGACCCCTCCAAACCTGCAGGAGCAGTTCCTGGGCCCCAAGTGGACTGGGGAATTTTGTGTTGGAAAGATTTGTCCTAGGAGGCCCTCTCTTTGCTTGTAGGCCTGCATACTCTGTTTAATACAAGCGAACAAAAAAGTTCAACCGAGTAAATTTGAAGATCTAATTGGCTTTATTAGGTGATTCATGAATCAATTGGGCATCATCCCATCTAGCAACTAGAAGGTACTCCAAGGGATTATGCAAAGTGGAAGGTTTTTACGGGAAGAAGGGAGGGGCAAGGGAGCTGTTAGGGAAAGACAAGAGTTGTTTTTAGGTTGGGATGCGGGGTGGGCAGAGGGTAGGGGCGGGACAGCAAGGATTTTGTCACGCAGATGACTCTTCTTGCTCTATTGGTGCCGACCAGAAAATTCCAGACTGGTTGATTAAGATTACATTTCTTTCTTTCTTTCTTTCTTCCTTTTTTTTGAAATTGGTTTGATTTATTTATTTGTGTATTTTATTTATTTATTTTGGAGTATAGTTGATTTGCAATGTTGTGTTAGTCCCTGCTGTACAGTAAAGTGAGACAGTTATACATATCCACTCTTTTTTAGATAAGATTACATTTCTGGTGAAGGTCAAAACTGCAGTTAGGGGCTTCTCTGGTGGCGCAGTGGTTGAGAATCCGCCTGCCGATGCAGGGGACACGGGTTCGTGCCCCGGTCCGGGAAGATCCCACATGCCGCGGAGCGGCTGGGCCCGTGAGCCATGGCCCCTGAGCCTGCGCGTCCGGAGCCTGTGCTCCGCAACAGGAGAGGCCACAACAGTGAGAGGCCCGCGTACTGCAAAAAAAAAACAAAAACAAAAACCTGCAGTTAGGTTATTAAATCTAGGTTTTGTATCATGGGTTTTAGCACAAGTGGTGCCATTTGGGGGCCTATTTTTTTTGTTTTGTTTGACAATACAGTTGCTAGGATCATGAGGGGAGGAGGCTTCTAAATTTTTCCATAGGCTCAGGAAGGGACACAGCATCCCAAGTCTCTTCTGCAAGCATGAGGTGGCCCATCTCCAGAGGGACCTGGAATATTTCAGGAGTCTCAACCTTCAGAGAGAACACCAGTTAGTACAGTGACAGACGGGGACCCGTGTTGTGTAGCTATGTCTTAGGGGAAGCCTCCTAATCATCTTTGTTAAATCGGGTACCATTTCTGCACAGAGAAGCTCTACCTAATGTTGTATAACAACCACCTCATTAATTATCTATGACAAGAACAATAATAATAAAAATAATGATAAGTAACAATAATAGTCATAATAATCATAAGTGGTAACAATTTTAATGGTGATAAAATATTAAACTGAGGAGATGGAAAATAAATGAATAAATACTCAGCAGTCATCCCCTCTGAGTGTCAGGATTACTTTGGTTTGGGATTCCCTTTTGTGTGTGGGTCCTCTTTGATGATTTGCTCATTCTCTGCATTAAGCATGTATACTGGCACTAATGGGAGAGGAAATTTGTATTTTTAAAAACCATTTTAGGGGCTTCCCTGGTGGCGCAGTGGTTGAGAGTCCGCCTGCCGATGCAGGGGACACGGGTTCGTGCCCCGGTCCGGGAAGATCCCACATGCCGCGGAGCGGCTGGGCCCGTGAGCCATGGCTGTTGAGCCTGCGCGTCCGGAGCCTGTGCTCCGCAACAGGAGAGGCCACAACAGTGAGAGGCCAGCGTACTGCAAAAAACCAAAACATTTAAAAAATTGTTTGCTACATTGTATTATGTTCAAGGAAAGCAGTCAGCATCTTTCAGAAGAATTTCTAACCTGAATTCAGGCTGAGAAACTACAGCAGTCTGGCAGAGGCCTGCCAGGAAGTGGAGGGTCGGGGGGTCAGGGGAGGTTCTCTCCGTGGTGGCACAGAGATTCGCAGACCTCCTGCCCTGACAAGGAAGCTGGCTTTTCAAGATGAACGTCTTGAGGAAGCCGACAATTAAAGGCCAAGGGGAAATGAGGAAAGCGGAGAGCCGGGGCTTTGCAAGTCTGGGGCGGAAGCTGAGCTCGCTGCCCGCAGAGGCTGGACCGGTCGGAGGGCCCAGCTGCTCCCTTCTGGGCCTTGCTGCCTGGAACTGCTCTGTGCTGGGCAGCCAAGGTCCCGCCTGATCCTCAAAAATATTCCAGACGCAAGATGTTTATCGTCTCATGAGAGCTTCAGGGTAAACTAACTGCAGGAGACTCCAGAATTTGGCTGTTGTTACATAGAGAGCAACACAGTTTAACCAGAAGGCCTACTTACCGCGCCTACGCAGTTTGTGTTTTCACATCTTCATTCAGTTGATGTTAACATGTAAACCTGGGATTGGAAATTCCAGGAGATGCAAGTTTCAGGGAAACCCTCTCTCCAGGCACAGCCAAGCTGCCCAACTCCAGGGGGGCGCCCTTCGCCTTGCTTTCGGGCTGAGCAGTATCCCTCGTGCGATCCCAAGGGGCTCTGTCCACATAGAATCCCGTGTGCTGGCGCCCCCTAGTGTTGTGCAACGTAGTAGCCCAGCCTCTTCCTATGGAGCAGCTTGGACGGCTTTTGGCAGGGGAGCCATCAGAAATCCTTCTGAGAAACCTCGCGGCAGGCTTTCTCTCTCTCTCACTGACAAGAACTGGGTCACTTGCCCACTGCTGAATCACTGACAAGCAGGATGGAATTCCCAGTGTAATTGAGCTAATTAGGAGCGACGCGCCAGGACTGTGGTGGGACCCTGTCCCTCCGTGAAGTACACGGTCACCCGGCACTGGGAGGGGAGCAGACGGGGTTGGAGGGGTTCCCAATAGCATCTGTACACTCTGCTTCTAATCGTCAGAGTTTCCGAGAAAGACGGGTGTCCGGGGTCAGCTAAAGCACCCTGTCCAGTAGGGAGCATGGACTCCTGGGAGGTGTGAGCGCCCCACGATTAAAAGGAGAATAAATACAGAAAACAGTACGGAGAAGAGAGGTCACAACTGCCATCAACCTCCCACAAAGTTAGAAGGAGCTCTCCCGCCCCCATTCCATGCTGTCTCTGTGACCACAAATGTCACGGGCCACTTCATTGGCCTGGCAGGCGTGAGACCTCTGCGGAATGCGGGGGCAATTTGGAAAGGGCACAGGCTTTAGAATTAGGTGGACGTGGATTTGACTCCTAACTTTGCCATTTCCTAGCTATGCGACCTTCGAAATGTTATTCAACTTCTCTAAGCTTTAGTTGAAAAGGGGAGATGATAATATCTACTTCATAAGATTGTTGTGAAAATTTTTTTCTAGTAAGATAATGTCTCTAGCACGCAATAGGTCCTCAGTCAAGGACTCTTTGGAATTCTTAAGAGTCATCTGAAAGTCTAGCTAAGCATGCAGATTCCTGGGCCTCACACCCCAGACATTCCAGGGGCACCTGAGCCCAGTAATCTGCATCTTCAACAACCACCCCAGGGGATTCTGATGTAAATGAATCACCTGTGCACAGCACATTACTGCCGGTGGTGTTACTTGTGCAGTTATAAGGCGAAATCTGAGCATGCTGAGTAGCTCACGCAATAAGAAAATTCATCTTAGTTTTAATTATCTACCTATAATTCCATTACATTAGCTGCATCTCATTAAAAATAATGAAATCTGCAGTTTTTGAGGTATGCCACGGGCCTGTTGGTAAAGGCTGAATAATTCCGGAGTCATTCTCTTTGCACAAATCAACCAAGCACAAGGACCTCGAGGGCGGAAGGCCTCTCCCAGGGGAGAAAGGCAGCCACCTCGACCTTTGCAGCCAAAATAAAACTCTTACTAAAATAACCAAGCATCACATTTCCAGCAGACAACCGCCTTCCAAACTCCGGTCTGGAGTAGTAAAGAGTCGGGCCCCACCTGGCTCTAAAATTCTGCCATCCAGTTCGCTTCCTGCCCAGGAAAGGTAAAGTATCTGGAAGAGCACAGGCGAACCTCTCCTTCCCCTCTTCCTCCCCTCCACCCCCAACGACTCTGGCTCTGCGGATGGTCTCAGGATATAACACTGCTTATTTCCTATTTCCAGTCTCTTGACCTCCAGCAAGTATAGAGCTCTTACCCCGAAATCCCTGCTACTGCCCGTTGTTGCAAAACGAGCATAGAAAACATATGGCAGACGCTGTGACTTGGAACGGAAGAGCAGAGACGGGCCAGCCAGCACCTGAGTTGAGGAGGAGATTTAAGGACGGCGCAAAAGAGGAGATTTGGTGGGGGAGGGCGCGTTGGGACCTCAATTCCTCGGGATTGGGAGGGCTTGAGACGGAAAGGGCTGGAGACAAAGCCACGTCTGACTGTGCTATGAACGGCATTGGGCTCGCCCTACCTGGCTGAGAAAGACTCGGCAGCAGTCAAGTTCATGAAGAAATGACATTTACTCAGCTGTTCTTTTCCAAAAGGGCAAACCAAGGACAAAATGAAATGAAATGAGAGCGGGGAGGAGCTCTGGTTAAAGCCCTGTGGTTGCCAAATCTCATCTGTTAGAATCATTGGAGTGCTGGTTAAAATACCCATTCCCAGGCACCACCCCCACTCTCTTCCCCAGCAATTTCAAGGATCGGGTAGATTTGGGAACCACCGATTTCGTGGTTCCCAGAGGTTCCTGGCTGGTGGCCTTTGGGGTCAATGGCATTTCTTCTGTAGATCTTTCTAAGAAGTTAATGCATTTTTCTACAATTCACTTATCACATATGTAAAGCCCTTAATCCTCACAGCTCCAGCCATTTTAAGATCACCCTGGGTCCTCAGACTCTGAGTTTTGGAGCTTCCCACATCACATACTGAAATGTACCCACATCCCACTTTAAGTAGAATTTTATATTACTTTGAAAGTTTTTGTTTTGCTCAAGTTATTTAATTTAGGGTCAGCAGTCATTTCTTGGAGATCATCTAGATACTCAGGAACTTCTGCAAAGCAAAAAAAAAAAAAAAATTTAACCCACAACTAATTTTCTAATGTACTGAGCGTTTCAAAAACACTAAACTTAACTACTAAAAAAGTTAATCTAGGGCTTCCCTGGCAGTGCAGTCATTAAGAATCCACCTGCCAATGCAGAAGACACGGGTTCAAGCCCTGGTCCGGGAAGATCCCATATGCTGCGGAGCAACTAAGCCCATGCGCCACAACTACTGAGCCTGCGCTCTAGAGCCTGTGAGCCACAACTACTGAGGCTGCGTGCCACAACTACTGAGCCTGTGCTCTAGAGCCCGCAAGCCACAACCACTGAGCCCACGTGACACAACTACTGAAGCCCATGTGCCTAGAGGCCGTGCTCTGCAACAAGAGAAGCCACCGCAATGAGAAGCTGGCGCGCTGCAATGAAGAGTAGCCTCCGCTCGCCGCAACTAGAGAAAGCCCGTGTGCAGCAATGAAGACCCAACACAGCCAAAAATAAATAAATAAATTAATTTTAAAAATAAAATAATAAATAAGTAAAGATCCCACATGCCACAACTAAGACCCATTGCAGCCTAAATAATACATATTTTTAAAAAAATTAATGGTATATTCTTCAGCCATTTAGTTATATTCTTATTAAATTTGATTTCAAAGCAGAGATGGGCCAGCCAGCATCTGAGAGTTGAGGAGGAAATTTAAGGACAGTAAAAAAGAGGAGATTTGGTGGGGGCAGGGTGTGTTGGGACGTAAAGTCAGTTGGCAGTTAAGTCAGTGGGGATGCATGGACTGCCCAGGGGGAGCATGGACCATGAGAAGTAAAGATCAAGCCCTGGGAACACCGGCATCTCAGTAAGGAGAGGATAGAAGCAGAGGACCCTTCCTCAAAGAAGAATCAAGAGACTTGCTCGGGCAGTAGGAGAACAAGGACAGAGTGTTTTTTAATTTTTTTTAATTTATTTTTTTAAAGGAATTTTGCTTTTATTTATTTATTTATTTATTTATTCATTCATTTATTTATGGCTGTGTTGGCTCTTCGTTTCTGTGTGAGGGCTTTCTCTAGTTGTGGCAAGCGGGGGCCACTCCTCATCGCGGTGCACGGGCCTCTCGTTGCGGAGCACAGGCTCCAGACGCGCAGGCTCAGTAATTGTGGCTCACAGGGCTAGTTGCTCCGCGGCATGTGAGATCTTCCCAGACCAGGGCTCGAACCCCTGTCCCTTGCATTGGCAGGCAGATTCTCAACCACTGCACCACCAGGGAAGCCCCAGAGTGTTTTTTAAAATCAAGGAAGTTAACTTTTACAGGAGGATCGGTTCTTATCCTCAATATCTGTTCTCTTTTCTTCTGTTGCAATTAAGTTTTTCAACAAGGCACGTCACCGCCCGGAATAAAGGCTGCGTTTCCAAGCTTCTGTTACAGCTAAATGTTGCTTTATGATTGAGATGTGGCCATCAGGATAGAAGTGATTGCAGTGGTGTAGCAATTGGCAATATCTATCAAAATTGAAAACACGTATATCCATTGATCCTATATATTTTTAATACTAAAAGATTGGGAACAACTAAATATATGCATCATTAGGGGACTAGATAAACAACTTATGGCACACCCAAACAAAAACATACTTTAGAAATTTTTTTTAGGGAAGATTCATGTGTACTAATGTGGAATGATTGCCAAGTGTTAATGTATAAGTGAAAAAGCAAGGTCCTGGAGAGGATGTATAGTATTCTTACATTTATATATAAATGTGAGTATACATGTACTCACGCGGCCTCTGTGCACGCACCACCCTGCATCTCCCACCTCACCGCAAATGATCTACATGTTTAAGAGGCTCTTGGAGCATCTTAAGTATACCAGCACAATCTCCAGGTGTAATAGTCAATACAATTTTAAGACATAGTCCATGGAATGTATAATAAAGTGTGTAAGAAAATTTAATTCCAGTGATGCAAATTAGTAGAGATGACAATCAGCAGAAAGGACCTTTATTTTCTCCAGCTTCTGATATTCACTCAGATGCAATCGACTCCCCCATGGAACGTCTCCAGACACACTGACCACGCACTCAGTCCTTCCACGCCACGGAAGATGCACAGCAATTCCAGGGGTGCATCTCCCCAGCACTTGGGCCCATGCCAGCACCTCATTCCCTTGGATCCTCATTGGGGCCCCAGTGGGGTCCCGATGGCACTCTCCTGGCTCCATCTGGTCTCTGTCTCTGTCACTTAAAGGAGGACAGGGCCTCAGCAACAATCAAAGGTAGAGTGGTGAATAGAAAGAGAGCAAGCTTTGAGTCGAGCAGAACAAAGGTCAAAGCTCAATCTCACCATTTACTGGTTATGTGATCTGGACAAGTTTCGAATCTCTCTGAGCCTCTGTCTCCCTCATATATGAAATAGGGATAAAATTACCTTTTTCGCTAGGGAAATGAGAGGAGTAGAAATTACATATGTCAAGAGTTGGTGCTCAGTTAATAGCAGCAATTTTTAAGCAGCAGCCGGCGTCAGTGACGGCTACAGCACTCAGGTAAAGAGGCCATTTTTGGCTAATCTGAAAGTCCTGGATTTTTATTTTTGGCTTCAGGAACTTCTCTTCCCTCTCTTCTTCTTCTTTCTTCCTTCTCTTCTCTCTTATCCAAACCTAGTAAACTCTGCAGACACAGAACCCTTTCCCGTTAAGTGACATTGATGTTGCTCCCTCTATGATTCGTTGATCCAAGAAAAGAGGACTTGATCCTTCGCAGCCCCTTGATTTTAACTCTGGAAAAGCTGACTTGCAAGTTTGGCATTTCCATTCTGCCTGCGGTGATTTTAGCTGAAGTTTCTCTTGCCTGAGCTGAGGAAGGGCGAATCACTGAAAGAACACGTTTTTCTTCTTTTGAACAACAATATGAAAGATTTACTTATAAGGGGGAGAATGGAGGGAGCAACTGTACGACAAAGCGTGTCCCTGGTCAGATGCTTATCCTGGGTGCAGAGTCAGTGAGGCTTTTAAAATTTTGAACTGTTCCAACCGAACCAGTTCCTCAAGCACTACCTGGATCCAAAATTGCCCTTTCTTCCTTCTCCAACTATGCATTTGAAGGCATGGAAACAGAAATCAATGTAGCAAAGAATTTTCTATCTTGTTGCTTAAATATAACACTACATAAATACTTTTTTTTTTTTTTGGCCACACCGCTCCAGCATGCAGGGTCTTAGTTCCCCGACCAGGGATTGAACCCGTGCTCCCTGCAGTGGAAGCGCGGAGTCTTAATCACTGGACCGCCAGGGAAGTCCCAATACTTTGTTATTCTTCATTAAAACCCACAAGCCCTGGAATTTTGGTTCTCCTGTACATATGAGCACAAAAAGACAGATATAGAATCCCAAACAGGAGTCAATAAAAATGCACCAAATATCGGAATTAACAAATGGGATCCGGAAATCCAGTGTACTGGGAGTTAATTTTTAATTTGCAATTACTCATCTTTTTTTTTTTTTTTTTAACATAAGCCTGTAAAGCCCTGAAACCTATGACGTGCATTTCACCTAAAAGCTGAAGTATTCTAAGATTGCGCTTGTGTATAATATTTATGGCACAAGTTGTTTCTCTTTCTTAAAAAAAAAAAAAAGCATTAAAAATTCAAATATATAAAACAGGTGGTTTGTGGTAGTCAAGGAGAGTATGGAATGCTGGCATAAAGCAGTTAACAGTCACCCTCCTGGGCTTCTGTCTCCAGGCAGAGTGTTCATATTATCCTCAAATACTGAGTATCAAGGGGCTGTGTTTCTGCCCGTTGGGGTCATCTGTTTTCAGGAAGTTACTCTTCCTACCAAATGGAGAACAACAAAACACCCTCCCACCCTTGGCCCAGGGTGAGATTCAGAGTGAGAAGGAGGCTGGCAAGCGAGAGAGTGGGGAGCCTTTCCAGGTGGACCCGTAACAGTGGCAGATACTTCTGCCGAGTTCTTGGAGGGAACCAAAGGCTCCTTGGTGATTAGATTAATAAAGACTGTTATTTGACATTTGAACTCTGAGAAAGCATATTCTCCAAAACACAAAATAAAGGCCAACCTACAAGACAGTAATGTCCTAGCACAGAACAGAAAAGGGTCTGAGGGAACTGGTCAAAACGAACACACACACACACACACCATTTTTACTGAACAAAAACAGTATTTCTTAGCCACACCTGACCAAATAATGCCTTATCGCAATTCCACATTTTTTAAAAAGTGGTCAACAAATTGCGCCTTCACAAGCACAGGGTAGAATTCAGTGGTCGGTGCCCCTGACCTTGAAAGTAGCCAGGGTTTTTTTTTTTTTTTTGGTTCCATCTTCATTTTATCAGTTTGCACTAAGTACAAGAGTAAATAGGTAATGAAAAGTTATTTTTTCATTAATTCCAGCAATAATTGTATTAACTACTCGAGTGAGGGCAAATTTTAATACTGCTGCAAGTTTAGCTTATTTTCAAAAGACAAGGCTGTTTTACACTGTTACTGAGGGATACCTCATCAACATTTGCATCCAAGGATCATTTGCTAACAGAGTTTGCTTAAATATCAGGGTTGACCATCTTGAATTTGAAAACAAAGTATTGAAATTATTAATTCCATACAAAGCACACTTATGGAAAATAGGAATCTTCTCAATTAGCATTAATGAAGTGAGACAAATAACATTAGTAATAACAACTAACATTTATTGAGCCCCTATTATGTACTAGACGCTGTGCTAAGTAGTTGATAGATTTTACTGTTAGGGCCCAGGGCAGGTGCCCCCAAGATATGCCTCAATGGCATATATTTCTCCCATGTGAAAGCTGCCTTCCCTGTACTAGGAGGTAGAAAGACATCTTTGTTACAAACAAACCTTGTTGATTCTTCACTAATTTATTACCCAAGCCCAAACTTCGCTTAAATTCTTTACTAATTAAGCACCTAATTAAGCACCCAAACCTCAATTTCTTTGTCCTGTCAGTTCCTCTCAAATTTATTGTTTCTTTGTCTAAAAAGTATAAAAGCTGCCTGCTTTGGCCACTTCTTAGGTTCCATTTCTATGACACCTCTGTGGGCACGAATTAAACTTTTTTTTTTTCTCCTGTTAATCTGTCTGGTGTCTATTTTATTATTAGTCCAGCCACAGAGTTCAAGAGGGAGAGAGAGGGAAATTTCCCCCTCTCCAACATTATCATCTTTAATCTTCACTAGAACTTTCTTCGATGACTGCTATTATTATCTCCATTTTCCTGTTAAAAAAAAAACCAATCTCAGAGAGATTAAATAACTTGCCCACAGTCACACAGCTGGTAAGAGGCAAAGTTGAGATTTTAACCCAGTCTGAGTCTAGAACTGGAACTCTTAAAACTTCCAGAGTCAAACAAGAGTTTTCCTCTGTCAAACTTTTTTTTTTTTTTTTTTTTTTTTTGCGGTACGCGGGCCTCTCACCGCCGTGGCCTCTCCCATTGCGGAGCACAGGCTCCGGACGCGCAGGCTCAGCGGCCATGGCTCACGGGCCCAGCCGCTCCGCGGCATGTGGGATCTTCCCGGACCGGGGCACAAACCCGTGTCCCCTGCATCGGCAGGCGGACTCTCGACCACTGCGCCACCAGGGAAGCCCATGTCAAACTTTTATTTTAACAAAACAACATCATCCATCATATTAAATTAATGTTAGTAGTCCAGATTTTATTGGTTTGTTCATTTCATTTTTACCGAATTTGTAAGTTTATCTCAGTTTTATAATTATATTAGATCTTCCAATATAAGGACTCTCTGTACCTAGGTTTAGTTTGTTCATATTTAAGTAACCTAATAAAAACTAATTTGTGTTGACATAGGATATCTGTAAGAAATATTTACTTTAAGAAAGGGTCCATCCTTTGCACGTTTTACAAACGCCTCTGTACAGTAGGAACAGTGGCCCCTTACTTCACACAGCCTTGTCTTCTGTCCAGTGCAAAATCTTGTGCATTAAAGAACTTTGGGCCGGTCGCGGAAAACTCATCTGCTTTCTCATTTTCATTTTCACGGAGCCTTTCCTCCTGAGAGTTTAAAGAGCCGTATGGAAAATTTTCAACCAATTAAGATGTTCCATTACACTCTGAACAGCCTCAGAGTTGGGAGGAGTTATTAAAATCACATTAACAGTGGCCTGGCTTTCTGTCGTACTTTTCCTCTCAATATTACAAAACGCTTTTAGAGAAATCTTTTTTTTTTTTTTTTAATAAATCTATTTATTTATTTATTCATTTTTGGCTGCATTGGGTCTTCGCTGCTGCACACGGTCTTTCTCTAGTTGCAGCGAGCGGGGGCTACTCTTTGTTGTGGTGCGCGGGCTTCTCACTGCAGTGGCTTCTCGTTGCGGAGTAGGGGCTCTAGGCGCACGGGCTTCAGTAGTTGTGGCACGTGGGCTCAGTAACTGTGGCTCGCGGGTTCTAGAGCACAGGCTCAGTAGCTGTGGCGCACGGGCTTAGTTGCTCCCCGGCATGTGGGATCTTCCCGGACCAGGGCTCGAACCCATGTTCCCTGCGTTGGCAGGCAGATTCTTAACCACTGCACCACCAGGGAAGCCCCTAGATAAATCTTATCACATTTATCTTCTCATATCCTGAGGAAGTCTCTTTGTCACAGCCTCACACATAGAGGCTCTAAAGTACAGAGAGGGTCAATAAAACTCCCAAGAGAATTCATGTGGAGCGATGAAGTTATATACTCTAATTACCTTCAGAGTCTAACTAGATTTCACACTCCCGGGGAACTTGTGTATTGAGTCTCAGAAGCCACTGGGTGAAGAGGTCTCTGCCCCATGCCGGCCTAGTGTTCCCACAATTAGTGAGTCAAGGAGAGTTCAGGGTAGTGGACAAGGGTGTGGCCAGTCTGGTTTGACCCTTAGCTCCATCCCTCACTAGCTTTGAGACCTTGGGAAAATTACTTAACTTTTATGACCTTCAGTTTCCTTGTCTATCAAATGGGAATAATTATGGTCCCTACCTAATTACCTTTCGATAATTAACTAAGATAGTGTATGCAAAGGGCTTAGCGCTGGTCTCATACCGAGGATATGCTGAAGAAATGGGAGTAGTTACCATCAGTGGTGACAACGGTGCTCATGTGTATTTCTGTTCTTCCAAGTGGGTTTCAGGCGTCGAGAACCCCTACATCTTAGAAAAACTGCTGTGTTGGAGGTAGAAGAAATGATACAGGAGCAGAGGGATACAGCCACCTCTGAATAGAGACAAGAGCTAATTGTGGATTATTATTTAGGAAGCTTTCAGATTTAACTCAGTACGGTCTCAACAAGGATATTTAGTCTCGTATGACAAGAAGTTCAGAGGGAGAGTTGGGAGATTGATTCGGCAACTCAGAATTCTCAAGGATGCAAGTAATTTACGTTTCTCTAGCCTGCCATATTCAATAGGTCTGTTTTGCCCTCAGGCTGGTTCCCTTCATCTTCACAAGATGATTGCCGCATCCTAAGATTACAAATAAAATAGGTATGACAAAGTCCAGAGGAGGAGGAGAGGTTATCTCTTTCTATGTCTATTTTTTAAGAAACAAAGAAACTTTTGTTTCTTAACCTTCCCAGAAGCCTCCAGATTTTCCCCCATGTCTCACTGGCCAGAACTGGTCACATATTCACTCTAACCCAGTCACTGGGATCACTGTAATAGTCCCAGAGTCATAAAGATTCTGCTTCTGTGGCTGGAAATGGAAAACACAGGACAGAGACCTGGACACAATCAGAGTTCTCTTAGCAAAGAAGAAATAGAGTTGGCAGTTGGGTAGGCTACTTACTAACAATGTCTGCACTTAACAGATGCCTACTCTGACTTGAAACATAAAAGGGCTTTCTTTTTTTTTTTTTTTGTGGTACGCGGGCCTCTCACTGTTGTGGCCTCTCCCGTTGCGGAGCACAGGCTCCGGACGCGCAGGCTCAGCGGACATGGCTCACGGGCCCAGCCGCTCCGCGGCATGTGGGATCTTCCCGGACCGGGGCGTGAACCTGCGTCTCCTGCATCCGGAGGCGGACTCTCAACCACTGTGCCACCAGGGAAGCCCAAAAGTGCTTTCTTGAAACGGGGCCTATACATACATAGCACTGTGTGATGCCCTATGCACTTGAATATCTATAGCAAAATTTCTGAATAAGAAATCTGCCTCATAACTCTACAGCTCTCAGAACCTCAAAGCTTCAAATGCTGTAGTCAGAATAAGAGTGCAAGGGGGCAAGGAGACATGCAGCCATCCGAGAAGGTGGACATACTGCTAGGGGCCTGTTTTAAAGGCTCGTCCCTTGATAGACCGAAGCCCAAGACCACCGGAACTGAAAGGACCGACCCAGAGGCAAGACTCAGGGAATTTCTTCCCCATCTCCCAGCTGGGCTCACGACGAGCCTCACTTCTGCCCAGCGTTAAACATCTCCACTGGTCTGTTCTCCAGTTACAGCTTCTTCCTTCCGGGAAATTATTTCAGGAGGCTAAGGCATTTCCGGAAAGGGTAAGAGTCTGAGGGAGAGGAAATGCGGCCCTGCGCCTGGTTCTTCTGAACCGCAGGGACCTCACTTGTCTTGCCAGGCAGATGGATCCTGGAGAAAACAAACTCGAATTGTCCTGCGTTCGGCGGCTGCCCCTTGGAAAGTAAGGTCAGAAGGTTCATCTTACTTAGAACGTTCTTCTGATCCCACATCAGAGGACTTTGATTTTGGCTGCAAGTTGAAAGCTGGGTTGAAGTTATTCGGGCAATATCATTATTAGCCCCAGGGGCTGCCCAGGTGCCCTGAGAGGATCTTTCCACTGTTATGGAGAGTCATGTCATGGAGAGAAACCCAACAAGCATTCCCTCTCCTGCTTGTTGTCCAGAGGGCTCCTGGAATTGAAGATTTTCCTCACGAGACCATAAATTGTCCACATGCATATAACAGGTTTGTCCTGCTCTTCATATCTGGAGTACGAATGTAATTGTGTCTCTTTTTTTGCTTTCATTTAATTACCAAAGACCTTCAATAAGAAGCGGAAAGTGCTCTCATCTGCCCAAAACCAAAAAAACTTCTGGTCTGGCTACCAATGTTTCCAGATACGGTATCCGAAATGGTGGTTAACTCCCCATTATCCATTCTGCCCCAAAAGAATTGTCCACACCACTCATGGTAACCCATTTCCCCTGGCCACTGGGTGGTTTAGCAATAGACATGAAATAGACATGTGACCCAGCCCTAACCACTGAGATGTAAGGGAAGCTGGGGGGCTCCTGGGAAAGGCGCTTTCTTTCCTGAAAATAAAGAGTATCTCACAGTCTCCAGGGGGAAATTCTCTCTCTCAGATGTCTCTCTTTCCTAGTGGCCTCTCTTGGCACCATGTTCCTGAGTGTTAGTCATTCCTGGTAGCGAAGAGAATGCATCTGGGATAGAAAAACACCAGCTCAGATTTTGTGGAGATTTCTCTTTGAATGTGTGGAGCAACAGAGACTACTGATGGACTGGCATAATTTCGGAGTTTGCCTTTTTTTTTGGTCAAAGATTAAAGGAGGAAAAGGACCTTTCCCCACTATTCGATTTAACTCACTCAGATAGATGATAATGTGACAAATGTCACTGTGGTTTAAGCTTGAATGTGAGGAATTTAAAAGCACTTGCTTGAAAAAAGTTGTATTACATCTTAAAAAAACCACAAAAAAACGCTTCGGAATGATTTTGATTTTCCATTCCTTTGAAAAAAAACAAAGCTGAGTGCTTTTCATCCTGAAAATGCCCTTTCATAATTTCTAGGATCCTGGTTGCAAGACACAAATTGAAAATCACCCCCAGGAAACCTCTCCAGTAATTGCATCGATCTATACCCCACGCTTTGATCTCAGACGTTACTGGCGAGGCGGGGTAGAAATCTCAGGTGCTACAGAAAGATAATGCTGGTGAGTCATATTCATGGGATTTTTTTTCCTCTGAAACTAGACTGTCTCAGGTGTGACCTTTGCGATGAGATATAACATCAGCTGACTGACAAGACAGTTGTCAATAGCCACATCTGTTGCTAGCATGTTGGTCTATGATATTTTATCTATACCATCCTCACTGGTGTGGTTGACAGGGTTAAATGATAAAATGTGTGCTGCAGTTCTCTGTTAATTGCAAAGTGGTGCATAAGTACAATTCTTTGATCCATGCAGTCTCTCTCTAGGCACAATAACTTAACTGTATGGTAGGGTTCTTCCAGTTTTCGTTTCTGATTTATGCTTTTCCAAGATTATCAAAGTTCCTACCTCCTTGAGCATGGACATCATACCTTAAGGATACGAATCACTTTGGTACCCCTGCAGTTTCTAACAGCACACAGGTAGGAGATAGTCCAGCCAGCAAGGAAATATTTATTGAAACTTGGGCCTGATCCATAAGGGGCAACATAGTCAAACACATTGGGAAGGTCTGGCTGCAGCCAGCAAAGGGCAGCGAAGATGAAGCTGAGCATCTCAGCAATGGAGGAAGTGGTGCCAATATGCAAACGAGGCCGGGCTCCACGCCCTAAGGCTTGGGAATGGCCGGATAATTCAGGTGCTTTGACAGCCTTTCCCTTGGCTTTTAGCTGTCGTGTGTATGCTACATTACCTCACACATCATCACACTCAATCTTGGATCTTTTACATCCAACCCCGCCCCCATACACACACACACCCCGACCCCATCCCCACCCTAAGAGCCAGCAGTTAAAAATACCTGTAACATCAGGATTATGCCACTTCTCTAGTGAAAATCGGGAAGATTAAGATGATGATAAACACGCTGATGAAGGGAGTCCATAAAAGTAAACTGAAAAGCACAACACAGAAGCTACTTAAGTGCCTGAAAATATTCAGTCGTTATAATAGTTGCCATTTATTACCTATGTGCGGGGTGCTTGACAACCACTTTTGTCTCATAAGCCTCACACTCATGGTCTGAAGTAGCTACGTTGTGGAGCGCTGTGCCCCCGTCACTCTACACGGGAGAGGCAGCGCCAGGGCTCACTTGGGGTCCCGTGCCCTCGGCCACCTCACCGGGTAACGCTGTCACACTCGTTCATTCAGCAAGGAGTTACTGATCGCTTACGGGGGCCCTGCACACTCCTCGTTGCCAGGAATACAGAGATAAAAGAAACAGCGTCGGCTTCCCTGGTGGCGCAGTGGTTGAGAGTCCGCCTGCCGGTGCAGGGGACACAGGTTCGTGCCCCGGTCCGGGAGGATCCCACATGCCGCGGAGCGGCTGGGCCCGTGAGCCATGGCCGCTGAGCCTGCGCGTCTGGAGCCTGTGCTCCGCAACGGGAGAGGCCACAGCAGTGAGAGGCCCGCGTACCGCAAAAAAAAAAAAAAAGAAAGAAAAAAAAAAGAAACAGCGTCCTCCGGCAAGAGCTCGTCTTCCAAAGAAGCATGGAGACTGGTAAACAGATGATTACCGGATGGCATGACACAGACTTGACAGAGAGAAGAGTCACCAAACACAGCCTGGGAGGGCCAGCGAACACCTCCAGGAGGAGGTGACAGGAGCAGCCCTGTGGAACAGCCATAGTGGCACACTTGCGTCGGAGCAAGTTTGAAGGCTGAGTAGGAACAGCAGGCAGTCAAGGAAGGGACTGGGGATGGGGTGGCATGGGCGGGGGGAGGGGTGCCAGGCACAGGGAAAGGTCTGAGAAACGTCCCAAGGGGAACGGGGACAAGCAGACCAAGAGGTGGACAGGGCCCAGGTCACATGGCCTTTTCATGATGCCAAGGAGCATAGGCTTTGCTCTGCAGGCTAAGAGGGTGTTTGGGAGAATGTTATACAGGGCGATGGCCATATCATAAATGTGGTTCCAGAAGTATTGTTAGGCCAGCGTTATGGAGAAAGGATTCGAATGCAGCAAGTCTCTGGACGGAAAGACCAGGGAGGAGCTTCCTGCATAATCCAGGAGAGAAATGATAAGGACCTGAGAAGACAGCCGTGGTGGGAATGGAAGAGGAGGACAGGTTCCAGACTTGCTTAGGAGGAAGAAAAGGTCAGATTTACTGACCAAATGAATGTAAATAAGTAATGTGGGAGAGGCAGGGGTCAAAGATGGCTCCAGGGTTCTGGCCTAGGTCACTGGGTGGATGGAGATGAATAAGTTCCACGAGGACTGTGGCTTATTCAGCAGGTGGCACAGTGACTAGCGTGTCGTAGGTGTTCAATAAATATTTATGGAAGGAATTATGGCATGAATGCCTGGGTGAGGAATATAAAGAAAGAACAAGTAGTTTTGGGGGAGGGGTTGGAATGATGGTACATGTTGAGTGTGAGATGCTTGTGAGATGGTCAGATAAAGACGTGCTGCAGACATTTACATCTGTAAGACTGGAGTTCAAAAGAGACATCTGGGCGAAAAGTATGGATGTGGGAAACATCCACATTCACATTCAGAATAAGGAGATTGGAAGACCAAAAGGAATCATGGTCAGATCCTGGGAAGCATCAACAGTTAAAGGGCCAGCAGACGAACAGGAGCCCTCAGAAGAGGTTTAAAAAATAATGGCAAGAAAGAATGGTGTTGTAGAATTTCAAGATGGATGGGGTGTCACAGGCCCCTGGAAGGCCAAGTAGGATAAAAGCTGGAATTTATGCCTTGAATTTAGCAACCGGGAGAACAAAAGTCACATGGCCCTGGCTAGAAGGAACACTGAGATTCTGCAGACTGCTGGCAGGGTGAGATGAAGCACAGCTGAAGCCGTGGGAGGGTGAGGCCCACAGGCCCGGGGGAGTGCTGTGCAGCAGCGGACCCCGGACAGGAGCAAGCGAACCAATTGTTACACTTGCAGGCATTCTGAGAGCTGCTATTAAACATAGCCATTATTAAAAATTAAATTATATAAACCTGAAAGTTGAATAAATTATACTAAAAACAAAAGTTATAAACAGAAAACCCGTCACTTCCTAATTATTTACATTTTAGTGTTTTCTCAGCTTCAAGGTTATTAACATCTGTGACATCTGGATGGCAGAAATACCGTATAACCGCGTGCTGCTGTACATCTCTTCCCTACCCCGCATTCAGTGATGCCATGGTGATAGCCTGAGACTGGCCATGGTGGGAGGGAGTATTTATACCAGGTGCAAATGCTACAGTTCGGGGCTCTTTTCTTCCAGCGGGCTGCTTGTTGCCATTTACCAGCACGCCACTGAAACCGGGCCAGCAGCTGCCTGTCCCCGGGCTTCTCCCGCAGGGAGTGGCGTTGATCCAATCACTACAGTGAGGCTGGCGTAGGGGAGGCGCTGACCTCAGAGTGTTTAGACAAGGACAGTTCTTAGCGTCAGGGGGGTGCCCGTGTCACCTTTCTAGAGAGTTCTCTCCAGGTTGGTATAGGGGCCAGCCAGAGAGGATTCAGAGGATTTGGGGGCAGGGAGGAAGTAGGTGGCAAGGTTTGGGGTGCCAGTAACTGTCCTGACACTCAGGGCTGGATTTCAGGGCCAGAAAAAACCCAGGATGGTGGCAGAGGCCCGCATGGTCGACTGGTCACCCACACTGTGCTCAGGTGCAGATGACCCCAGCCCTGAGGGTTTTTCAGTTTTCATTGCCTCAGGCCTGGCTGACAGGAGCCTCAGGGCAGCTGGGGGAAACCAGACTAGGGAGGGCAGGATCTGGCAACCAAGCAGGGGGAAATGAGATTTATTTAAGGGGAAAAAAGACCAATTAAAATAATTCTGAAAAAAATCCCATCTGATGGGTAACATGAATCACGGGTTACACTGGGCGGTGTACTGGGAGGGAGGGGGGAGCCGTGGGTGCTGGGGTGCACTGTCTGTAGAGAATTAACAAATAAGAGGAAAACCAACTAATAGGCCTGCTTTTTATTATCGCCAGATGTGGCAATTCTAAACAACGGCAGTGATAAAATACACCTCCTTTGGGGCAGGCTCCTCCCACGCATCCTCCACACATGTATTTTTGACAACCTTCTATGTATCAGTTGATTGTATTAGAACAGCTGACACATACTTCTTTAGTTCCTTTTTTGCTGTGTTTGTTTCATAGAATCACTTATTTTTAGAGTGTTGGAGGCATGTCTTGTTTTTCCATTCAGACACCAACATATATCAAGGGTCCCTGAGGAGCTGTCAGTTACGCTTGGAGTTTAAGGGCATTCGTAAAGATGTAATATGGTCTTTGGAAGAATCGGTAGATAGCCTTGTTTTGTATGTGCCATAAAATAAGTCAGAAGTTGGTTATGAATCACCACTTTCCTATTATTCTAGCATTGTGCCCTGCAGAGCAGAAAGAGGTTTGAAGCATAAATATGGTTTTTTAAAAAGACATGAGCAAACAGGATGTGGAAGGGATGACCTAGAAGCAAGTTCTGTTGCATTTCAACTGTGTGACCTTAGAAGTATTCTATTCAATTGCTCTGAGGCTCAGTTTTCCTGTTTGTAAAATGGGGTTAACAGTACCTGACTAGCTTCTTCCTGGGGCTGGTGAGACCAGGTGTGGGAAGGGGTGATGCACCTTATAAAGCTTGGTGCTGCTTGAGTTCCTCAGGATCCAGGAAGCGGGAGCGTGGAACCCAGAGTGAGCCTATCTGAGGAGGTTAAATGGGGTTTAGATCGGCAACTTCAATTTCCACTGCAGATACAGCGTGCTCAGAAATGTCTGGGGACATCACAGTGAAAACTGGAACTTGGAAACTGGGAAAACAGGTCAGTGGGGAAAGGAGACAGGTCAGGGCTCTCCCGGGGTGGGGCTCACCCCACACAGCCGTGATCACGTAGTAGGTCAGCACCTCACACCGGCTCAAGATCTGCGATGTCTGGTCGGGAAGGAAAAGTCAGGTCTAGAAGCGGCTCCGGGAGCAGCAGTCCCAACACCACTTGCCAACTGGCAGATTCGATTTGAACCAGAAGCCTTTTCTCTTTTCATTGTCTTGGCTGCATTTTTGAAGCGTGGATGGTTCTTCTAGAAAGGAGGGTGGTAGAAATCCTATGAACCCCACCAAATCTCCCAAATCAAATGGAAAAGAATACAAACAAAATGCCCAAATGGCCTCTTTTGCAGCTCACTCTACACAGATTATATGCAGCAATGTAAAATACGGGCTTTTTCTTTACTACCTGAAAAGGGATGGAAAGTTTTTTCCCCCGAGGGTGCTGATGTTGGCACGGTGATGAAGGATGATATACAGTCACCCCTCCCAGGCATGGTCCATCTGCCTTCTTTGATGCTGAGCAGGGGCTGGGGTCTTTAGCCATAGGACAGGGAGGGAGGAGGGCCAGAGAAGCTGCCCTGTGCTCCCAGGTCAGACCCTCCCACCATGAAAGAGCTTTTCCACGCAGAGCTCTAATACTTCTCCGTGGAATTTAAATAACTAAAGACAAAGACAGAAAAGGGTCTCTCCCCTTTCTATCTAGTGCTTAATAAACAGGGTAAGGCTGAGAAGGGAACAGGACAAATCAGATTAGAAGAAACAACCCTTTGAGACAGTCCTGGGCTTCAGATGGTTGACCCAGGAGCATGTCAGGCCAAGAGCTGTGAATCTAGTGTTGGGACCCAGGGCAGGCTGCCCCAAAGTATGCCTCAGTGGCATATTGATTATTTAGAATTAAAGTTACTTAAGAAATGGCCAACGCAAGAAGGACACTATGACCTTCCTTTCTTTTCTCCCTGAAAGCAGAAAATAAATCTCTCATGTGAAACGTGCTCTCCCTGTATCTGGAGGTAGAGGGACACTCTTATTGCCAAAGATAGGGAATTCAGGCCAAGAAGCCTATATAAACAAGCCTGTTACTTCTTTAATTTACTACCACAGCCCAAACTCTGTTTAGATTCTTGACTAATTGAGCACCCAAAACCTAAGTTTCTTTGTCCTGTCAATTCCTCACAAATTTATTGTTTGTCTGAAAAGTATAAAAGCTGCCTGCTTCCTTCTCTGGCTACTTCTTAGGTCCCATTTCTTTTTTTGTTTTTGTTTTTCTTTCTTTTTTTTTTTTTTTTTTTTTTTTTTTTGCTGCACTGCACGGCTTGCAGGATCTTAGTTCCCTTACCAGGGATTGAACCCGGGGCCGGCAGTGAAAGCACAGAGTCCTAACCAGGGGACCGCCAGGAAATTCCCATAGGTCCCATTTCTATGAGACCTCCTTGTATGTGATTAAAATTATTTCCTTCTTCTGTTAACCTGTCTTGTGTCAATTTTATTATTAGTCCAGACACAAGACGGGTACAGGGGGACATTCCTCTCCCCGGCACTAGAGACACCAGATAAGATTCACTCCCAGGTGGAACCCTGCCTTCTCCACAAGTCACCCCCCTCTACCCACCTGCCTGATTCCAGCAGCCCAGCCCACCGTGCCAGTTAACAGCCTACATTTCCCACAGGCCTGACAATCTGTATTATCGGCAATTCCTCAAAACACCGAGGTGAGGTAGTATGAAATTTTATCCTGGCAAACTTTGCAGGGTAAGAAACATGACCAAGTACCCCAATTAATTACTAGCAAATCTAGACTCACACGGTCTTGTGGGTTACACAAACAACCCAGCCACTCTGCTTCTTGTTCTCCAAATGTAGTATCTATGCAGCATGCCAGAATCTCACCAGGCAGGATTTTTACGGCAGAGGAAGAAGACAAAGCAGGTGTCAAGGGTCATTAAGCTCACCCTGGTCTCTTTCTGAAAATCAGCACTCTGACGTGTCCAGGCTACCTTTTAAAGCTCCATGTGTATATGTTGCAAATTTACACTTGCTTTGCATATGCATTTTTGGGTCTATTTTGAGCCAGTTGCTGCACTGAATCAAGATAGTTTTAATTCTGATAATTCTGGGTCTAAAATAATCTGCTGTGGTATTTCCCATCCCTGTGCCCTCTCTGCATCTGTTTCCAAACCATTATTCTGCTCACGCTCATTGGCGTTCAAAGTTGGAGTGGCCAATGGATGCAGAGAAACACAACCTTCACATTTAACTGAGGCTAAGAAGGACTCTTCCTTGGTGATACTGAGGGGAAAGTGTAAATGACAGAAGCAGTAACCAGAAAACGGACCTTCTATCAGAAGCTGGCTCTCTCCCCCAGCCGTGTCCAAAAGCCTTCGCTATGAATGTATAGCGGAAGTAAACCTTAACCACACTGAGGCTTAAAAAAATGACACTGGTTTCTGTATGTGGCTTTTGTAAATCAGTTAAGTTACATCACATTTCCACCTCGAACGTGTGATAATAAGGTCAGGGTTCCCCGGTAGACAGCAGAAAAAACCATATGGCGCCTTCCTACACAGTCTGTTTTTCCCTTCAAGCTGAAAATGAGTCATTTGTTGACATCAGTGGGGCCATCACATGGCAGATACGAAATGTGAATAAATGTGCCTGGTGGAGCAGTAGTGTTGCTGGCGTGGAATGACCCTGGCACCTCCTTGTGGAGGCCAAACGTGACTAAGTCTCTTTCTCTGTACTGTATGGAATTAAATAACCACGTGTCAAAACCCAGCGGCTCCTGCCTTGCAACACTAAACTGTAAAACATACTGGCGGCGCCTAAAACCTCTTGCAAAATATAATTACAGATACCAATGCTTTGAGACTTTGGACATAATCCAACTCAACTTAAAATAGTAACAAAGGCTCAGCGTAAACCTGTGACACAGATTCTCTGAAAAGGGGCCAGGAGTCAGGCCAAGGGCTAATAAGCCTTTTACGATCTGCTCCATTCAACGACAGCTGACCCTTCAACTCTGACCCTACTCTCCACAGAGAATTAGATCTGAAATCCCTCAGGGCAAGTATTTTTGCCCATATTTCCCGTCCCACCATTGCAGGAATGAACTGAGGTGCACAGCTACAACCATGGGAGCTTTGAGGTGTTTGTTTTCTAATTTATTTATCATTTGAATGTAGTTTGGTCATTTCCTGGCGGGAAAGGATCTGGGGTAGATGGGACAGCATCCATCAGGAGTCAAAGATTTCACAACTGCTCATCTTCCATCCCGACTCTCTCGCAAAAAGACTGTAATATTTATTCACAAGGGAGCTCTGGAAACCAGTCGGCTCTTATCTGGGAAAGTCTATAGCAGCAGACTCCTTTGGACCAAGAAACTGACACAAGGTCTTGGGCCCACCATCGTAGCTGATTGTGAGTTGCGTTAGCACATTTCCCCACTATATTATCATTACAAAACGTTTGTGGAAATTTTTTTTTAAAGGGTCTTTGCAGTTGTGATTAAGGATGTTTATTTATTTATTTGTTTGTTTGTTTATGGCTGTGTTGGGTCTTCGTTTCTGTGCACGGGCTTTCTCTAGTTGTGGCAAGCGGCGGCCACTCTTCATCACGGTGCGCGGGCCTCTCACTGTCGCGGCCTCTCTTGTTGCGGAGCACAGGCTCCAGATGCACAGGCTCAGTAGTTGTGGCTCACAGGCCTAGTTGCTCCGTGGCATGTGGGATCCTCACAGACCAGGGCTCAAACCCGTGTCCCCTGCATTGGCAGGCAGATTCTCAACCACTGCACCACCAGGGAAGCCCCGAGTGGAAATTTTAAAACAGTTCATGGCAAGAATAAAGACAATATTTATAGTACATACTTTCTGGAAGATTTGGATGAAATAAATTGTTGATTAAGTATCTTGTCAGTAATTCAGGCACCATTTAACAGTGCCACGGTAATTGTCTAGATGTTATTATTATAATGCTTCATCCTAACTGCGTTTGAATTCTGACACCTGGACACATGCTGGATCATCTGTCCAGCTTACAACGATGCCCAGTTCTCTGGGAACCCTCATCCCTGTCTTCCAAGGGGTTGGGCTGGTCTTGCCTGTCCTACGTCCCCCGCCCCCTGTCCACAGCAGTGTGGACCAGAGGTGCGCACCCCTCATAGGCTCACTCACTCACTGGCCCTTCTCCTGGAAAATGAAATGGAACAAAGGAATCTTTCCCATTAGCTGTACTTAGAACGTATAAAACGTGGGTGCAGCCAGGGACCATGTCCCACCCGTGCACTGAGGAACAGGGAAAGTCGGTCTGCAAAACCCAGAGAGAAAGCGCTGATTTCCTCCAGGGCTCGCGTCCACTTCCTCCCCAAGCCCAGCTGCGAGCTCACTCCTGAAAGCTTACGTTTTCCCCGCTTGTTTAACTCTGGGTGATTGCTGTCCCACACAACAAAATGATTCCTAGCTGGTACAGATTCCTATCTGGGAATCACATCATTTCATGGGGCTTTGAGCTCCAGGCTGATTTGCATCTAAAGCCTTGCAGCATCTCAGAGGCACTGCCTCTGAGTTCTCTGTGCAGAGGCTTCTGGCAACTTGGGTATGAGTTCTGGGCCTGTTCATTCTAAGGATGTGAACTCAGCAAGTCTTCTAGCCTCAGTGCAGCTTAGTTTCCACACCTGTAAAATGAGAAAAACTAACTAAACGTTGATAATGTGATAAAGCACAAAAAACTTGAGCTTTGAGGTGACTCTCGGGTTAAAGTCCCAGCTCTGTCACTTCTCAGAGCCTCAGTGTTCTCATTAGATTGTTTTAAAAATTAGGAAAAAGGGCTTCCCTGGTGGCGCAGTGGTTGGGAGTCCACCTGCCGATGCAGGGGACACGGGTTCAAGCCCCGGTTCGGGAGGATCCCATATGCCGCGGAGCGGCTGGGCCCGTGAGCCATGGCCACTGAGCCTGTGCGTCCGGAGCCTGTGCTCCGCAACGGGAGAGGCCACAGCAGTGAGAAGCCCGCGTACCGCAAAAAAAAAAAAAAAAAAAAAAATTAGGAAAAAAAAAAGATAAATGCACCTGACATGAGACAAGTCCTATGTAACAGGCACTTTTATTATTACTGTTACTGTTATTACTGCTCCTGCTCTCCTTCTTCTTCCCAATGAATGTGAAAATTCTCCATAATCTACAAAGAACAATTTCCTAAAGAAAGGGTATACTTAGAGAATCTTTCTTGAGAAATAAAAAGCAGTTTCTGACATCTCTCTTACTCAGCCAGAGGTGTTTAGCTTTCTGACAATATAACTTCCCAGCTCTGATTGGCTGATCTAGCACGAGAGCTAGAAAACAGGAAGGAAATAGATGTTTTCCCCTCTCAAGAAGAGGAGCTGCAGCCTGGCAATAGCGGGAATGCTGCTGACTCTGGACATGGCCAGGCCTGGATGCCTGTCCTCAGGCCACTTAACTTTCTGAGTTTTTTCTTGGTAGAACCAGAATGACAATGTCATCTGCTCCATGGGATCCTGAAAACATTGGAGTCAGTAGGTATGAAGTGGTACTCAACACAAATTATTTTTAGGACAGTCCTCACTTAGAACTTACCCTAACTCTCCGATCTTCCACCTAGAGCAGCAGAAAGAGAAAACTCATTCCGACGGCCATACAGTGTGGCTCTGTGTTAGTAGGGACCCCCAATGTGTTTTTCAGCAATTTTCCTATTAGGTCATCATTTTAGGAAAAGAGATAAATCAGACCTCCTTCCCTTCATACGCGTTGCATTATTTGGATTTTTTAGGAACTGAAATTTGCATTCAGTGCAACTTAAAGAGAACCATTTTGACAGTTCAAATGTATTGGAATTTCAGTTCAGACCAGGATCCTGTTTTCCCTTTAATCACAAATCATTTTAAAACAAAGCTAAAGGGGTTTCCTTCTAGAAAATAAAAAAACAAATGGCACGCTAAAGATAAAATTAGGGTCTGGGTTCCCAACTTCAGGCCAAAGTTGATTCTCAAAGTGGCTCCAGAAAGTGGCAGTGCTGTGAGGTCCTCAGGTGGAGACTGGGGAGGATGCTGAGCCACGTGGCATCACAGTGGGGGCATCGTACAGTGGGCGGGGCCTGGGAGAGGCACTGCTAGAGCCACAGGCCATCAGGTGGTGGTAGGGCGATCGACTCATCCTGCTTTGTCCAGGACCACCTCAGTTTTAAGCCCAGGGACCAGATAACTCCTCAGTCCTGGGCAAACCAGGACCGTTGGCCACCCCATCAGGTGCTGCTCTGACCTGCCTCATAGGCATCTAACCCTTTAGCCTTCCTAGACATTCTGATCCCTGACTAATCTGTTCCATAGACTTTTCCTAAATTGTCTTCCTTGTTGTTTCTTCTCTGTAGAGCAGAAGACAAACATAACAGGAGGGGGAAAGTGTTTGAGGACAGATAACCAGTGAGGCTATTAACCATGGCTTATATAGCCATGACCTTGGACTAGAAGGGAATTGCCCTCAATTTCCTCACAGCTCGGGACCTCAGAAGCAGTAAACACCATCCCTGGTGATCAGAAAGCGCTCATGGTCTAGCTTTATGGCTGTGTTTGCTTTCTTACTTTTACATCAGTTTATTAAAAGAATATTAATGGGCAACATGGACACTAGAGTTAACTTCCTCTTCATACCCTTTCTTTGGTGATGTATGGAGCAGAGAAGGAAGGATGTCTTCCCTCTCCCACCAGAGGAAATAGACTTGCAAAGAACATGAACCCCCAGAGGAAATTCCTCTTGCCTGATACTTTTTTTGTAAAGCAAAATTTGCTGGAGAGGGGTGGTTCATCATGATTATCAAAGTAATACATGCATATTGTCACAAACGAAAAAAACAACAGAGGAGGAATTTAAAACACACACATAATCCCAGAATGTCACCTTTTAAAACATGCCGAAGAGCAACACAAACAGTGGACATCTTCAATGAGCAGGACTTGTTCAGGTGGGTCACACTGTCATTCAACAGAGCCGCCAGCTGCTCTGACGTCCTCCCCTCTACTGCCCTTTACACAGTAGCAGCAACAGCAAGCCCGTTACTAGATGACAGTACACAGTCTCCTTCCTCCAGGATGCTGAATTTGTGAGAGCCTTGAATCAATCAACCCATCCACCAACAAATACTTGTAAAGTTCCTACGACGGTGCAGGTACCCTGGGAACAAGGCAGGGGAGGACCCACACCCTCACAAACAGAAAATACACTGGGCAAGTGTAATGAATTATGCCAACTGGCAGAGAGAGTGCCGGGCGAGTGGGTAGCCAGGGGATCGCTCTTGTCTGAGAGGCAGGGAAATCTGCCTAAGGATGTTATACATAAGTCAAGACTCGATGGCATCTACGAGTGAGGCAGGTGAAGACAGAGAGGAGGAAAGACGCAGGCCGAAGGGGGCAGCCCGTGGGAAGGCCAGAAGTGGGAGCGTCCTATTAGGGTCAGCAGGGAGAGGGCCAGGTGACTAAAACACCCAGGGCCAGGGACAACGAGGCATGAGCCACGGATGCTGGGGAAGGAGCAGGGACAGAATGGGTGAGGTCTGGAGGTCCATGGGGGCAGGATGGGACCTCTGCTGTGAGCAGGGAGGGCTGCAGAGAGCAGGGTGGGGGTGTGTGGAAGGGGGTAACTGGAGGGAAGAGACGTCTGGAGAGGGAGATGGGAAATGGGCGTGTTTGCAAGGCATCTAGGTGACAGAACCAGTAGAACTTGGTGACTGAATAAATACGGTGATGAGGGGGCCCAGATGGTAGGCTGCAGAAGGAAGGGTCTGAAAGCTGGAAGGACAGTCCCTAAGGCGGGGCTGGCTTCGTGGGCATGCGGCCTGTGCAGTGGCACAAGCCTGTGCTTGGGAGGGCCCAGCACTTGGTCAAAGGCTCTGCTGTCACTGTCTTGAAATACTTAAATCATTTTTACACAAGGGGCCCTGCCTTTTCATCTTGCACCAGGCCTTCAAATTACATCACCGGTCCTACAGAGGGCTAAATGTCTGCCACATGTGTATGCAGAGTCTTCACTTGGCTAATGCGACTTGGACTCCATCCAAGGCTATTTATCCAAGATAAATCGAGATTGTCGATGTATCCCGTCAGGCAGGACACGAATCTAAAGAAGGCTCGGTGGGTCCCAGTCAGTGCAGTTTGTGTCTGCGAGCACATCAAGAAAAGTCTGTGGCTAAAGTTCATGAGAGCCAGAAGACAGAAGGCACACTGTGTACGAGCCTTGGAGACAGTCAGGAGACGGAGGGCATCTTAATAAGCTTGTTGCTTGAGTGAAACAGGAATTTCCCTTACCCAAGTTTCATTTAGTTTAGTAATTCAAGCTAAAAAATTCTGTCGTTCAAGCCAAAGCTAAATGGGTATACCATTTGGCAGAAAACAGTTTTTCAAATGAGTGGTTTATTATTTTATTTGGCTAAAAGTCTCAGGCTACACAAAATTTGCACTTAAAAGAAAATTATTATTGTAAGGGTTTAAAAGAAAATTTATGTATATTCCTATGCATGAACTTCAAGAAAAAGAAAAAAGCAGTCCTTTACAAAATTTAAGGTATAACACCTTTAACTGATTATTCAAGGAACCATCTACAGATAGAATTGCTATGAGAGTTTATAGGCTCTGGATCAAATAATAATTATTACTTTCACTATTTTTTTTCCACTATTTTTAAAAATTTTATTTATTTTTGGCTGCTTTGGGTCTTCGTTGCTGTGCGTGGGCTTTCTCTAGTTGCAGCAAGCAGGGGCTACTCTTGGTTGCAGTGCGCGGGCTTCTCATTGTGGTGGCTACTCTTGTTGCAGAGCACAGGCTCTAGGTGCGTGGGCTTCAGTAGTTGTGGCACGCAGGCTCAGTAGTTGTGGCTTGCGGGCTCTAGAGCGCAGGCTCAGTAGTTGTGGCGCACGGGCTTAGTTGCTCTGAGGTATGTGGGATCTTCCCAGACCAAGAATCAAACCCACGTCCCCTGCATTGGCAGGCGGATTCTGAACAACTGTGCCACCAGGGAAGTCTCTACTTTCACTATTAAATGAGAAAATAAACTATTAAGAATGACTGAGCTATAGATCACCATTCTGAGTTTCTATGGCGTCTTATATCCACTTACAGCAGCAAATTTCTAAAAAATACTAATATTACAGGAAGAATAGGAGAAATCTGGCAAGCCCTTCCAAATATTTACAAGGCTACATCTTGTGAAGTTGACTTAGTAATGTGCTTAAAAGGAAAGGCTTTGAAGTCAGATAGTTTCGGTTTAAACCTCGGATCTGTCTTGGGAAAGTTGTTTAACCTGCCTGAGCCTCAGTTTCCCCACACGTAAAAGGAGGTAATTCCTACTTGCTGTTTGTAATTTTCGTGTTGTTGTCATTCAACAATCTGTATTTTTTTAAGCTTTTTTTTTTTTTTTTTTTTTTGCGGTACACGGGCATCTCACTGTGGCATCTCACTGTGGCCTCTCCCGTTGTGGAGCACAGGCTCCGGACACGCAGGCCCAGCGGCCATGGCTCATGGGCCCAGCCGCTCCGCGGCATGTGGGATCTTCCCGGACCAGGGCACGAACCCGTGTCTCCTGCATCGGCAGGAGGACTCTCAACCACTGCGCCACCAGGGAAGCCCCTAAGCTGTATTTTTAAAATAGCTGCTAACGGATGATTAAATGCAGTTATCTGCATGAACCTTTGTGTATTTCCTTAAAAATAGCCTCAATTCCTTTGATAGGTCACTCAAGTGGCTCTGAGGGCAGGGGGCAAGGCTAGGAATCGGCTGCACTGTTCTGCTTATGACAGAGGGTGAAGGAGTTGGTGTCTGTCCCTCAGAAGAGAAGAGGTGAAGAGAGGGGCCGAGGTCGGGGCACGGGGGAGGGAGAGTGGGGCCAGTGACCTGGTGTCACCGGAGGGGTTCACGGCGGGGAAGCGGCCTGGGACACATCCAGAGAAACGGGCTGTCCATGGGTCTTTCAGGACCAAGATGCGTTTGCCTTTCTTTGATGTAAGCCAGTGTTTCCCTAAATGTATCTCACAGGTAAAGTGATACTATTTGTACCACATCTGTATTTGCTTCTTGGGGCTTCTGCAACAAAGCACCACAGACTAGGGGGCTTACGACAGCAGAAATTTACTCTCCCATAGTTCTGGAGGCCAGAAGTCTGAAGCCAAGGTAGCGGCAGAGTTGGTTCCTTCTGCAGGCCCTGAGGGAGACGCTGTCCCATGTCGCTCTCCCAGCCTCTGGTGGTTCTTGGCTTGTCAATGCATCTCTCCAATCTCGGCCTCCATTGTCACACAGCCTTTTCCAGTGTGACTGTTTCTCTCTGTCTCTTCACGTAGCACCTTGACATTTTTTGAAAATCCGGACCCAAACAGGCTTGCACTGGCCCGATCTTTCTCCTCCAGGCCAGGGCCGATGTTGTGAGACTTGGGCCTGCTCCCCTCTGAGTCTGCACTCTGGTGGCCAGCACCCCGTCTCCTCCTGAAGTGGGATGGGCTCCCAGGGCAGCCTCGAGTGTGGTAAGAAGAGCTGAGGAGGAGCCCGGGACCCAGCTGTCAGGGTCATGCTCACGTGTCACCCTAGTTCGGAGGTGTGCTAACCGCCGACCACGTGTGGGGAAGCCAGGCCTTACCCAAGTCAAGGAGCCTGTTGTCTGGCTGCAGAGATAAAAGAAACACCTCCCTGTGTTAGTTTCCTTTTGCTGTCCTAACAAGTTACCACAACCTCCAGGGCTTCAAACAACAGAAATTTACTCGTGCACAGTTCTGGGGGTCAGAGGTCCAAAGTCAGGGTGTCCTCAGAGTCACCTTCTCCCAGAAGGCTCTACGGGAGACTCCTTCCTTGACTCATCGTATCTTCTGGTGGTTGTCAGCAGTCCTTGGCTCTCCTTGGCTTGAAGATGCATCCCTCCAATGTCTTCCTCTGTTATCACGTAGTGTCCTCCCTGTGTATCTAGGTGTTTGTGTCCAAATTTCCTCTTCTTATAAGGACGCCAGTCATTGGATCCACTTAGAATCTATTCCAGTATGACCTCATCTTAACTTGATTACATCTGCAAAGATTCTATTTCCAAATAAGGTCACATTTACAGGTACCAGGGGTTAGACTTGAACATATATTTTGCAGGGGGTGGGCGGGGGCACAGTGCCACCCACAACACTCCCTAGTGAATATGTCTTGTATTTACGGAAAAGAATGCAAGGAAGCAAGGACTGGGTGCCACAGGAATAAAATTCATTTTAAATTGAGATAAAGGAGAAATTATAAAGGGGATTTTGAAGAATGGTTAGGAATTAAATAGAGATAAGGCTAAGGACATAATAATAAAACAATTTATTGATCACCTGCTCTGCACTAGGCACTGTGCTGGGTGTTTTCAATGCGTGATCTCCAATCCCCCACTGTTGGAAAATGCATTCTATTTAAAAATGCATTCTCCACATAGAGTGTCTTTCCCAAAGTCACACAGTTGGGCAGTGGCAAAGAGAGTTGGAACCCAGGTCCAACTGATACAAAGCAATCCGGCTTCAAGCCTGGTCCACTGCACTGTCCAGGCACCTAGGAGGAGACAGCGGGGTGGAAGCATGGAGGTGGGTTGTGTGGGCATCTTGTAGAGGATGGACACCACCTGTCTGGCCTGAATGAGAGCTTCCTGCAGGGAAGGTAGGGAACAAGGCTGGATGGGTTGGTCAGAGGAGAGTGGTAGGGGGCTTCCATGTCACACCAGGAGTCTCTAGAACAAGGGAGCCCCGAAAGTGAATTAGCAGGAAGCCTTATCTCCGACTGTCATGGGACAGGGCGTAGAAAACATATGTGAAGAAAAAATGTGTGTTACTCAAATTGCAGATTCGGGACAATTGCTGTAATTTTCTCAACCTTTTGACAAGGACATGGCTAGAGTCAAAAGGTGTTCTGGTCCCATCTCTGGCCCTTGTGACATCAGGCAAATCCCTTAATTTTTCTGCAGATAAACTTCCTATCTCTCAAAGGAAGATAATGACACCTGCTCACTGGTTTTGTTGGGAGACCTGCCGGGATAATGTTTGGGGAGCATTATTACAGAGCTAGGAGCCTTGGCAAGATTCTCTAGGTGGCTGTGCGTGGCCCTTGCCCTGAGATTGCTTTAGAATTCACGAAAAGACAAAACAGACAAAAATTAACTTAAATAGTATTAGAGGGACTTTCCTGGTGGCGCAGTGGTTGAGAATCCACCTGCCAATGCAGGGGACACGGGTTCAAGCCCTGGTCCAGGAAGATCCCACATGCCGCAGAGCAACTAAGCCCGTGCGCCACAACTACTGAGCCTGCACTCTAGAGCCTGCGAGCCACAACCACTGAAGCCCGTGCACCTAGAGCCCGTGCTCAGCAAGAAAGAGAAGCCACCGCAATAAGAAGCCCACACACCGCAATGAAGAGCAGCCCCCACTCGCCACAACTAGAGAAAACCCACGCGCAGCAACGAAGACCCAAAGCGGCCAAAAATAAACAAATTAATTTTTAAAAAAATTAAAAAATAAATAGTATTAGAAAAGTCAAATAATTTAATTAGACTTGAGTGTGCTGATTTTTTCCCCATATGTGGGTGGAAAGGTCTACCCAGAAAATGGTACATGCACTAAAGTCAGGCAAAACCTGCGCTTGAATCTCACCTCCTCCACGTAACAGCAGTGTGCATCTCCGAAATCTCGTGGACCCTCTGAACTTAAATCTTGCAGTCAATAAAGTGGGGACAGTCAGTACATGCAGACTTGTTGCAAGGATTAAATTCTGTCAAATATGTAAACTGCCTGACATAGGAGATACTCAGTTAATGCTCTTCATTATTACAGATGGGACAATTTTGCTTCTCTTATTATCTTCCTTTTCTAGGCACTGACAAGAAAATTCACAGTTGCTTGGGGAGAAACAAAGGGTCGGCAAGGGATCCCTCCTCTGGGGAAAAAAAATCTGCCTTCAACAGTTCCCTTTCTACATCTTTTAGTTCTGGTCTATTTTATTTAACAGCAAAGGGGCTGTTTAGAATGTGGCGTTTTCACGGGTTTCAGAGCATCTTCTCTCCTCCCCTTCTCTGATTTTTATTTGGGCTCTCTTGTTGCTAGGGCTGGCTGTGGGTGAGCCTGCCTGCCGACCCACAGCATGAGTCTCCAGGCCCCGCCTGCGCTCTCCTGCCTGGCCTCTCCCGGCTGGCTGGGCTGCGCTGTGAGTCAGCTTCCCCCTCTGTCCCTGTTTACTTCATCGCAAAATGAGGAGAGTAGAATTATTTACCAACCACAACAGGGTGCTGTGGCAATTGACAACTGAGTGATTATAGAGCACACTCATACATAAAGCCCCTGATAAAGCTAAATATTATTTTTATTTATTTTTTTTGCGGTACGCGGGCCTCTCACTGCTGTGGCCTCTCCTGTTGCGGAGCACAGGCTCCGGACGTGCAGGCTCAGCGGCCATGGCTCAGGGGCCCAGCCGCTCCGCGCCACGTGGGATCGTCCCGGATCGGGGCACGAACCCGTGTCCCCTGCATTGGCAGGCGGACTCTCAACCACTGCGCCACCAGGGAAGCCCCTAAATATTATTTTTATAGGCACTCTCAAAAGGAAGATTTTCTTTCCTAGCATCTGGGGGCTGACTCTCCGGGTTGCTCGTGAACTTGGCCTCCCAGCTGGGTGTGCTTCTTCCTCCCAAGAACAGGATTGTGAGCATACAGCTGGAGGCCCATTTCCCTATGAGTGTTGCCTTACAGGGCCGTAATTCTGTCCTGTCCGGCAGCACTGAATGGAGACCATGGAGTTGCCAGTTAAGTTTGCCAGGACTCTCAGGTAAACTTAAATTTCAGGTCAATGACATACAATTTTTTTAGTATAAGTACGCTTCATACAATAGTTGTAAGAGAAGCAAAACACTTATACTAAAAAATTATTGTCTGTTTATCTGAAATTCAAATTTGACTGGACATCCTGTTTTAATTAATTAATTTGTTTCTTTTGGCTAAATCCGGCAACCCTAGGGTTCACAGTGTTTTAGTAGCACCACCTCAGGACCATGATATTTAGACATCACAGTCATCAGCTCCTGCCTTCAAGAGATCACAAATATCTATTATCGGGGCTCATGTTAACGTGTAACACTATATATATCTATCTCAACAGTAGCACAAAGTGTGTGGTGTGTGTGTGTGTGTCTGGTGTGTGTCTGTGTTCCAATAAATATATTTACAACAAGAGGCATCGGGCTGGATTTGACCACAGGCTGAAGTTCGCCACCTCTGTTGTAGAAGATAAGATTGCACAAGCTTGGGAGCCATACTGCCTTGGTTCAAGTTCTGACTTTGCCATTTACTAGCTGTGTGACCTTGAGCAAGTGACTGTATTCCCTCATCCATAAGATGAGAGTAATAATAGTACGTCTTCATAGGGTTGTTGTATTAAATGAGTTAATAAACGTAAAACTCTTAAAACCCTGCCTGGAACAGACTAAGTGCTCAATGTTAATTGTTAACTTAAAACCAGTTACACCACATATATCAGTTAGGATTAGGTCTGAGTAACAGAAAACCCAAAATGACAAAGGCTGAAATAAGAGAGACTTTATTTGGCCCTCTGGCCAATTATGGCAGAGTCGCTAGGGCAGCTCCACAACTGGCAGGGACCCAGGCTCCTTCTAGCTTGTTGCTTCACCAGCCTCAACATCTGGTCTCACTGGTGCTTGAGTTCTAGCATCTTGCCCATATTCCACATTACTGCCAGCAGGAAGCAGGAAGGCAGGGAGGAAGGGGATGCTCTCTCCCTTTGGAGATACTTCCCAGAAGTTGTGCGCACCACTGCCGCTTATTTCCCATTGGCCAGGACTTAGTCACATGGCCACAGAGAGCTGCAAGAGTGCTGGGAGTTGTAGTCGTTATTCTGGGTTTCCCCTGGGAGTTCTAGTACTAAGGAGAAAAAACGTATGGGGGAAAACCAGCGGTCTCTAACACAACAGTGCTTTCCAGAACCTGCTATATTAAAATCAAAACCCTTGGACTTCCCTGGTGGCTCAGTGGTTAAGAATCCACCTGCCAATGCAGGGGACACGGGTTCAACCCCTGGTCCGGGAGGATCCCACATGCCGTGGAGCAACTAAGGCCGTGTGCTACAACTACTGAGTCTGTGCTCTAGAGCCCACGAGCCACAACTACTGAGCCCGCATGCCACAACTACTGAAGCCTGCATGCCTAGAGCCTGTGCTCTGCAACAAGAGAAGCCACCGCAATGAGAAGCCTGCGCACTGCAACGAAGAGTAGCCCCTGCTCACCACAACTAGAGAAAGCCCATGCACAGTAACGAAGACCCAACACAGCCAAAAATAAATAAATCTATTCAAAAATTATTAAAAATAAAATAAAACCCCTTAATTTAGCAATATCTCCTCGTAGCCAGTGTAAAAAGGTGGCTGATAGAGAAGGGGAAATTTGAAACAAGAAGAGCACGACAAAGAAGAGAAGAGGCAGACTAAGGCCACATAGGTGGTTTCTTGGACTTTGTTCGTTTGTGGTCTGCTTGTTGTGAGGTTGACAGGGAGGGTTGGGGCCCAGGAATCACGTCCAACAGCCTTCCTTCTCTGTCACCATTTACAAAGGAGTACGAGACATTGGCATCGAGACATTGGCACCTCCCCAGCTGCGGGTCCTCTCTTCCCGACCTAACCCACAGGAGTGGGTGTGGCTGCGGCTGCAGCGAGGAGACTCGAGGGAATGGCCTGGATCTCAGAGGAGCGGCCTGGCCCTGCTTCTGAGCTCTGCTTCCACTGTGCACTCAGGGCTTGTCTCTGCAACCACACCCCACCCCCAGCCAGTTGTGCCGCCTGTCGCAGACCGCCTTGCCCTCCCCCTCGTCCCTGTCCACTGGCAGTTGGGGGTGGGTCGTGAGGAGGAAACTCTGCCTTTCTGGCTCCCTCTCCACTCCCTAAGTGGCGGCAGCAGCAGCAGCTTGCAGAGTTAGGTGCTTCAAGGGCGGAATAGTTAGATCAGTTTAAACTCCGTTGGTTGTAGCTCCTAATCCTTTCAATAATCATTGTTGGATCCCTTTGGGAAACCATAAGATGAGAACAAATTTTATTGGAGTCACTTTGATGCGTTTTAGGTCCATGATTGTGGGTTTTTTAGGAAGATTCTTTTTCTCTGTCATTTTGTTTTGTTTACAAACTTTTTAAGTGAGCATCTATCAGTTCTTACTTACGCTGCGAAACTACTTTGACATCACCTATAATTCTTCACCTTCCCAAACTGCATGTGCAGGTTAAATTAATTCAGTGAGTCTAAATTACTGATAACAATATTCTATTCCTATTGTCTGTTCTATTGAGAAGAAATCTTTGTAGTCTTAGCACAAGCAATGGAAATGGCTTTTCCTAGTAGTGAAGCAAGAAATGAAAGTCTCTGTCTTTGAATGTCAACCAGTCCCCTCTGGGACTATGCAATCAGTCTCCTGTTTGGATTGACTGAGAACACCTGAAATAGTCATAAACCATAGCCCTTAGGCCTGGTGCCTGGTAGGTTTTCAACAACTTTTTGAATAAATAAATGAGAATCATGATTATGCTAATTAATGTTTTTGAAAAGCTGTGCCTGTCTTCCTCAACAAATACTTGTCCAGCATTTGGCGATGTGACACCTCTCTTCTTGGCACAAACTGTGGTGATACATCAGTAAGGTGACAGCTGGGAGTCAGTCCACAACTATCAGCCCACTTCAGGGAAACACTTGATATGAGCAGCAGGACAAGCTCCTGCATTGCATGGGGTAGCGATGGCTTTTCTCTTCCCACTGTCTTAGCTGGGAGTCAGCACCAAGTAACAAAAACAAGTAACTGATTACTAAAATTTCCGGTCAACCTAAGAGATATTTATTGATCTGATTGGGAAGGAATCATTTAACAAAAGTCTTGGGAAAAAATAATCCAACAGAACTCTAACCCAACTGAAAACACCTGAACACTAGGTTATTTAATTTGGGTTATCCGGAAGCACACAAGTAGCAAAATCCCTTAATGCTATAAACCCTTCAATGTCCCTGCTTCTTAAAAGAGCAGTTATTACTTTTTTAAATTACTGAGTGTGGAATGTGTTTGTTTTGGCTTCAACCTTGCCAAGAGGATGCTCTGAACTTTTTAACTTCCAGCTATTGTTCGTATCTCCACCCAGCGCTAGCCTGATCACACTAGTATCACTTTTGATTAACATCAAAGAGTTGCCTTATCAGCCTCAACATGTTAGGTTACGGTCTTCATACCGAAGAGGTCCCTTTCTCAAACCCATGTATCTTAGCTTCAGGGATATTAATGCTTTGCTGAAGCTATTCCCATTCCCCAAAGTTCTCATTCACTCCCTTTGATGGTTTTGTGCCTGTTTCCCCGTCTCCAACCAGATGCTCGTTCTTAACAGGCAAGGACTTTTATTCATCTTAGTCCCCACGCTGCCTTGGCAACCCCAGCGCCCAGGTGAGTCCTTCATGTAAGCAGCAAATCTGCAATAATGCTCACAAAATAAAGGAGGAGATATGGCCATCAGGTAGTCGTGCTTATTTCATTGTATGGCTTGTAAACTGATTCTGAAAATATTGACAAAAATGCTTGAGGAGTGGCAGCGTCAGGGAACATAGTTCATGGCTCCAAAGGGCCTGCTCTGAAGACAATCCTCATTGGACAGCCTGAGACCTGATCTATTTGTTGGAGGGACAGTAGGGTTTCGTTGTTTTTCAGTTGCCTTGTATTGTGAAATGATAGAATGTCACCTGTATAGCTTGTCTATCAACTAGGCCAACCTTTCTTACGAAGAAACCATGGCTTAGGGAACTTACAGTACTTACTCAAATCATTAGTTCATCGTGAAGGTGGGACTAAACCCAGGTCTTCTACCTCTCTAAACCTCTGCCAGTATTTTTTTTTTCTACCACTATCACATTTCTACCACTCTAGAGACTGCTAAAAACAAACAATATGTTTCCCTCTCTCGCTCCCTTTTTTTTAACTTTGATTATGTATTTTTCTAAAATTTATGCTTACTTGTTTACAATTAATTCTTAATACTTTTCTTGTATTTTACTCTGAAAAATCAGTTTTACTTTTATCTAATTTTGCCTTTTTTTTTTTTAATGAGAAAACTTCTCTGAGGAATGAATGAGAAGTCTTAATTCTGAGAGAACGCCATTACACTTAAAGATTTATAATGAAAGAGAGTTTCTTTTTCTGACCCAGATGAACTTTGCAAACATGAAAAACATAAAACTAAGTCATACATCCTCCAAAATTTTGCTCTTACTCTCTAGCTCCATAGTAGCTATTTTCAATGATTTACTTTAGAAAAATAGTGTTTGGCTAGTATATATATATATTTAAAGACCAGGGATATTGAGATACTTAAAAAAGATGCTAGATTTCCCCAGATGCAAGGTGAGAATATTGTCTTGCTGAAACTTCCCCCACCAAAAAAAAAAAAAAAAAGACTTGGCAAAGTAGAATTAAAAAAACAGAAGAAAAGTAAAAGGAAACAAATCAAGATAAATTTTTAAATAAAGTAAATTAACAGAGACTAGAAGCTGAACAATCAAATGCAGTATGTGACCTAGTTTAGATCCCAAATCAAACTAAATATAAAATGAAATATAAAAATACTTCTTGGGTATACTTGGGATAATTTGCGTTTGGGCTGGGTATTAAATATTATGAAGGAATTTATTATTAGGTGACATTATGGTCATGTAAGAAAATATCGTTATTTTTTAGAGATGTGCAGAGACGTATTTAAGTGTGAAACATTGGGGGGATGAAAAAGGTTTCATTTTTTTTTTTTTTGGAGACTGGTTTTTAAATACTTTAGCAAAGGGAAAAAATAAATAAAGCACGTATGACAAAATGTTTATCACAAAATCGAACTGACAGTTTTAGGAGAATTTGTTATATTATTCTCTCTACTTTTATACATAAAATTGTTATAATAAGTTTTCATATGAATAATGTTAAAAAGCACATTAGATGAAGGAAATCGCCTTCCTAATTAAACCTTAAATACCATTTCAGTGTTGGGACAACTTTTGGTATTAGCATAAAGTAAAAATATCTTTGATGTAGAAATACTAAGCTAACTGGTTGCTGGACAAAAGTTGTACTTCTCACCTTCCTTTCAGTGGAAAAGATGTTAGAACTTAAAACAAAAACAACAAAAATAATACTATGAACAAAATCAGTATTTTCTTTAAAGGGGAAGTGTGACGTGGAGGATTGGCGTAGTAGGAAGACAGGAAGTTAGATCTGAAGTCACTGTCAAAAATGATTCAGAGGAGATTACAAGGCAAGTAGCTCTGTCGGTATACCTTGAATTTCAGGAATTCCAGCCCTCTTTTTCTTTTTAAACCGATGTTCCTGTGCTCCTAAATGCTTCCTTTTTCCGTGAATATCCTCGCAACCGTGTTTCTACGAATAAATCTCACAACTGGCATTTTCTCACACTGACAACTCAATTGTGTTTGAACTATTCGTTGAGAATATAAATTGGGAATATAACGTTTTTTTCTATTTAAATTATAACTCTGAAACTAAAGAGAGATATAAGTCAGGATAGGCAAGGTTATGCTGCAGAAATAAGTTAACCTCAAAATGTCAGTGGCTTCAAAGGTTCATTTCTCACAAAAGATCTCCTGTGGGTCAGCAAAGCAGTGGGGGGTGAAGGGGAGCTAGACTGGGCGCAAGATGCTTCCCAGCCTTGAAGCTTTGCCATCTGGAACTTGGCCTCTGCAGGATAAGAGTGACCAGGACAAACCACAGGGGCTTTTCACCAATCGCTTCTGCTCACATTCCTTTAACCAGAACTGGTCACAAGATTCCAAGGGGGCAGGGGAGGGTGGCTTTCTAGATGTCAGCGAAGGAAAAGAGGCCGTGTTTCGGTGAACACCGTTTCTACCTCATTATCACTCATGCTTCGTAGTCATACAGATTGTTCATTCACCCATGCAAAAGCCACTGCTTGAATACCTGCTATGTGCAGGTACCATGCTAGGCATTGGTGATGTTCAGAGAGTTAATTAAATGACTACACTCCTGGGACTTCCCTGCTGGTGCAGTGGTTAAGAATCTGCCTGCCAATGCAGGGGACACGGGTTTGAGCCCTGGTCCAGGAAGATCCCACATGCCGCGGAGCAACTAAGCCCGTGTGCCACAACTACTGAGCCTGCACTCTAGAGCCCGCGAGCCACAACTACTGAAGCCCGCGCACCTACAGCCCATGCTCCACAACAAAGAAAAGCCACCACAATGAGAGGCCTGCACATTGCAAGGAAGACCCAAAGCAGCCAAAAATTTAAAAAAATAATAAATAAAATAAAATTTAAAAACATTTATAAAAAATAAATAAGTAAATGACTAGACTCTGTGAAGGAATTCTGTTATCTTGAGAAGACGGTAAGCTCTGCATTTTTTTTTATTGCTACCAGAATATAAAATATAAACTCAAAGAACAGAGATAAGACTGTTTCACAACATATACCTAGAAGGTGTTATATATTGGAAATACTTAACTTTTTAAAAATTAATATCGAGGATGATATTTGGAGTGCTACATAGTAGGTTCTCTCCTAGCAGTTTCACCCACCGTGAAACTCTCTAAGCCTCAGTTGCCTCCTTTGTAAAATGAATAAAAGAATAATATCATGTACCTCAGAGAATGGTTGCAAGGATTAAATGAGCTGTTGGGTCTAAGTGCACACAGTATCTGGCATACCACAGGTGCTCCGTAGTGTGAAGCACATAAATAATTTCTAATGAAAGCTAAATAATTTAAAGTAACACAAAAAATGGAATTAAAATTGTTAGGAAGCCTTCTTTCTGTTTATCTCATTCCAGCTTTCCTTTCTGAATGATTTGGTATGAAAGTCACTACATGGGGGGCAAGCAAGGCAGCCCACCATGTCTGGGAGCCTGGAGCCCAGGCAGGATGAAGAAGAGAAGGAGGGGGTAGCAAGTTGTTACTTACAGAGAACATTGATGTGATAAGTAAACATTTGGAGGAAAATGGGGGTCAGGTTTCACACTGTGAGAGAAGGAAGTTACAAATATAGAAAAGAAACTAGAATGAACTGAGGTGTTAGATCTGGAATTGGAAGTATTCATATGAACTCGTGGTTTGTATTATATAGAGATAAATATATATAAATGTAAATATCTGATATATACATGGTGTGTGTGTGTAGATAGATAGATAGACAATAGATAGGTAGATAGAGATAGAGTCCTAGCTCTATCTAAAAGCAGTGATACCCCATTAACAATGTGCACAGCTAGAGTCTAGATCCTGGTTTCTAAATACCATTCTCTACTAAAAGGAATCAAGGATTCTTGGAGAAATGGCTGATTCCAGGATTGTGGCAGGCAAAGTACAAGATGGGCCTAAAATATCTTGTGCCACGAGATCAGGAAGGGCTCAGTGCATGATAGGGGTATTTTAAAAGGACACAGAAACCAGCTCAGTGGACCTCACACTGGATAAATCCAGGACAAAATAAACAATTTGGCCTCAAAATAAGTAATTATGGTAAGTGATGATAAGCCCCTTGAAAAAATAGGCATCCATGAGTCTATACTGATACAATGAAATTACAGAATAAATTAATGGGGTGGAAAAAAAAGTTTTCCTTACAGTAAAGTGCAAACTAATAAATGTACAAGGAGTGATGGGATTAGAAAATCACTGCTTGATGACATAGCGAGTATTAATGCAGCCAGCGGACATTAATGGATACCAAAGCCAGTGGGTGAAAATTGGACGAGGAATGGAATATTTTCATAATCTCCAAGTATCTCCTCACAAAAATCTTATTGATTACAAAGAAAGAAGAAGAACTCTACCTTGGAGAAACCTGGAAGACAACATTTTAATCAAATGATCAAAATTAATGCCATCCGTAATGAAATAAATTGTAATGTATCATGTGAGAGAGTACAATAAGAAAAATCCATCATCACTTCTGCCATATTGCTGCCAAAAAGCATAGCCTGAATCTCATTGTGAGGCAACGCTGGACAAACAAATTGAGGGACATTCTAGAAAATAACTGGCTTGTAATCTGTGAAAATGTCAAGATCCCGAAAATCAAGGATAAACTGAGAAACTGATTGACCAAGACTAAATGGACAGATGAGAAAGTTGCCCTTTCCTGCTTTCTGGCACAAGACGTTCCAGGTCCATCTTGTACTTTCTCTGCCCCGACTAAACACAGTGACTCATCCTAGACTGGGTCCTTTTCTATAAAGGATATTATTGGAACCATTGGTGAAACCTGTATGGGGTCCAAGGACTAGACGTTGGTGCATGGTCAATGTCAGTCTCCTGATTTTGATGGTTGTGTTGGGGTTATTTAGGAGAATGTCCTTGTTCTTAGGAATTTCACACCAAAGTATTCAGGGGTGAAAGGATATTATAGCAGCAACTTACTTAACTTACTCTTAAATGGTTCAGGAGAAAAAGTTCTTTGTGCTATTTTTACAACTTTTCTTTAAATTTAAATAAATTTCAAATATAAAAGAGCTAGAGATGGATGGTGGTGATGGTTGCACAACAACGTGAATGTCCTTAATACCCCTGAACTGTACACTTACAACAGGTAACTTTTATGTTATATGTATTTTATCATATTTTTTAAAAAAGCTAGGAAAATGGTAAATGAAAAATAAAGACTAAAATGGTTGCTCAGGGCACACACTGGGAACTCGTTTGTCCTCCACAACAAAATTGCATGTGTGTGTGTGTGTGTGTGTTTGTGTGTTTGTAAGGATTTGTTCACGCTGGTGCTGCCCGTGTCCTACAGAAGGGAATTAAATCAACTACCCTACGTAGTTGTTATCCTTGGAGCAGCATCACCCTTGAGGGCTGTTTGGGGAAATTTGTGGGGACCTTGAGGGAATTTTGTGGGGACGTTTTTCTGTAGTCACTATTACTGGGAAAGGGGTGCAGTACCGACATTCAGGAGGGAGGGCTGGAGATGCCAGACTTCCTGCCGTGTGGGGACCACACCCTGAAATAAAGAATGGCCCCCATGTCTCCGTGAATCTCAAGTGTCCCACCAGATGTTCATGAGGGGAAAAAAGCTTTTTGTAAATATCTGAGCCTAGAACTCCATTTTGCACATAAACGCAAAGTACTTTTTCCCCACAGTTTCCACATTCACTGAATTTTCCAGTAATGCATCCACCATGTAAATTAAGAGAAGACTGTGCATGTTTTGTTTGAAACTTTACCCAGAAGCTGCTTGCTATTTGGGAAAAATGAGGTCACCTATATCAATGCTGCCTGCCCATGGTATTGGAGTAGCCAATGTACACACCTCCATCACTCTGCTTTTGCCATTTTCATATGCAGCTATGTCACTGAGCTGTCTTGAGTCTCCTTGTAACTGCCTTACAACCAAAGCATTATTAAATTAGAGGCATTAATTCAAAGATCTGGTTTAATTTCTTTAAAAGGATTCTTTTAGAATATTTCAAGTGATTTTTATCATATGTATATTGATCTTTTTCACTCAGTGATAATAAACACAATGTGAATTTGCATACTGAGATTATTTATTTAGCTGCCCATTATTTTTCAGTCTCCCTCTCCCACTGTCCCCAGGGGTCTACCTCAGGGCCTCTCTGTCCCCTCTACTGCTTCTCTTTCCAAGCCAGTCTCCCTACCCATTGTCTACTGAAGCGTGAGTTCTCCAAGGCTCAGTTACTACAGAGTGAATTTTTTTTTGAAATATAATTGATTCACAATGTTGTGTTAGTTTTAGGTGTACAGCAAAGTGATTCAGTTACATATATATATATATATATATATATATATATATATATATTCTTTTTCAGATTCTTTTCCATTACAGGTTATTATAAGATACTGAATATAGATCCTTGTGCTATACAGTAGGATACCTTGTTTATCTATTTTTTATAAAGTAGTGTGTATCTGTTAATCCCAGGGTCCTTATTTATCCCTCCCGCCTCCTTTCCCCTTTGGTAACTATAAGTTTCCTTTGTATGTCCTACAGAGTGAATTTAAGGAGATCAAAATAGGAGATTTGTTTCTGGCAATTCACTGTCCCATGTCAAAAGGCAGGAGTGGGCTTCCCTGGTGGCGCAGTGGTTGAGTCCGCCTGCCGATGCAGGGGGCATGGGTTCGTGCCCCGGTCCGGGAAGATCCCACATGCCGCGGAGCGGCTGGGCCCGTGAGCCATGGCCGCTGAGCCTGCGCGTCTGGAGCCTGTGCTCCACAACAGGAGAGGCCACAACAGTGAGAGGCCCACGTACCACAAAAAAAAAAAAAAAAAAAAGCAGGAGTTTATTTTGACAGTACACTTACAGGCAAACTCATAGCTTGCCCGTGAGAATATCATACTTCCTCATTTTCACCCGTCTGTAATTTATGCCATATATCATGACTTTAAATAAGGCTTTTCCCTCTTTCTTTCATCATATTTAAATAATGTTGGCCTTTATCTGTCTAATACATTCCTGTCCCTTTACTTTTTCATTTTCTGTACTTGCTCTGCAGAGGGTCTTCTAATCTTCTCACTCCTTATGAATTCAAACACTGATTATAAGGAGGTGCGAATAACCATTTCATTATGTCTTCTAATGTAGCTATGCCTGAACATGTACATGTTATTTTTTCATAAATTACTTTCCTTTTATTCCTCCTTAATTTTAATTTAAGTAGGACATTATATTTGTTTTAATTACGTGTGTAGATAGCTGCATATATATATTCATATATACATCTGTATATTATATATATACATATATATATGAACTTTATTTCTTGAGAGTAGGGGAGGTGTTACAAAATATTTGTGGTGAGAAGGAGGTGGGTATTGGGTCTGATAAAGATCAGATTTTGTGCTCTACCATAAATAACTGATTGTCACATCAAAGATGGCTCACACGATCTGAGTCACCTGGTTAAGATGGGAAGCAGGATGATGGGGACACTTAAAAAGCTGGGGGACAGTTGAGGGAATTGAGGATGCCTAATCCAAAGCAGCCACAACATTGGATCCTCAAATACATCAAAGGTAGTTGCGCAGACTGAGGTTTAGATGGGCTCAGGGTGGCCACAGGGGACAGAAGACTGACCAGTGGGAAAATTGTCAGAGGCACATTTGAGCCCAATATACAGAATGATTTGCTTAGTTAAGGCTACCCAAATGGGATCGTCTTCCCCCTCCAGCCACATTTGAAGATGTTCACATAGATGCTGGAGGCCATAGCGAGGGTGTCCCCTGAGACATCGTCGTAATCTGGATGACTGAGTATGGTACAGGTTAGGGGTATCGGCTCTGGAACCAGGCTGCTGAGGTCCAGATTCTGTGCCTGCAACCCCCAAATGGGGTGACAATGGGACAACTTAACTTCTGTCTCAGTTTCCTCATAGGTATAGAGGAGATGATAAAAAATAACTTTCTCCAAGGGCTCTTGTAGCATAGACTAAATAATCAGTAGACATCAACAATTTCTATTAATCTTTATGAATCGCTGCATCGAGAAATAGAAATAAGAAACGGAGAGTCCTAAGAATGCTCCGCTTCTGTATTAAAACCCAGTTACCTTTTTACTCTTGGGTTCCATGAAACTCCTGTATTCTATGATCGTTCCTTTTTTTTTGTTTATGCTAAGTCAAGTTAGTTTTAGTTATCTGCAACCAAAGAAGCTTGACTAATACAGATGAAGAAAGTCTTAAGAATCTAAAATAGCCTCTGAAAATAAGGCTAAGACATTCAGAAGAGCTGGCTAACACAGTGCCAGCAGCTGGGGGCAATATGGTGGCAGATCCCAGTGCCTTCTTGTGAGACCCTTTCTGAACTTCCCACTAGAATAGTTCTGAATGTACCCAAAAATACGTGAACTGGCAACACCACTGGACATTAAGGGACAAAACCATGGCCAGATGTGGGAGAATTTCCACTATCTTCAGCGTGGATGAGGTTGGGTTGAAAATTACCCCTTTGAATCACACCTCTGTGTCCTCTAAACCAGCACAGTTAATGGGGTGGCTGGAAAAAAAGTGGGGAGGGTCTGACTCACCTCCATTAGGAGTTCCTATTAATAGCTTGAGAACACGTCTCTGAGCAAGCCAGCTTGTCATTCCTATGTGAAAGTAGCAAAGATGGCCTCAAATAGGCACAGGCTCAAAAACTACACTATCACATACCTTCCTGAAAACATCATTCGAAGAATATACATCAGTATTGGGGTAAGACTATTAAGTGTCTGCGGTAATAGGCACCCAGCTCACTGGTAGTCTGTGAGTTGAAATTTGTGATTTAAACATTTTACTGGAACTCCACACACACAAAATTAATAAAGGCATGTTCATCTCTTTCATCTGACAATTAAGACAGATAAACAGCCAAAACAGTGTTGGCCTAAAATTGAGCTACTCTATAACTATTCATCATTTTCAAAAGAAAAAAACAAAAGGCATCTTTCTCTTGGCTTCCTTTTCTGCTCAGTGTGGTAAATCCATCATGTAGGCTTTTTTCTGTCTCCTTATTTTCATTTCTCCATTTCTACATATGCCCTAGGTTACTGAGTCACATGTCTTCAACAGATGTAGCCGTTACTCAAGCTCTCCAAAATATCTGATAATTGTGGAGACAAGCACATTTGTGAAACATTATTCCATGGGTATAATCTTGGCTATGTGACTTTTAGAGGGAAAAATAAAGAAAATATCCTCAAGTTTCTGTTTAGACACCCAACAATCTCCCTTTTGGAAATATAAAGCAAACCAAACATCCATCTCTACAAAATAGTCTTTGTTTTTTTAAAAAAAATATTTATTTAGTTGAGGTTTAGTCGATTTACAATGTCAGTTTCTTTTTTTAAATTTATTTATTTTATTTATTTAGTTTTGGCTGTATTGGGTCTTCTTTGCTGCATGCTGGTTCCCTCTAGTTGCGGCGAGTGGGGGCCATCCTTCCCTGCAGTGCGTGGGCTTCTCATTGTGGTGGCTTGTTGCGCAGCTCGGGCTCTAGAGCGCAGGCTCAGAAGTTGTGGCGCACGGGCTTAGTTGCTCCGCGCCATGTGGGATCTTCCCAGACCAGGGCTCGAACCCGTGTCCCCTGCATTGGCAGCCAGACTCTTAACCACTGCGCCACCAGGGAAGCCCTCTTTTTTTTTTTTTTTTTTTACGTTTTTTATTTCTTTAATGTTGTATCTATTTTATTTATTTATTTTTAGCTGCATTGGGCCTTTGTTGCTACATGCAGGCTTTCTCTAGGTGTGGAGAGTGGGGACTACTCTACGTTGTGGTGCGCGGACTTCTCATTGTGGTGGCTTCTCTTGTTGTGGAGCATGGACTCTAGGTGTGCAGGCTTAAGTAGTTGTGGCACGTGGGCTCAGTAGTTGTGGCACACGTGCTTAGTTGCTCTGTGGCATGTGAGATCTTCCCAGACCAGGGCTTGAACCCGTGTCCTCTGCATTGGCAGCCGGATTCTTAACCACTGTGCCACCAGGGAAGCCCCTGTACTAAATATTCTTTTTTTTTTTTTTTTTTTTTTGCGGTATGCGGGCCTCTCACTGTTGTGGCCTCCCCCGTTGCGGAGCACAGGCTCCGGACGCGCAGGCTCAGCGGCCATGGCTCACGGGCCCAGCCGCTCCGCGGCATATGGGATCCTCCCAGACCGGGGCACGAACCCGTATCCCCTGCATCGGCAGGTGGACTCTCAACCACTTGCGCCACCAGGGAGGCCCAAATGCAGAACAGTTTTTTGTTTTTGTTTTTGCGGTACGCGGGCCTCTCACTGTTGTGGCCTCTCCCGTCGCAGAGCGCAGGCTCCGGACGCGCAGGCTCAGCGGCCGTGGCTCACGGGCCCAGCCGCTCCATGGCATGTGGGATCTTCCTGGACCGGGGCACGAACCCGTGTCCCCTGCATCGGCAGGCGGACTCTCAACCACTGTGCCACCAGGGAAGCCCCTAAATATTCTTTAAAAATGGCAGCTGGTAGCAACTACACCAGCACTTTGTTTGTTTTGATGTATTCTGAAGTGGATTATTTGAATCAGTTGCCAAACATTTATTTTCTTTCTGAAATTTAAACTCAGATTGTGATGGCAACAGAACATTTGGATGATCTGAAAACTGGGACAATTAAATTTTTGGACCCAATTGCCTTCATATGTTAATCTAAACAAAACATCCTTTTTGTCTTCTGCACTGGCAGAGCCCAGTACAATGTTTGCAAAAATGCTGTTAATAATCACCAACAATGAGAATTTCTAGAGAGAATTAAATAGCCTTTCCAATCAGGTTCCTTTACGGTTGTTCCAAATATGTTCCACTGCTCCCTGCTTTCCCCCTTGTATGGTCAGGCTATTCAAGATGGCTGTTTTCTTGCTCTCTGTCTGTCCTGCCCGAAGCAGTGCCTACTTCACCTACACCTACTCACATGACTGACCTTCTCACATATTTGCCCCAGGCCCCAGCTAATGATCGTTCTAGCTTTAGATCAGAACATCTCCACTATGATAGCTTATCAAAGGGGTGGTGAGGGGCATGCCCCTCTGCTGGTTTCTCTGGTAACTAATGAGCCAACTTGAAATCAATTCCCCTTATAACTGATAACTTCCCACACCCCCACCCCCTACCAACTTTCCAAAATCCTTCTCACGGGAATCCATCTTGGCTGAGCAATGCATGCGCCACCAGGAAGGACCCTGAGTCAGAATGATTGGCCAGAGACCACCCGGAAACTAACCCCATCACCATAAACCCCGAGACCGCGACCCACAGGGCAGAGCCGTTCTCCTGGGTTGCCTGGCCCCGCTGCTCTCCGCCCGGGCGCCCCTTCCCCATAGAGTCTCTTGCTTTGTCAGCACGTGTGTCTCCTTGGACAGTTCATTTCCGAGTGTTAGACAAGAGCCCACTCTCGGGCCCTGGAAGGGGTCCTCCTTCCTGCAACACCTCACCATCTTTACATCTTGACTCTTGCAATATCATTCTAACTGATCCTCTATCATGAATCACTTTCTTCTAAAATTCACCCTTAGATCTACCAGAGTTACTGTAAAATAAATTTGATCATGTCCCTCTCTGGCTTAAAATCTTCAGTTGTAAATTCCAGAAGGATGAAAGATCTAAAACTCAGTTTCCAGAAACATAGCAAATTGAGCTGATGTAGACCCCACTCCTAACTTACCTCACTTCCACAAACACATACAACCATTAAAGACAATATAACAAAAAAGTACTGATGTTTAAAATGCATAAATGGGTACAAAAGCTCCAGGTTTCAAAGTGAGTGGGAAACTTATAACTTGAGATCTCACTATACTGTGAAGTCAGGAATTGATCTGGATACACGCCCTGAAGATTAGGGTGGGATTTTAACACTCAAGCAAGGGCAGGAGATATAGTCTTGGGCTCACATGAGAAAACAAGCTGGAACTAGACCCTTAAATAAATTAAGGCCCTGCATGAGCAGTTCTTTCATTAAAGGGGGCCCTAAAAGTCTCTCCCTGCTTTCTCAAGAAGGCAACAATAAAGGGTACCCTGCTCAGGGTCCTGGGAGGAAAAACACCTCCCGTGAACTATTGAAATTCCAAAGCTACACCATGCAGGGGTGTGGAGCTGGAATTTACAATACCTCCATTGTGTGGGAATTTCCACGCTAAATTTTTAGTATGAAAATTAGTCTCAGACTGGTTAAATCTCCAGTTGCCTAGAAGAAGAAATACAAACTACTCTCCAGGGATATTTTCTTAGTCAAAAATGCATGTGACATCCTTAGAAACAAAATCTTAAAGAAATGAACTCACAAACAAAAATTATAAACCACAGGAGGAAATGACTCACCACAGACATAGATATCCTCATGACATAGCAGCTGGAATCCAGAAGAGAGAGAGAGAGCTGTAGAGCATCCAAGATGGAAGCCACAGAGTTTTTATAACCTAACTGTCGTGGTGACATCCATCCCTTTGGTCCTCTTCTGTTTAGTAAAAGCAAATCAATAAATCCAGCCCACATTCAAGGGGAGGGGATTATACAGGGGAATGAATACTAGGAGAAGGGGATCACTGGGGGCTATTTTAGAGGTCTAGTGGATTCTCCATGAATATGTGTTCAATGAATGAACAAGGTAGGAAATAGAGAAAGGGGAGTAAAATTGGGAGAAATTTTTGTAAGATGGGTTACATATTCAGTTTTGGCATATACTATTTTGGTCCCAGTATGTGATTATGACAGAGGCTATGAGTTTACCAAACCCATTTCCTTTTTCCTTGGGCACACAGCTAGACTGCATTTCCAGCCTTGCTTGCAATTACATGAGGCCAAGTGCTTGAATTTGGCCAATATAAAGTGGGTGTAAATGTTTTCCCTCCTCCAGATACAGAGGACCCAGTGGGTATGGTAAAACCACTCAGTAGAAGAGCCTGAGTCCCTGACGGACTATGCAGAGCAGATGTGCCCCAAACTCCCAACTAACCCCTATCTTGGTGAGTGGGGCAAGTAAACTATGTTAATCCACTGAGATTGGGGGGTTATTTGCTACAATAGATGAGATGATATTGTAAAAATAGAGTAGCTAAGACAATGTGGCATTGAAATAGAGATAGGAAGTACACCAAGAGAATGGAATAAGAGAAGCCAGAAACACACCCATGCACGTCGTGTGATGGAGCTGGCACTGCAGATCAGAGAGGAAATGATCTCCTAGTCAGTGAATGGTGATTAACCATTTCTAAGAAATTGAAAATGAATTCCTGCCACCATGCACAAGAGCAATCTCCCAATGACCTAAATGCTAGCACAGCTATTGCTTGTTAGGGGGTCACAGTGATCTGTGTGCTCATCTACCTCTCCAAGTCCTCCTTGCAATTAGATTGGCCACATAATTATTTCTGGCCAGTGGAACATGAGCAGAAGTAATACGTCACTCCTAACAAGATGGTTGAGTATTTGGTGGGCATCCCCAACAATTGTTCTCCCCATCAATTAGATGGATGATAGTGACCTCAAAGCGACAAGATGGAGAAACCCCAGTGGGAGAGCAGCCTGGGTCCCTGAGTCACACGTTGAGCAGGTATGCCTTGGAGAGCTACCCAATCAGGAACTTTCACACTGGGCTTTGGGTGAGCAATACATAAACTTTTATTGTGGTACATGCCTAAAATATTGGGGCTTATTTGTTATTACAGTGGAGCATAAGATACTCTGACAAACACAAATATGAGAGGAAAAACTTTAAAGCTCTTAGGAGAAAATACAAATTATGACCTCAGGGTAAGGAAGAATTTCTCAAACAAGACACAAAAATCATAAACTGTAAATGAAAAAGCCAGATAATTGGAGCACATTAAAATTAAGAAATTTTATTCAACCACAGGTATAGAGTGAGAAACAAGCCCACCTTGGATCGAGATCTGTAACACATGTGACTAAGAGATGATTCCCAGAATAAAAAGATCTAGTATGAATCAATAAGAAAAATCAAATATCCCAGCAGAAAAATGGGCCAAAGATATAAACAGGAATTTCACAGAAGAGAAAATATGAATGGCCCATAAACAAATAAAAAACATGGCTATCCTGATTTGTATGAGGGAAAAATTAAAAACACAGTTATAATACTGTATTATACCTATCACATTGACAAAAATCAAGTAACGGGACAATACTAAGTGTCAGAGGCAATAAGAACTCATACAATCCTTTTGGGAAAAAAAATTGATATTTCCTGGTAAAATTGAAAATATGCATATTCTGGAACCCAACAGTACCAGGCCTAAGTATATACATGTACAAGAAAGTTCAAAATAGTACTGTTTATTACAGCAAAAACTAGAGATGACCCTTGTCCATTCACAGTAAAGTTAATAAATACATTGTGGTATATTCAATGGAACAGCATATAGTAGTGAAAATGAATAAGATACAGCTATGAATGAATTTCAGAAACATGTTAAAAAAATAAAGTCACATTAGAAAACATATTTCATTTATTTAAAGTACAAAAACCAGGCAAAACTAAACAATATATTGTTTAGAGATACCTACATAGAGTGAGACTACAAAAAGCACACATATGTTTACAAAATTGAGGAGAGTGGTCACCCCAGAGAGGGAAAGCAGAGGATGTACTTGGGATGAAGCACATAGCTTCAGAGTGCTGGGAACGCTCTGTTCTTAAGCTGCATGGTGTTAGCTTTTAAGCATTTTTAAATTTTCTTTTTTTTATTGTGGTAAAATACACATAACATAGAATTAGCTGTCTTAACCATTTTTAATTGTACAGTTCAGTGCTATTAAACACATTCACATTGTTGTGCAACCACCACTGCCGTCCATTTCTATAACTCTTTAGGTTTTTAAAATATTTTAAATTAAAATGCACATACATATTATACTCCCTCTTTTGCATCCTGACACGGTTCTCATTTTTAAAAGGCAAAAAAAAAATCATTGTAGAACTATATTTATTGTTCTGAAAGTACATCCATTGTATATTCTAAAGATAAAATGGAATGATGTGGTGGCATATACATACAATAAAATGTTATCCAGACATAAAAAAGAATGAAATTCTGATACGCACTATAACTTGGGCAGACCTTAAAAATACTACGCTGAGTGAAATAAACCAGACACAAAAGGACAAATATTGTATAATAACTGCACTTATATAAAATATCTAGAATAGGCAAATGTATAGAGACAGAAAGTAGATAAGCATTTACAAGGGACTGAGGGGGAGAAGAAAATGTGGAGAGATTGCTTAATGGGCACAGAGTTTCTATTTGGGGTTAGGAAAGGGTTTTGTAAACAGATAGTGGTAATGGTTGCGCAGCATTGTGAATGTAATTGATGACACTGAATCAAACAAGTAAAAATAGTTAAAATGGAAATATTATACTATACAGTATTGCTGATGGGTATTGAATTCTGTTTAACAGGAGATTTCTTTGCCACTTTAAAAATGGTGCTCCACTGATAGCTGTCTTACCTATGTTGAGACCTTAGGTATCAGCTTTTTTCTTGTTAATTTGCCCTCTGTAGTCTCTAAAGTCCTTCTTGCTATCTTTGGTTTTTAGACCATAGTTTGTGTAGCTTGTTACTGTTTCCTGTGTATTTACTTTGCTTAGGGGATGCTGAGTTACTTGAATCTGTAGATTGATGTCTTTCATCAATTTGGACCATGCTTGTGATTTTCACTTCTAATATCAATTGCTCTCTACATTCTCTCTACTCCCTTTTTAATCACATCCCACTTTTCTTTTAAATCTGTCCTGAATTTTCTGATGTTTTTCACCCTGTGCTTTTGTTGAGATATTTGCTCTTTTTTTTTAGCTTTATTTTTAAATTAAAAATTTTTTTCCAGCTTTATTGAGGGGTAATTGACAAATAGAAATTATTTACATTTAGGATGTACAACAGAATGATTTAATATATGTATACGTTGTGAATTAGTGCTTCAATCAAGTTAATTAACACATTCATCACCCCACACAGTTACCATTTTTGTGTGTGTGTTGAGAACACTTAAGATCTACTCCATTAGCAAATTTCAAGTATACAATACAGTATCATTAACTGTAGTCACCATGCTGTACATTAGATCACAACAGAACACATTCATCTTATAACTAAAACATCTCCTCATTCTCCATCCCAACCCCTCCCCAGCCCCTGGCAACCACCATTTTACTCTGTGGTTCTATGAGCTCAAATTTGTTAGATTCCACATATAAGTGAGATCATACAGTATTTTTTTTCTGTGTCTAGCTTATTTTACATAGTATAATGTCCTCCAAGTTCATCCATGTTGTTGCACATGTCAAGGTTTCCTTCTTTTTTATGGCTGAATAATATTCCTTCATATCACATTTCACATGTCAAAGAACATTTGGGTTGTTTTCATATCTTGCCTGTTTAGAATAATGCTACAATGAACATGGAAGTGCAGATATCTATTTGGGATCGTGATTTCATTTCCTTTGAATGTATATTCAGAAGTGGGATTGCTGTATCACATGGTAGTTCTAATTTTAATTTTTCGAGGTGCTTCCATACCGTTTCGCATAATGGCTGAACCAATTTACATTCTCATCAATAGTGCACAAGGGTTCCCTTTTCTTTACACCTTCACCAGCAGTTGTTATTTCTTATCTTTTTGATAATAGCCACCCTAAACAGTGTGAGGCGATATCTCATTGCAGTTTTGATTTAAATTTAACCAATGATTAGCAATGCTGAACACCTTTGCATATACCTGTTGGCCACTTGTATGTCTTCTTTGGAAAAATGTCTATTTAGACCCTTTGTCCATTTTAAAATCAGGTTATTTGGTTTTTTGCTATTGACTTGCATGAATTCCTTATGTATTTTGAATATTAACCCCTTATCAGATATATATGGTTTGCAAATATTTTCTCCCATTTCATAGGTTGCCTTTTTCATTTTGTTGGTAGTTTCCTTGGCTCTACAGAGCTTTTCAGTCTGATATAGTCCCTGTTCTTTATTTTATTTTATTTTATTTTTTTGGCCATGCCACAAAGCTTATGGGATTTTAGTTCCCCAACCAGGGACTGAACCCGCGCCCCCTGCATTGGAAGTGCGGAGTCTTAACCACTGGACCGCCAGGGAAGTCCCTCTTTTGAAATTCATAATCATTTTTGAACATTTTCCTTTTGATCTTGGACCTGCAAATTATGTAGCCAGGCCTAAGAACAGTGCCCACTGAGAAAGAACTTGGATCCCTGTTTCAGGTGACCCAGTCCTGCTCAGAGCACAGATACCTGATTTCTAGCAGAGTAAGTAACTGTGTTACAAAATCATTCGCTTCCCCTTCATTTAAATGAATTCTATCTACTGAGTATTTATCAGGTTGGTTTTACCCAAGTTACCAATAGTTCCTTAATCCTCCCCCCAAACAACTACATTTTCAAAACAAAGTGCTAAATTAGTCTGTCACTGTCCCAGTGGGAGACATTTGAGACAGGGGATCATTGCAAAGCACACCAGCCCTGGAGTGAGAGTATTAGGGTTTGAGGTCGGAGCAGTGTGGTTTGACCGACTCCCCTAAATTGTTCTGCTTTTCACAACTTTTCCCCTCTTTTTACTTCTGAAACCACAGCTTCTCTAAAACACAGGCATTTCTCTCAGTGGTTCTCACGGCAATAACATGAGAGTATTGTTTCTAGGAAGGAACAGAGGCCATTTGTCCGGTAAGAGTGAATGGAGAGCCGGGACTGTGTTAGGGCCTCAGAGTGTGGGTGCACTTGTGCTATTTCCTGTGGTGTATCCTTGTGGTATTTCAAATTCTAGGGGAGCACAAAATGCATTTTTCATAACTTTGAGTTTATCTACCGCAGCTCTTTGCACGTAGCTCTCAATAAATATTTTGTGAATGAAATAAAAAGCAGCTAATAGATCAAACTAGCTCTAAAAAGAGCCACTGCTTCTTGAACACCTAGCGTGTGCCATGCACTGGGCCGGGCCTCTTGTGTGCATTACTCCAGTCAACGACCTGACAATCGCCCCCTGAAAGCCATACCGTTACTCTACAGATGTTGGCATGGACAGGTGACTGGTAGATAGCGACTGTTTATGAGAACTACATGTGTTTCTAAACAATTCTTTATTTAATCCTTAAAAAAATTAAGCTTGGAATGTCTCCATTCCTACAAAGTATAACATAAAACTGGTTACTTATTTTGAAACTAACGCAGAGCTTATAAGAATGGTGAGTTTTTCTATGCACTTATTTACTGAAAAGAATATTTTGCATTTTGACATTTCCTGACTTAATCAGAGATTAATGATCTTAAGAAGCAGAAAATTGCTGAGGTGCCTGTAAAAATTCTGAGAAACTAGGGTAGAGATGCTAGACACACTAGGGAAGAGATTAAATATATCACATGACTAAATGAAACACAATGAGGATGAAGAAAGAGGATGCTGGAGAAAGAGAAGAATGACTGGGAAGGCAAAGAAGACAGAAGTGCCATAGGAGTAGAGAAAGACAGGTACTGGATGTGACTAATAAAACAGCTGTAAGGGGCTTCCCTGGTGGCGCAGTGGTTGAGAGTCCGCCTGCCGATGCAGGGGACGCGGGTTCGTGCCCCGGTCCGGGAAGATCCCCCATGCCGCGGAGTGGCTGGGCCCGTGAGCCATGGCCACTGAGCCTGCGCGTCTGGAGCCTGTGCTCCGCAACGGGAGAGGCCACAACGGTGAGAGGCCCGCGTACCACCAAAAAAAAAAAAAAAAACCCAGCTGTAATCATTGTGGGTCAGCATATTAGAATATTTGTTATAGATCTGAGAACCACAATAAGAAATTGACACCCAGGAGTGAAGGCCACCAAATGCATAGGTATTGATAACTATTTCACAGAATCTGCTAAGTAAGCCGCAGGGCAGTAACAGTATAATTCAGGATCAAGTATAATTCAGGATCAAGATGAAATAACCTGCTCAACTTCACACAGCTAGTGAGCAGCAGAACTGAGCTTCAAGCCAAGGACTGTCCAAGTCCAGGGCCATGGGCTCACCATTCAGCACTCAGCAGCGGTGGCCTTTCTGATCAAAGGCTTGGGGGAGAACAGGACTCCAAGGGACAAAGGCTGTGATTCACAGCACCCGACTGTAAATAAGGGTAGTAGTGGCAAATGTCCTGCACTTGTGTCTCACAACCACTGTCACTAGAATTGCCTTTCACAAAGAAGGAATATACGAGTGTGTGTTTGTGTGTGCTCGTGTGTTAGGTGGCACTTTAGCTCTAAAGTAACTCTGCATAGCCTGTGACTTGAGCAGTGACACACGAGCTAGCAAAATGTCCTTTGCCACCCAACTATTCCTACTCCCACTATTGTCCACTTTGTGCCCCGTCACTGAGTGTAAGTACGTTTTCGAGGACTCACACCAGAGTCCGTCCGCGACAGGTCAGAAAATCAAAGCGACATCTTACGGTAAGGTTTTGGGGAACACCACTGATCCTGGAGGCTAGGAGCTCATTTGGGAAGCCAACGGGTTCACCCGTCTTACCGTTACTACCCTGGCTTCATTCTTCTATCCCAACCTGCCTTCTGGGAATCAGGGCTACCCAAACTGAGCAAACAAACAGTCCCTGCTGAGGCCCAACCCTGGCTGCCCGTGCCACCCCTGCCATCTGTGCAGCCTCACCGACCTCCAGCCTCTTCCCGCCATTACCTCCTGCCCTTTCCTGCCTGCTCAGATCTTAGCAATCCGATTTCCGCTAGATCTTCAGTTCTGGACACTATGTCCCATTATTATAGCATGGATTGAGTCTTCCGAACAGTGAAGAGAGAGAAGTGACGCAGTCAAAATGAAACAAAAATTAAAACCAACCAATCAGCCAACCAGCCAAAACAAAAACCCCAACATTTTTATTCATACCTTGGGCTATCCTAACGCCAAAGGAAAGCCTTCTATCAATATAAAATAACCTCTCCCACTTCTCTTTATACCCTTGCCTGGCTTGATTTTTCTTCAGAGGACTTGCTAAAGCACCTGACATGTTGTATACTTATTTGTAGTTTATTGTTTTCCCCGACCCTGTGCAGAGTGTAAGTTCTAAGGGAGCAGGGACTTTTATCTCTAACACCTGTAACAGTGTAACAGCCCAACGCTGGGTACAAGGTGAAGGCTTAAAACATTTATTGTGATTGGAAAAGCACCTGTTGCACCCCTTTCTGCTGTTTATTTTCAAGGCCACCCCTGAGGTTCACTTTAACCTTACTTAACTCATAAAGTGGGAGAAGATATAGCCGTCCGTGTGCCGGACCCAGGCTGACTCTGCGGTCCGTACTGTTCTCCACTCTTCCCATCCTCCAACATGGATAGTAGGTGACCATCCTGTTCACATTACTTTTCACAGTTTCATATTCCCACATTAGTTTCCCATTATTTGACTGTCAGCTGAAGAAACTTGCACAACCAGAAAGTTGTGAGTTAAGTTTTATTTGGGACCTTACTGAGGACAATAGCCTGGAAGAGAGCCTCTCGGATAGATCTGAGGAACTGCTCAGAAGAGGTAAGAGAGGAGCTGGGACGGAACTGAGCAGAACCCTGTGCCCCTCCCCCGACAAGTACAAAGGCCCTCCGTGTCCCCTGCCTCTTGTTTGTAGAAAAGCTGAAGCCTCCCAGCCCTCTCTGAGTCACAAAGGAGCGGGCTCAAGCAGCTAATGATTAGGACAATAGAGTCACAGACTCAGTGTCTGATGCACACTCCTGAACTGTTTTACAGATACTGTAACTGCCACCAGAGGAAAAAAACGAGCTGCATGATGACCAGACTGCAGCCATGACATAAGCTGCTCCATCTTGAGCAGTACTGAGTCTATGGGTAGCACAAGTCCAAGAACTGGCCTTAAGAGAATGGGATAGGGCTTCCCTGGTGGCGCAGTGGTTAAAAGTCTGCCTGCCAGTGCAGGGGACACGGGTTCGAGCCCTGGTCCGGGAAGATCCCACATGCCGCGGAGCAACAGCCCGTGCACCACAACTACTGAGTCCGTGAGCCACAAGTATTGAGCCCATGTGCCACAACTACTGAAGCCCGCACGCCTAGAGCCCGTGCTCCGCAACAAGAGAAGCCACTGCAGTGAGAAGCCCGCGCACCACAACAAAGAGTAGCCCCCGCTCACCTCAACTAGAGAAAGCCCACGCGCAGCAACAAAGATCCAACTCAGCCAAAAAATTAATTAATTAATTAATTTTAAAAAAAGAGTATGGGATTAACACCATTGCTCGTAATAATCTCTTTGTGAGCATCAAAATAATTGTAGCTTGTTCTGCCTGTATTTGTAAGCAAGCAGGAAACTAAAACTGTCAGCAAAGAGATGCTTCAACTCCATTTCTATATCTCACTCTAAGGCCTCCAAGCTCTTTCTCAGCGTGAAGCAGTTACAGAAGATGGACCTTCATCCCTAATCCCAGAGAAATGGAATGATAGCCGATGGGGGGGGATTTGTAAGCAGCCCTTTGCAGGAAACTGCTCTCAGAAGGAAGCCCTTTTCTTGTCACTTCAGCAAAGCTACATTGTAACTAGCCTCAAACCAGGCGCCCCCGAGCTCTGGTCATCTCTGGCCCAAGCACACTTTTCAAATCTTATGATGACACAATACCTTGCCTAACCTGTTGGTTCTTTCCGTAGATCAAAGAAGTAGAAATGAAGGATAAGTAATTAACAGATGACCAGATCTCTTCCCTAGCTTCCCCTTCAGTAATATCACCAACAGACTGTGTGAACAAAATAACATCTAAAGAAACATCATGAGGAGTGGACAAGCCCTCACTCAGTGGGAGATGGCTAGGGGTTTAATCCCCCCTCTCACTGATTAACTGAGATTACTTCCCCTTTCCCATTTAAAAACTTTCATGGCTCAGCAGAATCTTCGGAGTTGGTTTTTGGGGGACATGAGTCTGCCTTCTCCTCAGATTGTTGGCTTTCTGATTAAAAGCAACTTTCCTTTCTACCAACATTTGTCCCTCAGGTATTGATTTTTGAGTGGCGAGCAGCTGGACCTGAGTTCGGTTACAAGGATATAAAGGAGTTTTTGCTGGGAAAAAAATGTAGTCAAACATCAAAAGATTACTGGAAAAAAAATCACTGCTGATCACAAATAACAGGTGTTAATGATTAACATCTGTTAATCAAGTTAATGATTTTAGTGCTTTATGTATGGGAAGATGCAAGAGTCTGGATTGAAATTATTCCTTAGATATGTGTCTTATCTAGGGCCAGTATCCAGGGCATAGAATGCTTCCTGTTGTTCTCCATCCTGAATTCCCACAGGGCGCACCGTGGAGGGGTGAGGGCAGCTGCAGTGGCTGAAGGCTTGATGGCTGTAACATTCCTTGGTTACTGGAATGGCAGGCAACCTTCCCTTTCCACATGACCTAGCACTTAATTGGGCTCTGAGTTATTGGAACATAAGGACAATCTAATTATGACGTAAGAAAGAAACAAGAAGAATTATAACTACTATTTCTTGAGAGCTTATTCTGCTAAGTCCTATGAGCTCATTAGCTAGTTTAACCCACACAACAAAGCCATGCAGTAGGTACTACTATTACCCCCATTTTTTTTTTTTTTTTTTTTTTTTTTTTTTGTGGTACGCGGGCCTCTCACTGTTGTGGCCTCCCCCGTTGCGGAGCGCAGGCTCCGGAAGCGCAGGCTCAGCGGCCATGGCTCACGGGCCCAGCCGCTCCGCGGCATGTGGGATCTTCCCAGACCGGGGCACGAACCCGTTTCCCCTGCATCGGCAGGCGGACTCTCAACCACTGCGCCACCAGGGAAGCCCTATTACCCCCATTTTATAGTTCAGGAAACTGAGGTTGAGAGAAGTTAAGTCATGTACCTAAGGTCACATGGTATATAAGTAACAGAATCCAGATCTGTTGACACCAAAGTCTGGGGTCTTACTAAGGAAATAAGAGAGAAGGGAAGTGGGATGGGGACTGTACTTGTGGTTTGCTGAATCATCATAGTTGTATCTAAGAAACTTCACGTTCTGGAAAGATGAATTTTAAAAACGATCCTTTCAGTGTGAAAAGCAATGAGTTTGGGGCTAGAGAGTTTCTGAGCTTCAACAAGGAAATTAATATCTTCTGCAGTTAAAACAAAGTGCTTTAACTTCCTAAGTGTATAGTGATAACATACAACCGTTACTGAACAAACCCATCGCCACCAGCTGTCACTAGCTCAGGCTTCCTAGGAATACTTATCACTCCCTTTTCCTGGGCATAATAAAAAGAGTGCAAAGCCCAAACAGAGCGGCTCTGTTGCTCTGGCTACAGCTCTTTTTTCTTTTGATAGTGCAATCTAGTTATAACTGAAAGCGTCCGCAGATGCAAATCAAATTTCTTAACAAATCAATTGTGTTCTCATCCATAGGAGTAAAGGAAATAACTGAACTTGGCCTGTGCCAGGCTCAACGTCAGGGTTCTGGGATCTGAGGGCCAGGATGTAAGGTACCACCTCTGAGGAAGTCTGTCTAGGGAGGAGGAAGGGAGAGAAGAGGTATGAATGGGTGATCAAGGTAAGCAGAAGAGGAAACCACCTACTTCCCAACTTGGCCCAGGGCTCTTCATGATGATCCTGAGTGAAGTCAACTTTCTAGTTTGGGAGAAGCCCCTGTTCCACTGGGTGGCTGGGCTCCATGAGATGAGAGGAAAGGATGCCACACCTCCTCTGTCCTTCTAGTGTGGGTGGGTGGCTCCTACCACAGCTCAGGACAGGAGTCCTTGTCCTGTTTTTAGCAGTGACTGTCTTGACTGTCACAAAACGCCCTTCAAACCTCTTACCTAAAATATTTTTAATTTGAAAATGACATGTTTTGGAGACCTGTGATAAGAGAATTGGGCTCTTGTCTCTGCTCTGGCTTAATCTGTGGCCATGGGTAAGTCATTTAACCACCCTGGTCTCATTTTTACACCCATAAGTGAGAGGATTGCCATTTTATCATTTCATGTACGTGGTAATTACATCCAAGACAAATGCCAAGCAATAACTAGAAAGTACACAGGAGATGTGCACTTCAATGATGTCACACTAAAGAGTATCTAAAGAATATTATCTTGAATACAATTTAATCTTTATTTATTGCATTTTAGATAATGAATTGGGTACTCCATCTCCAGTAAATACTACTTAATTTAACATTTTTGTTTTCAATTATAGCAATCAAAATCAACATTACCTCATAAAACATTGTCGTAGAGGATTAACACTTCTGAAGAGTATTTTTTCTTTTTCTTTTTTTTTAAATGAATTTATTTATTTTTATTTTTGGCTATGTTGGGTCTTCATTGCTGCGCACGGGCTTTCTCTAGTTGTGGCGAGCGGGGGCTACTCTTCGTTGCGGTGCGCGGGCTTCTCATTGCAGTGGCTTCTCTTGTTGCGGAACATGGGCTCTAGGTGCACAGGCTTCAGTAGTTGTAGCACACGGGCTCAGTAGTTGCGGCATGCGGGCTCTAGAGCGCAGGCTCAGTAGTTGTGGCGCACAGGCTTAGCTGCTCCGCGGCAGGTGTGATCTTGCCAGACCAGGGCTCGAACCCGTGACCCCTGCATTGGCAGGTGGATTCTTAACCACTGTGCCACCAGGGAAGCCCTATTTTTTCAAAAAACACGATATCAAGTAATAAAACTTTCAGAAAACTTGTATTGTGTAATGTTTCACATTAACTTAGGTAATGATAAAGACGGTGGTTTTCAAACATGTTTCGCAGAATTCTATGAGTTGCTTGAAAGTAAACGTAGGCAAATGGTATACTGCTTAATTTGTGATTTGCATCCCCTCTCATCCATTCATTTATTCATTCATTTCACAAAGTATTAATGGGGGCTTACTTTGAGCTTGCTGTGATGCTAGAGGCAGGTGCAAGACAGGGGCACCGGGCCTCCTCTCCTTAACTTACAGTCTGATGGGGGAGGTGGGCAAATGGTCGCTCTAACGAATTACAGACTGAGATGTTTCCAAAGGCAAGGAAACCAGTACCGTGAAAACTTATATCAGAAAACTTATATCAACAGAACTTAACTTAGACTTGGGACAGGGAAGATGTCCCTGACGAATTTTAACTGCTGTGACAGTTCTGAGGAGCTCTGAAGGATGAGTGGAAGGTTAGCAAGGCGTGTGGGTGTGGTGGAGGGGGTGTGGATGGTGGATGGGTGGCAGGTATTTCAGACAAAGAAACAACATCAGCAACATAATTTGAGAGTCCCAGTGCAAAATGAAAATGTGAAGCCCCTTGTTCAAAACTATTAAGAATTTAAAGATGGCACAGGCGGAGCATTAAAGCAAGGACGGGGCCCTGCGAGACGGCACAGGTCACACGCCCCAAAGCCAGTCCTGGTCCTCTCCGTGGAAGGGAGTGGGAAGATCAGGAGTCAGGAGGAAGTGAGAGGCCAGTGCGTCAGAGCAGAGCCCCAGGAGGGTTGTAGAAGATGGAGCTGGAGATCAGGTTCACTTGAGGATTACGTCAGGGACTACACCTCAGTAACACAGGTAGTGATCGCACCTTTATTTAAATACTTATATTAATTTGCACTGGTCATTCTGAGTTTGATGTCAACCTGGTTACTTCTAAACATGAAGCCAGGGTTACAGAAATTGTTCAGGTAGGGAAGCCTTGGACTCTGCTCCTGCTTTCTTTCTTTTTCTTTTTCTTTTTGCCATACCACGTACAGCATGTGGGATCGTAGTTCACGTGCAGCATGTGGGATCGTAGTTCACGTGCAGCATGTGGGATCGTAGTTCATGTGCAGCATGTGGGATCGTAGTTCCCAGCCAGGGATCAAACCCTGGCCCCCTGCATTGGAAGCACGGAGCTTTAACCACTGGACTGCCAGGGATGTCCCTGGTCCTGCTTTCTTGGTGCTGGGTGCCTAGGCTGATTGGTTGTCTAGAACTTGCGTGCAGAAAGGCATAGGTCACAGGAGTGAACCTGACTTTGCACCTTCCTATCAAAATATGCATTGTTTTTTTTTTTGCATTACGGAGGCCTGTCACTGTTGTAGCCCCTCCCGCTGCGGAACACAGGCTCCAGACGCGCAGGCTCAGCGGCCATGGCTCACGGGCCCAGCCGCTCTGCGGCATGTGGGATCTTCCCGAACCGGGGCATGAACCCGTGTCCCCTGCATCGGCAGGCGGACTCTCAACCACTGCGCCACCAGGGAAGCCCAAAATATGCATTGTTGAACTGCTGCAGGGAGCTGTAGCCAGCTTTCAAATTTAAAAGAATAAGGAAAATTCATTACTTACACTATTACCCAAGTTCACATCTTGGCTTTCCCACATACCACTGTGTACTCTTAGTGAAGATATCTATTTAGTTGTTAAAATATAAACTTGTTTTTTAAGATAAAGTAACACATATACATATTCAAAAATTCTGACATTAGCCTCTGGTGAATCTTTTCAGCAATTTCCTAGGCACATACAATGTATTTTCATATTTTGTACACAAATGGATTGTACTGTACCTAATGTTCTTTTTACTTTTATTAATACCTCTTAAAATATTAGCATTTTTATGGACTTCCTAGTATTTCATTTGTATGGATATACCATATTTACTGAAACAGAATAACAAACATATAGGTTACTTTCTGTTTGGGGTTATTACAGAACAATGCTTTACTGAAAGCACCTTTGCTCACTTAGACAAGTGTGCTGGCAGAATAAATTCCTAGAAGTAGAGCTGCTAGTTCCAAGGTTATGGTCATTTCTAATTTTGTTAAGTATTACCAAATCAGCCAAGTTATTTAAGTGAGCCTTGATTTCTTCATGTCTGTAAATAGTGACCAACAACGACTTTCTCAAAGGTTTCCTATAAGGATCAAGTGAGATTAAGGCATGTTAAAAGCCTACTACATAGCAAGTAGGTTGTCAATGAATGTCAGTCTGCAACTTTACTTTTACTTAGAAAGACAACTATTTATGAATATTAGGATGATTATAGCTGTGGCCCTGAGCTCAGCAAACACAAAAATTCACAGAAAACATTGTAGTATCATATCCATTTTAAACTCCATTGTTGAACATAACCAGTGAAATCTCTGGAAGTCAGAGTATTTTTGAGAGGACACAATTTGACATTAAATACCGCTTTCCTGGCCTGAAGTTGATTTTTGATAGTTGCCTATTTAAAAAATATATATATATATATATATATATTCCTTATGATAAAAACAAGATTTACTGTGCTAATATATCCATCTAGATATGTCTTCCAGTCATGGCTTCTGTACTTGAGTGAAAATCTTGCTGCTCAATTTGTCATTCATTTATTAATAAAGCCCATACATCCAACTCTGAAGAAAAACCTTTTGATAAGAAAATGGAAAATTTTAGACCTCTCGTTTCCATTTCGAGAAACCTGTTGTGTCTCCCCGAAACCTCTGGGGCCCTGAGACGTTTTTAAATTTATCAAGAGCCCAGAAGGAGGTTAATGGGGCGCCTCAGAACGAAATCCCCAAGCGTCCGGGCCCAGGAGCCCCAGCCGGGACCACAGCCCGCGGTCAACTGCAGGCAGGAGGCAGATCCTCCTCGGAGGGCCAGTCGGACCAGGAAGCCATTGCTCCGCTCCGTGCCGGCGGTTTATTGAACACTCACTTCACTCAGCCCAGAGCTCGACCGGCCCCACAGCCATCCCGACGCGGGACAAAGATCCCGTCGGTGACTCGTGCCCGCCGGGGGACGCAGAGCTCTGGTCGCACCCCCGTGCATCTCGCACCGAAACTTCAGTCGCGGTGGACGGCCGGAGGCGGTCGGGACTCGGCTCCCCGGGCAGGCGTTCCCTCAAAGCGTGTCCCCAGTCCCCTTCACCGTCCCCACGGGCGGCCAGGCGGGGAGCGGCCGGGGGCCGTGACCCGGCCCCGGCCGCCACTCGCGGACGCGGCCCGGAGCGCTGGAACAAAGGGCGCCCGGAGGCGCGGCCCGGGGCGGAGGCTCCGGGCGGGGGCGGAAAGTGGGAGAGGAGGCCGGGCCGGCCGAGGGCACCGGGCGCGCTTCCGCCGGCCGCGCCGCGCACGCCACGGTAAATGGGAGGCTCGGCCGGCGGGGGCGGGGGCCGCGCAGCCGGGGAGTTTCAGGAACTGGAGGAGCGGGCGGCGGCTGGAGTCGCCCAGAGCCGAGACTCGGGGCCGAGGCGGAGCCGCCGCCGCCGCCGCCGCTGCGCCGGGGCCCAGCCGTAGCCGCCGCCGCCTTCGCCCTCGTCCGGCCGACTCGGGCCGACAGACGCGGCGCGGGAGAGGAGCCGGCCGTCCCGGGCCAGGGATCCGCCCGCCATGGCCACCAAGGTGAGGGGCGCGCGGCCCAGGCCCGGCCGGCCGCTCGGCCCAGCAGCTGCGCGGGGAGGGTCGGGCGCGGGGGCGCGGGCGGCGGCGCCGCCGGGGAGGCCGAGGGGTCGCGCCGGGGCCCACCCGGCCCCCGCAGGGCTCGGGTTACGCGGAGCGGGCGGGTGGCCGGGGCTCGGGTGCCCGGGGGCTCGGCTGGCGGCGCGGGAGGGTCTCGGGGCGGGACCCCGGCCGCTTGCGGCTCCGTCTGCAAAGTTTGCGCCTGAGCGTGGGCCGCGGCCGCCGGGAGAGAGAGGAGAAGTTCCCGCAGCCCCGGCGCTCGCTCCGAGGAGCCGCCTGACCGCCGGGAGCCCCGACTCTTTCCCGAGTGGAGTCCACTCCTCACCTCCCCGCGCGTCCGGCCGCCACGGGAGCAGCGTCTCCTCCTTCCTCAGAGGGTGGGACCCCGGCGCCACGGGCCGCTTTCGGGGGCCCGACCCTCGCCGGAGAGGACTGAGAATTTAAAATCCAGGCCGATGAACGAGGGTTCCCGGAGAGGGAAAACGCCAGTGGAACGCCCCGCTCCTCAACTTCCCTCAGTTTTCCTGTTTTTTTCTTTTGTTTTGCTACCTTTTTGGTTTGAATGTTATTTCCAGCATGAATAAAAAGCAAAGAGGGAAATGACTCTGCTTTCAATTACGTGTTTGCTTAAAAAAAGGTCCAGGCCCGAATTACGTGGTGGAACTTTGACTCGCGCTTGGTAATTGGCCAGGAGTGGTGATTTGCTTATTTTACGGTATTGTCGGTGGAAGCGGTCACCCTTTGCTACCTGAGTCTGCAGGAGCCTCCATCTCCCGCTCCCTGGGCTGGGGCGTTTTCTTTAGTTCTAGATGTCACCTAGTAATGGGAAAGCCACGCTCCCCTCCACGAGCCAGTGATGGGGTTTGAGTTGACTTTTTTATTTGATTGATATTTGCAAATAGTTTAGTAGTGTCCCTTATAAACATCAGCACCCTCTACCATATTTACTTTTGAAACCTCGAAGCTTCTCTTGGGTTGGTGAAAACTTTAGATTGTTGTTATTGGGTTTTTGTTTTTGGTAGAGAGAGAACTTTGAAAACTGATAAATTTCAAATCCCTTTGAAAGATCAGATTGATATTTCAGTCCGTGAAATTTTGTGTTCTGTATCTGCCTAGGTGTAGTGTTTATTTTTTTAAAAATGGAGATTCTTAAGGGAACCTGTTGCCTGCTGTTACTGAAATAATTACCTTCTTGTTAATATATTATTGGCTACGCTCTTCCTTGGTTTTATTAGGTGTGATAGAACTTTGCTACCTTTTTAACATATATCATTTTGTGTTGATCTTTTTCAAAACAAAACTTAAGCCAGGGATTTCTCAGGAAATTTGATTTTGAGGTTTCTTGCCAAACATTCCAGAAATTACCAGTTACACGTCCTATTTTATACTCATCTTGCAACCTTAAAAGCTGTTTGTGGTCGATACCTATTCAGAGGTGGTCAGCGTTTTGGTATTTTGCACCGTGATCTACTGATGCATGTTAGACTGTCCTTTAAGTGGGACCCAGATTAGCAACTAGTGCTGGTATATGTAATGAAAATTTTATCTGATACTTAAACCTGAACTTAGTTTTTCTATAAAATTAGAAAGGAGAATAGTTCTTGTACTAAACTTGAATTGCGTCTGTCCTCGCTAAGCACAAGCCTTAAAGCATGTATAAGCACTTCCTACTTTATTGTCTACTCCTCCGAAGGCAAATTCCAGTAATTGAGTCTTGGTTTCTTTCACCTTTGTAATCACTATTCCACACAGGACTCCTTTCCATGTTTACATTTTGACAAACCACTTCTGGTTTAAAAAAAAGGAAGAGCAGAGAAGCACTTATATAGGAACCTTCCTCAGTTCTCTGTTTTTCCTACTTCCTGATGATTCTTACATCAAACCAAAGTCTCATTTTTTAATTGTTCCCAGAGAGTAAATTTGTCCTTATTTTGTTACACACCCACCCCCCACTTCCCATCCCTGCCCTTACCAACATCTGAGTAGTTTGGGGTTTTTTCTTTCCTTTAATTTAATCGGGTAGGTACTTTTTAGTAAGAGAGAATATACATATAGTAAGTAATAACATCTAATTTTCTTTAAAATTGAAGACTCTTATGGCACTCGGGCTCCTGCTACAAGCATTAAGTGATAAGAAATAAATACAATATCTGGATATTTTAGGGAGTGTTGGGTTTCCCTTTGAATTGACCAGAAAATACCTTCAGTTCTCTTCAGATATAATTTTCTTATGTATTGCTCTTACATATTTTCTTGAACATGCAGTTATCTTTGAACTATCATCCTTTTAAAAAAACTGCACTGGTATATTCACAATAGAAAGAAATTATCTTTTAGAAGAAAAATGAATTAGGTAGTTCTTCACTGCCAAAGAAAGTTAATCAGTAACTGCACATTTTAAAGAAATTATCTGTTCTTTGTTTCTAATCATTACTCAGGAGAATGCTGAATTCGCTTTGAGCCCCAGTCTTGTCTCATTTAGTAAATACAACAAAAGGCTAATATGAGTGTGTAGCCTTGACTTCTAATAGGAACGCCAGGTTATATTTTTACACAGTCATATGGTGCACTTAGGATTTATTTATTTATTTATTTATTAAGTCTTGGGAAAGGAATTCTTTTTGGGGGGGGCTAGATATAGCAAAAGGGACATAAAGGAACTAGTTAACGAAGTTAATCCATAGCTATATAATTTAGCTGTAATTTCCATGTCACAGTTAACCTTTGGTAACTAATTTAAATCCTCTTGTGCTTATGTAGTCACTTTTAGGAGTAAGCATTAGAACCAGATTCTAGGAGTCCCTGATGCTTTTTTTTTTTTTTTTAACTTTTCTTTCCATCTCCAATGTCTAAAGTTGTATATTTGTGTTACAGTGCTTGTCTGGTTGAATGAAGTGAGTGTGGAATGTTGAAATTAGCGGTAGGAAAAGAGTGAATTGCTCAGGACTGTTCCATGATATACATTAGCGAGAAGAGTTTAGAAAGCATACTTTGTAGTCTCTCCTGAGCAAAAACCTCTTTTTTGAAGAGGTTTATTGAAGAAAAGAGTAGAAATATCTTTCTAAAGCGTCTTAAAGATTAAGTTGTTTTTGATAGTTTTTTTTAAAAGTATGGAAAATGGTAACCATTCAGTTTAGCATAACAGTAATATTTTTTTAAAGTGGCTTCATAAATAGAATATCTAGACATTCTGTAGTCACAGAATGTAGTCACAGAAACATTCTATGACAGTAGGAACGTCAACCGATTTCTTATTAAAGAAGGACTAAATGAGAAAGCATAAACATTTTGCGAAGTTTTCTACTCTACCCTGCTTCTGTATTGACCATCTGAAAATTAGTTTTTTACTCTGATTGCCCACCAAAAACTTCGTAACTTTGCATATGCTGTTCCTCTTTTCTGGAATGCTGTTCTCTGGCCTTTTCCCCTACATACTTTCTTTTACACATTATGTCTCAGCTCGAAGCATTACTTCCTACAGAAAGCTTTCTGATCTCCCCGACCCCTGTTACAGGGTCACATCATACATGCAGACTGCCGTTTTACATGTGTTTCTCTGCCCAGTGGCTGTCTCCTTTAGGGTGCTGTCAGCCCCAGGGGGATGGACTGTGTGTTTGCTCCTCTGTGTATCTTCTGTGACAGGCACAGACCAGGCTCTTGGTAAACTGTTATTCCGTGAATGAATGTTGAATTTTCTTGTCCCGATTCCTCCCTCTCCAGTTTGAAAAAGCAAAAAGATTTTCCATTGAGATAGGTGGCTGTTAAAACTATTTAGCTCCACCTGTAAGCTTGTTTCTTTTAATTGTGCATTTTAGTAAAAAATTTTTTAAAGTGTGCATGCACAATGGAAAATAGACATCTACAGCTCAGTTATTGGCAATGTTTTTTAAATAAATCAGTTTTACTAATTATTACATGAGAAATTGGTTATGTTTTAAGGTAATTGGAAAAAACTTCATACTTCTGAGATTTTAAAAAGAGTTATCTTTGGGCTTCCCTGGTGGCGCAGTGGTTGAGAATCTGCCTGCCAATGCAGGGAACACAGGTATCGAGCCCTGGTCTGGGAAGATCCCACATGCCGCGGAGCCACTGGGCCCGTGAGCCACAACTACTGAGCCTGCGCGTCTGGAGCCTATGCTCCGCAACAAGAGAGGCCACGACAGTGAGAGGCCCCCACACCGCGATGAAGAGTGGCCCCTGCTTGCCACAACTAGAGAAAGCCTTCGCACAGAAACGAAGACCCAACACAGCCAAAAATAAATAAATTTAAAATAAATAAATAAATAAAATAAAAAGAGTTATCTTTAACCCATGAATTGTTAGAAATGTGTTTAATTTCCCAAAGTATAAGGTTTTTCTATTTATCTTTTTTTTTTTGCGGTACGCGGGCCTCTCACTGCTGTGGTCTCTCCCGCTGCAGAGCACAGTCTCCGGACGCACAGGCCCAGCGGCCACGGCTCACGGGCCCAGCCGCTCCGCAGCACGCGGGATCCTCCCGGACCGGGGCACGAACCCGCGTCCCCTGCACTGGCAGGCGGACTCCCAACCACTGCGCCACCATGGAAGCCCCTCTATTTATCTTTTTGTTAATGATTTCAAACTTAATTTCATCATGATCAGGGAGTCTGTTTGTTACTAATAACCATACCTGAAAATTCGTTGAGGCTAACTTTGTACCCACTATATAGTCAGTTTTTTTTTTTTTTTTTGCGGTATGCGGGCTTCTCACTGTTGTGGCCTCTCCCGTTGCGGAGCACAGGCTCCGGACGCGCAGGCTCAGCGGCCATGGCTCACGGGCCCAGCCGCTCTGCGGCATGTGGGATCTTCCCAGACCGGGGCACGAACCCATGTCCCCTGCATCGGCAGGCGGATTCTCAACCACTGCACCACCAGGGAAGCCCTATAGTCAGTTTTTATAAATGTTCCACCTGTGCATAAAAAGAATATATATATTCCCTAATCAATGTATGTATATTTTCTGTATATGTCCATACAAATTTATTAACTATGCTGTTCCCATCTGTATCCTTACTAATTCTACTTGATCTGTTGTATCTTAATGTCTTTTGGTCTACTTGACAGAGATGTTAAAATGGTGAATTTAAAAAATTTCTCTAAGGTTAGGATTAGTATTATCTTCCAGGTGAATTGAACTTTTTATCATTATGAAATGACCCTCTTTATAGTGCATTTTTTCTTAAAGACAGTTTTGTCAAAAAGTTAACGTGGTTTCACTAGCTTTCTTTTGGTAAATATTTTCCTGGTATATAAAAGCCTGTAACTGAATTTTACCTTTTCGTCTTGTTTGGCAATCTTTGTGGCTAGAGGGTTTTGTTTGCTTTATTTGTGTTTTTTGATGTGTTTGGATTTCTGGCTACCATCTTATAGATTCACTGAGGATTCCCCACCCCCCGCCCCTCAACTTTTTAGAAGGTTTGTTCCTTACAGGCATACCTCGGAGATGTTGTGGGTTGGTTCCAGACTACTGCAGTAAAGCAAATCGCCCGGACTTTTTGCCCCCCAGTGTGTTTGAAAGTGATGTTTACACTATATGGTAGTTTGTTAAGTGTGCAATAATAGCATTATGTCTATAAAACAATGTATATACCTTGATTAAGTAGTACTTTATTGCTAAAAATGTTAAGAGTCACAGTAGTAACACCAAAGTTCACTGGTCACCATAACGTATATAATAAAAATGAAAAAGTCTGTAGTATTGGGAGAATTACCAAAAGGTGACAGAGACACGAAGTGAGCAGGTGTTGTTGGAAAAATGGTGTGTCAGTGGACTTGCTCTACTCAGGGTTGCCACAGACCTTCAATTTGAAAACATTGCAGTATCTGCAAAGTGCAGTAATGCAAAGCAAATAAAAGGAGGTATGCCTGTATGTCGCTTTTTTCAACTGGTTGTAAGTGTATATGTTACTATTTGTACGTTAAAGTCCAAAAGTCCTCAATATCATTACCCTCCCCCTGGATTACAGGGACCTTAAGAAGCTCTGCTCCAGTCATCTCTCCCAACACAGTTACTGCCCAGGATTTTCATTCTGTCTTTTCTACCACAAATTAGACATTATTTTTGTTTTTTATACAGTTAATGTTTACTTAGATTTAATCAACTTTTACCATATCTTTGCTTACTATTCCTTTTTACATTTCAGTTCTTTCCGGGATAATTTTTCTTTTGCCTGAAATGAATTCTTTGGAATTTCCATTAAGGAGAGTTTTTTGTTGGTAAATCTCTTATGTGTGAAAATGTGTTTTGCCCTGTGCTTGAAAGATCGTTTTCTAGGTATGGAGTTCTGTTATTTCCCCTGTTTCCTACCATCTTTCAGAGTTACTGCTCAGAAGTCGGCCATCTAATATTGTGCCTGAATAGTCTGATACTTCCTCTGCCTGTTTTTAAGACCTTCCCTGTGTCTTTAGTATTTTACAGTTTCACCTTAGTGTGTTCATGTGTGGATTTTATTTATATAGCCTGGGATTTATGGGCAGCTTGGATCTTAGGATGGATGTTTCAGTACTTCTGCACCAGTGCAGTTCTGTAAACTTCCTGTGATAATGGAAGTAATCCTACATCTGTGCAGTCCGTGTGGTAGCCACCTGCCACGCATGGCTAGGGAAAACTTGCAGTGTGGTTAGCGTGACTGAGGAACTGTGCTTTTAATTTTAGTTTAAATAGTCACACGTGGCTACTGGCTATCATAGTGGGGAGTGCAGCTGTAGAAAATTCCCAGTGATTGTATTTCATGAATATTGCCTCTTCCCTGTTCTCTCTTTCTGGAACCCTAATTAGCATGAAAAGGTCCAACAGATATCTAACTTCCTAACTTTCAACCTGCCGTGTTTTCTTAGTGCTGCCTTCTAGATAATTTCTTTGACTCCTACCTTCAGTTTACTATTCTTTCTTTAGTTGGGCCTAATCTGTTCTTTTATCCATTTAATTTTCAATTGTATTCTATTTTTAGAAATTATGTTATTTGGTTTTGTTTCAAATCTGCTTGATCATTCTTTATATTCTCTAATTGCTCATATTTTTAAGCTTCTTTTAAGCATATGAAACATTGATTGTTTGTGTCTGTTAGTTCTAATATCTGAGGTCTAATTCCGCAGTTGTTTCCACTCATTCTCACTCATGGTGCCTTGTTTTCTTGTGCGTTTTGTGATTTTATTTCTGTGAGTTGCTCATTTTCCTTGGAACTTCATCTAAGGGTTTGGCTCCCTAGATTGAGTTATATTCGTCCACAGAGAATGTGTCCTTGCTTATGCCAGTCTCTTGGGGACACTACATCCTTGGGATCACTGTAACTTTAATTCCTGGCTTAATGTTTCTCCAGCCATACTCTATAGCATAAATATGGACCTCAGATCTCAGGGGAAATCTCCCTTATTCCCTTACTCTGGGTCAAAGATGAGGCAGGTTTCCTTGCTGTTCCCTTCTGTACAATGGGTTCTTTTTCCTTACGTGGAGGTCCTTTTGGGGTCCAGCTTCGAGCTTAATACCGGAGTGTTCATCTGTCACCTCCTGCGTCCCCCAGGGCAGCCTGCAGAGCAGGACCCAAACTCAGACTCTCCGGGGCATAGAGGAGACTCCTGGGGTGGAATCCTGTCTCAGAACATTTTCCTCCCAGGGTTTCTGCTCTCATATCCTCTGACCTCTCTAGATCCTTTCCTTTTGTGCTGACTCAGCAGTGTGTGTTAAAAGGTGTTTGTGTGCTTGGGTGTGTCTTTGCTTTTAATATTTTATTCAGCACTTCAGTGTTTCAGTCTGGTGGTGGTTCATGGTATCAGCCTGCCACACGTGCCGGAACAAAATCCAAGTCAGAGCATTTTTATAACAGACTGTAAAGTGAAGGAATGGAATATCTGCACACAAAGTGTTCATCTGTTTTTTGGAGGGAAAAAGGTGGAAAAGCAAAGTTGTTAAGCATTTTAGTTGAAACCAAACCTTAAGCCATCAAAATAACAGGCTGGGCATTTCAGCTTCCAATTGGTATTTTTCTTTGTTCTCCCCCTTTGATTATCAAAAACACATGATAGATTTAGCCCATCTTATTCATTTTTAGGTGCTGTAAATACAGTGCTTGAGGATGTTATTCAGTATGACTCAATTTTTCTAAGCTATTTTTAGTATCTGAAAACTGAGTCATAGAGTAAGTAGTATTACCTGCAGAGTCAGGATTCAGAAGTCACCTGTTTGTGTCACGGGGGACATATAAGTCAAAGGGACATGTGACTTTAGACATTAGTTAACTAGGTGAAAAATGCAGTTTGTTCTGGGAACCGTTCCCCATCATCATTCACTGACTGCTTCATCTGAGTACGAATGAGCTCAGTGCCGGGTCTTCTCCACGTTGGGGTGTCACTCTGGAAGGCCTGTCCTTACCCTGAAGCTCTATTGTTCTAGCGGAGGGTAGGCCTGCTGCAGGGCGCAGGGGCCTCCTGCTGCAGCTTCTGAAGCCAGCAAGGCTTTCCAAGGAGCTGAGTCTTGAAATGTATATTTTTTTCTTTAAGTCATTGAGTGAATTTTAACCCTTATTTGATCACATCAGTCATTTAAAAAATACATACATAGTACATCTTAACAGTCTGCAAGTCCAGACTTTGTCTTGTAGGATCCCAGATAATCAGTTCAGCAGACAGTTTTAGCGGTTCCTGTGTGCTTCTTTTATGCTGGAAGTAAGGCTAAGATTTGGATCCTTGCCTAAGAGAGTAGACATTCAAAAATTAATGAGCTATTGGGGCTTCCCTGGTGGCGCAGTGGTTGAGAGTACACCTGCCGATGCAGGGGACACAGGTTCGTGCCCCGGTCCGGGAAGATCCCACATGCCACAGAGCGGCTGGGCCCGTGAGCCATGGCCGCTGAGCCTGCGCGTCCGGAGCCTGTGCTCTGCAACGGGAGAGGCCACAAGAGTGAGAGGCCCGCGTACCGCAAAAAAAAAAATTAATGAGCTATTTAAAATGTACCAGTTAAATGCCAGTTTTAATGTATATCTCATGCAAATTCACAGAAGAGGACTTAAAAATGTAAATTTGTGTGTTAATAGTAGCTGTCTATCTCACATTTAGGAACTTCTTTTTCATCTTTAGGCCTGTTTTGTATTCTCAAGATTTTGAGTAATGAATATTTATTGCTTTTTTAATAAGGAAGAAAACAAGTTAATTTTTTTTAAACTTAAAAACTTATTGGGCTTCCCTGGTGGCGCAGTGGTTGAGAGTCCGCCTGCTGATGCAGGGGACACGGGTTCGTGCCCCGGTCCGGGAAGATCCCACATGCCGCGGAGCGGCTGGGCCCGTGAGCCATGGCCGCTGAGCCTGCGCGTCCGGAGCCTGTGCTCCGCAACAGGAGAGGCCACAACAGTGAGAGGCCCGCGTACCACAAACAAACAAATAAACTTAAAAAAAACAAAAAAAACTTATTGTCATTAGCCAGGCCTCTCAAGCAGACTCCTAAATTTATCCATCTTCTGTTAACTTGTTTTGAATTATGCTAAGTTGAAAAAAAGGTTTTAATTAGTGCTTATACATAGTAAGTGGCACTTTAATAGAAAAATGCTAATGCATTCAGTATTACAAATAGAAACTTAAAATTTATTTTTCTTCCCTCAGCACCATATTTTCTTCTTCCAAAGGAGAAAAAGTATGCTTCTTAAACTTTTTTAAAAACCTGAAAACTTATTGAATAACCAGCACTGAACCCAGAGTTCTTGAAAATTGCTCTTTTAAATACATTTATGTTCTACCTGCCTCTCTGCACTCGTTCCCTCAGGAGCTCAGAGGACTCCTTCGTGAGTCAGCGGCAGTTTCATCACTCTTGTACTTTCCCCACCTTCATAAGATTTTAAAGTCTGGAGTTGAATTTAAGATTTTACAGCCTTTTTGTTGATGTGTCAGACTTACTTTGTCTCGTGATTGCCATTACCAGTAAGTATATTCAATTTCTTATAACCAAAAAACCTAGGAAATCAATAGGCTTTAGACTACTGAGATCTGTAGTTACATCAGATTGATCCATCTTAATCATTTAAAGCCATGATGGTACCAAAAAATATGGAGATTGTTTTTTAAAATTCTAATATTTAAAGCTACTTCTGGTTCTAGGCTTTACTACTATATTTATAGTTTTTTAAAACCCATTCCCCTTTTTGATAAGTAAAAACATCCCATGCTTTTCCTGTAGTTTGTATTTAACAAGTGATAAATGGTTGTTCTCTAAAATTTGAGTACTAAATATTTTCCCCAAAACTCCCCTCTTCTCTGACTCGTTAGGAATCTCTGCTATAAAGAAGATGATGGCAATGGTAATAAGCTTCCATCTAAGAGAGAAATTGGACTCTTACTAAAGTGCATAACTATTTTATGAGTGGTCATCATGTTTCCTGAGTTTAGGCGTTAATGGTAGAGCTGAGGTACCCCAGCTGCATCACAGTCCCCCACCTGGAGAGCTCGTTAAATCACAATTGCTGTGCAATTTCTGAGTTTCTAGTTCAGGAGGTGGGGCCGGAACATGCATTTCTGCCGGTTACAAGGTGATGCTGAGGCTGCTGGTCTAGGGACCACACTTTGAGAACCAATGTTGCAGAAGATTGAAAAAGAAAGTAAGAACTCGGGTTCGGTCCTAGGTTCATCTCTGGAATCTGTGGATTATAAAATGGGTGGGCTCTAACACCCTGTGTGCAGTGCATACTTCATTCTTGCTTCAAGTATTCTCATCGAACTGAGTTCAGGTAATGCTGAAAATTTTAAAAGTTGGTATTCTCAAAAACTGTTAAGCTTCTCATCAACTTGTGGTTTTTTTTTTTTTTTTTTTGCGGTATGCGGGCCTCTCACTGTTGTGGCCTCCCCCGTTGCGGAGCACAGGCTCCGGACGCGCAGGCTCAGCGGCCATGGCTCACGGGCCCAGCCGCTCCGCGGCATATGGGATCCTCCCAGACCGGGGCACGAACCCGCATCCCCTGCATCGGCAGGCGGACTCTCAACCACTTGCGCCACCAGGGAGGCCCTCCAACTTGTGGTTTTTAGTGTTGTATTGATTGGTTATTTGTGTTACGTGCAAAATGGCTTAATCTAGTAGAGTCTGATTATTACAGTGGTGAGGTGACTGTGACTCGTTATTACGTTTCCTGTTGCTTTTTGGTGAGCCAGAAAACATGCCATACAATTTTGAATATCATTATAGTTCACAGTAATCAGTCCAGACTTACGTGCTTTGTATCACATGTTCCTAAAGTGGTTGTATAATGAGAACAGTTTTAATTTGCTAGGGGGGATTACTGTGTAAAAGAATCCTGTTCTTTAATTATTTTGTAATTGAGATAATCTATGATATTTGTGTAAATCCAGTTTTTTATCTTACTTGTGTGGTATGTGCCTATACTTAATTTCGATGAATTTAAATTTCACCAGATTAAACTTTCCTGTTTGCCCACTTAGATGCCTCAAAGAAGTAAAATGACACACGTTTTTAAAGCCAGAGAAAACAATGAATATAGTCCCTAACCTAGAAGAACCTACCTTGGAATAATTAAGTTGATCTAGGACTCATGTATGAAGGCAAGGGTGTGCTTTAGAAAATAGCCTGTATTCATGCAACTTGCCTATGCACTATCAATAAGAATTAATGTATGTCTGTATATAAACAGTGCAGAAAAATATTTTGAAATCCTTGTTGGCATTTATACCATTCAGAGTCTTTTTGTTGGTCTATAAATGGCATACACTATTAGTTATGGAAGGAATACATTTGATTTTCACATTCTGTGGTTAACATCAGAATATTATTATACATAAATATCAAGGGTTATTTATGGGAAATGTTAAGTATGCTACCAAAAATCAAAAGCATGTTTTTTCATTCAACAGTCTCTCTCCAGAACTTATAAATACTGTAAGTGAACAGTGCATGCATTTTTCTACTCTGAAAGAATTTGTAGTCTAATGGGGGAAACAGGCACTTGAATCGCTTCAATTCAGAGTTCTCGTTGCTGTGGTAGAAGTACATGCGATGTCCAGTGATGGCACAGAAATCTAGGGCTGGAAATGAGACCCTTTCGTCTGTTTTGCTGCACTTACTGTCATTGGAAACTTAAGAGTAAAACTGAGTTTATGTCAGTATAGAGGCCACAGTCTGAAAAACTTATGGAAAAATAAAAACTAGTTAATTACTCTGACGTATGTCAGTCATAGTGTAGAAGATCATTTCTCTGCTTGAGATGAGGGAGTAGTGTTACATAAGTGAGGGCACGTTTAGTTTGAGGTCTTTCAAACAGTTCCTTATCATAGTGACTGCCCTTGCAGGACAGAAAGTACATTTCAGAGAAGGCATACATTTCCAGTATGCCTAGTTGTGATATAAAATTTTATCTGGGGCTAGGCACTAAGCCACTTTTGGGAACCAGTGAACAACACGTGCCATGCAGATCATGTTTCTATGACGTGACTCCTTCTAAATCCCTGTGGCCTTGGACACAGCGTCTGCGAATGGTTAAAACGATCTGCTCCTTTTGATTTCCCTGTTAGCAGTTCAGTTAAAGTATTTGGAGTGTTTCATGTGCCTGGCTTGCAACACGTAGAGTTTATTCTAGATTAGAGATTCCCAGCTGGTGAGTTTTCAGGGGATCTTTAAATCTACATGAGCAAACATTGTTACAGACTGTTTATCTTCCTCACATTTGCAATACTGTTTTTAAAATATATGAAGATTCGTTAGTAATAAAATACAGATAACATTTCAAAATGCTAATGACTTCATAGTACCTCTTTGGCATTAAGTATTTCTCAATAAATTGTACTTTTTTATGTTTACTGTTGTTTGTGGGGCGACATATGTATGTATGTAATGAATTGATCTTGAGGTTGTTGGCATTCTGTGATTGAAGTTAGCTATTACATAAAAGCTATTACATTTCCGTTATTGCTGTTTGATTTGCCTTGAATTTTACATTTGGAAAAGAAATTTTGTCATGTCTTCTATTAGAGATGCAACGAATGAAAAAATTAGTTCTATGTGATTATTAAATTTATGTATTTCAGTGCAATAGTGGTGGAATAGCAGAGAGATTGGGAGTCTGGGTTCAAATCCCAGTCAAATCCAACTATATCACTTTGGAAAGTTACTTAATGCTTCGTTTTCCTCATATGTAAGATACAAGTAATAATAGGAACTCAGGTGTGAGTTCCATTGCACAATCCAGGTAGGGCAAAAGAACAGAATTTCATTTTTCTGTAACAATTTACAACGAATTATGTCCTTATCCTACTGGGAAAGTCAGCTATAACCTGTAGCTCACCGCCGCCTCCTCGTGCCCAGGGTTAGGTGTAACTTGAAGGTGGGGGTCCTTACATAATGCCTTGGGCCGAGGGTCGTGTCTTGCCCTCCAGCCACCTCTCCTGCAGTCTGTACCCTCAGGTGGGGAGTTCTGTCCCACTCCCTTGCTGTGCCTGAGGGAACTGGAGCCATTTTGCTGTTGTCCTGCTCTAGTGGGACACAAAGCTGCAAAACCCAGACACTTTGCATCCTAATGCAGTACAAGCTCTATCCCCTCCTGTCGATTTGTTGTTTCACTGGGGTTCTGGCACCGGGCTGAGGGCTCTCTCCAGGTCTCGCCATTGCTTCTGGCCTCCACTCTGCACTTTTCCCACTGTCTTTTCCCCTAGCTCAGGTCCTCTGGTCCAGGCTTTGAGAGTGGAGGTGGTGGTGGGAGAAACAGAGGCCACGCTGTGTCTCCCCATTGCAGTATTTCTCACCAGTGCTTTCTGTCTGGAGCCCAGAGTTCTCTCCATTCTCAGGGCCTTTGGAACTCACAGCCAGGAACCCTTTACAGTGTTCTCTCATGTCATAACCTCTCCTGGGACAGTGGACACAGTGGGCACTGCTGGTTCGGGTTGGGGAGGTGGGAGAAAAGGGGAAAAAAAACCCCTAAAGATGAAAAAATAACATTTCAAAAATATTATCTCTACCAGATTATCTCAAGGAGTAAGTAAAAATTTATGTAAAGGGCTTACCAATGTGTCTGACTTTACAACAGGGGATAGTAGCTATGGTTGGATGGTGTTATTCGTATTATTATAAAAATAAACTATAAACTGGGATCTGTTAGACCCCAAGATCTAAGGTCTACCTTAACTGTGTTCACGGAGTTGTAACAAGTTTCTCTAATTTCAAGTTACTCTTGTGGAGGTGATGAACTTTCTATCTGCTTCTTACTTATCCCTAACTTTGTTAACCTACTTTTCCAAATCTGGGTGTCCGGCAACTTGAGTTTGATTCTTTCTGCCATTGCCTCAGTGTGCCTTGTTTCTTCTGGTAAATTACCTTTCATACATGAAAACAAGATAAAAACAAGGCAGAATGTTAGAGGCGTAGACAAAAGAATGAAATTAAAAAGCACCTTAGCGTTGTAGGAAAGTCTATGTTATAAAACCACTACATGTGTTTAGCAGATCTTTTTACTGAGGTCACAGATAATACCTCTCATTGGATCCTCATGTGGTAGATCATTGTGTTGTTTTGTTACCTTCAGTAAATCGTTGAGCCCCTATCATGGGCCAGAAACTGTTGGACCTTTAGGAATACAGCATTAAAGAAAATAATTTTAAATCCGTGCCCTCAGACAAAAATCCCTGCTCTCATGGGCCTTGCATTCTAGTGGAGGAGATGGCAGTAAACAAGGTCAATAAGGAGAAAAATAAAATAAGGAGAAAAATACAGCTGGGAGAAGAGACCTTGCTAAGGGATGCATGCATGTGTGTGTGCGTGCGCTCGCACGTGCATGTGTGTGCTCATGCACATGTGTGCTCGTGCATGTGTGTGCATGTGTTTGCGCGCGTGCATGTGTGTGTGTGCGCACATGTGCTCGCACACACAGTGTTAGATGGGGTGGCCAAGGAGGCCTCTGAGAAGGTGACCCTCAAGTGCAGACCTGAGGGAAGGTTGGTAAGTTGCATGTCTGAGGATTGCCCTCAGGGAGAGTGTGCCTGGAGGTCAGTGAGGTCACCGAGGCCAGCTGAGCTGTGGGAGTAGCGAGGACCCTCAGGTCCACACTCACTGAGTGTGCCTGATGAGGAGGGCTTTGGCATTTATTCTGAGATGTGAGACCACTGGAGGGTTTCCAGCACACCAAGAGCAACTGACTTTTTTCTTTCCTTTCTCTCTCTCTTCCTTCCTTCCTTCCTTTCCTTTCTTTTCTTTTCTTTTCTTTTTTTTTTTTTTTTTGAGTTGAGCTTACCTTTATTAAGCCAAAGCTAACTGCAGGGAGTTAATGCTCTATTCACTCTTACATTGGACTGAAGTCTTATTTGATCCCTTCTTGAAACTTAATTGATTTTATCTAATTAAAATCATGCTAGGAAAATCCTGTGCTCCACTTAAGCCAATCAGTGCACAAAAGGATCAGTAGATTATCCTTTTATATATGTATGTGGAATATCCCAATCCAGTCGTTTGAAAATAATTTTTAAATAAAATTTAAAGCGTCTCTAACATACTGAATTTTCAATTCTGTCTTGTCCCCTGGTTATACTGAAAGTAAATACATATACCTGTCAGACCATTTGCCCCTTTGGGCTATAAAGCAGTTGGTTTGGCTTTCACCATCCTATTGACTTGATCAGTGTTCACCCAGAGACTAAGTAAAATAGTTCCAGACTGGCAGATTTTAAGCAGGTATAAAAATATTCATAACCAATTACAGCCAACTTCATTCCTTTTCTAACTGGAATCACTGCTTGCTAAAGCAGTTTCTTATGTAAACTTTGTGAAGCCTCAGCAATTTTGAGAACAGTAGTGTAAGAAAGCAACTGGTACACTGAGAATTGGGTCAGAATGTTCTCAGGGGCTTACAAGAAATGGCATCGTCCTGGCCTAGGATTTCGAGATTCAGTTAATCTTTATTCTTTTCCTGGTTCCGTTAAGTGTTTCTGTTTTTTGTGATTTTTTTTGGTATGAAATACATTAATGAAATTTCATATTATTTGGGCTTAAAAACTGCATGTCTGGGAGGTTTAAAGATAGTATCTGGATAGCTTGGCATAATTCAATATTTTTTATTTTAACTTTTATTTATAAAAATTCCAAACATAGACAAAAGAAGAATAGTACAGTAAACCCCCTGTGTACCCATCACCAGCCTCAGCAATTACCAGCTCCTGGCCTCTGACCTTCCTTCCCCATTTTCCCCTTCCAGACATATTGTTTCATGATAAACGTTTCAGTATATATCTCCAAAAACAAGATTTTAAAAATATCAGTACATAACAATTCCTGTTATCCTACTTAAAAATTCAGAATAAATCTTTAATATCTTGAAATATCCAGTCTGATGGTATGCAGTGTAAACGTTTTCATAAATTAATAGTTTGCTGTATTTATGTGGCTTGGTGTGCATTAAGGTAAAGACAGTGCCATCTAGTTTAGTTAGATGCTTAGTTGATGATATTTAAAACTGTTAATAATTGGCATCTGTATGAATCTGCAGTGTTGATTTAAGAACAATTTTGCCACAGGTAGTACGACTACAGTTAACGTGCTTAAAGGTTTTAGGGTGTGTGTGTGTGTTGCTTGCCTCTTGCCAGCTACACACTTAACCAAAAGCCTCAGCAGACAAGGCCCTTCTGAAGCCTGTCTGTGTAGTGTGGTTGGTGTGGGCAATTGGAGGATGCTTAGAACTAGAGCTGAGAAGAATGGGGTTACGTACGCATTTATCAGAGGTGAGAAGGACATGCCTGGCCTTTAGCCTCCAGGTGGTACCTGTAGTTGGTTAAAAAGTTGATGAAAGGGCCTCCCTGGTGGCGCAGTGGTTAAGAGTCTGCCTGCCGATGCAGGGGATACGGGTTCGTGCCCCGGTCTGGGAGGATCCCATATGCCGCGGAGCGGCTGGGCCCGTGAGCCATGGCCGCTGGGCCTGCGCATCCGGAGCCTGTGCTCCGCAACGGGAGAGGCCACAACAGTGAGAGGCCCGCATACCGCAAAAAGAAAAAAAAAAGTTGATGAAAATGAAGATTGAAAAGGAAATACTAACATCTTATTTTAACTTAAAATATGTAAATATACATTTATTTATCAATCCTTTGATAGGAAGCCAAGGTCTTTTCTTTGAGTATGTACCTAGTTCAGAGTGATCCATCTTGTATACTATAATGCATTGTCTGTGTTTCCATTTCTTTTCAAGAGTTTAAACAATTTAAAAACAATTTCAAAGTACTGTGAATACAAAATCTTCGATTTAAAAAACTTGTTGCTTCCCATTTGTCTCACCTGTTGTCTCAGCTGCGCCTGCTTTGACAGTAAGCTTTTTAGCAACTTATTTTTTTTATCAAGGCTCCTCAAAACATTCAATTTAGTTTTCTTAGAAATCATTACTGTTTTTTCACACTCTGGTTTCATTGGCTTATGTAATAATTCGGTTGCTTAGCTACAACAGTTAAGTACAGCTGCAACAGTTCTGGGATCAGAACTGCCCCTGTATATTAGGGAGTAGCCTGCTCAGTGCAGGAGTTCATTCAGCATGCCACGTGTTTTATACAGAGCGCAGAGCGTGTCAGTAAACCTGGCAAGTGGGTTATGTGGAATACAGGCTGCATGATACTCTCCTATTAATAAGTCAGACTGTTGATATTTGTGGCTGGTTACCTGGGATTGCTTAGGTTAGAGTATGGTTCTCATGGACCCATCTGGCTTTGAGGAGAATTGATGGTGGGTGATGAATTCAGTATTTGTTCCTTACTATTTTAACTAGGTCAGCTGCCTTTAGTAAATCAGTATCCTAGTGCCATATCATGATTTAAACAATTATCAGGAGTACTTTTGTAACATTTTCAGTGAATATGGATGTTAGACAATTATCTAAAAAATAACAAAATGTAGTCCACTGAAGTAATGTACCAGTTTCTATTTTACAAAAGAAAATGGTATCATAACTCTTTAAATTTAGAGGATCTTACAAGAATGGAGAACTTAAAAGTTACAGTTTCTTTGTTAATCTTTTCCTTCTACCCTAGAAGTAGGGAAGACTTAATCCTTCTGAACCAGTCTATTCTGCTGGTGGTAATGGGACGTGATCTTTCTCTGCATTTCAATTTAGCCGATGTTCAGTGCTTATTATGATCTGCAACTAAAGTAACTAGGTTTACCATAGAGGATGTAAAAGAAGTAAAGACAAACGGAGCTTCTGTTCTTGAGGCCCTCGTGGCTTTAGTATTTTAAGAAACAAGTGTACGTACTCAATGGGGAAATAAAAGATATTGGCCAAATCATTTAAGGCTCAGCATACCCTCTCCCTGGCTTTCTCGGACTTGTGCCTCCCTGCCAACACCTCCTTCCCTGCCCACAGATGAGTTCTCTGCGGGCTGTGCTTCTGTTCTACCGGTGCGTCCTCTTTATCACACTGCGTGCTGTTGTAACTGTTGCTGTTTCTCACTAGCCTTTGAGGGCAGTGGCTCTTCCTTGCTTGTTTTCATATCCTCCTGGAGTGGTTGGTAGTGGATATTCAGTAGATGGTTTCTTGAGTAAGAGCTGGGAGCCTGCAGGGTGTCCTGGAAAGGACAGTCCTGGGTTGCAGTCCCAGCTCTGCTATTTTCTGGCTCTGTGACCGTAAGCAAATTAACCATTCCGGGCTATGGTTCCTCATCTGTAATTACGCCAGAGTCTATCTTATCCCTTGCAGGGATATTAAACTTTTTATGACTTGCAGGGTAGTCCCAATATGAAGAATTGTCCTCCCCTTGCCCCAGTGCTAACTGCACCACTGTTGAGAAACACTGGCTTCAGCTAATCAGGCCTAGATCAGTCCCTAGAGCTAGACATAGGGTTACCTTACCTGACTCACAAGAGGGAGGGATGAAAACCGGAACAAAATGGGGGTTTTTAACCCCCCGGTGAAGAGGGAAGCGGAGGGCGTGAATGTTGCGAGCATTCCACAGTGCTGATTCCAGCGACGTCTTACTGGGTGAGAGAAGAGAGTTGACTGGCACGGGTTTGGTGTTGCAGAGTGGGAGACAGGGTTAGCTCTTTAGGGTGGAGTTAGTTTATGGAGGATGGTGAACGCCAGGGACATGGATCTGAACTTGCTCCTAGGGAACAGGAAGTCATTGGGACTTTTTGATATGTGATGTGATGCCAGTTTTATCGAGAGAGCCTCTGGCAGCGGTGAGGATTGACTGGCTGAGAGGAAAGACTGTGGCAGGAAGATCCGTTAAGGGGCGGATCCGACCCGCTCCAGGGTAACTGACATCACGGAAGGCGCAGGGCAGAGTGCTGGGTTAAAACTCCAGTTCTGCCATTTGTCGGGCATATTCTACCTCAAGACAGGTGACTTGATGTATGTAATTGGTATGAGCTGCTGTTTCTCCTGCAAAACTGAGTGATACCACCATTGAGGGTTGCTTTGAAAATTAAGGAAGGACATCTGTGAAGTACCCCCTGCCTCAAAACAGTTAGTCCCACTTCACCTTTCTCATCTGCCTGGTTTTCTCTCTTTGTAGTGTTTTTTTGGTTTCAGGAAGGACCACCTAGAAAGAGAAAAGAGGGTGCTAGCCAAAACCTGGTTGGAGGTACATTTCCTGTGTCACAGAAGGTGTCTGGTTAGGAGGTTTCTGGCTTCTCCATTTTCGCATGTGATGACTCCCTCGTTCCTCATTTTTCCCATCTCTTGGTCGATGCTTAGTCTAAATCTCTTCATTTGACTAAGTATGATTCATTCTTCCGTTTTTTGGTGTGATAAACACTGTCAGCTCTTCAAATTACATTGTATCTCCCTAACTTAATTCTCCTGGGCAGTCTTACTTCACTGTATCTTTAACTTTACACTTGTGATCCGATGAAAACCAGCTGTAGTTCTGTGGTGAGTTGTATATTAGCTGTATGAATTTAGAAGAGAAATTGCCCTGAAGAGGAACCACTAGCTAAGAGTATGGCCTTCATCCAAGTGTCAGTTAAAAGCAGACACCCATGTTCCTCCTGTAACCCAGTTGTATGTGTGTTTATGTAGATGACTTTAAGAGGAAACATCATTTTGAGGAGTTTAATTTGAAAGATACGTACATTTCACTTAAGTATAGTAGTGTCCTTTAAATAGATTAATGTAAGATAGTTAATTTAAATTCTTTAAATAGGCCCCAAGGGACTTGAAGGTTATCTTGTCATTTTTCATGTGTGAAAGGTGAGACCTAGAACTAGAAAATAAGTATCCAGTGTCTTATCTTATCCAATAATACATGGTTAGGATGGAGACTCAGAGTCATTAAGAAAAGACCGTTCTTAATGAATTATACATTCAGGGTAATCTTTTTGAAACCAGGAAAATGTATCATACTTATAAAAGAAGGACCACGAGGCATACATTCTTCAGGAGTTTTCTAACTTAAAAAATTTTTTTTTTATTTTATGCATTTTGATTATTGAACTTTTAAGACAGAGATGGCAAGCAGAAGCTGCTAGGAGGACATTGCTGAGAGGGACTGAGGCCCTGTACAGACTGTGCTGATAGATTAGTCATTTGTACCAAGGGCCCAGGGAGAAGGAGGGAAGCGTACATAATACACTACACGGCTTCTGCTCTGGTTTTAGTAGTGCTTAATTCCTATAACTCTTTTTCAGTATATTTTATTCATAGGTTATATAAATTATATACTTTTTTTCCCCCTGAATGCTAGTTTATTTCGTAGACACAGCAGAGAAGCCCTGCTAAAAACAAAGCGTTAATTTTTAAAACTTCTTGTAAATGTACCTTTCTATTATTTGACCTCTGATTTGTGTTTTTACCCTTGGCTTTGCATAGTGCTTCCTCTGGGCCTTTGCACTTGCTGCTCCTCCCATCGTACCTGGCCTTGCGTCCTCCTGTGGTCCCTGTTCTTCACCAGCTGGCACCCTCATTCACAGGTCTCAGGTCACATGACGCCTCCTCAAGGTGACCCTCCCAGCAACCTCATTTAAAGTAACCTCCACCAGCCCGTTACTCTATCACATCACCTGACTAAGCTCTTTACCAGCACCTGCCACCACCTGCAAGTACCTTGTGTGTTGAGTGGCTGTCTCCTCCTCCTAAGACAAACATTTCTGAGGGAAGGTAGGCGCCTTTAGGCTTTTCACCACTGTGTCCACCTAGGACGGAGCCCAGTGGTAGTAACTGCCTGTTACATATCTGTTAACAAAATGAATGCGTACCTGCCCCAGAGCTTCGGTCTGATATCCGGCCGTCAGCTTTAGTGACCACAGAGCATGCCAGGAGAGTGCAGACTCTAAAAATGGCCTCTGATGGCTTTAAGCAGAAAAACCTAGGATGCTGGAGGGAAATTCTTCCCCAAAGTCATGGTAGAGATTTAGGAAAAGTATAATTAAGAAACATTCAGGATAAGCATTGGCATTTTGCAAAACAGAGTTTAGTTTATAAACTTAAGAGATGTATGATTGGGGCTTCCCTGGTGGCACAGTTGTTGGGAGTCCGCCTGCCGATGCAGGGGGCGCAGGTTCATGCCCCGGTCCGGGAGGATCCCACGTGCCATGCAGCGGCTGGGCCTGTGGGCCATGGCTGCTGGGCCTGTGCGTCCGGAGCCTGTGCTCCGCGGCGGGAGAGGCCACGGCAGTGAGAGGCCCGCGTGCCGCAAAAAAAAAAAAGAAAAAGATGTATGATTGTCTGTTAAATGGTTTTTGGTTCTTTAGCTGGGGCAGTAAACCTAGACTAAATGAAGTTTTTCATCCCAAGAAAACTATGATTTCTATAATTTCAAAACTGAAATAGTGAGATGAAATTTATTTGGAAGTGACAATGAATTCATTAACTTGAACATCAGACACCTAGTAGGTAGTAGATACCATACTATGTGGTAAATGGATTAATAATTCATTCATTTAACAAATATGCATTTGAGTGATTGCCGTGTCAGGCACTGTGCTGAACACGATAGAGAAGGAACTTACAGTTTAGTAGAGAATGCACCACAGGTAAACACGCAAAAATAACACCGTGTAAACACAATGATGGGGAAGTACGACATTGGCCCAAAGGCAGGCTGTAGGGGAGATCCACGGCCGATCCCGGAGGTCACAGGATGTTTCCCACAAGTGAGATCTAACTGAATTAAGGGGCATGAAACATGAATAGGATTTGATCAGGTGAAGAAAGAGGGAAGGTATGTACAGGTCTGGGATTCATCAGTGTAAAGATGGCAAGTGGAAGTTGTCAGGGTGAATATCATGCAGGAAGAGGGTGTCCAGTAAGAAGAGCACAGGATCCTGGGGAGCATAAACTTTTATAGGGTGGCCTGTCTCCAAAAAGAAGCCTGAGAAAGGAGAGAAGGCAGAAAACCAGAAGAGGTCACGTGTGGCGAAACAAAGGGAAGAGTGTTTCAAGAAGAAGCGGATGGCGATGTCCTTTGCAGCCAGGAGGTGGAGTGAGCTGAGGGCCGCGTAGGTCCACTGGGTTGGCCCCCACATGAGGGTTGCTAGTGGCCTCGACAGAGCCATTCCAGCGGGGTAACGCGGGCGAAGCTCAGCAACTGTGGGGGGAAGAGTGAGTAGCAGATGAGGTCGACACAGTGAATGCGGACGGCGCTTCTTAACATTTAAATTTCTTTTGAATGGATAAAGAAGGTGTGGTACATACATACAATGGAATACTACTCAGCCATGAAAAAGAAAGAAAGAATGCCAATTACAGCAACATGGATGGTTGGGATAGAGATGATCATACGAAGTGAAGTCAGTCAGAAAGAGAAAGACAGGGCTTCCCTGGTGGCGCAGTGGTTGAGAGTCCGCCTGCCGATGCAGGGGACACGGGTTTGTGCCCCGGTCTGGGAAGATCCCACATGCCATGGAGTGGCTGGGCCCGTGAGCCATGGCCACTGAGCCTGCGTGTCCAGAGCCTGTGGTCCGCAACGGGAGAGGCCACAACAGTGAGAGGCCCGTGTACCGCCCAAAAAAAAAAAAAAAAAAAAAGAGAAAGACAAAGACCATATGCTGTCACTTATATGTGGAATCTAAAATAAGACACAAATGGGCTTCCCTGGTGGCGCAGTGGTTGAGAGTCCGCCTGCCGATGCAGGGGACACGGGTTCGTGCCCCGGTCCGGGAAGATCCCACGTGCCGCGGAGCGGCTGGGCCCGTGAGCCATGGCCGCTGAGCCTGCGCATCCGGAGCCTGTGCTCCACAACGGGAGAGGCCACAACAGTGAGAGGGCCGCGTACCACCAAAAAAAAAATAAATAAATAAATAAAATAAAATAAAACAAGGATATCTAAAATAAGACACAAATGAACTTATCTACAAAACAGAAGCAGGGCCTCCCTGGTGGCGCAGTGGTTGAGAGTCTGCCTGCCGATGCAGGGGATACGGGTTCGTGCCCCGATCTGGGAGGATCCCATATGCCGCGGAGCGGCTGGGCCCGTGAGCCATGGCCGCTGGGCCTGCGCATCCGGAGCCTGTGCTTCGCAACGGGAGAGGCCACGACAGTGAGAGGCCCGCATACCACAAAAAGAAAAAAAAAAAAAAAAAAAAAACAGAAGCAGACTCACAGAGAGAACAGACTTGCAGTTGCGAAGCGGGTAGAGGGGTAGGAGAGGGATGGATTGGGAGTTTGGGGTTAGCAGATGCAAACTATTACATATAGGATGGATAAACGACAAGGTCCTACTGTATAGCACAGGGAACTCTATTCAATATCCTGTGATAAGCCATAATGGAAAAGAATATTAAAAATGATATATATGTATAACTGAATCATGTATAACTGAATTTTGCTGTACAGCAGAAATTAACATTGTAAATCAACTATACGTCAATAAAAAAATAAAATAAATTGAAGTAATAAAAAAATTCAAATTTCTTAGAGATGTTAAGAGAAGACACTGGTCAAAGGAATATTTGGGGTTGAGGTAGGAATGTTTTCTTTTTAAAGATGTGATGGACATGCGTGGTTTAAATGCTAATGGGAAGGAAAGAGCGGAGAAGTTTAAAATCATGGAGCAGTTAGAACGTGTATCTGGCTGAGAGCCTCCCAGTATGCAGTGTAGGGTGTGGTTATCTTTGTAGTTTGCTGAGCGAGTTTTCTCCTGGCCTCTCCTTTCTTTCTCTTTTTTTTGTTTTGTCTGTGTTTTGGCTACACTGCAGCTTGCGGGGATCTTAGTTCCCCGACCAGGGATTGGACCCTCGCCCTCAGCAATGATAGCTTGGAGTCCTAACCACTGGACCACTAGGCAAGTTCCTATTTTGTTTTTTGAAGTTAGGGCCAAGGTCATATGCTTACATGTAACTCCCAAAAGCGCCCTAAAGCAAAAAATTTAAGTGGTTTTACAATGTGAAGCTCACCACGTCTGCTCTGTGTGCTTGGTGTCTATATTTAAACTATTTTACTTTGTTTAAGGCTTCTGGCAGACCACTTTTGAGATCATATCTTTGTTTCTTTGACTTTTCAACCCGTATTACTGCTAGCTGCTGGTGGCTGTGGATGTTTGAGTGTACCATCAGCCACGGAAGGCTAATTCCGTAGAAGGAAGCCAGTGCAGTTAGCGTACCATTATTATTATTTTTTCCACAATTGTACTCTTTATTTGTATGGACCTTTAAAAATTATGGTAAAATATATATAACATAAACTTACTATTTTACAGGCAATCATAAATCTCTTGAATTTATAAACTAAACTCTATTTTGCAAAATGCTAATGTTATCCCCAATATTTCTTCATTATGCTCGTGGAGATGGTCCTACCTGCTCCCTCTGGTGGTTCCTCCGTGGGCAGTTTATTTGCTGCATGTGCTGGTCAGTTCTCAGTTGGAGTCTCTGAGGGCGGATCCCTCTGCACATCCCCAGGACAGTGTCTGTGCAGCTCTCTCCTCTCCCACACTCTTACCTTGTGAACTCTCACCTCTTGGGCCTCCCCTCACACCCATCTTTGCTTCCTCAGTGCCGAGGTTGACAGCCTTTGCCTGGGTTTCCCTTCCCTGAGCTTTCGGGAAGCTGTAGCAGTTCTTGGGCTCGCCCGGTTCCCCCCATCTCTCAGGGATCGCTGTCCTGTGCTACCTGTTGTCCATTGCCTGAAAACTCTTGTTTCACAGATTTTGGTCAGTGTTTGAGGTATTTGAAGTTGGAGAGGATATCCAATACCTGGTGTACCATTTTTTTCTGACATTGTAGTTTTGCCCACTATTTATTATGAAATTTTTGTCTACTTCCTGAAGTATATGTATTTTGTTAACTGGTCCCAGAAAAAGGCCAACTTATCTTCAGAAGAAAAGGGCTCCAGTATCCTTCCGTCTTCACTGCTCACCCTTTCCTGTCTCTCGTGTGGGGTAGTTCTGTAGTGACATCTACCTGCCTGCTTCTTCCACGCACATCCAGAGTCCACTGTGCAGGCGTTCAGACATCCTGAATCTTGGTTCTACTATTAGGCATGTATTTGCTGCAGTCACCCTGCCAGCTGGTGGTTCAGTCCTGGTGGAAAGTCTGCGTCCACTTCCTTCTGCTGCCCTATCCTGTATCCTAATGTGAGCTAGAGCCCCAGCTGTAGTACTGCCATCTGTTCTCACCTTTCATTCCTTTACTCTTAAGTCTTCTATCTCCTTATACTTAAAGTGCATTTCTCATAGATAACATATAGGCAGGGTCTTGTTTTTTATCAAGTTGACAATCTCTCTTTTAATTGGAGTGTTCAGACTACATTTAATATAATTGTTGATTTGATTTTGTTCGTGTACCCTCTTGCTGTTTGCTTTTTATTTATTTGCCCCATCTATTCTTTTTTTTTTTTTTTTTTTTTTTTTTGTGGTATGCGGGCCTCTCACTGTTGTGGCCTCCCCCGTTGCGGAGCACAGGCTCCGGACGCGCAGGCTCCGGACGCGCAGGCTCAGCGGCCATGGCTCACGGGCCCAGCCGCTCCGCGGCATATGGGATCCTCCCAGACCGGGGCACGAACCCGTATCCCCTGCATCAGCAGGCGGACTCTCAACCACTTGCGCCACCAGGGAGGCCCCCCATCTATTCTTAGTTCCTTTTTTTTTCTTGCCTTCTTTTAGATTATTTAATAGTATTCCTTTTTGTCGTCACCATTGGCTTACACATACGTTTGTTTCTTCCCTCCCTCCCTCCCTCTCTCCCTCTCTCCCTCCCTCTCTCCCTCCCTCCCTCCCTCCCTCTCTCCCTCTCTTCCTCTCTCCCTCCCTCTCTCCCTCTCTCCCTCTCTCCCTCTCTCCCTCCCTTCCTTCCTATGAGTGCCCTGAGGTTCCTGGAATGAACTGGTTATCTTAACACATTCTGACTTCAAATAACATTACAACACTTTGCATATAAGAACTCTGTAACAGTATTTATCTCTTTCCTGTCCTTTGTGCTGTTTTTTTGTTGTGCGGTTTTTTTTTTTTTTTTTTTTTTTTTGGCGGTATGTGGGCCTCTCACTGTTGTGGCCTCTCCCTTGCGGAGCACAGGCTCCGGACACGCAGGCTCAACGGCCATGGCTCATGGGCCAAGCCGCTCCGCGGCATGTGGGATCCTCCCAGACCGGGGCACGAACCCGTGTCCCCCGCATCGGCAGGCGGACTCCCAACCACTGCGCCACCAGGGAAGCCCTTGTTGTGCGTTTTATTTCTCAATATTATAAACCCCACAAGACACTGTTGTTATTCTTTTTTCAAAAGTCAGTTATCCTTTTAAAGTCAGTTATCTTTTAGGGAAATTAAACAACAAGAATTTTTTTAATATGGCCCGCATACTTTCATTTCTGATACTCTTCTTTCTTTTGTGTAGATTCAGGTTTTTATCTAGTATAATTTTCCTTCTGGTTAAAGAGCTTCCTTTAACATTTCTTGTCGTGTCCGTTTGCTGGTGACAGATTCTCTCAGCTTCTGTTTGTCTGAAAATGCCTTTATATCACCTTTAGTTTTGAAGGCTGTTTTTGATGGAGGTAGAATTCTAGGTGGATATTTTTGCCGTTTTTCACCACCTTAAAGGTGGATTTTGACTGTATTGTTTCTGATGAGAAGTCTGCAGTCATTCTTTGTTCATGTAGCCAGCTTCCGCCCCCGACCTGTGGCTGTTTTTAAGATATTTCTCTTTGTCGCTGATGTTCTGCAGTTTCATTAGATCTCTTGGCGTAGTTTTTGTTGTGTTTTGTAGGATTTATTCAGCTTCTTGGATCTGTGGGTTGTGTTCTCATGAAATTGAAACCATTCTGCCATTTTACTTCTTCTGTTCTGCCTCCCCACCCCTCTGGCACTGCGGTCGCATGTATGTTAGACTGTTTCTGTTGCCTCACAGGTCGCTGCCCAGGTTTTTATCCTCTTTTCTTTCTGCTAATAGTTTCAACTGCTGTATCTTCAAGTTCACTGATCATTTCTTATCATCTGTTAAGCCCATCCAGTAAAATTCTTTCATTTGAGAAATCATAGTTTACAATTCTGGTCATTCCATTTGGTTCTTTTTTATAACATACATTTTTCTCCTTATTATCATCATGTGTTCCTTTAAGTCCCTGAATATATTTACCATAGTTATTCTAAAGTGTCTGCTGATTTTCTTATGTCTGTCATTTCTTGGTTTGTTTCTATTGACTGATATTTTTGTCCTGCATTACATTTTTCTGTTTATTGGCTTGTCTATTAATTTTTTGTTGACACTAGACATTGTGTTGGCATGTTGCTGAGTGTCTGGATTTTGCTGTCTCCCTTTAAAGGGTGATAAAGTGTGTTTTGGTAGGCAATTAAGTTACTTTTGAATCCGTTCGATTCTTTCAAGACTTACTTTTAAGTTTTGTTAGGATGGGTCTGGAGTAGCCTTATCCTGAGGTACATTTTGCCCCACCCCAGCCTGAATGGGGTCTCTACCTTGAATGCTTTGGGTGTATTCAGTGGAATCTCCCCACTCTGGCTAGTCAGAGCTCTGGTGTCTTGCAGTTCTGCCTGACCTCTGAGAAGTTTTTCAGCCTGCAGCTCCCCTGGAGTTGTTCTTGGCTCAGCCTTCAAGCAGATTGTCCAACTGTGTGCAGTTCAGGATTTATCAGCAGACTCAAGGAGACCTTTGTGCAGGTTTCTAGAGCTTTTGCTCTGAGTAGCTCCTTTCTGGTAGTTTGTCCTCAGGTTTCAGCTGCCTTAGCCTCCTGGAATTCTGGTCTCTGTCTCTTCAACTTAGCAGGACCTATGCTTTCTGCTTGGAGCTCCCTGCTTCTCCCAGCATTTGTGTCAGAAAGTGCCACCAGGCAGAAAGCTGGAGCCTTCATGGGGCTCATCTCATGTTTCCCTTCTCTCAGCATTCCCTCTCCTGTGCGGCCTTTTTGCCCAGTATCTGGAACCTGTTATTTTGTGTATTTTTCCCAGTTTCCTAGAGGTTTTTGTCTGTATGTGGTAACAGAGCAAGTCTAATACCAGTTACCCCATTGTGGCTTTTGCTCTTTGATTTTAATTAGTTGTTTTCTTTGTTGTTTTGGCTGTGCTGTGAGGCTTGTGGGATCTTAGCTCCCTGACCAGGGCTTGAGCCTGGGCCCTTGGCAGTGAAAGCATGGAGTCCTAACCACTGGACCGCCAGGGAGTTCCCTTGATTAGTTGCTTTCACTACTAGATTTTGATATATCACTTATTCCTTTTATGTTCTAGTTTTTCTCTTCTCTTTTTATTTTAGTTGGTCTGTACTATAGCCTTTTTAACCCCTCCTTTTAATAGTTTTATCCTAAAAGGCCCTTGGTTGATTCAGGTTACACGAGGAAAATGATGAAGTTCTAGGGCACAAGTTTATTTTTTGCCATTTTGCATATGTTCAGTGTTTCACAGTTTATCCACAGGGTCTCCAAATAGCAATAAAGAGTGCGCTGTAGCTTGGATCCCCCTTCCTGTGCTTTCCCCAGCACACAAGTGAGCTTTCTGAGACTCTGTATTGTTTGAAAAATATGGATTTAGGGGAAATTTCAGTCCACATAAGGCATTTGAAGCACTGAGTATAATAGAATATTTGGATAGATTCCTTTGTGAGGACTTATTTCTCTTAACTTTTATGAGATAATGTATTTTTTTCTAAATGGAATTGTTGGAATATTCAGTACAAAGTAATCAGTGTAGTAAAGGGCTAAGTAGTACTTGCTGGTGATCACTAGCATAAGAAAAAGGAGACTAATAGCTAAAGCAGGAATTTGTTTTATGGGACAGTTTAATCTTTCAACCTAAGGAGGAAAATAAGTAAGGTACTTTGTGCCATTTTGGAAACTATGCTGAGTTTGTATTAAAGAGCTGGATGAAAATGTTAAAAATCTGGGCTTCCCTGGTGGCGCAGTGGTTGAGAGTCCACCTGCCGATGCAGGGGACACGGGTTCGTGCCCCGGTCCAGGAGGATCCCACATGCTGCGGAGCAGCTGGGCCCGTGAGCCATGGCCGCTGAGCCTGCGCGTCCGGAGCCTGTGCTCCACAGCGGGAGAGGCCACAACAGTGAGAGGCCTGCGTACAGCAAAAAAAAAAAAAAAAAACCTCAGAGCCCTTAAGTGTTCAAATTTTCAATTGTCTCAAATATTATCATATTTTTTGAATTTTGTTGGACTTAGAATCCAAATAAGGTGGGGAGGGACAAACTAGGAATTTAGGATTAACAGATACACAACACCATATATAAAATAAACAACAGGACCCACTGTATAACATAAGGAACTATATTTAATATCTTGTAATAACCTATAATGGAAAATAATATGAAAAAGAATCTATATATATATATAACTGAATCACTTTGCTGTACACCTGAAACATTGTAAATCAACTATATTTCAATTTTAAAAAATGAAAAAATGAGTACGATGAAGAGAAATAGACTTAAAAAAAAAAGAGTCCAAATGAAGTATATATAGCAGTCATAATCAATTGTCTAAGCCTCTCAATTTATAAGTCCCCTCACTTCCCTTCCTCTTTGCCCCCATACCTGGGCTTGTTTTTGTCTTTGAGATTTGTTTGTTAGAGAAAATGGGTTCTGTGATTTCCTACATCTGGGTTTTCTTACTGCATCCTCATTGCAGAGTGCAATATATTCCTTTGTATGTCTTGTAAATTGGTACTAGGATCTAGAGGGTCAATAAGATTCAAATTCTTTTTTCAAGTATGTGACTGGCATTGTATTCCATCAGAAGGCAAGTAATGTCTGGTTGTCTTTTGGATGCACTGTGCTTAGATGCATTAAATTATTAAGGATTGAAAAATGATGTTCTAATTCTATTACTCTTTTTTCATTTATTAACTATCCAGGATCATCCTTGCTTTTGCATATTGCACTAAATAATAACCTTGTACACACTTGCACAAGTGCAGGTGGAGAATGGATTCGCAAAATGCGACATCTGGATCTAAGGGTAAATGTATCTTGAAAACTGTATTGAAGTAGAATTTCTCACTTATAAGATGAGCAGAAATGCAAAAGTTGGGTAATTGATTCTGTTTGTGAAACTGCGGAGAACCATTACATTCATATATATTGCTGGCGGAGGTTTAAATGGTACAGTCCCCAGTAGAGGGAAATGTGGCTACATGTACCAAATTAATTTGTCTTCCTTTATGTGTGGAATTGAGCATTTTTTCACACATAAATGGTGTAAGGGCCATTTATATTTTTCTATGAACTGTGTATTCCTCTGCCCATTTTTTCTGATGGGTTGCTGATCTTTTTCTTGAGTTCTAGATGCTTTTTAAGATTAAAACTTTGTGATACGAATTGCAAAGATTCTTTTGTAGTTCATGTTTTATATATTAGTGATTTTTGGTAATAGTGATGTTATGTGTGATATGGCCAGTTTGATGCCACCCCATCAAATAACTAATGCTTTCTTCTGATTGTTCTTATATAAAACACATAAAGAAGCTTTGATCTGGGTGAGTTTGGGTAGAAAGTTTCTTAAAATCATCCCAACCTCCAGCTGCTTGGTTACAACGTGGCCTCAGTTCAGAGGATTTCCTTGGTCCAAGTATTCCCGGAATTGTTGTGCATGAGTGGAATAGAGGCTGGGAGGAGTAACATGGAAGTGGATGGTACAATTTGATTGGTTTATTTTAAGTATTCAGGATTTCTTCCCCCTTGCGATTGTATAATTGCCCTTTGTTACACACAGATTTAAGATTATTTGAAATGTTTCTTGGAAACATATTCCTACACTCAATGAATTTCTATTTACATTTCTCTTTGCCTTGGAAGTTTCTCAAGCTACTTGTCTGGTTAACCAGTTAGAACATTCCTCTAACCGCATCATATTTCAGGATGACAGATATAAACCCATTTTAGGAAAAACATTTTTAAAAGCACATATCGATTTTACCGGTAGTTTATTCTTGAAATTTTTACATAAGAAAATTAATTTTCAGCCATTCTCGATGGCTGCTACCAGTTCCTTTTAGAAAATTCTTCTACTGGGAAAAGATCTTTTACTAGAACAACTGTTAAAATAAAACCTTCGCAGAACTCAATCATCTTCACTCTAATCCTGAATAGCTTATCAAGCACATTGCTTGTAAACATTTAAGGAAACAAACCAAGTTTATTTCCTTACTTGGAAATTTTAAGAGCAACATGCCCAAAACATAATTAATTGATCCATGTCTCCTTGGAAAGAGTTTTTTTTTTGTCATGTGCAGCTGTCTTGGACCTCAGCCGTGCCATATTTTAACAATTTTACTGATGGCACAGGTGAAACTATGGAAAGCATGCTTCTCAGGCTTTCTAATGACTCAGCAGAAAAGGATAAGGGATAATTGGATGATGGTTTAGGAAGTCAGAAAACTCTTAATAGGTTGGAGCAATGGGTTGAATCTAACAAGATGAAATTTTACGGGGATAATTTAAGATTCTTTATTTGATTCAAAATAACTGAACAAGCACAGGCCAGGATTTAGCACTGGCTGTTGAAATCACAGATTGATAGAAACTGAAAAGCATTTACGCCTTAACCACTTATAAAAAGTCCAAATACATCTACATATATCAGTGGTATAATAATGCTCTCAGGGTCTGTTAGAGTGAGTTCTGTTTCTTCTAATGATCTTGTGGATTAGGTAGAGACAAGATATAGGAAGTCATTAAATATGTAAATTTTATAAAAAGTGTCGAGTGTGTTTAAGTAAAACAAGCTTGCCATTTAAAAAGATAAATTAATTTTATAGAAATATCACCTACATGCAAAACTTCAGTTCTCAAGGGTGTCAGATTAATAAGGGATCCTTCAGTCCCCGAATTTCTGAAGGTTTACATATTTTACTCATTTTTTTGATTGTGTCTCTGTTTTAAAGATGGGAGAGCTGCATCGCTGAAGGTTTACTGTTTTTTCCCAAGATTTAATTGTGATTTATGTGAAAGAAGCAGATGTGTAAGAATGGGAGCTTGTCTTCTGTGTTCTAACCCCCATATGAAATTTTTTGCTGCCAGTTTTTTTGCTATTTGGAACTGTTTAATTCTCTATTATTGTACATTTTAGGTTTTGTTTTGCAAAATAGGAAATACAGCAATGAACTTATGTACAGTGTTTTTTTTATTTAGGGTGTTTTCTTAAAAAATTCTTTGGTTTGGGATTATTGGTTTGTATCAACTTGGACTCTCTAGATTGCAACTGACAGTCTGAACTCGTAAGCACAAAAGGAGATGCACTCGTTACTGTGAGTGAACTGTCCACAAGGGGAGAAGTGGCTTTGGGCTTGTCCTTCAGGTGCTCTCATCAGGACACTGTTTCTCTTCCTCCTTCCATTCTGCATTCCCCCTACTTCACTCTTCAGACTTGTAGCCGCTGGCAACATTTTCAGAGAAAAAGACCCACTCTCCCAGCATCCCTGTCGCATTCTGATTTTCCCTGTTTGGGTTATATGCTCACCAATCATTTGGAGCCAGGCAGGAAGTTTCCAAATGGAAGGGATGTGGAGCAGACAAAGTAACAGATGTTTACAGCATGGGTCAGAAAGAATGAGGTATGTTCAGGATGATGGGTTCTGCACACATCAGACAGGTGTATGTGGCACACTTAGAATTCTGGAACGCTTAGCGCCTGGAACACTTAGTTTGAAGCTGTGAATCCACTAATGTATATCTTACTATATCTAGATAAAATAACTTATATATAGGATTGCTATCTACCAGCCATTTGCTTCCTCTGTAATACTTTTTGAAATTGCTGTTGAAGAGATTAATTGTGGGTGACAGTATGTATTCAGTATACAGTATGTATACAGTAGACTGTATACAGTATGTATACAGTCGACTGTATACAGTATGTATACAGTCGACTGTATACAGTATTATCTACTGTGTGGACAGTTAGCTCTTGAATATACTTGGAGTCATTTTTTAATGTACAGCTAACATTGGAAAAGGCGGTGTAGAAAAATGACCTTTTCTTTCAAAGACCACATCAGAAAATAGTTGGGCAGATTGGCAGTTGAGGTCGAGGTCAGCATCTTTATCTGTGTGGGTCCTGTAGTGGCGGTGAAGGTGGGAAGGTGAGGAGACCTGGAAGCCAAGGAGGGACAGGAGAGAGAAGGAGTGGATAATAGAAGGGGGCTGGAGGTTTCCAGTCTGGCCTAAACTTTGTAAGAAGAGTTACTCTTCTAGGCTGAATGGCCTTTTTTTTTCTTCCTCTTGACATTTATGCTCATTTGGGGATGTGCTTTTTAAATTTTTTTTTTTTTTTTTTTTTTTTTTGCGGTACGCGGGCCTCTCACTGTTGTGGCCTCTCCCGTTGTGAAGCACAGGCTCCGGACGCTCAGGCTCAACGGCCATGGCTCACGGGCCCAGCCGCTCCGCGGCACGTGGGATCTTCCCGGACCGGGGCACGAACCCGTGTCCCCTGCATCGGCAGGCGGACTCTCAACCACTGCGCCACCAGGGAAGCCCTTAAATCTTTTTGTTCTCCAAAGTTAGTCTCAGTTATAAGTCTGAAGAAGCATCTCTAGGTTAAAAAAAAAAAGTCCTAAACCAACGTATTAAATAAACCTGTAGTGTTTATAGACATTTTCCACGGGTAAATGTTCAGTAGTACTTAAATGTGTAAGGGAGTTTCCATTTTTTAATTTTTAGCTTGTTTCACATTCTGTTTCACCAAGTTGTAGCTTTAGTAAACAAGAGGCTTTGGTTTTCGCTATCTGCGGGTTAGTTGAATTTAACCGGATCAAAAAAGTTGTTAACCAGGATTCTTAAGGAACAGGAACAAAAAGCATGTTCCTCATCTGGCTCTCGTGCCAGGCCCCGCCCCTCCCTGGGAAGCTCGCTGTCCTGTTGGGTGAGTCCTGGCCTGGGGACCCCCCTCTCTCTCCTCAGGTGTTTATCTCCTATCTGCCCTCATTGCACGAGGGATTGAGGTTGGTGTGGCATGTTTTAAAAAAATAGTCCCCAACGTGGCAAGCAGAATTCTATCTAATACGTCGTCTTGGTGTCCTCCTTTGTAGTGACCTAAGGAAAACTGGAATGCTTCCAGAATTCTCACTGTCCCTGAGCCTGGCTTTCAGTTCCCCTTCCCAGCCTCCCAGCCTATAGTAGTAAAGGATCTAATGCTATTTCTTTCTTTTTTTTCTTTTTTTTTTTTTTTTTTGCGGTACGCGGGCCTCTCACTGTTGTGGCCTCTCCCGTTGCGGAGCACAGGCTCCGGACACGCAGGCTCAGCGGCCATGGCTCACGGGCCCAGCCGCTCCGCGGCATGTGGGATCTTCCCGGACCGGGGCACGAACCTGTGTCCCCTGCGTCGGCAGGCGGACTCTCAACCACTGTGCCACCAGGGAAACCCTAATGCTATTTCTTGACTGACAGACTGTACACTACCATTTGTTTCCTTCCAACATTTTATTATGAAAAATTTCAAGCGTGTAGAAAAGTTGAACTCATTTTCCGTTGGGCACTGTAAATCCCCTATCTACTGTAGATTCTATAAATAACATTTTACTTACTGTACCTGCTTTATCACATATTCCTCCATCAGTTCATCTTCTTATTTTTGATGTATTTCAAAATAAATTAGTATTGGGGATTTTTTTCCCCCAATCTTTTATCACAGGAGGTGAATCCTTGAGTCCTGTTATAAGGATTTCAGGCTCATTAAGCAGGTGTGGAGAAAGAGCCCTGGCCAGCAAAAGGACCAGCACAGTTCTTGCCATATGGTCGGTGTGCAGCCAATATTTGTGAAAGGAATGCAGTTCCATTAGGCTAATTTGTCTAGCCCTGTAGGCAGACTTCATTTTGCCTCATAGGACAATTACTTTTAAAACAAACCATGTCAGCTAGGTTCATGTGGACTTGCTTCTGTAAGAGAGTCCATGAGAGACAATTATTTAGAATTTGAAATGGATTAAATATATGTAATATATTTACTATATCTTATAAAAGTATATATAAAGTATTTGTATTTTTACAACAGTGGTTGTCTCTCTTGGAATACGTGCCTGGCAGTTATTCCAAGGAACCCACATCTCTGGGTTGGTGCCTCAAGGATCCGCTTGAGGAAGACCCTGAAAGAGCAACCCCACCTCACATCAACCAGAGCAGCTTCCCTTTAGTCTGTTTTCTATGAAATTCAGATTCCATTGCAAGGAGAAGTTTGAAAATCACAGCTGCTCAGGTTACCTGACCACTGTACCAGAGCCCTAGGTAAGTCGTCGTATAGTAGGAAGTATTCTAGTAGAAGCGTATGAATATATCTTGCTGCCCACATCTTAAATTTCTGCGTTTAGTTGGCTAGGGATGCTGCACTATCAAAATTCATCCTAGATAAAGAACAGTGAGAGTTTTCATAGCAAGGGATTAATCTGAAGATGATGAATCTGATGTGGGTACATATTTGTGTGTCTGTGGAGATCCCTCAGGCCCTGAGGTTGAGTGTTCCCAGAATGAACAGTATCTGTATTTCTACTTCTTACCTGCTAAAAGAAAGGCATGCTCTTTTCCCCTTGATGAAATGGGTTTATTTTCAGTACTCTGGGGGCCGATGTCTAAATGCAGTGTGGGCAGCTACCAGAAACCTTCCCTGTTTCCAAAGCAGAACAGGGCTCTCACCATTGGTTTCATTCTTCCTCACAAATAGGGCTGATGAATCATTTTGGTACTGTGTCTTCCTTTCTTGCAAAACAACTGCAGTCATGGTCATGATGTGTTATTCACACCAGCACACTTACAAAGTGAACGGTATAGGTGGTTCTTTTTTGACTGTTACGTTTACATTTGTAACTTCCTCTTTTCTTCTCTACTTCCATTAGGCTCGGGTTATGTATGATTTTGCTGCTGAACCTGGAAATAATGAACTGACAGTTAATGAAGGAGAAATCATCACAATTACAAATCTGGTAAGAGAACTGTTAGGTTTAAATTGGTCCCTTAAGGACTTATTTTTAAGATTTTATTTTTTTAACAGGTTGATCATTCAGACCCACATGAATTTCTTTCCTGTTGCTTGTGAAGTATTGATATTGAAGTAATAATCTATTATATAAACACTGAGAACAATTAAGACCCCCTAAAAATAGCTGGGTGGGCTCCCTCAGGCAGAACTGGAGTGACATCTGGGACAGATCCCAGCTGGACACAGGTATAGAGATCAGAAAGTGACCAGTGTTGTTTAGCAGCCTCAGCTACCATTTATTCATGGCCTGTGAGCCAAGTGTTTGGCTAAGTACTACGCATATATTTTTTGATGTATTTTCTCTGTGAACTGTGTGAGGTAGGTATTTTTAATCTCTTTTTACAGATGAGGGTAATGAGCCTTAGAGAGGTTAACTTGCCCAAGACCCTTCTGCTTGTAAGTGGCAAAACCGGGATTCAGAACCACATCCGCTGGCCTCTAAGCCCTGTTTTTCTTCTCTGCAGGGGACACTGCAAGTAAACAAGTGTCCCAGGAGTACAGGTATATATACGCCAGTAGGAGACTGGCTGAGAAAACAGGCTCTTAGAGCCAAACCAGACAGGACCTGAAGCCAGGCTACAGCCTTGGATTTCATTTGGGAAGCAGTGGATTCATTTAAGGGTTTTGCTTGGTTTTATTGCTGTTATTGTTGTAGGGAGGTGACTGACGAGACCTGCACTTCAAGGAAATTAATCTAGCAGAGGTGTATTGAATGAATTGGTGTGGCTGGAGCCTAGGATCATGACCTTGGGTAGTAGCAGTAGGAGTAGAAAGAAGATGGATGCAGGAGGCTCTGGAGAGTCAGACCAGGAGGACTTGGTGCCTGATTAGATACTATTGGTGAGAAATAGTCAAGGATCCCTGAGGTTTTTGGCCTTCAAACCTAAGAGAATGGTGCAAATGGATTTATTAAAATATGTAAGTCAGGAAGAAGAGCTTATTTTTTAAATGTTGAGTTTAAAGACTAATAAATAATCAACCCTGCCCTGTAGCTTTGCATCAGTTTAGAAATAGAATTGCGGAGCTAGAGCCGAGGGCTGGACATAGGCTGGCTCCCTGGACATCTTTGAGCAAGCATGTGAAGAAAGGTACCAGGAAGGCCAAGGAGACTCTGGAAGAGGAAGGAAGGGGTGCACCTGTTCCACCAGGTGGGAGGGAGTGGGGACTATGGCAGCCCAGAGACCAAGGAAGGAGAACAAGGAATGACCAAGAGGATTGCGGTTTCTTAATGTTGATAGTATGTTTTAAGACCTATTTTGTATGTTTTAGGTTTAAAAAAAAATTACTGGTTAGAAAAAGTATATGTAGTTTTATATAATATGCCAGGTGTCTATAAGTAAATAGGTTCTATTTTTAATCATAGAAGAGATTAAAGATTCTTTTATCTACTATTGATTTTTTTTTTAAAATGAAGAAGCATTCTTCATTTCTTGGTAAAATAGTATTTAAGTTGCTGTTGTGGTCAAGAAATGGACAAAGTTGTGGCTTAAAATGACTTTTAAAAGGAATATGTTATCTAGATTCAGGTAGGTTTTAACTAATTAAGGTATAACTTATGAATTTAAGATAACCCTTACTATTTTAAGGGGAAAAAGTAGGACTTTGCTGAAGTAACGTTGAAAAATGGGAATCTTGTTATAGAGTATGTTATTATTGATATTTAGTTTATTAATACTTCTTATCTAGGAGAGCTAAGGGAGTATGGACCAGTTAGTTTTCCTAAACAACAGGCAATCCCAAAGCTTAGTGGCTTAAACAAATAATCGATTGTTGTTGCTCGGGAATCCACAAGTCAGCTGGGTGGTTCTCCTTACCTGGGCTCGCCCGTGGTCTGCAGTCACCCAGTGCAGGGTTGGGGCAGAGAACTCCAACATGGCCTCATCTGTCTGGCATTTCTCCTGCTGGGGGTTCGCTGGCTTTGGGTGGGGCAACGGGGAGATTGGGCCTTGTCTCTGTCATCACCTGGCAACTCAAATTTATCCTCATAGTAGCTCTTTTGGAAAAAAGAGTGAGCTGAAGTGTACAAAGCTTCTAGAGGCCAGCTCTGAACTCACCCCATATTATCTCCACCTCATTCTGTTGGCCAAAGAGGTCACAAGGGACAGCCCAGATTCTAGAAGTAGGGGTGTGCATTCTACCTCTTGACAGTTAGAGCTGCAAACCATTTTTGTGATCTACCACAGACCAGTAAATAGAAAGGAACTACAAAATGATGGCATTCTATTAATAGACGGTTTTTCAATCTTTGATCAGTTGTTCAAGTTTGAGTTTTCTTTTTAGATTATATCATTTTCTGATGTAAAGAGAAGGCTTAAGAATTTAAAAATTTGAACAACGTTAGCTCTGTAGGAATGAAAAGGTTAATGTTAATTACTTTTTTAAAAAATAAATGTATTTATTTATTTTTGGCTGCATTGGGTCTTTGTTGCTGCGTGTGGGCCCCCTCTAGTTGCAGCGAGCGGGGACCACTCCTCACTGGGGTGTGCAGGCTTCTCATTGTGCTGGCCTCTAGTTGTGGAGCATGGGCTCCAGTCGCGCGGGCTTCAGTAGTTGTGGCCCACGGGCTCTATGGCGCAGGCTCAGTAGCTATGGCGCATGGGCCTAGTTGCTCCGCAGCATGTGGGATCCCCTCGGACCAGGGCTTGAACCCATGTCCCCTGCATTAGCAGGTGGATTCCTAACCACTGCGCCACCAGGGAAGTCCCTACTTTTTTATGTATAAGAATTCCCAGAGCAAAATATCTGCAGGAAATTCCAACTATAATCTTTTTTTTTTTTTTTTAACCTTTTTGAGGATGTTGGTGGAGGATGGCTGGAAGGAAGAAACAGCAAAGGAGAGCGAGGGCTTGTCCCCACGGACTACGTTGAGGTAAGAACTTACTGTCGTTTATTAATTAAACCTGGTCGTTGTCATACATCTTTTTATGAATTATCAACTTAAAGGACAGGACTGGAAGATAATGAAAAAATTCCATTGTAAGAGTAATGCATGCTGATTATATAAACTGTAGAAAATACATTGAAGTAGAACCAAGAAGAAATATTACCTATAGACTTAGGCTCCAAAGAGTGACTCCAAATATTTAGATTAAGTTCCTTCCAAGGATAACAACTTTTTTTTTTTTTTTTTTTATGGTACACGGGCCTCTCACTGCTGTTGCCTCTCCCGTTGCAGAGCACAGGCTCCGGACACGCAGACTCAGTGGCCATAGCTCACGGGCCCAGCCGCTCCGCGGCATGTGGGATCTTCCCAGACCGGGGCGCGAACCCGTGTCCCCTGCATCAGCAGGCGGACTCTCAACCACTGCGTCACCCGGGAAGCCCAAGGATAGCAACTTTTAATTATTCTGAATAAAAGTCTCTATATTTCCCTTTGCTAATATTGTGTAGTAGCTGCTGCCTACAATACTGTTTACTGTAGAATTGATTCACAAAGTTTAAATAGCAGACTGTTTGAAGTAGCTTTCTTCTCCCTGTGCTGACTTAGGACATCTCTCTCAGTTCCTTCTCCCATTCCCAAGGACGAAGGGTCTTGGATGGGCTGCTGTGAGCTATTGGCTGGTTTAAGCTGTTGTGATAGATGCCAAGGACAGTGCCCAGCTCCTGAATGAGCCCTCCCTGCCTGGGACACACCCACTCAGCTGACAAACCTTCTCTGAGTCAGCCTCCTGGCACCCCCTGCTGGTTGTCCATAGGTCACTGAGCTGAGTCCTGGGTCCATGGTGAGCTTGCCTCTCATCCTGGGTGATAGAAAGAAACTAAGGCTGTCTGGAGCCCTGTGAATAAAATTGGAGTGAGATCAAGAACAAAATTGCCTTGGGCTCCCCTCCAGTAGAGAGAAATAGTGCCCTGGGAGGATGTGTGTTGGGCACTGCCTGCAGAATGGGAAGGCTGTCTGTTGCTCCTGACTGAGAGTTGGCGGGGGGGGGGGGCGCTTTGAACACTCTGGAGAATCTGATGAAACCTCAGAAATATGCACATGCACACACCCCACCTTTTCCAGACAGTTTCAGAGGGTTCACAGGCCCCTGAACCCAGTCCACCTGTCTCATGTGTATGTCGTGTTTGACCTCTGTGCACTGTGCATTCAGGATCCTAAAAATTAACAAGAATGAGGAAAATGGGAGAATTTAAGTTGATACTGGCATTAGTTGCATTTCTAGAATTCCGCATACTGACAGAAAGGAATTATGACATCTTCTTGGGCTTGCTTACCCTTTAAGAATAGAAATCCCTTTTCCATATTAGTTGACAGTTCTTGCTTGCCCTCAGGGGCTCTAACTCTGAAATAACTCTAATCTATGAAGATAACTGTGGTTCTTTCTAATGTTCAGATTTTGCCCAGTGATGGAAAAGATCCGTTTTCTTGTGGAAATTCAGTGGCTGACCAAGCCTTCCTTGATTCCCTCTCAGCAAGTACAGCTCAAGCCAATTCATCAGCTGCCAGCAGTAACAACCAGGTAAATCTTATTCCATCATTCTGCTGGATGCGACTGGCTTTACTGAGAGCAAAGCATGTTTGTGAAAGCTTGTGCTGCATTATAGCTAGTGCCATTCCCTGAAAGCGTAAACAAAATAGCTGTTAGATATTTGTGTGGCATTTCTTGCTGGGTTTTAACAAAGACTGTTTTTAGAGTTGATGATTAACTAGAAGGCGGGGTGTTCATTGAGAGTTGCTTGTAAAAGTCTGGCATGGTATGAATACAGACCCCATAAATTGCGAATATCCTCTCACTTGAGGACAAGGAAGGAAAAGGGTCCTCTGCTGAGGCGCAGTGGTCAGGGTCAAAGCTCTGGCTGGAACAGGACGTGATTTCTGTGACCTTGGCACATTACTTGCACTCTCAGCTCGAGTCCCCTCCTCTTGCAGATGCAGTGCATGTAAAAGTGGCTGTAGATCCAGCAGTTGGTACTGTTATGGTACTGCTTCTAGAAAACTTAGAATAGTGGGATAATTTGAGAAAACTATGCTGCAAGTTCACAGTAATTTTAAGGAATTTGACCAGTTTAGGTGACTCTGCCTGGTTCAGTTACTGCTAAGTGGTTATCCAGAGCCAGTGTCAGTAAGGAAATTGAGAAGATGGATATGGAAATGTTATTGCCTCCTACATCTTTAGAAATGAATGGGCTTTAGGAGATATTACTTCTTGACATTTTTACCTACATAAAGGCTTTAAATTAGGTAAAGCCTAATAATCATATCACTTATAATTATTTGCTTACAGTATATTTATATCTTAACCTGTTAAGAGAGTTTTTCAAAGGACTGTTACCATATGTTAACTGCAGATTTTATACATTTTTTTTTTTTTTGCGGTACGCGGGCCTCTCACTGTTGTGGCCTCTCCCGTTGCGGAGCACAGGCTCCGGACGCGCAGGCTCAGCGGCCATGGCTCACGGGCCCAGCCGCTCCGCGGCACGTGGGATCTTCCCGGACCGGGGCACGAACCCGTGTCCCCTGCATCGGCAGGCGGACTCTCAACCACTGCGCCACCAGGGAAGCCCCTTATACATTTTTAAATAGCTTTTGTGGACATCCTAAATTACACATTGTCTGGCTCAGATATTTAAAATTCAGAGGCGAGGTTATCACCAGAGTTGAGCATTCTCCTATATTTTGTTAATCTGTAATACCTAAGAATATTGGCCAGTTAAAGTTTACTCAAGATAAAGGGTGAAGAAATAGTAGGTAACCCTTACTTGACGTTTTACCAGGGATTCTTAGCCTGGGAGCTGTTAACGTTTGGGGCCTGATGCTTCCTCACTGTGATGACTAGCAGCGTGTCCGGCCTGGACTCACCGCTCTCCCTGCCTCCCCCCACCCCCGCCCCAACCCTGGTTCCAGTCACCAAAATGGTCTCCAGTTGTCGCCAAATGGCAAAGTCAACCCAGCTGAGAGTCACTGAGTTTTACAGAAACATCAGTGAAAGGGTTTGCATTAAGTAAAAAAGACATTTCAATAAAGTGGAATTATAATGAGATGATCATAGAACAAGTGAAGGAAACAAAAGATGGGAATATTCATATTCATCTTATTTTAATTCGGGGACCTGTTTCATATATCTCAAGGTAGACTGAAGTACTTTAGCTCATAAACACAAATTCAAAATCAGGCTCAAACTTTATGTTATGAAGAAGACTCCTCAGTATTTAAATGTAACCATATAAACTGATCAGCATAAGTCTAATTTTTTTCTTCCAGGTTGTTTTGAAGAAAATATAACCGACTTCTTTTTAAAGTTAGGGTTTACTAATCCAGTCTGACATTAAATCTAATCAGATCCTTTGAAAGCAAAGAAAAAAATGAACTGAAACAAGGAGTAACAAAATACAGAAAGCATGACCATAATGAATTAATTTAAGCATTTGAATAAAAATATTTTCAGCAGCCGTCTATGCTCTCAGTTATCCGGGATGTGAGAACAACTTAAATGGGCCAAAACTGTGGTACGTTTTATAAATACCATTATTAATTGGCAGCTTTTAAAAATGTGGCCATCAGGTTTGCCCGTTATTTCATTTTCTGAATGTCAGTAAGAAAATACTATTTTTGTTCCAGGGATACGCCTCTTGGGCCTTTCTAGTTAGTCTGGCGTTGTGTTAGCTCCCGGAGGACAGTTTTATGTGGAGATAAGTGGGTCAGAGGAGCCAGGCCGCTCCTCTCTGCCGTCAGGCAGGCAGGGCCCCCTTTCAGCTCGGTACACAGTGCACACTCTCTGATTAGTATCCCTTGAGTCTCCTCAGCACCACTTGTTTTCAGTTTGGCCTTCTTCCTGCACAGGCAGGTTAAAGCCTCGCATTCAGCTACTGGTTATCCAACTTTCTGACTGTTGTATCTTTCAAACCATATCTTTTTAGAGAGATCTCTCTAGGAGGTTACATCCATCTGCAGATGTTCTTGAATAACTTATTTTGAGCCTGTTATTTTTTAGTTTGTCTGAGTCTTCATTGACTTTGTATTTTTAAGCTGTACTGCATTTCACAGTAATTAGTTCATACATTTATTTATAGCTTAATATGTAAAATAGCACTTCCTTTTGTTTTTCTTAAAACTCCTAATTTCAGGTTGCTTGGGGTACCTTCTGGTTCTAGCTTCTTACTGAGCAATCACAGAGGTAAGTGCAGTGACTGGTGTAGAGGTAGATAATGTTGATGCATCATCCCAACCCCCATTATGATCTTTTTCTTTCCTTTCTAGTATGTAAGGGAACCCTTTACCTGTAAAACACAGTCCAGCCACTTGGCTGAGGTATAGACTAGAACTGTAAATGTCAAAGGAATATAATGCATTATTCTTTAAATGTGTTGGAACAATTTAATTTGAAAAATGATAGAGCTGTTTATTTTTTTAAGTACTTGGAAAAAATATAGGTAACATTTTTTTTCATTAACTTTGGAATATAGAAGGTCTTTCTAAGCACAGCACAATTTCTAGCAGCCATTAAGGAAAGAATTGATATATTTAAGTCAAAAAGTAAGGGGCTTCCCTGGTGGAGCAGTGGTTAAGAATCCGCCTGCCAGTGCAGGGGATACGGGTTCGGGCCCTGGTCTGGGAAGATCCCACATGCCGCGGAGCAACTAAGCCCGCGAGCCACAACTCCTGAGCCCGCATGCCACAACTACTGAAGCCCGCACGCCTATAAGCCTGTGCTCTGCAACGAGAAGCCACCGCAGTGAGAAGCCTGCACACCGCAACGAAGAGTAGCCCCCGCTCGCTGCAACTAGAGAAAGCCCGCATGCAGCAACGAAGACCCAACACAGCCAAAAATAAATAAATAAAAAAATTTTTTTAAAGTAATATTCAACTAGGAAAAAAAATTCTAACATGCCAGAGATGTCAGCTGATTCTGTTCTTATAAATCTGTAGGAAAAAGGTAAACAACTCAGAAGAAATGGGCAACGGATATGAACAGATTTTTCATTGGAAAAGAAATACGAAGAGCCAGTAAACATAGGAAAATGCTCATTTTGAAATTCTTCTATCAAATTAGCAGAGAATTAAAATGTTTTAACTGCTAGTGTGAGGAAAGGCGTGTTCAAATAGGCATCCTCGTATGAAGCTGGTATAGGATAAATCGATGAAGCTTTTTGGAGGACAGTCTGATAATATATATTAATATTTGAGGTGCATCTACTCTTTGACCCAGCACTTCTGAGTTGATCTTACAGCTCTGCTCTCAGAACACAGCCATTTGGGCAGGAGAAGAAGTTTCCTGCAGCACTGTTGTAACAGCAAAGCCTAGAATGTGTGCGTCATCAGTAGGGGCTGGTCCCATAGACTACAGGACAGCCACACCATGGGAAGCAGGGCTGCTTTTAGAAGAATGAGGGTAGCTTCAGATATACAGATACGGATGAATGGGCTTTTAAAAAGGCATATCACTAGTGTAATGTTATCTCTATTGTGTTTAAATATATACACACCACAAATGCAAATTGTGTCGAAAAATTATTGAAGGCTATCTAAGAAATGAGTCAGGTTCTTGTTTTCTTTTTCTATTACAGATTTTAAGTTGGATGAGGAGAGCTATTGCAGTACCTTTAGAAAAGAAGAATGGTTTTTAGTGGTTATTACTGGTTTCATTATTAGTCATATATCTGCTATTTTACAGTTTCAGGAGCATTTCCTGTTAGTAGCTGTGCCACTAGAATGAATTAACCCGCTGGTGGAAATGAATCTCAGACATTATTACCAAACATGTGTTAATAGTTGTCCCCATTTGGGTTTTCTCCCAGCTATTAGTGTTTAAATTGTATCATTGATTATAAAAAGGTTCTCAGTATAGATCTTTTTAAAAACTCTTAGATTACTGCCTCTTTGTAGAACTTACTTTTGAGAAATTAATGGGAAGTTTTTGTTTGTACCCTTAAAAGAACAATGGGGCTTAATCATTAATTGAAAGCTGTATAAACCTAGACGTTTTATCTGAAGGTTTTTGACTTGAGGGATTTATTTTTCTATCCTTTTTAAACTAGAAAGGTGTACATACTTGGAATAAACTGCTTCTCCTTTTGTTAACTGTCTTTATCACACTGTATCCCAGTTGCCCTTGGATATATCTCTGTTCTTCTGTTTCACGGTTTCTCATCCCAGCCTTCCCCCTCTCCATGTGGGATGGTGCGGTGGGAAGCCTGGTGTAACGTTTGGTGTTAGAGCTGGGTTGACAGTCTGGCTGCACTTCGTAAGAGTCGTGGCTGCTTCCTGAACTGTCGGAGGACCAGGCCACTGGTATAACGTGGTGTCAACAGACTCACGGAAGACATTTAAGAAATATTTCCTTCTTTTTTCACCTCTTCCCTCTCCAAGGAACAGTCTCAATCCACTTACCTTTTTTGTTCCAACCTGTCTCCTTCTTCTACCCTCTCTAACCGTGCAGAAGATTCCCTTAGAAATATCTCTCCCATGTTGAATTTTCTCTTCAGTTTGCTCAGTGTCCAGCTTCTTGTTCAGCATCGCTATCTGCCTGTCTCCTCTGTATCTCAGACTCTGCATGAACAGAATCATTCATTATTTCCCCACAAATCTAGTTTCTCTTCCTGACTTTCCCATTTTTGTTTCTCTGAAATGTTGCTTTTTTTCTATGCTCTCTTTTTCATTCCACTTTAAAACCCTGAGTGCCTTTGCGAGCCATAGTTATTGATAGGAGTGTCCTGCATTCTTTAGATGTGTAAGGGCAGGAAAACGCTCGGTTTTAATCCCAGACCTTGCCTAGATTTTATTCCCAGATCTCATACTTGCTGTGTGACTCACGGTGAGCTTTTTAGCTTCTGTGTGCCTCAGTTTCCTCATCTGTAAGACCTCACAGAATTGTTGGAAAGAGTAAATGGAAAAAAGTTCTGAAGTGTTTAGAACAATACGTGGTACTTAGTAGGAGGTTAATTATTTTTAACAGTTTGGATGTTAAATGCTCAAAGTTAAGTGGGTATTTAGGGACATAACATCTTTTTTTATTATGTAGAGATTTTCAGTGTGATGGTATTTGTTATGAAGGAACTTTTATTTATTAAGGAATGAGGAAGGAAATAGTAATTTTATGTTGGAACTACATTTTGCTTTCGCATTTCTCAAAGAAAAGTCCATTTTTAGGCCATTTTGTAGTCCATTTAAAAATCAGCAAAAGAAACCTTCACAAAGGCTTATTATTTCATTATCTCAAATAAGGTCTGTAATGCTGTGGACATCTCATAATTGCTTACTGAGACTTTCTCTTTACAAAACCCCTGTTGCAAAGGTTCTCCCCATTTCCCCACGCCCTCTCCCAGCCACACAGGAATCCCTTTTACTCAGTTACAGGGCTTTGTAAGGAGGGTTGTGCACATCTGTATACAGGATTTGTTGACATTTTTCTTCAAAACTGAATTAGGCTGGTGATGTTAACCTTCCATGCTTTCCTGATCCCAGACCCTTGCCTTACATAAGACAGCTTTGTGCATCTGGGACCCATTCAAAAATACACACTGGCGAAATTTATTTTTTAGGATGTTTTGTTGCTGTTTGGCTTTATCTAACAGGAAACAAATGACAAAAGCAAAGGGTTTGTTTTGTTTTTACCTTATAACTGCCCTGGTGAAGGGCCAGTCAGCATTGTTATATGCCCAACCCATCATCAGAGGAATGTCTATAAAAGCCCATTTCACGTTGACCTTTATTAGACAGATCTATCAAATTGTCTTCTGCTACTTATAGCACCATCCTGTTTGGCACATAAAGCTACCTATTTTAAAACTTTGTGCTAAAAAAATAAGTAAATTCTCTAAGCTAGTACAAGTGTTTTCCATTTTTTAAGGCAAATCTTATTCTTTTAGTTTTCTCTATTTAAAAAATAAATACCTGGAATTGACGTCTGTGGGTTCAGAATGTGAATTAATAAAGGATCTGTTAAGTCATTTAAGCTTTTTGGGAAGTAATTTCCAGTCAGTAGTATTGACGTGACTGGCTACAAATTGATTTAATCTGTTGTTGTGATCTAGCCTTATTTTTTAAAGAATGTGCAAGTTTTATATTTCTATAAGGGGTTTTTTGAAATCAGTAGAGGTTCATCTGTAGTATTAGATGATGTGCTTTTAGCAAAAGATCTATAAGTAACAAAATAGGAAATTTTACAAATTCTATCTGTAGAGCTGAAATAATTAGGCTTTTCACATAAGACAATTTTATACCTTCTGTAGGCCTTTTTGAGAACGAGAAGCCTTTGTCAGAAACTGATTGAAATGTTCTTGGTTTATAGAGGAATCACATTATTTGCTTTCTAGTCCCACTTCCTAACACAATTGGCACGTGGTTATTAAACATTTCATGAATGAGAAATGTCAGATAAAGACATTTATGCCTCAGTCATGCAGATAAGGTGCAAAAAACAAACAAACAAAAACATAATAACCTCAGCTTTCACAAAACCGGTAACTTTCCGTTCATTTTTGTTGTATATCCCTGGCCAAAGTCTTACTCTGGAAGTCCCTTCCCTCCTTCTTTCCTTCCAAGCGTATATATTAGGGTATGGCAGTGTAATCGGCCATAGCAACATAACCGATAGGGTGTAGATATATGTGACTGAGGATTTCCTTGTGTGGTAATAAGATGGGCCCTCGAACGCTTCCAGAGCCTTTCCCCCGAGATGATATTACGCAAAGTAGTGAGCCCATAATTAGCAACTCTTCTTACCTGGTAGACTTGTCAAACAGAATGCTCCGTGGTGACCTGTATTGAACTTTGGGCATCCTCTGTAAGGAACCAGGTGGGCAGTTAGGCAGTATAGGCAGTTACCTGTACTCATCAGTATCTTTTGAACCTTCATATATTCTTTGTACTCTTGTTTGCTGGTTTGGTAGAACACCAAACAGAAAGCAACCTTGATGAAATATAAGTTATCTTTCTCATTAATTCTCAGACCTAGATCCCCCTTGAAGTGTGAACTAGTTCAAGTGGGCACAGAGAGAAGTAAAGGCGTCTGCTGCCCATCTCTCCATCTGCCCCCAGCCTCTCCCGGTGTTGTCGCATGATGTGTGCAGTGAAAGTTCTTCTTAGACGATGTCTGGAAGAACTGGGAAACCAGAAGAACTTACTTCGCCTGAAACCAGGAGACCATACTGGGAAACCAGTGAATCAAGTCGACGTAACTGTTGTTTCCAAACAGGCCCTTGCCCAGGTCTTACTGCATTTTCATTGATGCCCATGGTCAGAAGTAAGAGTTTGAGTCTTACTCATCCTGGTGGCCCAAGGATGTCATATAAGAAGCAAAGTAACAACAAAGTAGCAAAATATAACAAAACCAGACCTATTCGTTTTGTGGTCAGCAGTTGCAGACTAGGGTTTTGTTTTGTTTTGTTTTTCTTTAAAAGAAAGTTACTTAGAAACAGTTTAATTCTTTCAGTTTAAGCTTTTTAGAGCGGGACCAGAGCAATGCTCCGTCTAGGGATATTTTTGCCTCTCTGTGGAGGCAAAAGCCTTTTCAGTGCTGTACCTGCTGTCACCCTTATGAATCATGAGGTTTTCCGTTCTGGCTGGTGAGAACCGCCCTACTAAGGGGTTGATACCTAACCTTTCATATGGCAGCTCTCTCACGTGCACACGCTGATCAGTACTCAGCCTAAGGCCTGGGGTCCCATCCCGTCCCGCACGCATCTCCGGAGGTCTCTGTGCAGCTCTCTGCTTCTCAGTACTCCGCCCCAGACCCCCAGCTCTGTCTTCTTAGTTCACAGAGACCAGTGGTCTGTGCATGGGTTCCCCGTCCCTGATCCATGGCCTGGAAAGTCTTCTCTAGGCAGAGGGCAGGTCCTTTATTGCCTGATGTCTAATGATTTGAAGACAGTTTCATATATTTTGTCTTTTTTAGTTTTAAGTGGAAGGGTAAACTGGATCCCAGTTACTCCATCTTGATTGTCTTCTTTGTGTATTACTAGTTGATTTCCAAACCCAAGTTTATTTACGTCTACAAATGGTACAACTTTCTTCACAAGAAGGTTGTACATGGAAAGGGCATTCTCCTAACACTGTATAAATGTTAATAGTAATGACTTCCCTACTAGATAGTTGTGGAGCTGGGATTCGAAGCCTGGAAATTGGGCTCCAAGGTTGTCCTCCTAATAGCGATGCTGATTTGGCCATTGCCCAGCTCCACAGGGTGTATCAGTTATCTGTTCTCATGTTGACACTGCACACCAAGCCAGTCAGCTCAGGAGCACACAGAGTTCACGACCTCGCAGGCTGTTCTGTGCTCTTAGCTGGTCTTGGTAGGTTCTCCGTGGCTCTGTGGTTCCAGGAAGCTTTGCTCATCTCACACGTCTGGTGGCTTTGAAAGCCCTGGTTCAACATTCTAACATTTTTAAAAGCTTGGCTACATTTTTCCTCTGGAGTTTTTTTTCATTGGCTGTATGACTTGCATGATATTTGTTCCATTCCTTCTGTGCTGCTTATAATCATTTTTAGTGCTTCAGTGATGCTGTGTTATGACAGCAAGAGTCTTTAGAATATATACTAATGCACTGAAGACAAACCACTACTATACATTAGGGGCTTTGCTTTTTGCATGTAATCTTGGTGCATGAGTGGCATGCTGGAATTTTCTGGTGAACTTAGCCCTGCTATGCATTTGCTGTTGTTAGCTTTGGTATACTCTTTTTTTCCCCCTTCGTTTACTGAGCACCTTTTTTTCTTTTAAGGTGGATATTTTGGCTCAGATTGGTTGTATTGAAAGTCTCAGCCAATCACCACCTTCTTCATCTTCTCCTTCTCCTTCTTCTTCCATAAATAAGGTAAAATTCAAACTTGAATGAAAGAGGAAGTAAACATTTAAAGCCCCTAGAAGTAATCCTTTTTTTCCCCAAGTGAGGTGATTGTTTCAGCTAAAGTATCTTACTAAAGCTCTTTTTGGGGGCATGGCAACATAGAATGTGGGACATATAGGAGTTGGAAGGGCAATTGGGATTTATACTTTGGAGACTTTTCATGAAACTCGATTGATGGATTTATTCCATGGACAGCAAGGTCTAATGAAGGAGTTTTAGTCACGGAGTTTACATAGTCTGGATGGCTTTGGTACCGTAAAAGGTGGGGAAAGAAGAGAATGATGCCGTTGCTCAGTAGAAAGGAGAGAGGAGGGAGGGCTGGGAGAAAAGGATGGGAGAGGTCCCTCAGAGTTTGAAACCTTAGCGGAGGAACATAATGCATTATTGTGCGACCAGATGTCTGCAGGTGAGGGACAAAAGGCGTTCTTGGAATTGACGGCAAAGAAGTCAGAGGCCAAAGGATCATTAAACCAAATCATTGTGTAGCTCAGTTTGTTGCAGTAGGGGTTAGGCTTTGAAGAAAAGCAAGAGCTCAGCATTTAGCACACAGAAAACGTGCCAAGTCCCCCAAGAATTATGAGTTGCTTTTATGGCAAAACAGTTCTGTCTTCTTCCTCTTTCTCTTATGTACCTGAAGGCAACAGATCTTTGGCTAAAATAGAAAGTATCCTAAGTGCCTATAATCACTTATGTAATTAAAAGTTTCTCTATTAATGTGACCTGTCATTGAAGCCATTTGGAAATATAACTGATCTTTTCCTCTAAAGCATAAACGAATGGGGATTTACTCAAAGATTACCAGTCTTCATTCTTTTCTGCATACTCTAGATGAGCCCTCATGTAGTAAGGTAGCCACTACTGAATGCATACCATGTGCCGGATATTGTTAGGTGCTTCATATGCATTATGTCATTGAATTCCTACAGAAATCTCATGAGGAAGGTTATGATGTTGTATCCATTCTATAAGAGTGGAAACTAAGAGAGATGGAGTACATTGCCCAAATTCATAGTTAGTAAGTGGTAAAGCTGGGATTCAAACCCAGATAGACAGCCTCTAGAGCTTTAGCTCTTAACTGCTGCACGCATGAGAAATTTATGTCAGTTGAATTTCTACAGTTTCATAAGGGATTTAAATTCAACCAGTGGACCGGTGTTCTTATCCTTGCCCCCTTTTACCCCATATTATATATTTGTAAGATGCACAGCTTCGCTACGATTATCTCAGGAATACACCCTTCACTCCCCACCCCGCCATGACCACTCAGACTCCGTTCTCTGTCTTTCTGCTCTACAGGCTCCTTTCAGCGGATACATTTAGATTGTCTCATGATGTAAAGACAATGTAAATGTATTTCTTTGTTTTGTCTTATGAGGTTAGGATAGCTTTTAAATTTAGAGTGCCAGACGTAGAGAATGGACTTGAGGACACGGTGGGGGGAGGGTAAGCTGGGACGAAGTGAGAGAGTGGCATTGACATACATACGCTACCAAATGTGAAATGGATGGCTAGTGGGAAGCAGCCGCATAGCGCAGAAAGATCAGCTCGGTGCTTTGTGACCACCTAGAGGAGTGGGATAGGGAAAGTGGGAGGGAAACGAAAGAGGGAGGGGATATGGGGACATGTGTATGCATATGGCTGATTCACTTTGTTGTACAGCACAAACTTAACGCAACATTGTAAAGCAATTACACTCCAATAAAGATGTAAAAAAAAAAATTAGAGCGCTAAATCAGCAAATGTGTTGACTACATCACTTCTGGCATTAGGGAGCATTTAATTTAGTTAGAGTGGGAGCTAGGGGGCAAGTCAGGCATAATCAGCCAGTTCCAGTGCAAGGCAGGTGAAAATCCATTCATAATAGAGATCCAGACAGACATGTGAGTGTTTGTGAGTGTTTTAATTTAGCAAGTAATTTACTAAACACTTACTACATGCAGGCCCCATGTTCATAGGCAACAAGAAATCACTGGTGAGCCTGATGGGCACAGACCTTCTCTTGTCCCTTGCATGCATCCTCATGGAGTTCAGAAGACGCTGTTTGTATGTGCAAGTTTTGTTTTTTGGATTTTCCAACATTTGCGAAAACTTAAAGCATAGGAAAGTTAAGTGAACTTCATAGTGAATGAATAATCATATACCCACCTTCTAGATTTTACCATTAACATTTTACTGTGCTTTATCACACATATGTCCATCCCTCTGTCCATCTGTACCTGTCAGTATCTTCCAGCTTTTCTACAGTGTACTGATAAGCTTTTATAACTGGGAAGGCATTGTTATTTTAAGAGCATGGCAGTGCTGAAAATCACTTATTCTGTGGTCGTCCACAGCCGGTTATTTTCCTAGAAGAGACTCAAGTCAGTATACATGAGGAAACTCTTGATTTCCCTCTTTGTGAAATAATAGTAATGTTATGAAGGTCAGATGAATATCTAAAGAATAATAGATATAATAATCTATTATTATTAGAAGAATACCTACTTCATACAAATGACCAAGAAGATCACAGTTCGCCACTTGAAGAAAAATAAAAAATTTGAGTCTTTGCCACTTTATGTAAGGCACTTTGAGAATCTTTTAGGGGAGATGTTTGCCCGTGACTTGCTAGTGGGAATGACTCACCGATACGCCAATAACTCTAACGGAAGACTAACTTGGGGAGAAAGTGGAAGGATGTGACTGAATGTCAGCCAGCAGGCAGAGGCCAGCGCCGTCCGTGGGGTGGGACTGGGCCAGAGTCTAGGAAGGTGAGGTAGAAGGCTTTGCACGCAGATGGAGAGCAGAGCCTGAGCAAAGGCAAGGACACAGGGAAGTCTGGGAAGCTGCGGGCTGAAGCACAGAGTGAGGGTTAGTGGCAAGTAGTGAGGACGGGGCATGTCATGGAAGGAAAAGGTAGGATCTTAATTGATGGACTAAGGAGTTTGGAATCTATTCTGTGGTCAGCGAGCCATGGCCGCTGAGCCTGCACGTCCAGAGCCTGTGCTCTGCAGTGGGAGAGGCCACAGCAGTGAGAGGCCCACGTATCGCAAAAAAAATAATAAATAAATTTAAAAAATAAAAGAACTGTCATGTTATGTGTTTCTGTCCTAATAAGTTTTAATGTTTTAAGGTTACTTGGCAATGAATTTCATATCCCATTGCTTCCTCAATATTGATGAAAACCTTCTTGGACAGTTTGCCAACACGATCTTACTGTCATGGCAGTGCTGAACTTGTACTCATCCTGTTGTTCTAGTTATAACCCTACTGTTCCTTTTCCTCAGTAGTTTATAGAAATGCTAGACAATGAATGCCTGTACTTACTGTCATCCTACTATCCAACATTTCTGTACCTTTTGAAGTTTTTAATTCTAAAAACAAAACCTCATAGTTTAGTTTGGAGAGCACAGAGTATATGTTGCTGAATAAAACACCCCTACTTACAGAAAACTATGGAAGGAAGGGTTCTCTTAAATGAAGTGTGATTGTCAGGCCCTCAGCATGGCAGCCTTCATTTCCAGCCGGCACTGCAGTGGCTTGAGAGTAGCTCCTCGTCAGCCGTACGTTCGAGAAATTCACAGTCATGAGGATGAATGTCTTTCTGCTATTCATATTTGACTTCAGGCAGAATCACTAGTAACTTCATTAATTTTTCTTGAAGGTATAGAGATGTTAGAATGAAATCATAGTTCCTTTTGTAAAACATGTACTGTTTTTGATGCTTCTGGTAGGTGGCAGGCAGTTATCCACCCTGTATGTCAGTTGATGAAGAGTGAAAAAAAGATCAACCATGACAGCATTCTAAAACATTAGAGAGGTGTTTGAGGCCGTTTGGGTAATTTTCTTACAAATCTCAATCTCTCTCTCTCTCTCTCTCTCACTAACCCCCAAATTTTTATGTGAGAAGGAAGACTTGAGTAAAGAGAAAAATTTGCTCTTCCATGTTCTTGAAAAAATAGATTCAGTATTGAAATTTTTTTAAAGGCACTATTTGTTTTCCCTGAGTTTATTTGTAAATTTAAGGTGATTCAAATGATTTTTAAACTTGACATGCTAATGCTAAAACTAAAGATTGTTTTAGTTTTAAAACGTGAAGCTGATGCTAAAGTTCACGTGTAAAAATAAACCAATAAAAGATGTTATGATGGGTTTCCCTGGTGGCGCAGTGGTTGAGAGTCCGCCTGCCGATGCAGGGGACACGGGTTCGTGCCCCGGTCCGGGAAGATCCCACATGCCGCAGAGTGGCTGGGCCCGTGAGCCATGGCCGCTGAGCCTGTGCATCCAGAGCCTGTGCTCCGCAACGGGAGAGACCACAACAGTGAGAGGCCTGCGTACCGCAAAAAAAAAAAAAAAAAAAAAAAAGATATTATGGTAAAGTACTAACGGTATTCTGTCTAGTGGACTCCAAAGTAGCTTGGTACTAGTATGAATAGATTACTAGGATAGAATAGAATCCAGAAATAGGCCCAAGTCCAGTATACGATAAAGGTGAATTTCAGATCAGTGGAGGAAAATGGATTGTTCATTAAGTGATGTCAGGACAACAGAATGACTACAGGAAAAAATTAAGCTAGATTCCTATATTATTTCATATACTGAAGTAAATTCCATACAGGTTGAAGATTTAAAATTTAAAAATTAAGGAAACAAAAAACAAAAAAAACTGGTTGCCTCAGGGCTGGGTGAGCCAGGGGTGAGAGGTGGGTTACAGGTACTCTTACTGCAGTATTCCTTGATACTGGGTGCCATGTATTGCCCATTCCAAAATTTTGTTTATAATATTAATAATTAAACTATAAAAGTATGCTAAGGAATAATGGGAGATAATATTTTAAAAATAGTTTTGGAGTATGGTAGCCCCATTTTATGCAAGACACCACCCATTGGCGTGTAGTAGGAGTGTAGGAATGTGACTGTACAATCTCCTTGGAAAGCAGTTTGACAGAATCTATCCATTCTAAGTGCACACTTGTATTAGCCCAGCAATTTTTCTTCTGGGAATTTCACATACATCTGTTGGACATGTGAGGAAAGATGTACAAGAATGTGCATTGCAGCATTATTTACAGTAGCAAAATACTGCAAACAAGATAAATGAGCATCAGCATATGCTGTTTAGATGATGGGAAATAAATACAGTGGAATTCTGTGGAGTCACGTAAAAGAATGATGTCATCCATGTGCTGCTGTACCTAGGAGAATGTTTTAGGCTATTAAATGGAAAAACAAAAGAAAAGTGCAGAGCAGAAAATATAATTTGGGCTCACATAATATGTTTAAAAGCAAAAAGGCTCTCTCTGCATGGCATGTTTAAGTATATACAAGGAATTTGTTAGGAGTCATTATCTCTGAGAGAATGACTGGCATTTTAAGGTGGTAGGAATATTTTTAAAATTTCATATCTTTTTATACTATTGGAATTTTTTCTTACTGGGAACATATTACCTTTTCAAATAAAAATTAAAACAGTTAAAAATACAACTGATGACTATCAAGCAGTTAAAGTGAATAATACATATTCTTACCAGCAAGTATAAGCTCAAAAACATAATGTTAAGTGAAAGAAAAAAGACAGCTTGCAAAGAGATACATACAGTACAGTGTTGTTCAGGTCAGTTTGAAAAATATAAAGCATTTGTTATTTATGAATACGTTACATATTCCATTACATACTCAGTGGAAGTATAAGAACATGCACAGGAATGAGAACAGGTTCAGAAAAGTAGTTACTTGGGGGAAGGAAAAAGAAAGGGAGTCTCTTTGTTATTGGTTGTAAAGTTCCTAAGCAAATATGGCAAACTGTTAACAATAAAATTCGGTTTATCCTGTCTTTTGTGCTTTCCTACATGTTTCTAAAATTTTATTATTTAAATTTTAAATTGTTTTAAATTTCTATCAGTTTTTTCAGCACCCCAATTCAGTTGTTATGTGATTCCTACTGAATTGAGTAATGCTTTCTAGAAGTCACGAATACTCTCTCCTTTTTTACCCCTAGCATCAGGTCAGCAGTGGCAATGACCCCTGGTCAGCCTGGAATGCTTCCAAATCTGGAAACTGGGAAAGCTCGGATGGCTGGGGAGCCAAGCCCGAGGGGACTGCAGCCCAAAGAAGCACCTCCAACAACTGGGACACTGCCTTTGGTCATCCCCAGGCCTACCAGGGACCAGGTGAGGAAGAGGGCTCTGCTGGTGATGGAGCCCACCCACCCTTAAAGGGCATCGGAGTTAAAATAGATTTAATCAAAGGAACTGTTCTCAGGCGCTCTTATTCACTAATAGCAAACTTATTTTGCTGGGTCAAAATGTGGTAGTTTTTAATTATGGTCTTTAGTCCACTCTCAGTTACCTGTCAAGGAGTCACAAATGCAAACGCTTGCAGGGCCCACGTTCATAAAGCAGAACAACAACGCAGCCCTGTGGGGCGGGGCCGTGGAAGACGGAGGTGGGCAGCTCTGCTCTAGCCGGCGGGTTGATGCTGTTGCCGGAGAACCGAGCTAGTGTTCCTGGACCACCACAGTTCCAGAGAGACTAGAAATCTCGATCTTCATCTCATCTTCCCACTTTAAAATCTTAGCTACTAACACACGTTTGGGCCAAAAAAATGTGCACACGGATTGAATATGGTTCATCGCCACATTCAACGGTTTATGGTCACATGGTTTGTGATGTCTAACGTAGCTGTTCTGTCTTTTCCTTAACTCCCTGTTTGACTCCCAGGTTCTTAATGGAAATACTGAGGCAAAAGAGGAATTTCTAAAAGGAGAAACAATTCAGGAAACAAGAAAGGCGATTTATGTCTGTTCTGAAATTAAGAGATCCACCCGTTATTTTTTAATGATCCCTGTATGAGCAGATTTTGCCAAGAACTGAATGTGCTAAACAGCAGGAGACTTGCATGCAGGAGCCATAAAGGGCACAGGTGCTGGTTTCCAGCTCCCACTCATGGACAGGAGCTGGGCTGCTGCAGGACCAGGAGTCGTGGGCTGGGTAGAAACGTTGAGACTAGACTGCTGACATCTGCTTCTGTAGTAACGTGGCGTGGCTCCAGGGCTCTTGGCCCAGATCCTTCTAATACTTTCTATTCTCATCTTTTTTTTCATTTTGGCACTTGTCTCTGGGCTTCTCGTTGTGGCACTCTTAGTGCGGAGATCCCAGGGCAGTTTCCTGCCTCATGCTAAAGGGACTCCTCAGGCCATCAGAGGTGGGAGACAGAGGCACAGAACAGTGGAAGAAGAAGGGAGGGAGGGAGGAAAGCTGGCAGCACCTCATCTGACACAGAGATTGTTGTTAGAATGTTAGGGTCCTGATGCTGGTCAGTTACTACTTATCTCTCGTTTCTTTCTTTTTCCCCTCCACCCCCTTGTCCTTCTCTCACCTGTATTATTATTAGTGTTCAACATTCCTTTTTAAAACTCTTATCACCCTTTTGTCCTCCCCAGTCTCTCGGCTTAAAGGATATTTGATCTGCTTATTTGCAAGTTTATCAAGCTAGATTTATCAACGTATAGGCCTCTAGAAGGCCTTCCCTATATACCACAGAGTGTTTTTATAGTTGGCATTTATCTGAAGTTACTTGGACTAACAGCCCTCTTGACGTTGTTTCTAAATTGTCTTTTGTGCTAAAAGGCTGAATCGTCAAGCCCCAACACTGTCTGACTATAGAGCCTATACTGTTCACATCTTTATTATAATCCTGACTCCCACCCCCAGAGGATTAAGTCATCCCTTCTTTCTTTTGCCTTTCTTTACTGACCATCTTCTGTGCCCACCTCCAGCAACTGGCGACGATGACGACTGGGATGAAGACTGGGATGAGCCCAAGTCGTCTTCTGCCTACTTCAAGGATTCAGAGGCCACGGAAGCAGGCGGTGCCCCGCGAGGAAACAGCCGTGCCGGCACCTCCTCCATGAAGCTGCCGCTTAACAAGTAGGTGTAAGGGAGTTGGGTCAACGTGAGCTCTCTGTAGGAACAGATACAAGATACAAAGAGGCTTTTTCTCTTTTCAGTGATCTACAGAGTTTTGGGTGCAATTTGATCATGTTTATTTTTTATTTGGCTCTTAGCTTGGAAGCTTCTTTTTAAAAATTTTTTTTTCATTTTAAAGTGAAATATATGTTCCATTTAATGATCTGCTAAATACTGTTTTTTACCTTTATTAACTCATGACATATTAAGGTTTTTATTGCTGATGCCACAGGAAAGCTAAAAATAATCATGATAGCTTCCTTTTAAACGTTTGACTGTTTATTGACCTTTTACCATGTGCCAGGCTTTGTGCAAAGCAGTTTGTGTGTATTCTCTCATGCGACCCTCATATCCCTTTTGTGGTACATATAATCTCTGATTTCTCTGGGAAAATGAAGCCCAGAGAGGTTAAGTAACTGCCCAGGTTCACACAGGTGGTAAGTGATCTGTAGTCGGGATTCCAGTCCAGTCCCTCAGCTTCCTGAGCACACTCTCAACTACTATGTTTAATGTGTTTAGAACTTTGTTTTCACTTAGATTATTCTTTTTTTTTTTTTAATGTTTTGAACGGTCCTTGTAGGAACAGTGCTTAGCAGGAAAGCATGTGGGAAGGGGTGAATATGGACACAGCCCTGTGGAATTCCCTAGTAGAGAGTTCTGGATGAGTCTGTAGTTTACACCAGTGTAGCTTGAAGGAGATGCAGTTTGTGACTTCCATATGATTTATCTTCAAGTACTCTTCTTACAGCAGTTATATTTAAAATAGTTTTTCTAAAATTACTCATACTTTTTCTCAGTGTTCCAAGTTCATGATTCCAAGCAGATATCAAGGAATGTTAGTCTATGTCTGGAAAAAAATTGTAAACATGTTTGATATATATCTAGATACCAAGTTTCTAGGTCTCGATGTACATGTGTGTAAGTTTAATGAGCCCTGCAAGTTCTCCTTTGTATTTAAATACCACCTGGTAATTAAACGAGTTATCTTTTAGCTCGCACTTCTCCTGCATTTCTGTCCAGTTTCTTCCATTGTGTATTTTCATACTCAGTTGCATGAATAGTACAATCAGTCATTCCTGACTGTATCCTATTTCTTAGAGTGAGATTTGAAGTTCTCAATATGGTCTGTAGTGACGTGCCTTACCCTCAGTTGTTCTTTAAACCTAAATACAAAGTATATTTCAAACCCATTTTAATATAATGTATCCCTCAGCCCCATTTTGAAAATGAGGAAGCAGGACCTGTGAGACAAACATGTCTAGCTGAATTTTTGAGTTTTCGTAGCTAGTTCATGAGGTTCTGCCTTGCGCCAGGCCTCTGACTCCACTTCCCTGTGGCTTCCACTGCTCCATGCTTGCCCTCTGGCTGGCTGTATGATCGTGGGGAAGTTGGATGACCTGTTTCAAACTCAACTTTCTTCATCTCTAAAGTGAAGGATTGGCTTTAATTAAGAATTCTTTCTGCTCTAAAATTTCAGTCTAGGTTGAAACCAAACTGAAGGAGTCCTAATATGAACCTGCACCTTTGAGGCATCCCTCTCTTTCTGTGGTGCTGGGAGCCGTTTAAACCCTACATATTTTTATTTAACTAGACTAATGTATAAATGACTTACTTATAACAGTTGTAAAGTTTTTTTAAATATTAACACTTTTCAGCGGTTAATCCATTTTATATAACAGCTATATTCCAGTCATGGAGCATAAACCTTATGCTAGAAAGAGAGATCAGACACTTAAGTATACTTGAGCATTACAAGAATACATCTTGATAATACTGAAAGAATTAATCAATTGCACTGCTGTTCAGTAAGTATTAAATGCGTGCATAGTCAGCTCTAGAGTTCTGCTGTGGTCACTAAGATACCAAAAGAAGCATGACATGTGCTCTCTGCACCCAGAAGCTTACAGTCTAGTCAAGGAATTGTTGCTATGTGTAATGCCCCAATTTCTCCATCAGCGTTCTCTAGCAGAAGTGTAGGTTCTCTAATAAAAGTGTTCCAGGTTAGCCCATTAATTCATTAAGCATTTAGTATATTCCCATAATTCCTCTAGGTCCTGGAAATACAAATGCTTTCTCTAAAGTACTTCTAGTCTGCTGTGATGTGCAAATGGCTGATGGCAATTGCAGCGCGATAAGCTGAAGAGCAAAAGTATGCTCAGAACACTGGAGCAGCACAGAGAAAGCTCCACCTGAGGCTGTAGGGAATACTTCCAAAGAGCTGATGGCCTCATTAGAAATCATTTTAATTTCTGAGTACGTACTAGGGCCTTTACATTTATACAGATAACTCTTTAAGTCTTTTCATTTAATTCCCTTACCACCTTAAAGGTAGGTCGTATTGGTCCCATTCTTCACATAAGGAGACACGCTCTAAAAGTCACATAGCTGTTAAGTGTTGGACTTGAAATTCAAACCCAAGGCCATCAAGCTCCTAGACACCTCTTTTACTCTGCTGTATGAGCTGTGTTTTAAAGCAGGTCCAGGGAAAAGAGAATGGAGGGAGGTCAGTCCAGAATGAAGGAAAAGATATGAGCCCCTGAGAGCATCACATTGGCCTGTAACTTGGTATAGGAATGAAATCAGAAGTAAGACAGCTGGTTTTTGTAGAAATAAGATTTCTTTTCCTATTTTAGGTATTTTGCTTTCTGAGGATTTTTTCCCCATTTATTAAAAAAAAAAGAAAAATTCTAAAACCCAGATTAATCTTGTCTTCTTTAGAAGTAGCGCTTTGGATGGCCATGCATTTATTGCAGCTTTTCTTCAGTTTTAGAACTTTGCTTCGGATGTAGATTTGATTTCTGGAAATAGCCAAGTTTATTATGTTTAGAGTCTCTTTACTAAGGAGACTGTTGTTTTTTTTTTTTTTTTTTTGCGGTATGCGGGCCTCTCACTGTTGTGGCCTCCCCCGTTGCGGAGCACAGGCTCCGGACGCGCAGGCTCCGGACGCGCAGGCTCAGCGGCCATGGCTCACGGGCCCAGCCGCTCCGCAGCATATGGGATCCTCCCAGACCGGGGCACGAACCCGTATCCCCTGCATCGGCAGGCGGACTCTCAACCACTTGCGCCACCAGGGAGGCCCAAGGAGACTGTTTTTTTGTGTGTGTCTCATAAACTGGTTCTGAAGGCAGTTCCCAAAGAAAATGGCACAAGTACTTAGGAACAGTGGTGGTTTCTTTGGGATAATTGTGTCCTCCCGAGGGGGAATGTTGAAAGGCAGCTCTGGCCTTCACCCCACGTGGTCACCTCAAGTGATGTGCTCAGTACTTTCTACCTCTGTACCTGGGGGACATTTTCTCGTCTGCCCGTCACTCTTCATGTGGTGATAGAGTGTCTCAGATCAAGCAAATAGAGTGCCCATAAATATCACACCTTCTGGAGTCAAACTGCCCTCTTACCAGATAAAGCTTAATTAAATGACTAATTGGCCATTGAACAATCTGATTACATTAGGTTTCATTTACCATAGTTTCCTAGTTCTAGTACATCTGAAAGACGGAACAAGTTCAAACTGTCGTATTAAGTAAATGTGGATGAGAGCTGTAGAATTCTTATAAGGAAAAGCATAAGACTCACAAGCATTTATCCTCATGATTAGATTTCCTGGATTTGCAAAACCTGGAATGGAACAGTATTTGTTGGCCAAGCAACTAGCAAAACCCAAAGAGAAAATTCCTATCATTGTAAGTTTGTTCTTTTTTTTTTTTTGCTTTGTTTCTGATTAAGCTCTTTTATAATACCTTAAAGCTAAGAGGGTTATTAGTCATTTGGAAAGTATTTTTAAACATGTTTAATGCTCGAAGTAAGTAACTGACAGTTTGTATTAGTATTTTAAGAGTACTAAAAATAATTGGCATGAATTAATGCCCATTGTTATATTGTTTAGATATTCTTTACTTTTACCTTTCAGACGGTTAGTAATTGAACAGACAACACCCATAGTACATACGTATTTTTAATAATTTTTCTAAAATATCTTGAAGTAGCTTTTACATGCTGTTTTTCTACTAGCCATACATATTTAGCTAAAAAACCCAATTCAGATATTTAGGTTTCTACCTTGGCGAAGTACATGCGTGTTACCAGAATAAGTTGCCTTTTCCACTCTGTTGGTAATAGTTTTCTTTCAATAAACCAGCTGTCGAGTCATGATAAGGAGCTAGGACATAAAAGCTGAGAGTTAATGGCACCATTAAGTATATCTGTCTTTGAATAGCTTATTACATAACATGACACAGGCTCTATGATTTCACCTAAATGTTGACTGCTGATAGATTTTCTATCTAAATGTTATCTAGCTGTATATTTCCAGATGAAATTCTGGCAAAGAGAACCATAGCTATCTTCTGACCCTGTTGATTTAATCCTGTAACTGTAAGTTGGGGGCAGGCCAGGAGGGCAAGCGGCCTTGAGTATAATCACCATGGACTCAAACAAGGAGGAAAGATCTGGTCTTATTCCATAATCTTTGGGTCCTGGGAAACTCGATAAAATTGCAAGAATGGTACTGAATTTTTTATATTTCTTGTTCCTACTTCTTTGAAAAGCTTGAAATCCTAGAAAACTCCAGAGAGAAGGGTTGTGACCCAGAGCCCTTTTCTCCTTCTTCCCTCAAAGCAAACTTGGGATAATTATCTTCTGAGTGGTTAGGTTAGAGATTATTTTAGTTTTTTTCTTTAACTCCACAGAATTAAGAGCCCATGGCCCTGCCCCTCAGATTCTCACAGGGGACTTTGTCATAAGCATGAGAGTCCTGGAACAGAGCTAAAAGACCCCCGTGTTTGAGTTGTCCCACACGTTTTAGGTGAAACTGGGCCCATAGGCAGGCTTGCCTGTGTGGGCTTCCTGTGTGGAAAAGGAAGCTGAGGAAAGCCATTGAGCCTTCAGAAAACCAAGAGAAAGTAGAGACCTGGTCCTTTGCTTTTAAGGTGCAGTACCCTACCCACTAATAAAATGTGACCCTGTGGATATTGGGCCCTAGTTGATCAGAGTCGCCTCTCTTGGTCCCAGTCACTAAGGGAAGTTCCCAAGAGGCCCCTCTTAAAGATTCCTGCTCTGCAGTTTTAAGAGAGTTTTCTGGATCTGGGCTCCCTCTTGGAGAATCATAATAACTTGTTGTCAGAGATCTTTAGTCCCTTATTAAAATTCTCTGGGCCTCAGTTACCATCCTGACCTAATAGCCTCTGGACTTTCATACCTCACCTCACTTTCTTCTCCTTTCCCCTTTAAAAAGAATTAGAACTATATAAAGAATTAGGGTATACAGAAAATGAGAGTAAGTGTAGAGGAAGTTTGACAGCAATTTGGCATTGCTGAGACATCCAAGTGTGTAACTTTATATTTCACAGAACTCTTAGTCTGCAATAGATTTGAAATTTTTAAAAACTAGCCCCTCATTACATATAACTAAGACAGCTGGACTAGAGAGAGACTGTGTTCCTTCTCTCTAGAGGAAAGGCAGATTGGCATCTCTCCACGGCCTGCGATGCCCACGTGGGAGCAGAAGGGCTTCTCCCATTAAGTGTGTCTTTAAATATAACCTTAGTAGGAACAGAGAGCATTTATGTAAATAACTTCTCAAAGAAGAGCAAAAACGACCCTCCTAAGGACTTCTAGTCCTAAAAAGAAGCATTTGATGATTTATATCAATTATACTTACTATTTTTCCATGTAACAAAATTAACTCTCCCTGCAATGTTGTGTAGGTTGGAGATTATGGCCCAATGTGGGTTTATCCTACCTCTACATTTGACTGTGTGGTAGCAGATCCCAGGAAGGGCTCCAAAATGTACGGTCTGAAGAGCTACATTGAATATCAGTTAACACCTACTGTAAGTATCCAAGTTATCAAAACAGAATCATGCTTGCATCACTAGTCACAGTTTGCTTTTTTCTTCATTTCCCGTAGTTGGCATTGGTAACGTTTTTCTCTTTCCTTATTTTGTAGAACACTAATCGATCTGTAAACCACAGGTATAAGCACTTTGACTGGTTATATGAGCGTCTACTGGTAAAGTTTGGGTCAGCCATTCCAATCCCTTCTCTTCCAGATAAGCAAGTCACAGGTGAGTGTGTGCGACACTGAACTCAGGACAAGTAAAAAGACTCCAGTTAGAGTACCCTAATGTAAATCAGAAATGGCGTTTTCCATCCTCTAGTGGAACAAGATGTAGGGGTTTGGAAACAGCAGCTAAAGATAACCATATACATATATATATATATAGTACATGTATTTGGAAGTTACCTGAACACCTAACAAGAATATGTCATAAAATTTTCTGTTACAGTTCCTGTATACATATGTATCCTTTTTCTTTTCTTTTCTTTTTTTTTTTTTTTTTTTTTTTGTGGTACGTGGGCCTCTCACTGTTTTGGCCTCTCCCGTTGCGGAGCACAGGCTCCGGACGCGCAGGCTCAGCGGCCATGGCTCACGGGCCCAGCTGCTCCGTGGCATGTGGGATCTTCCCCGACTGGGGCACGAACCCGTGTCCCCTGCATCGGCAGGCGGACTCTCAACCACTGCGCCACCAGGGAAGCCCTGTGTATCTTGAATTCTGGCAAAGTCACTGTGTCTTTACTGCTACATGCTTTCCAATCATTGTGTCTTTATTGCTAACTCCTTCCTATAAAGAAATATATGCATTTTTTTAAATGTGAAAAAAGACCCTTGAAAAAAATAGAAATAATCCAAATAGCCTAAAATGGAAATTAAAATGTATGACCCAAATGATGTAAACACGTTACATAGTCCAGCTGTGTCACTTTCATTACAGGTCTGTAGACATCAGATGTAGAAGCCATAGAGCTTCTAAGTGTTAGTGCAGGAAGCTACCAAGTTTTCTACTCCATTATTCTGATGACTATTGATATTTAAATATTTTATTTATCATTGATTATTACCCTCTCCCCTTCCTTATGTATTTAAATGCCATGTTCCCCCCACTCCCCCACCCCACGTAATCTTGTAGGGAGTAACACACCGTGCTACCAGAGCCCCTCGTAAATGTGCACTTGGAGGGTATTTGTTCCTGTGTCTGTTCCGAGAACTGATTTTTTCAATCTCCAGCCTGATCTAGAAACTGGAATGTTAGTACTCAGGAGGGGTGTATTTGTCGTGGAATAAAAGTTTGTAAAGAAGCTGAGCTTTACGTAGAGATTAGAAAGTTTCCGTATGCAGCTGGAAAACGTTTAGAAGAACGAAACTATAAGTATAGAAAGGAAAGGGTCAAAGATGAGAGTAAGACTTAAAAGGTCGGAGCTAGAACAGCCTCTGAGAGAAGTGCAGGGGGCACGGACACGCTCACCGGGCCTGTGAGGGAGACTCGAGGAGCCCGTGGAGGAGGAAGAGCGCGTCCCCAGAGGCCGGGGACCGGAGAGGGTTTAGTCCTCACTCAGCAGGAGTTGAAATACATAGTTTAGAGAGGGACTGGGAATCTCACCAGCCGGATGGCAGCGCCCGCTCAGACGGTCCAGCATGCGGTGAAGTTTGTCCCCACGTGCCAGGCGTCACGTGTGCCCGGGCACGTCACACATGTGCTCTCTCAACTCAGAGACACGCACCAGCCCCTGTTCAGTACTGCTAAGAAGGGATGTGAATGTGATTCCAGAGCTCGCTGTGCTCACATGATGAGATGTGGACTAACTAATCCTCAGCCAGGATTAGTAACCTTAGGATAAGAAAATTATTCTCCTTAAAACTTCATTTTGTGCTTGCTTTGTTTTATGTTTGTGTTTCTCTGAAATTTTTTGAGGAGATGGGAACTTTGGTGGTGGTGGTGGTTTTTTTTTTGCGGTACACGGGCCTCTCACTGCTGTGGCCTCTCCCGTTGTGGAGCACAGGCTCCGGACGCGCAGGCTCAGCGGCCATGGCTCACGGGCCCAGCCACTCCGTGGCATGTGGGATCTTCCCGGACCGGGGCAAGAACCCACGTACCCTGCATCAGCAGGCGGACTCTCAACCACTGCGCCACCAGGGAAGCCCTGGGAACTTTGTTTTTAAAGAACTTGTTTCGATTTTGATTTTGGGGAGAAAACTTTTCAAAACTTTCAAATTGTCGTAGTAGAACGGAGAGTGGGGACTGCGTTGCCAGGTTGGCAGACACATCCTCGCCCTCAGGTGGGGAGACTGACTCCCAGGCAGTCCCTCTTGGAGCCGGGGCAGCTGAGTGGCAGCCCTGTCAGGGTGGCCTGGTTGGCGTAGATGGCTGCTTCCTGCCACTCATGTGTCACCCACGCCTGGTTCTGTGCCCAGTTCAGATGCTCACTGTCCCTCCTTTCTGTCTTCCGTATTGTTAAGTCACAGCTTTCTTTTTAAAAATTTAGATTTCTTTCCATGAAAACTTAACTTCTGCCTTTCTCCACATTTTCAAACTTCAGACTGTCTCCTGAATTTTAAGCTCTCCTTTATCAACTTGATTAGCATAATATGTTCCCCATGGTGTTTAAATAAATGGATTAATGAGCTGTCTTAGAGTTATAGAGGTTTCTCCTATTTTTTAGGTTTTAATACATTGTTTATTCGGAATCAAATAACCCATGACTATATGAAAGCATCATAGAGTCATGGTTCTCCCATAATAAGGTTTGTATTTTTTTTTTAAAAAAAGGTCAGGCCTGAAGCCAGGAGGATGTCATAGAAAAGCAAGGAAGCAACAGCTCTCAGTCTGAAGAAAGTTGAGCTTTGATTCACTAACTGGGACGTGTGCCGAGGAAATTGAAAAACCTAGGAGCCACTTTATTTCCCCCTTCTCTTGTTTGCCTCCTGCCTGAGATACCCACAGGATCATTATTATATAGGTTCCTGTCTCATTTAAATCCTGGAGAAAAGAAAAAGGAATACCAAATAGATGATGTCATGACATTTCTGTGGACTTGATAATCCATCCATGAAAAGCTTACAGCTAAGATTTTTTATTTGTTATAGATTTTGTTCTTTGTGGAATAATAATGAATGAATCTGGTTTTATTTCTGGCTGCCAAACTGATACATTCCCATACTTAGTGAAAACCTAAGTAAGGGTCCTAGAAAATGGGGAAATGGAAATCCCTCTTCTCCCTTTTTTATTTATTTTAATGTATTTACTTACTTATTTTACTGATTTTTTTTTTTTTTTTTTTTGGCTGCGTTGGATCTTCATTGCAGCGTGCGGGCTTTCTCTAGTTGCAGTGAGTGGGGGCTACTCTTCCTTGTGGTGTGTGGGCTTCTCATTGCGGTGGCTTCTCTTGTTGCGGAGCATGGGCTCTAGGCGCACAGGCTTCAGTAGTTGTGGCTCGCATGCTTAGTTGCTCTGTGGCATGTGGGATCTTCCCGGACCAGGGCTCAAACCCGTGTCCCCTGCACTGGCAGGTGGATTCTTAACCACTGCACCACCAGGGAAAAATCCCCTCCTCTCCCTTTTTTTTTTTTTTTTTTTTTTTTTTTTTATGCTGTGGAGGAACACAGTTTTTCTATCTCTTTTTGTGTTTTTCCTATCTACCCTATCAAAATGTAATCACAACTATAGAGCTGTGTGTAAAAAGTACACTGTTCTAAATGGTACACTAAGTGCATATCCTCAAATTTTAATGCATATTTAATTTAATCTATTCCAAAGAACAGAAGTATTTACACAAGGAGCTTGTTCTCACCTTCCTTGAATGATAAAAGAAAAATTCACTTAGCAGATTAAAAAAAGGCTCGGAAAACATGAAGATAAAAAATCAGCCTGGTGAATCAATGGATGAAGTACGGTCAAACCACCAATATCTAAGCAATGTACATAGATTTTTCTGCAAAAGCAAATATTTCTACTGGTTGAGTAAGACTGCAAATCAGGTCTTCTGCTTTAGGCTTGGTTGCCTCTTTTTTTTTTTTATTTTTTTTTATTTTTTGTGCTTGCTTTAAATTTGTTTTTTTTTATTTTACAAATTTAATCAGTTATACATATACATATGTTCCCATATCCCCTCCCTTTTGCGTCTCCCTCCCACCCTCCCTATCCCACCCCTCCAGGCAGTCACAAAGAACCGAGCTGATCTCCCTGTGCTATGCGGCTGCTTCCCACTAGCTATCTACCTTATGTTTGGTAGTGTATATATGTCCATGCCGCTCTTTCACTTTGTCACAGCTTACCCTTCCCCCTCCCCATATCCTCAAGTCCATGCTCTAGTAGGTCTGTGTCTTTATTCCTGTCTTACTCCTACGTTCTTGATGACATTTTTTTTTCTTAAATTCCATATATATGTGTCAGCATACAGTATTTGTCTTTCTCTTTCTGACTTACTTCACTCTGTATGACAGACTCTAGGTCCATCCACCTCATTACAAATAGCTCAATTTCATTTCTTTTTATGGCTGAGTAATATTCCATTGTATATATGTGCCACATCTTCTTTACCCATTCATCCGATGATGGACACTTAGGTTGTTTCCATTTCCGGGCTATTGTAAATAGGGCTGCTATGAACATTTTGGTACATGTCTCTTTTTGAATTATGGTTTTCTCAGGGTATATGCCCAGTAGTGGGATTGCTGGGTCATATGGTAGTTCTATTTTTAGTTTTTTAAGGAACCTCCATACCGTTCTCCATAGTGGCTGTACCAATTCACATTCCCACCAGCAGTGCAAGAGTGTTCCCTTTTTTCCACACCCTCTCCAGCATTTATTGTTTCTAGATTTTTTGATGATGGCCATTCTGACTGGTGTGAGATGATATCTCATTGTAGTTTTGATTTGCATTTCTCTAATGAGTAAAGATGTTGAGCATCCTTTCATGTGTTTGTTGGCAGTCTGTATATCTTCTGTGGAGAAATGTCTATTTAGGTCTTCTGCCCATTTTTGGATTGGGTTGTTTGTTTTTTTGCTATTGAGCTGCATGAGCTGTTTATAAATTTTGGAGATTAATCCTTTGTCAGTTGCTTCATTTGCAAATATTTTCTCCCATTCTGAGGGTTGTCTTTTGGTCTTGTTTATGGTTTCCTTGGCTGTGCAAAAGCTTTGAAGTTTCATTAGGTCCCATGTGTTTATTTTTGTCTTTATTTCCATTTCTCTAGGAGGTGGGTCAAAAAGGATCTTGCTGTGATTTATGTCATAGAGTGTTCTGCCTATGTTTTCCTCTAAGAGTTTGATAGTGTCTGGCCTTACATTTAGGTCTTTAATCCATTTTGAGCTTATTTTTGTGTATGGTGTTAGGGAGTGATCTAATCTCATACTTTTACATGTCCCTGTCCAGTTTTCCCAGCACCACTTATTGAAGAGACTGTCCTTTCTCCACTGTACATTCCTGCCTCCTTTATCAAAGATAAGGTGACCATATGTCCGTGGGTTTATCTCTGGGCTTTCTATCCTGTTCCATTGATCTATCTTTCTGTTTTTGTGCCAGTACCATACTGTCTTGATTACTGTAGCTTTGTAGTATAGTCTGAAGTCAGGGAGCCTGATTCCTCCAGCTCCATTTTTCGTTCTCAAGATTGCTTTGGCTATTCGGGGTCTTTTGTGTTTCCATACAAATTGTGAAATTTTTTGTTCTAGCTCTGTGAAAAATGCCATTGGTAGTTTGATAGGGATTGCATTGAATCTGTAGATTGCTTTGGGTAGTAGAGTCATTTTCACAATGTTGATTCTTCCAATCCAAGAACATGGTACATCTCTCCATCTATTTGTATCATCTTTAATTTCTTTCATCAGTGTCTTATAATTTTCTGCATACAGGTCTTTTGTCTCCTTAGGTAGGTTTATTCCTAGATATTTTATTCTTTTTGTTGCAATGGTAAATGGGAGTGTTTCCTTGATTTCACTTTCAGATTTTTCATCATTAGTATATAGGAATGCCAGAGGTTTCTGTGCATTAATTTTGTATCCTGCAACTTTACCAAATTCATTGATTAGCTCTAGTAGTTTTCTGGTAGCATCTTTAGGATTCTCTATGTATAGTATCATGTCATCTGCAAACAGTGACAGCTTTACTTCTTCTTTTCCCATTTGGATTCCTTTTATTTCCTTTTCTTCTCTGATTGCTGTGGCTAAAACTTCCAAAACTATGTTGAATAAGAGTGGTGAGAGTGGGCAACCTTGTCTTGTTCCTGATCTTAGTGGAAATGGTTTCAATTTTTCACCATTGAGGACGATGCTGGCTGTGGGTTTGTCATATATGGCCTTTATTATGTTGAGGAAAGTTCCCTCTATGCCTACTTTCTGCAGGGTTTTTATCATAAATGGGTGTTGAATTTTGTCAAAAGCTTTCTCTGCATCTATTGAGATGATCATATGGTTTTTCTCCTTCAGTTTGTTAATATGGTGTATCACGTTGATTGATTTGCGTATATTGAAGAATCCTTGCATTCCTGGAATAAACCCCACTTGATCATGGTGTATGATCCTTTTAATGTGCTGTTGGATTCTGTTTGCTAGTATTTTGTTGAGGATTTTTGCATCTATGTTCATCAGTGATATTGGCCTGTAGTTTTCTTTCTTTGTGACATCCTTGTCTGGTTTTGGTATCAAGGTGATGGTGGCCTCGTAGAATGAGTTTGGGAGCGTTCCTCCCTCTGCTATATTTTGGAAGAGTTTGAGAAGGATAGGTGTTAGCTCTTCTCTAAATGCTTGATAGAATTCGCCTGTGAAGCCATCTGGTCCTGGGCTTTTGTTTGTTGGAAGATTTTTTATCACAGTTTCAATTTCAGTGCTTGTGATTGGTCTGTTCATATTTTCTATTTCTTCCTGATTCAGTCTTGGCAGGTTGTGCATTTCTAAGAATTTGTCCATTTCTTCCAGGTTGTCCATTTTATTGGCATAGAGTTGCTTATAGTAATCTCTCATGATCTTTTGTATTTCTGCAGTGTCAGTTGTTACTTCTCCTTTTTCATTTCTAATTCTATTGATTTGAGTCTTCTCCCTTTTTTTCTTGATGAGTCTGGCTAATGGTTTATCAATTTTGTTTATCTTCTCAAAGAACCAGCTTTTAGTTTTATTGATCTTTGCTATCATTTCCTTCATTTCTTTTTCATTTATTTCTGATCTGATTTTTATGATTTCTTTCCTTCTGCTAACTTTGGGATGTTTTTGTTCTTCTTTCTCTAATTGCTTTAGGTGCAAGGTTAGGTTGTTTATTCGAGATGTTTCCTGTTTCTTAAGGTGGGATTGTATTGCCATAAACTTCCCTCTTAGGACTGCTTTTGCTGCATCCCATAGGTTTTGGGTCGTCGTGTCTCCATTGTCATTTGTTTCTAGGTATTTTTTAATTTCCTCTTTGATTTCTTCAGTGATCACTTCATTATTAAGTAGTGTATTGTTTAGCCTCCATGTGTTTGTATGTTTTACAGCTTTTTTCCTGTAATTGATTTCTAGTCTCATAGCATTGTGGTCGGAAAAGATACTTGATACAATTTCAATTTTCTTAAATTTACCAAGGCTTGATTTGTGACCCAAGATATGATCTATCCTGGAGAATGTTCCATGAGCACTTGAGAAAAATGTGTATTCTGTTGTTTTTGGATGGAATGTCCTATAAATATCAATTAAGTCCATCTTGTTTAATGTATCATTTAAAGCTTGTGTTTCCTTATTTATTTTCATTTTGGATGACCTGTCCATTGGTGAAAGTGGGGTGTTAAAGTCCCCTACTATGATTGTGTTACTGTCGATTTCTCCTTTTATGGCTGTTAATATTTCCCTTATGTATTGAGGTGCTCCTATGTTTGGTGCATAAATATTTACAATTGTTATATCTTCTTCTTGGATTGATCCCTTGATCATTATGTAGTGTCCTTCTTTGTCTCTTCTAGTAGTCTTTATTTTAAAGTCTATTTTCTCTGATATGAGAATTGCTACTCCAACTTTCTTTTGGTTTCCATTTGCATGGAATATCTTTTTCCATCCCCTTACTTTCAGTCTGTATGTGTCTCTAGGTCTGAAGTGGGTCTCTTGTAGACAGCATATATATGGGTCTTGTTTTTGTATCCATTCAGCCAGTCTGTGTCTTTTGGTGGGAGCATTTAGTCCATTTACATTTAAGGTAATTATTGATATGTATGTTCCTATTCCCATTTTCTTAATTGTTTTGGGTTCGTTATTGTAGTTCTTTTCCTTCTGTTGTGTTTCTTGCCTAGAGAAGTTCCTTTAGCATTTGTTGTAAAGCTGGTTTGGTGGTGCTGAACTCTCTCAGCTTTTGCTTGTCTGTAAACGTTTTAATTTCTCCATCAAATCTGAATGAGATCCTTGCTGGGTAGAGTAATCTTGGTTGCAGGTTTTTCTCCTTCATCACTTTAATTATGTCCTGCCACTCCCTTCTGGCTTGTAGAGTTTCTGCTGAGAGATCAGCTGTTATCCTGATGGGGATTCCCTTGTGTGTTATTTGTTGTTTTTGCCTTGCTGCTTTTAATATGATTTCTTTGTGTTTAATTTTTGACAGTTTGATTAATATGTGTCTTGGTGTATTTCTCCTTGGATTTATTCTGTATGGGACTCTCTGTGCCTCCTGGACTTGATTAACTATTTCCTTTCCCATATTAGGGAAGTTTTCAACTATAATCTCTTCAAATATTTTCTCAGTCCCTTTCTTTTTCTCTTCTTCTTCTGGAACCCCTATAATTCGAATGTTGGTGCGTTTAATGTTGTCCCAGAGGTCTCTGAGACTGTCCTCTGTTCTTTTCATTCTTTTTTCTTTATTTTGCTCTGCAGCAGTTATTTCCACTATTTTATCTTCCACCTCACTTATCCGTTCTTCTGCCTCAGTTATTCTGCTATTGATCCCATCTAGAGTATTTTTTATTTCATTTATTGTGTTTTTAATCGATGCTTGATTCATCTTTAGTTCTTCTAGGTCCTTGTTAACTGTTTCTTGCATTTTGTCTATTCTATTTCCAAGATTTTGGATCATCTTTACCATCATTATTCTGAATTCTTTTTCAGGTAGACTGCCTATTACCTCTTCATTTGTTAGGTCTGGTGGGTTTTTATCTTGCTCCTTCTCCTGCTGTGTGTTTTTCTGTCTTCTCATTTTGCTTATCTTACTGTGTTTGGGGTCTCCTTTTTGCAGGCTGCAGGTTCGTAGTTCCCGTTGTTTTTGGTGTCTGTCCCCAGTGGCTAAGGTTGGTTTAGTGGGTTGTGTAGGCTTCTTGGTGGAGGGGACTACTGCCTGTGTTCTGGTGGATGAGGCTGGATCTTGTCTTTCTGGTGGGCAGGTCCACGTTTGGTGGTGTGTTTTGGGGTGTCTGCGGACTTTTTATGATTTTAGGCCACCTCTCTGCTAATGGGTGGCGTTGTGTTCCTGTCTTGCTAGTTGTTTGGCATAGGGTGTCCAGCACTATAGCCTGCTGGTCGTTGAGTGAAGCTGGGTGCTGCTGTTGAGATGGAGATCTCTGGAAGATTTTCGCCGTTTGATATTGTGTGGAGCTGGGAGGTCTCTTGTGTACCAGTGTCCTGAAGTTGGCTCTCCCACCTCAGCGGCACAGCACTGACTCCTGGCTCCTCAATTTGGGATGATTTGTTGTCTATTCATGTATTCCACAGATGCAGGGTACATCAAGTTGATTGTGGAGCTTTAATCCGCTGCTTCTGAGGCTGCTGGGAGAGGTTTCCCTTTCTCTTCTTTGTTCTCACAGCTCCTGGGTCTCAGCTTTGGATTTGGCCCCGCCTCTGCGTGTAGGTCGCCGGAGGGCGTCTGTTCTTCGCTCAGACAGGACAGGGTTAAAGGAGCAGCCTCTTCGGGGACTCTGGCTCACTCAGGCCGGGCGGGAGGGAGGGGGACGGAGTGCGGGGCGAGCCTGCAGCGGCAGAGGTCGGCGTGACGTTGCACCAGCCCGAGGCGCGCCGTGCGTTCTCCCAGGGAAGCCGCCCCTGGATCCCGGGACCCCGGCAGTGGCAGGCTGCACAGGCTCCCGGAAGGGCGGTGTGGACAGTGACCTGCGCTCGCACACAGGCTTCTTGGCGGCGGCAGCAGCAGCCCCAGCGTCCCACGCCCGTCTCTGGGCTCCGCGCTTTCAGCCGCGACTCGCGCCCGTCTCTGGAGCTCCTTTACGCGGCGCTCTTAATCCCCTCTCCTCGCGCACCAGGAAACCAAGAGGGAAGAAAAAGTCTCCTGCCTCTTCGGCAGCTCCAGAGTTTTCCCGGATTCCCTCACGGCTAGCTGTGGCACATTAGCCCCCTTCAGGCTGAGTTCTCGCCGCCAGCCCCAGTCCTCTCCCTGCGCTCTGACCGAAGCCCGAGCCTCAGCTCCAGCGCCGCCCGCCCCGGCGGGGGAGCAGACAATCCTCTCGGGCTGGTGAGTGCCGCTCAGCACTGCTCCTCTGTGCGGGAATCTCTCCGCTTTGCCCTACCCAGGTATGTGGGGAGTTTCTTGCCTTTTGGGAGGTCTGGGGTCTTCTGCCAGCGTTCAGTAGGTGTTCTGTAGGAGTTGTTCCACGTGTAGCTGTATTTCTGGTGTATCCGTGGGGAGGAAGATGATCTCCGTGCCTTACTCTTCCGCCATCTTACCCGGAAGTCTGACTCCTCTCCCTTTTTTTAACTCTCTGGAACCTGATAGGAAATTCCTGACAAGCACAAGGTAACATCTGAAGTCACAGTTTGTAAATAAACCAGCTGTGTCAGAAAAAATTTCAGGGGGAATAAGTCAATAATTAATTAATTCCAACCAATGAGTAGGTTATAAACTCTTGGTATAATTTACTTGCTCATAATGGGGAATTCAGTATAGCCCTTAGGTCCATGCTGACTTACAGGGTCTTTTCTGTCCATGAGGTGGGCCATCTTCTGCACAGCTTATGCTTCTGTAGTGCTTAATCTCTACCCCTAGTAAGTATAGAATTTGAAGTGTTTTAGTATACAGGAGGGTCTAGACCCATCAAGCTGTCCAATGGCCACTTTTTAGGAGTTTTTGATTTATGTGGATTTATAACACTCTTCTCATTAAAGGAAACTTGTACCTATTTGTACTTGCAGTTTCTTAGGGAAAGTCCAGGCTGTGTTTTTTTGTTACTTATATATAGTAAGTTCACTCCTTTTGGTGTACAGTTCTAAGAGTTTTAACAGGTACCACCACAGTCCTATCACTACATTCAAGGTACAGAAAGTTCCATCACCTCCCCCAAATTTCCTTGTGCTGTTCCTTTATATTCAACCCTTCCCCCTAGTCCTAACCCATGGCAACACTGATCTGTTCTTTGTCCCTATAATTTTGCCTTGTCTAGAATATCATTATAAATGGAAGCATATAGTGTGTATGTCGTCGGGCTTTTGGGTCTTTTGAGTCTGGCTTCTTTCACTTAGCATAATGCATTTGAGATTCATCTCTTGTTGTGAGTATCCATAGTTTGTTTCTTTTCATTGCTGAGTAGTATTTCACTGTATTGGCTATACCATAGTCTGCTTATCTACTCACTCTCTGAAGGATGTTTGGGTTTCCAGTTTTGGCCATTTATAAGTCTGCTATAAACATTTACATACAAGTTTTTGTATAAATATAAGTTTTTATTTCTCTTGGATAAATTCGTAGGAGTGGAATGACTGGGTCATATGGTAGGTATATACTATTTAATGTTTAAGAAATTGCCAGGCTGTTTTCCGGAGTGGCTGTGCCACTTTGGGATCCCTACCAGCAATGGATGGGATTGTCAGGGGCCCCACATCCTTACTTGCACTTTTGATAGTGTCTGTTTGTTTTATGTTAGTAAGTATAATAGTCTCATGTCGTGGTGTTGTCTCCTCATGGTTTCAGTTTGCATTCCCTGAATGACCGGCGGTGTAGAGCGTCTTTTCATTTGATTTCCTTTCCATAAATTTTCTCTGGTAAAGTATCTTTTCAGATCTCTTGCCCATTTTTTTATTAGGTTGTTTTCTTATCTTTGAATCTTGAAACAAGATTCTCTATATATTCTGAAAACATGTCCTCTGGCAAATAATGTGATTTGCGAATAATTTGTCCCAGGTGCGGCCTTTCTTTTAACAGTGTCTTTTGCATAACAACACCTTTTAATTTTAATGAAGTCCAGTGTGTCAGTTGTTTCTTTGATGGATTGTGCTTTAAGTATCATGATTAAGACCTCTTTGCCTAACCCAAGTTTACACTGATACTTTCTTCTAAAAGTTTTGTAGTTTTAGGTCTATGATACATTTTGAGTTAAGGTTTGTATAAGATGTGAGGTGGTAGAGGTATATATTATAATACGTCTGGTTATCTAGTGGTTCTTGCACTGTCTGTTGAAGAGCATATCCTTTCTTTATTGAGTTTACTTTGCATTTTGTCAGAAAATCAGTTGAACACATTTGTGTGGGTTTATTTCTGGACTCTGTTCCAATGATATATGTGTCCGTCCTTTTGCCAGTACCACACGGTCTTGATTAGTGCAGCTTTATAGTGCAGTAAGTCTTGAAATCAGGTAGTGTAAATCCTCCAACTTGGTTCTATTTCAAAATCGTTTTTGGCTGTTCTTTTTCTTTTGCCTTTCCATGTAAATTTAAGAGTCAGCATGATTATTTCTAGTCAGACATCTATAAATAATCATGCTGGGATTTTTATTGGAGTTGCATTGATTCTATAGACCAATTTTGGGAGAATTGAAAACAATGTGTAGTCTTCTAATCCAAGAACATACATATATCATATTTGATTTTCATATAGGGTTTTGTAGTTTTCAGCATACAGATTCTGCACATGTTTTCCTAGATTGATATGTAAAAATTTCATGAGGAAGGTTCTACTGTAAATGGAATAGAATGGAATAGAGGGAGAGGGTGCAGCCCCAGGCCAGAACGCCACAGATTCCCACTGTTCTGGCCTGAAGTCCGGCAGTTTGGGAGTGTAAGCACTCCTCACGCGGCTGTTTGCCTTTGGTTGATTTCCAGAGCCCTTATTTTTGTGGATTTTGTCCAGCTTTATAGTTGCTTCTGGGGACTAGGTTTAGCAATTAGCTAAATTAGTTTTTGTTTTGTTGTTTCAAAAAAATTATTATCATTATTATTTTGTTTAAAAGCAAGGCATGCTTGTGATGACTCTGTAACAGACTAATTTGGGTTGTTGAAGCTGTTCCCGGGTTCCACTCTGTCGAGTAATCTGGGATATCTAGGTTTTTTTTTTTCCTTTTTTTTTTTGGGCAGGGGAGTGTGTGTGGGATTTGTTTTCATTTAGTCATTTTTTAAATTCATTAACCATTGGACAGCCCTTAAGGGGAGGAGGACGGATTGATTCCACATTCCACTTCCTAGATCTAGTTTAGAAAACGTGTTCCCCCACTGGTGCTCTTAGGAAGGAGTGTAGTAAATGCCTCATTTAATAATATACTCTTTTTTTTTTCCTTCAACATCTTTATTGGAGTATAATTGCTTTACAATGGTGTGTTAGTTTCTGCTGTATAACAAAGTGAATCAGCTATACATATACATATATCCCCATATCCCCTCCCTCTTGCGTCTCCCACCCTCCCTATCCCACCCCTCTAGGTGGTCACAAAGCACCGAGCTGATCTCCCTGTGTGGCTGCTTTCCACTAGCTATCTATTTTACATTTGGTAGCGAATATACTCCTTTTTGAAAGTTGCCTTTTCTCTCTACCCTTGAGTAGGTCCAGTATTTGATCAAACTCATGAAAGTGGGTGGAACCTGTCTTGCCCCTCCTCTGCACTCAGCTGTAGCCAGAATTTCCACCTCCAGAAGCCTTTTAACTGATAGTGATTTTGTTTGTTAGGCTTATAAAAATTCTCATTGTTCACTTGACGTTTGGTATGTCAGGTTTGTTAAGCCGATTTTCCACTTTTAGAACAGAAATATCACCCATTAAGCTCTGTTTTTACTATGGTCATTAAGTTCTGGAATCACTTTCGTTTTTGCATTCATGGAAAAATTGCTTTTTCTGTTTTTCATTTAAGTAGTTTAAAAAACAAAACAGGAAAAAAACCCCTACAATTCTGAGTTACTTTTCAGAAATACTAAATTTAAATTTGTATATCTGAGATTATGTTGCATTTAGACACATTTTTATAAATATAGAAATTTCACATACTTTGTAAGAATTGCTTTTTTTTTACATCTTTATTGGAGTATAATTGCTTTACAATGGTGTATTAGTTTCTGCTTTATAACAAAGTGAATTAGTTAAGGAATTGCTTATTAATTTCCATTTTTATCACCCCTTTCTTGCCTATAAGGCTTCATATGGCCACATAGGCACTGGCTTGTTAGTTTATAAGAAAGAGAAAAGTTTTCATATTGAAATAAAATTTTCTTTCAAATTTGTTGATTACCTTTCCTGTGGGTCTTTGAGCATCCACTATGTTGTGTGTTTTTAGGTTAGTGAAAAATTACCATGATTTATCTTTCACTGAATAACTCTCTACAAGTGGCCAGTAGCTACATAAACAGTCTTTCAGTTGGGGTAACAGTGATTCATCTTTGACAGAGTTGCACATAACTCTCGGGATGTCTCTTGCAGGTCGCTTTGAAGAAGAGTTTATCAAGATGCGCATGGAGAGACTTCAGGCGTGGATGACCAGGATGTGTCGTCACCCAGTAATCTCAGAAAGTGAGGTTTTCCAGCAATTTCTAAATTTCCGAGATGAAAAGGTAAGACATTTTGTTGCGATAATCTTAGAGGATATTGAGAATTATCACATTCACGCCAATTTTTTGTCTAAAAGGAGTTAAGTTGTGTTGGTTAGTTGGTTGGTTCTAAATAATAGGAAATCAGTCACAGCACGTGAGAGAAGCGCTTGCCAAAATGGTTTCCCATAACCCGGGAGTGGACTGGCCCAGTGAAGGCAGGGCTGAAGGATATGATAGAATAAGGGGCTTTTTCCTAGATGCTTTTAAAAATAGGATAGACCCCAAACTGTGTAGGATATTATCCGCGTGAAGTCAGGGAAATAGTGTGAATGATTTCTTATGATCACATTTTGACCTTACGGTGTGAATAGTGTAACGACCGGAAGGGTCGATTCAGACCTGAGCCAGCGTTCTCGGAGCCACGTTGCTTTTCCAGCTCTGCCTCTGCCCCATGGGCAGTCGTCCTGCCAGTAGTTACCTGTTCTTTTCTGCAAATCAACAAGAAATTGGCTGCTTGTCACCTCACCGTTGTTATCTGCTTTGGAAATAGCCGTGTGTCACCTTAGTCTTCCACTGTACGCGATCATTTGTTTGGTCATGCCTGGTGTAATTTATAGGTCAGAGATCATTCCACTTAAACATTTGTAGTCTTTTTGCATTTCGTGGTGAATGATACACGTGAAAAAGTAACAGAGTTACAAGAACTACGGGGAGCCCTGTCCAAGTTGGTGCCTTACTGCTTACCCATCGCACTTGAACAAGGGCTTGTTCGATTGATTTGTCAAGTATTCTGATAAGGAAGCACTTCTAAAGGTTGTGTTTTATGCGGAATATTATTATTAAAAATAATAAATCTAGACCTTTTTTGGTGTATTTGATATAAGAGAAGAAAGAAAGAACTTGGGGCCAGGGCACTCAGTTTTAGTCTTGGGTTTGCTTCTAAGTACCTCTGTGACCTTGACCAAAGCATTTACTTTCTTTGGGCTACAATTTCCTCATCTGCTAAATGACAGTATAAAACTAGAAAGTTATTAAAAATTGTGATTCTCTGGGCAACGGTAACTCCCAAAGAATCTACAGGAAAATGTAGATCTACATAAAAAACTATGAAACACTGTTGAGAGAAATAAAAGAAGACCTAAATACGTGTTCCAATACTGTGTTTCATGGATTGAAGAACTGAAAAGATGTCATATGTAGAAAATTAAAGCTCCAAGAATAGCCAAGATACTCTTAAAAAAGGATGAAGTGGGAAGAGGACTTTTTTGGATATTAAGACTCATTATAAAGCTAAAATAATTTTAAAAGCAGACCAATAGAACCGAATAGAATGGACCCTTGATTTATGACAAAGATGGTGCTGAGTACAATGGGGGAAGAGAAAAGAGCTAGCATTTCTGAAGCCCCTGTCATGTCCCTTCCCAATCACTACCCCTTCCCTCCCCTACAAGGGTGACCATGATCCACTCCTTTATGGTTATCATTTCCTCACTTTATAGAGTTTCACCATCTGAGTCCCTACACCATGGTTTTGCTAGTTTTATTAACTAGCTAAGACCCTACCCTAAGCATTCCTTCGTGTTTGGCCTCTTTTGCTCAGCCTGTTCGGTCAGTGGTGCTCAGTCAATTGGATGGCATCACCGGGGAGAATGAAATGTGGTCACTACCTCACAACAATCTGTTGATATTGTTAGGTTTGATATTGTGGTTATGTTTTTAAAACATGGCTTTATCTGTTAAAGATATATAATGAAGTATTTACAGGTGAAATGATATTATATCTGAGATTTCCATTAAAATAAACAAGAAAAAAAGTAGGATGGGGGAGACTAGATAAAACAAGATTGGTAAAAAGTTGATAATCTTTGAAGCTGAATCTATAGGGGTTTATTAAAGTACTTTTCTTTCTACTTTTTTTCTGGAAAGTTTCCATTGTATTAAGTTTAAAAAAAATTAATTCCAGATGGTTCACAAGTCTAACTGTGAAAGACAACACAATAGAGCTTCTAGAAGGTAACGTAGGAGAAAATCTTCATGCCCCTAGTGTAGGGAAGGATTTCTGAAATAAGGCACAAAACTGACTAACCGTACAAGAAGAGATTGACAAATTAAACTACATTAAAATTAGTAACTTCCGTTTATCACAGTAAGTCATTAAAAAAGAAAAACAAGTCAAAGATATGAACATGTATAACGAACAAAGGGCTGGATTTTAGAAGATGGGCAAACCCATACAAACTGATAAGAAAGGTAAAACAGTAGAAAAAATAGGGGATTTGGCAACGTACCTCACAAAAGAATCTGAATCACCAATAAATGTATAGAAAAGTACCTAATCTCATGAGTAATAAGAAATGCAAATTAAAATCACAGTGAATACACTTGCCAGAAGGCTAAAATTAGAAAGACTGACTATACCAATTGTCTTCTTGGTGAGATGAGGAGTTTCTGGGACTCAGGCACACTGCTGGTGGGTGTGAAAGCTGATGAGACCAGTTTGGAAAACGGTTTGGCATTATCTATTTAAACTTGAACAACTTTCCACTCCTGGGTAAATGCCTACAGAAACGCATGCACATATGCACCAGGAGACATGTACACAGCAGCTTAATCCGTAACTTGGCCAGGACTGGGGGTGGCTACCAGTAGTAGAATGGGGTAAATAAATCGGGGAACAGTCATTCGATGGAATATTATACGGCAGTGAAATGAATGAACTACAGTGTAACAACAGTGTGAATGTAGCTTCTCAGCGTAGGTTGAGCAAAAGAGGCCAGACACAAAAGAATGCTTAGGGTAGGGTCTTAGCTAGTTAATAAAACTAGCAAAACCATGGTGTAGGGACTCAGATGGTGAAACTCTATAAAGTGAGGAAATGACAACCATAAAGGAGTGGATCATGGTCACTCTTGTAGGGGAGGGAAGGGGTAGTGATTGGGAAAGGACATGACAGGGTCTTCAGAAATGGTAGCTCTTTTCGCTTTCTTGGCTTTGGTGGTAGTTACACAGGAATTCACTTTGTGAGAATTCGTTGCACTGCGTTATTTCTGCTTTGGGTACTTTAGTGTGTGTGTGTATAACTTGCAATAATTTCTTAATAGTTTATAATATTGGTTCCTATCTTATATTTTAGAAAAGCTTTAATCTTTTTTAAAAAACAACCTAAAAACTTGAGGCATTTTGTCACATTCGTGGGTGTGTTTATATGGGTGGGCCTTGGGAAAGGAAGGGTGCCGGGTCACCTCACTCTGGAAAGACTTGGGTTCATAAGGACCGTTCTGTGCAGTGACACTGTTTACGTATGAGATGACGTTGGAGGTGCATAGGTGCCTGGCGCGTTTGCAGAGGGAGCTGGTGTGGGCGCTGCTTCCTGAAAGTTAGAAGGGTAAAGCTGGCAGTGAGCTGGTTCTAGGAAGGGAGTTTGAAAGACCAGTTTGGCCCTGCTCTCCACTGTAACGTTATAATGTTCCTGTTTACAGGAGTGGAAAACTGGGAAAAGGAAGGCTGAGAAAGATGAGCTGGTGGGAGTTATGATATTTTCCACCATGGAACCAGAGGCACCTGACCTGGACTTAGTAGAAATGTAAGAGATGCTGCCAAATTTCCCTTCTCCCCAAGCTGAGTCCGCCTCCTTTGCTTACAGGTCTCGGCCAGTCGTCAGACTAGAGTGCGTAAAATGAGGGGGGTTTGTTGTCAGATGCCAGGAGAGCATCGTTTGTACATGAAAGAAGCACTGTCTTTCTAACCATAACATCAGTTAAAGTCTGCTTCCTTTTTACCTTGAAGTCAGTGATTTCAGAGTTGACATTGTGGTTAGTAGTTATTTCCGGTAAAGTATGATGAGACAGGGTGGCACCCACAGAATGGTCCACGAGACAGAAATCTCTCTGAACATCGCCTTGGAGGGGGCAATCCCAAACCTGATTTTTCTGTTTTTTTCATATCCTGTTTTTAATCTTGTCATCTTCTTTTTAACGTAGGCTTGGTTGAAAATCTGGAGTAGTTCCTTTGCTGCATAAAGACTAATAAGAAATCTTAGGCTTTTTTTTTTAATTTTAAGAAGCTTTTTTCTTAATGTAAAATCATTGCTTATGTGTTACCAAATATATAGATAGTCTTATAACTACCCAGAGAGAAAAATCAATGCTAATATGTTGACCTAGGTCTGTGGTCTTCCAAACCTTCCTCTGTTCATTTGTATCTGAAGGAAAAATTGTTTGTTTAAACGAAAGTGACCTCACACTATGCATTCTCTTTTATAATCTGCTTTTTTCATTTAAAAGTATATTGTGATGATTTTTTCAAGTTGGTGAAAACTTTTTACATCCTTAAGTAGCCGGTCTGTTCAGTATCACTTAGATGCTATGCGTCTAGGATATTTTCTCTGATTCATTAAAGTACTTGTTGGAATGAATGAACAACTACCATTAGCAACCTGTACTATGTTTTTATAGATTCAGTGGTACCTGCAGTGACTGAATTTCACTAAGAAAGATATTCAAGAAATGAAGATTTTATTTACTTTAGAATAATTTTAGTTAAAATTCGCAAGGAATTGAGGGGGGAAGGAAGCAGAGTTAAAATATAAATGGCATATTTTGAAGTAGTTCTTTAAAAACCCGAATCCAGCCCGTTTTTAAGACTCATTTAGTTAAAGTGCAGTTGTTATAAAGCAAGAAACAAGTACCTGTGGTCACGTTTGGTGTGAACTCCCCTGACCACATGGACTTTTCTCCTTACACCTCATACTGTTCGGATGTTTGATAGTGAAGTCAAGGACCCACCTCCTCATGTTTTTGCCCCACAGAGAACAGAAGTGTGATGCTGTTGGTAAATTCACCAAAGCCATGGATGATGGTGTGAAGGAGCTGCTAACCGTGGGGCAGGAGCACTGGAAACGGTGCACAGGACGTAAGTGCCATCCCTGGCTGCTGGCTTCTGTAGGTGGTGCAGCCTCCGCTATGGCCTTCGTCACCCTGGGGAACCTAACCACCTCAAACAGAAATGCGCTTAGTGAACCAAAGTGATGTCATAGCCACAGCTCTTGGAGGAACCTCACTTCTCAACCCTCATTAAACGACAGAAGATTGGCTCAAACAAAGCCAGTTCAAGAACTCCTGTGGCAAACACCATGTTCACTTAAATATTTCCAGTTATTTGGGGTGTGTCATCTGTGGAAGAGTAATCTTTTCTGCATGTTTAGAAAGTGCCTGTGGTTACTTTTAATCTCATGATTTTATTTTTTAATATTCATCCGTTTGGTAAGATGGATGAATATTAGTAAGTTGTATATTTGACTAAAGCTCTAATTTTTAGGCAAAACCAGTGGTAGGTGATAGCAGAAAGTGCGTACATACATGGGTCAGACTGGCACACTGCTGAGAAGAACGTGGCACTGTCACCCTTGCTTTCTGCCTGCTGTTGTACATCCTGAAGAACTTCCTGACCTCCCTCCCTTCCCTTTGTTTGCAGACCGTCATTCTGCTGAACTGTTTTCCTGTATTCCCCAAACCCACGCCACCCTGGCGTCAGATAGGCCGGGAGAGAAGCACACACAGTCAAGTGTCCAGCTGTGGGGATCAGGCCTTGGCTACTGTCATGTTGAGGGTGGCTGAGTTGAGTACTTTCAACAGAAACCTGCCACCTGACAAAGCCTAAAATATTTCCTATCTGGCCCTTTGGAGGATAAAGCCAGGCCTTACACTGAATGGCCCTCCACCATTCACATGATAGTTTATATCAACAGAACCATTTGTCGTGTACCAGCTGTTCATGCTTGAGGGGCAGACACCAGGAGTAATAACAGTTGCTCCTTTCCCTAGGCAAAGAAATACTAAAAATAGAACTGAGCCTGAAAACATAACGTATACAAATGCAACATCAGAAAACAAAATCCGTTTCAAGCCTTTGGTCACAGGGAATAACGCATGGGCAAAAAGGGGAGTGACACTTCTCTGAAATGTAAATGAAGTAATTTAATTTTTTAAATAATTTTAACTGTAAACTCAGCTGTTTCCCTTTTTTTAAACATCTTTATTGGAGTATAATTGCTTTACAATGTGTTTCCCTTTTTTTAAGAAAAATTTAAGTGAGTGCAAATATTACAATAAGATTTTTTAAGGAGATCACAAAAAATCTGGGATTATGGCTTCTTTTAAAGAATCAAATCCCTTATGTCTAACATCTGGTCATCTCCATGTCCTATAAAATCCATGGGCCAAATTTATGAAATAGTAGTAACTCTAGGCTGCTCTCTTTTGCGGGGAAAGGGGGTTGAAGTACTTTGTTTAGAATTTGATTCAGGCATAATTTCTTTGTTCTCACAAAAGAATTTTTTTAAATTCCTAATCTGTGAAGTGAGAAATCTAGCACACACTCTACATGGTGAAGCACATGACAAGCATTTTTAACCCCTGGTATAGAGACAAAAACTGAGTTACAAAAGGGTGAACAATTTATTAAAATTAAGCTAATATAGTTTGAATTTGTGTTTCCTGATTATTACAGCTTATAGACCATATGTCAAGTTTCTGTGGCCTAGATTCTTTTAAAGAAACATTTGAATCACTTTTCTTTATTAATATAACACTATCTTCAAATGAAAGTAATGGTTTCTTTTGAAAGGCAGCAGATGTGTTTCAGGGGACTATGTATAGATGCAAAAAAGGTAGCCTAAGATATGAGACTCTTCTCTAGAAAGTTCTCCAAAGTGATCCCAGAAGCCTAGAATTTTAGCACTAGAAAGAGCCTTAGAGGTGATTTATTTAATCTTATTATTATACAGATGAGAAAACTAAAATCCCTCCTCCCTGATCCTGTGAGGTGCCACTGCCATTTTTCTGCACACCCCATTGCGTTCAGTTTTGGTTTTGTTTTGCAAATAATCATTCATACGTACAGAGCAGAGTGGGAAGAGCAATGGATTAGGAATCACAAGTGCTAGATGCACCATTTAGCCATGTGACCCTTATTCTCCTAAACCATGAAATGAAGATGGTGCACCTGCGTTGGTAGAGGGGGTTGTTGTGACGATCAAGTTGGGGTAGTATACGTGAAAGGACTCTAACCTAGACGTCATCTTCTAAGCGAGCTCCTGGTGCACTTTGAGTTCATTCAGTGAATGAGAATGTGGGTAGTGGTGGTGTTCATAATAATAGTGCCTGCCATTAATTGAACAATTGATTAATTTAAAACCAAAAACATTAATAGAAGAAACAATCATTAATTTTTAAAAACAATCACTTGACATCAATATTTTGTTAAGAAAATAGACTATTTTGAATCGTTTCACATTTCTTTTATTGTGATAGTACTTTTAGAAAATAATTGGATCCATTTCATTTTGCTCAGAGGACTAGTTAATGATTTATTCCTTTTTCTCTTTCAGCATTACCCAAGGAATATCAGAAGATAGGCAAGGCCTTACAGAGTTTAGCAACAGTCTTCAGCTCTAGTGGTTATCAAGGTACATCTTTATTTATTTTTTCTTCGGGCCTTGAGTGTCTTATCCACACAGACCGGCTTCCTCAGGCTCTTGTCAACAAACAATAACTGCAGTTAAGCACCCTCGTCAGTGAAGTTTAATCTGCTCCACTGAGGACTTCTGCAACCTCACCTTACTACTTTTGAGAAAGTTGGTGGGTTGTTATAATTTGTTTTTTCTTGCTAGCTTCTTTGCCTTTCTTGGGCTCAGATAGCTCTTGTGTTTTAGTAAAACAGGCCACTGTGGTATGTGACACTCTGCCCTTGCTTCATCTCTCTGCCAAACTCTGAAGTCAAGTCTGACTGTCAAAAGCCAGATCTTACCAAGGTATTTGGAGGAAAAATTTTTACTGAGTAACAAGTTCATGTTGCTTTATGTCTCTCCATAACTCATAATTGCTTTCAACTTATCCCATATCGTATGTCTTACTTGTGGTATTTTGAGTTCATCGTGCATCTCCACTGACAACACTTACGAGAAGAAGTTAGCTGTTTTCTTTTATATTTTGGTTTATGTTTTCTTAATTTGGCCTGTGGAGCAGATAGGAAGTAAAAGTATTTGCCAGGTGAGTGGCACCTGTTCAATTTGAGGGCATCCTATCACTTACAGAAATGATAGACTTAGTATTTTCACCGTAGTGTTTATCCTGATACCCAGGGAAGGCATGTCTTTGGAGGTCAGTGTCTGAGTATTTTCAGGAAGAAGAAATTAGTCTCTAACCAAAATGTAAGATCTGGGGCTCCCATATATGAATATTTCTTGTTGGCCTGGCTGAATTGTGTCTTATAATCAGAACTTTTAGTCTGGGTGGGAGTTTAGAGGATTTGTAGTCTGGCCCCTCATTTTTGAGATGAGGAACCCCAGGCCTGGAAAGATAAGCATCTTGTGGCCAACAGGCACATGAAAAGATGTTCAACATCACTAATTAGAGAAATGCAAATCAAAACTACAATGAGGTATCACCTCACACCAGTCAGAATGGCCATCATCAAAAAGTCTGCAAATAATAAATGCTGAAGAGGGTGTGGAGGAAAGGGAACCCTCTTGCACTGTTGGTGGGAATGTGAATTGGTGCAGCCACTATGGAGAACACTGTGGAGGTTCCTTAAAAAACTAAAAATAGAGTTACCATATGATCCAGCAATCCCACTCCTGGGCATATATCCAGAAAAGATGAAAGTTCTAATTCAAAAAGATACATGCACCCCAGTGTTCAGAGCAGCACTGTTTACAGTAGCCAGGTCATGGAAGCAACCTAAGTGTCCATTGACAGATAAGTGGATAAAGAAGATGTGGTACATATATACAATGGAATATTACTCAGCCATAAAAAAGAATGAAATAATGCCATTTGCAGCAACATGGATGGGCCTAGAGATTATCATACTAAGTCAGACAGACAAAGACAAATATCATATGATATCACTTATATGTGGAATCTAAAAAAGCAATACAAACGAACTTATTCACGAAACAGAAACAGACTCACACACATAGAAATCAAACTTACGGTTACCAAAGGGGAGAGGTGAGGGGATAAATTAGGACTTTGGGATTAACAGATACACGCTTGACTCTGTTCACTGGAAAGGCTTAGAAACAATTATCCAATCCAGTAACAAGAAGCACCCCTAGCACCACCCACATGGCGGTTTCTAAACATTATGTTCCCCTGAGAGCTCCTAGCAGAAGCACTCAGGTGTCAGTTTGAAGAGCCTTCCACTGTCCAATGAAGAGAAAATGTGAGCATTACTGAAAATAATAACTGCTGTGGAATGTAGCATATCAAATATGTTTAAATTCAGACTTTGCAATGATACTTTTTTAAAACGCTAATCTCAGTTACATTTGGAGGATAGGAGAGAATCAACTTACTATTCTGAAAACTGTAGAGAGAAAAAAGCATTTAACCTGCTCTTCCTATTGCTATACCTCAAGGTAACCAAAAAGTTGATAAAGGCAAGTTTCTCTTTATAGAAGTATTTCAGCTAATAAAGAAGGAGCGATAGAAGTAGAATAGCACCAATTTGCAAACCTGTACTGAAAGAAAAGAGCTGGACAATACAGGGAGGAGAGGATTGTGTTGTCACCACCGAGACTCCGTCAGCAAAACCCAGACTGTGGTACCGAGGTACATGACCTGGTTTAGACACCTCCCCAAAAGATATTCGCAAGAAGAAGGGATGGAGGAGAAAGAACTTACGTAGGAAACACATCAGCTCTATGCCATGTGGGCTGTCTTTGCATCTTGATTCAAGCAGCCAACTTGATTGGAGATACCAAGCAGCTACATGCTGGCTGGACAGTTTATACCAGGAACAATTTTCTTTTCTTAGGTGTAAGGTTGGTATTGTCCTTATTTTTTAAAGAGTCCTTATCTTTTAGGTAAAATGTATGGCTGAAGTGTTAAATGACCAGTGAAAGGGAGAGGTAGGGAGGAGACTAAAAGATTGGCCGTGAGCCGTTAATTGGGACGTCGGGCGATGGGTAGATGGGGGCCCGTTATACTATTCTGTGGATTTTAAAAGTTTGAAGTTTTCCATAATAAATTTTTAAAATAAAATAAGTTATAACCACTCATATAACTGTAATGGTTTTCAGGTGAAACAGATCTCAATGACGCAATAACAGAAGCAGGAAAGACTTACGAAGAAATTGCCAGTCTTGTGGCAGAACAGGTATTAACATAACCACACAATTCCAATTAAGACTTTATGCTACCTCATCCACATATTTAATTTAAAACCTGTTTTAAGACAAAGTTTCCAAATGGCTATTCTCTTCTATCCCTATGTATCTTTGTTAATTACATTGGGTGATAGTATTTCTTAGGCTAAGCTAAAGTAATGGATAAATACATCATCAGGAAACCTAAATACCTTCCAGTGTTGATGGTCTGAATCCATTCTCAGCCATGAGGGGATTAAAACGTACAGGAAAGCTTTGCTCGAGTCCCTGTTCGGACTCTTGCTCAGCCTATCTGAGCCTTGGTTTCCTGGTCTGGTAAATGGCGATGGTAGCACCTACCTGGAAAAGATCTCAGGATCCAACAGCTAATAAAGAGAAAGCCCCTGGTGCAGTTCCCGGCATGGAGCAGGTTTTGTTTTAGCCACATGGCTTTTATTGGAGCTTTTAGTAGCCTGATTTCAATTATGTTCATAGATAACAGATAATAAGTTTCCTTAAGGGGAATAACCATCCAGGTTGTTTCAAATCCCTAAATTTAAAAACCTTTTTTTCAGATGATGACTTGAAATATATGTTTGTATGCATGTACATTCATGTGGTCATTAACTACTCTCCTGATACTTGTAAAAAAAAAAAAGATACATTTTTAGAATTGTGCATACCATAACTATTAAAAATTAAATCTAGAAAAACAGAAAAATTTAAAGTTGCCACTTTTAATGGTTACCACATTTTAAATAAATTTTTTTATTCTCTGCTAAAATTTAGACATTAAACTATATAAGGTCTTATTTGCTTGTATGTAAACGTAAAGTATTAACCAGTTTTGGGTTTTTTTCTCACAGTGTTGTATTTTGGGCCACCTCAAAATAGCTAATTTTACCAACCAACCTAAAAATGTTGTGTTTTATCATTTTCTTCACAACCTATGATGAGAGTATAGTTCTTGGGGATTATTTTCTTATAGGAAAACTAGGCTGAATGCTTGACACTCAGTAACTTAATGTAGTGCCTGGTGGATTTGGCTGATACAGTCCTCAGATATAACAGTTTTCTCTTCCTTGATTGTCTGAATTCCTCTGCCAATAATAACCAGTCTGTGTCTTGTTACAGCCAAAGAAAGATCTCCATTTCCTGATGGAATGTAATCATGAATATAAAGGTTTCCTTGGCTGCTTCCCTGACATTATTGGTGCTCACAAGGTAACTTGATCATAGAAGTTCACAGACGACATCCCGGGTGAATGAGAGCCCAGGCGCACCGCCCCCTGCGTGAGCCTGACCCTCAGTGCCCCCCAGTCAGGAGCTGGTCTCTGAACCAGCTGGAACGGCTTGGAGTGTTTATACATAGTGAGGTCCTAACACGTTTAGATACATGGATAGTTTTTTTAGTTTCTTTTATTCCATAAAACGATTATTTTGAGAGAACCTAAAGTATGATAAATACTCCTTTATGGATATACCTAGGTCAGGTATCAGGCATAATCATCGTGGTGTTTGGTATTCAAGTCAGTGTCAGGAATGGTACTTTCCCTCATCAGTGAGACCCTGTGTGCTGGTCCCCAAAGGTCCTTTCCTGTCCAGATGAAGTAAGTTGTTCTGTCCCCGAGCCTGACCCCGAGCCTGACGAAGGGTCTCCCGATTAAAATCAAAATGGTCAATATCAATTTTATATGTTTATATGAATAAAAGGAAACTATATAATTCCCATCATAAAGGTTTTTTAAAACTAAATAAAAGATTGGTTTGGGGTGTCCTCAGATTTTGATTCTTGTTAATTTTTCTCTCTCTTTCAAAATCTGTGTACTACTTCATCACTGTGGGTATTTTATCAACTGTAGTACTCTAGAGTATTGTGATATACTTGGGTTTATTAAGAGAATCTCTACAAAGGCCCGGGCTGTGATCCTAGCAGTCCTGGCAAGTGGGCATTTTAGCATTTGGCTTTATAATTGAAGTATCATGAAGGGGTAGCATAGGTAAGTAAGCTTTGTGCAACTTCAAATAGCTTCGTATAGAACTCAGAACATCTTCTTTATCCACTCATTCATCAACGGACACTTAGGTTGTTCCCATATCTTGGCTATTGTGAGTAATGCTGCCATGACCATGGGAGTGCAAGATATCTCTTTGAGATAGTGATTTTGTTTTCTTTGGATATATACCCAGAAGTGGAGTTGCTGGGAAAGTAGATCTTAAAAATTCTCATCACAAGAAAGAAAATAGTTTGTGACTCAGCGAGGTGATGGATGTTAACATACTTACCATAGTAATCATTTTGCATTATAACTATGTATCAAATTCATTATGCTGTACACCTTAAACTAATACAGTGTTATTTGTCAATTATACTGCAGTAAAACTGGCGGCGGGGGGAGGGGGGGATAAAATAAATAAAATGAAAATGAAAATCTCAGGAAAAATCTGAGAACAGTTAGCATGTTGTAGGAGTCTGTGCTGCTATCCGAGTTCTAGGCGGGGAGCCTGATTCGTGCTCTGCAGACAGTGCCAGCGAGCAGTGCGATGAGACTGGCATGGGAAATGTTCGGCAACTTTTACACCTGTTTCCGTCTAAGTATTAATTTAAAATTAATTCAGTTCCTCTTACAGAAATCACAGTAAAGCTTATGATCAGCGCACTTAGGCACCAGCTTACGAAATACTCTACTTTGTAACAGAGACACAGTGCCCCGGCGCATATGCTAGACTCACTTGGATCGGATGACTTCCTGAACCTAGTGCCTGTTTTCCCATCACGTACTACTCGTATCATGGCAATGGCTTATACGTATTACAGAAAGAGAGCGCGGTTTAGTTTTCTGCTCTGTGGTAGCATAAAATAGTAGCTTTCAGCTAAGTTATATTTTGCAAGAATAGCAACATTTTTGTTTCCAAGTGACTTACAGGAAGTTACATATAGATGCTTACCTTATGTTCTTATTTTGTGGGGACACTTTCCTATTCAGTAGCAAGTCAGTTATAGAATAAGTTAGCTTTGTTATATTTTAAACTAATAATTGATCTTTTTAGATGCGTTTTATTGATACCACTGCATTTTGTATTTCACAGGGAGCAATAGAAAAAGTGAAAGAAAGTGATAAACTTGTTGCAACCAGTAAGATCACCCCACAGGACAAACAGAACATGGTGAAACGTGTTGGGACAATGTCTTACGCTTTGCAAGGTAAGAAGGCAAGGTCTGTGGCTAACTAGTGGAGGTTTTTTTCTCAGCAAATTTTCTATCTTCCTTGCTGGGGAGAAACTCCGATGTGAACAGCAGTTAAATTAATAAGAACTGGGCTTCCCTGGTGGCGCAGTGGTTGAGAGTCCACCTGCCGATGCAGGGGACACGGGTTCGTGCCCCGGTCTGGGAGGATCCCACATGCTGCGGAGCGGCTGGGCCCGTGAGCCGTGGCCACTGAGCCTGCGCGTCCGGAGCCTGTGCTCCGCAACGGGAGAGGCCACAACAGTGAGAGGCCCGCGTACCGCAAAAAAAAAAAACAACGAATAAGAACTGATTCAAAGTATCTTCATAAGCCTGTTGTTTGCAGGATCCCAGTGTTAATGAAAAGCTGTAATATTTATTTACTTTTTCATGCATTTACGTGACATAACTATGAATGACAGCTTGATTAAACCTGTACATTTTTATTATTTCTTGGAGACCTTGAAGATTCCTTTCATAACCTTTAATATCAGCCCCTATCCAGATTAGATTCCAGCGTTCAGCTTTCAGCAGCATGTAACCTCCAGGCCCCGAGACCATAGAATGTGAAGGGAGTTTGAACATAGCATTTTGGGCATAGTTTGACTGTTAATAAAGAGAAAATATTAATGTTTTGAGTGTTTTCCAGCAGATAGGAGCAGTGAATGGATTTTTCCTCTTTTGGTGGCTGGATAGAACATACGTGGGCAAAGGAGGAAGGGGAAGGATGTTCCAGTATGAACAAAAGCACACAAAATAACGGTACCAGATTAGGTCACTGGCCTTTGGGAATGAAACACACTTGGAGAGTATTAGGGGAAAAATTCTGGTGATTGTGGAGGGCCTCGAAAGCCAGGCAGAAGAGTCTAGACTTGCTGTGGGCATTAAGAAGCCATTAAAAGGTTTTGATGGAAAAATGAAACAAACAAAAAAGCACTGCTCAAGGGAGAGGGTTTGCTAGTGACCGGGGCCGGGGTAGGGTGGGTGCAAATTGGGGGCTGACGTTAGTCGGACAGCCCGACCAGAGACCTGGCTCCTGCCGTCTGAGATTTTGAGAACCCGAAGAAGATGAGGTGCTAGGGGAGAGAATGAAGGGTATTTGCGGGCTTTTCTAAAGGACATCCTTCAGGACTAGGGAAGGTGTGGGAGAAGGGAAAAATGTGTGAAAGGCATCCAGAAGTAAACAGGGAAGCCTGACTGAAGCTTTGGGCTTTGAAGGGTTTTAAATGGGGAAGTTGGTTTTGAACTTGTGTTTGGGGTTATCCAAATAAATAAACGAGAAGCTTTGTACAACTTCAGATAACAACATAAAACTCAGAACAGTGAGCTTTTTGTAGGAATTTATGCAGGCAGTTGGCTTTGTAGGTGTGGAGTATAAGGGAAAAGGCGGGGTGCGGGGGGGTAGGCGATGAGGAGCCCTGATAAGGAGGCGTCTCCAGAGTTGGTGATGGGGTGAGGGTGCTGAGAGGCAAAGTCAGAGACGGGATTCATTTGCTGAATCGGTACATTCCGCAAACAGGAAGGATGGGCGTGTGACCCTCTGCCTGGAGAGAGCCCGAGTTCTGGCAGCCCTGGTGCTCAGCAGCACCAGGCTCCACTCTGAAGAGGGCCTTGCTCACGTCTCACTCCTCTGCCCAGCTTTTCAGAGTCCCTCAGGAGACCTGCCTGGGCAGTCTCTGTGCAGGAGGGGACATGGCAGCCAGCGGGCGCCTCGCTAGGTCCACTGCAAACAGACTTGACGTCCTGAACTGCAGTCATCTGTAGACGGTGAGACCAGTCGGTTTCCTGCTCAAACAGTGGGTGCCATTTGGGTGATTATCTGTATTGGGCTTTATAGGATTTAACATGCCAATCAACAGTAATTGTCCAACTACGGGAAAGCGTTGTTTGCCATTAACTGTTCACACTGTTTTTCTAGGCTCTTTCTAGCATTTTGTCAGGAACTGTCACGGGCCAACCAGATTAAATCGGTTGATGATTAATCATAGCCGAGCAGAGACACCAGTTGTGGTCGTTTGAAGTCTGGGGGGCACTGACTGATGTCTTGGTTTTGGTTGTAGCTGAGATGAATCACTTCCACAGTAACCGGATCTATGACTACAACAGCGTCATCCGCCTGTACCTGGAGCAGCAGGTGCAGTTCTACGAGACGGTGAGTCAGCCCTGCTCCCAGGCCTCTGTGCACACGGGGAGGTCAGGGTTCCTGCTCACATACGTTGACCCTATGAAGTTAATCTGCTTGTATTTTTTAACCCTAACTAATAAACCAAAGGAGGCTAAATATTGAGCAGGGGTTTTTCCCATCTCTTTTAATCAAATCTGCCTTTTCCTTTGAATAACACTGGGTTAAAAGGGGGTTTATTTTTTTAAGAAGAAGATTATTGGATGCTGGTGGTGAGGCCCCAAGAAGCCCTTATTGTGTGGTCCCTTTCCCTCCCTCCAGCCCCTCTGTGCACAGGGAACACTGTGAATGAGATGAGGTCACCCTGCTGTCCCTGCCGGCTCTCAGCTGGGGAAGGAGCCTGGCACCATGCAGGACAGCACAGACTGGCTTTGTTTGTGAGTGAGGTTTTTGCAGTGTACCAGAGGAATTTCAGAAAGAAAACGAAAACGAGAGGGAGGGTGAAACCTTAGATATTTTCACTCAGGAGCCAGTAATGAAAATGTTAACTTTTGTACCTCTGCATAGCAATTTTGTTATTTACCAGAGTGTACAGAAAACAAAGATCTAGCATGTATTGAATAAATGGAAACTCAGACATCGAAGACAAATACTGCAACTCACACAGTGACCATGTGTTGGCTGCCACGTTTCTTACTAAGTTTCCCGCTGTTTCCATGGTGTCATCTCATGTATGTTCAGGGATAATGATAGGCAAGCCCCAGGCCCACATCCACGCACACGTCATCTTATCTGTGGGTGGACACTGCCGCACGTGTCTCTCCAACAGTCATTCTTGGAAGGGAGCTGTGGCTGATGTGCTCTGTGCATATTGTCCATTGCGTGTTGGAAACAGTTGGTTTCAGAGACGAGCTGAAGGTGCATCCTGTCTCCACACTGTGTAGCAGCAGCGGGGCCTCGTGGGGAGCCACTCGTCCGCCGAGTCTCAGGAGTTCACAGGTGTCCGCAAGGGCAGGGGAGTCTGGGCCAGCACGGAGACCGGATCCCTGGAGGACAGGCGGATGGTCTAGGAACGATGCTGCACAGCGTGGCAGCGGCTGCGCTGAGGGAAGGAAGGAGCGGGGGCTTCCTGCAAGCCGGGCACCACCGCGGCCGGGGTTTAGGAAGGCCTCCCCACTGCCCGGAGGCTGGGTAGGTGCTGGCGAGACTAGGAGCATCGACCAGTTCAAGGATTTGAAACTTTTGCCATGTTTAACTCAGAAGACGTGGAAATAATAGAGGGCCATGAAGTCACGGTGGGAGAGATGTCTCACGGTTGTTCTGTTTTTCACCAGATTGCGGAAAAGCTGAGGCAGGCCCTCGGTCGCTTCCCGGTGATGTAGGCAGAACGAACGCGAAGAAACGCCGAAGTGCTTCCTTCTGACTTGGGGCGACGCAATTTAATTTTTTCCCTCCATCTTCCAAAAAGAAAGAAAGAAAGAAAAAAAGAAAACCAAAAAGAAATAGAGTTGGAAAAAACTGCATTTCCTTTATTAAGCACCTGAATGCATCAGTTCTTTAGGGATAGTCGTTTGTTCATTTCCACATCCATTATTTAAACCAATGGAAGGAAATTGTCTATTTTTGGAAAGTACTTAAAGTTGTCAGAATTTCGAATGGAAAATTAGGGGTTTCCCCCGCTGATACTTTACATAAAAATGTAATTTATGAGTCACCCACGATCTTCCAGTTCTTACCCAAGGTCAGATAATTACTAATTGCTTTCTTAAAAATATGAAATATGCCAGAGTAAAAAATATATATGTTTGTATATTTTTATAACTCTTTTCAGCCCTTTGGGATTCCTGTCTATTTAGGAAGAGCTACAGGCCTTTCGCTGAGATATTTATGACTCAAGTGCTTACATTTCCTGGAGAGAGAAAGCAAAGAGGGGCTCCCGGGGCTGCGGCCCCTCATGTGCCCGTGACGCACGTGTCCCTTCAGAGGACAAAGCTTGGCCGAACCCCGGGATCAGAGCCCCTGCGCCCACTACCCTGAAGTGCCGTCTGCTGGGAGGAGCGCCTCCCTCCTCAGGCTTCTTCCCGAGCTCCGGTAAGGCTGGAAGAATTCACCGAGAAAGCTGGGGACGCACTCTGCCTCTGCTCCCGGGGAAGGAGCGGCCGTGCTGACCCCGCGCCCGGGAGCGCCGGCCCTGTGGGCAGACGTGCCTCCCGAGCCTTCCACTCGTTTCTAAGTCTCGTGTTCAGTGAGACCTCGTGAGAAATGCCGGGGAAAGCGAGATTTGCCGCTTGATCTGATTTAGACTAGCGGGCCCAGTGGGAATTACCCGAAAAGATAAAGCACAGGTTAGCACACCTCTCCCGGCCCCCCAAATGGAAGGAGTTTAGGGGCTGAGGAGGGTGGCAGCCCGCATAATGTGCAGTCATCCCGAGCTTTTACGTTTGAGAAAAAGCGCAGAGCGATGTTGTTCCCGACTGTACCCTAAACTTCAGACAGAATTTTCCTGATCACTAGTACTTCCCTTCATGGCATAAAGCCAAACAGGATCTTTGCAAAGTGTCAGCTTTAAATCTGGACACTCGCAGACACGGTCTCCCTCCTGCAGATGTCGGCGTCCTGCACAGCTGCCTTACTGCAACCTCTCCCCCTGCTTTCACTCTTCTGACCTGACAGTTACATGATAGAAAATGGAAATTTCGGGCCAGCACAAATCAAGTGAAACCAAAAAATAAATACCAGAGGAAATCCAATGAACAGGAATATGAGAACTTCTTGTTCTTCAATATCACGGGTTTTTTGTTAATGTTTTATAAGAAATTTTCCCTACTTGATTTTCCTTTTATAAAATCTCATAGAACAGTGTTTATGTTACAGCCATTTAATGTATGTACAAATTGTAAAGAATATGTATAAATGTTTTACACAAATGTAAGAGCATGTAGAAGCCAACATATAAATAAATTGTTAAAAAACTGTACAGTAAATTCTCAAGCACTTTTTCAAAACACTTTTGGTGTTTTCGTGTGGTTTTTTTTTGTTTTTTTTTTTATAATTGTTTCTTGTTGCCGGCTGCTGAAAATAGTGCAGGCAATGAGTTTTGCCCTAAAACTTGCTGCTCGTGACATGAATTAATAATGCTAGTTCCTTAAATCAAGAGTTCTCAACCCGGGAAGCATGTCACAGTCACCTGGAGAGCAGTAAGAACACTGCTTACTGCTGCCCAGTGTGTTAGGGTTCTCTAGAGACACAGCACCTACGGGATGTGTGTATTCATTCTTTACGTGAGGTTTACTTCTCTTGATACTCCATATCTTAATTCTGTGGTGTAAATTCCGTCACCTTGTCCTTCAGGGGTGTCCATGGAGGGGCTGTGGCTCTGCAGCTGTCCACTGGGGGGCGGTGTCCACACATCGGGCAGAACCCAGGCCCCGTCTTCTCTTCCCCAGCCACTCCGCGGGGAGCTCCCCGTGAGGCCGTAGGTGCGGGCTGGGAGGAGAAGGCAGTGTCGCAGGAGTGGGGGCCATTCCCGCGGCATTTGGCCACTTCCTCGTGTGACTTGAGCCTTCAGGGCCTTTAGCTGTCACAGACGAGCTTTAATTATAGAATAATTTATAATTTTTATAAATCTTGACAATGTAAAACTAGTAGATAAGTGTCTGGAGAGGAGAGGTAAAGGCATGGTGGAGGAAAAGGTCAGTCCACTTATCGATCGTGTGACACTGGTTGCCCATCCCCAGAAGCACCAGGTCCAGGACGTCAACTCCCTGTAAGGTTTGTAAGTGTTGCGGTCACCAAGAAACACACAACTCACACAGGCTCTGGATGGAATGTAAAGAAGAGACAGAGTGAGACCAGCCTCAGTAATGAGCGTTGGTCCCCATGACCAGTGGGAGATGGTCTGTACCCACCCCTCTCCTGCAGCAGGTGACGGACTCCAACCCTCCTCACTGGGAACAGCTGGAGCAGTGGGACTGGCCAGGCGATTAAGCAGGACAAAGAAGCACACGTCAAGCCCGGAACAGGGTAAGATATTCCTGAGTAAAGAGATAGGCTTGCCCAGGCTGTGAGGGCTCTTTATCTCCAGGTATGGAGATGTTCCAGGCTCACTCTTCCGTGGCCATGCAGGAGTGGAAAGACTGTGCCAGGGAGACTGCCTCTCCCCACACTCCTGGTCCACATCCTCAGTGGAGGGCTCGAGAGATCCTGTCTTAAAGGTTGGGAATCCAAACTAGGAATGTCCATTATTTAAGGTAGTAAAAGCACTCAAGTAACTGTGTTTATGGCTGAGTAATTGCTGAGTGGAACTAATGACGATAATGAGGGAGGAAGGTAGTTTTTTCCTATGTGTGTTTCCTAATTTTTTTCAGCCTGTTTGATTTAAAATCCTTTTCTCCAAGAAAGTAAGAAGAATTTGAGTTCCCTTCCCAAGGTTCTCTTGCTCTCCAGCTGGCTTTGCCAGCTATGCCAAGAATGCAGAGTCCTCACTGCTTTTTACCCAGGCTGGTTGTCAGCAGTGTTTGCAGCGGACAGCCTTGGTGGATGAGGTAAAGGTCTTCTAGGAAGAGGAGCAGGTGTTCCTACTGCTTGCTATAAAATGTGGGTTTCCCAAGTTCCAGGTTCCTTTCCACAAGAAGGCATCCCTCGGGCGCCCCCTAGTTGCCCCTGATGGACTTGCAAGGCGGGGAGGGGAGAACCAGCCTGTGAGCTGAAGCTCCCCAGCCGGCTGTGCCGCTGGAAATTGAGTTACCCATTGTCTCTGACTCAGGGGTTTCATTCTCCTGCGGGCATCCATGAAACAGCAACAGACTAACTAATTTGCTTGTAAATAGAACAAAATCAAATCCCAGACCCAGCAGTTACTTCTGTAAGAAAACTTTTTTTTAAATTTATTGAAGTATAGTTGATTTACAATGTTGTGTTAATTTCTGCTGTACGGCAAAGTGATTCAGTTATATACATTCTTTTTCATATTCTTTTCCATTATGGTTTATCACAGAATATTGAGTATAGTTCCCTGTGCTGTACAGTAAGACCTTGTTTATATATTTTATATGCAGTAGTTTGCATCTGCTAACCCCAAACCCCCAGTCCATCCCTCCCCCACCCACCTCCCCCTTGGCAACCACAAGTCTGTTCTCTATGTGAGTCTGTTTCTGTTTTGTAGATAAGTTCATTTGTGTCATATTTTAGAGTCTACATATAAATGATATCATATGGTATTTGTCTTTCTGACTTCACTTAGTATGATCATCTCTGGGTCCATCCACGTTGCGGCAAATGGCATTATTTCATTCTTTTTTTATGGCTGAGTAATATTCCATTGTATATATTTACCACATCTTCTTTATCCGTTCATCTGTCGATGGACATTTAGGTTGTTTCCATGTTTTGACTATTGTGAATAGTGCTGCTATGAACATAGGGGTGCATGTATCTTTTTGAATTATAGTTTTGTCCAGATATATGCCCAGGAGTGGGATTGCTGGATCATATGGCAACTCTATTTTTAGCTTTTTGAGGAACCTCCATACTGTTTTCCATAGTGGCTGCACTAATGTAAAACATTTTTAAAAACAAAGAATAAGAAACCCAATCAAAAAGTGGGCAAAAGACCTAAACAGACATTTCTCCAAAGAAGACATGTAGATGACCAATAGGCACATGAAAAGATGTTCATCATCGCTAATCATTAGAGAAATGCAAATCAAAACTGCAATGAGGTATCACCTCACTCTGGTCAGAATGGCCATCATTAAAAAGTCTACAAATAGTAAATGCTGGAGAGGGTATGGAGAAAAGGGAACCCTCCTACACTGTTGGTGGGAATGTAAATTGGTGCAGTTGGGAACAAACTAAAGTTTTAGCAAAGCAGAAGGAGATTTTTTCCCCAGCTTTACTGAGCTATAATTGACATATAACCTTGTGTGAGCTTAAGGTGTACAACATCATGATTTGATACGTGTATATATTTGCAAATGATTGCCAAGCTTAGTAAGGTTAGTGAACACATCGATCACCTCACAGTTATAATTTTGTGTGTGTGAGGTGAGAAGTTTTAAGATCTACCCTCTTATATAGCTTTCATATATATAACACAGTATTTTAACTGTACCCATGCTGTGTGAATGCTGTTGACAATTCAGAGGCCAACAGTGGGCGAGGTTGTCCGAAGGCCATTAAACCTCTGTGGAGATTTTTTAGCTTCTGAGTCAAGAGTAAGTTCAAAGGTCTTTAGGTGGGAATACACAACCATATCTTAAGCCAAAAAAAAAGTTACAAAATTCAATTAAGCAATCAGTTTGTAGGATTTTCAGAGCTCTTTGTGGGGGAGAGAGAGAGAAATGTGTGTACCATGAACCAGGAACCTGGGCCATGCATGACCAACTGCTTTTAAGTTTGAAGCACTGGTGTTTTTGGTTTTGGGTTTTTTTTTTTTTTTTTGCGGTATGCGGGCCTCTCACTGTTGTGGCCTCCCCCGTTGCGGAGCACAGGCTCCGGACGCGCAGGCTCAGCGGCCATGGCTCACGGGCCCAGCCGCTCCGCGGCATATGGGATCCTCCCAGACCGGGGCACGAACCCGTATCCCCTGCATCGGCAGGCGGACTCTCAACCACTTGCGCCACCAGGGAGGCCCGGGGTTTTTTTTTTAATGGTGAGGGCTTCTCACCTGGCTCATGTCTGGGAGCTGCCCTGAAGAGGGGGTGCCTGGAGCAAAGATGGGGAGGCCCAGGGGGTGGGGTTGGTGGTGAGTCATCAATTCCAGAGAAAAGCCACTGACATAACTGAAAATGATGTTGGTTCACCAGAAAGCCAGAGTCCTGCACTTCTCTGGGTATAAAACAGTGTCGGGGCATGTGGTGGTGAGCATGGACATGGCGGCTGCCCATGGTCAGATGCCTGGGCCCAGAGGGAACACGTAGCCCCGCCACTTGTCCTCAGAGCATCGGTCCTCAGTCATAGGGAATATTGCCCTCGGGAGACGTTGGCAGTGCCTGGGGACATTTACTGAGGACTTACTGTCATCTGGTGGGTAGAAGCCAGAGCGACTGCTGAACACCCTCCGATGCACAGAACAGCCCCCATGAAAAATTATCCACCCAAAGTGTCGACAGTACCCAAACTGAGAAATGCTGCTTTAAAGCAGACACAACTGTGATTTGCCTTGGGACCGACAGGCGTTTTCAGGACACAGAGATGGCACTCAACAGATGCATGTGGATGAGGATAAAAACCTATTATCAATAAAATCTAGGAGTGCCCCGGGTAGTGCTGGAATAGAGTGTGCCCAGAGAGGCTTTAAGGCCGAGAATGCAAAACCTGAACCAGGAAGCAGCACGTGGGCTAAGACTGAGCTTCTCCAGTGGTTCTTTGGGGGTAAGACAATGAGTGATCTTTATATAAGATTATATTTTTCTGAGTTTTTAAACAATGATCTTGTATTATAATTCAAAAAAATGTAGTGAACCACATGGTGGCTCTAGCTAACACTGCTGTACAATATACAGGAAGGCTGTCGAGAGTAGATCCAGAGAGTTCTCATCACAAGGAGAAAGTTTTTTCCCTTTTTTCTTTTCTTGTTTTCTTTTTATCGTATCCATATGAGATGATGAATGTTAGCTGAACCTATTATAATCATTTCATAATATGTGTAAATCAGGCTGTACACTTCAAATTTATACAGTGATGTGGATCAATTATTTTCCTATAAAACTGGGAAAATGAATAAAAGTTTATTTGATATTACTAAAAAAAATTTTTGTAAGCTGTTGGAATGATCTAGTTTCCCAAATCATCCGTTTCCTGGGCATTATTAGCACCACCCGTCAGAACGAGGCTGATTCTCGCTCTATGTACAGACTTCGGTTCATCTGCCAGTTCAGCCTTGTGAGGTGGGAACCATCAGAACTTTGAAGACCTTCCTCCTGGTGAAGGAAACCCTTGGTAACGTAAAGAGGTCTGAATTGTGAGTCAGATCCCTGGGCTGTGGTCCCAGGTCTGACACATCTGTCACCTTGAACAAGTCATGTGAGCTCTCTGGACCCTAGTCCCCTCAGTCACGGAGTGGCTGGGCTAAGAACAGATGTGTCCCAGAGCCCTTCCCAGCCCTGGGCCCTTCTTGAGTCGCCCACACGAGGACAGGGTGTGGGCGTGGGCCCACAACCCCGTGGCTTCAGTGGGGTCAGCCACCCCTGGACTGGCTCCCGAGTGACCCTTTGGGACCCAGTCCCAGTGAGTTTAAGGGCAGAGCAGCGTGTGTCCCAAACGTCATCACTCATCAATCCTGCCAATTCAAAAGCAGGACCTGGCCCCGACTTCCACCTGCTGCTCTAGGCACATCTCACCTGGCAGGAGACAGAGGTGAGCTCATGAGCAGATGCATCCAGGGTGAGTGTCGGATTACCCTCTTTTTTCCTACAAACCTTGATCTCAAAGTGGTCAGCCAGCGCGAATCCACTCCACAGCAGTTGGTGAGGGGAGGTGCAGATGTCGATTCTCTCTTCCGTAATGGTCATTGTCACTGTCGTCACAAATGGGTACATTGACGTGCAGGAGTGACCCCCCTCTGCTCCATACCTGCCAGGCACTTTCTGAGCTCCGAGCGTCAGGCAGCACTCACTCGTGCCCTTTGCCTTGACAGACTCGGAGCCTTCATAAAATGATGAGCCTCTAAACTAATGAGGGAGTTCTGTAATCTTTCTACTTCCTAGTGTGGGCGTTAGTTTGGCTACGGGAGAGGAGACTGGTTGTCTCCAAGGCTTTAAAAGTTATTGCTGGCACTTCGGCAAGCAGCTTCCTTCTAAGCAGCACTGTCTCTCAGAGAATCCTGGAGACACTGTGAGCTTATTATTTGAACATTAAATCCAATATCATGTGATGCTCTTTGGCTGGAAAGCTAACAGTGAGGCATGTGACAGGCCCAGAGTGAGGCCTGGGGCCTTGTTGAAATGGAGCCCGGGGCTGGGGGCGGGGCCCATCCCTCCTCCGGGCAGCTCACCGCTTCCCACTCCTGCTGCCTAATTGGATTATTCTTTAAATCGATTCTGTTCTCCGAGTGGCACCCATACGTTTTTGGCTAATAGTGGCTTTCTATTTTGCTTTTTAGCCATCAGATGTAGCTAATTCTCAAGTGAAGAGGGCAAGGGGGGACAGTTAATAACGGAAAATTTGGACTCAGGGCTGCCCCTGGAGTTGCACGTAGGATGTTCCCTCTGTCCGGGTCAACCTTCTCCCCGGCTCCTTCCCACGCAGATACAGAAACTTCTCAGGCTGCATTCAATTCACTCCTTCATTTAATAACGTTGGCTGTTATGACTACTGACTCACCTGGACCTCGAGGAGATGCTGTGCCTTAGCCATAGAGGACCTCGGTCAGGCCAAGGGACAGCAAGCAGAGAGGCCACAGGCAGGCAAAGCAGGCTGGACGCACAGAACCGAAAGGCTGTGAGCAGGAGGGACGACGACACATGGCCCGGCTCCGGGCTGACCTTGCTTCCGGAGTAACCAGAGCTCTGAGTGGACTTGCGTTTTTGACTCTCCCTCCAGTCCAGACGGGAGACTGGTCGTGGAGGACGCGCGTGAGCCCCTACTGAGGGGGTGCCTTTCTGAGGACCCTGCCAGATGCCTGTAGCAGGATGTCATCCCACTGCAGCTGCTGACTCTATGACCTATTCCCAGCCCTGTGTGAGTCCTGGGAATTGTTTGGCCCATTGATTTCTGCTGGTTGCATCACTGTCCTCACGTGGTGTCCTCACAGGGGCGCATGGGGCAATCAATATTCAGCGAAAGCCTTGTCTCTAGGGGTGAGAGACAGCTAACAGCTGCAGCTGTTCTGCAGCTCTGCAGAACACAGTCTCTCTCTCTGTAGCTCCCTTCTCTCCTGCACTCTGCCCATCTAATCCTAGCCGCCTTCATCTCCCAGAGCTCTGATCTGTCTCTTCGACTCAGTGAGACCACAGAGCTCTATGTGGTTTCCTCCTCCCTGTACTGAGCCTGGAATCTGCATTCAGGCAGAATCTGGGGCCATAATGGGGCTCACCTATTTCTCTTCTCTCAGTGATCAGAGTCCTGTGATGCCTGTTGTCTAAAGTCTGGACCCATTTTTCATATATTCTGTTTTTCTCTATTTAAGGAGAGGTAACCTGCCCTCTGTTACTTCATCAAGGCTGGAAGTAGAAAACCTATCATTTATTTTTAAAGTCTGAAGTGGGGGTAGTTCCCCATCCACAGAGAACATCTCAGCACACGTTCCTCAAAACTTACTTTAATTTTCAGCCATGTTCTAGCGGTCCCTGCACGTTATACCTTCATCATCATTTTGTTCTTATCTTCCTCTGCGCCCGCTGAGGGATCACGCTTCCCCATCTCCATAGAATTAGGCATCACTGTGTGACTTGCTTTAGTCACAGAAATAGAGTTGGGAGCATCGAATACACTTCCTAGTGCTCATCTCTCAGCCCCTCTTTTCCGTCACGCGATGACAGCGAGAGTAAGTGTTGACATGAGGGGGGTGGAGAGTTGAAGCACACAGGAGAGGTGGCCTGGAGAGCGGCTGGGACCCACAGCGGAATTTGCACGAGCCAGGAGGAGACTCCTGCCACGTTGAGCCACTGAGGTCTGGAGCTGTTTTTTGTGCAGCATGAACCACACCAGCCTGTCCTGCCTGAGATAATCCCTCTTTATTGAGCCGGAGTATGCGTTCACCCTGACCCTAGACACGTGTCTACAAATATGTTGGTTTAATGAAGCAGGAGTTTTTGAAAATGTACCATTTGGAAAACTATCAGTCCACCGGAAAATAAGGAGCCAGAGGAAGCAAAACCAAGCAAAACTACAAAAGGAAACGGACCATTTTTTTGAGATTGAGTTCTTTTGTTGATGTTGTTTAGATCACTTCCAGACGGATCAATCCATTGTAATTCAGAAGGATTTATACTTCCCTTGCCACAAATCTAAACAGAATGGAAAACAAATTAGCATAAACTATAGGTATTTGTCTACAACAGGAGGCTTGACCCTGGTGAACTGAAATTCTTCTGTGAGGCACCATCTGTCCTCTCCTCTTCTATTACATGAGGTTAACTTTGCCTTTATCAGGCGCCAGAGGAAATGCCTTCGTGGTTAAGATTTACTCCCCAACCACCTGTAGAGGTGCTTTTTCCCCCAGTTATATTGAGATATAATTGACACATAACATCGTATGAGTTTAAGGTGTACAGCAGAATGATTGATATATGTGTATATTGTGAAACCATCACCACAATAGTTTAGCTCACATCCATCACTTCACATAGTTACCAATTTGTTTTTTATTTTTCTTGTGATGAGAACTTTTAAGAGATACTTTTGATAGCAGCTTCTTCTAACTTGCTTCCAAAAGAGGAATTCTTAACCTTTCGTCCATATATTACTGGGGTGCGTGTGTCAATGAATCACATGCGATTGTAGGCATATTATGTGCATATTTTACATTTTTTCTGGGGAAAAGGATTGCACCTTTCATCAGATTCTTAAAGGTCTAGGTGACTCACTTTAAAGACAAAGTCAATTTCCTCACCTAAACAGAATCTCATCTCACATTTCATCAGCTGAGTCCTGTTCTTTTTCTTGTAATTGCTTCTCCTTCTCTTTCATTTTTCTTTTAATACAGGAACAGAAGGAATGTCTTGAAGAGGGAGGGATGAGTAATTTCACAAGTGGGCGGGAGGCAGTTTCCACTTAGCCCTCGAGGTTCTGGCTGATCACCCAGGTCAGCCGTCGGAGCGGGACACAGGATTTTAATGCGAGCCATCATTGTGCAAAGTCCTCAGGGGCTCGCTCTTTTTTTTTTTTTTTGCGGTACGCGGGCCTCTCACTGTTGTGGCCTCTCCCGTTGCGGAGCACAGGCTCCGGATGCGCAGGCTCAGCAGCCATGGCTCACGGGCCCAGCCACTCTGCGGCATGTGGGATCCTCCCGGACCGGGCCACGAACCCGTGTCCCCTGCATCGGCAGGCGGACTCTCAACCACTGCGCCACCATGGAAGCCCCTCACTTTAATTTTTAAAACTATATAAAAAAAGCAAAATTTAAGAGCAAATTTTTTTAAATTTGTATTTTGATAATTTTTAAGCACTCAGAAAAGTTGAAAGAACAGTTTATTTTAGATGTATATTTTATTTGTAAAATTTGTATTTTATTTAAAATTTATATTTTATTATATTTTTAATTCCATTAAAAATTTATATTTTGAAAGTTTTCAAATATACAGAAAAATAGAAACATAAAGAAAGTATCTCCTTTCTCACACTTCCACAGGATTGGTTCAGTATCCAGCCTCTGCCTGCATCCCTCCAAGGATGGGGAGCTTACTTTTACACAGGCAGCCTTTTTAAAAACACACACACCAAAAAAAAACCTATAACACACATCTAATTGCTATACAGGTCTTCTGGATGTTGAACCAAAACTCACCCCTCTAACTTTTTTCTCCGCTCTCTGGAGTGACAATGTACAGGTCTTACTATTAAACACTTGGCATTTTCTCCATCAATGGGTCTTGTACCAGTGGTCCCCAGCCTTTTTGGCACCAGGGACCGGTTTCGTGGAAGACAGTTTTTCCACAGACGGCGGGGGGTGGGATGGTCCAGGTGGTAATGCGAGCGATGGGGGCAAGTGTTAGGACCACTACCGGTCTGCGGCCCCGGGGGTCGGGGACCCCTGTAGTAACCCGCTCAGCAAAGGGGTATTTCTGGAGAAGAGTCAAGGATAGAAGGGGAAACAGGCCTCCCCATCCTGAAGTGGGAGCCCATTTGGGAGGCCTGCTCTTCCTCTCGGTTCGAAGTTCATGACCTCTGAAAAGGGCCGTGGTGAGGGAGACGTGGGGTGGAGGGAGGGTCTCCTCTTTACAGTGGGAGACACTGGAGCGCATTTGTACCCTGCGGGGAACGATCCAGGAGAGAAGGGGATATGGGTGACGTGGAACAGTAGGGCTAAGAGAAGGAACAGAGTCCTTGGGAAGGGAAGGTGGATGGGGTCTGAGCACATGGAGGGAAGCAGGGACTTGTATTGAGGTAGAAACTTTATTTTCCCCCCAAGACACTATTTTTGCAGCTGTTTGAAGTTCGTATATTTTCCGTACTGCAGAGCTTACACAAAATTGAGAAGAACGTAATGTTCAAGTTTTCCTCCCTGTCACTGCAGGAAAGAAGACAATGGGGAGGCTTCAGTGATGGAAGATGAGGGAATTCTCTTCTCGTGGCTCTACTTTCTCAAGGAAGTATTGAGGCCTAAACTGCTGAGGGTAGGGGGTGAAGGAGATGGGGTGTGTGAGGGAGGAGAAGGTTGAAACAATTGTTTTAGAGGAAATGAGCTTAACTGGGTGAAACTGTTCTGCATTAACAGGTAGTTAAGTCCTGAGATCGTGAGGCTAAAATTTATAAATGACCAAGTGTGGTCTTGAGATTCCTTTTTCCACCAAAAAGAATCAGGGCTTCTTGAAGAAACAATTAATTCCAGATCTTAGGAGTAAAAAATGTACAAGATGAGCTTGATATTGTCACCCTAGAAGGCAAGGAACCAATCAATCCCAACCAACTGGGGTCCTATCAAGAGGACCCTGGAACCAACTCAAAGATGCTCCCACTGGCCAAAGAGGGGACATTTTGAGCATCAATAAAGATAAGACTGCAATGGACTGGAACACATCAAGTCCGTTTAAACTCAAATATGAGTTCATAATGAAAGTGAAAAATAAAAAAACCTAATTGGTCACTGTTGGAGGATGTTAATGGACCAATTCACTGAGTTCAAAATGACTTATTATTTTGAACACTAGTAAATAAAGGAAAAGAATCCTATTCTACCTCCCTTGTTTGTGTTACCATCAGGTAAACAAATAGTAGATGGGAATTTTCTGTTCTTTTAGAAGAATTTTAGCTACAAATGAAGAAAATGATAGAATAGAGCATGACTGTTTTGCAAGGACTATGGCACTGAGGCTCAATGGCTGCTACATCACAAAGAGAAAAAATCAGACCTGTGCTTCCTGACGGGAAGAACACACCCACCCAGGAGACAGAATCTGCTAGAGCTTCTGTCTCCAACCACTGCGCTATATTATAGGTCATGCAGAGAGCAAGGGAACGTGCTAAACGATACCACAGGGACACTCAGCAGAATGCAGTCTGTGAGGGCTGCTGGGCATACTACCTAGTTTTCTCAGCAAATAAATTGCAAGGGAAAAAAGAAATGGAAGGGAAGCCTATGCATTTAAAGGAGGCTAAGAGACACATCGGTCTCATTGTGTAAGCATTACTTGTGTGATGCACACAAACTATGGAAAGCGATTGATGACATTTACAAGACAGTTAGAAATGTGAACACTAACAGAATATCTGATGATATTAAATAATTATTGTTTAGAAAAATGACACCAGTCTGCAAGCTTATGCAATTTCTTTGGTGACATTGAGGATTCAGAGTTAAGGGAGTGAAAGGCCACTAAACAAGTTTATGGGAGATTGCAGTCTGGGTAAATGAATGAATTAGTTAGTTAGGGTGACTTGAGAATATTAGCTTTTAGCTTTAACTATTCAGTGTCATTAATATCTAATGAAATACTGCATATGAAAAGTACTTTGAAAAACTTTGAAGTTTTACTAAAAATTAGGGCTAGAATCTTTGAAAGCCAGCCTATCAGTACACATAGGGGTCAATGAAGCTCATTTTGCTGATGGGCCGATTTGCTTTGCCAGTATACTTACGGTGATCACATCCTGCTGAAACCCCTAAAAGGGCATGTGGTCTGACAAAAGGATATTTTCCAATTTGTGAATGCATTTAATTGAAAACTTTTATTAAGGTATCAAATTTAAGTCATATTAGTTGTACGTTTAATGAATCCCCCTTTTTTTTTTTTTTGTGGTACACGGGCCTCCCACCACTGTGGCCTCCCCCACCACGGAGCACAGGTTCCGGACGTGCAGGCTCAGCGGCCACGGCTCACAGGCCCAACCGCTTCGCGGCACGTGGGATCCTCCCAGACCGGGGCACGAACCCGCGACCCCCGCATCGGTAGGCAGACTCCCAACCACTGCGCCACCAGGGAAGCTTGAAGAACCCCTTTTAAAGAAAGTTCAAAGGTACGTGAAACTGAAACGAACCCAGAAAAATCCTATTCTCATCACCTTAATTATGCGTGAGTCAGTCACTTAATTATTACATGAGTCAGAGCCCTATTAGAGAATGGTGTCCGGTGTGAGCCACACTTTCAGAGGCAGGAAAACTGGAAGACGGTCCAAGTGTAATTAGAGTGGTGGAGTGTTTTACGGGGAGAAGCTGAGAGGGTTCAAAATCACAGCCTCAAAGTGTATTGCATGCTTTTAATCACCTGGAGTCAATACCTAGATCCTTGGCTATACAGAGGGTCACGCAAGAAGAAATGGGCTGTAAAAAAGAACTACTTGTACCCCCTCCCATGTCCCAAAACTGCTCTCATAAGGGGCAGCCACGACCTCCATGTGACCAAACTCAAAGGACCAGTCCTCGTCCGACTGGACCCAGAGTAGCCTCTGGGGCCCCCTTCCTCCCCGTCAGTGCCCCAGATCGGAGCACCCGTGGGCTCAGCCGTCACTCTTCCCTTTCTGACTAGCACTCGGCCCTTGGTGAACTCACCCAGGCCAAGGCTTTAAACACCATCGGGATGCTGATAGCTTCCACATTTACTTCTCTGCCCAGACCTCGCCCTTGGACTCCAGACTTGCGTAACTTACTGCCCACTCGGCACCTCAACCTGGCTTTTTAACGGGCATCCAAAATTAGCGTGCCCCATCTGCCCACCCACCCAGCCCCCTGCTCCTCCCCCGGCTGCCCTTATCTCAGATGATGGCAGTTCCATCCTTCCGGGTGCTCTGGCCAAGATCATGGCATCAGCCAAAGTCCTGCCTTTTCCTCTTATGCCACATCTGCTCTAACGGCAAATCCTGTGGGCTCACCCTTCACAGACCTATACAGAACCCAGCCGTTTCTCTCCACCCCACTCCCGACGCCCTTGTCCACGTACCTCCAGCACCCCCGGGTTGTTGCAGCCGCCCCCTCTCTGGCGCCACTGCTCCCTCAAGTTTCAACTCAGCAGCTAGGATGATCTGATAGAAACATCATCTAAGCAGGCCTGGTCCATCTTAGAAAGGTCTCTTGTCCCTTCTGCCCACCATCCTATTTATTTTGTGATTTTCCCAGCCAGGCTTCCAGAGTCAGCAGACTACGCTTACTGCCCCCATTTCTTCCTTAATTCTTTTTTTTTAAAATTTATTTTTATTTTTGGCCGTGTTGGGTCTTCATTGCTACGCATGGGCTTTCTCTAGTTGCGGCATACTCTTTGTTGCGGTGCGCAGGCTTCTCATTACAGTGGCTTCTCTTGTTGTGGAGCACAGGCTCTAGGCACGTGGGCTTCAGCAGTTGTGGCACATGGGCTTCAGTAGTTGTGGCTCGTGGGCTCTAGAGTGCAGGCTCAGTAGTTGTGGCTCATGGGCTTAGTTGCTCCAGAGCACGTGGGATCTTCCTGGTCTAGGGCTCAAACCCGTGTCCCCTGCGTTGGCAGGTGGATTCTTAACCACTGCGCCACCAGGGAAGCCCTCTTCCTTAATTCTTTGCAAGCTGACTTTTTCCCCAACCTCTAATTCAGAGGTCACCATGACCTCCTCACCAAACCAAGGCTCTTTCCTGAGCCCTCATTGTTAGGGACCTTTCTGAGGGTCTCAAACCAGTGACCATCCTGCTTCCCAGAGCATCCCCTGCCACACCTGGGCTTTCCTAATCTCAGGCCACTTCTTTCTAGTCTTTTCTTCCTGCCCCTCCCACACTCAGACTGGCCTTCACCCCCCCAACCCCCTTTCAGAGAGCTCTTCCCCTCACAGCCTCCACTCTTCGTTTCTGGCCTTTCCCACTGGCTGACCCTCCTCATCTTAAACTCAGCACAAGCCAGACCAGGCCCACTTCCCCACCCCCCGTTCCTGTCTCTGGTCACGCTGGCTTCCTCCCTCATTCTCCTGTCTCTGTCGATGGGGCCACCCCCCCCCCCCATTCTCTCGACGCTGGGCTCCCTTCTGACTTCTCGCTGTCCTGCCTCTCATGCAATAGGCACCAAGTACAGCCTTTCGTGTATCTCTCCCATTTCTCTCTCTGCTTTGATAACTTGCTGGGCTCCCTGGCTCCCCAGGTCCTGACTGACTCCCCGGGCCACAGCCCCGTTGCATTTCCTGCCATTGTCTACTCCAGGGGTGACGGAGCTGGCTTTTCCTTGCCGCCTCACCTCCTCCCCCTCCAATCATAGACCTCCAAGAGCTCTGCATCTCAGGAGTGGGATGTGCCCAAGCTTTCCCCACTCACATGGGTCTACTGGTCTTCCCAGCTTCCACTCATGGTTTAGGTATCAGAGCTGACCTTTTTCTCGAATGTCTCAAGATCTGATACTTTCTCCATCTGCTAAACGTGCCAGTGCCCGAGTGACCCTCAGCCTATCAAGGCAGTGTGTATGTAAGGATGGGGCTTCCTCTGCTGCCCCTGTGGACCATCCCACTCCAAACCATGACCTGAAAACACAGCAGGTACCAATTCTCAGAGGTAGGGGAACAGCCATTATTGGTGTCTAAGATGCACATTATAGCATTGCTGAAATCAGGGCATTGCTAACAATTTAATTACATGGTTTAATTGGCACCATTTTTTCTTTCTCAGTAGTACATAACATAGTGGTTCATCTTACAGTTGATTGTGTCTTAGATTCCATACGCTGTAAAGCTCAAGTGCTGGTCTGGACTATAGGAAATTTTCTAAAATATGTTCAGCATGCCACTGTGCAGAGCTGTAAATTATGTGATACTAGGAAAGGCAGGAAAGAAGAGGAGAGAGAAAATTTGAAACGACTTGGTCCCCTTCCTAAGATCTTATGACCTAATTTGTGAAACAGGGCTAAGAGAAATCTGAAAACACTTCTCAAGCAACATATGAGCAGGTGAGAGCTGCAGTGGACACCTGTGAATCTGAGGGTACATAAACACTGTTGTCTGGAACCTCAGCATCCCAGGAAGGCTTCCTGGAAGAAGTGAGCTTTGCATCTAACAGGAAAGAAAAAGCAGGCCAAACGCTACTCTGCCTCATTTAATGGGCACACTGTTCTCAGGAGGAAATAATGTCTCCGTTTTACAAATGTTTGGATAGCGTATATCATCAGAGCCGGGATATCCACCACATCATTGAATTTGTGACAAGGGAGCAGTAGGCTCAGGAATGACTTGAATCTCTGCTGTTGTTCACATTTCCTTTATTTCCCAAATCACTCCCTGAGACGGTATCCACAGAGGATGGAATGTCTGGTGGTTCCTGGTCATTCTTTTTTTTGGAGGGGGCACCCCAAAGGGCAAACAGGTTTATTGCAGCTGTGGCCAGGCAATCAGCGGTTGAACTTGGCCACACGTTCCAGCTCATCCTTCTTCTTGATAGTGTAGGAGCTGGAGGAGCCCTTGGCAGCGCTGATGAGCTCGTCTGCCAGGCACTCGGCAATGGTCTTGCTGTTCCGGAAGGTGGCCTCACGGGCACCTGTGCACAGCAGCCAGAGGGCCTGACTCACACGGCGCAGCGGGGACACGTCCACGGCCTGCCGCCGCACTTCCAGCTCGCCCAATGCGGGGCGAGTGCTCCCGGGGGCCACTGCTGATGACGGCATTCACCAGGGCCTGCAGGGGGTTCTCGCCTGTGAGCACATGGACGATCTCAAAGGCGTGCTTGACGATGCGCACAGTCATGAGTTTCCTGCCGTTGTTGCGGCCGTGCATCACCATGGAGTTGGTGAGGCGCTCCCCGATGGGGCACTGCGCCTCGTGGAAGCACTTGGCCGTGCAGCGCCCTGCACTGTGGGGCAGGTATTTGGCATACTTCTCCTTCACTGCGATGCGATCCTGCAGGGAAATGCCGTGGATCTGCACATCATCGATGCTCCACTCCCCAAAGAGCTTGATGTCGGGGGTCTCCGCTACTGCAGGTGCAGCTGTCTCCCACTCCGTCAGCCTGAAGGCGCAGCCGAGGCGTCTGGGCCGCTCGGCGTGGGCCACGCGCGCCCTGGCCCAGACAGGAAGCGTTCCTGGTCATTCTTGAATGTTCTGCAAGGGCGCCACCCTCCTGCTTGCCACCGGGGTCTCTCCTCCTTCTGGAACTTGCCCGAGAGACAAATGGCTTAACCCACAGCCTTCTCCATGTGAGCAGAATGGGTGTGAGAGGAACCAGCTGGGTGTGGGGCCTGCTGGGAACATCCTGACGGAGGTCTCAGGGCCATCCATACACACCCCTTACAGGGGAAGGAAACGAGGCCGCCCAAACCCACCCGAAGGGCGATTCCAGGGAAGCCCTCTCCTCCCTTCTCTCTCCCCTCCCCTGCAGACCAGTCCCGACATCCTGGCTAAAACCCAGTGCCAAGAGGGGCCCTGCCTAGCTGCCAGGTCCACGTACTCCAGTGGAGGATGCACGGATGTGTGCTGCTGTCCACATGTCTGAGTACAAACTGGCTTGTTGTAGTATCTACCCTTAAGTCAAGGACTGTACACACTCACCAGAGCGGGAGGAGGGGTTGCAAGATGGAGGGAAAGGGCGCGGGCAGAGAAGGGAAGGGCCCCGCACTGGCGTACCCACACGCATCAGCGTCTCACAGTTGGCCCTGCGCGTTACTCCCGAGCGTTCGGCTCCTCCGCACCCACCCTGTAAGCCGGTGGGGCAGGTGCCGGTCACCATCCGACAAAGGAGAAAAGCGGGCTCAGAGGAGTCAAGGTCACACGGTAAGTGGCAGGTCTAGAGATCAAGGTCTCAGTTCTCTCCGAGAAAACACACCTTTGATCCTCCCAAATTCTACCTGGGGGTGGACAGTGGACTGCAGTACCCTCTGTACAGAAAGCTAGTAGAAGGCAACGCTTAACGGAACACTGTCCACTCGCCAGGCACTCACCAAGCCCTTTACACGAACTAACGCCATCCTCACCGCAACTTCACGAAGTAGGTACAGTTCCTAATCCCGCTTCACCCGTAGGGCTACTGAGGCACAGAGAACTAGGGACTCGTCCAGGTTCGCAGAAGTAGACGAGAGAGGGAGGCGTGAGCGGGACGGGGAGGACCAGGGAGGACGACGGAGGGCCGGGTAGACTACGGAGGGCCCGGCCCCGCTGGCTTCCAGCCTCGCGGCGCCGGCCAGGCCCCGGCTGCCCATATAAGGCCGCGGGCGTCCTGTAACGTTTCAGGCACATTAGGGCGCCCGGCGGACGGCAGCCTCCTCCGCGCCGAGGAATGCGTGGAATCCTCCTTCCTGACTGCCGCCCACCGCAGGGGGACTTCCCCTCCGCACCCGGGCCCCGGATTAGCCCCCGAGCGAGCCCGGAGGCCTCCCACCGCTGCCTGGCCGCTGGGGGGAGCGCGGCGCCTCGGCGGAGCCGGCCGGGAGGCGGGGAGGCGACCGCGCGCCCTCACCTGCCCGGGGCGGCGCGCGCGGGCGCAGAGGAGGCGGCGGGGCGGAGGCCGCCGAGGAGCCGGGGAGGAGCCTGCGCCGGGCGGCGGCGTGGGCGCGAAGTGAAACTCCTGGAAGTTGCGGGAGCGCGGGGAGCCGCGGCGGCGGGCCGCGCGCCCATGGCTTTAAGCAAAGGGCTGCGGCTGCTCGGGCGGCTGGAGGCCTCGGGGGAGAGCAGCATCCTGCTGGAGGCGCGCGGCCGCGGGGACTGCTTGCTCTTCGAGGCCGGCACGGTGGCCACGCTCGGTGAGTGCGGCAGGCGGCGCCGCCCGGGGCTCCGGGCCGGCGACTCCGCAGCGGCAACGGGGCTCGGGCGGCGCCCTGGTCCCTTGTCCCGGGGAGGATGCCGGGAGGGAAGGTCGCCTGCCTTTGCTGAGACCTAGACAAACGGGCACCTCCCGTCCCCGAGGTGACCAGTCCCGGGCGGCGCGGAGGTGGCCGAGGCGTGGGCGTCGCACGCGCAGGGTGGCGGGTGGCCAGTTTGAATGAAGTGACGCCGGGGACGCCAGAAGACACGTGTGGCTGCTCCCGGGTGCACAGGCGGCCCACAGGGGTCTGCGGTCTGTGCGCCTGCCGGCGGGGTCCGTTCTTGGAGAGCCGCCTCTGGTCTCTTCTGCCCCGCGCTCCCCCGGGACCCGTTACAGATTCAAGACCATCCAAGAGGGGTGACTTAGGAGGCGGCCCGACCAAGTGCCTGCCGCTGTTTTTCTTTGGCACTTGTTGATGAAACCAGTGAATGCCCGTTCCCTTGGGATGGCCTCCTTCACTGCCGGGGGGATGGGGACAAAAGCACCATAACATAGACTCCGGAGAAAGCGCTGATGGCACCTTTGCCTCATGTAAATACTTGGCTGAGAAGCGTCAGTACTGCAAAGTATAGAACTTGGAGGCAAAAAAACAAAAAACAAAAAACAAAAAAACCCCCAAAACCCCTGGTGACTCTGTGCTGGGTGTATTTGACATTAGGCAGTTGCCAAGTCAGTGTATTTCACTTGTGAGCTCCAGGAAGTCTTGACACTAACATTGTGTCAAGGACTTTAGAGACCATCTCATTTAATTTTCACAATTCTACAAAAGGACTAGTATTATCCCCATACTGCAGAGGAGTAAACTGAGGCCTGAAGAGGCTAAGAAACGTGCTTGCCCAAGGTGACAAACAGCTCTACCTGACTTCCAGTGACTATTTCTGTATTGTTGTACAGTGTGCGGCTTCTTGGAATCACCTTGTTTTGTGGCTAACATTCATGAGGAAGGCCAGGTAACAGAGAGCGAAACCAGGTAGAATTGTTAGAACTTCAACCTGAACACTAGAGAGTAGGCTTACAACTGGTGTCCAGCATCTCCCCTGTTTGTAGCTAAACAAAGCTCAGAGGAGGGTCACCAGTCCTTTAGGTAGATGACCTGTGCACTGACGCCCACCACAATTTATAATGGAATCTTTTTTTTCAGATTGGTTGTATGCATCAATTCTTCAATTAGATTCTTCTGTGTACATCTTGGAAGGACCATCTCCTCTATTTCTGCTTCCCTAATCACTTCGTTAGCATATAGTTATCTGGCTTGTTTTCAGTCCCTTGGTTACTAAAACAACATCTCCAGAATTGTCAGCACCATAAGTGTGCAGTAATCATGGATTAAATTATTATCAGATTATTCCAATTTGTGCTCTGACTCGAAAAGTCCAAGTTTGGTCATTTGCTACGGTCTTGAAAGAAAACCACAAAAATCTCCATTCCATTTTAGATGTCTACTTCATACCACGTGTATCAGAGCTGAGAGATTAAGTTGCATAGTACAAAACTACTACTTCATCAAAGAGATTAAAATATTATTCAGTTGGATGACATCAGCTTTAAGCAAGGTTCCTATATATTTGAGTTCCTTTCAAGCCACTGGGATAAAAAGACTTTATTTTTTCAAAAGTGAAGATTTTAAAATGATTAATGAAAGTAATGCAATGCATATTTTCCGTTGGAAATTAGGTTTGGGCTGAAATCGTGTATATTATGTTGGTGATTACAGTAGTCTGGACTCTAGAACAGAGGGTGTAATGACAGGAATAGGCCTCAGCTCACGGGCAGTCCGCATTTGTCACTTAACCTAGCATTCATTTTTCAGTAGACTTAGGGCTGAATATTTGTGAAGTCTTCTTAAATTAAGCGAAACTATTTTTATTTTTTATTTATTTTTTTATTAGTTTCTGCTTTATAACAAAATGAATCAGTCATACATATACATCTGTTCCCACATCTCTTCCCTCTTGCGTCTCCCTCCCTCCTACCCTCCCTATCCCACCCCTCCAGGCGGTCACAAAGCACCAAGCTGATCTCCCTGTGCTATGCAGCTGCTTCCCACTATCTATCTACCTTACGTTTGGTAGTGTATATATGTCCATGCCTCTCTTTCGCTTTGTCACAGCTTACCCTTCCCCCTCCCCATATCCTCAAGTCCATTCTCAAGTAGGTCTGTGTCTTTATTCCTGTTTTACCCCTAGGTTCTTCATGACATTTTTTTAAAATTCCATATATATGTGTTAGCATACGGTATTTGTTTTTCTCTTTCTGACTTACTTCACTCTGTATGACAGACTCTAGGTCTATCCACCTCATTACAAATAGCTCACTTTCGTTTCTTTTTATGGCTGAGTAATATTCCATTGTATATATGTGCCACATCTTCTTTATCTATTCATCTGATGATGGACACTTAGGTTGTTTCCATCTCCGGGCTATTGTGAATAGAGCTGCAATGAACATTTTGGTACATGTCTCTTTTTTTTTTTTTTTTGCTGTACGCGGGCCTCTCACTGCTGTGGCCTCTCCCGTTGCGGAGCACAGGCTCCGGACACACAGGCTCCGCGGCCATGGCTCGCAGGCCCAGCCGCTCCGCGGCATGTGGGATCTTCCGGGATCGGGGCACGAACCCGTGTCCCCTGCATCGGCAGGCGGACTCTCAACCACTGCGCCACCAGGGAAGCCCCATGTCTCTTTTTGAATTATGGTTTTCTCAGGGTATATGCCCAGTAGTGGGATTGCTGGGTCATATGGTAGTTCTATTTGTAGTTGTTTAAGGAACCTCCGTACCGTTCTCCATAGTGGCTGTACCAATTCACATTCCCACCAGCAGTGCAAGAGTGTTCCCTTTTCTCCACACCCTCTCCAGCATTTATTGTTTCTAGATTTCTTGATGATGGCCATTCTGACTGGTGTGAGATGATATCTCATTGTAGTTTTGATTTGCATTTCTCTAATGATTAATGATGTTGAGCATTCTTTCATGTGTTTGTTGGCCGTCTGTATATCTTCTTTGGAGAAATGCCTATTTAAGTCTTCTGCCCATTTTTGGATTGGGTTGTTTGTTTTTTTGCTATTGAGCTGCATGAGCTGTTTATAAATTTTGGAGATTAATCCTTTGTCAGTTGCTTCATTTGCAAATATTTTCTCCCATTCTGAGGGTTGTCTTTTGGTCTTGTTTATGGTTTCCTTTGCTGTGCAAAAGCTTTGAAGTTTCATTAGGTCCCATTTGTTTATCTTTGTTTTTATTTCCATTTCTCTAAGAGGTGGATCCAAAAGGATCTTGCTGTGATTTATGTCATAGAGTGTTCTGCCTATGTTTTCCTCTAAGAGTTTGATAGTTTCTGGCCTTACATTTAGGTCTTTAAACCATTTTGAACTTATTTTTGTGTATGGTGTTAGGGAATGATCTAATCTCATACTTTTACATGTCCCTGTCCAGTTTTCCCAGCACCACTTATTGAAGAGGCTGTCCTTTCTCCACTGTACATTCCTGCCTCCTCTATCAAAGAAAAGTTGGCCATATGTGCGTGGGTTTATCTCTGGGCTTTCTATCCTGTTCCATTGATCTATCTTTCTGTTTTTGTGCCAGTACCACACTGTCTTGATTACTGTAGCTTTGTAGTATAGTCTGAAGTCAGGGAGCCTGATTCCTCCAGCTCCATTTTTCGTTCTCAAGATTGCTTTGGCTATTCGGGGTCTTTTGTTTTTCCAAACAAATTTTGAAATTTTTTCTTCTAGTTCTGTGAAAAATGCCAGTGGTAGTTTGATAGGGATTGCATTGAATCTGTAGATTGCTTTGGGTAGTAGAGTCATTTTCACAATATTGATTCTTCCAATCCAGGAGCATGGTATATCTCTCCATCTATTTGTATCATCTTTAATTTCTTTCATCAGTGTCTTATAATTTTCTGCATACAGGTCTTTTGTCTCCTTAGGTAGGTTTATTCCTAGATATTTTATTCTTTTTGTTGCAATGGTAAATGGGAGTGTTTTCTTGATTTCATTTTCAGATTTTTCATCATTAGTGTACAGGAATGCCAGAGATTTCTGTGCATTAATTTTGTATCCTGCTACTTTACCAAATTCATTGATTAGCTCTAGTAGTTTTCTGGTAGCATCTTTAGGATTCTCTATGTATAGTATCATGTCATCTGCAAACAGTGACAGCTTTACTTCTTCTTTTCCAATTTGGATTCCTTTTATTTCCTTTTCTTCTCTGATTGCTGTGGCTAAAACTTCCAAAACTAAGTTGAATAAGAGTGGTGAGAGTGGGCAGCCTTGTCTTGTTCCTGATCTTAGTGGAAATGGTTTCAGTTTTTCACCATTGAGGACAATGTTGGCTGTGGGTTTGTCATATATGGCCTTTATTATGTTGAGGAAAGTTCCCTCTATGCCTACTTTCTGCAGGGATTTTATCATAAATGGGTGTTGAATTTTGTCGAAAGCTTTCTCTGCATCTATTGAGATGATCATATGGTTTTTCTCCTTAAATTTGTTAATATGGTGTATCACGTTGATTGATTTGCGTATATTGAAGAATCCTTGCATTCCTGGAATAAACCCCACTTGATCATGGTGTATGATCCTTTTAATGTGCTGTTGGATTCTGTTTGCTAGTATTTTGTTGAGGATTTTTGCATCTATGTTCATCAGTGATATTGGCCTGTAGTTTTCTTTCTTTGTGACATCCTTGTCTGGTTTTGGTGTCAAGGTGATGGTGGCCTCGTAGAATGAGTTTGGGAGTGTTCCTCCCTCTGCTATATTTTGGAAGAGTTTCAGAAGGATAGGTGTTAGCTCTTCTCTAAATGCTTGATAGAATTTGCCTGTGAAGCCATCTGGTCCTGGGCTTTTGTTTGTTGGAAGATTTTTAATCCCAGTTTCAATTTCAGTGCTTGTGATTGGTCTGTTCATATTTTCTATTTCTTCCTGATTCAGTCTTGGCAGGTTGTGCATTTCTAAGAATTTGTCCATTTCTTCCAGGTTGTCCATTTTATTGGCATAGAGTTGCTTGTAGTAATCTCTCATGATCCTTTGTATTTCTGCAGTGTCAGTTGTTACTTCTCCTTTTTCATTTCTAATTCTATTGATTTGAGTCTTCTCCCTTTTTTTCTTGATGAGTCTGGCTAATGGTTTGTCAATTTTGTTTATCTTCTCAAAGAACCAGCTTTTAGTTTTATTGATCTTTGCTGTTGTTTCCTTCATTTCTTTTTCATTTATTTCTGCTCTGATCATTATGATTTCTTTCCTTCTGCTAACTTTGGGTTTTTTTTGTTCTTTTTTCTCTAATTGCTTTAGGTATAAGGTTAGGTTGTTTATTTGAGATATTTCTTGTTTCTTGAGGTAGGATTGTATTGCTGTAAACTTCCCTCTTAGAACTGCTTCTGCTGCATCCCATAGGTTTTGGGTCATTGTGTTTTCATTGTCATTTGTTTCTAGGTATTTTTTGATTTCCTCTTTGATTTCTTTAGTGATCTCTTGGTTATTTCGTAGGGTGTTGTTTAGCCTCCATGTGTTTGTAGTTTTTACAGATTCTTTCCTGTAATTGATATCTAGGCTCATAGCGTTGTGGTCGGAAGAGATACTTGATATGATTTCAATTTTCTTAAATTTACCAAGGCTTGCTTTGTGACCCAAGACATGATCTATCCTGGAGAATGTTCCATGAGCACTTGAGAAGAAAGTGTATTCTGTTGTTTTTGGATGGAATGTCCTATAAATATCAGTTAAGTCCATCTTGTTTAATGTATCATTTAGAGCTTGTGTTTCCTTATTTATTTTCATTTTGAATGATCTGTCCATTGGTGAACATGGGGAGTTAAATTCCCCTGCTATTATTGTGTTACTGTCGATTTCTACTTTTATGGCTCTTAGCATTTGCCTTATGTATTGAGGTGCTCCTACGCTGGGTGCATAAATATTTACAATTGTTATATCTTCTTTTTGGATTGATCCCTTGATCATTATGTAGTGTCCTTCTCTGTCTCTTGTAATAGTCTTTATTTTATTTTACTTTTTATTATTATTATTTTTTTGCGGTATGCGGGCCTCTCACTGCTGTGGCCTCTCCCATTGTGGAGCACAGGCTCCGGACGCGCAGGCCCAGCGGCCATGGCTCACGGGCCCAGCCACTCCACGGCATGTGGGATCTTCCCGGACCGGGGCATGAACCCGCGTCCCTTGCATTGGCAGGCGGACATTCAACCAGTGCGCCACCAGGGAAGCCCTACTAGTCTTTATTTTAAAGTCTATTTTGTCTGATATGAGAATTGCTACTCCAGCATTCTTTTGATCTCCATTTGCATGGAGTATCTTTTTCCATCCCCTCACTTTCAGTCTGTATGTGTTCCTAGGTCTAAAGTGGGTCTCTTGTAAACAGCATATACACAGGTCTTGTTTTTGTATCCGTTCAACCAGTCTGTGTCTTTTGGTTGGAGCATTTAATCCATTTATGTTTAAGGTAGTTATTGATATGTATGTTCCTATTATCATTTTCTTAATTGTTTTGGGTTTGTTATTGTAGGTCTTTTCCTTTTCTTGTGTTTCCTGCCTAGAGAATTTCCTTTAGCATTTGTTGTAAAGCTGGTTTGGTGGTGCTGAATTCTCTTAGCTTTTGCTTGTCTGTAAAGGTTTTAATTTCTCCGTCGAATCTGACTGAGATCCTTGCTGGGTAGAGTAATCTTGATTGTAGGTTTTTCCCTTTCATCACTTTAAATATGTTCTGCCACTCCCTTCTAGCTTGTAGAGTTTCTGCTGAAAGATCAGCTGTTAACCTTATGGGCATGCCCTTGTATGTTATTATTTTTTTTGTTTTTCTCTTGCTGCTTTTAATATTTTTTCTTTGTATTTAATTTTTGATAGTTTGATTAACATGTGTCTTGGCATGTTTCTCCTTGGTTTTATCCTGTATGGGACTCTCTGTGCTTCCTGGACTTGATTGACTATTTCCTTTCCCATATTAGGGAGGTTTTCAAATGTAATCTCTTCAAATATTTTGTCAGTCCCTTTCTTTTTCTCTTCTTCTCCTGGGACCGCTATAATTCGAATGTTGTCCCAGAGGTCTCTGAGACTGTCCTCAATTCTTTTCATTCTTTTTTTCTTTATTCTGCTCTGCAGTAGTTATTTCCACTATTTTATCTTCCACGTCACTTACCGTTCTGCCTCAGTTATTCTGCTATTGATTCCTTCTAGAGAATTTTTAATTCCATTTATTGTGTTGTTCATTATTGTTTGTTTGGTCTTTAGTTCTTCTAGGACCTTGTTAAACGTTTCTTGTATTTTCTCCATTCTGTTTCCAAGAATTTGGATCATCTTTACTATCATTACTCTGAATTCTTTTTCAGGTAGACTGCCTATTTCCTCTTCATTTGTTTGGTCTGGTGGGTTTTTACCTTGCTGCTTCATCTGCTGTGTGTTTCTCTGTCTTCTCATTTTGCTTAACTTACTGTGTTAGGGGCCTCCTTTTCGCAGGCTGCAGGTTCGTAGTTCCCGTTGTTTTTGGTGTCTGCCCCCAGTGGCTAAGGTTGGTTCAGTGGGTTGTGTAGGCTTCTTGGTTTAGGGGACTGGTGACTGTGTTCTGGTGGATGACGCTGGATCTTGTCTTTCTGGTGGGCAGGACCGCATCCTGTGGTGTGTCTTGGGGTGTTTGTGGCCTTATTATGATTTTAGGCAGCCTCTCTGCTAATGGGTGGGGTTGTGTTCCTGTCTTGCTAGTTGTTTGGCATGGCGTGTCCAGCACTGTAGCTTGCTGGTTGTTTAGTGGAGCTGGGTCTTAGCATTGAGATGGAGATCTCTGGAGAGCTTTCACCATTTGATATTACGTGGAGCTGGGAGGTCTCTGGTGGGCCAGTGTCCTGAACTTGGCTCTCCCGCTCAGAGGCACAGGCCTGACACCTGGCTGGAGCACCAAGACCCTGTCAGCCACATAGCTCAGAAGAAAAGGGAGAAAACAAGAAAGAAAATAAATAAATAAAGTTATTAAAGTAAAAAATTATTAAAAATTAAAAAATTTTAAAGTAATTAAAAATAAAGAAAGAAAGAAAGAAGAGCAACCAAACCAAAAAACAAATGCACCAATGGTAACAAGCGATAAAAACTATACTAAAAAACCCCCAAAAACCAGACAGACAGAACCCTAGGACAAGTGGTGAAAGCAAGGCTATACCGACAAAATCACATACAGAAGCATACACATACACACTCACAAAAAGAGAAAAAGGGAAAAAATATATATATATTTTAAAAAAAGAAGGAAGAGAGCAACCAAATCAATAAACAAATCTACCAATTATAATAAACTCTAAATACTAAACTACGGTAAACATAAAACCAGAAACAAATTAGAGGCAGAAAGCAAACCCTAAGTCTACAGTTGCTCCCAAAGTCCACCTCCTCAATTTGGGATGATTCGTTGTCTACTCAGGTATTCCACAGATGCAGGGTACATCAAGTTGATTGTGGAGATTTAATCCTCTGCTCCTGAGGCTGCTGGGAGAGATTTCCCTTTCTCTTCTTTGTTCGCACGGCTCCTGGGGTTCAGCTTTGGATTTGGCCCCGCCTCTGCGTGTAGGTCACCTTAGGGCGTCTGTTCTTGACTCAGACAGGGTGGGGTTAAAGGAGCAGCTGATTAGGGGGCTCTGGCTCACTCAGGCCGGGTGGGAGGGAGGGGTACGGAGGCGGGGCGAGCCTGCATGTCGCCCCAGCCTGAGGCGCGCCGTGCGTTCTCCCGGGGAAGTTGTCCCTGGATCCCGGGACCCTGGCAGTGGCGGGCTGCACAGGCTCCCGGGAGGGGAGGTGTGGAGAGTGACCTGTGCTTGCACACAGGCTTCTTGGTGGCGGCAGCAGCAGCCTTAGCGTCTCATGCCCGTCTCTGGGGTCCGCGCTGATAGCTGCAGCTCGCGCCCGTCTCCGGAGCTTGTTTAGGCGGTGCTCTGAATCCCCTGTCCTCGCGCACCCGGAAACAATGGTCTCTTCAAGTGAAACTATTTTTAAAGGCAGCTGTAGCATTTGGTGATGTTGCTGGTTCAGAGAAGGATTGTCGGAGCCTTCTGTTACTAGAAAGCTGTTGTCCCAGACTTTTAGAGTATCCAAACACATCACAGTTGGATAGACTGGCTCTGAACTTGAAATTCCCATCTGTGTTCTAAAGGTCTAGCTTTTTGCTTTCCTTTTCTGGATAAGGTTAAGAGTGCTTTCATTTTCTTTTCCCGCCAGAAGGTTGCAGTCTCTACTTTTGCTAGGGGCGGTACACCTCCGGCAGCTGGCAAGGCTGGCAGTGGAACCCTGGCCATTCCATGAGGTTCAAGGTTGGGGGCAGCTCACTTTCCACGTCAGCTGTGGTTTCCTGTGATGGGTCTCCCCGGTGAGGAATGAGAGGTCAAGCAGACTTAAGTCGAGGGTTTATTCCCACTGTCGAGGGCAGTGGTTTCTCCCTGGCCCCTGAGTGGTCCTAATCTGTACAGCTCTGCGGCAGGTGCACGCTGCTGCTTTTACGGGGACTGGCAGGCGAGCTAGGTGGGCCCAACAGGCATAAGCACAGCTCTTCAAGGCACATTTCAACCCGTAAGGATCATAACTTGGAAAGGCTTCCCACTGAAAGGGGCTCACCTTTGCTTGGTGTTTTCAGGCAGTGCTGAGATAGGGGCTTGAGTTGGGTGGTGAGTTTAGGAAAAACTGATGATCATTCATTGGCCGATTTCTAGGTTAGTCCTATTCCAACGTGACTTAGGTGGCCACCCAGCCTGCCAGCAGGAGGTTTGCTGGAGGAATACTTCCAAGTTCCAGCTTCTAAAAGAATTAGGTTGAGAATCTATCTTTAATGTGGATCAGCGGGAACAGGAATTTAGAGGCAAAAAAGCCAAACAGGTTGGCACCAATTTCAAAGGTTTTTACAAAGTTTTCTCGATGACCTGATTCAACAGTAGGAGGCATCTCAAGTATAGATACAAAGCCAGAGCCTGTAACAGTTCCCCTGGTCTGCCGTCCACAGTTAACCTACAGATGTTCTCTTATCTATGTACTGGGACAAAAAGCGCTTGCTGTCTTCTCTCTCTTTGTCGCTTTTAGACGTCATGCAGACCAGATGAAGGGAACTGTGCCTATTGTTCATGAATTTCATCCATTTTTAGAGCCAGCAGCGATGCTCCAGAGTTCAGTGTTCTCCAGACAGCCCCCCAGGAAGGGTGGTCTGCAAGTGCGCATGTGTTTACACGTGGGTGTGAGTCGTGCAGCCCTGCCTCTCCCACCCCCAGCCATGCATGCTGTGGAGCAGGGAGCGGGGTGGGCAGGAGGCTCCGTGAGACTTAATGAAGCTAATTAGTGAGTGTCCCGAAATTACCTTGAGCTTCTGAGGGAAGAGGTCCTGTGTAAACACGGGCCTGGGTTCTCCCAGCTGCTGTGGGAGAGGCCACAGTGTCAAGTTTTGTTTGACTTGGAGACGTGGCCATGGAGCCGAGCAAGGCCCTGTATAAACCGCCACCTTGGCCACTTTGTCAGGCTTCGTGGCCTGGGTTTATTTGGTCAGTGACTTGAAGTTTGACCTGCCTAAGGGCATCTCAGAAAGTCGAATGAAGCTTCCTGGGTAAAGACTGAAGCGCAGGTAGGGACTGCTGGGGGCTTCGGGCTCCGGTCTTGGGAAACCTGGGTGGTGACCCCAGGTCGCAGCGGCCTGTTGTGTCTGTGGCTTATGAACAGGCCTTTCCCAGTTGTAGGTTTGCTCCTCGTAATATTGACAAGATGGCAAACGGAGTTAGTGTGCTTCTGCCTGGCTTGTTTTGTAACTCACCAGGAGGAATGTGATATCAGATCTCGCCAGGCTCCTTTTTTGGGCTGCGTGGCTCCAAAACTTTTCCTTTAACCTTTAATTGTGAAAATTTTCAGATGTTCACAAAAGTGGAAGGAAAAATGAATCTGCTGTATCTGTCACTCACTGTGGATGGTTATCAGTACAGTTCAATTCTATGTCACCCGTCCCTGTATTTTATATGAAAAATAAATTTCCTAAAATTTAGTTGGTTTATTGCCAGCAAGGTTTTAATTAATTTGGCTTTTTTTTTTTCTTCTTCCTGACTTGCATTTGTATGTGTGTAAGTTCAGATTTACTTAATGGATTGAAATGTGACCAACAACAGAAATGGTGGTGTGAATTGATTCTGAGATTCTGGCCAAGATACATTTTTAAGAGTGAAGTGATCACACGGGAAGAGTAAACCACAGCCTGGAAGAGCCGGGTGTCCCCCCTCTTGGTACAGCATTGATGGGCTCGAAGGAGATGGTCTGGACCCAGTGGAGGCACTGCCCCTAGACCACGGCAAGAGGGGGCCTTGCCCTGTGCCTCTCACCGGAATGAGGAGTCGGACCAAGGGGCCGTCTCCCCTGCTGTTTGTGGCCCTCTCCCTGAGTACCTCTGGGCCGCAGTCCAGGTACACAGGATCCTGGAATCTCCTGCATAAGTGGTGCCCGGCCTGCATCCAGCCTGCTCTGGTCTCCCAGGGCCCCTGACAGACTGTGTAGTGGGTGTGTCTACCCAGGTCTGGAGGAGGGGTATAGCAAGGGTGCAGGGTGTGAGTGGAAGGGGACGCACACTTGCTGGGGTGTCCTCAGGTGTGGGCACGAGGACCCTACAAGGTGGTATGAAGCTCAGAGGGGGCTGGGGTCGGTGGGAAGAAAAGGGGGCCAGGCTGGGGGCGGCTCTCCCTACTGGGCACATTCTGGACCTGGCCTTCCAGTTAGTCCAGGGGGTGTTCTTCTCAAGCCAAAAGGATAAAACGTATTTTACTTAACAGTTTGTGAACTTGATTGAAACCTTACAAATAGTTCCACACAGTGGGTGCAGGGCTCCAATGGTACCTGGCTCAGACCCTGTAAGTGTCAAGCCAGGTGTGCCTGGGTCTTACTCTGGGGCGTTCCTTGGGCACCCAGGCACCCCTTTGTGATTTTTGGCTGCTCAGTTTCTGTTCTGTGTCACCTTTTCACCTGAGGATGATGTTTTTTTCCCCACTCAAAGTGTCCTTAAAGCCCTGGCAAACTGCCCCAGGCTCAGACCAGGGAATTAGATTGGGGTCCTTATTATTAGGGTGTGTGTGGTGGCCAGCCCATCTCCAGGGGAAAATCAAACCAGGCTGGCAAAGGTGCGTGCACCCAGGTAAGCTGAGGGCTTGAAAGCGAGGCCCTAGCGCTGCGCTGGCATCTCCAGGCTGCAGTTACAGTGGGCGCTTTGCTAGATGGAGGATCCTCAGCGAAAGTCAACACAAAACAGCCCAGTTACAGGCATTTCCTGTTTCAAGGACTTGCTGGAAGGAGGCCTGGTACCCTGTTATGTAAATGTAAGGCATTATTGAGGACAGTTTAATGAAACCCTTAAAAGCATGCCCATCCTTGATCCAGTATTCTATGGGTAGACGATCTCAGGAAATACACACATGAACTCATTTTGCTTCCAGGATATGTATTGCAAAGTGTTTTGAATTTTCAGCTGGTCAAGTAACCTTTGGTTCACTTGATAATAGTAGCTAACACTTACGGAGTGCTTACCATGTACCAGGCGCTGCTTGTGGTTTATATGTATTGACTTATTCAGTCCTCACAAAGAGGCAGGTCCTAATAATCTCCATTTACACTTGGAGAAACTGAGGCACAGGGAAGTATAAGAACTTGCATGAGGTTCTGTTTCTAGTTAGTGGCCGAGCTGTGATTTGAACAAGTCCAGGAGGCTCCAGAGAGCAGTATGTTTGCTAAGATCCCGTGCTTAGAACAAAAGAACTTTCAGTGTGTGTATGAAAACCACTAGCAGTATCCTGTTGTCTGTCTGCTTATCTTGGGTTTCAAAACACACGTGTAGTCAGTGGAGAGAAGGGCTGCTGGTGCGTGTAAGCATCACATAGCGTCCCGACTGTGACTGGCTTTCCACCTGACACTTTTTTGTAGAGGGTGTTCAGGCTTGGGGAAGCAGTCACCCGCTTTCTGAGCAGTGCGTGTGATATTACAAAGGGGAGATCTTCAAGAGAAGTGCGTGGGCTTCAGTCCTGTGTTCTAGCAGAGCTGAGGCTTGTGCCGGGTCTTGTTCTTCTGAGTGGATGTCCCGACACCTAAAACAGAGCCTGGTTAGGACTCAAGGCTCTGAAGGAAGTGCTGGGTTTCTCGGTGTAGAGGTGGCAGTGGACCCCAGGCTCCCCAAGGACGTGCATCTCAACGTGAGGACAGTCAAACAGATAACACGCTGGTGTCGTCCTGAACCTCTCCTCGATTTTGAGTGGGGAAAGGTTCCTGAGTGAGTGTGCTGGGTGCCCTGCACACTTCCTGTCCTCCTGTCCTGTGTCTTCCTGTCCTCCTGTCCTGTATCTTCCTGTCCTCCTGTCCTGTGTCTTCCTGTCCTCCTGTCCTGTATCTTCCTGTCCTCTGTTCTGGGGCCCTGAGGACGGCTCTGCCACGTGGGTGGATAGACTGCTTTGCACCCAAGGTGGGCACTGGGCACCTGTTGTGGAGCACAGGGCCCCATCCAGGAAGGCTGGATGCACCTGGCCGGGTGCTGGGGGGGCAGCAGTCTGGACTCGGGGCCTATGAAGCTGGAGGGTCGCCATTTGCTTATATAGCTTCTTGGTTCAGAAAATGACTCCGGGGCTTCCCTGGTGGCGCAGCGGTTGAGAGTCTGCCTGCCGATGCAGGGGACACGGGTTCGTGCCCCGGTCCGGGAAGCTCCCACATGCCGCGGAGCGGCTGGGCCCGTGAGCCATGGCCGCTGAGCCTGCGCGTCCGGAGCCTGTGCTCCGCAACGGGAGAGGCCACAGCAGTGACAGGCCCGCGTACCACCCCCCCCCCAAAAAAAAAAAAGATGACTCCAGGTGGGAGGATTCACTCTGAGCGTATTAGCTGTGCAGGGTGGGCAGAGCAGTTCCTTCTGGGGGCCCAGTTCATGGGAGCAATTCCAAAGTACAAATGCGAAAGTCTGAACTGAATTTTAAGGCAGTTTTTTGAGGATATGGGGCTCTCCCGGAGAGGCTTCTGTGACATCACGGGAGCTGGTACTTAAGTCTGTTCCTGCATCTGTGCCCATTTCCGCCCCGCCTCCTCCCCTCCCCAGGCTGCTGGGGCGTGATGGGGCCGTCCCCCCCGCCCCACCTGCTGGACCCTTGTGCTCTACTGTCCGACTCTTTCTTGTGTGTTTCACTGAAACCATACCCTCCCTGAGAACAGGGCATCGTCTTCTGCCACTTCTGCTCTTTGACGAGGTCTGAGGTGATGCTCAGGGCAAAACAGGTGGTAAGAAAGGAAGAGGGACTTTTCCTGTGCCCTTTAAAGCACTGTGAGGTCTCATGGAGCAGAACTTGGGCCACCAAATGCTCTCCCACTTACCGTGTTGATGTGGGATTTGGGGGTGGGGTAGGGAGAGGGGAGGGTGTTCAGGACTGATGCTCAGACCCAGCGGAGGACTGGGGTGGTCCGGTCACCCATCAAGAGCTAGGAAAGTGGCCAGATTTAAGGTGAGCACCCTGTACGGCTTATCTCTGCTGGCCGGCTGCCTTTTTGTATTCCACTTGTACTGACATTCCTGACAGGTGGTAGTGATCTCTACTCAGAAAAAGCAAACTCCTTTCCTCAGGTCTGACCCTGGAATGTTCTAGTGATAAGTTCTCCAAACCCTTCATCTGTTCCCTTTCCTGCCTCTTGTCAGGAGAGAGAAGACCTGAATTCTAACCCTGACTCCTTAAGCTCTTCCTTATCTGGGGGAATTTAGTTAATTCCCCCAGGCCTCAGAATCCTAATCTGAAAACAAATGCATGACAACCTATTCCAGCTTCCCTACTCTCAGATTCCATGTGTCTTTAAAAAAACAAAACAAAACAAAAAGTTAAACACTAAGCATAAGCAAATAAGCAACACCCCTACTTTACACACCTAGTTAAAATTATAAACTACCCAGAAATTTGAATCTTAGGAGAAATGACCTGGCAGAGTAAAATCCAAGATGGCTGAGATCTAAGTCTGCGCTAAACCTAGGCGTCTGATGCTACACATTTTTTATTGGAGACTCTTATGAATTAATTAAAATGCATGCAATTCTCTCCCTTGATTCTGCCCCTTGACTGTAACCAGCAAAAAAAAATTTTTAAGCCATAACAATTTAAGCTTAAATTAGGAACATACAGTATTTATTAAACTATGCTATGCTAATTGAGTAGCTCTTTTAGCAGATTCTTATGAATATCCACTGGCATTCTGAAAATCATACCTTTCCTCATATTGAATAACATTTTTTGTGTGTGTGTGTGTGGTATGCGGGCCTCTCACTGTTGTGGCCTCTCCCATTGCGGAGCACAGGATCCGGACGTGCAGGCTCAGCGGCCGTGGCTTACGGGCCCAGCCGCTCCGCGGCATGTGGGATCTTCCCGGACCAGGGCACAAACCCGTGTCCCCTGCATTGGCAGGCGGACTCCCAACCACTGTGCCACCAGGGAAGCCCGAATAACATTTTTTTAACAATATGGACTGGAGTGGGGCAAGTTGTGTGTCTGGGGATGAGTGGGCTTGTTTGTCTGTGTTGATTGCCTATACATTGCATGGACTTAGCTTCACTGTGAATCTTATCCGTGGCTGATAAATATTGTTTGTTGGAAAAACTCTTTAAGCAGAGATAGTCCTCTGCCGGTCCTGCTTCCCAGCCAGGCAGAGCTGAGCTGGGTCCTGCTGGCGGAGAGGAGTGATGGAAGGCTGTCAGTTGCGGCAGCAGTGCACAGGCTCCGGTTAACAGAACGGTGACCCTCGCCTCACGGCCTGTTTCAACAATGGACTTGTTTGTTTTCATTTAATGGTGTGGATAGAGAAAGGAATATTGGAAAACAAGGGCTGGAAATAACTTGCCACCCATCCAGGCCTGAGCCAGGCGCTTATAACAATGTCCATCTGCCTAGTGGCACCTGCTTCTCTTTTCACTGGGACCACTAGGAGGGGAGGACCCCGTGGACCAGGGAGGAGGAGCCTGTGGACCAGTAGGGGAGGAGCCTGTGGACCAGGAGAGGGGGGAGCCTATGGACCAGGAGGGGAGGACCCTGTGGACCAGGGAGGAGGAACCTGTGGACCAGGAGGGGAGGAGCCTGTGGACCAGGGAGGAGGAACCTGTGGACCAGGAGGGGAGGAGCCTGTGGACCAGGACCCTATGCTGCTGGACAAGGGGGCAAGAGCCATGGTCAGAGCACATCTGTGGGGGTAACACAAGAGGGCCAGCAGTAGAGCTGCAGGAATGGAATTCCCTGTTGAAACTGTAGGTCTCTGGAGTGGACAAACAGAATCTTACACTTCCCATTTCTAAGGGCTGCTTTCTGCTTTCTCCAGACACACAGTGCTTGGAGTGAGGACTCAGAGATTTCGTCTGATAGTATAAACTGATTTTAACCAGAAGTAACAGAACTTTATTGCTATTATTCTTTAAGTTTTGCTGTTTGTTGACAGGGAAAAAGGTATGATGCCCATTAGGATGTTAAGAATATTGACATTTGCAAAGACCCCAGGAGTCTGGGGTGGGAACACAGGGGAAGGTCCAGGCCTCCGTGCCAGCTTCTGGGGTGAGGTGGTGGGGTGGGAGGGCTGGGAGGGGCGGGCTGAACTCCTGTCCCCTCCCAAGCTCCCCTGCTTTCCAAGCTGCGACTGTGGGTCTGAATCTGTCCAGAGGGGACGCTTTTTGCTAATTCACAGAAAGGCACCATACCAGCTGGAGACTGCCCTGGAAAAGGTGGACACATCATGGCCTTTTCTAACTCGTGTGGTAGTGATAAAATTTTAGTCCAGCCACAGAACTGGACCAAATGACCTAAGACACATATATGGAGTGAGAAATTGTAGTGAAATACCACTGCCTGCACACGGATGGCTCCAGACTTCAGGGGTTTCTGGGTGTGTGTCTGACTTCAGCAGTGCTCCCCCTTTAGGTTTCTGGGTTAGTTTGCTGTTAGGAAAATTAGGTTACTGAGAGCTTATTAGAACTTTGTCTTACAAGAGAAAATAGACTCAGAACGAAAACTTGAGGAGCGATCCTGTGAGGAAAGTTTGCGAGCTGTAGAGGATGAACTTTGTGACTTCGGTTTGGTCCCTACCTTTCTCCTGGGTCTTGCAGGAAAGTCGTCACATTTGTGGCTTCTGTCTTCCCTGCTCCTGAACACTCTCAGGTCTTTGGGTGCGGATGATAAGGTTGTGTACTTAGGAAATCCAGGATTCAGTCCCTGAAGTCTCTGTGAGTGGAGTGGTATCACGTCTAGCACTTGTGTGGCAGCCCTCTAGGAGACAAACAGATGGACTCACGTGCACACACACAGTGGGGACACAGCAGGTGAAATAAGATTGGGAAAATGTTGATGCCTGTTGGAGCTGGGTGATAGGCAGGTGATAGTTCATTAGACGTAGTGAATTAATTAACTGGCTGCTTTTCAAGCTCAACAGATGAAAATCGGTAGTTTTCCCATATACCATCCTTAGTCAGAGTATGTAATAGGAAAAACAGATTCGACTCGCAGTAATAACAGTTTCTGGGAATAAACATAATAAAATATGTAAAGCTATAAAACTTTATGGACGCACTGAATAAGTGGTAAGATACAGCATATTCTTGGGAAAGGAACATCAACATTGTAAAAATGTTCTCAATAAATCTGTAAATGCAAGTACCTATGAGTAAAATGCAATCAACAGGAGTGTTTGGGTTTTTTTAATATAAATTTATTTATGTATTTTCTTTTTGGCTGTGTTGGGTCTTCATTGCTGTGCACGGGCTTTCTCTAGTTGTGGTGAGTGGGGGCTACTCTTTGTTGTGGTGCGCAGGCTTCTCATTGCGGTGGCTTCTCTTGTTGTGGAGCACGGGCTCTAGGCGCACAGGCTTCAGTAGTTGTGGCATGTGGGCTCAGTAGTCGTGGCACGTGGGCTCAGTAGTCGTGGCTTGTGGGCTCTAGAGCACAGGCTCAGTAGTTGTGGCACGTGGGCTCAGTAGTTGCGGCTCGCGGGCTCTAGAGCGCAGGCTCAGTAGTTGTGGCACGTGGGCTCAATAGTTGTGGCTTGCGGGCTCTAGAGTGCAGGCTCAGTGGTTGTGGTGCACAGGCTTAGTTGCTCCACGGCATGTGGGATCTTCCCGTACCAGGGATCGAACTCGTGTCCCCTGCATTGGCAGGCGGATTCTTAACCACTGCGCCACCAGGGAAGCCCCCACGGGAGTTTGATATAAAACGTACAGGCTGACTTTGAAGTATATCTGGGACTCCCCCCACCACTTAAACTTGTGCTTATCTTAATCCTCCCGTTTTGAGTAATGGCAGCCCCCCGTGGGTGGGCCAGTCGCTCTGGACAGAACCTGTGAGTCATCCAGATCCCTATCTTCTCCTCAATTCCGTCCAATCCACCAGGACCTCCAGACCACTCTACCTCCAAAATATGTCTGAATCCACCGGTTCCCCTGTTGCAGTTGCTACAGCACTAGTCCAGCCACTGCTTCTCTCCCTTGGCCACCTCCTAAGTGGCCTCTTGGCTGCCACTCCCGGGCCGTCCCCTTGACCCCAGACAGCGGCCTGACCGAGCCTGCACGGCCTGTGTCCTCTGCCCCGGCTCTTTCTCCAGCCTGTCTCCCCCCATTTCCCGGGCTCACTCTTCTTGAGTGACCCTGACCGGTTCCTGCCTCAGCATCTCTGCACTGGCTGTGCCCTCTGCCCGCGGTGCTCTTCCCAGGCCTCTGCCTCGCCACCTTGTCCTCATTCAGGCCTAACTCGGTGACCTTGGCGAGACGTTCCTGACCACCCTTAGCCAAACAAGCCCACGGCCTCCACGCCTCAACTGTCTCTGTTCCCTCACCTGTTTTCTTGTCTCTATAGCACGTGTCACTGAAATTACCTTATTTATTTGCTTGCAACATCTGCTGGGTCTTGAGCATGCCAGCTCCTTGGGAGCAGGATGCTGTAGGTTGCACTGTCCACCCCAAAAAGATATGTTCAAGTCCTAACCCCTCTAACTGAATATCACCTTACTTGGAAATAGGGTCTTTGTCACCATAATTAAGGTGTGAATTAAGATGAGGTCATCCTGAAGTAGGGTGGGCCCTTAATCCTGTAGGACTGGTGTCCTTGTAAGAAGAGGAGACACAGAGACAGGTACTTACAGAGGGGAGAATGTCATGTGAACACACACACACAGAGGGGAGATGGCCACATGAAGACAGGTGGAGATGGAAATGATGCTCCCACCAGCCAAGGAATGCCTGGGGCTCCCAGAAGCACGAACAGGCAGGAAGGATCCTCCCTGGAGCCTCCGGAGGGAGCCTGGCCCTGCCCACAGCTGGATTTTGCAGTTGATTAATTAAGTGCAAGTTGCTTTAATTCTCCAGCTTGTGGTATTTTGTTCGGCAGCCCCAAGAAACTAATGGGGGGGGGGGTCTTCTCAACACTGTCTGACGTGAGGAGAGGCTCAGGAAACGCTGCCAAATGATGAAGAAATGGCCAGAATAGCCAAGAAGATTTTTAAAAAGATCAGGACAGTCTTGATCTACTAGACAGTAAATCATACTATAAAGCCTCAACAATGATTTAATAGGCAAAAATCAATAGACTAGAGGAGAGGGCGCAAAACAGACTCAGGTAAATAGAGTAATTTAGTTTATTGTTAAGGTAACAATTTAAATCATTGGGGGAAAAGGTGGATGCTCAGTCAAGGGTGTTTGAGCAACTTGGCGCTTCCTTTGAAGCCAATATTTCAGAGCAGGTCCCCCTTGGCTGTCTGGTCAGAAGGGAGAAGGGCTTGCTCCACAGGTCAATGCCCGGCGGTTCCTCTTCCAGGGAGTGAGTGGTCTTTGCGCAGTTCATGCAGGTGACTGTTCACACAGCTGTCTGTCACTAGCTAGCTTCTCACCAGCTTACAGCCTTGTGCCTGCAGGAGCTAGGATCCCTTATAAAACCCCCATAGGTATAGTTTCCGGGGTTCACAAAGAGACATGCTCAGCTGCAAAAGTTGTCACACTTAAGGAAGCCCCAAGCCTGGTGTCCCCATTGGGGCTTCCTAATTCATGAAGTTCATTTTGACCATAAGCAGTGTTATCCTGTGTTATGGTTTATGTTTTACCTTTATGGGTTTACCAGGAAACCAGAGCTGGAGAGTCAGAAAAAGGTTTTGTTAAGTCCATCTGGACACGAATTAAGTTAGAGCCCTACATTAAATCATATATAAATTCCAGAGGTACTTAAGAAGAGTTAAATGTAAAGAAATCCCACTTTTAAAGTTTTAGAAAAAAACATAGGAGAAGCTTCCACAGTGTAATGGTACAGAAAGCCCTTCTAAGCAAAGCATAAAACTCAGAAGTCGTAGAAGAAAAAATAACCTGAGAGATTCAAGAACTGTTTTTTATTGAAGTATAACATATACAGAAAAATGAACAAATCCTAAGTGGACAGTTGCGTGAATTTTCACCAAGTGAACAGGTCGCATAACCAGCGTGAAGATCTGGAAACAGCGTTGGTGGCACCCTACGGCCCCCTGCTCCTCCTTTGCCCCGTGTCAGACTGATAGATTTGACTACAGAAACATTTTAAACTCTGGGATATCAAAAGACACCATAAATATAGTTAAAAGACAAGCAGCAGGCTGGAAGGAAACTATGTACAGCCCTTTGCAACATATACGGGGACAAATACAGGACTGATGATCACTGTATGCTATAAAAACACGCCTACAGATCACGAAGAAGGAGGACCAATCATTCAACAGAAAAATTGGCAAAAGCCATACTAAGTAATTCTCAAGAGGAAAAATACCAATGGCCCAGGCAGGGTAGCGAACACTGCCGGCTCTGCAGAGCGCAGTCACCCGTGTTAGATGGACGAGTGCTTTTCTCTCTCTTGCTCCACTTCTCTTGCCTTCTCCCTCCTGAGATTCAGTGGAAGCCCCGGGTGACAGATAATGTACTTCCGCAGCATCACCCCTCCTATCCACCCCTCCCCTCTGGCCTGCAGCTGTGCCCACATACCTGGCCGTCCCCTTAGGCTCACCCCTCTCCCAGCAGATGTTTGGTTCTCATGACTGGCTCCCCAGGTCAGCCCCGTGGGCTCCCAGACAAGCCCAGATTTAACTTGTCCTCTGGGGACACACCTGCCCAGGTTCCAGCCCAGCTCAGTGCTGGGAACGTCAGGGCAGGGCTCAGGTGCTTGGGATGAACAACAGCTGTGGCAGGGCCAGGAGTGGCAGTAAGTAGGACAGGGCCACCATGGCCAGAGGTTGGGGCTGGTGAGAGGTATGGCACCTGTCAAAAAAAGCCAGGGTTGGGGCCGACAGAATTGGCCCCCTGGAAGGAGTGTGGGACAGGCTTCAGAGGCGTTCTGTGAAGGCAGACTTCCCCAGAGAGGGGCTCCCCAAACGAAAGGATTTTGTGGCAGATGACTGGGGGAGCCTGGACACGGTGACCCCTTGGAGGTGTCCAGCATGAGTGAGCACATGAAAGATGGCCAGGCCCTGCCGTAGATCCACCGCCTGAGACAGCCCTCCCTTCCCCAAACACCTTTGACCTTTAGTTCACAGAACGTACATCAACACCTGACGGTGACCAGTGTCCCTAGGGTACACTTGGGGAATCCCTGCTGTGAGGGGATGAAGATTCTAAGGCCAGGTTCTGAGCCAGCCACAGGCTTCTCTGTTTTTGAGACTAGAGCTCATTCCAGGTACAGAAAGCCTTTGGCTGGAGGGTAATTTGGAGGAGACAGTTTCCAAATCAACAAAACAGTGTAACTAGGTTCATTGGAGAAGGTTTCTTCCGCCCTTTTGTTAAAAAAAAAACCCCAAAACTGTGACCGCTTCCCGTTGATGTTGGGTGGGGCCTCTGTGAGTAAGCAGGTGTGTTTAGTTAATAGACGTATATGGAGAAAGAGGCCACACCGGTCACAAACTACGCCCCCAGATATTACCTATGTGTGGGGTGTCGGTAATAAAGCGATAATAACGTGTCTGCGCTGAGTTGAACTTCCCTCATCTTCCCTGGACCTGCGTGCTCCCGAGTTGTCAGAGGTCCCCAAAGAGTGTGGCTGCAGCGCGGTGACAGTTTCTGAGCATCTAACACAGGTGAACAAACTGCTCTGTCAGATCCCTAATGAATCTGACCAAACAAAAAAATTTCTAAATCAGAGAAGCGTAGGAAATGAGTTATCGACTGTGGTCTGGATTCTGGATTAAAAATAGAGAGTAGTAATCGACCGTGGGGAGATCGATCAGCTCTCACCCCAGCCTCCCGGAACTGTGTCCCGACCTCACCTTCGTGCATTCCCCCAAACCCGGCGGCCTTGCTGGAGGCGGGGTCATCGCCTGTGCTCCTCACCGCTGCTCCCCCCGCCCGCAGGTCCCTACCTCTCCCTGGAAGACTGCCTGCCTCTTGGCCGCGCTCCCATTCATGGGGGGCGGGGTGGAGCTGGGCTCCTGGCTCGCGCAGCGCTTCCGCCGCCCCTCCTGTCCCGGGCCGAGCTGTGCCCGTTAGCTGCTCTCACCTCCTCGCTGCCGAGTCTTTCCTCCCATCCCCCGTCGCGCCGCTGGCCTTCTTATCACCAGACGTTACACCGCCCTGGAAGTTCAGCATCTAGCATCCTCTCCGCCACCTTCTGCCCTCCTCACCTGCTCAGGACCCCTACTCAGACCTGGAGTCTGTGGCCTCCGAACCTTCCCAGCACCTTCCCTCCCCTCACATCCTCTCTTGCCTCCTTGTCCTGCTTCGATTCCCATCCACGCTGATCATTCCTCTCGCACACGCTCTCCCCTCTTTCAACCACTCTCTCCTTCATACTTGCCAGGCAGAACCCCTGGCCCTGGGCTTCCCTGGTGGCGCAGTGGTCGAGAGTCCGCCTGCCGATGCAGGGGACACGGGTTCGTGCCCCGGTCCGGGAAGATCCCACATGCCGCGGAGCGGCTGGGCCTGTGAGCCATGGCCGCTGAGCCTGCGCATCCGGAGCCTGTGCTCCGCAACGGGAGAGGCCACAGCAGTGAGAGGCCCTCGTACCGCAAAAAAAAAAAACAACCCCCTGGCCCTGAGTTAGTCCTCTCCCCCCACTACGTGCACACCCTCATGTTGCTGGACGCAGCTGGAGGAAAACCCGACCACACTGTCACAACTTCCTAAGGGTCTCCAGTGCTGGTTCGGTGGCCTGGTTGCATCTGCCTAGCCAGGGTTCTCTTCCGCCCTCCGGGATGACTGTTTCTCATCTCAGGCCTTCAACACCTTGTCCCTCTCCGCTAATGATTTCACTCCCTGTTTCACTGAGAGAATGAAAGCAACTAAAACAGAACTCTGACAACCCCCGTCGCCTCCTCCGCCTGCCCCGTGTCGGCGCCGCTGCCTCCCTTAGGGCGCGCGCCCTCTGGGCCCCTTCTCTTCTTGCTCTGCTGCCGTCCCCTCCCGCCTCTGAAGACTGCTCCCCCGCTTCCTCCCTTCCCCTCCTAGCTGGATGGTGTCCACCGGCACACCAACAGACGGGTCATGTTTATTTAGAAACACCCTCTCTCGACCCCAACGCCCCGCCTCCTTTCTCTGTTCCGTTCCCCCACGTGAGGGGGCCGCCTCCGCTCTCCCTCCTCCCACTGTCCGTGACACGGTTTCAGCCAGGCTTTGGTGCTCGCCCTTTGGTACTCTGAAGCCCTCCATCAGGGTCACCAGAGATGGCTACCTTGCCGGATACCACGCAGGTCGCCCGTAGCCATCACCCAGGTGATCACACCTGCTTCCTGAAGGATGCTTCTCCTCCTGGTCATATTCCTGCCTCACTGCTGCTTCCCCCAGTGCCTGGAGCAGCACCTGGCACACAGTAGGCATCCAGCATCCTTGTTGAGGGATGGGATTGAAGTGTGAAAGGGTGTGACTTTCCCCTTCTCTCCCCCTCCCTCCCTGCACCTCATGTAGCATTAGAAGGTGTGTAGGGATCACACGACGTGGTTTCTAAAGGTACAGGTGTGTGTGTGTGTGTGTGTGTGTGTATGTGTGTGTGTGTGTGTGCATGCATGGAAACACGGCTTCTCGGTGAGGGACGAGGCACTCCAGTGGGGTCGTAGCAGGGCTGGGAGGGGCACTCAGGTAGAGTAAGGAAGTACTTCTTCCTGAGTAAGGAAGAAAAGAGGGGAAAACACTCAGCAACCGGCTGGGCTGGTCAGTTAGAGAAGAAACTGGGAAAGTAGCTGGGAGTGAACCTTCAGCACCCGGCCCAGGCCTTGGGTCTAAGTTGTTAGTCAAGGGAAGCACGCTGAAGGGTTTGTTATAGGAGGGAGAGCGGGACACGTCGGGACTTGCCCTGGGGGGGAGTCCCTTGTGGGGGCCTGGGAGGGGGACAAAAGGCCCAGGAGTGAGGTCTCTGGTCAGCCCATGAACTCTGCCCTGAAGGATCTACCTCTCCCCCATGTCTAAAGATAGCTTGCACGCATTTGTGGAAAAGGGGGTCATTGATGCTCATTCTTCTTTTTTTTTTTTTTTTTTTGCGGTACACGGGCCTCTCACTGTTGTGGCCTCTCCCTTGCGGAGCACAGGCTCCGGACGCGCAGGCTCAGCGGCCATGGCTCACGGGCCCAGCCGCTCTGCAGCATGTGGGATCTTCCCGGACCGAGGCATGAACCCGTGTCCCCTGCATTGGCGGGTGGACTCTCAACCACTGCGCCACCAGGGAAGCCCTGATGCTCATTCTTGTTCTCTGTTGGGTGGGAGGCCCCACAGGTGCCCTTACCCAGCCCATGCTGCCCGTATAAGCACTGCTGACCAGGACTTCTGCCGCCCCCGTCGCCTGGCTCCATCAGAAGCCTAGTCAGCACTGTGTCAGTATGTTTTAAAGGCCCGGATCCCTTCTTTTTAGGGAAAAAAAGACTCAACTCTAAAGCCTCAGTGTCCAGCCCAGCGCTCAAGCCGTCTTGTCCGAGGAGCCGGCCTCCTCTTCCAGGCTGGTCACCTCAGCCACTGCTGACCTTGGTGCAGGGAGGGGAGTTTATCCAGCTGCTTCTCCAGCTGTGGCCGCAGGAGACCATACATTGTCCTCTTACTTCCTCTGGCTGGGTGGCGCACGTATACACAGCCTTGCTGGGAGACAGGGCTTCTGCTTAGGGCGTGTTTTTGGGGTGCACTCCCCAACCCGCCCTTCACGTGGCTTGGACTTTTGGGAGAGGGAGAGGTGGTGGGGGGAGCAGGAAGGTTTCTTAGCGGGACTGATGTGTCTGCCCAGTTGGCTTTTGTCCGCGCTCTCAAGCTTCTGTTTCAGGCCGGTGTTTTGATTTCCACGTTGCTTAGCAACCCTGCAGCAGCCTCCGTCCACCAGCCCTGCTGCCCGAGGAAAACCATTGTCTTTCTGGAGAGCTGCTTTAGCTCCTAACTGATAACTCTGGAAGGAGCAGCCCCAAGCCAGTCTGAGCTGAGCTCAGGATTAGCACGTGAAGAAGTCGTTGACCTTGATCTTGATGATTCTGTCCTCTTGAGACCTTGAAATAGAAGAAGCTGGTGTAATGTCAGGCACAAGAACGCAGCCACAAATGGTGCCTCAGACTTGGGCCGTCTGCGTTGTTAAATTGACCTACTTATTTTTCTGACCTGTGGGCTGGGCGTTGATGGAATTTGCTTAAAGTGTGTTACTGTGGAAAATATTATGGAAGAAAGAAGCACGCGTGGTTGGTTTGATTATTGATCCGGACTGCTGGCCCGCTGACCAGGAACACGGCCAGCCTGGCCGGGAGCAGGGCAGGCTCTCGCCGCAGCCCGGGGCTCCCACAAGACCTGCCGTGGCCCCAGCTCTGTCTGATGACAGAGGTCTGTCCTGAGATCCAGAATCCCGGGTCAGCTTTGCTCTGCTTTGGGGCAAGCACTGTTCCCGCTGCAGCGGAGCCCTTTCTCTTCCACTCCTCTTGGCCCACTGGACCTGGGGGGTGGGATGCGTGTCCCCCCAGGCTCCTCTTTGCCACCTCCAGGCCATCCTCCTTCCCTCCACCATAAAAGCAGTCAACTAGGAATATCATGTCCAGCGCCCACCAGGAGGTCTTCCTAGGCCCGTCTAAACATCCAAACTGTCAGCACCCCACTTGGCATCCAGGACAGGAACCAGAGCTCGCTGGCGGGGCTGCACAGAGCGTTCTTCTCTGGAGTCATCCTCACAGCAGCTCTGTAAGGTCACTCACGGGGTGTGGACGCTAGGGAGGTGTGGATGCCAGGGCTGTCTTGCTGAGAAGCCTCACTCCCCGATAGGATCTGGTGTCGGTGGTCAGCTGAGCTTCCAGTTTCCCTCAAAGGACAGCTCCATCCCAAGAGTCTCCTGTGGCCTCATCGTTGTTCTGGTCACCTGTGGTTCCTCCCCCGGTCCAGCGCCTGCTAACAGACAGGTCTATTTTTATCATAATCCATCTCCTCTAGTATTGTAGACAGGGTTTATCAGGTTACCAGGGAAACAGGACTTGGAGGTTAATCTAGGGTCAAACTCTCTTGCAGGCTCTGTTGACCCTTTGTCCACGCACACCAAGGAACCTCGTTGCCCCCTGGCCCTCCCTGAAATCGCCTGGTTCCTTGATGATTTTACCTTCTTCGCTGTCGGCCCAGACATGCCATCCACCCTCTTGTCAGACGTCCCACTTTTCATCCTCCACTGTCATCTTTCCAGCTCATCCCTCACTTCCCCAGTTCCAGCCACCTTGACCCCACTGGGACTGCGATCCCGTGAACCTGCCACCTCTCTTAAAATGTCTTTTTTACATAGACATGCATTCTTTTTCCTATTCTTTTCCATTATGGTTTATCATAGGATATCAGATATAGTTCCCTGTGCTATACGGTAGGACCTTGTTGTTTAACCGTTCTCTATATAATAGTTTGCATCTGCTAACCCCAAACCCCCAATCCACCATCCATGTTGCTGAAAATGACATTATTTCATTCCTTTTTATGGCTGAGTAGTAGTCCATTTGTGTGTGTGTGTCTGTGTGTGTGTGTGTGTGTGCGTGTGCGTGTGTGCCACATCTTTATCCATTCATCTGTCGATGGACATTTAGGTCGCTTCCATGTCTTGGCTATTGCGAACAGTGCTGCTATGAACATTGGGGTGCATATATCTTTTCAAATTAGAGTTTTGTCTGGATATATGCCCAGGAGTGGGATCGCTGGATCATATGGCAGCTCTATTTTTAGCCTTTTGAGGAACCTCCACACCGTTTTCCATCATGGCTGCACCAACTTACATTCCCACCAACAGTGCAGGAGGTGAACCTGCCGCCCCTTCCAGTCGCCTCCCGACCCCCGTGCCTCTCCTCCCGTCACACACCACCCCTGCCCTCCCCCTCCCACCCCGGGCCCTCTCTTGCTCGTTACGACTCACCTGGTAAACCACTGGGTAGGCCCTCCTCTCCTCGCCTGTACCTGCCTCTGTGTGGCTGGAAGTTTCTGGAGACAACCCCCCACCACACCGCTGGGTCTCATTGCCCCTTCAGGGTCCCCAGGCCCTTCAGTGATGCTCCTATATCCCCTTCACCCTCCCGCGTCCCCAGACACACACACACACACACACACACACACACACACACACACACACACACACACACACACACACACACACACACACACACACACACACACACACACACACACACACACACACACACACGAGTTCCTCAAGGAATTGTCTCTACTCACGGTCTGTTTTTTCTCTTCCTCTCCATTCAGGTTTTTGTCCCTCAACTTTCCGGAAACTGCTCTTTCCTGGCTCACCTGTGTGAACCTAGAGTGATGAATGCTCAGTCCTGGTGGGACGGGACTCAGGGCGGCATCCAACCTCACTGACCTTTCGTGCCTCCTGTCAGCACTCTCCTCTGGCCTCCTGACACCACACACTGCTGGCTTTTCTTATATCTTTTTGGCTTCTTATATTTCTTCTTCTTTTTTTAATACAACTGATTTTTTAAAATTTTTATTTATTTATTTTTGGCTGCATTGGGTCTTCGTTGCTGTGCGCGGACTTTCTCTGGTTGCAGCGAGCGGGGGCTACTCTTCATTGTGGTACGCGCGCTTCTCATTGCGGTGGCTTCTCTTGTTGCGGAGCACGGGCCATAGGTGTGTGGGCCTCAGTAGTTGTGGTGCACAGGCTTCAGTACTTGTGACACGCAGGCTCAGTAGGTGGGGCGCACAGGCCCAGCTGCTCCGCGGAATGTGGGATCTTCCCGGACCAGGGCTTGAACCCGTGTCCCCTGCGTTGGCAGGCGGATTCTTAACCGTGCGTCACCAGGGAAGCCCATTTTTGGCTTCTTCTCCTCCGTCTCCCCAGCCTTTAAACATGCTGTCCCCTCCACGCACTCCCCAGACCATCTCCCCCACTCTCATGATTTTAAGTACCTTCTGTTTGCTGGGGGCATCCAGTTTGTATCTTCAGCCGATGTCTCTGTGTAACTCCAGATGGCATAACTCCATCCTCAAAATCTGGGGCCTGTCTGAACTGAGCTCCCAGTGCCTTTCCGAGACCTGGCCCGTCTGTCTTCACAGACACCGGGGGTCACGGCCACGCCGTCCTGTCAGTTGTTCGGGAGCAAGACTTGGCATCATCCTTGAACCCTGTCTTTCTCTCATGTCCCACATCCGGTCTGTCCACAGATCCTTCTGGTTCTGCCTTCAGAATATCTGCAGATATTTGATGATGTTAAGGAATTACGGTTACTTTTTTTTTTTTTTTAGATTTGATCACGGTATTGTGCTCCCTTTTTAAAAAGAACCCTTTTCTTTTAGAAATTCGTACAGAAATATTTATAGATAAAATGACGTGAAGTCTGGGATTTACTTGGAATAATCTCGGGCAGTGGTTCTCACCCAGAGCACTTGTGAAAACACAGATTTCTGGGTCTTAAGGCCAGAGTTTCTGATTCAGTAGGGCTGGGATGGGGTCCCATAGTTTTTATTCCTGACACTGATTGATGCTTATTGTCTGAGGCCCACATTAGGAGACTGATCTGAGGTGTAGGAGAGTGGGTGACGGGTATGAATGAAGTAGGGCTGGGCGTGAACTGATAGCAGTCGGAGCTGTTGGATACGTAGGGTTTATTCCACTAGTCTGCTTTTCTTTGGAAGTTTCAATAATAAAAAAGTGTGTGTGTGTGCGTGCACATGCGCGTGTTACCAGAATTTGACCGTTTCCCAGCACCTCTAGTCCTACCACCCTGGTCCAAGCATCCTCTCTTGCCTCAGTCATTGTAGGGCCTCCTAACTGGTCTCCTTGCCTTTCCTTTGCCCCTCTAGGATCTGTTTTCAGCAGGACAGCCAGAGTGATCCTCAAAACCCTGCAATGCTTCCCTCTCACTCAGAGTGAAACCCCAAGTCTCTTTATCACCTAGAAAGCACTTTGCAATGTGTCCCCGACTCCATTTCCTCTATCAGACACGCTGACCTCGCTAACCCTTGCATATGCCAAGAATGCTTCTGCCTCAGGACCTTTGCATGTGCTCTTCTGGACCCATAGTGCTCCCCGACCGTCCACTCAGCCATCTCTCTCTTTTCCTTCATCTACTTTCAAAGGTCGCCCCTGCAGTGAGGCCTTGTCAGGCCCCACTGTAAAAGTCCACACTCCCCCCACTTCCTACCCCTCTTCCCTGCTCACTTCTCCTTAGCTCACATCACTGTCTGTATTGTGCTACTGATCTGATCTGTCCCCCTTGGCAGGAAGCTTGTGTGGTTTCTGGCACCGAGTAGGTGCTGCCGCTCCACCACCTTTGCGGCAGCCTCGTCAGTGCCACGGCTCCCGGCTCCCGGCTCCCAGCCCCAGCGGGTTGGCCTCCACGGTCATCACTCATCGTTCATGACATGTGTCCCTTCTTTGCCACTGCCCAGTGTCTGCCTCGGCTGACTCTGGTGTAGGTGGATTTGGGTCTGTTTGGATCCCTGCTGGGTCCCTGTGCCTGGGACAGTGCCAGCCGCATTTGGCTCTCAGATACATGCCCACTGAATGAACGGCTGAATCCCTGGGCAGGAGGTGGACGAGGACGAAGGTGGGAGTGTAAACGAGAGGACTTTCTGGAAAGTCATGGCCAGTGGCGGGGGGGAGGGGGATGTGGGTGGGGGAAGCAAAAACATTCTCACATGGAAAAACCTACCGGAAATGCAAAGAAGTGTGGAAAACAGGCACAGTCTATTTTTGAGACATTAAGTAAGGAAGGACAGAAGTTGCCAACGGGCAGATCAAATACGGTCTGCAGAGGTGTGCGGCCCACACGATGCTTAAAATAAATCTGGACTGGTTGCCAGCACTGAAAAGTCAGAAGTATCCTACTTCTCTTGAAAACCTGGAGGCTTGCTGGCACTGGGCTGGCCTGTCCTCCTAGGGTAAAAGGGTGGGAACGGACCGTGTGCCCCCATCAGAAGGGGCGCGTGTCCTCTGGTCACCCATGGCCCCTCCAGCAGCTTCATTCATTCATTACCTGCCTGAGGGCTTGTACATACTTGATTTGTGAGCTCCCTTTTGAAGAGCAAAATGGATTTCTTCTTCCTTTGACAATAAGTGAGGAAACAGTTATTTGGGGCAGGCGGCATGTTGGGCAGTTTCGGAGCAGGCTGCCCGGGAGGCCAGGCCTCTGGGAGTGCTGGAGGTGGGGCTGTGAGGGCCGCGAGGGGGCCTGCGTCACAGGGATGGGACGCATCCTGCTTCCACATTGCAGGGGTCGGAAGGGGCCTCGGAGAGGAGGGCGTGGAGAAAAGGAGAGACGGTTTGCCGGGAGTCTAGGCTTTAAGAGGGTACCCCGGGGCTTCCTGGTGGCGCAGTGGTTGAGAGTCCGCCTGCCGATGCAGGGGACGCGGGTTCGTGCCCCGGTCCGGGAAGATCCCACATGCCGCGGAGCAGCTGGGCCCGTGAGCCATGGCCGCTGGGCCTGCGCATCCGGAGCCTGTGCTCCGCAACGGGAGAGGCCACAACAGTGAGAGGGCCGTGTACCGCAAAAAAAAAAAAAAAAAAAAGAGGGTACCCCGGAATGTGACCTTATTTGGAAATAGGGTCACTGCAGGTATAATTAGTTAGGTTGAGTTGAGGTCATCCTGGAGGGGGCCCCAAATCCGTTGCGATGGGTGTCCTTACAAGAGGAGAGAGACACAGAGCCACACAGGGAGAAGACAGCCACGTGACGATGCAGGCAGGGGTTGGAGTGACGCAGCTGCAAGCCGAGGAAGGCCAAGATCGATGGCCACCGCCACAAGCCAGGACAAGGCGGGAGGACCCTCCTCTGGGGCCTTCAGAGGAAGTGTGGCCCGCTGACACCTTGTTTCCAGACTTCCAGGCTCCAGAACCGAGAGCTGAGGAAGTTTCGATGTTTTAGGCCACCTGGTTTGTTTACCATCAGTCTGTTTGTGGTGGAGCAAAAGCATCTTCTCCCAGGACTGTCACGTGCATAAGGTCGTGACCTGCTGTGAGTTAGCACGTGTGAACGTCGGGGATGATGGTGTTGATTATATATTCAGGAGTCAGTCATTTACAGGATTGGAATGGGACAAAGTGGCCCCGTGGCGTTGTGCTTGTTTGTTTCTAAAATAGGATGAAAAGTCATTTTTGTTTGTGTTTGTTTAGTTTTCCCGGCGCGGGGGTGGGGGACGTGGTGTGTGGGCTTGTCCTCTGTGATCCAGCAGGGCAAGGGGTCAGTCTGTTTCCACGGCTTCTCCTGAAGCCCTGTTCCCACCTCTGAAGTGTGGATTTGACCACATTACTTTGGCTGGCAGTTTCCCGGGGTTTTGTTTATTCTGGCGGGTCTATTTGCAGAGGTGCATGAATGCACAAAGACCGCCTTGTTTTAGGGTCAGCAAAGTGAGACCTAGATGCTACTCTGGCTTCAGGGTTCTGTTCAAAGGCTTTGTAAAGCTCTGAGGGTTAAAATATGACTTCTTCATGTCAGAATTATTCTCTTGCATTGAGCAACTTGTCCACCGAGGTGAGGACCAGGAGCTTCCTGTTTACCGCTCCCTGGTTAGACTGGGAGACACCATGTGTGGCCCTGAACAGGGCCTGCAGGGGGCAGTTCGCTTCCACCTGTGGGCTTGGGGTTTCACAGGCTTTACCTGTCCTAGAGCTTCACCTGTCCTAGAGCAGGGAGCAGGCCACTTCCAGGAGGGCTCCATGGCACAGGGCACAGGGCCCGTCCCTTAATGGCGGGTTTGTCACCACCCTGGGCAGAGAGTAGACCTGGGGATGGAGAGGGTGCCGCGTCCTCATTATCATCAGCGTCGGAGCTAAAGACCCATGGGCTCCAGGAACTGGGTTGTATCCATCTGGAGCCCCTCGGATGTCCACATCCTAATCCCCAGTTCCTGTGAATGTGACCCCACGTGGCAGAAGGGGCTTTGCAGATGTGATTAAGTTGAGGGCCTTGAGTTGGGAGATTGTTTGGGGTTATCTGGGGGCCCAGTGTACTCACAACGGTCCTTAACAGATGGAAGAGGGAGGCAGGAGAAGGAGAGAGAATGAAGTATGAAGATGGAAGCAGAGATCAGGGTGATGCGATTGCTGGCTTCAGAGAGTGAGGAAGCAGCCAGGAGCCAAAGGATGCAGGTGACTCTAGAAGCTGGAACAGGCAGGGAAATGGCTTCTTCTCTAGGGCCTTCAGAAGCAGCCCCATCCTTTTGACATCTTGATTTTAACCCAGTGAAACCCATTTCAGAGACTTCGGACAAGCAGAATTATAAGATCACAAATTTGTGTTGTCTTGAGCCCCTGAGTCTGTGGTCGGTCATTTGTTACCGCAGCGGTGGAGACTAATACATATTCCACCGCCTCCCAGCCGTCCCGCACTCTCTGAGGCAAGTCGATGGAGTCGGCAGGGCTATGGTAACTACCTTCAGGTTACTCTTCTCCCTGATCCCCCCCCACCAAAAAAACCCCTAATCAATTAGAAAAATTCACACGACTGTTGGAGGAAAATGTCATTTATTAAACTGGTTCTTAACCATATAACTTAACCATATAACTCCTTGGAGATTCTGATGAAAATTATAGATCTTAGCCTCATAAAAATATACATCAAAAATTTTGCGTACGATTTTAGAGATCATACAGATTCCCCCAGAAGCTATCCGTGAAGCTCTGGTATCTGCCCAGGCCTTCCTCTCCCCAGATGCAGAGCCCTTGTATTATTGGATTGGCCAAAAAGTCCGTTTGGGTTTTTTCGTGTTATGGAAAAGCCCGAACGGACTTTTTGGCCAACTCAGTAGATGAATTCAGTTGAGGCTGAGTAACTGCTTCCCTAGTAAGTCTCCCTAATGGTATTTGCCAGGTCCTTATTTGAGGATTCATCCAGGTTTATGTTTTGTTCTGTGCATTTAGAAACATTTTTCTGAGAAAGGGGTACAAAGGCCTGGCCCCTGTAACAGCCAGCGCCATCTCCGATGGCGTCTGTGGCATCATCGTCAAGGTCAAGGGCTCCCTGCTTCTAACAGTCTTCCTCTCTGTCAGTTTTTCTTCCTTTGCTTTTGCACCAGGCTGGGTCTTGCCCTGGGCGTTTCCAGTAACTGCTGAAGACCCGGGGCCTCTGTTCATCAGCCTGCCTTGGGATTCACTGGCCCCAGGCCTCCTGCTCAGCCCCCACGTGTTAGCTGGTCCCTGGGGGCAGCCTCCAGTGGACGATAGTTAAGAAGGAAGGTCCTCCCCATCAGGGAGCCGTGACTCACTGCTGTCTCTGAGCATGTGGACTGCGGTGCAGAGGGACGGGGCCGGCCTGCAGCAACTGCCCCTGGGCTCGAACCCTCACACCTCTGCCAGCCAGGGACTCCCCTCTGGCTCTCCCGCCCGCAGGCAGCTGTTGGAGCTTCCACAGAGCAAGCTTTTGGTGGGAAGGTCTAAGTTACTGTAGCTCAGTGATTTGCTGATCCTCAAACCTCCACAAATATTACTTGGGGCCGAGCTGTTGTCTCTGCGTTTTCTTTTGCGAGTGGGTGGGAGCTGCACTGGAAGCTGCAGTGAATGAACTGCATCAGGAGGCTCGGCTGACGCTGTCTGTGCTGTGTTTCTTCCCCAGCTCCCGAAGAAAAGGAGGTCATTAAAGGCCAGTATGGAAAGCTCACTGATGCTTACGGCTGCCTGGGGGAGCTCAGGTTGAAGTCCGGTGAGTACCCACTCCGAGGGGCAGCGGCTGTCAGACCCCCCTGGCTAGATAGATTGCTGGTGCCGGGCAGAGCCTCTCTTATGTTAGTGTGGAAAGACTGTGGGATTTAGGCGTTTTATTCTAACCGTTATCATCTTTTCAAATGTTTCTTTCGCTGAGCCAGCTCCTTTGGGCTGGGGAGGGGGTCCAGGTGAGCGCAGCCTGGTCCTCACCTGCCGGTGCTGCTTCCTGCCCTGGATGCCGAGGAAGCTCACCTTCATCGTGTGCCCACCAGGATCTAAGGTTTTCCAGCCTGGTCTGGAGGTGGAGGGGTCAACCCAGGGGCTTGTTTGTTGTTTACAAGAGATCTGTGTTCCAGATGGGGTGGCGGTCAGAGGCCCGGAGCCCCTGGACTTGCTGGGTGTGTCTTGGGGGAGAGGGGCTGGGACGGTGCGTTGTTGGCAAGGAGAGAGAAGCCACCAGCACCTGACCGTCGGGCACCAAGGGTGGGTGTGAGCGAGAACAAGGGAAAGAGCTTCAGACCTGGGCTGCGTAGTGTGACTAGAAGGGACAGAGAATCACAGGAGCAAGTGGGCATCCTGCTCGGTGTGACACTCGAGGGGCTGAGCCGTAGGCTGGGGTGGGGTGTCACCGCCTCCGTGTGGGACCCCTGGCTCACCTCTGCGCTCCTGGACCTCTTGGGAGCCCTGGTGTACTTCTGGGGCTGCAGCCCCCGTGTCCTTCCTCCCCTCTCAGCTGCCTAATTTACAGCTGAGTGTCTCCGAGGACTTATGGGGCCAAGACCAGAGCAGGCTGTGAGTTTACCAAACGCAGGCTCTTCCCGAGTTGAGTGCGTGCATCTCCACATCCACGGAGCAGCTGTTTTCCTGGATCGAGGATTTTGAAAGCTGACAGAACAGCCCTGTTGTTTGCCATTACTTTTCTGGTCTTTTCTTTAGTGGGATGGTTTTTTTTCTGAACTATGATGATGACATTGATCATCTCCCAACAGTGTTTAGGAAAAGCATTCAGTACCCACATGACAAAATGCATTTATTAAATGTCTATTTTGTGCCAATGGCTAAGTATACATTAGATTCTTTAATCCTAAAAACAAGTCAGTGGGATACGGTATGTTTATCCTCGTTTTCAGTAAAGGAAACAGACTCAGAGGGTAAAAGATACTTGCCTGAGAAGCTTAGGTAGGATTCAAACCTGGATCTAGCTGCCTCTAGACCCTTGCTTTTTTCATGAAGATGTGCTGCCTGCCAAGGGTTTCTATAGGTTTTTTCCCCTGCAGCAGTTTTTTTTTTCTGAGGTTATGAAAAATTCCTGTGGCCTTTCCTCAGTCATGAGGATATGAGGATGACAGCTAACCTTACATGGTGCTTACTCTGTGCTAGCACCGTTTTAAGTGTTTTAATTTATCAACTTAGCTCTCCCAACAACCTGTGAGGTAGGGACTGTTACTGGCAGAGAGCTTAAGAGTTGTATTTCATCTGTTCTGTGACACATGTTTTATATTACAGCACCTGGACATTTAAGATATGTTACAGTTGTTGGCATCTTAGTTATACTTGGCAACATTCTTCCTGTACATAAATTAATGGTCCATTTCTCATATGTCACTAGCCCAAAGTCGGGCAGTCCTCAAGTGGCGACTGGGTTTTAAACTCTTGCTTTCTGGCTGCAGGGGCTTCCTTCAACCACCAGGCTGTTCTGTCCTGGAAGCAACAGAAAGGCTGAGATTTCAAGGCCAGGAAAGCAGTACCTTCCCCACATCCCAGGGCAAAGCTTGTCTTCCTGGGCTATGATTTGAGATCAGGTCCAGGGAACTGGTCCTAACTGGGAAGGGTGGCAGCCCCCAGAGACATTGTCAGAGTGAGCCAGGGTGTCTGCGGGTGCCCAGCTGTAGCAGGCTCATCCCGGGGCAGGGAGTGGAGAGAGGTGACCAACTCCTAAAGCTGCCCTGGACAAGGCCCTCCTCCCCGCCTGCAGCCCTCCACCCTCCCCTGAGGGGTGAGTGAGCACAACCTCTGGTCCCCAGCCCCCATTTCTGGTGTCCTCTGAGCACCCTCAGCCCTGCCCACCAGTGTCACCCTGCAGGGTGGGCTGTGAAGGCTCCCTGAGCATGGTGGGAGTGCGTTTGACTTTTGGAATGTCAGGATTATTTGGCCTTTCTCAACACGTTTCTGAAAGTGCCCAGGGTATCTGAAGGATGGAAGGATTGGGCCTTGTCATCGAGTTTTTCAAATTCCCTTTGGCTACACTGGGGAGTGTTTGGCTTTAACTTGAATTTCTTTTCCCACTGCAAGTCCCCACCCCAGTTCTATGGTCTGTTTTGTTTTTTTCCCCACCTGTGGAGGGTGTCAGCAGCACAGAGTGAAATTCCAACTTTCATTTGCTCCTGAGACAACCAGCCTGAGTGGGAGTCGGCCGCCCCTTTTGATTTTCTTAGGCTGAAGGCCTCTGTACAAAGAGAGAGACTTCCCCTCAGGCTCTTAACTTGGGGCAGTTGTTCAGTTTCAATCTACCTCAGTGAAAATAGCCTTTTATGTTAGAAATTAAGAAACATATACAGGTTCGTAGATTTTCATGGAGAAGCCAAAGGCCCTCCTTCCTCTCTGAAATGGCATCAGGAAGGGGATGGAGCCCCCGCAATAAGCCCCGGAGCCGGGCTTCCTGACACATAGACAGTACAAAGCATAGAAAGTGAGAGTATAGTTATGGAAAGAATTTATCCCAATGATTATACGGATTTAACTCCCTTTTCACCTAAGCTCTCAAGGCCTCCCTGTTTTCATAGCCTCAGGGGTTGAAGAAATTGAGGTCTCTAATGAATTGCGTCTCCTGGAGTTGTGCAGTGCACAGCCTGTGAAACTGTACATGCCAGTCCTGTAAACCTTCCGCCAGACAGCCCTCCTCAAATCTAGTTTCGGCTTCTCAACAGACTGACCTGAGTTAATTTAATCTCTAATTTCCTCTAAAAGCAAGAAAACTGCCTCAAGTCTATCTTACATAGTTCTGAAGGGCCTTATGTGAGAGAATGAACATGGACTGAACTTGGGTACTGAATGCTGGGGGAGGCTGTCCTGCAGGGGATGGGTCTTTCTGGGAGAACTAGGTGTGTGGCCCAGGCTGAGTGCCTTCAGGTCGATGACTGCTGGTGGTGGTTAGTCTGCACAGGCCAGCCGAGGGCTGACTTCTCTGGGCAGTCACCGCAGAATGGAACGTCTCTGGAGAGGGAATTTTGAGTCTCTCTGAGCCTTTGAGATTCGGGGAAGGCAGTGTCCTCCAGCAAGTCTTGAAAGGGGATGGCTGTCAGTTGTAATAATTTATTTTAATACTTATACCCAGTGGTGTGCTGTACCACTGTTTGACTTCCAGCTCTCTGGGGGGAAATCCCTGACAGGTCGCGTTTGCCAATTTCTGTGGTGTAAATGCACCCACCGTGGCTGACTTCAGGCCAGTGTGGAATTGGGATGTGATGTGCACAGCTGGCTCCCGGGAGCTGGTGAAAGCTGCCAGCGCACCACTGCCTTCACTGCTCTCATCTTCTTGGTAGGGAAGGGTAAAGAGGTACTTGAGATGAGCAGGTGGATACAGATAATTAGAATTCTGAGCTCGTTGGTAAGGGGCAGGGGCGGGAGCTCCGGGCTCCTCTGGCCACAGCTCATCACTTCACAGCTGGGGAAGCCTAGGCTCCCTAAGTCCCATGTTCACGGATCTGAGAGTATCCTCTACCAGCAGACGAGTAGGTAAGACAGTTTGTAGGCACCCAGGGTTGAGATCAGTACGCACCTGGCCGGGGAGAGAACTCCAAGGCCGAGCGAACACAGAGAAAACCCAACACAGAAATGCCCAGCATCGTCCCTGAATGAACCATTGTGTCTGCCCCTGACTCATCGTGACTCCAGCGTCCGCCCTTCCCAGCCAGATGATGGGCGACAGGTGGCCACAGATGAGGCTCGGGCCCTGGCACTGCAGGGGTCGGGGTTTCTCCTGGGCATCTCTGACTTGGAGCAGGGTTTTGAGGGAGAGGATTTCTACATTGATATTGAGGTTTTGGAGGCTTTTTTAAATTGTGGTAAAATATACATGAGATGAAATTTACCATTTTAAGCAGTTTTAAGCGTACAGGTTAGTGGCATTCACATTGTTGTGCAACCATCACCACCAATCCGTCTCTTGAACGTTTTCCATCTTCCCAAACTGAAGCCCTGTCCCCGTGAACAAGTATATCTATCGAGTTGGTTGCACTCCGTTGCCCCACGCTGCACACTCAGGCTGCCTCTGTGTGCGGGTGTGACCTCTTCTGGTTGTGGCGTGTCTTTTTGGCCTGTGACCCATTTCTTGCCCTCACCCCCTCCTCACCTGACTCTGGCCGGCAACCTCTCACCCAGGCATGGTCTTGCTTGGGCCAGAGCGCTGGAACCAGAGTGTTGGAGCTGGAAGGGACGGGGAGCCCATCTGGTGCCCAGAGAGGGCCTGGGACTTGTCTGAGGCCCCAGAGGCCATGGGAGGCGTGCAGAGCCCAGAGCCCCGTCTTCTGAGGCCAAGGCCAGCTTGGCTTTTGTCTTTGCCTTGCTACAAGGCCCTAACTGGTTTCAAGCCCTTGGACTCAGCCTTGACTAATGACTTCTGAGACATCCCCACCCCCGTCCCAGGCCCAGTTTACTTCTGGGCCGTGAGAAAATTGATCCTGGGTTACTGGAAGCACAGCTTGGATCCCATGCTCAAGGTGACGGCAGAGGGGATTTCTCACACGCCGGGGTGGGGGGTGGGGTGGCGCGTCCCACCGGCCTCACTTTTACCCCTAGAGATGCCTTCCGTGTGGGATCGCAGGCTAACACCATCCTCACGGTACCACCCCCAACCCCTGTCTCCTGCAGTGCATGAGAGCACAGGGGCTGTTACACAGATGGGTAGATGGGGTGATGCCAGGGCTGGAGTGACCCCTGCCAGGCTGAGCAGGCCAGGCAGGTCCCCCTCCTGGAGGGACCGAGGCCTAGGGCTGTTCTTCTGGGGGTCACAGAGACTGTCCACGGTGCAGGACATGGTTAGATCTGAGGAGAACAGTTTCCAAGCCCTCCACTCCTTCCAGTATTCTGTTTGCCTAAAAATGTCTTGTGATGAGGGGCTGGTTTCTCACCCTCTCTGTTCCATCCACAACCACCTGTCTGCCCTCTTACCTTTCCCCTGCCTCATCGTGGTGGGCTGCTTCAGAAGTAAATGCCTCTAGGATGCCAGACAAAGGGACAGTTCAGAATACTGTCAGCCGTTAAGGAAGTCAGTCACCTCAGTGACTAGGTAACAAATTTGTTGACAAGCCAGATGATAGTCAATTGTTTGCTTTCCACAAAATGGAAGAAGTAATTGGGGCATCAGCTGACAGCATTAACAGTAACTTTGTTGATAGATTATGGTGATTTCTTTTTTTGTAACGTGTAGCTCAGAAGGATTTTGAAGGGTTGAGTGACATTTCTATAATGAAGCCCTTTCTGTTCCCACCTATTTTTTAATGTAAACGAGGTCTCTTAGTGTTCACTGCTATAAAAATGGAAAATAGAACTAGAATTGATATAAAATCTATTGATAGTTTCATTCCATCAATAAATAATATTTATCCATGAACTGTTAAGTCCCATCCATTCCATTAAGAGAAGCCTTTCCAACAAATCTTTACTTTTTCTATTAAACAATTATTATTTTTTTATTTTTTATTTTTTTTCTTTTTGCGGTATGTGGGCCTCTCACTGTTGTGGCCTCTCCCGTTGCGGAGCACAGGCTCCGGATGCGCAGGCTCAGCGGCCATGGCTCACGGGCCCAGCCGCTCCGCGGCATATGGGATCCTCCCAGACCGGGGCACGAACCCGTATCCCCTGCATCGGCAGGCGGACTCTTAACCACTGCGCCACCAGGGAGGCCCTATTAAACAATTATTTAACAAAAATGTTTTGTTTACACTGTTTGACCAATCATGTACTAAAAATCATTGCAGTGATAACTCAAGCCAGAAGAAACTCCTTTTAGAGACTTGGAGCTTCAGAATCCAATTGCTGTACAATATGATCAGGTGAAGCACAAAACGTTACATTAGGATGAAGTTCTGTGGGGAAAGTGGACTGGAAATAGGAGAAAAAATCCCATCTGTTAAAGAAGATCTTGTTCATGGATTCCTTTAAACAATAGGTGATGATGAGTATGAATCACCGTCTAGATTCCACTGGATGCTGGTAAAGAGGCCCACACCGGTTTTACTTTTACATGTCAATACTTAGCACATGCTGGAAAATATATCACTCACGACCATTTAAACTAATAATGAACACTTCTGGTGTCAATTTGAAAATGAGCTAGAGGTGCATTGGTCAGCCACAATTCTTAGACAACAGCGGAAGCTGTTGAAGGCTGCTGGACCTTATGGCTAGATGGAGCCTGGGCCAAGGTGAGACCCACGTTTGCATCTTGGTCCAACACAGACCAGCTGTGCACTGGGCGGGTGATTCAGCTCCCCGGGGACAGTCTCTTGTGTAAAATAGCAGCGCTGTTAGGCAGCTTGGCCGTCCTTCTGCAAGGACATGGTTAAGAGCACCGGCTCTGGAACCAGACTTGGCTTGAGTAACTTGCCCGGGTGGGATAGCCAGAAAGTGGATTCGAATCCCACCTCCCCGCTGTGCCACCTCGGGCAGGCTACTCACCCTCCCTGTGCCCCTGTCTCCCTTCCTTTGAATGGGGCTACAAATGGTACCTCCCTAATGGGGGTGCTGGGAGGAAGTTTGTGGAATGGTGCCTGGCACACGGTAAGCATCGCCCTCAGGATTAACTGTCACTAAAGCATCTGCTTCCAACGTGCTCCCACATGGTGGCTCTTCTTACTCTTCACCCTCTCCTGAGCCCCTCGTCCCAGGACTCGGGAGCCCGATGCCTCGGTGGCGGCGGCCCCTTCCCTTTGCTCTCATATATTTCAAGAGCCTTTTCATGCCTGCAGCTGCACGCCCGCCCCACGCCTCCCCCGGGCCACTGCCCTGTGCGGGAAGTGCGTGCTGCCTTCGGAGCGCCCTGGAACTCCTGCCAGGGACTCGGTCCCCCGACGCAGAGGCTGTTGAGGAAGTGGTGCCAGAAGGCCCACTTCACGACTCGGCTGGAGAGATATGAAGTAGAATTTCCCACGCCTCCCCTGGAACCCACCCCCTCCAGAGTCTGATCCTGGGCTCGCAGCCTAGACCACCGGGCTGTCCTCTGGCCACTGCGAGGGGACAGTTCTCGAACTCTGCTTCACCCCGTGCTGAGCCCATCGGAAGAGGCAGATGGAATGCCTGGACATTGGTTCTGGCACAGGCTGAGGTAGTATTTGTATTTGTCAGGCTGAAATTTGAGGATGTCACCCCCACATAAACCCCACCTGTCTTCCAGAAACGACACCTGTTCTACTTAGGAAACTCAGCCCCCTGACACCTGTCACTGTCCACAGCATAACTGCCTTATTGTTGTTTCAAAATGATTTCCTGATCATGTGACTGGAGACGTGGGCTACGAGCCAGTATGGTTGCCTGTTGTATGTGACCCCCAACCCCCAGTAGGCCTGGTACGAGTGGTGACCTGTTTATCAAATGAAGGGTTCTTTAATAAAAACCAGATGCTACCCGACCCCCAGCAGGACTTCTTCCCATTCAGTGTGAGGAAGGAGTCCAGCATAAGTGAGCAGTGGAATTGGTAGTCTTAGGGGTCTCAGCAAAGTGTCCAGAGGTCTAAGGACGCTGACCACCATCGCTCCAGATAATGACCACTGAACATTTGGAGTAGATCTTGGTGGAATCGGGTCCTTTAAACCTCAGTAAGATGGGAGGAGTGTGCTCTGGACCAGAATCACACCAGCCCCTAAAGGCTAGTTACCCAAGTTATCTCCTGGGCCTTCTCCTGAAAAAGAGGACTATGGGGCAGTGTCCCCAGTGTCCCCAGAGTAGAGCATTGCCTTGCAACAGAAAACAGCCACAGATGGTGTGGTGGCATCCCCGGAGAGGGGTGTATCCTCCTCCTGGCAGTGGGGTCCCCACTGGTTGGGGTAACCTTTCACCGGGGGAGGGGAGGCTTGAGCTGCTCTCTCATTGGCCTATGTAGGAAGTGTTCATCAAACACTTGCCGTATGCAATGCCAGGATGCTGGGATATGACAACCAAACAGAGTCCTGCCCCTAAGGAACCCCCAGTCTACTGTGGGACACACGCAGGGAAGGAGGCTGTTAGCTTTGTGTGTGACGAGCGCTACCACTCAGCCCTTAGAGGGGACACCTAGCAGTGTCTTGGGAGAGCAGGGAAGCCTCCCTGGAGGAGGTGCTGCCGACCTGACCCCAGAAGGGTGGAGAGGAGTTCTCCTGGGAATGGGGCTGGGTAGAGGCGTTGGGAAGGCTCTTGCTGGTCTAGAGGCTGAGGGTGGGAAGGTGACTGGGGAGGGAGCTGAGGAAGGCCTCGCTGGCAGAGGCCCAGGGGTGCAAGGGCGCATCTGAGGAGCTGCAGAGACGGCCTGTAAAAGCTGCTGGACCCTGGGCGCTGTGTGTGGGAAGGAGCAGGAGGTGGGCAGGGGCGGCTCGGAGGTCCCAGATGTTCCCACTTCAGCCCTGTGGGCAAGTGGGAGCCTGGAAGGATTTCAGCAAAGGAGGGAGGTCTGCGATCAAGCGGGTTTGGGAGGCCGCTGCAGCGATGGAACTTGGAGGACTGACTCTGGCTGGGGCCCTGAGGACTCGTGGGGAGGGTGGATTTGAGAGGCTTGAGGTGTGGGGCTGGGAAGGCTCCAGGCAGGCATATCCTTAGACTCTGGAGGGCAGCGGGACCACCTGGGCTTGGTAAGCGCAGCCTGCTGGCCCGGCCCCAGAGGCCTGGGTGGTGCCGAGAATTCACATTTCTAACAGGCTGCAGGTGACACTGCCGCTGCTGGACAGGGGCCGGGCTCTGGAACCACGGCTCCAGGCTTCGGGCTCAGGTGACAGGGCGGACCCCTGAGCCACGGAGTTTAGGAAGGCGAGGTCTGGGGGATGCGAAGGCGAGAACAGGAAGTTGCGTGGTTGCAGCTGAAAGCCCGGCTGCCCATCACCCGCCGCTCTGCCGCCCGTGATCCTCAGCCCCCATGTCTCACTCCCTTCCAGGTGGCACCTCCCTGAGCTTCCTGGTTTTGGTGACGGGCTGCACATCTGTGGGCAGAGTTCCAGAGGCCGAAATCTACAAAATCACCGCCACCGACTTTTACCCACTTCAGGAAGAGGCCAAGGAGGAGGACCGCCTCACAGCCTTGAGGAAGATCCTCAACTCAGGGGTCTTCTATTTCTCGTGGCCCAATGATGGGTCTTGCTTTGACCTCACTGTCCGGGCACAGAAACAGGGCGATGACAGCTCCGAGTGGGGCAACTCCTTCTTCTGGTGAGGCCCTGGGGCCCGGGCTCTCCTGCCCCCAGCTTACATGGAGGGCGGGCTCTGATGGGCGCCTGCATCCTTGATCTCTACTTTGCATCCTCCCCGGCATGTGGGTCACCTATGAGAGCTGTGATCTGTGCCCGCTCACTCTCCGCACAATGAGAGGAAAACAAGCCCCACTCCCCACCAGGGGTCAGGGAGGGTGTTCAACATGGTTTAATGCAGATTTAGGAAGGAAAATCGGCTCCATAAATAAAGAGCGTAAGTGCCAGCATCTGCCGGTTTCTCCTAAGTGCCTGGGCTGTGCTCAGTGCTTCCCTGGCCCCTGGTCCCCTCAGTTCTCCTGGTTATCTTCCAGCGTACAGACATTTACCACCGACATTTATAAAGCACTGTTCTAAGTTCTCTGGGGGTCATAACTCACATAATCCGCATATTAACCAATGAGGTAGGGTCTGTTATCCCCATTTTATAGGTAAGGAGACAGAGGCTTGAATAACAGAGGGAATTTGAACCCAGGCATCTGGCTCCAGATCCCATGCTGTTAATCACGAAGCCAAACCAGTTGTATCAACGGCAAAACTGAGTCATCCTGCCAAGGTGGTGTGCAGTAGTGTGATAAGACAGACCTGAAGCCCAGGCAAGAGTGGTTGGGTTTCTGTATGTTTAGGGTCATCTGGGCGCTCCTTCAGGGACTAGCTAGGTGTGGATGACCCTATAAATATGTAAATTATCTCCCTTTTTGGGCTCCAGGGGTCATGACCCTCACCAGTCCTGTGAAAGAGCCGGTGGGGACAGTGATTCACATGCAATGGAGCTGTTCCCCTCAGATTTACCAGGAGATGAGAGTCAGAAGCAAAAGTGATGAAAATCCTGCTGTAGGTACTGTTCCAATACACGTCACATAATGAGGCGTCCCTAGATTCCAGTGTTGGCCTTCGGGGTAACACCAGTTTCTAGCCCTGAGTCAGGACTGATGAGGCTCCTTTGTGCCCTTTCTTTATGCGTCCCTCCCTTACCCAAACAAAGGAGGTCATAGGTTTCCATCACCAGATAAGTGTACTTACCTTGGTGCTTGGGACTCCCACAAGTGAATTCCTGACTTCCATTTGGAGAAAGGGGGTTCACCCTATCCTTCCATGTGTCCCCATACTCCCTGCCCCACCAAATCTTAGGTTCTCTGGTTTTGTTGAGTTTGGGGGGCAGATGCGTGCTCAAACTTCAAGCATGTGACTCTCCTGCTGATCTTGTTAAAATGCAGATTTTGACTGAGCAGGGCTGGGCAGGGGCCCGAGACTCGGCATTTCTAGCAAGGAGCCAATGGTGACGCCAGTGCTGCTGGTTTGAGGACCACACTCTGAGTAACAGGCCCAGGGGATGGTGTGTCTGTGAATCACTAGTTCCATGTTGCAGGTGCAGGTGCCCCTGAAGGCAGCCAAGCTCAGGGACACAGGGGCTGTGGGTTACGAGGGGTCTTTGTTAGGCCGGGGGCTCATTTTCAGCTGGGACTGTCTGATGAGCAGAGGCTAGAGGTCTCAGAGGCTATAACGTTTGTCGGATGCCTGGAGAATCTGGATTGCCCTTTGTACCTGCTCTTTCCAGGCCTCCTGATGCCAGCTCTGTGGTTGGAGATTTGAGATCCACAAAGACAAAGCAGAGAATCACAGAGTGAAGGCTGAGAGAAGCTTGGGAAGGGGGAGGCCCCACGTGGACACTAGACTGTCTTGAGCTCTGGAGGGTGCTAGGCTGCTGGGCCATCCCACACTCCAGGGCGTGGTGTTTGGGCTCAGGGCGGCACCCATGGAGCTGACCACAGCTGAGTCAGCCCCAGCTTGTGTGGTCACGGGCTTGATGGCCTGAACCCACCATTTGGGGTGCAGTGTTCAAGGTCTGAACCCACATCTGGAGTCAGATGGGGCCAACGCTGAACGTGGCTGGTGTACAGCAGGGTGAAGGCATTTTTCTGGGCTGGTTACTGTTCCCCACCGATCGTTGCTTCCTAGTACCATCCAGTCCTGGAAGGAGACGCAAGCTGTTTTCCTTTATAGGTTTGGGTTTCTTCCTTCAAGGATATGAGCTGTCCTCCCACAGGGGGTTAGGCCAGTGTGACCACAAACAGGATTATTTAGAGTTGTCTGTTTGGCAAACGGTTCCTTCTCCTGACCCCTAGTGACTGATGGCAGCCATAGCCGTGGGGCTGGAAGACGCTGGAATATTCTGGAGGCCTTCCCTTGATGCTGATTTCATGTGTGGGTTACTATAGATGGTTTATCATCTGAATTTTAGAGAGGGTTTCAGAAGAGGGGAAGGTGTTTTTGTAAAGTAATGCTTCATGCTCATCATTCTTTAGGCAGACCAGCTCCCTGGTGTGAGAGGTCAGGCACGGCCCTGCCTGCGGGGGGGGGGGGTGTCCCTTAGTGCCCACGCGGTCACGTCAGGGAGGCTGGTCTGAGAGCAGGGAGTGGCTGCTTCTTGCCACTTGGAGAAGCCGCCTGAGACGTCAGAGCTCACAGCACCCTTCTCCAGAAATGAGAGAGCTGCTTAGGGCAGGAACACTGCTGCCTTTTTTAAACAAACAGGGCATTGTGATCTAGATTAGCTTGCTACCCTGTGGTGGTTCCTGCCTCCTGGGGAGCGTGTTAGGGGCCTCAGAATGGCACTGCTTGGGTCCCCTGGGTGAACCGTGTGGAGCCCGGAAGAAGCCTGAGGCCCGTGCACACCCTCCGAGCCCCACTTCTCAGAGCAACCACTTACCTGCTTGGTAAGCGCCGGTGGGCGCTGGGGAGGCCGAGAGAGAGATGAGAGCAGGGTGTGGCCATGCACAGGTGCAGCTGTCAAGGTAGGGCCTTCAGCAGGAGAGGCTCGGGGTGAAGAGCAGAGCTCCAACTCCACGCTGCCGCTTACTGGCACCGTGACCTCGGGCAAGTACTTCTCTTCTGTGCCTCAGTTTCTTCATCTGTAAAATGGGGTGAATGATAACACCTGGTACATAGGGCTGTTTCCAGGATGAAGTGAGTTGATCCATCCCAAAGCACTTAGAACGGTGCTCGGTGCCCTTGATAAACGTTGGCTGTTATCCCCATGGTTATCATCGTGGATGCCCGAGACCCAGAACAATCCACTGGGTATGGGGAGGAAGTACTAGAACTTTCATTAGGTTTTATGTTCATCTCATCCCGTTTATTTATTATCCATTGCTTTGTCATGCTCTCATTACATTCACCTTGTGGGATCTGAATATAATTTAAGTAAACATGTAAGCATGCATATTTTTAATTATTTTTATGATTTGTCAGTTTATCATTTATCACTCTCCTTTCATCATAAAACATGATTAAATTTTTACTGATGGGATTTATTATCAAAAACTGCAGAGGCCACCAGTGTAAACAGAGGCTTCTCTGAGATTCCCTGAAAGGCCTGTGACTGACTCACACCTGTACCTGGATTCCATTCCCTGATACTGACGCCTGGGAGTAGCTTCAGGAAAGGACTCCTAGCCCTTTCCTGCTGCACGTGTCTCCGTGGCCCTGCCGCTTGGCGTGTCTCTAAGGCCCAGGAACGTCCCGGGCTGTGTGTCCCGAGTGTGGAGTTCGTGGCGGGTGTGCAGTGCGGGAAAGCAGCCCCTAGGCACCTCCCCGACTTGCTCTGGGCACGGGGTTCCCTCGAGGGTGTGAGGCGGCCTGAGCCGCTGTGGGGCTCTGTTTTGCAGGAACCAGCTGTGGCACGTGCCCCTGACGCAGCACCAGGTGCGCTGCTGTGACTGGCTGCTGAAGGCCATCTGCGGGGCGGTGGCCGTGCGCACGGTGTACGCCTCTCACAAGCAGGCCAAGGCCTGCCTCATCTCCCGTATCAGCTGCGAGCGCGCCGGCGCTCGCTTCCACACCCGGGGCGTGAACGACGACGGCCACGTGTCCAACTTCGTGGAGACGGAGCAGGTCAGTGCCCAGGCCGGCCCGTGGCCCCCGCTGGTTCAGAGCAGAGGAACCTGTGCAAACTTGTTTCCCTTGGAGGCGGGGGCGCCAGAGGCAGTTTCTCATGAATGTGGCTCCTCCCTCTCCCAGGAGCACAGAGTGTGTCCCTGGGGCTCTGTCTGCAAATGTGGCCTCGGGTTTGCATGCTGTATCTTTTCTTTCTATCTATCTATGTATTTATGGCTGCGTTGGGTCTTCGTTGCTGCATGCGGGCTTTCTCGAGTTGCGGTGAGCGGGGGCTACTCTTCGCTGCGGTGCGCAGGCTTCTCATGGCGGTGGCTTTTCTTGTTGTGGAGCACGGGCTCTAGGCGCGTGGGCTTCAGTAGGTGTGGCACACGGGCTCCGTAGTTTCGGGCTTAGTTGCTCCGCGGCATGTGGGATCTTCCCGGACCAGGGCTCAAACCCGTGTCCCCTGCATTGGCAGGTGGATTCTTAACCACTGTGCCACCAGGGAAGTCCCTGCGTGCTGTATCTTTTTTGATTCTCTTCTCATGCTGGAAAAGTGTTGCTTACCCAGGGGTATTTTCAGCTAAAAAGAAGAAGGAATTTTTGCCGTGATATCACGAAGGGTGGCGGTTTTTCAGAGAGCAGCCGACAAATGAACCAATAGGGTTTGAAAGCTTTTTAAGACAAAAGTAAGTAGATGAATAATGGCAGGATGAGAGAAGGAAGTTATTTTTCATTCTCGATCCACTGAAGCTTCTTCCTGGAAGCAAGTCTTAGCAGCTGGGAGTTGTGAAATCTGCGTGTGACGCAGCCGTTGCTTTCAGCTCCGTGGAATAGAACCTTCTGCTTAATTTTCTCATTGACGTTTTTCCCCCCTAAATTCTGTTCTCATTCCCAGAGATGCTGTCTTACAACTGCTTTATTTATTATTATTATTATTATTTTGCTAACAGGCGATTTTTTTGCGAGCATGCTAACATGCGATATTATCCTACACGGTAGGATAACACCACGGTGTAGACTAACAGGTAGAATAAATCGAAGGAAAGCCCATGAAAGGCACAGGTGTAGTATTGCCGTGGGTGTCAAGCTGCAAACAGCCCGTGTTTATTTAGCGGTGATGGGACTTTGCATCCCCTCTTACGGCTGCAGCTGCGACAGGTGTTTCCTACCAGGACTTTAGCCAGTTTAATTCAGCACAGATTTGAGCACTTGCCTTCGGTGTGTGAGCTGGACCTGCCTGGGCTTTCGGAGGGCACAGAGCGGGGAGGGTCCTCTTGGGGTCAGATGGTGAGTAGGGGGCTGTCAGTCAGCAGCCTGAAGATGAGCAGAGGGGCAGTTTCTTGCCTGTGACTTGCAGCTCTCCTGGACATAGACGCGGATGGTTAAAACTGACAGAGAAAACGCGGCCCCCGAAAGGGGGCCTTCCTCACCGTGTTCCATCCCGGTCTTTATCCTTGTGGTATTAGGCTTTGCACCATTCAGTTCATTCCACAGATCTTAATTACTTTTCACCTGCCACAGGCTGAGCGCTGTGCTGGGAAGTGGGGGCCAAAAATGCAAAGCATTTTTGGACAAATCAAAATACCAGAGACCCTGAACCTGGTAGCTGAGCGGGATTTAGGAGGTTTCCAGCGGGCAGCCCTGGGGCGAGCCCCTGCGGTTCAGCCTTCGCCTCGTTCTCCATCCCGCCCTTGGGCAGAGAGTACCTTGTTTAGTGCTCCTGAAATGTTTTTGGATTTCAACCAGTTTTTTAAAAATTGGGGTCCCATCTACTGTGTCTTGTCAAGTAAGTCATTGAAAAAGCAGCTGGCCTCCTTATCACTGTCTGTTCCTAAATGATAAGACATTTTAACACTGAAAATGTAAGAGGATGTAGTAGTTTCCTACATTCCTCTGTTCCTGTGTAACGAGCACGACCAATGACGGGAGTGGGGGAGGGCTGAAAAGGCCTGAAATGTATTGTCTCCTAGTCCTGGAGGCCAGAGCCCGAGATCAAGGCGTGCGCAGCGCCGCGCTCCTTCTGAAGCCTCTGGGGGAGGAGCCTTCCCGCTGGCAGCTTCTGACGCCCGGCTGTGGCAGCATCGGTCCCATCTGCCTCCAGCACCACGTGGCTTCTTCTCCCTGTGTGTGTGTTTCTCCCCTTTACATAAGGACACCAGGCATATTGGACTCAGGGCCCATCCTACTCCAACCTGACCTTTCTTAACTAATTGCATCTGCCTTGGCTCTTATCTCCAAGTAAGGTCACATTCCCAGGTGCTGGAGGTTAGGCCTTCAACATATCTTTTTTTTTTTTTTTTTTTTTGCGGTACGCGGGCCTCTCACTGTCGTGGCCTCTCCCGTTGCGGAGCACAGGCTCCGGACACACAGGCTCCGCGGCCATGGCTCACGGGCCCAGCTGCTCCGCGGCATGTGGGATCCTCCCAGACCGGGGCACGAACCCGTGTCCCCTGCATCGGCAGGCGGACTCTCAACCACTGCGCCAGCAGGGAAGCCCCTTCAACATATCTTTGAGGGGGGCCGCAATTCAATCCAACACAAGGACATAATCTGACATCAACAGGTTAGGGCTGTGCTTTAACTGCAGTACACTTAGCTTTATGAACAGCCTCCCTGTTGTCCTTGCTCTTCTCATTTTTCTGCAGCCTAGGGTTGGGCCCCTGCTCTGGTTGTTCTGTCTAAGTGTGCCTGGTGACTTGTGCTTGTGTCCTGCCTGCCCCGTGTCCGTGCTCGGGCTCGGAGGCAGGGACCCTGTCTCCTCCAGCAGCGCGCGGCCGGCCCGCGAGCCCTTGGAGCCCGCAGCGCCCTGCCCCCCGCTCCTGCAGCCCACGCTGTTACTTAAATTGCCGGCACCTGCCTCCCTTCTCGGGCTCGGGGAGGGGTTTCTTGGCTCCTGTGAGCTTTACGGGCTTCCGGGTTTGTGTTTTTCCTCCGTTTCCTCCTCCGGGCTGCTCTCTGGATGAGGCTCTCGCCCCGACCTTGCTCCGGGGAGCAGCGGATGAGCTGACAGCCAGACATCACCAGCGGCTGTCCTGCCGGGACCCAGAGGCTGCAAGTGAGCCCCACGGTGATTTCGTTTTCACAGACACACATGGGGCAGGAGGTCGTGGGCTTGCACCCAAAGCACTTCCTCGTAGGGCGCGTGCGTTTCAGGCTGCTCCCCACGGACCTCTACACCACGGGAGGAGCCGGACGATTCACGCCAGCGGGGCCCCCAAACAGCGTGACCGCCCTGGCGTGTGGAGGAGAAGGTGACCCTAGGGGAGGGGTCGTTTCCTAGAGCCGATCCAGGGGTGTCCTCGTCGGCAACACAGATGCACATCCTGAGCCCCTCGGCTGAGTCTGATCAGGAGCCTGCAGGGTGGGGTCACAGCAGGGAGGAGACAGACCAGCTGGCCCTCGGGGGTGCTTCCCACGGTGAGTGGTCCGTGCTCAGCTGTGAGCCTCCTACCTGGAGAGAGAAGGAAAGACAGCAGAGCAAGTGAGGGCAGGGAGAGGCCTGTGTGCTAGCGGAGGACCCTGCGAGGCGGGGAGTCTTGGAGGAGGAGGCCGGGAGGTGGGGAGTCTTGGAGGAGGAGGCCGGGAGGTGGGGGGTCTTGGAGGAGGAGGCCGGGAGGTGGGGAGTCTTGGAGGAGGAGGCCGGGAGGTGGGGGGTCTTGGAGGAGGAGGCCGGGAGGTGGGGGGTCTTGGAGGAGGAGGCCGGGAGGTGGGGGGTCTTGGAGGAGGAGGCCGGGAGGTGGGGGGTCTTGCAGGAGGAGGCCGAGAGGTGGGGGGTCTTGCAGGAGGACCCCGAGAGGTGGGGGGTCTTGGAGGAGGACGCTGGGAGGTGGGGGGTCTTGGAGGAGGACGCCGGGAGGTGGGGGGTCTTGCAGGAGGACGCCGGGAGGTGGGGGGTCTTGGAGGAGGACGCCGGGAGGTGGGGGGTCTTGGAGGAGGACGCCGGGAGGTGGGGGGTCTTGCAGGAGGACGCCGGGAGGTGGGGGGTCTTGCAGGAGGATCCTGGGAGGTGGGGAGTCTTGCAGGAGGACCCTGGGAGGTGGGGAGTCTTGGAGGAGGACGCTGGGGGGTGGGGAGTCTTGCAGGAGGACCCTGGGAGGTGGGGAGTCTTGGAGGAGGACTCTGGGAAGTGGGGAACCACGGAGGGAGAGTAAGACACAAGGCGTTGCCTGCTTCGTGACCTGGCATTTAGAGAAACGGCAGGATCTGAAACCTCATGTCCGCACCTGAGGGTGCAGGCATCGACTTGAGGACATTGGTACTGAGCCCGCGGCAGGAAGGAGCATTGCCTGGGGCAGCTTGGCCCCTCTTGTGTTGCCTGCAGGTCCCCTCCGGCCTGTGCCCTCTGCTAAGGGACTGAGACCTTAGCCACTGGGGAGGGGAGGTCCTGTAACAGAGGCATGAGGTGGCTGATGGGCTGCTTGCCTCTGTCATTCAGACAAGCGATGGGGCGAGATGGAGCAGGCTGGATCCCTGACGTGGAGACTAACTCTCAGGGAGCCAGAAAAGGGAGGTGTTTTCAAACCATCCACTCCTGCCTTGCTTTTATGTTTTTCCCTAAGAGAACAATCTTTCTCCTCCAAGGCAGGCTGTGTATGTGTGCACGTTTGTGGATAGGGGAGTTTTGTGTGGGCATGCAGGCATATGTGTGTTGTGTATTTGCTCGTGTGCGCACACGTATATGTTGTGTGTGCGTTTGTGTTGCGTAGGTGCATGTGTGCGCAGGTGTGGACGGCATCTTGGCCTCCCTGGGCGGAGTCGGGAGTCTTTTCGGCTCTGCGGGGAGTCCCACCTGGTGAGCTGGCTCTGCCACCATGACTCGCGGCACAGAAAGTCCCCTCATTTACCCAAAGAAAACAAAAGATAAAGATTTGGCTCCTGAAGATAAGGCCACTGATTCATCAGGGAGGTTAGGATGACCGTGAGTGTCCTCCCGAGAATGCAGACCTGGAAGGAATTGGTTTGCAAACACCTCATCCTGGACCAGAAGTTCAGCAAAAAGCCTTTTGGAGAAAAGTGTCTCTGTCCAGTGGCAGGTCTTCCTGCTTTGTCCCTTTCTCGTTACGGTTGTTGGGCTGCTGCTCCCCCACTCTGTGAAAGGGGGGCGCTCCGGTGCCAGGTCCGGCGGTGCCAGGCCTGGCCTCGAGCCACACGCCGCGGTGGCTCCCCCTTCCTGAAGCCCCTCCTGCTCTGCGTTTCCCTCCCACCTCTGTCTGTCCCCTCCTAGATTCCCTCTCCTGCCCGCGGCCTGAGCCCTGTTCCCATGTTCTGTGGGGCAGGAGTCTTCCGACCTGAACGGGAAGGAGTGACCACCCTGGGCTCCGGAATGCTCCTTCCTTTGCTTCAGGGCACGTCACCCCTCTGTGATCAGGTGACGCTAACTCCATTGAGAGAGGGAAACCGAGGCAGGAGGTGGTTAAGGAACAGAGCCGGGGTCACCCCGCTGGGCAGAGGGGAGTGGGACCCGGGTCGGTGGGGTCCCAGAGCTCACGCGCTGACCTGTGTTCACTCTCCATCCTGTCTCTCTGCCCCCAGGGCCCCCAGGTGCCCTCTGTTGAAACTACCTCTGTGAGGTCAGGCCAGGTGTTGAAGCTCCCACTAGTTTTAAAACCTGTGTTCTTTCACCCAGAAAGGAAAGCACCTTAAATCCATCACTACTGTGTGATGATCGGGGTTGTCCTACCACCTTGGGTAGGTGGGTGTCCCTGATGATAGGATGGGCACAGAACTAGAATATTTTCATGCGGGAGGAGGAATGGAGAAATTTGGAGGCATCTTTTCTTTCTGCCCCCGGGGTGGGGTCCGGAGTGCTGGGACTGCTTGTCGGTGTTTTTCTGAAGCTGGTTCTGTGTTAAGTTCCAGCTCAAGAGGGGCGTGGTCTAATGCTGGAAGAAGTGCTTTTAGCGCGTATTAAGTAAAGTGAAGGGTAATCGTTCCTTAGCTTCCGTCAGGTCCTGGGCACTGTTGTGAGTTGTCTTTACATAGAGATATTGGCTGAATTGGTGATTCTCAGCCATCTGAACAGAGGCAGAGAGGCTGTATACATTTAATCTCGCTGTAGCCAGTGCTCCCTGCGGTAGCTTAAATAGCCTGCTACTCTCTTCTGCTTTTGTCAGTAGCATAATGGAGCGTAACCAATTTGCTGGTGATCAGTATCTGGAAACAGACGAGTTCTTCACCCAGTACATTTTTTTCCTTTGGAGATTAAAGGATAGAGTTTCAGCTCAACATTGTAACTCCCAGGCTCATGTAATTCCTGAAGTTCAGGGAACCTTCAGGTCTAATGTTCAGGTCCTCCACTGCAGAATTACTAATGCATGTGTGATCTGAGCGTGATCTAGCCGCATGGAACGCTACCCTGTAAGGGAGCAGGCCGGTAAGAAATGGAAAGGGCCAGTAACATCGCCTGGGGCCAGCCCTGCCAGGCCAGGGTAGAGTTACTCAGATAAAGGGCAGCATCTGATAGCTGCCACAGCCCTCACCCTCGTGACGCTCGGGACTGTACTTTTTGTCCCTTTAGACCTCCCTGGCACTAGAGCGTCAATAGGGGCCTGCAGACGGATGAGGAGTTGGTACAGCCTGAAAGAACTGTGTGTGGGGTAGGAAGGAGATACGTTCTTTAACTTGTGAAGGATGGTCTGTGTCTGTGTAGGTACCGTCACCCTGGAAGTTTGTGGAGGCCGTGTGTGTGTGTGTGTGGACTCCCTGACACGTTCAAGAACACAGTGGTGTAGGGCCAGGACCAACCGTGAGTTCAGGTCAAGTCTTGACTTGCATTGTCAAGTGCAGGACCGACGAGTGCAGCTAACTAGGGCTTTGGGCTACAGCTGGTTCACTTCATTTCCTCCAGTCCCTTTCCAGTCGCTGTCTGCTACTTCGCCAGTTGACAGGGTGACATTAGAGGGCTCCCAGGAAGGTCTTAGTTAAATCCCAGAGCCCATTTGCTTCTGTTCCTAAAATTGGTGGGGAGGGGACTGCTGGGCTCTTCGGGGAGGTCGGTCCGGTTGTGGGGTTTCCATCCACCCGCGCCCTCCTCCTCGGAGGCTGGGGGGCAGCGGAGCAAGCCTGTGAGCGCCGGCCGGCCTGCGGGGCGGGGAGCAGCTCGGCCAGGCTGGGAGAGGGGCAGAGGGCGCTCAAGCCCGCCGTCACCCTTCGCTCTGGCTGGTGTCGGGTCTCAGGCAGCCGGATCCCGTTACCCGGCCCCAGGACATTCGGTTTCATTGAAGAATACCTTTCCCTTTCTGTCTCCTTGTGGTGCAGGCGATTTACATGGATGATGGAGTGTCGTCTTTTGTTCAGATCAGAGGCTCCGTTCCGCTGTTTTGGGAGCAGCCAGGGCTCCAGGTAAGTAATAAAAAAGCCTGTTCACGTGTGTCATTGTTCACCCACTCTTCTCTTCTAAACGGCTGTGAGTTGTTTCTTTTAGTCATATTTCTTTCATGGCACAGTTTCTGGTCTTTTTCCCCAGCCCAGTTGGATTGAGCTGAGTTGTCACAGTGTGTGTGCACGTGTGTGTGTGTGGTGGTTTACCCAGAGACATATACGTTGTGTGATTTTCCGATCTCGAGCTCACTGATGACGCTGGTGAGGTGGACGGTCTTTGCAAGTAAGTGGACCACATCATGTGATTGCAGGTACCTTCACTTAGACCCAAGTTCAGTGTGTTGAGAGCGTGGCCTGAGATGTCTTTAGGGAGTTGCGACTCTCCCGGAAAGCTTTGAAAGGTTTTGGGGGCCCCAGCGGCCGTGCGGCAGGTCCGGCGTTTGGAGGTGCTTGTTGTGGGACCGCGTGCGAACTGCACGGGAGCTTTCGTGTGATTTCTAAAAATACTCCTTGCCGTCCCAACAGGGCCCTGGCCGGAGCCAGAGGTATTTGGCCTTCTGTCTCCTGGGACGAGTTCAGGGTGTGGGTCCAAGAGCACGTCTGTCGTTGGTGGAGGGGCACAGTGCTTTCCTACCTGGGAGGGTCACGGCCGAGGGGACCTGAGATTCCTCCACACCGATCCCGGTCTTCCCACCTGGCTGGAGGGGACGTTGGTGCCCTCAGGAGACCCCTGTGCCCGGGCCTGCGTCGCCTTGGCTCTCCTTCCCGAGCGCTCTGTGTGATGGTGGCTGGGTCACCAGCCGGTGGCTAAAGAGGCCCAGGGCCACCTGCCAGGCTCTTGGAGTATTTGACGTGCTGGGTCTCACCCGCCCTTGACTTGACCCAGCCTCAGCCATGGGCACTTTGTCCTCATGCTGTCATCGTGCAGTTGGAAGCCGTGGAAAGGAACCTTGTCAGCCCTTAGGTGAGACAGGTGGATGAGTGTCTCAGTTCTGTGGGCAAAAGCTCTATTAACATTCAGTGTTTCCAAGAGGAAGGAACAGCTAAGACGTGTACAGCAGCTGATGGCATTAAGTGGTGGCAGAGAGGTGCACCCCTGAGGATGGGTGGAGAACTCCTCTGGAGGCCAGCCCAAGAGAGCTTTGTTTTTAAACAGCTCTATTGAGATATAATTTGCGTACGTAAACCTCACCCATGTAAAGTGTACAATTCTATGGTTTTTAATGCATTCACAGAGTTGTGTAACCATCACCAAATCTAATTTTAGAACACTTTCATCACCACTAAGAAAACCGTGGACCCATCAGTCGTCACTCCCCATTCCCTCCCAGCCCTCCCCGAGGCCTGGGCAACTGTTCTTCTACTTTCTGTCTCTCTAATTTGCCTCTTCTGGACATTCTAAAAGGGGTTTTGAAACTTGAGTTTCTTTAGATTTGGAGTTTTCCTTTGATTTGTAAGAAACCCCCAAACTGGGAGATGGTCATGATAGAGTATTAGAATTTGGGAAGGACCCTTTGAAATTCATCTGTTTTACCCTCTCACCCAGTTTGGGATGGCTCCATTATTATTATTATTATTATTAGCTAGTCTCTCCTTGCTTTGCACACAGTCTGTCTCTCCAGGGTGTTCAGGGGATGTGCCGCACGAAGTCTGAATTCTCAGACCTTCAGGAACCTTCGTGGTTCCCTTTCTCCATTTCGTCTTCTCCAGGGCCTTCCTTTGGCCACTTCTGTCTTATTTCTAGGACTCTCCACACTCTGGTCTCCCTCTTGTAAAAACAAAACAAAACTTGTCAGTCCCCTCTTTAATTTTGGTCTCCAGCTTGACTCCTCTGGTGCTCCAGACACAGCCTGACCCTGCATTGGAACAACTGTCCCCCAGTCTGACTTGGGTCAGCATCCATGGACCTTGGGTGGCTTGCTTTTCTGTAGCTGTAGCATCTTTTAGACTCATAACACTTGTTAAGCCTCTTCCACAGCCTCCGTGGTTTCTTCAAAATAAGTTTCAAAAGGCTTTAGCGTTCATGAATCTTAAGGATTTGCTAACCTTTGGGTTTAATACCCGTGTTTATCCTCTAAATACTATCCATCATCAAAGAGAGATGAGGTCAGCTTCCTAGGGCACAGGAGGGCAACTTTCAGTCACCCTACCTGAACTATCAATAGCAAGCCTGATGATCAATCCTGGTTGTTTTTCTCTATTTTGAAAAATTCCCCCTCCTTCTTCACTTAGGTTAGATGAAAAGTGCAAAGATTTTGGGGTAAATAGCTTGCTTTTTAAGTTGCAGTGTTGCACCTTCGCCCTTTTGCAGTTACCCCAAGGGAATGGATGAGCCCCGCCGGGGTTGGGGCGCGGGGGTGCGCAGAGAGGACCTTGGGATGATGCTTTGTCTGCACGTGATCACGGGCATAGGGCCTTCATTACAAACTCCTGACTGCATTTCCAGCAACCATGTACCTTTAGCAGTTCATCTTTATCTTGTTAATAGGTTGTGCAGATTATAAATAGCCTTAGTTTACTCTTCTGTAAAATGGGATTGACAATACCAATCTCGTAGGGTTATGGAGAGGATTAAATATCATAGTATGTATTAGAATTTAGCTCAGTACCTAGAATCTAAAAAGTACTAAAAATGGTGGCTGTTAATGGTATTAATAACGTAAGTTATAGCATCTAAGAGACAGAAAGCACAAGTTGCATTTGCATCAGGAGAAGCACGGCTCTTTGCGTCCTGCGGGCGGAGTAGGAGTTTCCCGTGAAGGCCCCACGAGGACACCATGCGGTGCAGTGACAGCGTCCTCACCTTTTTGCGTTCACGTGCGGCACAAACCCCAGTCTCCTAGGCTCTTCCACTTCTCAGCCCTCATACACACCCCGGGGGAAGCCATTTATTCATCCCACAGACGCTGATCAAGCACCTGGGACAGGCAGGCACCTGACATCAGATGTCGCCCCCGACTTCGGGGTGGAGGTGACAGGACATGACCGTGTTGTACGAATAGAGCTGGGGGAGAGGAAGGCTGAGATCCCTGTGGCCGCTCTGGGGACGGACAGTCCACTCAGGCTGCGGGGGTGGGTGTCTGAACTGACCTGAGAGGGATTGGGTGGAATCACCCAGGCCAGGAAGGCAGCCTGCAGAGGGAACCACAGATGCAGGTGTTGCAACCGCTGCATCAGAGCACATCTGGGGACCTGTGCTCCCGGGCATGGGGGACAGGGGTTGTGGTGAAAGGTGAGACTGGAGAGGCTGGCGAGGCCCAGATGAACACGGGCTTTGTATGTTATGCTAAGGAGTTTGAATTTTACCCCAGTGGTGCCCAAACCGCTGCACATTAGAATCACCTGGGCAGCTCATAAACTTCCTGGCACTCGGGGTGCGTGCCATCCCAGTTACATCAGCACGCCTGCAGGTGGGAGCAGGCATCGGTACTGTTTTGAAGACCCTTAGATGACTCCCGTGTGCAGAGGCTTGGGGATCACTCAAGGTTATGCTGGTAAAACAGTTTTTTTAGGGCCAGGAGGGAGAAGTTTTGGTTTGTAGCATTTGCCCATTTCTGTGGTGTAAATACTCCTATCAGAGCTGATTTCAAGCCAACAGCTTGAACTTGGAGCTGGGAAGAGGTGTGCATACCGTGGCTTGTGAGCCGGAAGGAGCTGGCTGTGCATGCTCTGGACGCTGCACTAAAGGGTTCCAGGGGCGGGTGAGGAGGCCTAAGTAAGCTTTGGAGTTTGGAGGAAGAAGATGAAAGGTAAGGACACCAGGTAGGATGGTGGCATGGATCCAGATCAGAAATGCTGGCGGCTTTAACTAGGGGAGGCCGTGGATCCAGATCGGAGATGCTGGCGGCTTTAACTAGGGGAGGCCGTGGACGGGGAGGGAGGGGTTCGGAGATGCCGTCTGTGGTCCTGGGACCCTCTCAGGTGCTCAGGGAGGCTCTGCGTGGACTCAGCCAGGCATTATTCTTCCAGCCACTCCCTCAGGCTCAGCCTGGAGTCTTTAGGATTGAACCTCTGACTTTAGGGACCAGACAGGAGTGAGTGGCCGAGTGTCCACCTGGCCAGGGGAGGAGGGAGACTAAAAAAAAGCAGCGCGGTCAGTTCCTATGTGCCGGGGCCAGCAGTGGTTTCATTTCAGCCCTGCGTGAACCTGCTCCCTGAGGCCCTGACTGTGGCCTCAGGACTAGGTGACGCCAGAGAGGAGAGGTTCGGGTCAGTGTCGGGACGTGCGGCCTTAGGCAGCTGGACTAATGGGTTGTCGAGCTGATGGACAAATGACCTCCCGGAGGGTGTCCGAGGCCCCCCTTCTGCGCATGCCCCGTCCACTTAGGAGGTGGGGGGACATGGCTGTGGGCAGGGCGCCCTGTGTGAGGGTGTAGACACAGACCCCTGGGCTGCTCTCGTCCCGCTGCCTTGTCCCCTCACAGGCATTCAAACCCCCGGCAAAAAGGGAACGAGGACGATGAGTAGGTAGAAAGCAGCCCCTCTCAGACTGTAGCGTGGGGGGCGTGTGTGTGCCTATGTGACCCACCTTGTGCAGGAGTCACCCGGGGACGTGTTAAAACACAGATTCCTGGCCCCACCCCCGGAGACCTCCATTCAGTAGGTCTGAGGTGGGCCCTTACATCTGCATTTCTAACGAGCTCTCAGGGCCCATTGATGCTGCCGGTCCGGGGACCACACTTTGAGAACCGCTGGAGTCGGGGATCCTTTCTGCCCGTTTACTGCTCTGGTCCTTCACTGCGGCGGGTGCCCTAGGTGTCCTCAGCAGTGACGTTGGCTTGACTGCTGTGGGGATGGGAACATGCCTACAAGGGGCCTGCCTTGCCCTGTCCACCAGAGAGTCTGGGTGAGGGGGAAAGGGCAGAGGCATCCGAAGGGCCGTGCCCTCTCCTGCTGTGGGCTGCTGCTTCCTGTGTGGCCCCCAGCTTCCCCGAGTCCTGCTGATGCAGTAGACGGCCTGCTGCACCTCACCCTGTTACGCTGCTGGTTCTCAGCCTGAAGGGGCACAGTTTCCATCAAATGAATTTGCACTTGTCGTGCAGACTCGTTAGAAACACTTAAGTGTGTTTCGGGGTCTTGGCACAGTGACCCGGTTGGTGGTAGTCAGCCAGGGACGGGAATTCAGGGTCCCCCACCCCTTGGCCACCTCCATAGCACCCAGTGCCACGTGGACCCGAGGTGTCAGGCTCACTAACTCAGGCCTGCACGGGTTATGCAGTTCGTGACGGGACTTAGGTAATTTTTATCACAGGGCAAGTTTAGAGCCAGAGATCAAGCTTCTGAGGCCTGAACCATTTTCTTACTTGCTCCCGTGGGAGTGAGTCTAAAAACAGCCGTAGCTTCTCCCTGAAGCCAGGGGGGATTTCTTGCGGTGACTGACAGGCAGACGTGGAGCAAGTGGCCCCCGGCGCTCAGAGACCCCTCAGAGGGTGGCTGGAGGAGCGTGGACTCACTTTCCACTGGCACCTTCCTTGTAAGTTCAGAAGAAAGACAGGAGCTGACTTGCCTTGGGTGCAGGACATGGCTGTCTTCTGGGAACTCAGGGGCTGTGATGGTTTTGGGGGTTAAGTAACTGGCATTTCGTCAGCCAGGCGTCAATGGCCATCAGGAGAGGAGGGCAGAATACACACAAAATGAAGGTGTTTGGGTTGAGACTTTCCTAGGAACACCCACAGTTAAGAGCAAGATGCCTCCTTTTCGATGCCTTTTGATGCCTTAGTTTACTGGCTCATTTCCTTCGTGACCAACGCTTCTGAGGACCAAAAGGGACTACAGTCTATTTGTAGAGTCATTTATGTGGACAAACCTAATCCCAGTAATTTCTAAATCTATTGCTGAGACACGAGTTTTCTAGGTGGGTACTTTCCTCACGTATGGAGAGGGACACATGTATTATCTGCGATGTTAAGGGTCATAAAATAACGCTTCTCACATGTTCAGTCATATCTACATCTGATGATATGGATGAATCCAAGGACACCACTTCTACAACCTTCAATACCAAGCAAAACTGAGCAGTACATTTGAAGAAACTTTTTATCTTGAAATAATTTCAGACCTACAGGAAAGTCGTAAGAACAGCGGAAAGGACTCTTACACATCATTACCCGGATTCACTAAATGTTAACATCTTGCCACACACACCTATGCTTTATTTATTTCTGAATCCCTTGAGAGTAGGTTGCATACATCTATTTAGTCTATTTACTTGTTAATGTTTCAGGATGTTTTCCCAAGGAGCACATATATTCTCTTACGTCACCACAGGGTAGGTACACATTCAGGAAATTTAACGTGGACACAGGACTTTAATCAGATCTGCAGCCCATATTCCAGGTTTATCAGTTTTCTCAGTAATTAGTGTCCATCGTGGCTCCTTTTCCCCTTCAGCCCAGGATCCAGGCCAGCATCCCATCTGCATTTAGTTCTCACATTTCCAGTCTCCTTTAATCTGGACCAGTTCCTCTGCCTTTCTGTCTTTCCTGAAGTTGATGTTTTTGGAGAATGTAGGTCTTCTTTTTCTGTAAATTGACTGTTCCTCATTTGGGAGTTTCCTGGTATTGCATTATGATCAGGCTCAGGGTACTGACCCCTGGCCAGAACGCCGATCAACCATGTCCTTCTCAGAGGTCCTTCCCATCTGGAAGTCCCCAGTGTCCCTCGGCCCCTCATTAGTGGTATTAGTTTTGATAACTTGGGTAAGGTGTTCTTCAGTTTCTCCACTTACGCTTAATATGTTTTACTTTTCAACTAACAAGTGATTTATGGAGACACTTTGAGACCATGCAAGTATCCTACTCCTCATCAAATTTTCCCCCAAGATTTATGGCCAGTGGATGATTTTTGCTGAATAATGTTTTACTATGATTGATATAAGATGATGATTTTCCACCACTCCCTCCATGTTTATCAGTTGGTGTTTTCTGTAAGGAAGAACCCTCTCTTCTCCCTGTCCCACACGTGCCCCCCGGCTAGCCATCTACCCAGGCAACCACCTATCCGTGCACCTGCCCACCCATCCATCTGTCCATCCACTCATCCACCCATCCATCCAGCTCTCATCTGCATAGATTCATGGATTCCTATTTTATTCATCAGGTTATAATCCACTGCTGTCCTTACATTATTTATTTATTTTTAACATCTTTATTGGAGTATAATTGCTTTACGATGGTGTGTTAGTTTCTGCTTTATAACAAAGTGAATCAGCTGTACATATACATATGTCCCCATATCTCTTCCCTCTTGTGTCTCCCTCCCTCCCACCCTCCCTGTGTCCTTATATTAGTCGATGTTCGGATTGTCCCAGATCTGTCCAGAGAGAGTCCCCTCAGGCAATAACAATAAGTAGTTTTAAGTTTGTTTTTTAAGCTTCCAGTGTCAAATAGGTAGTTCTCAACAATAAGGCAAAGTCGTTTGCAAGTAGTTTATGACAGCTCAGATTTTAGGGGCAGTCAGGATCCCTGGAGTTGCAGAAGAGGCCGGAAGCGGTTTCTTTCTCCCGGTTGGCTTAGCCTCACCTCTGCACCACAGAAGGGTTTGTGGATCTGATGTGGGCCTCGTGGTCTTACCCTGAAGTTTGTCTTCTGTTTGTAGAAGAACCCAGCCCACGTGGTCCATGCTGCCGTTAGGACGGGGCTGAAGCAGAGCCAGACTCAGGCTGCAGGACCTGCGTTCAGGGCCCGGCCGTCCTGAGCTGTAAAGGCCATGGAGGGGCCGAGTGGCTGCTGCTTGTGGCCTGGCTGGCGGCAAGAGGGCGAGTGGGAAGGCCAGCGTGTGCTGGGCTTGCAGGGCGGGAGGAGTCACCGGTGTCCTTTCGCTTTGATTTAGGTGGGTTCCCATCATCTGAGACTCAACAGAGGCCTGGAAGCCAACGCCCCTGCTTTCGACAGGTAGGTCGTCCGGCCGCATCCTAAGTCTGTTGTCCTTCCTCCCATCAGACAGTAGCACAGGAGCCAGGGTGCCATGGGAAACGGGAGACCCCAAATCTGGAATCTGAATCTGCCTTTTACTTTGGTCCTTTATACAAAAAGGCAGCTTACAAAATGGAATTTTTACTTGCTCTCAGTTTTCCCTGAAGGTTCATTCATAAATGCTCAGGTAACACTTTGCAATTATTTTATCTTATCAGTTCCTTCTGCACTGAAGCTTTATCTATTTGTCCTGGTTAATAAGGGATCATCTAAACTATAGGATATTTCTAAGCTGGTTTGTTTGTGTTTTTAAGGTAACATATTCCCAGGCTTTAAAAAGTCACAGTGTGGAAAGGTATAAAGGAAGAATTAGAAGTACCCTAACTCCCAATTCCCACTGTTAGTTTTCTACATATCGTTCTAGAAAAAATTCTGACTTATACATAGTTCTTTTTTTTTTTTTTTTTTTTTTTTTTTGCTTCATTGGGTCTTCATTGCTGTGCGTGGGCTTTCTCTAGTTGAGGCGAGCGGGGGCTACTCTTCGTTGCGGTGTGCAGGCTTCTCATTGCAGTGGCTTCTCTTGTTGTGGAACACAGGCTCAAGGCGCATGGGCTTCAGTAGTTGTGGCGTGTGGGCTCAGTAGTTGTGGCTCGCAGGCTCAGTAGTCGTGATGCATGGGCTTAGTCACTCCGCGGTATGTGGGATCTTCCCGGACCCAGGGATCGAACCCGTGTCCCCTGCATTGGCAGGCGGATTCTTAACCAATGTGCCACCAGGAAAGTCCCCATAGTTCATTTTTTAAAACACAAATTGGATCATTACACACTTACTGTTTTACAACTCGCTTAAGAAAAGACATCGCTAACCTGAACTCTTGGTAATTTGTACTTGAAATAGTTAATAGCTTTTTAAAATATTTGTTTTTTTACTCTAAATGTTAATTTTAAAATAATCTTAATGGGTATAAAATACTTCTCAAAGTAATTTTTTTAAAATTTACTTTATTATTTATTTACTTTTGGCTGCGTTGGGTCTTCATTGCTGCACGCGGCTTTCTCTTGTTGAGGTGAGCAGGGGCTATTCTTCGTTGCGGTGTGAGGGCTTCCCATTGCAGTGGCTTCTCTTGCTGCGGAGCACGGGCTCTAGGTGCGCGGGCTTCAGTAGTTGTGGCTTGTGGGCTCTAGAGTGCAGGCTCAGTAGTTGTGACGCATGGGCTTAGTTGCTCCGCGGCATGTGGGATCTTCCCGGACCAGGGCTCGAACCCGTGTCCCCTGCATTGGCAGGTGGATTCTTAACCACTGTGCCACCAGGGAAGTCCTCAAAGTAATTTTTTTAAATGTTTGAATCATTCTAGCTGAAGCTTCATTTGGACTTTAAATTTGCTTGCAGCCTTCTTATTTACCTTAAGGTTGGTGACACCAGCCCACCTGTGCCCCCCTAATTAGCATGTTACACACAGGGCACACTCAGCGCTGAGCAGCTCAGACTCCCCACCTGAGCAGGGCCTGCTCTGTCTGCACCTGTCAGACCTCAGGCCAGGATGCACCTTCTCCGGGGAGGAGGAACCAAAAGAGCCGGAGGGGCCAGGCCACTGCATGTTATTTCTTCGGCACCTTCCCCCGGGGCTTCCACATAGCATGGCTCCAGGGGCCGTGCACAGCCTATGGCTGTGAGGAGGCCCTGATCTCCCAGATTTGATCCAGTCCTGCATCCTCCCCCTGGGAGGGACTGCAGACAGGACAGGGCTGCCAGGAGCATGGCCCTGGAGAATTCTTCGTGGGGGCGGAGCCCTCGGGCGGCTCGTCTTCCGCTGTCTGCAGAGGGACATAAACTTCCCACTTCAGGATCCATATTCCTCTATGCGGTGCTGTCCCTCCGAGTTAGTAAGAGAGTCCCTTTTTCTCTTATTGGGCTAAAAATGGTTCTTTTGTGATAATTAACTTTAAAAAAATTCCATTTATGAGACAAACGTGTTATTGTAGAAATTTGGAAAATACAAAAAATGTTTAAAGAAGGAAAGAACTTAAAATCACATAAAATTCTACCACTTTTAACACTGTGGTGTGTTATTTTTTTCTCGTTTTAGATGTTAAGATTGCAGTATTAAATTAATTTTACATTTGCTTTTTGCATTGTGTATTTTCCCTTTTAAAAAAAACTACATTTAAATATTTCTAACAGTATTAAACTTATAAAGTTACTTTGCAAAAGCTGCTGGTAAAAGACAAATATTAGAGTTTCTCCCTGCTATTTCAATATCTGTATTTAAAAATAGTCTCTGGTATACAAAGAATTTTCCTAAAAACTGAAATTTCATTATACCTTCTGGTTGAGGTTAAACATCATGAAATGCAGCACTTAGATGAAAACATTGGGCCCTGAGGTTGATGCCTCTCCTACCAGTTTTTCTAGTTCTGAGAAGGTACCAAGTGAAGTGGATTAACTTCAGAGATACGTACGTCACAGTTATAAGGCTCTGTTAGTGAAAGGCCAGATTAGCTGTTCTGGATCTAATGGAGGACTTTACAGAAAGTCCAGCATATCCTCCACCTGATACCACGTGTGTTTAGAAGTCTGATGTGCTGTGTACTCTTGGCCAGTGCCTTTCATGGGGAACAGCTCATCCAGAACCTCCAGTGCCTGGCAGGTCCCCTCGAGGGCGGGGCCGTCAGTGTGTGTCGCGGGGACATGGCATCACGCGCGGCCCTGCTCTGTTGCAGGCACATGGTGCTTCTCAAGGAGCAGTATGGGAAGCAAGTGGTCGTGAACCTGCTGGGGAGCAGAGGCGGAGAGGAGGTGCTCAACAGAGCCTTCAAGGTAACTGGCTTCCCCGCCTGGGGGGCAGGGAATGAGGGAGCCGAGGGGCCCCTGCTCAGGGCGGGCTTCCATGGGGACTGGGGACAACAGCCCTGCTTTCCCCATGCTGGGGGAGACTTTCTCCATCAGAGCTTCAGCATTAGGTGATTTGGGCTACTGACAAATGCAGTTTAATTTTTGTAAAGCAATGGTTGGGAGAATTTGCTCAAAATGAAAACAAAGCATCTCCCATCTCCAGTTGCATTTCCTCCACTGCTCCCCACTGGGGCATCGACCACTCGGGGTGGCCAGGCCTTTCCCTGGCTCTCTTGGACGGACACACACACACGCGTGAATGCACACACACATGCACATGCACACGTATGTTTGGGCTTCACCCCGCGCATCCCCGACCTGCTCAGGGAGCCGGAGTTCCCTCTTCCCTTGTTGGTCCGGCCCAGCTGCTGGCCAGCACCTTCTGGCACGTTCACACAGACACCCGCAGGGCACTTGTGCCTAAGTGGCTCTTTAGAGCCCCTGCTCGGTTTAAAGCAAGCAACCCTAGATAATGTCCTCCTGTGAACTTGGAGCCTTCAAGTCATCCATCCTTGTCTGGGCTGCCCCTGAAAGCTGCTTCCTGTGTCCAGCTTTCTGTGGGCTCCCCGCGGCTTCCGGCACACATTCAAGGGAGATGCATGGAGAAACCCTGGACGAGGAGGGAGCAGTGAGCAAAAGGCTCCGCCCATCTCGCCTGCATCTCTCCGTTCCTAGTGCTCCCACGTGTATTCAGTCTACTGTAGACTGAGCGGTGGGCTGTGGGCCTCCACAGTCCTTACCCAGCAGCCCATGTTCCCTGCTGAATGGGAAAAAAAGCCTGTGGTTGTTCAGAGCTCAAGAAAGCCCCTTATGGAGAGAGTTTGAAGTCACACCTCACTTCACGGGAAGAGTGTTCCCTGTGGTCCTGGCCCCTGGCCAGTAGAAGCTGAATCCAGCTGGGTGCTCATTTCTCCCTGTTTAGGAAAGCCATGTGCTTGGAGCTGAGACTTTCTGGTGGCCAGTTTCACTTGGCCAGACCTGCTTTTCCTGTTTGGTTTGTTGCTATTGGCAACAAGCTCGAGAAGTATCTCCACTGCCACCCATCTGGGCAGCCATGTTGGCAGCTTATTTTAAGGAAGAAGAAGGAAAAAAAAAAACCCTCAAGAATTTTTCCCCTTTATGCCTTGATTCTGGGGAGAAGGTGTCCTCAGCACGCCCCCATCAGCTGGTGGGCCCCTGTGCTGGAAAGGCAGGAGATGACTGCAGGCCTCTGGCCCAGCAGGGGAGACCAGACTCCTGGGCAGGTAGGAGGTAAGAGGTGGACCTTACCTGGAGAGACCTGGGTCGTGGTCCCAACTGGGGTATCACATAGAAGGAGCTCCCTCAGCCTGCCAGCTCTGCCATGCTGAGGTCCACGCACAGGCAGCCGGCGTGTGACCCGTGGTTATCAGGCCACAGGGGACCAGGCACTTGCTCCAGATCATGAAGCCACCAAGGGTGAATGCTTCAGCTTGGCTGACTACTTCCCAACAAGACCTTCTTGATGACGGCAGCTGTGCGTTGATTTGCATTCCAGCACAGGAGGGATGGGCGCTCAGAGTCCTCGGGACCAGATGGCCCGAAGCCCTTCTAGTCCTTCAGAGTCACTAGACTCTGGCTGGGCCAATGCTGGACAAGTCTGACCTGAAGCCGCACAGGAGGGTGTGGTTGGCGGTCTGAGGTTGGGTGCCCTGGGAAGGCAGTGGTTCATCCTTTGCCCCGGGGCTGCCTGGTGAGAGTGCTGAGGAGTTGCTGGCTGAGGCTTCTGGTGTGGAAGGCAGACTTCTGCCAGGGCACCACGCCTGCCCGGCACCCCGGCCGTGCTTCCTCACGTCTGGCTCCGCCTTCAGCTCACATGCTGGACCCGCGCCCGAGTGGGCCCTGAGCCCGTCTCCCCCTCCCTGGAGTTTCACTGGGCTGCGCCTCCCCTCACTGGGCGGCCTGGAGGACTTGCCGAGGTACTTGGCCGCTTCTGAGCACGCCCTCCCGGAGTCTTGGCTCGTCAGGATGGGACTGGTTACCAGGGCAACAGGAGCTGGATTATGAGCTCCGCAGCCTGCTGCGCTGCCCTGTACCTGGTGTGCCTGTGGCACGCGGGTGCCTGCAGAACAGAGCGGTCCTTCCCTCTGGGCATCCTCCAGAGAGCCCTCTGGGCGGTGATGTTGGTGCAGGGCCCTGGGCTGCCCCGGGGAGCCACGCCCACTCTGGCTGTCTTTTGTCCAAGGTGGACCTTCTGCCCTTTTGCAGGCGAGATGCTCTTTGTGGTTTTGTCCCCGGGGTGTTTGTTCTGTGCTGCCCGATCCGGGTCGGGGCTGGTAAAGAACCGGGTCCACCGTAAGCCTTCAAGCCAAGCCCTGCCCGGTGTCGAGTGACGCAGCTGGCCGCTCAGGTGCCCTGCCACCCTCTCCCTCCCCTTTCAGAAGCTGCTCTGGGCTTCTTGCCACGCCGGCGACACGCCTATGATCAACTTTGACTTCCATCAGTTTGCCAAAGGCGGGAAGCTAGAGAAATTGGAGAACCTGCTGAGGCCACAGTTGAAGCTGCACTGGGATGACTTTGATGTGTTCGCCAGGGGCAAGAATGTAAGTCCACGGTGAGTCTCGCCTGCGTCTCGTCCTCCTGCCGGGTGAGCTGCCGAGTGACAGGGGCTCTGCCGGGAACGTTCCCTCCCTCGCTGCTCCTACGCTTGCAGTTTCTGGGGCCGCAGGCTCGCTGGTATCGGGCACCTTGGGTTCTGGCCTTCTCCTTTCCCTTCCCACAATCGGAGTTGCTTGTGAATTTTGTGAGCAGATGATAAATCATGGTTTTCTGGCAAATGTACTGATGGCGGGGACCGGGTTAAACGGTGGAGCCACGGTGACCGTATAACTTATCATCCGAGCTGTGATGAAAATTACAAAGAGTTGGGGGGGTCCAGCTGGCATAAACCCGATTGCCTAAGGGAACTGGGACGCGGATTCCCTGCCCAGAGCGGAGGAGAAGAAGTCCAGTTTCCGCAAGTCAGTACAGTTAATGCTCATTATTCACAGATTCCATATTTGCAGATTTGCCCACTTGCTAAAGTTTATTTGTGACCCCAAATCAAACTCTTGGAGCATTCACGGTCGTTCACCAGACCTGCCCAGAACAGTGAGAAATCCGAGGCGCCTGCCGTGCATGTTCCCGGCGGAGGTGGAGCCAGGCCCCCGTTCGGCCTTCTTGTTTCAACTCACCCTGCAAACAGGTGTTCCCGTGCCGTCTGCTTGGTGCCACGTTTTCGCTCTTTTGTGCATCTTGTCGGAGGTTTCACTGTTTAAAATACCCCCCAGGTGTGGTGCTAAGTGCTGTCCAGGGTCCTAAGCCCAAAAAGGGTGTGATGTGCCTCACGGAGAGAGTGCGTGTGTTCGAGAAGTTTCGTTCAGGCACGAGTTACAGTGCTGATGGCCAAGACTTGATGGTGGATGAATCAACAACATCTGTTAAAGTAGGTCTCTTTAAACAGAGACATACATAACACGAGGTGATATATTGATCAGTTGATGAAAATCCATGACCAGAGGCTCACGGGAACATAGGCCCCCAGGAGCGTGACTCAGCGTTTGCTGCTTTGCTAACAGTTGGATTCGCTAACAGTTCATGAAACTTTCTAGAACGTAACCATGGTGATAACGGGATTTGACTGTCTTTGTGACGGCCCTGGCGTGCAGGCCGCCGAGAGCGCGCTCTGGGCTCGGCCACCACTGCAGCATTGCTGGGACCACCGCGCCGTGTACCGTTCCGGAGCCTCCGCTGGGGTTTCCGTGGGAAAGACAAACAGCTTAGGATCCACCGGGCTGAGTAACTCTGGTGGCTTTGGGCCGCCCCGGTGGGCTCTACCAGGGAGGAGGTGGGGGGTTCTTTCTCGGGACGAGGTTCCTTGGGGGCCTGCAGTCAGATGGGCCATTGTGCCATGGCCAGTGCTCCTTCCAGCAGCACTTGTAACTTGTGTGTGTTGTTTCCCGAAGTTTTCAGAAAGGCACTTTGCGGATGAACTGTCTCGACTGCCTGGACCGAACCAACACGGTGCAGAGCTTCATCGCCCTCGAGGTGTGTCTCTCGGGCCATCTGTGTCCTGTGCCTTCAGGGGGACGGGCTGGGCTCAGCACCCTGTCGGCAAGATGAGGGAGGTCTCACTGGGCTGACGTTCCCACTGAGGGGAGGGGACAGTAATGTGTCCGGCATCTAGAGAGAGGTCTCCCTGGGTAGCTGGCTTGCCGATGCCGTGAGATGCCTTTGGCCTATCACAGGCACGCTTTCACACACTTTGGAATGCACCCCAGACATGGTGGCCCAAAGGAGAAACGGTAGCCGTGGGCAGTGATTATTGTGAATGTTCCCTTAGAGGAAGGCAGGGTGGGACCGCCTGAGATGAGGCTGGGTTTGAAGCCTGGGAGGGAGTTTGAAGCCTGTGGTCTGCTGCCTGGGTGGCCTCTCCTGACTGACTGCCAGGAGGAGGAGTGGGGTCCGCGCCGCCTGCCGTCCATCCCTTGCTGTCCTGTTTGCGGGTGGTATGGGGGAGGGAGGGGGGAGGGTGTCAGAGGAGGGCTGGGTGAAGTATAGATAAAGTTGGGTGAGCTGTAGAAGCCCCATTCTCTGCTGCGAGGGTGCCTTGTCCTCTGGGGGGCACAGAGTCACCCACGGCAACCCTCTGAGTAGGAACTCGCGGGGATGGCGCCTGGTGGTGTCCCCTGGGCGTCTGTGGGGCAGCTTCCGGGTGAGAAGTTGGTGACCACCGTCCGTCCCCTCGTCTCCCAGGTCCTCCACCTGCAGCTTGAGAGCCTAGGGCTGAATTCGAAGCCCATTGCCGACCGCTTCGTGGAGTCCTTCAAAGCCATGTGGTCTCTGAACGGGCACAGCCTGAGCAAGATGTTCACGGGCAGCCGGGCCTTGGAAGGGAAGGCCAAGGTAGGGGCAGGCCGCGGGGGACGGGGGGCGGGGGGTGCCCGTAGGGGCCCCTCTCACGGCCTGTCGTCCGGCCCGTGGCAGGTGGGGAAGCTGAAGGACGGGGCCCGGTCTGTGTCTCGCACAATCCAGTCCAACTTCTTCGACGGGGTGAAGCAGGAGGCCATCAAGCTGCTGCTGGTCGGGGACGTCTACACTGAAGAGTCTGCGGACAAAGGAAGGATGCTGCTGGACAACCAGGCCCTGCTGGGTGAGGGGCTCCCGCTCTGCCTGGGGAGGCGTCCGGCTGCCCTGCCATCCAGAGGGCGGTGGTTGGGGGGTGCTAGGCAGCCTTCCCACCCCTCACGTCATCCCAGATGGTGAGTGGCAGGCGCCCCCTGAGCTGCAGGGCAGCAGGAGGGAGCTTCTGTGCTCAGATCTGACCCTTGACTGTTCTCGAAGTGTCCGTGTCTTTGAACGTTAACCCATCCAGGAATCCTTCTCAGCTTGAAAGCATTCTTGGTCCCATTGCCAACCCTCATTTGCGGGGAGTCTTCCATGAGGGTGGCCTCCTGTTTCTATTACGGCCCCAGCGTGATCAGTCTCATGGTCTGACCAGCTGATCTAAGCAGCTTGCCGCCGTGTTTCGTGTCTTAGGAGATGCTCAGCCGGGTGCAGCCACACGAGGCAGAGGAGAGGCTTAGGAAAAAACAAAGTTAATACACTCACAGGTCCTAGAAATGCCACTCGGGACCACATGGAAAACGCCAGGGTTGTCAGGAGCCAGAGGGGCACTTAGGCCACAGCCTTTATTGGGGTTTCCGTAGGGAAGGCTGGGCAAGGTGTAGGACTGGCTCGTTTGAGTAACCGTGGGGGCTTTGGGCCAGGGATAGGCTCTCGTTGGATGGGACCTGGTCCTCGGATGATTAAGGCAGAGGAACATCACCGCCGGGGTGTGCCGGCCAGAAGGAGGAGGTACGGCTCTGGGTGGCTTGTTTGCGTGTAACAGGCTCTGGCTGAGTCTGAGAGTTGGCTTAGCCCCGGGAGAGGCAGTCTTTCCCCAGCCAGAAGGTCAGACACCACAATATACAGAAGATAAAAATGTGTCCACAGTACCAGCTGTCACTGTGGTTCCTGGTGCTTTCCGGACTCACGTGAGAGCTCACTGTTCTACTTAATTTGCACCATTTCCAAACCGAGAGGCGGGGAGAAGTGGAGAGGGGTCCCCTGGGGTCAGAGTCGATGTCTTTGCGTGTTAACTCATCCAGGAATCTTTCTCAGCTTGAAAGGGTTCTTGTTCCCATTGCCAGGTGTCATTTGTGGGGAGTCTTCCATGAGGGTGGCCTCCTGTTTCTATTCTGGCCCCAGGACCCTGTAGAAATCTCCCAGGGATGAGGACACCTTCCACTCTCAGGGGCAAGACTGTCATGATTCCCTCAATAGCTAGAGGTTTCTTTTTTTCTTTCTTCTTTACTTGAGATACAGTTGATGTATAGCATTACATTCGTTTCAGGTGTACAACATAATGATTTGATATTTGTATATGTTTCAAAATCATCACCACAGAAAGTCTAGTTAACATCATCACCACACAGAGTTACAATTCTTTCTCTTGTGATGAGAACTTTTAAGAACTACTCTCGGGCTTCCCTGGTGGCGCAGTGGTTGAGAGTCCGCCTGCCGATGCAGGGGACGCGGGTTCGTGCCACGGTCCAGGAAGATCCCACATGCCGTGGAGTGGCTGGGCCCGTGAGCCATGGCCGCTGAGCCTGTGCGTCCGGAGCCTGTGCTCCGCAACGGGAGAGGCCACAAGAGTGAGAGGCCTGCGTACGGCAAAAAAAAAAAAAAGAACTACTCTCTTAACACCTTTCAAATATACAACACAGTATTGTTAACTGTAGTCACCATGCTGTACATTATATTCCCAGGACTTATTTAACAGGAAGTTTCTACCTTTTGACCACCTTCCCCCACCTCGCCACACCCACAGCCCAACTTCTGACAACTGTTCTCTGCATCTATGAGTTCATTGTGTGTGTGTGTGTGTGTGTAAGAGTCCACATATAAGTGAGCTGGAGGTTTCTTTGGGAAAATTTTAGTGGCATCTTATCCCGCAGAGCCTGTAAACATTAGAGGGCTCATGGAAAAGAAGGAGAGACCCAGCATTTTTCCTTATAAAAATGTATAACTCTTGGTTTAGAAATTTTGGGTGTTTTTGAAAAATTAGTTTACCCATGCTTAAAATGACTTCTTACCCCTTTTCTACTTTTTTTCTTCCATCATTGGGGGGAACTCCTATTTGGCTTCTGGTAGCCAAGGTGACATTTTGTCAGCCCTGGAAACAAGGCCCGCTCATTAATGTGGAAAGAAGCTCTGAGTAGTACAGTGAGTCTTATCTTATTTCATAGCAAAGTAAATGTGATGGATATTTAGGCTGAGTCCCTAGTTTAAAAAATGGACTATGTTTTGGCTTCTCTAGAGGATGGACTTGGCTCAGAGGAATGATTTCTTAAAGGCTTAAGTCTGAGGTAAAACAAAACATTTCAGGCATGCAGATTGGTAGGTGGAAAATGCAAAAATGGGTGTCAGACCCTTAAAGTTCCGTGTGTATATATTTAATATGGAAAGTTGCAGTGTCCCCTTGATTAAATTCCCAAGTAATCGTGGCGTGACCACCGAAGATGAGATTCCCTGTGATCTGATGTCACAGCCTCTGTGGCTCTGTTGGGGGAAGGGAGCGGAGGGGACATTAGGGCAGAAGTGCCACAGGAAAGTGTTCGTGGGTGGTTTTTAGCCTCTTAGCACCTTTATAAGGAGCATCCACTGGTCCATATAGATGGGATTGTGCATCCCCCTCTGACAGAGAGCCTGGCCGTGTTTCTGGGGGGGGGGGTGCATGGGGATTGGGGTGCAAACATGGCCTTTCTGTGCCCCCAGCAGTGACTCCCAGGATCCTGCGAGCCATGTCGGAGCGCCAGTCAGAGTTCACAAATTTCAAGCCGGTGCGCGTCGCCGTGGGCACCTGGAACGTGAATGGAGGGAAGCAGTTCAGGAGCAACCTGCTGGGCACTGCCGAGCTGGCTGACTGGCTGCTGGACGCGCCCGTGTTTTCCGGAGTCTCTGGATCCCAGGGTGAGTGTGGCCGGGACAGGCAGGTGCAGACCCCCAGCCCTGTCCGCCGTCTCGCCTCGTCCGCAGGTGGACTTGGGAAGTTGGGTATTTGGCCTTCTTGCTCCTTGGAATGTTTAGAAAGCTCTGTGGAAGGTTAGACCACAGACACGTGTGTTTTTTTTTTGGCCACGGCTTGCGGGATCTTAGTTCCCCGACCAGGGATCGAACCCAGGCCCTCGGCAGCGAAAGTGTGGAGTCCTAACCACTGGACTGCCAGGGAATTCCCTGTGTACCTTTTAAGAATAAAACAATTCCAAGGTTGATACCTCACCTTTTGTCTTACGTTGTGCAAGGTAATATTTAATGGCCTGAGAACTCAGGACTCGAACACGTGCTTTTTCTCCAGTCAGCGTTTATGTAGGGGTTTTGCTTTTTCCCGCTCACTTGGATTCTGGAAAGACTCGTGGTCTGGTTCCCTGCCTGTTGACGTGCGGCAGAGGGCGGGGCCAGCTCTGCTTACGTACCTTGATCGACAGCTGTCCGGGACTGGTGCCCAGAGCCCCGTCCCCGCTCTCTGTGCACTGTCCGCACGTGGCAGGGGGTTGGGGGCAGGGTAGCTCGAGTACCTTGTTCGGAGTCGCTGGGATGCCTCAGGCAGCTGAGCGTCAGGACACATCTGGAGGCAGGCAGCAGGTGTCTTCAGGGCTTCTATTAACCTAAGCTTCCCTGTTAAAAGGGGCAAAGAGAGAACGGGATGCGCAACACGTCTGCTCGCTGTGCTCCCTGTAAAACGGGCATGTCTGGGGCAGATTTCATCAGAGTGGGTCCCAAGCAGGGCTGGATGTCCTCTTTGACTACCAGGACAACAGTGCCCTGGGACAGGACCACGGTCAGACATGATCCCGGCAAGGCTGGCCCAGTGCTGTGAAAAGTACTGAGGGATACAAACAAGTATGAGCCTGTGCTCCCCCCTGGCAACTTAGGGTCTGGTTGGGGGGCGGGGGGTCTGCTGCGTGTGGAAGTTACCGGTCCAGGCACTCTACACGTGTTCTCCGATTTACGCTTTACGACCACCCTGGGAGGTGGCCGCTACCGTCCCTTTTGCAGAGCAAGCAGCAGAGTTTGGAGAGGTTAGTGACGTTTCCAGGATGTAGCCAGGGAAGAGCCGTGGGCGCAGTGGGAGCTGGAGGGAGGTGGGTGCGTGGAGCTCACCACGTGGTCTGCAGGGGCCACCAGGCCGTGGGCCAGCACAGGCCTCCGTGGGTCTGACTTCCCTTGTCTTCTGCTTGTTCTGCAGATGACAGCAACCCAGCTGACGTGTTTGCCGTGGGGTTTGAAGAGATGGTGGAACTGAGCGCAGGGAACATCGTCAACGCCAGGTAGGCGGCCAGGCGTGGTGGGGTGGGATCCTGAGCCGGGAGCCTCTGCACTTCTGACTGTGCTCCCGCTGCGTCCTCACGGACACACGCCTCTCCCTTCCTCTCTCTTTGCTGATTAAGGAAATAGAAGGAAGGGTGGGTTAGGCTGTACTCCATGGGTGCTGCGAGCTGGCATGTGTGAGCCCCGAGGGCATGGGCCGGGCTGGGCAGCGGCTGACTCACGATTCCTGTGTGCGAGTGTAAGAAAGAAAGAAAGGAAAGAAAACCACTGGATTAACATTTGGTGCGAGGTCAGCTGGGCTCTTTCTTTCCTGGTCCATTTCAAGGCACTTTCTGAACAAATAATAAAACCTGGTTCTATGGAGGTCTTATGAGCAGGGCCCTGTGCTGGGGTTCAGGTGGCAGGGGTTGGGTGGGGCACATGTTTGGTGTGTACAACACAACCAGAAATACGCGGATAGCCCATTGCAGGGATTAAGGCTCACGTGGCACTAACGCAGGAGCGCAGGCAGCGTGACGTCAATAAAGAACCAACTCAGGGCGAGAGGAGTTGATAGGAGGGAGAGCCTGCTTCCAGCTCACGCTAAACAGCATCATTCTCTTCTCCAGTACCACCAACAGGAAGATGTGGGGTGAGCAGCTTCAGAAAGCCATCTCACGCTCCCATAGGTATATTCTCTTGACTTCGGCACAGCTGGTCGGCGTCTGTCTTTATATCTTTGTACGTCCGTACCACGTCCCTTTCATCAGGTAAGAACATTTGGCTTACAAACATCTGGGGGAACACGGGATTGTTGGATTCTGACTTCCTTCCCCCCACCCCCTTCCTGCAACAGGAATCGGGACCTGCCATTATTTTAGATAAATGGAACAAAACCCCCAAGGAAAAACCAAGCTGAATAGAATATTGTGTAGCATTTAAAAAGCCACAGTGGGAACCTTCTAGCTCAGGAAGCTGGACCCTTTTAGAAAGAGTGTTTCATGATCGTTGTCACCCAGGCTCAGTTTTGCACAAGCAAAGGGATTCCTTGCTGAAATGTAAGACAGGAAACCTCTGACCAAGAGCTGGGTAACTCATCAGGAAATGCCAATTCTTTTGTCTCTTTTTAAAAGCATTCTAAATAAGATGTGTGGGCAGAAGGCCTCTACCACTGTCACCCCATTATTGGGTCTCCAAAGTGACAGCTTTGTGAATGTCAGAAAGGGAAAAAGCTTAGGAAAAGCGTGTCTTTTAGAAAGCCCCTGCGTGTCTGTGTGTGTGTGTGCATGTGTGCGTGCATGGGGGTTTTAAGGTTTGGGAGGAACACCCATTGCTCCCTGGTCTCATTCACGTTGTCGGAATGTCCTCTGGTCTTTCTCTTTGCCGATACCAGACAAAGAGATACTTGGAGAGCAAGACTGCGCTCTGTGCTCATAATCCTCTTCTATGACCTTTGGGAAATGTTAAAGTCTTTGTCCCCCAGTTGTTTGCTGCAACAGTCTGGCAGTGTCCACAGTGAGTGGGTAAAAGTCAGTTACGGTCAGAGTAAAGGTGAGGTTAGGGTAGAGGTCAGAGATAGAACATGATGCCGAGGGGCTCCGGATTTCCCAGGTGCCAACTAAGGCCCCAACACCTGTGTCCCTTTAGCCTCAAGCTTGCACACTGTTGGCAGGTTCTCCCCATACCTTGTCTGTTGGGTGACAGTCCCAGGGAGCAGGTGGAGGCTTCGGCCCCTGGTCCTGTGGACCTACGCACGCACCTGTGTGCATTGTAAGTTGGCATTTTAGTGCCAGGCGTCTGCTTGGAGACCACCCGCCCAGCCCAGCATAGATAACTGGATGGTTCCTGTTTTCTAAAATGTGTTGATCACCTGATGGCACCCCCTGTACTTTGCAGGAGAGCCGTGTGGGGTGGGGTTGGGGGCGGGGAACTCCCTGCTGCTTCTGCCGCAGCAGCGAGACCGGCAGCGGAGGGCCGGGGTGGAGGTGATTCAGCTCCATGCTGCTTTGTGGGGTGCTTATGTGAGCACCTCGGGGCTGGGGCCGTGGAGAGGATGCTCCAGCCCCTCCCACGGGGCAGCTGCCCACGATGAGAGGAGGGTCAGGAGTGGTGCGGAGCTGACGGCAGTCCCGCTGTCCCTGTGCGGCCTGGCCGCTGAAGATGGGATGAACCAGCCTCTGAGCTGATGCCTTTGAGGCTCTCAGATCCGCAGGCCTTGCGCTGCCGCCTGGATCTTCTCTGTAGCAAAGCTGCTCGTGCTTTTCCTTCGGAGCCACTGAGAGGCCCCCCGCGTGTGCATTCTCTGTTCCAGGGACGTGGCGATTGACACAGTGAAGACGGGCATGGGGGGAAAGGCGGGGAACAAGGGCGCCGTGGCCATCCGCTTCCAGTTCCACAGCAGCAGCTTCTGCTTCATATGCAGCCACCTGACGGCCGGGCAGTCCCAGGTGAAGGAGAGGAACGAGGACTACAGGGAGATCACCCAGAGGCTGAGCTTCCCGATGGTGAGCAGCGAGGCAGTGACGTGCGAGGCCCCCCTGCTCGGGTCAGCCCCACACACGGTTTTCTGAGCTGCTGATATGGGCAGGCGGTGGCGATACGACCGTAGGAGGGCCCCTGCCCCTGGGGGCTCAGCACTGGCGGCGGGGAAATGACCAGGGGTGCTGCAGTAGCGGTGAGCAGGGAGCCCGGCCCAGGAGTATTCTGCCTCCTGTATCTCTGTGCGTTTCCTGAATGTCCTGATGTGCCCTGCGTTTTCTTATTCTAATTCAACTGTACGGAATGGGGAAAGAAAACCAGTGCGTCCATGCTTTGTCCAAGTTGGTGAAGAACATTTGAATCCAACCAGTATAAGACTTGGTTTTCTTGAGACTCACACATACATTCCGTTGTGGCTCAGAAGAGAGTACACGTTTCTGAAACCAGTGAATTCTTGGCTCAGGAGCTCTGGATCCTGGTATGGTCTCGCGGTTGCCAATACCGTGCGTCGTGCCGCCCTCTAGTGGTGGTCCAGAGGTTTTCATTCTGAAGCCGGGGGATCTTTTCGAATTCAGATTTGAATGTTTTCCTTTCTGTGCAAAGATGATGGTCCCGCACACCTTCAGCCTGGTGCAGGCACCTGTTTCCCAGCAGTGAGGGTAGACTTTAGCCATCCCTGCCACACATTCTGCTCGTGCCTGAGACAAGGTTGGCTGGGTCACGGAGCTCTTCCATGTGAGGCCAGGTCCCTTAAAACTGACATCCTGTTCACTGGGCTGCCCTCAAGGCAAAAATTCCTTAGTTTTCATTAAGAAGTGCTGTAATCCTTGTTGGAGTTTTTATTTCTTGGATTAAAAAATAAGTGAGTGGGGAAAATTGCAATTGTCGTTTTCCAGATTATGTAGGGCTAACATGTTCTTTGTGGGTCTATGTAGTTAAAAAAGAAAAGTCCAACCCTTCTCACTTAAAAAGTGCTGTTTCAAAGTAGCAAACATGGGACACATTTAAAATAATTAAAGGGTTTATACTATAGCTTATTTCAACAGAAATATTGACGGTACCTATAAGTTAATACTCTGTACCTGTTCAGTAGAGTAGCCACTAGCCACAAGTAGCTATTTAAATGTAAAATAACTAACATTAAATAAAACTAAAAATCCCTCGGTCACACTGGCCACAATTCAAGTGTTCGATGGCTACATGTGGCTGGTGGCTCCTGTTTTGGACAGCACGGGTAGAGAACATTTCCATCACTACGGAGTGTTCTATTAGGCAGTGCTGCTCTGCACATTTATTTGGCTGTGATAATTTCAGTCTTTTGTATAACGGAAACAGATTTTGGAGCTTGGCAGATCTGAGTTCATGTCTTTATCATGTACTAGCAGTGTAACCTTCAGCAAAGTTTCTGAACTTTTTTTAATCTGTCAGAGAGCCATTAGTGTGTGCTTCACAGGGCTGCTGGGAGGACAGTGTGCCCCAGGACAGAGCCCAGCATTGTAGACAGCTGATATCATGCTGCTATTGTTGTTGTGATTCCTGGGGAAGGGAGGGGAAGATGCCACAGCTCTCCAGGGCTGCCCTGGGCAAGATGGGGGAGGGGGAGAGAGAGAGGTGGAGGATCACAGGATGAAAGTGTATGAAATCCGACAGGTTTTACGAAGTTGCATGTCCTGAGCATTTATACTTATTTTCTTAAACCTCATTCTCATAACATTGAATGTTAGGGCAATTCTTCTTAGGATGCAGACATAACAAAGCAGGGGTACAGCCTGATGGCTGAGATCCACTCGGCAGAGTAAATACCAATATTGGTAGTCATGCTCCCTCTGTTAGAGTTGGAGCTTTCTCCAAACCACTCGAAAACACTATTTAAAATTTGAAAATTAAGCCATGTGAAAGTCCCTCAATAAGTTTATGGGATTAGTGAAAAATGAGATGCTCTAGCAGACTTTTCTTCTTAAGTAACATTTTAAAAACACATCTGCTTATCATCTGTACGGTGAGTTTATTTTTCTCCCTTCTCCCACCTTCCTTGCAATGGGCCGAATCATCTTTTTTTTTTTTTTATGACTTAGGGAAGAAACATTTTTTCTCACGATTATGTGTTTTGGTGCGGCGATTTCAACTACCGCATTGATCTCACTTACGAAGAAGTCTTCTATTTTGTTAAACGCCAAGACTGGAAGAAGCTCCTGGAATTTGATCAGCTACAGCTACAGAAATCAAGTGGAAAAGTAAGTTGTGCTTTTAAAATAGTTTTTAACACCTGCTCCAACATGGAATAGCTTCTGCTAAATGTACACGCTAGCATTCGCGAATTAAGCTTCATGCATGAATTTAACTGATTCTGATAATGGTAAAAAAAAGGTGTCTGGCGTAAGAAGTTAGAGAAACGTGAGTGTCCATCCACACTCACGTCCTGTTCCTCCTTTCGGTGGCCACGGTCAGGATCTGTGTCTTCTCATGCCCAGAGGGGCCACTGCTCTATGAAAGGACACTGGACACATGTAAGCCACCGCAGGAGCTCAGGGCGACAGGAGCCTCTCTGCCCACGCTCTGTGGTTGGAGGGGGGGTCAGCTATCCCTTCCTCCTTCGCACAAGCTGAGCCCTGGTCCAGCTGTGCTCAGTTTGAGTCCAAGCTGCTTCAGACAGCCCCATGTCAGCATCTGAGCACATGGCCGGTGAGGCTGGTGGGTGTGATGTACGCAGTCCACGTGCCCTGTACTCAGGGTGACGCTCGTAGGGACGGCTGTGTGTCAGGTACACTAAACCAGCAAGTGACACGCTAGATTCTGCTCAGAACATTTTATTTTGGTGATATCTCTGTTTCTTGTTAGTGAACATACTAACAAATTAATTTAATACACTAACAAGGTCTAATACACTTTACACGCCAATTTGTACACATAATCCTCAAGACCATCCTACAGATTAGGTATTACACCCATTTTATAGATAAGAAGACTGAGGCCAAGGTCAAACACCGTGTCCAAGGTCACACAGTCAGTAAACAGAGGCATGACAGAGCCCAAGACTGTCACGGTCCCGATGAGACTTCCCCTCCCTGACCTGGTGTGGTCTTGTAGTGTGCCTCCTTAGGCCATGATGTAATAGGGAGGATTCAGCCATAGCATCTGTCCTCACTTCTTCAGGGTCACACTGGCTGGCCTCCACATGACTCAGAACTTATCTTCTCTCCCACCTGAAACTGTTTGTTGTTTTGGTGCCTGTTTGCTTCCTAGCAGGACAGGCTGAGGGGAGGGAGGCACAGCTAAATTCCATTTCCCTGGTGAAAATGCAGCGAGTTAGATGGTGCAGGCAGGGAGGTTAAGGCTCCGCCTGCAGTGAGATCTGGATGTGCCTCGAGGTTTCCTGTCGTCCCCCCTCAGTGACATGGGTCTCTGGGGGTGGCCAGAGGGCAGAGTAGCCACACCACTCCTTCCTGCAAAGGGTCTTTCTTCCTTCCTCCTGTCGATATTCTCCACATCCTTCCCCTCGGGCGCTGAGTGACTGTCTGTTCCTGGGTCTTCCCGCAGCATCAGGGCTGGACCAGGGCTAAGTGAAGACGGAGGAGGGCCGGACTTCAGTTCTGGGCTGCTTTTTACCCAATTGGTTTTGTTAACAAATATGGATCAAGGCCTTGCCGGGGCTGGGCCAGGCGTTCCCCTCGGCCTGTGCCTGTCAGTGTCACCCGGGCGCTGACAAGCAGGCGTGTGACAGATCGGGTGCTGAGGCTGGGGGGAGACCCAATGGTGTGTAAGTCAGCAGAGCAAAGTGACAATCATCATTTTTTTTTTGCCGATTAAAAGGCACATATATGTCCAGTTTTTGACATATTTGCAAATATGATACAGCTTCTGTTACTTTAGGAATAAAAAAACACTCTGGAACCTGCCTTCTATTTGCATGTAATGTACACGGTCTAGGAGAAGTAAGATGGTCCTGTGACTTCTTCTCCCAACAGATTTTTAAAGGCTTTCACGAAGGCACCATTGACTTTGGACCCACCTACAAGTATGATGTCGGCTCTGCTGCGTACGACACAAGTGATAAATGCCGCACCCCGGCCTGGACGGACCGGGTCCTGTGGTGGAGCAAGAGGCATCCTTTTGACAGAACAGGTGCCTGGGACGTGTGCGCTGTCAGAGCTGGAAGAGGGCGAGTGACCAGTACCATAGAAGGAAGATCACTTTTCTGTAGTCCAGCGCTCTTTCTTATATAAATAACAATTCTCTTGATAACCCAGAACTACTCAAAAGTCGCCCCAGATGTTAGCCCTAAGCTGTGGGAGTTGTATTTTGGGGGAGCTCCCCTCTGGCTTCTTTCTAGAGACCCTGCTCCTGGCTCCCCCAATCCCTGCCTCACGGCTGTCCCCCTACACCACCCTGCCACCTTTTGTTCCCGGCAGGGATGAGGAGAGAGGCTACAGCTCTTCCTCTCTGGCGCTTCTGCCTCTCACACTCACGCCTTTTTTCCAGCCCTTTTGTTCAGCCGAACTCTCATCTGCTTAAAGCCCCAATTCCAAATCAAATATGAGCAAGACCCAGGAAAGATGAGAGTTTTGTTTTGTTTTTGTTTTTTTATCAGTTAGTGGTCTATCATGTTTTGAACAGTTATTGATACCCAGCTAGGAAGTGCAGTTTGTTTAAAATTCGAATGCCTATAAACTAACACATAAACAACTAAGCTTTTCTGGTGAGGCGGATGCTGAGATTTCAAAGCCCAGAAATCTCACCTGCAGATTGAGAAGATGCATTTTTGTTCAGATCACTTTTGTGGACATCTATGCAAGAGGCCGGATGCCTTCAGGTTCTTAGTCTCTGCATCTCCTGCTGTACAAAGAGCTGCAGGTCTCCTGTTTCCCATGGGCCTGAGGCAAAATCCCTGCAGCAGCGATTTCTGTGTTCTCACCCAGTTTGCCCGCTGGGGAGGAGTTTTTACCCCAGGTCCCAAGGCCACTTTGACAGGGTTTCAAGCCCAGGGGGTTAGAACGACTGAGTCTGAGACAGGAGGTGGTCCGGGACGCAGCTCCCTGGTGCACGTGTCTGTAATGGGCAATCATGAATGTTGATACAATTTTGTGTTGTATCTGTGTCTCTTGATTGGAATCCCCGTGAGTAGCTGGAGAGCTCAACCTTCTAGACAGTGATCTGGACGCTGACACCAAAGTCAGACATGCCTGGTCTCCTGGCGCCCTCAAGTATTACGGCCGAGCAGAGCTGCAAGCGTCTGACCACAGGTATGGTCCTGGCTGCCGTGGGCACATCCTCTGCTGAGGAAGGCAGGGTTGGCTGCTCCCCGCAGAGAACGGACCTGCCTTCCCCATCCGAATGCACGTGTGACACACAGTAAAGAGCAGAGAACAGTATGACAAGTAGCTGTGTACTTGCCACTAAGAATTAATCACTGTTAACATTTTGTCATTTCTCCATGTCACAGGTAACATCGTTTATGAAAATTGCAAAGACACAACCTGTGGTATTTTATGTCTTTTAAATTCTGATACATTATGTCATTGTGCAACTTGCTTTATTTGTTACTTACCATTTTTGAGATACAGTCACGTCATTATTAGAGATCTGACTCTTCCATTTGTAACCGCTGTCCGGTATTCCGCTAAATATATCCATGCGATTTACCCATTCATCTACCGATGAATATTTTTTCCAGTGTTTCATTGTTGCAAACACCATAGGGTTTTACAGTGTTGCATTCAGGGTTTTTGATGCTCTGAGCTGTTGCTTTGGCCTAGTGCGTTGTGGATTAAGGGTGGAGCACAGCAGCAGAGGCCTGTCAGCTCGGCACGCACCGGGACTGGCCTCAGAGGGAGGTTATTCTTGTAGAACATCTTTAAAGACAGAAGATGGCATTTGACCTTCCCACGGCTGCTACCAAAACTATCATGTCCATTTCAACTTTTGCAAGAAAAGAAATTAAGAAAGAGAGTTGGTGGTGAGCGATTGGTCAACCACTAGGTCGAAATCTTTCGATGCTTCTGATTTCTTGAGAAAGCTGCTGTGGCAAATACATTCCTAGAAGTGAGCGTGGGGATATCTACAGATGTATGACTTTCAGGTTTGCTAGTTCAGTGAGTATATTTAGAAGCATTCCTTTAACCAGTACTTATTGGGGGGCCTTATATTGATATATAGGCCCTATTCCTGGCGCTGAGGATAAGCAGTGAGCAAAACAGATGATACCATCATGCGCTCAAGGAATTTTCTAGTGAGGACAGCCAGACAAGAAACAGAAGTGCCATGAGTGAAAAAAAAAGTAGTGGCTGGGGTCAGTCAAGGGGTTGGTGCTATTACATACCCAGTGTTCAGGGAAGGTGCCTCTGGTGACCTTGGAGCCGAGACCTGAAGGAAAGGAGAGTGTGAGCCATGTGGGTATCAGGGAGAGAGCATTCCAGAGCGGGAGTGTGGAGTGAACATCTAGGAGTTCGGAGAATAGAGAGGCTAGAGGGGGAAGGGTCATAGGAAACGAGGTGAGATGAGCAGGAATCAGCCCGCGTGGAACCCTGTGGGCCGTAAAAAGGACGTTGGGTTTCACTGTGAGCGCAGTGGCATTGCGTGGCCGGGTTAGAACAGAGTCACCTGGAGAAACTCCAGCGGGGCCAGCGTGGAAGGAGGGAGGCAGGGAGGAAGCTAGGGACGGGGTGGCTTTGGGCCAGGGGGGTCGTGGGTTGCCATGGTGAGCAGTGGTGGGTCCTGGATAGGTTTTGAAAGTGGAGCCAGCAGAACTGGCTGATGGAGTGGGTGTGGGTGTGAGAGAGACGAGGTGAGGGTGACTCCAGAGTTTTGGGCCTGAGCAGCTACAAGGATGAAGTAGCATTTACTTAGCTAGGAAGACTGGGCAGTGCGGGTCTGAGCATCCTGGTTTGAGACGCATCTTAGACACTTATTGATTTTTCTAATTACAAAACCAGAACATCTTGGTTCTTGACAATTAGGGGAAATATACACAGACAAATCATCCATAGTCCGATGCTCTGAGACCATGTCTGGTGACAGTTCGTTATGTGTCTTTCCACTGCATTTTCCACATACATTTTGCACCGAAACATTAACCTGTGTGTGTAGTGTGTGCTGACATGCATGCAAGCTTATAGATGTTTAAATGTGGATAAGAAAATTAGGATTATGTTATGTGAACTGTTACCATTTGCTTTCTTACTTGCTACATTAGTTTTTTTTTTTTACATCTTTATTGGAGTATAATTGTTTTACAATGGTGTGTTAGTTTCTGCTTTATAACAAAGTGAATCAGTTATACATATACATCTGTTCCCATATCCCTTCCCTCTTGCATCTCTCTCCCTCCCACCCTCCCTATCCCACCCCTCTAGGTGGTCACAAAGCACTGAGCTGATCTCCCTGTGCTCTGCAGCTGCTTCCCACTATCTATCTACCTTACGTTTGGTAGTGTATATATGTCCATGCCTCTCTCTCACTTTGTCCCAGCTTACCCTTCCCCCTCCCCATATCCTCAAGTCCATTCTCTAGTAGGTCTGTGTCTTTACCCCTAGTCTCTTCATACATTTTTTTTCTTAAATTCCACATATATGTGTTAGCATACCGTATTTGTCTTTCTCTTTCTGACTTACTTCACACTGTATGACGGACTCTAGGTCCATCCACCTCACTACAAATAACTCAACTTCGTTTCTTTTTATGTCTGAGTATACGTTAATTTTTTTAATTAAGCTTTTTACTAGGAGGTAGTTACAGACTCGCTTGCAGTTATAGGGAATTATGTAGGGATCCTGTGCACCCTTTACCCAGCTCCCCACAGCGCTAAGACCCTGTAACCTACAGCGCAGTGTCCCACCCAGATATTGACGTCGATGTGGTCGGGACAGAACGTCTGTCACCACGGGGACCCTCCTCCCCCCCCCCCCCCCAACGCCCGTCAACCACTCCTCTTCTCTCCTTTTCCAGCATTCGGTCATTGCAAGAATGTTATAAAATGGAACAGAATTGGGGGACTGGCTTTTTTCACTTGGCAGGATTCTCTGGGGCTTCTTCCAGTTGCTGGTGTGTCAGTGATTGGTCCCTTTTCACTGCTGAGTGAGTGAGGCTGCCTTCCCGTGTCCGCACCCACTTTCATCAGAGATGCTCCGCTTCTAACACATGAGGCTCCTCGGGAAAGTTTTTCTCCCACAGAAAGTTTTAAAAAACCCTCAGCGCATATTCCTGTGTCAGATTTTTCTCCGTCTTTTTTTTGCTTCTAGAGGCAAAAAAAATCTAATAATACTAATATGAATTTGGGGGGATACTACTGATTTACCACCCATATCTCTTAATTTTTTCAATGTTCCCTGGTTTTAAAGGTTGCCACCGTATTTATATGCTATTTTGTATTATGTTTTGTTTCCACCTAATATTGTACATGTCTTCAATAAGATTACATAATCTCCATAAGAAAGGATTTTCTAAATTTTTTGTAGGGTAAACCCACCCCTGTATAAAAATTACAACAAGGTTTGCATTATTTCCTGCTGATCTGTTTTTCTGTGTATGTCAGATAGATTTCTACAACATTATTCTTAATGAGTGCATGGCACATGGTCATGTGGCTGCATCGCAACCTAATGCCTTCCCTATCCTGGGACAGTTAGATTATTTCCCCTTTGTCCCTTCCATCAGCAGTGCTGTAATGATCAACCTCGTGTATAAATCTTTGACCGTCTGGTCATTTCCTTAGAACAAAGTTCTAGAATTGAGAGTTGTTGGTTGAAAGATCAACATTTTTGAGTTTCCTAATACAAGTTGCCAAACAGCCCCCCAAAAAGCTTGAACCCTTAGCCCAGGGAGAATCCCTTCTTCTCTGCATCCTCGGCTGTCCTGGGGCTGCACGTAAAGAAGCTTTGCTCGTGGCTGTTGTGGTTTTCTCTCACATTATCCTTAGATAGAAATGCCAAGAGAATAAGGTTGGGGAAAGACAGACTGAAACCCCGGGACCGGAGAGCTTAGTTCCGGGGACCATGGCAGGGGGAGGGGGCCACACACACAGGCTGTGTCATGGTGTAGGTTTACTGTTGACAGTGGAGTCGGGATGGGCCTGGGGGCTGTCTTGTCCCGAGTTAACGGTGCCCCGTCTTCCCTCCATGTCTGACGCAGACCCGTGCTGGCCATCGTGGAGGTGGAAGTGCAAGAAGTCGATGTGGGTGCTCGGGACAGGGTGTTCCAGGAAGTGTCCTCTTTCCAGGGCCCCCGGGACGCCACCGTCGTCGTCAACCTTCAGTCGCCAACCTCCGAAGAGAAAAACGAGTTTCCCGAGGACGTGCGCATGGAGCTCATGCAGACCTTGGGCAGTTACGGGACGATCCTGCTTGTCAGGTAGGGATGCGCGCATGGCGGGGCTGGTGCGCGCATGGCGGGGCTGGTGCGCGCATGGCGGGGCTGGTGCGCGCCTCGCTGGAGGGCGCGCTCCCGGGGCTGACCTGGCAAATCTCATTTCTCCCAGGATCAACCAAGGGCAGATGCTGGTGACTTTTGCAGACAGTCACTCGGCGCTCAGCGTCCTGGATGTGGATGGAATGAAGGTGAGTTGTGCTTGGTCACCCGGGGAGTGGGGCAGCTTGTCCCCGTGGGCTTCTTGTGCTTTCACGTGGCCGGGTCTGCGGGTGTAGACGCCACAGGAGAGCGGGAGCTGGGCCTCTTCATTCCGGCATCTGATTCTGGTAGCTTCGTCGAGGCGTCTACTCTGCAGCCCTGGCTCCTCGTAAAACTGGGGAGAAAGCGCACGTTTTGGAGCCCAGCTCCCCCTGTGTTGCTGGGTCTGTCTGCACTCACACCCTCCCATGAGAGTGTTGTGATCCTTCACTTAAGAGCATGTGGTTTGGGACATGCAGCTCATAGGTAGTTTCCGTTTTGATAATATCTTGGTTTTAAGTTCACATGGAATGAAAAGTGACAGTTCAACTTTTCTTCAGGCCACATGTGAGCTGTGCTGTGGTCCCACCTGAGGTCTAGACCCTCGGCCTTTCTTGGCAAAAGTGAAGGTGGGCCAGGCTCCCGATGCATGCGTTTGAGCGAGAAGCACTTTGGGGTCAGAGGGTCTGACGTCTGCGCTCATTCACAGGTGGCCTCTCTGTCCTCACAGGTGAAAGGCAGAGCTGTGAAGATTAGACCGAAGACCAAGGACTGGCTGAAAGGTTTGCAAGAGGAGATCATTGGAAAGCGGGACAGCGTGGCCTCCGTGTCCCCCACCGCCAACTCCTGTCTGCTGGAGGAAAACTTCGACTTCACGAGTCTGGACTATGAGTCAGAAGGTGAGTCATCCTGCGAGTGAGGACTTCCCGGTGCGTAGGGTGAGGCGGGCAGGAGAGACGTTCTCCCAGCAACCCACACGAGAGCCTCAGGATCCGTTCTAAGACCCACCCTCGGGAAGGTCAGAGAGGGTGCTTAAGTTCAGGCTTACTCTCCGTGCCAGAGTTGGGTGGTATTCACATGTCGAGTGATGCACACAATGACAAGCAAGATGGGAGGCGTCTAAAATTACACTGCAGACAGTTTGGAGGATGTCAGGGCTGTGGGCTTGTCCTGTGTCTCAGGCATCCATGGACTTGGGGTCCCAGCTCTGCTGCCACGTGGATGCCCTGGGCTGCTGGTGGCTATGCCTCAGGTGTCCTGACACCAGCCTTAGGCCTCGGTGTTGAAACAGACCCACAGATAAAAGACTAGGCCCTTTCCCCCTAACTGTTTGCTGTGACATTTCCTTCTCCAAGGGGATATTCTCGAAGACGACGAAGACTATTTGGTGGATGAGCTGAGTCAGCCTGTGGTCTCAGATAGTGAAGCCGGGGGAGACGAGCTCGCCGATGCCCCCAGCTCCATGGCAGTGGCGCCTCCCAGCCGGTCACCAGCACTCACCAAAAAGAAGCAGCATCCAACCTACAGAGGTAGCTTGGACCTTCCTTTTCTAAATCACCTCTGGTATAGCGGTCACTGTCTCAGCAGCTGGGCATCACATAATGCCGCCATCAAGTACGCATGGCCCACGAGCAAAGGGGTAAAAGAGGTCAGAGCAAGGGGTGAAAACTGGGCTCTGAGAAGGAATCCAGCTGCCACCACACTGATTTCCTCTAGTGATTTAATTTTTTTCCAACAACTGGTACCCCTATAACATACCAGATTCATGATCATTAGTTTCCTCTGTGCAATTTAAATTGTCATAGCTCTGAACTGGTTTTACATTTGTGATTTTTTTCCCTCTCCAAAACTTCTCTGATTCAATCCCATAAGAGACATATTCAATATCTATGTCCTGAGTTGCTGGTGTCTGGTTATATTCATATAACGTTATATTATTATACAGTAATATTACACCTTAGCATCATTATGTCATTTTAGACTTAAGAGGGACTGAAAGTCATTGGGATTGAACTCCAGGTCCCTAGATAATTAGAGTAGTTCATATTCCGCATCAGACTCTTCAGCTCAGTTTCAGCCATAGCCACGAGTGCCTTCCAGCTGCTGGACATTGTGTCTCCCCCTTGGAGGAGAGCAGGTGCAGGGGCTTAGCCACGTGTCAGGACCCTTTGAGCTGCGGCTGAGAACAGAGAACAGAGTTGACAATAAGATGCTTCCCAGAAAAGGTACTTCTCTGGGACAGGTACAAAGAACCCCCAAGCCTTTTTGACTGTATTTGGTCCCAAACCCGGTCAGTAGCCTGGCTTCATTGAACCAGAGGGGGCTTTTAAACTTACAGGTTGCTGAGCCCCGTCATAGAGATGTGGGTTTGGCAGGTGTGGGCTGGGACCCTGGAAATCTGGCAACTCATGAAGCTCCGCAGGTGATTGGGAACGCATATCCAGGTTTGGGGACTGGATTCATCAGCGAATCCAGGGGGTTCTGCACATTGCACGTCCGGAGGGCTCCTGCCCTGGAGTGAAAATGGCTGGAGGGATGTGCTCTTGAGACAAGAAGCAGTCCTATTCTCCAGGGTGGCCATCATTCAGGCATCCTCTCAAGGGCTGGGCAGATGTGCCCCTTGGAATGAAGAATTAATAGAGCAGCATGGGGCTCTCACCTGTGAGCAGCCTTGCCCCCTGGTGGACGTCAAGGGAACATCTCCTCAGTGCTATAGGGCGTCCAGGCACTCCCTTCAGAAGGAGAAATCCTGCCTGTCCCAACAGAACGCCAGAGACACATGAGGTTGAGTTATTGGATTTGAGGGATGGGGTATGAGCCAGAATAAGATGAATCAGAGTGTGTTGTAGTGTGGGCGAGAAGACCTACAATCGTCCTGAGTTTAAGTGTAATAAATGTACATGTAATAAAACAGAAGCCGTCAGCTCCCCACACCCCTCTTAGCCTTAGAAGGATTTTGCAGGGTGAGTCAGGATGGCGAATGCCTGGGCAGTAGCTGGCATGGGCTGTAGGATTTGGGGCTTGAATGAGCAGGGACGCTCCATGCTGAACCTTGGCAAGGGATTGGCAGGCTGCCCTGCTGGCAGAGAAGTGAAAATATTCTCAAGTCCAGAACTCTTGTCCTGTTTCAGAATGAGGGGCTCTGGTTTTCAACTCTCTACTCTGTGTGGAAGTCTTGTGGATTATTTCAGAAGGAAGCATGCCTACACTTTAAAATATTTCAGTGTCTCTCGTGTCTGGACAGCACACCTTGTCCACGGTTCACTGAATGTTCCAAGCAGGCATTGGGTCCCCTCCCCCGTCCCCCATGCCAGCAGAGAGGGACCCTGAAGCTGTCCTGTGGGAGGAGTTCCTGCCACTGCCGGGTCCCTGCAGACCTGAGTCTGACTCATCTGACTCACGCCCTGCCATGTCCTCCAGATGATGCTGACCTGGTGGCCTTAAAGCAGGAGCTGGAAGCAGTTGGGGACTTCCGCCACCGCTCTCCGAGTCGGTCTCTGTCGGTTCCCAATAGGCCTCGGGCGCCTCACCCACCGCAGAGACCCCCCCCTCCAAGTAAGACTTCGCTTTCCGCTCACCACGATGCCTGCTGGGAATAATTGCGTGCTTCCTGCTACTGCACAAACGGCTCGAAATCTAGCCTTTGAGTTTCCACAGTGCTTTCTTCCCCTCCTCGGGCTCCTTTTTGTCTTAAATCCATGGCAAGTTGGATATCAGAGATAGCTATGTTTCTCACGGCAAATCACGTGAGTCCTTTATAAAGCTGTTCTTCGTCCTCCCGAGGCTGTGCTTTTGCTTTAAGCTGCTTTCAGTTTGAAACCTTATGGGATGGAAACATTGGGGCCACAGACAAGCTAGGGACATTTTGAGCTCCTTCCTCCCCCACCTCCCGTGGCTTCTTTCCACGTCTTCTCTCCTGGACTGCTGCCCACCCTCAATCTGCATATGAGGACTCGAGTAAGCCCAGGTGCTCTGACCCATAAGGTGACCACACGCCCACCTCTAAGCAGGAGCCGTCCCGTCTGTGAGCCCGAGCCTGCTGAGAACAGCACTTCCTAGCCCGGGTCTCAGGATAGCACTTTTCTTCCTGGCTCCTCAAAAATAGCAGTGCTTTGTCGGTGAGCCATTCCTTAGCCATCTGAAATAAAGTCATGCCATGCTTTTGATCAGTTTCTGTTTACCTCCACTGTTCACTTCTCCTCCCTCCCCTGCCCCCGCAGTGTGACGGTAAACATTTTTCTAAGACTGTACTTTCAGAATTGGGTTCATCTTGGCTTACATCACAATAGTAATCAGTGGCAAGCCAGAAACACATGACTTGTTAAGCATATTTTTTTTAATTTTTCTGAGTGGATACTCAGAAAAGAAAATATTAAATAAATAAAAAACAAATTTATGTCCTATATTATTGTAGAGATTTACGAAGAGATAAATATAAACAATAAAAGTTTTTAATTTCACCTAACTAGAGATAATAGTTGTTAACCAAAAGATTTCCATCCTTTTTCCAATTAGATATATCTATATCTATACACAATTTTAAAAAATTAGTTAATTAATTAATTAATTTCTGGCTGCGTTGGCTTTTCGTTGCTGTGCACCGGCTTTCTCTAGTTGCAGCGAGCGGGGGCTACTGTTTGTTGCGGTGCGCGGGCTTCTCATTGCGGTGGCTTCTCGTTGCAGACCATGGGCTCTAGGCGCGCAGGCTCAGCAGTTGTGGCTCATGGGCTCTAGAGCACAGGCTCAGTAGTTGTGGCGCATGGGCTTCGTTGCTCTGCGGCATGTAGGATCTTCCGGAGCAGGGCTTGAACCCGCGTCCCCTGCATTGGCAGGCAGACTCTCAACCACTGCACCACCAGGGAAGCCCTGTATACACAATTTTTCTTTTTTTTTTTTTTTTACAGAATTAGTGTCCATTTTGTTTGGTCATTTGTGTTTCATCTAATGTCTCTGTATTAACTGTTGTTCTAAGACATGACTTGTTAATGGCTGCAGGTATTATTTAATCTAGCTTATTCCCCTACTTTGGGATTTTTTTTTTGTTAGATTTTGCCCACAAAGTGTTTTAAAAATTTGGTCCTAATAATAGTAGTGTATTTTAAACCACTTAAAAATGATTGATCAGAGTTTATATCAGATTTAACTCCCCCAGGATGTTAGATTAAAATTTTCGTTCAAACAGTGCTTCTCCAGAGAATCTACATCAGTAAGCCCAAGTTATTAGTGAAACTCAGTAGCGCCTCTGAATCCCCAAAGGCCATGGATGTACTCAGGCCCTAACTGTGACCTTGCTCTCAGCTGGCTGGGAATTTGCATCGAAGCAGCTGCAACTTCACTGAGATTGAGACTCTGCCCTCCTTGGTCTTTACAGCTGGTTTGATGGTGAAAAAGTCAGCCTCGGATGTGTCCATCTCCTCTGGCACCCACGGGCAGTATTCGATTTTGCAGACAGCAAAACTTCTGCCAGGAGCACCTCAGCAAGCAGTGAGTTCTCCTGTATTCAGATCATAGTGAAATGGGTCAGCATTTCAAACCCAAGAGATTTGCCCCGTGGTTCATCCTCAGCCCCTAACATGATGCAGGATCACCTCTTTTCAGTGAATATATATATGTCTGTCTCTTTAACCCTCTGCCTGTCCACCATTCATCCCCAAACCCCATAACTTAGTACCAGGCCCTTCATAGGGTTTTTAAATGGTCGTACAGAGCGTGAGAGAGAAAATCACGTTTGATGAAAACTCCCAAGTGCCCCTTCAGGGAGGGACTGTTGGTTTCCAGACCCACCTGCTTCTCTCCCTTCCAGTGTTTGCCTTTGACCTTGGTGTATAGAGCAGGGGCTGACAGAAGGGTAAATAAGAGAAGTTCAGATCAGTTGTCTTGAGAGAAGAGGCTAAAAAGAGATCTAATGGGGCCCAAATAACGCAGTAGGGACATTAGTAATCATAACAGTCGTGTAGGGTTTTGGAGGCGGGGAGTTCTGGAGGATGGCTGTGAGATCTAAAGAAGCCGGTAGGTGAAGGTCAATGGACTAGAGGTTGAGGGAAGGGGAGGTGCAGCGGGGGGCTGGGTGGAAGCTGACGTGTCCCAGGAGAGCGTGTAGAGCTGGGCCAGCCGACGGTCATGGTCACTGCAGGAGTAGGCGGTTGACTCGACCTCAGTGGTTTGTAGTGATGAAAGCAGGTTCTCAAAGGCGACCCAGAGGTCTCAGTTAAGAGGCAGAAAAGCAAAGAGGTAGAAAGAGCGCTTCTGAGAAAACATCTGGAAAAGTGTTTTAATGACTCCGCTGGACTGTGGAAGGAGTAGCTTCTGACTATGCTTTCTGGCTTTTACCTGGTTATTGAAATAAAGATAGAGGATGGTTTGTTCACATTGCAAAATCCTGGAATCGTCCAGTTCAGGAGACGAGGGTCGTCTAAACTTTATTGTGTTCCCCCCACGCTTGATATGTGAGTGCTGGGCGGGGGGAAGAGGCTTGAGGGATGCGGTTTGGGTTGAAGTTGTGTTTTAATCCCTGTCTGAAGGAGCTCTGTCAACTTCACGCTCCTATACAGATCGGTAGGCAGAGAACTCACCAGGTGAGGCTGTTTCCTACCTGTGCTAATATGCTTTTAATCCTGATTTTGTCCTCAAGCCCAAAGCTAGGACTGGGATAAGTAAGCCTTATAACGTCAAGCAGATCAAAACTACCAACGCTCAGGAGGCGGAAGCAGCAATCCGATGTCTCCTGGAAGCCAGAGGAGGTGGGTGCTCCCCTGGGGCTCTCCTGCCAATTCTGCTTTTCTTTTCATCTTCCTACTACAAGGGGCCTAGAAGAGAAAAACACTCTTTTTTCTGGAGGCAGTATTCAATGAAAGTACCCTTTAGCAACATTTTATAAAATTCAGCTACTAAGACTTATTGTCCATTTAAAACTATATATTTAAAATTCAGTAAGTATGTAAAAATCATCCCAAGATTATTAAGTGCACTTAAGGGAGAGACTGAAATAAACAAAAACGAGTTTTAGAAGAGGTTGGTGCTCCGGGCACTAACTCATTCTGCTGGCTCTATAAAAAGAGATAGGTAGGTAGGCGTTCTCTTTCAGGCAAAACATCTGTTTTTTTAAATCGCCAGCAATTGTAGATTCTTTCAGGCAGGGACACTGTCAGGCAGGGACCCCTTCTCTGCCGTACTGCCTGTTAATTTTTTGTTGCTGTTACTTCACCTTACCCATGTTAACCAAGTTTTAACTTGAAATCTCCTCTATGCATTCAAAATCACTGGTTATTAACATTTTTTGGTTTTTTGTTGCGATTTTATACTAGAATCTCTTGAAGAGGGAAAATTATGCCCTCTGAAAAGCCAGATGCAGTTACAGTTGCCTGATTTGCTTATAGTCCAGGTATTTAATTTATTTGGAATTCCCAAACATTTAAGGAGGGCATGGATTAAGAGGCTGAGAAACACTTTTGTAGGATAACACCATGGTTTCTTTTTTATTAAAAAAAATAACTCAAATTGTATGGATGTAACAACCCAAGTGTCCATCAACTGATGAATAGATAAAATGGGGTATATCCATACCATGGAATATTATTCAGCCATAGAAAGAATGAAGTACTAACACATGCTATATCATGGGTGAATCATGAAAATAGTGTGCTAAGTGAAAGAAACCAAACACAAAAGGCCATGTATTGTGTGGTTCCATTTATGTGCAGTGTCCAGAATAGTCAAATCTATACAGAGAGAAAGTTATAGTGGTTTCCAGAGGCTGGAGAGAGGAGGGTGTGGGGAGTGACTGCTATGGGAATGTGTGGGGTTTCTTTTTGGGGTGATGGAAGATATTCTGGTGATTAGATAGTGGTGATAGTTGTACGACTTTGTGACTACACTAATAACCACCAAATTATATCCTTAAAAAGTGTAGATTTTACGGTACGTGAATTATATTGCAGTAAAGGTTTTTTTTTTTGTTTGTTTGTTTGTTTTTTTAAGTCTATAGATGCAGAGGTTTGAGGTTTGAAATCTACCCAGGGTCCCAACTTAACATTTTCTTGGTCACGGGCCCTGCTGAGGTTTTGAGTTTTGCATCATCTACCCTGAGAAGCACAGGGACACGTTAAACTTTGCACGTGATGTTAGGGCGTCACTGAGCCTCCCCTCCACAGACCCTAGATCACCATCCCTGTTGAGAAGGTGAGAATGAGAAGCTGGGGACCAAACCTAGTGGTTGGTCCTGACAACCTTCAAAGATTTATTTTTAGATAGCAAAGAAATACATTGCATTAGTAAATTATTCTTAGAATAAGGATAATTCGATGCCTTGTCCTTTACACTTTAGCCATGCAATTGTATGTTTCAGGTGCCCCAGGAGAAGCCCTAAATGCCACAGCCTTGAGGGACCAGGGATCCTCCAAACCAGAGCCCACAGCGGGGGTGGCCCCACTCCTGCCCCGTCGGCCCGCACCCAGAGTTCCTGCCATCAAGAAGCCAACCTTGAGGAGGACAGGAAAGGTAAGAACCTGGTTGCACAAGCCTGTTGCTCCTGGGTTGCTCAAATGTCTTGTTAGATAAGAATTACGTCTCCGATGGGTCTGGTCTCTTTATACATGTTCACGAGTCCCGGACACAGCCCCATCCTCGAGGAAAATGCCCAGCAATCGCTTTCTTCTTCGCATCCCTGCTGCTTCTTGGCTCAAGCTGAGCAGAAACATTGGGAATTTCTCACCGAGTCAGGAACAGCTTGGCGGTATCACACTGCCCAAATATTCCATTTCAGTTCCCAAACCGAACCACCGTGGGGTGCTTTATTCCAAGCGTCCCAATGATTCCCATTTGTGTGTGGTCTGTGTCCTATGCCCACAGTTTGACTTGTACAGATTTTTATCTGCATTAGAAAAACAATCACCGGTTCCTGGACTGGCCATGTTTGTTGACAAGCGCTTGTGTGGCCCCGGACCCTGGAGGCTCGACAGCTTTTCTTGCCACTTTTCTTGCAGATTGTTTTTTGCTCTCGCTCTCAAGCTTCTCAGCCTTGCTTGCTGCTTCAAAGACATGAGTTTGTCAGGACAGTAGCAGCCCAAAGACTGGCACCTCTAGAGACATCTGGATCTTCCGTTTGAGCTCAGTGTGCTAGTCACGGACTCCTGGTAATCCCTTGGCTGGTCATTACAGAATGGCTGCTTTTCCACCTGTAGAAAGCATGAGCGTGGTTTGGGTGCGTGGTCCTTACAGAGCCTGCTTTGTGTTTTCTGGGTTGCTCGCTGTCCCACGTCTGCACATTCATCTGCCTATTTTCCACGCCTCCTTACACAACAGACCTCTTTCCTCCTCTTCTCTATTCTCGCTTTGTCTTCAAAGCCAGGGGTAGAAATGGATTCAGTTTCCCCACCCACAGCACAGGAGCTGCAGTAAAAGGCTGTCGGAGAAAGGGTCGTTTTTGCAGCTAGTTTCCTAAAGAACCAGTGGAAGTACTGAAATGCGGACGCTTAAGCTACCGACAGCCGTGTGTGTACAAGAGTTTCCTCTGGCCTCATGCAGTTGTTTTCTTTGTGATCCTTTTGAATCAGAACCAAGGAAGTGAAGTTCCTGTATGAAATTTTCCATTCTTCTTTATTTAAATATCAAAGATTCAAGGAGCAAGTATACCCATTAGTCCTTCTATTAGTTTAATGCCGTGACATAAGCTCCTTCACCTTAGTGTGGTACAGACTGAATTATCAAAGCTGCGGCCTCGAAGAAAAGTTTTCAGAGAGGTTTGCTGTTAAGAAAGGAAGAGCATCACCCTGTTTCCTAGGTAACAGAAACTTGTTTCAGATTATTCACGGTGGCCCTGGTTTGAGAGCTCCCACTCATATTTCATCGGACCTGCTGGTCCTCCTTGATACGTGTGTTTCTCCCATGCTCCGTCCTGCCTGGTCACGTTCCCGCATCCCAGACATTCTCAAATCCTGAATTTGCTAGAATGTCCGCTTGTCCCCTCCTCTGTTCGCCTGTGGACAGCGTCTGTGTGCTCTGATTCCCAGCTTCCCGGGGCGGGCTGCTTATTGACGCTCTTTGTCGTGCCTTTTCTTAGCCCGCGTCACCAGAAGAACAGTTTGGGCATCAGGCCGTCCATTTTACAATCGGGCCCCCGGAGACGAGCCTTGACACCCCTCCTGTAGCGACAGTCCCTCCCGTTCCCAAACCGAGAACACTTCAGCCCGGGAAAGGTGCCGCTGCCTCCGGGAAGCCAGCGCCGGACGAGGCCCCGACCGCGGCCGCCCCGCCCCCTCCGGAGGCTCCGCCCCTCGTGCCCCAGGTGCCCCCGCGGAGGAAGAAGTCGGCGCCGGCGGCCTTGCACCTGCAGGTGCTGCAGAGCAACTGCCAGCTTCTCCAGGGGCCCCCCTGCAGCAGCCCCAGCAGCGACTGTCCCCCCGCACCCCTGCCTGCTGGGGGCGCGCTCTTCCCCCAGCCGGCTTTCCTTGGCCTTTCATCACCTGCAAGCCCTGAGGCTGATGGCACCAAGGCCACGAAGCCAGAGGCCGCCCCCCTCCTCGGTGATTATCAGGATTATCAGGATCCCTTCTGGAGCCTTCTCCACCACCGTAACCTGTTCAGTAACTCCTGCCTTCCCAAGAGCCCTGACCCCCTGGAGTCGGGGAATAGGAACCTCAGAAGAGCACACACAGCCCCCCAGCAAGTCAGTGCCTCACCTGCCCAGGAGCTGCCACTGGAGCACAGAGAAGAAGACTTCGGTCACTGGGTGACAACCAGTGACAAGGACGAGAGGACGGTGCTGCAGGTGTTTGACCCACTGGCGAAAACATGACTGGGAAACTCCGACAGCAGCTCTCCCACAGGATGTGTGCCTTCTCCCCCTGGCCTCACCTTTACAGGGGAAAGCCCATTGGTCTCAACTCCCCAGTTGAAACAGACATCTAGTTAAAGGCACACTGAAGAAACGTTGATACTCTTGTGTAGTTTACAAAAATTGTGTCTCTTATTCAGTAAGATTATTATTCAGCCACCAAAATATGTTTTATTCCAGACTCGTGCATGTTAAGTTTCCTCTCGGTGTGAGAAACCTCTGGGTAGATTCAGTATATATATATATTTTAGGAAAGAGAATCTAGCCGATAATGCTCAAGAATTTCCCTCCCACTGAATTTTAAACGATTGTTCAAGTTATGTTTGTATGTGGTGAGGTTTTTTTTTTAATATTGTTTGTATTTTACAGATTTGGAATAACTTTTTGGTGACCCACCTGAAGGTTGATGCATAATGTAAGGATTCCACTAAAAGGTGGTTGGGACCATTAAGATCTGTACCTGGCTGCTGACACCAGGTTAAAAAAGATAGCAGAGTAGGAAGCAGCAAATAGGTCCACCAAAAATTAGACTGTACATTCCTGGGAGCCCTTGTGTTTATTTATGTACATGTATATTAGCCGTGATTATGTGTGCGTCCTGGGGGAGATGGCGTCATTCCCTGCTTTGGTTCTGGAGCATATACCATTAGCTTCACCTGAGCTCCAACTGCCTAAGTCTCCTGTACCATGTCTTAGACTTTGCATGTCCCGTAAATTGCTACAGTCCTGAGCTCTGGTGTGCTACCAGTTTTTACACACTCTCTATTCCCTATTAAATAAAACCTCATGGCTTTCTTTTTCTCCTTGTATTCCATATTCAGAAAAAGCACAAAGTGTGAAAACTCATACTGGTACGTACAAGTACTGATTTTCATTATTATAATTTGAAGAATATTTGTTTTAGTCTGGTCTACCTAGCTGTGGCTTCAGGAAGGAAAGTTACCACATGTCCCCATATGTAAGAAACCTCAGGATATTCTGAGTTAGCTTATCTATATTTTTATTAGTTTTTTTTTCCTGTACATTTCCAACCCCACTTCTTACCTATTCAGTCTTTAAAAAAGACATCACCATACTGCTTTACATTTTTAAAAGAATGTTATAAGGCCTAGAACTCACTTGGAGCAGATATCATAGTTTTGCTGATAAGAAATTTACTGGCAAAATCTCAGTGTGCCACATACTATGTTTAGGAGTCTTGCCTGTCATAGAATCATACAGCAATGGTTCTGTGTTATCCCTAATGTGACCAGGGAATTCCTGGACTCAGAGCTAACGGTTAGGATGGCAGGCTCCTTTTACTGATCAGACCCCTGGGATTTCAGAAATAACTCTCATTGCCACTATCAAGATACATTACAGATTATACAAAAACAAAACTATCTCATTTCATCTGAAAACTAATAAAAGAAAAAGATATTAGTGACCCATAGAGATAAATAGATAATATGAGTAGTTAACCAGTAGTAAAAGATGGTGTTTTTATTTTTTATTTTATTTTTATTTTATTTTTATTTTTTTTTCTTTTTGCGGTATGCGGGCCTCTCACTGTTGTGGCCTCTCCCGCTGCGGAGCACAGGCTCCGGATACGCAGGCCCAGCGGCCATGGCTCACGGGCCCAGCCGCTCCGCGGCATATGGGATCCTCCCAGACCGGGGCACGAACCTGTATCCCCTGCATCGGCAGGCGGACTCTCAACCACTGCGCCACCAGGGAGGCCCAAAGATGGTGTTTTTAGCCTTAGCTGATTAGGACACCTTCTCTAGCACTTACATGCTTTATATCATTTTTACCTCTCTGAGAAATGCAAGAAGTAAACAGTGCAATCCTTGAAAGCGTTAGGAGGAGAAAGGAGGCAAGATGGGTAAGAGGCCCTGGAAAGGTAAATCATTTACCAGGATTCGCGTCACTTCTAAAGGGCATAGTTGGGAATGGAATTGAAGATTTCTTAATTTAAACACTCTTTGCTCCATAACCTCTTTTCCTACTAAAAAGGAGGTGAATTTGAAGGCATATCTATGTAACAGTGAGTCAGAAAAGCGGGGAAAGTAAGCACCACAAAAGTTGCTTCCAATGCTTAATTTTCAGGTTTCTTCTTTGTTCTAGATAGCAAATAGCCAATAAATGGTACACAGAACAGAATTTCATTTAAGATAGGTGTTCATCACACAAATGGTTCTTAAGAATCTAACAGTAAGTATTAACACACAGAACTGTATTGAGGCAGGTCACAGGAAAAATTACAAGTAGTTTAAGAAATGAATATTATTTGCTCATGGCTGTTGAGGTTTAATGAATAACAGAGACTGGATTTTTTTTTTTTTTTTTTCTTTTTTGCGGTATGCGGGCCTCTCACTGTTGTGGCCTCTCCCGTTGCGGAGCACAGGCTCCGGATGCGCAGGCTCAGCGGCCATGGCTCACGGGCCCAGCCGCTCCGCGGCATATGGGATCCTCCCAGACCGGGGCACGAACCCGTATCCCCTGCATCGGCAGGCGGACTCTTAACCACTGCGCCACCAGGGAGGCCCGAGACTGGATTTTGAGTTGATAATATGTAAGGTTCTTGTACTTATGTTCATTTTTTTTTTTTTAAGACAATTGGAATTGCCTTATTTTTTAAATCAGTGCTTAACAGTGGGTATCTTTCCTAGGTTAGCAGTAGAGTTGGTTGAATAATCTCGACAATGAGCAGCTGCCATCCTGGGGATTTCATTCCGTGGTTTTTATTTTTAATCTTTCTTTGATGTTCCCACACCAGCCTTTTTATTGTGACCTTGCAGTTTACTTCATTACTGTTGTGTAAGGTGTTACAGTCCGCCACAGTATTTTAGGCACAGACTTTACAATTCGGCATTGTCTCCCTGACCCCAATTAGATTCTCTTTTTTTTTTTTTTTTTTTTTCTTTTTGCGGTATGCGGGCCTCTCACTGTCGTGGCCTCTCCCGTTGCGGAGCACAGGCTCCGGACGCGCAGGCCCAGCGGCCATGGCTCACGGGCCCAGCCGCTCCGCGGCATATGGGATCCTCCCAGATCGGGGCACGAACCCGTATCCCCTGCATCGGCAGGCGGACTCTCAACCACTGCGCCACCAGGGAGGCCCTAGATTCTCTTTTTACAGTATAATCTTCCTGGACTTCTTGCCAATTTAAAAAAATTTGTTCCAGTAAATTATTGAAACAAGGACACCTGCCCAAGAAAGTCCTGTGAAAGTTTAAAGTTGTTGAAGTTCACGACACTTAAAATTCTCCTGACCTGTGTATAAGCAAGGTAATGTATTAAAACGTTTGCTTTATAATGAAGTAATTCTATTAGAAAGGACTGCAGAAATTACTTATTGGATCTTACTGGATGACTAGCAATGAATAAAAACCCTAATGTTTATTTGAAGTGATAATTTGTACTGAAATTGTAAAAAAAAACACATTAAATGTTTTATCTTTTTTTTTTTAATGTGGCTTATTTCTTTTCAGATATGAAGAGAACCTTGGGATATCTTCCATGGCTAGCCTTTTATTCTGGATGAAATGCGATTACTAGTTATTCCTCTGAGGTTTTGGTTTTGTTTCTTTTTTCAACCATCAAATTAAGTTGAAGCAACATAAAAGTAATAATTTGGTTCAGAATTTATGAGTTGAAGGCTGCTAGCAGGGACCACAGCCATAACATATATAATAACTTTATGCTATAATGCTGAGAGATGCTGGGATTCATTTTCTATAGGATCTTATAGCAAACTTAGATTGCTGGGGTGGCTTGAGTACATTACTTCATAGAAGACTGGAGAAAGGAGTAAACAATCTTCCAGTTCTGTCTAGGTTTGTTCTTAGCTAATTAATAGACAAAATTTAGGTCATAAATGTTCTCTGATTTCTTTCAGCAATAAGAATATACTGACAATCTCCACATCATAAAGATGCCCAGTCCTTCCTGACCAGTAAGGACTATATTGAATTCATTTAATCTGAGTGCCTGGGAGTTGGATGCGGAAGAAGGAAACGGCTGGTTACAGTACCTTCCTTTCCCAAGGTCATGGATTGAAACTCATCCTCATACAAGGCAAACTGTTGGCAGTTATATAATCAGCTCTATCTCCATGAGGTAGGAGACTACAAATGAGAGAGTGATTAATTGTGAACAGAGGGCCAGGGGAGATTTGAGAGAAGAGGATTAAGAATATGACATGTAGCAAAGTGGATGTATGTACATGGAAAGAATGAGCCGATGGGAAAGAATTTCAGAGCACCTTAAATGACAGTTTAAGATTTTATTGTTAGGATTTTTATCTGTTTATGTAGATAATAGAAGTAGTAGGTGGCAAAAATACCTAAATACATCTGAGTGTAGCTTAAGGTTACAGACTTGCCTGGGCTAACAGCAGTATTTCAGAGCGTCTGGAACATCATTTATAAATGGTGTGAGGTAGGGGGTCCAACACCCTCCTCAGTGATAGTTATACTGTACCATTTATTAAATAACAAACCATTGCTCTCTCTTTCTTAATTGGGTTTCTCAAGGTGTTACCCAGTTTTTTTTGACATTTTCAAATAACAACATTGGTATTTGTATATCCTTTCTATTGTTAATTTTTATTTTGTTGGTTTTTAAAACATTTTTCATTAACTTCAATTTATCTTTAATTTGCATCCTTTTCTACTTTTTGTTTAGTTTTGTCATTTTCCTAATTTCTTAATTAAAGCTAGCACTGGGTTTCATTATTTTTAGTCTTGCTTAACAATAAAGACATTTAAAGTTATATATTTTCCCCTGATTGTAACTTTAACTGCACCCTACACATATTAGCATGAAATAGTCTCTTTCATTCATCTCTGGACTGTAATTTGCTTTTAGTTTCTCTTTGATTCAAGGAAGACTGTGCAATTTTCCAATAGTTAAGAGTTTGTTTGGCATTTTAAAATTGTTTCCTCCTAATTTTATTGGATTATGACCTGAGAATATGGCCTAGATAAACATCTACTTTTTAAAATTTATTGAGGTTTGCTCCATGGTCAAGTGCAGGATTGAGTTTTCCAGTGATTTCATCAATACAAAATAAAAATGTTTTTTAGTTGTAGGGTAATAAAGTGTGTGGTGTGTGACATACAGTGTGTTCGTTCCACTGTCCCCCAATGGAACAGGTCTTTCTGGAAGGCACTTCTGTCAGGGGTTGGGTGCAGGCTCTAGTTCTAACTCTAATATAGTGGCCTCCCATTGTTCTTACTGAGAATCCTTAGATTTTGTTGAATAAAAGGCTTCTCAATTTGTTGTCTTTTGATCAATCTCTAGACATTTGAATGATTGTCTTTGCTACCTTTGACTAGTTTAATAGATCTCTTTCTCTGGGGGAGAGGTTTCCTTAGCTGCTCACACTGCCATTACAGAGTCTCTGCTTCCTGGGCTCTCTGTTCTTGTGCCACTGGTCTACCTGTCAATCTGTGTCAATATCATGTTGTATTATTTCTTTGATATCTGGTAAAACAAGCCCTTCTATTCTTGATCCTTAGCATTTTCATATAAAAATTTTGGAATCAATTCATCAAGTCCTGTTTAAAAACTAAAACCTATTGGAATTTTTTACTGGGACTTCATGAAATAGAATGGACATCTTTACAGTATTGACCCTTTAGTCTAAGAACATGGTATATTTCTCCACTTAAGTATTCCATTAATGTTTTTCAAAGTTTTTAACTTTTAAAAATTTTCAAACATACATGAAATCAGAGTGAATAATTTGAACTCTCATATATCCATCACCAGGATTTAATAGTAATTTAACATTTTGCTATATTTGGTTTATTTTTTTCCTTTGCTGAAATTTTTTTTTTTTTTTTTTTTTTTTTTTTTTTGTGGTACGCGGGCCTCTCACTGCTGTGGCCTGTCCCGTTGCGGAGCACAGGCTCCGGACCGCAGGCTTAGCGGCCATGGCTCACAGGCCCAGCCGCTCCGCGGCATGTGGGATCTTCCCGGACCGGGGCACGAACCCGTGTCCCCTGCATCGGCAGGCGGACTCTCAACCACTGCCCCACCAGGGAAGCCCTGCTGAAATATTTTTTAAAATTCTGCATTCATGATATTTGACTCCTACTTTCTTATCTCTAAATAATATTTTCTTTTATAACCTTAATACCATGGTTTTATCTAACAGTTAACAATAATTCTTACTTTAAAATTCATTTGCTATTTTTTGCTAGTATACTTAAATATAAAAGTTTTTTGTGTATTGACTGCATCAAACAACCTTGCTTTTATATAAACTGTCACAAAAATCTAACAATTTACTGTATTTCAATATACCATCAATTATGAGATACACATTTACATGCTATTCTTTTTTAAAATTAATTTTTATTGGAGTATAGTTTTTTTTACAGTGTTGTGTTAGTTTCTGCTGTATAGCAAAGTGAATGAGTTATACATATATCCACTCTTTTCTTGATTCTCTTCCCACATAGGTCTTAAGAAAGTGCTATGGTCTGAATGTTTGTTTCCTCCCAAAACTCATATGCTGAAAATTTAACCCCTAAAGATGACAGTATTAGGAGGTGGAGCCTTTGGGACGTTCTAAGTCATGAGGATAGAGCCCTAACGAGTGGGATTAGTGTTCTTATAAAAGAGACCCCTTGAAATCCCTCACCCCTTTCACCATGTGAGGACACAGTAAGAAGGTCCCAGCTGTGAAACAAGAAGAGGGCCCTCACCAGAACGTGACAATGCTGTTGTCTTGTTGTTGGACCTCCAGCCTCCAGAACTGTGAGAAATAAATGTTTGTTGTTTATACGCCACCCAGTCTGTGGTGGTTTGTTATAGCAGCCTGAACAGCCTAAGCCAGAATGCTTCCAACTTAATTATGACTCATCTATTGTGAGATGTAGCCCACCCACAGAGATGTTAAATGTATTTAATGTCTTTAAATTGATAAAATATGGTGTATGTGGATTCTTTGGATTTTCTTTGTAGACAGTTACCTGCAAATAATGAGTTTTGTTTCTTCCTTTCCCATCCTTGTAAGTTTTATGTCTTTTTCTTGCCTTACAGCGCTGGCTAGGACATTTATTACAACGTTAAATAAAAACATTGGTAATAGGCGTTCTTGTGTTACTCTTCTTCTCTAAGGGAAAATGTTAATATTTTTGCCATTAAGTATGATGTTTATTGTTTTTTGTTCTTTAGACACCCTTTACTATATTAAGAAAATTCTCTTTCTGGATTACTAAATTTATCTTTTTCATGAATGGTGGTTAAATTTTATCAAAGACATTTTCTACGTGTACTGAAATGATTTTTTTTCTCCTTTTGTTTGTTAATATGGCAAATTACACTGATCAATTCTCCAATGCTAAACAACCTTGCATTCTTGGTATAAATCCAACTTGGACAGATTACCTTTTAAAATATTGCTGCACTTAGTTTGTCAATATTTTTGCTTAAGATTTTTGCAACTATATTATTAAGTGAGATTGGCCTGTAACTTTCTCTTTTTTGTGCTTTGTATGGTTTAGGTATCCAAGTTACACTAACCTCAAGAGTTGGGGAGTACACTCTTTTCTATTAACTGAAAGAATATGATAACATTGACGTAATTTTCTCCTTAAATTTTTGGTAGAGTTCACCAGGAAAGTAAACTGTGTCTATAGTTTTTATTCTATTTTGAAACTCTTGGTGCCCTCATGCTTTAGATGGTCTCTTATAAACAGCATATAATTGAGTGTTGTTTTCTTATCTAGCCTGGCATATTTATCTTCTAACTAGGGTATTTAGTCCATTACATTTAATGTAATAATTGCTATATTTGGGCTTAAATTTAACATCCAATCTTATGCTTTCTCTTTTTACTGTTTCTTGTTTCTTTTCCCATCTTTTCATGCCTTCTTTTGAATTTTTATCATTCTTCTTTTTGTCCTCTCCTAATTTGGAAGTCATTATACCCTATTTTTGTTGGTTACATTTTTATTGGTTATTTTAGAAATTATAACATGTATTAACATTATACTTTCAGAATTTAATCATTATTTTTACCTTCCTCCTGAATAATGTGATGACTTTGGAAAACTTTAACTCCATTTATACCATCCCAACTGTAGTTACTGTGTATTTTACTTTTATATATTTTAACACCTACTCAAGACACTATTGTTGTTTTATACAATCAGTGTTCATTTATTTTATCCAAATAGTTGCCTCTTTTTTCACTCTACATTTCTTGAATCTCAGCACCTCTGGCTAGATCATTCATTTACCTTCTACCTGAAGTACATCCCTTAACATTTCCATTAATGAAGGTCTGCTGGTGGTACAGTTTTAATTTATATAAAATATCTATTTTATCTTAATATTTTAAATGACATTATCTTTACTGAATGTATTATTCTAGGGTGGGAGCGGTTTTTGGCAATACTGCAGGTGTTCTTCTAGCTTCCATTGACTGATGACTTCTCAACAGTAGCAATCTTAACTGTTACTCCTTTACACTTTTTTTACTCTACTTTTAAGGTTTTCCTCTTGTGTTGGCTTTTCTGCAGTTTCACTATGCTGTGTATAGATGTGAATTTATTTTTATTTGCTCTGCTTTGAATTAGTTGAACTTTTTGAATCTGTGGATTGGTGCCTTTCATCAGTTCTGGAAACTTTTTAACCATTATCTCTTCAGATATTGCCTCTGGGACATGCTTTTTCTCTTCTCCTTTTCGTACTCAAATGAAACATAGAATTTGTTATCATCTTACTTGACAATATCCTTAGTCTTCTGTATTTTCCATCTTTTTTGTCTCTCTGTGCTGAATTCTGGATAAATTTTTCTGTCCTCTCTTCCAGTTCACTAATTATCTTTGGTTGTAGCTAATCTAATTTCAGCCTTCTTTTGAGAAGCTATTTTTGGCACTTTCTAAAATCTAAGTCACTGAATATTTTCGTATTTCTGAAGATATTTCAACCTTGTATTTTTTTTTCTTTTTCTTTTTATAAATTTATTTATTTATTTATTTTTGGCTGTGTTGGGTCTTCATTGCTCTGTGCAGGCTTTCTCTAGTTGCAGCGAGCGGGGGCTATTCTTCGTTGTGGTGCACAGCCTTCTCATTGCGGTGGCTTCTCTTATTGCAGAGCACAGGCTCTAGGCACACAGGCTTCAGTATCTGTGGCTCGCAGACTCTAGAGCACAGGCTCAGTAGTTGTGGCACATGGGCTTAATTGCTCCGCAGCATGTGGGATCTTCCCAGACCAGGGCTCGAACCCGTGTCCCGTGCATTGGAAGGTGGATTCTTAACCACTGTGCCACCAGGGAAGTCCCTTTTTGTCAGTTTTTAAAGTTAATGTTTGAAACTTTCTGTGACTATATTGCAATGCATATGCATAGATTTTAAAATAAAACCTGGGTTTAACCTTAACTCTCACTAGCTTTGAGACTTTGGGCCAGTTTTATGAATTTTTTTTTTTAATGCTTGGTTTTCCTATCTCTGAAATATGGCTAATAAAGCTACCTTGTATTCTTATATAAAGCAACACTTGGTGCGTAAGTACTCAAAATGTGTTCACTGAATTACAGTTCTGTTTTATCATTAGGATGAGGAACCAATTAGGAGGGTATTATAGTCCAGGCCAAATGTGAACATCTGAACTGGAGTCTGGGCAGTAGAAATGGAAAAGGATTCTGGGACCTTTGGAGCAGAGTGGACAGCATTTGGTAATTAATCATATGTGGGGAGGAGAAGTCAAAACTACTGAAAAAGGTCCTGCTTGAATGAAATGTAATGAATTACCTGAAACAGAAACAGGAGAAATGGACTTGAGGGAGAATAAACAGAATAAAATTCTTAGAAGCTTTCAATATGTTAAATTTTTTTAATTAAAATTTAAAAAATTTAGCTTCATTGAGGTATATAAAACTAAGATATTTAAAGTGTACATTGCGATGATTTGATATATGTATATATTGTGGAAGAATACTTCCCATCTAGTTAACTAACACATCAATCACCTCACACATTTTTTCTTTTTCTTTTCTTTTTTTGATAAGAATATTTAAGTTTTATACTCTGCTAATTTCAATTATACAATAGAATATAGTGTTATCAACAATAGCCACCATTTCACCATGTTTTACATTAGATCCTCAGACCTTATTCAACTTAAAACTTAAAGTTTTTGTACCCTTTTATGAACCTCTCCCCACTTCCCATCCCGCCCCTCACCCAGGCCCTGGTAACCACTCTTTCTGATTCTATGTGTTTGACTTTTTTTTTTTTTTTTCCAGATTCCACATATAAGTGATACTATGCAGTATTTGTCTTTCTCTGTCTGGCTTATTTCACTTAGCACAATGCTCTCAAGGTCCAACCATGTTGCAAATGGCAGGGTTTCCTTCTTTCTCATGGCTGAAAAATATTCCACTGTATGTATATACTACACCTTCTTTATCCCTTCATCCATTGATGGACACTTAGGTTCCATACCTTGGCTATTGTGAATAATGTAGCAATGAACATGGGAGTGCAGATATCTGTTCAATATCCTGTTTGCCTTTCCTTTGGATATATACCTAGAAGTGGGATTGCTGAATCATATGGTAGTTCTTTTTATAATTTTTTGAGGAACCTCCATACTGGTTTCCATAGTGGCTGCAACAATTTACATTCCCACCAACAGTGTGCAGCAGTCCCTTTTCTCTACATCCTTACCAACACTTGATATCCTTTGTCTTTTTGATGATTACCATTCTAACAGTATTGGGGTATCTCATTGTGGTTTTGATTTGTATTTCCCTGATGATTAGTGATGTTAAGCACTTTTTCATGTACCTGTTGGCCATTGTATATCTTGTTTGGAAAAATATTCAGTTCCTCTGCCCATTTTTAAATCATATTGTTTGATTTTTGCTATTGAGTTGAATTCTTTATAGTTTTAAAATATTAACCCCTTATCAAATATAAGATTCGCAAATATTTTCTCCCTTTCTGTAGGTTGCCTTTTCATTTTGTTGATGGTTTCTTTTGCTGTGCAGAAGCTTTTTAGTTTGATGTAGTCCTACTTGCTTATTTTTGTTTTTGTTGCCTTTGTTTTTACAGTCAAATCTAAAAAATCATTGCCAAGACTGGTGTCAAGGGGCTTACCTTTGTTCCCTTCTAGGAGGTTTATGGTTTCAGGTCTTAAGTTCAAGTCTTTAATCAATTTTTAGTTGATTTTTATGTGTGGTGTAAGACAGTGGTCCAGTTTTATTCTTTTGCATGTGGCTGTCCAGTTTTCCCAACCATCCTTTTCCCACTGTGTATTCTTGGCTCCTTTGTCATAAATTAATTGACCATATGTGCATGAGTTTGTTTCTGTGCTCTATATTCTGTTCCATTGATCTATTGTCTGTTTTTATGCCAAACCACAGTGTTTTGATTACTATAGCTTTGAAATGTAGTTTGAAGTCAGGAAGAGTGATGCCTACAGCTTTTTTTTTTCCAAAATTGCTATGGCTATTCAGGGTCTTTTGTGGTTCCATACAATTTTCTTCTGATGTCTGATCTTATTTATTAATTACTCTTACAACACTGCATTTTTGACTGGACTCAAGACTTAGAGGTCAAAACTCTCAGAGACATCAGCCTCCATCTCTTGGCAATCTGTTCCTGGCGTTTTGCTTTGGCTTCCTTCATTCTCTTGGCCAAAGGCATAGCATATTCTGCAGCCTCTTCCTTATTTTCCTTAGTACACTGTTTCTTCAGAGCAGTACACCAGTGTGTGTGTTGCACAACATGTGGAGTAACAAGACACTGAATCTTGGGTGCTTTGGTCCCAGGTTTCTCACCTTCTTTGTTTAAGGGCTTTCTCTCAACATATGGGCAAACGCTATCCTCTTCAGAGAGACTGAAAAGTTTCTGGATTCCACCAACTCTTTTGGGCCCCAGGTGACAAGATACAGTAGTATTAATGAGTCCAGGAATATCTTTCTCCCCATTTTTTTATGATGACCAAATTGAGAACACTCAGATTGACAACTGCAGTGCAACCCTGTACAGATCTGTGCTTTCTTTCTCCAGTCCTCCTTGATCTGTAATAGGAATGCCTCTTACTTAGTAGCAGGCCGACATGGCCATGGGTCAATGTATGATGGGGTTACATCCTGATAAATCCATCGTAAATTGAAAATATTGTAATTTGAAAACGCATTTAAAACACCTAACCTGCTAAAAATCATACCTTAGCCTAGCCTACCTTAAATGTAGGCTCACAACACTTACATTAGCCTACAGTTGGGCAAAATCATCTAACACAAAGCCTATGTTATAATAAAGTGTTGAATATCTCATGTAATTTATGGAATACTGAAAGTAAAAAACAGAATGATTGTATGGGTACAGAACGGTTTTAAGTGTATCAGTTGTTTACCCTTGTGATCATGTGGCTGATAAGAGAGTATCGTACCATATATTGGTAGCCCAGGAAAAGATCAAAATTTGAAGTACGGTTTCTACTGAATGCACACCACTTTTGCACCATCATAAAATCGAAAAATCATCAGGTTGAACCATTGTGAGTCAGGGACCATCTGTATTTACATTTACTAGTGAGATTTATGCTTTCATATGTTTTCCTGTTACTAAATAGTGTCCTTTCATTTCAGCATAAAGAAGTCCCTTTAACATTCCTCGTAAGTCTGGTCTGGTAGTGATGAACTCCTTCAGCTTTTGCTTGTCTGAAAAACTCCAACCTTCTTCCACTCTGAAGAACAACTTTGCCAGGTAGAGTATTCTTGGTTTCTTTCAGCACTTGTAATATATTGTGTCACTCCTCTCTGGCCTGCAGAAGTCCTGCAGAATATCTGCTGGTAGTCTTATGGGGTTCTCTTGTACTTAACAAGTTGTTTTTCTCTTGCTGCTTTTAAGATTCTCTCCTTGTTTTGACAGTTTAATTATAATGTGTCTCAGCGTGGGGCTCTTTTTTTTTTTGGCCCTGCCGTGCGTCTTGTGGGTTCTTAGTTCCCTGACCAGGGATTGAACCTATGCCCCATGCAGTGGAAGCACAGAATCTTAACCACTGGACTGCCAGGGAATTCCCTGGGGCTTTGTTTTTTTGTTTTTCTAAAAATTTTTATTGGAGTATAGTTGATTTACAATGTTGTGTTAGTTTCCAGTGTACAGCAAAGTTTGTGGGTCTCTTTGAATTCATTTTATTTGGAACCCTTTGGGATTCCTGCTTAGGAAAGATTTTACCCTTTATTTCTTTGAATAAGCTTTCTGACCCTTTTTTCTCTCTTCTCCTTCTGGAACCTCTATAATGCAAGTATCAAGTCTGCTTGATGATATCCCATAGGTCCCTTAAGCTGTCTTCATTCTTTTTCATTCCTTTTTTTTTTTTTTTTTGTCCTCTGGATGCATTCCACTGCTGTCTTTTTGAGTTTGCTGATCCTTTCTTCCGCATGATCTGGTCTGCCATTGAACCCCTCTATTACATTTTTCAGTTCAGTATTCTTCAGCTCTGTGATTTCTGATTGATTCTTTCTTATATTTTCTATGTTTTGGCTGAAATTCTCAGGTTATTCATGCATTACTCTCCTGACCATCATGAGCATCTTTATGACCATTATTTGGAACTTATTTATCTCCATTTCATTAAGGTCTGTTTTTGGAGTTTCATCTTATTCTTTTGTTTGCAACATATTCCTCTGTTTCTTCATTTTCCTTGACTCTCTGTGTTGGCTTCTGTGCATTAGATAAAATAGCCACCTCTCCCAGTCTTTTTTTTTGGGGGGGGGTCTTCATTACATGCAGGCTTTCTCTAGTTGTGGTGAGCAGGGGCTACTCTTCATTGCAGTGCACGGGCTTCTCACTGCAGTGGCTTCTCTTGTTGTGGAGCATGGGCTCTAGGTGCACAGGCTTCAGTAGTTGCAGCATGTGGGCTTCAGTAGTTGTGGCGTGTGGGCTCTAGGGCACATGGGCTTGCTTCAGTAGCTGTGGCACACGGGCCCTAGAGCGTGTGGGCTTCAGTAGTTGCAGCGCATGGGCTCAGTAGTTGTGGCACGCAGGCTCTAGGGCATGGGCTCAGTAGTTGCGACACACAGGCTCAGTAGTTGTGGCACGTGGGCCCTAGAGCACATGGGCTCTAGGGTGCGCAGGCTCAGTAGTTGCAGCACACGGGCTCAGTAGTTGTGGCTCGCAGGCTCTAGAGCGCAGGCTCAGTAGTTGTGGCGCACGGGCTTACTTGCTCTGCAGCATGTGGGATCTTCCCAGACCAGGGATTGAACCCGTGTCCCCTGCACTGGCAGGCGGATTCTTAACCACTGTGCCACCAGGGAAGTCCCCAGTCTTGACAGAGTGGTCTCGTGTAGGAGATGAACCTAGGATTCAGCCCATCAAGCTCTTGGTTATCTCTCAAACTCTGTGACTGTCTGAACTGCCTTCTTTGTTCTTAGTGGCTCCCGGGAGTTGAGGTTCTGCTAAGACCTCTCAGTGTTCCAAAGGGAACATTCTCAGTCAGTACCTAGATGCAGGCTGATTGGAAACTGGACCCTCAGGCAGCAGCTTTTCAAGTATACAAATAGACCCTTCCAGGGAAAGACTAGAAGATGGGTGTTTCTGTCTGCTCCCTCTGTGCTGAGCAATAGGGGGATGGAACTGTTCCTTTGTACAGTCCTGTGGGATCCACAAACACAAGGCTTGCTGGCCATCAGAGGCAAGTAATCAAGAGGTGCACAACCTGGGTAACAGCCACAAAAGTCAGGGCACCAGGGATGTGTTGAAGCTCCTTCCAGGAAGACACCAACAACTTCGAGTGGGCAAGAGGGAGAACGCAGAGACAGAACCATCAGCCTCCCTGGTCCCCAGGGAAGATCACAGTCATCCTCTAGATGTGTGCTAAATTAGAAGCCTGACTCTCAGGCCGCAGCTTTTAAGATAAGCAAATGGGCATCTTTCAGGAAAAGGCTGGGAGATGGGCATTTCTGTTTGCTGCCCTTGTGCTGAGCCCTGCGGGGAGAGCCACTGTGAGTCCTTGCAAGCCCATTTAGAACTGTTTCTTTCTTTGCTATAGTCTTGTGGGTCTTGTGGACGCAAGCCCTGTTGGCTTTCAAAGCTAGGTGTTTTTTGGGGGGCGGTCCATCCTTCAGGTGGAAGACTTGAAAGTTGGGGCACTGGACGTTGGGCCCAAACCCTTCACTCAGGCAGAAGCTGGGGGTTGTGTGTTCCCTCCTGATTGTGTCTCACTGTGCCAAGGGTGAGATTTATGGTGACAGTATGTCTCAGTCTTTCTTATCCATTTCAACATGGGCATTTTCTCGTTCACCCAACGCGTAAGAGTTGCTCAGCTAGTTTCTGAACTTCTCTCTGAGGGAACTGTTCCGTGTGTAGCTGTAAATTTGGTGTCTGTGGAGTTCAGGAGCCTCCTATGTCACCGTCCTGGTCCAGAACTCTCAAAAATGTTTTAATCTGGTAATCCCAGATGTCAAAATATTCTAAAACCTATCTAGATGTATACATACCCAAAGCTTTTTATGCTCAGAGATTACAGTCATATCCAGCACTCTCTAATGATCCTAGGAATCAGTGCGTATCCAGCTTTCATTATAAATTAGCTTTAACAATCCTGAAATGGTTTGGATTAAATTAAAAATCAAAGGTTCTAGTAAGCTTAGTATTTCCAAACTTTGGAACCAGGTATTGAATTCCATGACACTGTTTCTAAACTCCAAGGCCAAGCTAAAAGCGGATTAAGAACTAGAATTTTTACAAGAATGGCTTTTTCTAAATTTGGAAACTTCCTGGTTATTAAACTGCCTTTTTATGTCTTCTGCTTTATTAAGGCAATTTATAATTATACAATAAATTTCTAATAGATTTTAAGTGATTAGCTTTGGGGAGTGTTCAACATCTAATATAAGGGCACAATCAGTTTTACTGAGTACATTAAAATTGCATTTATTGAACATGTTTAAATTTTTTTCATGGACATAATTTTTATACCAAATGTCAATAAAAGCCAAACCATACATTAACATATTTAATATTACAAAGAGATGAAAATTCAGGAGGGTATGCCTAAAAGTCAAATTTTAGGAATTAGAAATACTTTGAGGGGCACTGTAAATTATGAGCCAAGCTCAAAAGAGATATGCACGTCTCTCTGTGACTGTGCTGTCTTTCTCAACAACAGGAAACCAGTGCTGGCATCCACTACCATGGGCGCCCCGACCTGAGCAGAGGGCCACGTCCTCCACCATATTATGCCTGTTGCTGTGACCTTGGGTGAATGGTTGAGATGGAGTCAAGAAAGGCATCATGATCCTCCGTTTGTAGTCTGACTCTCTCTCTATGGTGACATTTTAACACTGGAGTAAAGGGGGGACTTGGTGTCCTTAACTTTTAGGATTGACAACGTAATCAGAAAGAAGTAAGGGGCTTATAGATAAGGATAATTCATTTTTCATCTGAATTTTATTTACAGCTTGCTTTCAGTAGTCTGCTAACACCTGTATTCTGTTTGTTTCCTTCCTGGATAGATCATTTAAAGAGACTTTTCCCAGGAGGGGAAAGGTAATAGGAAGCTTCATTTGAAATTTTTTCCGGAAAGGATATTTAAACAAGGCTGATTGAACTAGGAGAACCATTTTACTGATGGTCTAAGTTTAAAATTATTTCAAATGTATATGTTTTCATACTTTGTGTTCTTAGAGTTTTTCAGGTGATGATGATTTTAAAAACATTATTGACTTAAATCTTACAGGACTGATGAAGTGAATCTGTATACATCATATCCATTTCATAAACAGAAGGAACATAAATGGTAAGTGACTTTCCTGAAAAGCTATAGTCATTCAGAAGTACACTGGATCTCTCTCCCAGACCTTATTTTTAAAGCACAGCTATAATGGCTATATTGAGATTTTACGAAGTGGGGTTTCATCTCATTACTCTAAGTTAATGAACAGATATTCCAGCCATGGTACATCTGCCATAGTTCATGGAAAACAGAAAAAGAAAACGAACCAAGCCTATCTACACCCCTTTCCCCACGTGATCCCATTAGCTAGAGTTTATTGTTGATAGCTAACTAGCACACTCTATAGCTACATAACAAAACAAGTAGTTAAGTCACTTGTTAGGTTTTTGCATAATTAAACAATTAGATGTTGTTAAGGTTCACTGATGCCCCCAGTTTACCCTTCAGATGCTGTACTCCTTTTAGCTTTGACTACCCCATTTACAAATGTCCATCATTTTCAAAATGGTAGACATAAGCTTAACATGACCCAGCAGTTCCACTCCTAGTATATACCCAAGAGAATGGAAAACATGTCCACACAAAAATTTGTACATGAATGTTAACAGCAGCATTATTCATAACAGCCCCAACACTGAAGGAACTTAAATGTCCCTCAACTGATGAATGGGTAAACAAATGTGGTACATCCATACAATGGAATATTATTTGGCCATAAAAAGGAACGAAGTCCTACTACATGTATACATGCTACACCATGGATGAACCTTCAAAACATTATGCTAAGAGAAAGAAGCCAGACACAGAAGGCCACGTATTGTAAATTTTTAAAAACTTGTCATTTATATGAAATGTCCATAATAGGCAAATCCATAGAGACAGAAAGATGATTAGCGTTTACCAGGGGCTGGGGGAGAGAAGAGGAGGAGTGACTGCTAATGGGTGTGGGGTTATCTGGAGGGATGATGAAATGTTCTGAAATCAGATAGTGGTGATGGTTGCACAGCTCTGTAAACACACTAAAAATCAATGAGCTGTGCATTTAAAAGGGTGAATTTTATGGTATGTGAATTATATCTCAATAATGCTGTTATTTTTTTAAAAAGTCATCAGTATGATTTCCTGTTTCTCACATGCTGGAGACCAATTAATACCATTTCCTAATGAGCAAGAAATAATGGTATACTTTATTTAGCTAAAAAGAATCTGAGAATCTTGATATTAAATATTGCTTATATATATAATAGCTTAGAATAGTTTTATTTCACACTCTGATCAATAATGGATTTACTATTATCTGGGAAAAATTAAAAGTATAGGTAGCTACAGTCTGGAAAGAATTATAGGCTAGAAATTTTTTAAAAAGAGAAATATTTGTTCTCAGCAATATGAAAATAAAAACTTACAAGGAAATGACCCATGGATGACAAGGCGTGTAACAAGCTAACATGTTACACAAAAGTTTACACTGACAAGTTTTAAAAACTTACAGCACATGGAAACCCTGACCCAAAACAGAGTCTTTATGTTCTAGTTCATTCTCTCTCCATTTTAGGCACCCTCCAGCAGGCATTTCTGTGGTAAACTGGTGACGGCTCTCCCTTCAGAAGCCATCAGTGCTGCTCCCAGCATGAGCCAGGGACAGTCACAGATGACAAGAGTCACAGATCACATCCTTTAGCCATAGCAGCTTGCTCCCTCTCACCAGGGGCAACATTGCAAAACATAAACTGGCACATATGGAAGTGTTTTAAATCAGAAGAATCCAGTCTAGCCCTTCTTTCTTTGATTGCCACTTCTGGGTTTGTGTTTTACAGAACAATATTCTGTTGCCTGCAACATACTCCAGGCCACATTAATGCCATAATGACTACATTTGCATGATTGCGTAGAGCTTAAAAAGAGAGAACACCACGTTTCTTGCACTGTGTTCATGTGTGAAAACAGAAGAAGACAATTGTCAGTTTCCCAGGTCTTTGGCTAAAGTGTCACGGATGAATTGTAAGGTACGTTGGTACAAAAAAGCATCCTTTTTCTTTGGCTTACAAATGTTCAAATGGTTAACATCCACAGGAATTAGATCTCCAATGCCTAGATCTGAAGAAAACAAAAATGTCAATAAAATTTAAGTAAAAATATAAGCTGCCCCCTGTCAACAGTGAAAGAGGCCAAATGGGTAGTTGTAAATGTTGATTTGGATGTGATAGAGAACCTCTTTTTAAGAGATAAAGGAACTTAGTTTGACTGTAACTAAACTGCATTTGACTAATCACGTGAGAATGGAGTCTCAGTAGGTGTAATTATAATTTTATGCTTTTCTCATAAATTCTGTGTGTGTGCTGCCTATTTCCTGATTCAATAGTGAACAGAGCCTGAGCACTGTCACCTTCAAAACGTTTACACACTGCAGGTTATTACTAAGTTATTCCACACTTCTCTGAACCATTTCTATTTCTAGAGCTAATATTAGAAACTTGATAATGAGCTCCCTTGCCCTGATGAAACGAATGGGAACGTCTCACATGAATCCCTTCTATACCCGACCCTCCATGCTCACTCTCCTAGGGAAGGAGATGATGTGGTGCTTGAGAGATCTGGTTGAGTTTTTGATGTTTCAGCCTAACCAAGTCCACCTAGATGGAAGTGACAGGAGGTACTAGTGAGGCCAGCCAGGTGAGGAAGTGCAGCTGGTGGTTATGAAGGAAGACAGGCCACCTGGTGACACAGAAGAAAGGGTGGACAGAATTATGAAAAGGCTATGTCACTACCAGCAGCTGGTCCACAATATTAATTTTGCTTTAAGCTCCCAAAGGCATCTTAAAAAAAAAAAAAAAAAACTGGCCAATGTTCTTTCAACTCTTCAGGTTCTTTGAACTCTTCAACTGCCAAACAGCAGTTCCTCACCCTATGGCATATTGCTTTAAGGTAAAGTCTCTTCAGATTCCACTATAGGATATCAAGCCTTTTTCATTTTATATAGATAATAATGAAGTAGGACAAAACTTGTTATGCAGACAGAAGAACCATCTGGCAGGTGTTCCAGACACGCACCATGCCTGGCTGCCAGGAGCTCTCAGTAATGGCGGAGTGCTACCAGGACAGCACGTGACCCAGCCCCTGAAGTGATCAGAAAAGGGTCTGACAAGCAAACTAAAGAGTTCGCCAGGTTGAGGGGAAAGCATTTCAGGGGGTGAAATGAATGGGCTATTTACTATGCTCAGAGTAACACGGGAGGCTATAAGGAGAACTGAGATTCGGGCTCTGCCCTCACACAGCCTGCAGTAGACTACAGCGCTCTGCAGTAGCAGGTACTGGTCATTTCCCTCAGTCCCAGGAAGAGGAAGACACTGAACTTTAACACTAGTTTTTTCCTTCAAAATCTCTGTTGCTTGAATATTCCCCATGTATCTTCCAGTTATTTACTAAGCTTCCACACCTTTAGCTGATTTCTTTAAGGTTCCTGCAGGCGGCTATCAATCTGTTAAATGAAATGCTCCTTTTAATCTAGCTGATAGAAAAGCTCTGTATTCTTACTTTAATGCAGCAGATTTCACTGTTGAGAGCTAACGCAGAGTTAGCCAATTAACCTTTGCTGTCTATTCAGATAAATAAAAGGAGAGAAGGGGAATGCCAAGGTTAAATGTTTGCAGAGAAGTTTTAATCTGTGGCTTAAAAGAATAACAGAATCTAAATCTTCCTAAAACTGTCTCCTAAAACTGAGAAACTGGATATAGAAGTTGACGTTTATGATTACCACCAACCAGGAAACTAAGGACAAACAAGTTTTAAAAGAGTGAATACCTGCTGATTCCAGGGGCACCACGTGGAGTTTAATCATGCTACCAATGTAGGTTGGTAGTGTTTCTACAAAACTCAGCACCTGGAAGTTTTTATCTTTTGCAAACTCCAGAAAGTCATCCTGTAGTGTTTTAAGTGCAGGAGAATCTGTAAAATTATAGAGAGCGAGATTGTAACAAGATCTATTTATCTAGTTCATAATAAAATGCATCAACCTTCCAAATTTAGAGAGGAAATTAGGGTTCTGATTCAAGACAGTGGCTTATTTTCTCTTCTTCCTAAGAAGCCATTAAGATGAGGGAAAAGGGCTAAAACCAATCTAGAACTTAGAGGCCAGTGTCAGCGGGAGAGTTTTCTCACATTGCTGGCTGACCAGAAGCAGTACCCAGGGCAGTTTGGTGTGTGGGACTGAGGGATTCCCCCGGTGTGCTGGCTGGCACTTCCACATCCACTCTGAAGCACAGCCTCCCATCAACAGAGCCTGTCTATAATCACAGAGCACCCATCCCCTTCCTGTCCCCCATCCTCAAGTATCAAAGGGCGACCACGAAGCACCAGGTCTTAGAGGAAAGCCTACCACCTAAGAGAGACAGACCAGGTGAGCAAACAGAAAACCTGGGCACAGAAGACACTTTTTTAAAAAAAAACACCTCTAATTAGTATCTTTAGAATGATTTCAAAAGAAAATGGATCACAGAACAAGAAAGAACTTGTGGAAGATAAAATCTGACTGCAAAAAAATCAAATTCAACAAAAGGTTTGAAGATAAAGTCCAATTACTCTCCATAAAGCAGAACAAAGAACATATGAGCAAAAAGACAATGGTATACTAAAGCTCAAGCCAGGGGTCCCAAAATGCTGATTAACAGGTGTTCCAGAGAAAGAGAAGATGCTTATTAACCCCAAACAAATATAGTGCCTTATAATTAATATGAGTATCTGTAAAGCTCGTGTATATTTTAACAGTTGATGATTTTCCAAACTTGTGGAAAAGAGCAGTTCTTTGGTTATTTGGAATAATACTTAATGCAAAACATTATGTAACTTTAAAAATTTTAACTATTTAAGATAGTGTTAAAATTATTGTTATATTTCTTAAGCAGATAATGGCTTAAGAACAAAAAGGGAACGTATCAAAGAAAAATTAACCCCAAACTAAAAAGTTTCCATGATAGTCTAAACACAATTGATGTACAAATAGTGAAATGAGGTAATACAGCCAAGTTAAAACTGTTAGTCAAAACTGTTTTCCTCCTTCTCCTGTATAACTGGTGTTAGTACAATGCCAATTCCCTTTAGAAAAAAAGTATTACCCTTGCTGAGTTCTTTGACTTCCAAAGAGGGAAAGAGAAGATAGCGAATATTAACAGAGTATTCAGCCAGGTGGGATCCATGATGAGGGACGCTATAAAAAATTATTCCTCTGGTATTGTTTATAATAGTACTCATTTCTGGCTTCTTAGAGGCTTCCAACAGCATCTTTTTGACGAGAAGACCTAGCCATAGAGAAGAAAAACAATGCGTAAGCTATTTCCCTTTCCTTATTAAAAAAAAAAAGGCAAACAAGAAATACAGAAAAAGAGATGCTTTCTTTAAAAAAGTTTAAACAATAATTCTCTGTAGCCCAACAAACAGGGCCTTAAAATATTAACACTTAGTAATGCTCCCAATCCTCTAAAATATATAGCACAAGACTACGAACAGGTAAGATTCTAGAAACTCATTTGTAAAGCGAATGTTACATCACAGGATGCGCTCGCCCAGAGAAGAGAGGCACTGCATGTTGGGTGTCCATCAATGAAGTGCATATGCAGCAGCCAGCCTCCCCACCGACCCACAGCAGCCCACTAACGACCACTCCGTTAGGACAGCACTAATATTTAAAAAACACATAGTCTTCACATATCCACTGGGGAGAAAACAAAGCTGCTGTGGGAAAATGCACCTAGGAAGGCACCTTCTTTTCTGTCCCCCAACCTGGGCTTGGAGCTGATAGGGAAACACAAAGGTAACATGGATGGTAACAGTCGGTCTCTGAGGATACAAAGAGCTACATCCACCTTTCTCTCAGCAAAAAGCCCAGACTCAAGAGTCAGCAGTCCTGGGCATTTCATCAGATAAACTAGGCCAAGGGCTGCTGAAAGGCCCTCTGCAAGGTGGATGGTGAACATTTAGCACTGGACTGGGGGTGGGTTGGGAGAAGCAGGGGATGTGGCTTAGGAAGCAAGCACTGGGACCAAAGAGGGGACGCCTGTGATCACACCACCACTTCTGCAGGCTTGGGCGAGGGGTAAGCAGGCATGCGGGGGGCTGGGGCTGTGGGCACAGGGGCAGTGATGGACTCTGCAGTGGCTGGAGAAACAGGGAAGAAGGGGGGCGGGCCCTGGGACCAGCCAGGAACGCTGAGAGATATTTACAAGTTGGGCTTACGTACGCCATGGACAGCTTCTGATATTTACTCATTATCAAGCTTAGTGCTTAATGAAAGCATTAAGTTGTCAAACTCATTTTCTTTTCGTATGGGTTTTTACTAGCTGTCCCCTGTTAGAAAAACAAATAGCATGGATGGAGCCATAGCCAAAAACATTAATTTAGGGGGGAAAAGGGCTACCGATAAACAAAACAGAGAGCTCGCATGGCTGACAACCTCACAATGCTCACTTGGCAACAATGAAACATACTTACCTCCCATGCTGTGTGATACCCAAATCATTGGCCGATCCCCCACACCAGCAGCTCTGAGCTTCCTCAGAAGTTCGTTGCTCCTGAACGCAATGGACTTTCTGAACAAAATGAAAACAGCGGGTATGACAGGAGGCTATTGATTCCCCCTGCCCCAATTTTGCTATCCACTTTCTAAGGCAAGATCTTTTGTTTATTGGACCAATTCTACATGCTACAATTTGGAGTCAGGAATACCTCTATTCTCTCCAGTTGATTCCTGCAATTGCTCATTCCCCATTTCTAACTTAGTCACACTGGCATAGGTGGGAATATTTATGAAACAAGCATTGTTTAGGCATCTAAAACGTACCGGGCAATTTTCACGGGTCAAACTTGGGTCTCACCCCATTGCCCCCACCACTTAGGGTGTGCGTCCCTCCTCATTAGGTGGCCTGACAAGACAAGGATCAGCGGAGACCATGCTGTCCTTTGTGAGTTCACCTGTGGAGTCAGCTGTCATTGCTGTTTAGTTCTACTTGTATTTATGTTACAAACACTAAGCTTTCATCATTTTGGTTTGTTACTTAGAAACAGCACAAAGCTATTAGAATCAGACTTCAAATAAGTAATTTTCAAACTAAAAGGGAACTCTAAAGCTGTCTGGTCTGGTAGTTTTACTGTGTATGTGGAGAATCCCTTCTTCGAAATAAAGGTTTATGCAAGCTCCTCTGGGTGACCTGGGGAAGGAGCCCTGGGGTCTTGCCTGCTGACCCTCAGCACCATTCCTCTGGCACCTAGGTGGGGGTCATTCATATATAACAGTTTGATGACACAGATCAGACCAACTCCCTCCATTTGTAGTCCAGACCTCCCAGACCAGTTTAATGACCTAAGATGGTTAGTGAGTCAAAGGCAGAACTGGCTATAGTCTAGGCCCTGAAGCCCAGAAATTGAGTGCTCTCTCCTGTACATACAATTGGCACATACGACGTACAAGTGACATGAGGAGCCTACATTGCTCAGCATCGCTCTTGGCTTCCTTTAGGTGGTATGCTTGTGAACACAAAAGCCAAAAGCCCCATGTTTACTTCCAGGAATTAAGGAAACTTTGCTCTCGAATCCATGGTCCTTACTATGAGAATAGTTTTAAGTGAACCATGTTAGGAGCCCAACATTGACACTATATCTAAGCCTTATACAGTTTCATTATTTATAGCTAACTTCCTCTATAAGGAAGAGAAGAAAGGTTAGGTTAGTTTTCCATAAGAAACTCCTGTCTGTGGCCTCAAAGATAAAACCCCCCTCCTTCCCAGAGGGCCCACTTGTGGCCTGGACCCTTCCCGCATTACCTTTCCATAGGGCACCTTGCTCTCCAGTCGCTAAGGCTGGTGTCATACTCCACAGATATAATTCGGAGAGCGGGACAGTCTCTTGCTAACCACGACTACGTAAAATAAAAGGTACAAAAGGGAAGATATGAATTTCCACTGTTCCACTTATTTCCTAGCAATTGAAATTCGTAACTAAAGGACCCTGGTAATACTGACAACTAGTAAAAGACTGCATTGGAGTAAAGTGTAAAGGTGACTAGAAAAATAACTCCAGCATTTTATCTTTTTGTATCTCTGCTCATAAGGTGATATTGCATAAGGTCTATGCAGGTTTGAAGAGAATATTCTCAATTTTAATCTGCTATAGCCAAAAGCAGGGCCTGTTGTTGGAGTCTAGATCAAATTGGCTTTTTGAAAGCATTTAATAGAAAGCTATGATCTCAGGACAGACAGAAGAGTGTGACGGAGGTTAGAGATTTGACCTGAGAACTCAGATACTAATTACAGTTACAGTTCTGTCTCTGTGGATCCGAGGTTTATCATCATCTCCATATTTCAGTGTCACCAGAGAAAGAGTGCCAACCACTCTTTCTGCTGGTAAGCCCTTGTGAAGGTGGATAAGGAGCAGTGGGACAAAGCCCCAGGAACTATTTACACATATTTACAGCATCAGTTTTCACTGAGCTTTAGATAAATTTCATTCAGTAAATTAATGCCAACGTTTAGGCTCTTTAGAAGAAATAATGTCAGAGAAATCCAAAGCAGAATGACTTCTTCAAAGTCTTTCTATTTTTATAATTATTAAAATCACAGAACTAGCCAGCTGTTATTAATATATTATTGATTGAATTATATATCTATATATATTTTGAATTATATTTTTATCGGAAGTGAACTATTACTGGCCCTTGCCCTTTGCCCGTTTTTTACTTAACAGAATACTCTTTTAGAGTCATAGAATGTACCCTAAATTATACAACACAGAGTGATAAGCCCAGTTGTTCATGTAACATATTCTAAGTGTCCCTAAGGAAAAGAAAACTGCATGGAAAAAAAATCCCAGTAAACAGAGAAAAGCACGTCACAATGAGGACTCTAAAGGCCGGTGACACAGCAGTGTGTCAGGATAAGGGTGGCCTACCAGAGGTAGTTGCTTCCTTACCTTGGGCCAACATGTTGTATACTTGGTTTCATCCTCTGAAACCTTTTCAGTTAAATCCCGATCATTGTCCTGCTGGCGCCACGTTTTGAATGCTGCTCCCATAAGGCCATGAATAAACAGGACATCTGCTTTAATGGGCTGACTAACAGGGGAGAGAATTTTTAAAAGAAGCAGAAAGAATGCGTTATTACTTGGAGAAGAATCTAGACAGCACTCTCTTTGGATGGTGCTTATTTTAGCAGGTTTATATGACATAAAATAAACTTAATTAAGGCAAAGCTTTATAAGCACAGGTTCGCTGAGGAGCCTTAGAGGAGTTCTGGCACAGACACATGCAGTGTGCTCACTGCTGTTTCTGTAAGGATGGAAACACAGCTAGGCAGGCCGACCAACCAAAATCAACTGTAATGCGCTTAGCGGTCAATGAAGTGACATGTCATAGATTACCCTCCAAAGAGTTCCATGAGAATGTTACACAAATCAATAAAAGTATTTAAGAAATTAAATCATATGCTAGTGTAGTTTCGAACTCAGTATGCATGAAAGAGGTGGTTTTTATCAAGGAAAATGATGTTTATCAGAAACAGAGCAAATGAGATTTTAAAGTAACATAGTCTTTCTTTGTATATGACATTGAAAAAAATTGCAATAGTATATTACTTGCAAGCTATTTATAATACACACCCAATTATGTCACACATATAAAATACATTACCATATTATTTTATTTACAAATTAGAATTAACCAGGAAATCTATTTTTCAAGTTAAAAAAAAGTTCTTGCTATTTTCTGAGGTATTAAAGTACCTGACAAAAATCTAAGAAATGTGTCATTTTTTCATTGTGGTCCTTTCTATATTTATTGTCTTAGCAATGATACAACTGGAAATAGTAACCAGAAATAACCTTAAGAAAACAAACAAAAGAAATAACCTTAAGAAGGAGTATGAGTCCAATTTATGACAACTTATTCCTTCCAATACATGCTTTTAAAACGTCGCCTAAGCTTTCTCTAGTCCCTTGAGTTCTAGGCCCAGGCTGATTTGGTTGCCTGCATATAATAAGGTCCTAGCTCCTTCTCATCCAGATCAACCTCTACAACCCTAATCAGTTAATAACTTAGATTTACATGAAAAATGTAATGAAACAAAGAAGAAATAGGCATTACAGAGTTTACGTGAGACACATTATAAAAGGTGAATGCAGCCTTCCTGAAGGTAAGCCGCTGGTATAAAATAACCCTGGTAATTTAGCTAGTTCCATACTTTCACGACAGCTTGCAATTCTTCTGAGGTTATTAGGGGCAAACTGTTTCAGTAAATAAGGTATTTGACTTATTTGTAAGGTATTTCACTTATCTAAATTATGCAGAAAGAAGTTAGAATATTAAGCCCTTGAAGCATTACGTCCCCACAGGGACAAAGCGGCTCTACCCGGCCTTACCTTGTGCGGTACTGGGGGTGCAGCACGTACACACCATCCTGGTACTTATCTTGCACAGTCTCTCGGTCTAGATTAGCCAGGGTTCTGGCGGCGTGTGAGGCCTCCATAATGTGGTGGGACTTTATTGCTTCTACCAGTATGGAAACCCAGCCTGGTGAAAAGAACATATTCCCTAAACACCAGCACTAATCCGTCCCAGACTGTTGAGAGGTTTCAGGCTGAAAATGATGGGAGGAAGGCAAATCTCAGCATCTGTCTCCGAGAAAAAGCCCTACTACCCAATTACATTCTTCCCTAAGGCCCCCTGGGTCCCACAACACAATGCCATGATGTCCCCAGCCAGGTACTCCTTAGGGATCTCAACGAAGGTTAAGAGCCATTTTCTTTATTTAGAAAATCTAACAGAAGTTGTCGTTACTAGAGATGAGGCCATAAATGGTAAGAAAATGTCATATTTTGCTTTAGCAAACATTATTAAACTCAGTGAGTTAACCCTAGTTAGTTCATTCTGATTGGCAGTCATATTAGCAGTCCTTAATACTACACATGAGTGAGTAGTTTCTTCATAATGAACTTGTTTGACAGACAAAAATCTTATAAAACCTGAGGTTCAGGGCCTCCCTGGTGGCGCAGTGGTTGAGAGTCCGCCTGCCGATGCAGGGGACGCGGGTTCGTGCCCCGGTCCGGGAAGATCCCACGTGCCGTGGAGCGGCTGGGCCCGTGAGCCATGGCCGCTGAGCCTGCGCGTCCGGAGGCTGTGCTCCGCAACGGGAGAGGCCACAACAGTGAGAGGCCCACGTACCGCAAAAACAAACAAACAAACAAAAAACCTGAGGTTCAGGAAGGAAAAACTCATTTTTTTAATTAAAGTATAGTTGATTTACAATGTTGTGTTAATTTCTGCAGTGCAGCAAAGTGACTCAGTTACACCTACATATACATTCTTTTTCATATTCTTTTCCATTATGGTTTATCTCAGGATATTGGGTATAATTCCCTGTGCTATACAGTAGGGCCTTGTTGTTTATCCATTCTATATGTAACAGTCTGGAAAAACTATTTCTTAAACGGAGACAAAGAAATACTTTGTGCGGTACAATTTCATTTATTTTTTATGTTTTTGTTGTTTAAAACAGTGTATTGCTTTATGAACATAAACATGAGGGCAAAGTTTATGCTTGCGCATGCATACACACACACACAAACACACAAAGATCTAGAAAGAGGCACCAAACTATTAAAGTCACTGCCTCTTAGGAGGGAGTTGGGGTTGTGGAGGGCTCTGTATAAAGCTGGGTCTAATTTTTTGCTGTATCTGTGTTCTCCGAAGTATTTACAATGAGAGTCTATTCATGTATTATTTAATTTAAAATAAAACAAAATATGGGCTTTGAGGTCAGAGAGACTTGAGCTCAAATTTCTGTCCCGGGCTTCCCTGGTGGCGCAGTGGTTGAGAGTCCGCCTGCCGATGCAGGGGACACGGGTTCGTGCCCCGGTTTGGGAGGATCCCACATGCCGCGGAGCGGCTGGGTCCGTGCGCCATGGCCGCTGAGCCTGCGCATCCGGAGCCTGTGCTCCGCAACGGGAGAGGCCACAGCAGTGAGAAGCCCGCGTACCACAAAAAAAAAAAAAAAAAAAAAAAATTCTGTCCCTTGCTTACTTGCTATGGAAACTCAGTCAAGTTGTGTGGCTCATTTGACCTGAAGGAAGGTTCTAATAAATTAATCTATATAAAAACTGCCATTTCCAAGCGCAGCAGGTGCCCGATAGAGAGCAGCTTGTCCTCATGTCATCCTCCCACTTTCTGTGGCAAAAGTGTTGAGAATCACTGTGATGATAGGAGGCCATTATTTAATAATCCAAAAGAAATTTCAGACCCAATAATTCTTTAACAATACTCTAATTTGTAATATTAGAAAATCTCTCTTCAAAATCTGTTATAGAATGCTTTATAATAATTGTTTTAAAATTCTACCTATAGAGATATACAAGTATGTTATTGGTATGTACAAAAATATGGCTTTATTTATTTATTATTTTTTTTTGCAGTACGCGGGCCTGTCACCGCTGTGGGCTCTCCCACTGCCGAGCACAGGCTCTGGACACACAGGCCCAGCGGCCATGGCTCACGGGACCAGCCGCTCCGCAGCATGTGGGATCCTCCCGGACCGGGGCACGAACCCGTGTCCCCCGCATGGGCAGGCGGACTCTCAACCACTGCGCCACCAGGGAAGCCCAAAAATATGGCTTTATTTTTAATGGAGTCACAAGAAAGGAGACACAAGAGAAAGCATGGCACAAGCCATTTCTACAGCATTTTTTAGTTGCCAAAGTATTTTTACAATGCCTGAGATGCTTCACCTAATGCTCCTTGGAAAACTTGTGTCTTTCTTAAATATTTACTGTTTTTTAATTACATAACTTCTGAATACATTTTAATTGTAAAAATAAACAAAAATAGCACCTAATAATGAACATCCCACTTTAGCACTCCCATCATTTCCCAATTCCCACTTATATCCTCAGAAGTAATCAAAGTTAAAAGTCTGGTGGACACCCTTCCAAACTTTTTTAAAAATTCAGTTACATACCTATAATTTATACATATACACTATACCTCCATATGCTTTTTTATCTTTTTTTGCCTAAATGGAATTATACTATTCCTACTGGCCTGTGACTTGATTTTATACTTCAGCCATGTACACAGACCAGTTACCAATAATGAAATTGAATCAGTAATAAAAAAAAAAACTTCCAACAAACAAAAGTCCGGGACCAGATGGCTTCACAAGTGAATTCTACCAAACATTTAAAGAAGCATTAACACCTATCCTGCTCATTCTGTTCCAAAAAATTGCAGAGGAAGGAACGCTTCTGAACTCATGCAAAAAGGCTAGCATCACCCCGATACCAAAACCAGACAAAGATATCACAAAAAAATAAAATTACAGACCAATATCACTGATGAACATAGAAGCAAAAATTCTCAACAAAATATTAGTAAGCTGAATTTGATGACACATTAAAAGGATCATACACCATGTATCAAATGTAATTTATCCCAGAGATGCAAAGATGGTTCAGTATCTTCAAATCTATCAGTGTGATACACCACATTAACAAACTAAAGAATAAAAACCATATGATCATCTCAAAAGATGAAGAAAAAGCTACTGACAGAATTCAACAGCCAGGGGACTTCCCTGGTGGTGCAGTGGTTAAGTATCCACCTGCCAATGCAGGGGACATGGGTTCAATCCCTGGTCCAGGAAGATCCCACATGCCACAGAGCAACTAAGCCCATGTGCCACAACTACTGAGCCTGTGCTCTAGAGCCCACAAGCCACAACTACTGAAGCCCACATGCCTAGAGCCCATGCTCTGCAACAAGAGAAGCACCGCAATGAGAAGCCCACATGCAACAAGACCCAACGCAGCCAAAAATAAATAAATAAATTTATTTTAAAAAATAAAATAATAAAAATAATTCAACATCCATTTATGATAAAAACTCCAAAAAATGGGTATAGAGGGAACATACCTCAACATAATAAAGGCCATATATGACAAGTCCACATCTAACATCATACTCAATGGTGAAAAGCTGAAAGCATTTCCTCTAAGATTAGGAACAAGACAAGGATTCCCACTCTCTCCACTTTTATTCAACATAGTTTTGGAAGTCCTAGTCACACCAATCAGATAAGAAAAAGAAGTAAAAGGAATTCATATTGGAAAGGAAGAAGTAAAACTGTCATTGTTTGCAGATGACTTGATACTTTATACACAAAAAAATCCTAAGGTGCCACCAAAAAAACTACTAGAGTTCAACAATGAATTCAATAAAGCTGCAGGATACAAAATTAATATACAAAAATCTGTTGCATTCTATACACTAACAATGAACTGTCAGAGAAATTAAGGATTTACCACTTACCACTTACCATTTACCACTGCATCAAAAAGTATAAAATACCTAGAAATAAACCTACCTAAGGAGGTAAAATACATGTACTCGGAAAACTATATATAAGACACTGATGAAAGAAACTGAAGATGACACATACAGACGGAAAGATATACTGTGTTCATGGATTGGAAGAATTCATATTGTTTAAATGACCATACTGCCCAAGGCAATCTACACATTCAATCCAATCCCTATCAAAATACCAATGGCATTTTTCACAGAACTAGATCAAATAATTTAAAAATTTGTATTGAAACACAAAAGACCCTGAATAGCCAAAACAATCTTGAGAAAAATAAACAGAGCTGGAGGAGCCATTCTCCCTGACTTCAGACTCTACTACAAAGCTACATTAATCAAAACAGTATGGTACTGGCACAAAAAGAGACATACAGATCAATGGAACAGAATAGAGAGCCCAGAAATAAACCCACACACTTACGGTCAATTAATCTACAACAGAGGGGGCAAGAATACTCAATGGAGAAAAGACAGTCTCTTCAATAAGTGGTGCTGGGAAACTGGACAGCTACATGCAAAAGGATGAAATTAGAACATTTTCTTACACCATATACAAAAATAAACTCAAAATGGATTAGACCTAAATGTAAGACTTGAAACAATAAAATCCCTAGAAGAAAACATAGGTGGAATACTCTTTGACATAAATCATAGCAATATTTTTTTGGACCTGTCCCCTAAGGCAAAGGAAACAAAAGCAAAAATAAACAAATAGGACCTAATTAAACTTAAAAGCTTTTGCACAGCAAAGGAAACCATCAACAAAATGAAAAGACAGCCTACTGAATGGAAGAAAATATTTGAAAATGATATGACCCATAAGGGGTTAATATCCAAAATATATAAACAGCTCATAAAACTCAACATCAAAAAAACCCAAAATAACCTGATTTAAAAATGGGCAGAAGACATGAATAGACATTTTTCCAAAGAAGACGTACAGATGGCCAACAGGTACATGAAACAATGCTCAACATTGGGAAATGCAAATCAAAACCACAATGAGATTATCACTTCACACCTGTCAGAATGGCTACCATCAAAAAGAACACGGCTAACAAATACTGGCAGGGATGTGGAGAAAAGGGAACACTTCTAAATTGTTGGTGGGGATGTAAATTGGTGCAGCCACTGTGAAAAACAGTATGGAGGTTCCTCAGAAACTATAAACAGAATTAGATTATGACCCCACAATTCCATTCCTGGGTATATATCCAAATAAAACTAAAACACTAATTTGAAAAGATACATGCACCCCAATGTTCATAGAAGCACTGTTTACAATAGCCAAGATATGGAAGCAACCTAAATGTCCAGCAGTAGATGACTGGGTAAAGAAGATATAGTGTGTGTGTGTGTGTGTGTGTGTGTGTGTGTGTGTGTATTGTACACACACACACACACACACAATGGAGTACTACTCAGCCATAAAAAGAACGAAATTTTGCCATTTGCAACAACATGGATGGACTTGGAGGGTATTATGCTTAGTGAAATTAGTCAGACAACAGACAAACACTGTATGATACAACAGAAAGACAAACACTGTATGATAACACTTATATGTGGCATCTAAAAAATAAACTAGCGAACGTAACAAAAAAGAGACTTATGGATACAGAGAACAAATTAGCAGTTACCAGTGGAGAGAGGGAAGGGGGGAGGGACAAGATAGGGGTATGAAATTAAGAGGTACAAATTACTATGTATAAGATAAATAAGCTACAAGGATATATTGTACAGCACAGGGAATATAGCTGATATTTTACAATAACTATAAATGAAGTATTATCCTTAAAAATTGTGAATTAGTATGTTGTATATCTGAAACTTCAGCTATACCTCAATTAAAAAATACATTAAAAAAAGAAAGGTAAAGCACAGAGAAAAAAACTTTTTGGAAAGACATGGACAGAGTCTCAATGACCTGTGGAACAGAATCAAGAGATTTAATATACATAATTGAAGTCCCAAGAGGAAAGAAGAGAGAAAAAGGGACAAAAAAAGAATAGCTAAAGATAGACAAGCTGGAAAGTTTGCAAATTTGATGAAAAACATCAACTCACAGATTCAGTCAGCTCAGTAGACCCCAAGCAAGATAAATATAAAAATAGACTAGGCACTTCATAGTCAAACTGCTGACAATCTAAAAAGAAGACAGGAAAAAAGACACAATCTAAAAAGAAGACAGGAAAAAAGACACATTTCATATAAAAGAAAAGCGGGTATAAGAAGAGACTTCTCATCAGACAACACACACACACACACAGAACATGGGGACAGAAGCCTGCTCTTGGTGTCTTGGAAACATGCCCCCAAATTGCTGCTTTGTTATCAATAAAAGGTTGATGTTTGGCTTGGGTCAAAAAAAATAAAGAGAGAGAGAATGGAATGATATTTTTAAAGTGCTGACAGAAAAAAATAACACACTGTCAAGAAAGTACTCTTTATCCATGGAAAATACCCTTTCCCTGGATAATAAAATAAAGGCAAAGTCAAGACATTTTCAGAAAATGAAAGGCGACAGAATTTGTTGCCAGCAGATCCAGGTCTTTAGGTTGAAGTGAAATAATATCAGACACAAATTTAGATAGAAAAGAAGGAAGATGAGAGGAAAACATAGGCAGAACACTTTATGACATAAATCACAGCAAGACCCTTTTTGACCCACCTCCTAGAGAAATGGAAATAAAAACAAAAATAAACAAATGGGACCTAATGAAACTTCCAAGCTTTTGCACAGCAAAGGAAACCATAAACAAGACCAAAAGACAACCCTCAGAATGGGAGAAAATATTTGCAAATGAAGCAACTGACAAAGGATTAATCTCCAAAATTTACAAGCAGCTCATGCAGCTCAATAACAAAAAAACAAACAACCCAATCCAAAAATGGGCAGAAGACCTAAATAGACATTTCTCCAAAGAAGATATACAGACTGCCAACAAACACATGAAAGAATGCTCAACATCATTAATCATTAGAGAACTGCAAATCAAAACTACAATGAGATATCATCTCACACCAGTCAGAATGGCCATCATCAAAAAATCTAGAAACAGTAAATGCTGGAGAGGGTGTGGAGAAAAGGGAACACTCTTGCACTGCTGGTGGGAATGTGAATTGGTACAGCCACTATGGAGAACAGTATGGAGGTTCATTAAAAAACTACAAATAGAACTACCATATGACCCAGCAATCCCACTACTGGGCATATACCCAGAGAAAACCATAATTCAAAAAGAGTCATGTACCAAAATGTTTATTGCAGCTCTATTTACAATAGCCCGGAGATGGAAACAACCTAAGTGTCCATCATTGGATGAATGGATAAAGAAGATGTGGCACATATATACAATGGAATATTATTCAGACATAAAAAGAAACGAAATTGAGCTATTTGTAATGAGGTGGATGGACCTAGAGTCTGTAATACAGAGTGAAGTAAGTCAGAAAGAGAAAGACAAATACCATATGCTAACACATATATATGGAATTTAAGAAAAAAAATGTCATGAAGAACCTAGGGGTAAGACAGGAATAAAGACACAGACCTACTAGAGAATGGACTTGAGGATATGGGGAGGGGGAAGGGTAAGCTGTGACAAAGTGAGAGTGGCATGGACATATATATACTACCAAACGTAAAATAGCTAGCTAGTGGGAAGCAGCCACATAGCACAGGGAGATCAGCTCGGTGCTTTGTGACCACCTAGAGGTGTGGGATAGGGAGGGTGGGAGGGAGGGAGTCGCAAGAGGGAAGAGATATGGGAACATATATATATGTATAACTGATTCACTTTGTTATAAAGCAGAAAGTAACACACCAAAAAAAAACAGCGCTGTATATTATAAACATGTAAATAAAAAGTTTTCTTATGTTCTTTAAATATCACTTGACTGTTAAATCAAAAATAACAACAATATATTGTGAGGTCTATAACATATGTGGTCTATAACATATTATGGTCTATAATTATGACAATACCACAAAGGATGGCAGAGGGTATAAACTGAATTATACTGTGGTGAGACTCTCACGTTATATACAAAATGGTATAATACGAATTTAAGATAGATTGTACAGGAGAAAAAAAGAAACAAAAACCAGAGAGGGGACAAATTGCAAGAGCAAGACAACAGACACAACCAAACAATATGAATAATTACATTAGAGCTAAAGAGACAAAACACTTCAATTAAAAGGGATTATCAAGCTGATCTTTTTAAAAAAGATGCAAGTATGTGCTGTCTTAGAGATGTACTTATTTTTAGTCACAGAAAAATGAAAGCAAAAGAAGGGAAAAAGACAAAAGATATGCAATGCAAACAGCAAGCATAAAAAAAAAATAGCCAGTATGGCTATTTTAATACCTGACAAAGCAGACTTGAAGAAAAGGAGTATTACCAGTGACAGAGACAATACTTAATAATAAAAAAATGAACATTTCACCAGGAAGAAAAATCTGATAGAATTAAAGGAGAAACAAATTCACAATCACAGTTGAAGAATTTAACACATCTCAGTAATTCATTAAACTAGACAAAACTCGGTAAAGATCTGGAGAAGATTTGAATAATATGATCAACCAACTTGGTTGAACTGTTATGTATAAAACACATCATCCAACAACTACAGAATATTCCTTCGTTTCAAGTACACACAGAACATTCACCAAGATAGACCATAAAATGGGCCATCAAGTAAGTGTCACATTTCCAAAAACTAAAATCTTACAGGGTGTGTTCTTTGAATGCATGGAATATTAAACTAGAAATCAAAGACATACGATATCTAGAAAGCCATTAATATTTGTAAGTTATGCAGCACACTTTTAAGTAACCCATGAGCCAAAGAAGAAACCATAAGGGAAATTAGAAAATATTTCAAACTGAATAATGATGAAAATACAATATATCCAAAATTTGAGGGATGCATCTAAAGCAGGTTAGAGGAAATTTACAGCTCTAAATACCTATATTAGAAAATAACTGTAATGACTTTAAAACATGTCTTCAAATCCTTTTGACACCATTCATTCTCATCAAGAGGTGATGGGTCTAAACCCCTTCTAAATCCCTTCACCTCAAATATGAGCTAGCCTTAGTGACTAACTTTTAATCAACAGATCATGCAAAACTTACTTCCAGTGCTTGAGTATAAAAGGCAAAAGAGCTTATACCTGTCTCTCTCTTGGAACATTTGCCCTTGGAACCCAGCCATCAGGCTTTAAGGAAGCCCAAGGCGAGTGTTGAAAGAAGCCAATGCCCCCAGCCCCGGCTGAGCTCCCAGCTGAGAACCAGTACCAATTTGCAAGCCACGTGCACGAGCAATCTTCAAAATGTATCCTCCATCTCACAGCTGAGCTGCCCAGCTGATGCTGCATATAGCACATAAAGGCCCTCCCTACTGAATCTTGCCCAAATTTCAGATTCATGAACAAAATATATGGCTGCTGTTTTAACCAGTGAGTTTTAGGGTGGTGTGTTACACAGTAATAGATTAACTGAAACAAGAAAAAAGGTTAAAATCAGTGATCTAAGTTTCTACCTTAATAATCCATAAAAAAAGAGGAACAAATTAAACCAATACAGTAAGTGGTCCTTTATAGAAAAGTCTGCTGATCCCCGAATCAGATTTCAGCAAGTTAAAAACTTCTGCTGATCAAGACACTCTTAAATGTAAATTCAAAAAAAAAAAGAAACAAAAACAGAGCGATACAAGAAAAAAATGTAAATTCATCGTTTCTAATAAATATTGTTGAACATATGCATGTATATGTGCACACAGGTATGTATATTTATTTGTGTATATGCATACATATATTTGTATATATCACCCTGCTTTTTCCACTGAAAGAGCCCAGAAGCAAAGACACCCCAGGAGCAATAAGCACATCTAGACAGTACCCAGATCTTGGTCTCTAAAAATCATTCTCTACTAAAAGGAAATAGGATTCTTTGAACAAATGAGCCTACAGCATCTTGTTATATACTCCCAAAATGATGTGGGCATATCAAAGGACACAGGAGCCAATTTGCCGGGCTCCTACTAACCAAAGCTGAGACAATCTGGCATCAAATTATTAAGGACAGTAATAAGTTGTAAACTATTGAAAAAATAGGAAACCATGTGCACATACTGATAGGGAGGGAGGGAGAGAGAAGGAAAGGAGGGAGGAGAGGGAAGAAAGGAAGGAAAGTGAGAAGGAAGGAGAGGGAAGAGCTCTTGCTTATAGTAGAATGCCAGATGCTGAAAAGTAAACGAGGAAGGGATGCTGCAGTTGGAAAACCATCGTTGTGCAACCATCATGATAAAGACTGGATCAGGCAGGAATTTTCATCTAAAGTACCTCCCCACCGGCGGTTTATTAGTTGTAAGGGGGAAAATCAATTACACAGTGGACTTTTTAGTCTTATTGTGCCTCTTGGTTAACCAGATCATATAAAAGATAATATAAACAATTAGATGGTCATCATGGCAAAAACTGCTCTCCTGTGACTGTCCACACACTGATGAGCTTAGGTGTGGACTATCCATGTCTCAAACAATTCCTTGCCCTTCTAAAATGACATGCTCTACGGACCCAAAACTAACCCTAAGCAAAGTCTTAAGCCTATTGAAAAATTAGCGTAGCATGAATGAGGGGTGGAGGTGGGAGAAGAACAAAGGACTGGATCCAAAATACTCGGTATGTAAAGTTGTTACCTGAGCGAACTATAGTAGAATGAAGATGTTCATTCAAAGCCATATTTCCAAGGATACGCATTATATTTCTCTGTACTTTAGGACAGTCCTTGTGAAGTTGGTACAGCCTCTGCAGTAGTTGTAAGCCTCCATTTGCTTCAATTTTATCACAATGTGTGGGTATCTAGCACAATAAATTAATGAAAGCTCACTTTATGTTGCACAGATTCACTAACCAGGTGACACAGCATGCTGGTGGGCAGCCAGGTGGCTCCTGCTCAAGGAAGAGACCCAGTGAGACCCCCCCAAAACTCTCAGCTCAAATAAATAAGCAAACCCATATCTGTGTGGGAAGTGCTTTAAAATCACTGAAAAATTAAGGCCACTAGGACTTGTGACATTTTTACTCTTAAAGTTATTCTGCTTAGCTCTCGGATGTAACCACAATGTCGTTATTACAGAATTGTTTCAATTTATACTGATACTTTGATTGGCTTGAAACTACCTTAAAACGTTCTCTACCCTTGAGAAATCTGCACCTGATAACAGGAAATAATCCCCCTGTGTAAGTGGCAGATTTTGCTTCTGCCTATAAGAACTCCCATATAGAGATAAGCAACATCTGTGGCCCTACATACTACCCCACACAAGCCCACAGCTATGGGACTCTCCTCAAATTCAAGAGTTGGAATTTTTTTTTAAAGAGGAAGATCAAGTAAAAATTAAAAAGAAAGAAAGAGGGATGTGAATTTTTAATGGAGGAAAGAAATAAAAGAAAGCCAAAGGAAATATATACATTAAGGTAAGGTGACATAACTGACCAACAAGCCATTACAGCCTGCCAGCGTCACCAGCACAGCCTTACCTCTCCCCAGCACTTAGTTTTATCACTTATGTGATATCATGTCATGTATATGCAATGATTTTCACTCTCTACATTTTTATAAAATTTTACCACATTTTATATGCATTTAAAAAGTATGCCTTTTAGACATGTATCAAGTGAGATAGGTAATATGTTGAGAAGTTTCTGGAAAGGTAACTATTACATTCCATGCACTGGACATTCTACTGCAGATGTACCTATTGATTCAGAAATCAGTCATAAGTCACAAAAAAATCAAGCTTACTTTCCCACATTCCCTTTTTAGTGTGTTACCACACTAATGACTCTGCTTTGTGCTCGATTCCTAACTCCACCCGTGGGAACTGAGATGACCAGAGAGCACCAGCTTTTGTGCCATGTCTAATGGTTCCCAATTAAACTGGAGCATTTAAAACCTCTAGGATGGTGTTTCTCATGATGTGGGGTGAACCAACTACATCGGCCTCACAAGGAATGCCTGTTACAAATGCAAACTCCTGGACTCCACCTCACATCTACTAAATTACAATTGCTAGAGGTGAGCAGGAATGTGCATTTTTAACATGCTTCCTGGATGATTTTTATGCACTGATGTTTGAGCACCACAAAGTTTGTTGCTTTTTTCTTTTTAAAATCAAACTATGATGATAGAAAAGTTGTCATAATGCCAAAAAAATTTTTACATCATTGACATATGTATGCTATGGTTAAAAATCAAGACTATGGTCAAGTAAATACTTTTTCCAAGTATTTACCTTTTTTCTATCTTAACACATCTTTTGCAGATATTTTACTGGAAATTAACTCCCTGGTAATATTACTTGTAAAAATTATCTGAGAAAGGTAATGCAAGACAGCATAACACAAAGGTAAATGCCATATTTAGACAACAGGTTGCTTTATGTGCAATTAAGATTAAATCCATTTTTAGAAATACTTAGCAAAAGTGAAATTCATGTATTGTTGCTAAATCATGATTATCAATTCTGACAATTGAGAAAAAAGCAGAAATTTAAAAACAAGTGAAAAGCTTTTTTTTCTTTTATAAAAAATGAGAATTATTTCCCTTGAATGAACCAACATGTATAATTTTTTCAATGTGATCATAAACAGTAAACCATATTTGGAAAATGTAAATTACCTCAGAATGTTTTACTAAAGCTTCCAAACAGAACATTTCCACTGTAGCTGAAGGAACTTCTCCAAAACTTTCAGCATAAGGAAGTCCATTTCCTCCAAAACACCATAAACCACCCTGAAAGTGAGATAATTAAAATTCTTAGTGAAAAAAGTGTCTAATATATTTTGTTTGACAAAAAAAAAAATCTCTGTACTATATACAGTATTAGAACGAACTAATATGTAAGACTCAAAATATTCTGGAAACTTACAGGGAACTTTCATTATGCAAACTGTTGCTAGACTAGAAAACATATGGAATTATTCTTAGAAGAGAGCAGTCTTTGAGACTTTCTCAATTCTTTCCTCTGTGTCCTCTTATCTGAAAGTACAGAGACTAACACATAAATCTTTACCCAGTAAGAAAAGCCCAGAGCTGAACAAATGGTCTAGTGTCAGATTATGCCAGTTGAGTCTACTTAAAAATCTATCAATCAAAATAACAGAAAAGGCATTACTGGAAAAATTTAAAATAAAGACAATGATAACAATTATCAGAGAGCTTTTAATTTTTAAAAAAAAAGGGAATTCCCTGGCGGTCCAGTGGTTAGGACTCAGAGCTTTTGCTGCCATGGCTTGGGTTCAGTCCCTGGTCGGGTTCAGTCCCTGACCGCGCGGCGCGGCCAGAAAAACAAGAGAGAGAGCTTTTAATTTTTCTTAAGTTGAAATTCAAGTTCACATGGAAGAATAAACAGAAGAGTTAGGAAAATTATGAAACAGAAGAGTAGCGGGGACTAGTCTTAATAGATATTAAAACATAAGAATAAATGGGGAAAAGAAAATTTCAACTATTACCACAGATCAGTAACATGCAATAATCTCCTAAAAATCAGTGAGAAAATACCAACAAGCCTATAGAAAAATGAGCAACAGTCATAAACAGTTCTTAGGAAAAGAAATATAATGCCTCTAAAATAGATAAGAAAGGATATTTTACATCTATCAGACAGGTGGGGAAATAAGATGTTCTCATTACCCTGCTGCTGGTAATATCAACGGGCTACTTCTATGGAGGACAATTTAGCAACAGCTGTCAAAATTACAAGTGCCCATGCCCTTCAACAATTTATCCTACAGGACACTCACACACTGGCAAAGTGATATAGGTACAAGTTTGTTCATTGCAGCTCTGTTTGTAAGAACAAAAGATTGAAGCTCCCTAATGTCCTTCAATAGGGGGTTGGTTAAATAAAGGATGGTACAATTATACAATGGAATGCTATATGAGTCTCTTCATATATTGATATACATCAGTCTCTAAGTTAAACCCTTAGGTGAGAAAAAGAAGGAGCAGAGAGTGTGTACCATATGCTACCATTTGTGTAAAAAAGTGTGTTAGCTACATGTGCATATTGGGGTGGGGAGATACAAGGAAGATTTATTACTGTATCTTCTTTTGAAGTGCTTTTGTATTTGAACTAGAGGTCATAATTGTGTGCACACAGACCACCTGCTGGCAAAAGAGGACAACTACAAGGTAGTGTCTTTCAAAAATGTATATATAAAGCCCAGTGTTTCCTGTAGGAAATACAGTCCATAAGTTTCTGCATTCTGAGTTAATTTATAGGGTTCATGGTTCAGTAAACCTAGTAAATGTTCAAAATGTTTGGCCACTCTAATTCTTATTCATGCTGTCTTCCCTGATACAATAATCTTCTTTTTTTCTGATTTTAAACATGCTTGGATCTCAAAGATTCACGCTACTTAAATGGAGGATTGGGGGCTTCCATGGTGGCGCAGTGGTTAAGAATCCGTCTGCCAATGCAGGGGACACGGGTTCGAGCCCTGGTCCGGGACGAAACCACATGCCGCGGAGCAACTAAGCCCGTGTGCGCCACAACTACTGAGCCTGCACTCTAGAGCCCATGAGCCACAACTACTGAAGCCCGCGCGCCTAGATCCTGTGCTCCGCAGTAAGATAAGCCACCGCACCGCAATGAAGAGTAGCCCCCGCTCACCGCAACTAGAGAAAGCCCACATGCAGCAACAAAGACCCAATGCAGCCAAAAATAAATTAATTAAATAAATACAATTTTAAAATAATAAAATAAAATAAATGGAGGATTGGGAAGGGCTAACTCATTGACAGTCCTTGCCTCCTCCAGCAGAGATAAGGGTAGAGGGTGGACTGGTGGGCTTTGGAGGGTGGGAAATTTTTCTTAAAAACCTACCACCACAACCTGCCTCCCCCAAACCCCTCTCCTTACATCACACCTTCAAATCACCTGACCTCTTTCCAACCTAGATGTTCCAAGGAAAGAACAGGGAGAAGGAAGAGAAAAATGATCCAGGATTTTCATTTTTCCTGATCATTTTTAAAGTGGGATATAAGAGTGCAGTTCCCATTTTATCCTTGTTGGCAAAGCTTTAAGTTATTTGTGAACTGGCAAATTGTGTGGCAGTAAGAAGCATAAGGAAAAAGGAATAAATAAAATGTATAAATCCATAGTGTGGTCATACAAAGTATTTTCTAACTCCTAACACAAAAGTCAATATACATGGGTACTGCTTCTTTATCACTGGATTAAGATATACTGAAAAACAATTTCTTAAGGATCAAAGAAATCCATAGGAAGAGGTGGAGAAAGTGACAATGTTAAAAATAATAATAATGGGTAAGGCATAAAAATGAAAAGGAGACAATAATAATAAAAGCATAAAAGGAAATGTCAACTAATCAAGTTAGTAAAGAACTTATATCCATATTATATATTAATTACAGGTATATAACAAAGCTTTTTATGTATCATTTTCTTATGATACTCAGAGACACAACACTACTATGAGTTGATGTGGTATTTTTCAAATGCATTTCAACAGGTTTATACCAGCCAAATAATTTAATACATAATAGGTATTTTCTTACCATATAATCTACCTTCCAATTAAACATAACCCTTAGAGCTATCTCTGTTTTTTCTTTGTCATACAAAAATGCTTTGATTCACAACAGAAATATGCCAGTTATTTAAGTATATATAAGTTTGTGTACAGCTGGCTCTTTTAGCAATGTCATGATTCATCCATTCATTATTCAATAAATATTTATTGAGAGCATATTGTGTCCGAGGTACTGTACTTGGTACTGGGGAGATTATAAGAGAAATCAGAAGAAGAAAGAGAAAAACAGAAGAGAAAAACAGAAATAAGCAAGCAAATAAATATATAAAGTAGTTACAGAACGGGAAAAATGCTATGAAGGGCAATAAGTGCAATAAACATTTGAGATAAAGCGGAATGTCTCTCTGAGGAGCTGACAAGCAGAGATCTGAGGGACAAGAAGGAGGCAGCCATGGGACAAGCCGGTGGCAAAGCAGTCCAGGCAGAGGGAACACAAGTAGATACACAATGAGCAAGTTTAAGGAATGGAAAGGAAAGGCCAGTGTGGCTGGAGCACAGTGTGCATGAGGGAGGGAGGGGAGGGGAGGGTCAGAAAGGTGGTAAAGAAACAGAGTCAGGCAAGCTGATGCTGAGGCCTGCTAAGAGATGCAATGTCTGAAAATAATTATCTATTCTCCTACAAACACTTAGAAGTGAGCTGGGTTTGCTTTGTCTCTGTTACTTACACTTGATGAGCAGATTTACCCATAACCAAAGTCGGAAGGAGGGAAGGTACAGGGAGTTCGCAGATGACCATGATGGGTTCATCCCAACAGAAGGAATCCCTGATCTGCGCGGCTGTACATCATGAGGAACTTGCAGAACCTTGGAAGCCTGTCCATCTCTCTGAAAGCAAGCTGCATAGTCTCCTGTTTTGTGTAAGCATCTCTGTAGGTTTCCACATCCTCTGGCATTAAAGAAATCTCCCATCCTTAAACCCCATCTATTGGCATCTTCCTCTCAATCACAACCCATTGCTATACTTATGCAGATGGATAGTAGAAGTGTCTTGATGCAAGGACTTCAGACCTTAATGGCTTAGCTGATTTCAGAGAGACTCTGGGAAATGACAAGGGAAGATGATAATACTAGAAATGCAAGATTTTAGCTGGATTGTCCTTAGCCAAGACCATAAAAGCTTTACGATGGGAAATCATTTCAATGCACCATACCCACTGTTCTCTTGACTCCAGGCAGTTTTCTACATTAGATCAAAAAGAAATCATAATCTAAAATGTCCAAACTTCTGCATCCCTGGTTGCATCCTTAGGCTCTAGGTCACATTCACCTGAGGTCCTCTAACCGATGTTGAAACTGGAGACAAGCTGACTGATGGGGAGTGTCCAGATGGTAACAAAAACCAAAACAAGACGGAAACCCGGATCCTGACATCAAAGAAGGAGCAAACTTGATAGTAATATCTGGGATAGTAGAAGACCAAGGACCACCCTGGCCCACCCCCTGACCTCCCACCAGAACTGCAGTCAACAAATTCCCAGGCAGATCTTGGATAGCTACCAAGGCTTTAGATGTGGAAGGAGGTGACAGATGTGGGAGAAGTACTTTCACTCTCACTGACCCAGTTCTCCCAATGAACAGAAAGAATAAAAGGAGGGAAGGCAAATCATTGCCAGGGTGGGTGGGGAGCAGGGAGGATGGGGAGTTTTGATACTGCATCTAGTTGTGGTTGTGGGCCCCTTTGTTTTAATATGTGTGAGAGCTAATCTCTGTGTTTCTTCGTAAGAAGTTACAACCTTAGAGCTCTGCAACTTGTGCAAACTAACAGCGTAAATGACGTTCATTCTAAAGCATGAGTTTGTAACCCAGGTCATCCTTAAGGGTCTGGGTAGATAGAATTCAGGGGAGAGAGGATGTAAGCTTGGCTGGGAAAAAATTCCATCTCTATTTTCCTAACACTTAACTAAATTTTTTCATTGTATTCAATTATAAACACAGACAATAAACCACAGAAACAGCAGCAGTCTGTGTGACTCTCAACAACAGAAAGCGCAGCTACTCACCCACCACTTGCTGCAGCTACCTGGAAAGAACATTATGCTCCTCGTTCCTTTGCATGCCAACTGCACATTCTCACACTGGTGACCTAAAATCGACACTGCACCTAACTCTCAAAAGGTTCAGGGTGGAAACAGCAGATGTGTGTAAATAGACATATAAAAATATATCTATAGAAAGAGGGAGAGTAAATGGGGAATGATAAAACAAATGGGATAAAATATGAATAACTGGCACATCTAGTGAAATGTATTATTGTTGCAATTCTTTAAGTTTGAAATTGAAGTACATATATTAATTATGTTACAAATTTTTTATTTTGATAACAGTCTTTCAGTATAATTGGTTTCCCATGTAATGCTATGAATTGTATTTTATGCATCTAGAAATGAGTTCATAGACTTTACCAAATCACCAAAGGGATGCACCTTTGGGTGTACAGAGATTAAGAAGCCCTGCTCTAAACCCGATCATAACTGTAGGCTATCTGCTAAAGCCCAGAGGAAGCTCTTCACATGAGCAGTTTTGTACAGAAGCAGCTCACTCCATTTGAAGGGAGCCTGGGGATTATCACGGGACAGGTGTGTCATAAACTGATCAGATCACTAAAGGCCAGATGGATGCCCCTCCCACTCATTCATCCCCAACTTACTGGCATATAAAAAAAATCCAGAGCCTGACTAAACTGGGGAGGGGGTGGGGAAATAAGAGTAACTATGATGGAGCTGCTTACTGATCTGATGAGATGGGACCTCAGGATTGAAACTACACGTTCATTTCAATATTAAACTAACTAAAGATGTGCTCCTTCTTTAAACTGCAGGCTGAGGCCATGACTTCTGGGCAGAAAAGAAGTGGCAGAGTATATTCAACCACTCTCCTCTTCACTTAGCAAAAGGTAAGGAAGCACTGTAGAAGGCGACAGAACACTCTAGAAGGCAGAGGGATGGTAACTGAATAGTAATGAGCAGAACATGGTCTGTGCTGACAGTGAGGAACATCAGGCCAGGTTCCAGGAGCTCTGGCACGGGAGCGAGGAGAGAAGTGCGTGACGGCTCTGGGAGAGGGCAGGGGGTGGGAGGCCGTGCAGGAGCAGCTGGCGCTCGTTGTAGGGCAGGAGAATCAAGAAGAGCCAGGGACATCTTACTCTCAGAAAACAAGGGTGCTCTCACAGCCACCCTGGGGATGGAATTTAAAAGGATAATGAGGTCAGCCTAAGGAACAGGTTCTGGTGGCCAGGCAGTGGCGCTCTGAGCATCAAAAGGAAAACAATGACTACACTTCACTGGAGTGACTCCAAGACATGGTCAAAAGGAGAAATTATAAAAAGTATACTAGAGAAGTCATATCTACTGATGTGTCCCTAATTTCTCATAAAAACAGAGGTGAGGAAAAGACAAATCATTCTGTTGACTGAAAGAAATGAACAACATGAGAGTTGTGAGTTACGTTTTATTTGGGGCAAAATGAGGACTACAGCCCAAGGAGACAGCGTCTCAGACAGCTCGGAGGAACTGCTCCACAGAGGTCAGGGGGCAAGGTCAGTATTATGTATGAGTTTAGAGAAGGGGGGACGTGCTGTCAAGCACACGTTGCCAGAGGCTTGCTGCTCGTCACGAGGAGCAGCTGTCACCACTAACGATCTCAGTGCTTTTCTAGATACAAGGAGATGCAAGAACTTGGGCTCATAAAACCTTCTCCTGAAAATGTCTAACTATCTGAAGGCCTGTTCTGCCAGTTTTTCCCAGAGCACCGAGCACCTCATGCCTGATCTCTGCCCTGAACTCCTTTCAGGGTGTGTTGATGGTCAGTGGCTGCAGTGGCCAGTGACTTAATCCTTGTAGAGGCAGATGGAGAGTGCCAATTTTTAGTTGGCAATTCAATTGGTAAAAGAATATAAAATACTATGATTTGTTTTACTGATAAAATACTTTCTCCTCACTGAGTTGATTAGTTATTATAGTAATAGTGATTATAATTTGTTTTGATTTCTCTTAGAGATATAAGAGATATTTTACGAAGACAAAAGTCTTGCTGAAATGGTACCACAAGAATAATGGCATTCAGTAATCACCCTCGGGCGGGCCGGAGTTGGAGTCTGTTTAGGATGCTACGCCTAGGACGCTGCTTTGATTCACTCAGAAGCCCTCTGCTATGTGTGGGTAGTTGTCTGCCAGGTATTTACATCTAGTCAATGGGAGTAAGAGATGTGGGGAGAGAACACCAACATCTCCATCAGAAGGGGCGCCTTTTCCCGTCTGAAGGCAGCCTTATTCCAAAGGAGTGGAGCTTCCCCATGGAGCACTCTGAGAGCTCTGATGACACTGCAGACGCCGTGCCTTCCTCACTTAATGCATGGTTTCCTTCAGTTTTCAGACTCCTTGCCACCAAACAAACTTTACACTCTGTAACTGTGCCTAGTGGCACCTTCCTGTCAATCCTCTCACCACCCCCAGGGGCAGGCACACCAGTAAACAAGGGCCAGTCCATGTCTGGATCACAAAAAGTAAAGGGCTCAGACTTAACATGTAATGGGAAGCCATTTGGACGGCTTCAAGCAGGAGTATGACTGGATCTAACTTGTGTTTTTAAAAACATCACTCTGGCTGCTGTGAGGACACAGAACTGGAGAGGTAAATTGGAGGCTAGAGGTTGATGTGGTGTCTGTAGCTCACAGAGGTGATGGAGACGCGATAAGGAAGCTTTCTGGATCCAGCAAGATGGTGAACTTGGCTTCCAGTTGTGGACAAAGAACGGAGCCTGCCATTACAGAAAACAAACAATGGCGCCCGCCATCAAGCCTTCAGCCACGGCAGCACCCCCACCCGCTGTGTGCCTGAGGGGAATTCAGGGTGGAGGGAAACGTGAAACATTCTGTGCTCAATACTGGCCCTAGATAGTTAAGGTACATACCTAAGGAATAATTTCAGTGAGCCCAGATTCTTGCATCTTCCCCTACATAAAACCATTAACTTGAGATGTCTGTTCTTTGTGATTAGCATAATCTATGATGTTCAACTATGTGGCTTTTTTTCCCAACAAAAACTCAATATTTCTGGCTCCTCCCTGACCTCTTTGGAGCAGTTCCGCAGAGTTATATGAGACGCTGTTTCCTGGGCTACAGTCCTAAGTAAGGTCTCCCGAATAAAACTTAACTCACAACTTTAGGTTGTATGTTTTTCTTTAGTTGACATGGTGAACACCTCCCATGACAAACATGTTTAATAAGATATAACAAAAGCTATTTTAAAACAAAGTCAAGCTCAGGGACTTCCCTGGTGGTCCAGTGGTAAAGAATCTGCCTTACAATGCAGGGGACATGGGTTCGATCCCTGGTCAGGAAACTAAGATCCCACATGCTGCGGTGCAACTAAGCCCGCGTGCCACAACTACTGAGCTCGTGCGCCTCAGCTAGAGCCCACATGCCACAAACTACAGAGCCCATGCGCCCTGGAGCCTGAGTGCCACAACGAGAGAAGAGAAAACCCGCACGCCACGACTAGAGAAGAAGCCCACGCACCTCAATGAGAGATCCTGCATGCCTCAACAAAGATCCCGCGTGCCGCAACTAAGACCCGATGCAGCCAAAAATAAATAAACAATAAATAAATCTTAAAAAAAAATAAAACAAAGTCAAGCTCTAAAGAAAATAAAAATAAATAAAGGGAAACCCTTGGGTGCTAGAATTGAAAACAGAACATTCAGCAGAAGCGATAAGCACATAGCTGATGATGTAAAATTCCTGCAGGCAGCTCAGGATGGGCTTTTAACACTTGTTCAGTGCAGAAGATGTGGTTTTGAGTCTCACATTCTATGGGAGCTAGATTTGAGATCCCTATATAAAGGCAGAACCTTGGAAAGATTGCCTCCTTGTCTATAAGAGAGTCTAGAAAAACTCTGCCCAGCAGCCCATGAAAGCAACAAGAAGCCTGTTTCTGCTTGGGGCTTTGAGTGAGAAATCACAATCCTAAGACTCTGCCATCCATAGATATATCTGAATTTATACTACCTATGTGCTACAGAAATTCCATACTGAGGAATCAATATAAAAAACTAGTCCCTAACAGTGAACTCCTAGGGTATCGAAAAGAAGCAAACACAAAAACTGCTCTGTAGAGATAAATTTAGAATCTGAGGTGCTTGGGACTCCCATAGAAAACAATCTGGCTAAAGATAAGCTCACAGTAAAAATGATTCACACACGTTAATCTACAATATAACATAAGGGGGAGTCTGTGCCACCACAAACAGGAATTAACCCCCAATAAACTGAAATAATAAAAAACTGTGAAAGAGACTCTAAACTTATTTCTAAATGAAAGGAAGAAGAGAAAGCAAGATGAAAGAACAGGACACTACGAAGAAGAGATGATGGTGGCCAGGAGTCAGTGGCTACAGTGAAGGTGGTGAGACAAAGGGATTCAGGGTATACTTGAAGGAACAGCTCACAGTAACTGCTGATTAGGTGAACCTGGAAGAAAGGAAGCAAGAATCCCTAGGCTTTAGCTTAAGCAACTAGGTGGGTACTCTGCCCTCTACCGAAATGAAAAAGACGAGAGGAGGAAGAGCTTGCAGAGGGTGGGTGGGTTTGGCATGTAAAGTTGGGATGCCTATTATACATCCAAGTAGAGACGTCAAGAAGGAAGTTGAATATCCAAATCTAGAGCTTAGATGAGAACACAGGGCTAGAGAGATTGAGTTTAGGCATCACCAACATAGAGGTAATATTTTAAAGCCTTGTCAATTACTATTCATTCTTCAAGATGCGACTTCAGAGTACTTCCTATGAAGCCTTTTTAAAATGGTCTTTTAAACAGAGTGATGGGCTCTTGAAGTAACCTGTGTCTCTCTTACACACTCTGTGACTTTGTTTATTTACCTGTCTCCCATTATCCTGAACACCTAGCCCACTGTGTGGCACACAACCAGGAATCAGGATGTTTATTCAGTTCATGGATGAAAGACTGTTCTGAAGTTCTTAGTGCGAGCCCCTGGCACAATATCTTGGAAAAGTGGGCCCTCAAAAATATTTACTGAATGAATAAATGAGCTAACCTTCTGAGCAGCTAGACTTTGACTGCTTTCACTCAGAGCCAAAGATGTAAAATACTGGATGCACTCATCTAGGTCTGTTTGAGGTAAAGAAGCCAACAACTGTCTGAGCTCTTCTTCAATGGAAGAATCCTGAAATAAAGGAAAATAAATTCTTCATAATTAAACTGAACAATTGAGTATAACAAAAGTACCCAAAGAATCAAAGCCAAAACAAAACAGGAGAGGTAAATCAGTGCTTTTAGTCTTGAAAACAGTCACCACCCTGGTTAGTAGAGGATCATTTAATTTTGAATTCTATACTTTCATGTCTGCTAACTCAATCTGAAAGACCTATTGCAAAGCATAGCTCAAGATTTTCACCTCATAGTCTACTTCACATCTTGACTCAAAATGAATTATTACATTCTTTCTAACTAAAGCTGGCTTTTTAATATGCAGAACTTACTCCTACCTGATTTTTTCTAATAACTAATATCTAGAATAATTTGTTTTTCTATTTTTCAAAAACGGATTGCAAGTTTTCAGATTTTCATTTTCTAGAAAAGTCTGAGAAAAGCACTCAAGGAACATGCTCTCATATCTATATTAGTAGTTAACAATTAATATCCATGTATATTAGTACATTAATATCTGTATGTAGTAGTTCTCCAGAGACTGCTTTGCACCCCAGGAACTATTCAGCGATATCTGAGACATTTTTGGCTGTTACAACTTGGGGGTGCCGTCATCCAATGAGTAGATGCCAGGGATGCTGCTACAGTGTACAGAACAGCTTCCAACAACAAAGAATTATTTGGCCCAAAATGTCAGTAGTGTTGAGGTTGAGAAAAACTGTTCTATAGCAACTTTAGAACAAAGGAACAATTTATGGATGCTGATATGCTAAGAAGCCACCCTCTGGTGTATAGAGACTCCCAACTCCACATAGGGGAAAATAATTTAGGAGAAACAGCACCTCCTGTGGAATCAAGAAATCTTGGAATGGAAGCTACAATTGCAGGTTTACACCCTAGTTTACCTGCTTGTGACAAGTAATCAACAAACTGCTTTTTGAATGGTTATTTTGCACCCAAAGTGAAGATGATATATTAAACATTTTTTACTCACTGGATTATTTTATTTACTTACTTCTTTTAAAGATGGCAAAGGAGGTGGGTGGAGAAAAAAGCGAAGATCACTATCTTTGCTTCGTGCCAGACCAATAAGAGTTCTCAGATCACAGGCTTGAGCAATTATCCTATACTGGTAATCTATTGTAAAAGTATATTGCGAGCACCCAAATTAGCTTATGGTTATTTCAAAGGTTAAATTAACAACTTAACTTTTAAACTACAAGTTTGTAATTCAAAATTTCCCCAATTTTTTTTAACTGCAACTGCATTTACAATACAAGTAAGCTAAATATCCAACATTTCCATGACTGATCTCATAATTCTCAACATATATCTAGGTATATCACAATCAAACTAACCTTTTTGAAAAAAATAAACCTCAAATGTGAAAACTGATAGGTCAGAACCAACTTAACTTCTCCTTAAGAAAAAAAAATTCCATCATCCAAAAGCTATTTTGATCACTACTCAAAAAACCTGAGTTCCGTTTAAATCTGTCGTCCCCTGGTACCTATATGGTGCTTTGACATTCCATGAAGCCCATGAATAATCTGAGGTTCCAGACAGTAGTACTTTGTTTTAGCCTTCATGATTTCACCATTCCATTCTTTATGTATTGCTATACACTGTTTGTGTCCCTTCCAAATTCATGTGTTGAAACCTAATCCCCAATGTCACAGTATTTGGAGGTAGCACCTCTGTGAGGTGATTAGGTCAGGATGGTGGCACCCTCATGACTGGGGTTAGTGCTCTTATAAAAGAGACCCCAGAGAGCTCCCTCAATCCTCACCAGATACAGAATCTGCTGGCACCCTGATCTTATATTTCCCAGCTTCCAGAAAACTGTGAGAAATAAATTTCTGTTGTTTATAAGCTACCCGGTCTAAGGTATTAGCATCCCAAATGGATTAAGGACATGTATCAAAAATAAACTGCAGCCACTGAAAGAGACATTTTTTAATAACAGCACTATATAACTTGGGTGAGTTCTTCAGAATTAAGTGGGGAACTTTAAAAAAATCTACATGCCAGGGCTCCAACTGTGATTTTTCTGATACAGCAGAAGTCTGAAATGGAGTCCTGGAAGGCAGATTTTGAAACAGATTTTTATTCTAAGTCTCCACTCGTATTAAAGAAGCTTATTTTTACATTACAAATTATTATAAATTATTATAGCCACCACTCAATCAAACTAATTAACTTGTATGAAGACAGAGATCTTATTCTGAGACTAAATTTTTCTTTGAAAACATTATTCTTTTTTGTTTACCCATTTTTACAAGATGACTCTACTAACAAAGTGTACTTTAGTCCCTGTACTCAGAGCAGATCTGATCTCTTGCTCATGTACTTTTACTGCAGAACTTGTGATTTTAAATACAACTAAATATTTAAAATCTTCCTTAAAAAACAAATATACACATGCAAATTAGGCACATTTAACCAAGTATTAGTATTAAAGACAAATAGACTGCCAAAGTGAATGCAAATATAACTTTGATGCAGCCAGCAATTAAAATATATTTTATTAAATAGGAACCAAAAAAAACCACAGACACATTAGGCCATAACTATCAGAATCAAGAGTTTCTCCAATCAAGTAAAAGTTCATTCTGGTAGAAAGTTATACAAATATATCTACCTCAGTTTTGAGGGTGTTCTTACCAAACACAATATGACTACCAGGCCAGCAGGTTTTACACTTTCTCTATCACTAGAGTTTCTTTTAAATTTTTTTGAAAATATTTTTTACATATATTAATATTTCCTGAATTATTTTCCTTCCTTAATATCTCCTTCCCTTCTCTTTTACATCAGAAATCAAGAGCTAGCTGATGGTGTGCCATGTGTTCAGATGGTTTCATTACCATGCCAGTGATGGGTCTCTGACATTTCCTGCACAGCCTGCAGTCGTGCTGCTCTGTCATCGGACTTACTCTTCCTCAGGAGTAGCCACACAGCACATTCGTGATCTTCTATGTCAATTGTACTAAAGGTGTCTTTGTTAAAAAAAAAAAAAAAAAAAAAAGACAATGTGAACAGTTAAAACAACATTTTCATCCTCACATTTAAGACAGTAATTTACAAATATTTGAAATCTACAATAGGAAAGTTATATCCGTCTCCAGGTGTTGATAATGACTGATAGGTTTGTTCTCAGTTCTGTCATATTATTTTGTTTTATTTGCTACGTATATTTTGTATGTGCTTTTGTTTTATATATTATGTTGCTTTCACAATGAGATCTTTTTTTTTTTGGCTCCTTTTCCCTAAAAAACTTTCTATTATGAGAAATATCAAACATATGGGATAGATTAAAAGAATAACACATTGACATCCACATGCTTACCGCAACTAGATTTAATAAATGTTATTATTTTGCCATATTTGCTTAATCTATATGGATGTGTGTGTTTTTTTTTTTTTTTTTGCCACGCCACACAGCTTGTGGGATCTTAGTTTCCCAACCAGAGATCGAACCTGGGCCCTCAGCAGTGAAAGTGTGAAGTCCTAACCACTGGACTGCCAGGAATTCCCCAGGATGTGTGTGTACTTATTTCTGAACTATGTGAAAGAAAGGTGCAGAAATAATGACATTCCACCCTTTCATAGTTCAACATGCATCTCCTAAGAATAAGCCTGCATTCTCCTATATAATCACAATGCCATTTTAACATCCAAGAATACTAACAAAAATCTTCCAAATCATCTAAAATTCAGTCCAATTCCATATTCAAATTTTTCCAATTGCCCTCAAAATATCTTTAGAGCTGCTTTTTAAAAAACAGGATTTAAGTCTCTTTAGTATCTTAATTCTAGAAAGTTTCCCCACCTTTTTTTTTTCATGATGCCAACTTTTCAGAGATCAGGTCAGCTCTTTTATAGCTATAGCTTCACGATGCAGATTTGCCTGATTGTGAAATCTACATTTTTGATGCAATATTCTCATTATGAGAAAGCATGGGAGTGATTTTCTAACAAATTTTAAATTTTGAAATATTCATCAAGAGAGTCTCAATATTTATTTACAACTATCTAACAACAATGCATCCATAAAGATAGAAGGAAGAAAAGAGTCCAAGGCATCAAGCCCTTAAATATAGCCCAAGAGAATAATGTTCCTCAATTTTCCATAGCTATAATAAATGTTAGTATAAGAAATGGGAAAAAAAATCTCAGGTTGATCATCGAGTGACTTTCAGACTACTGATAAGGAGCCTCAGTTAAATATGTGATACTTACCAGCAAATGGGCCCTGTAATATCCTGGCTGATGTTGCCAATACTTTTCTTACTGCTTTGTGAAGCTCTTTTCTTGCCTGGTAGGTGATTCCTAAAATGATTACAAATTTAAATAAAACCAAGTAGGTACTCTTAATGCTATGCTCCAATACTTCAAAGAAAAAAATGTATAAACTAAACCCCAATTTTTTCAAAAAGAAAATATAAAACAGCATCGGCTCCATAGCTCAGGGGTTAGAGCACTGGTCTCGTAAAACAGCAACTTTCTCTTTTTACTGTCACTATTTAAAGCAACTAAAACCATTATGGGAACAAAGAACTCTAGATCCCCAAAAAACCACTGCTTTCCTAGTCAGGGAGAAAGTAAAAACAAAACAAAAGCAAAAACACTAACTAAAACTAACAAAAAGCCTCATATACAACATAGGATTAACTACATTCAGGAAAATGTCACTTAAAAATACCACTCTCAAAGTGAAATTTAGACATACCTTACTAATGAGATTAAGCTTTACTATATAGGTAAATTATATGCTATAAAAATTATCTGTGTAATTGAAATTGTAACACACCATAAAAGCACGTTGAAACAGGAAGGTGAAATAACAATAAACACAAACAGGAGAGAGTGGTGATACATATAGCTGTAGACAGGGGAGCAGCAGAACCTGCCCACTCAGGGAATGTAAAGTGCTCACAGGCATGGTTATTCTGGCTGACAGTGTAGAACAGGCAGCTGTAAATCTAGTGTGATGACTCACCAAGCTACCCATATCCTGATGAAAAGATACTCCTCGGCCCTAAAATCTCATGTTCAACAAGCAATCGTCTGATTACTAATTGGGTTTCCATGTGACCAAAATATGGAGAAGGGGAGTGTTCTGACTAGTAAAGACAGGTTTTCCAGCCTTAACGACAGATTTTTTCCCTCTGTAAATAAGTTGGTATTCATACTTGTGAATCCATCTCATGAGTTTAGTGTGCATGAATAAATGCCTTAGAGCAAAAATACCTCTGCGCTAAGTGACAAAATCATGTTTTTATGCTTGCTAAACTGAGGACCAGCCTGTGAGGAACTCCAAGTTTAGACTAAAAAAGCTGGCTAGTCTTCATCTGACTTAGTTATAGGAGAGCTGCAAATGTGGGTTAAATATGAAAGTCCAAAATTTTATCTTCAATTAATTCTTTAGGAACTTGGTTCTCATAGGGTTTGGTGATTTGTAGAGTTAGCTGAACCTATTCTATTAATATTGTGCTTTAAATACTCATTTTTAAATTTTTTATAGTTTTTTTCTTCCAGTTTTCCTGAAATACAGTTGACATACAGCTCTGTATAACTTTAAGGTAAACAGCATAATGATTTGACTTACAAATATCATGAAATGATTACCACAACAAGTTTAGTGAACATCTATCATCTCATATGGATACAAAATCAAAGAAAAAAAATGTTTCTTTTTCTTTGTAATGAGAACTTCTTAGGATTCACTCTCTTAACAACTTTCATATATAACATACAGCAGTGTTAATTACGTTTACATTTATATTTATTAATGTTATACATGACATCCCTAGTACTTATTTACCTTATAACTGCAAGTTTGTACATTTTGACCACCTTCATCCAACTCCCCTTCCTCCACATGCCCCACCTCTGGTAACCACAAACCCGATCTGTTTCTATGAGTTCGTTTTTGAAGTATAATGACCTACAACACTGTGTTAGTTCCTGGTGTACAACACAGTGATTCCATATTTCTATACATTTCAAAATGATCACCACGCTCAGTCCAGTTACTATCTGTTACCATACAAAGGTACTGCATAATTATGGACCACATTCCCCACACTTCATACCCATAACTCATTTATTTTGTAACCAGAACTCTGTACCTCTTAATCGCCCTCACCTATTTCTCTCCTCCCCTCATCCCACCCCTCTGGCAACCACCTGTTTGTTCTCTGTAGAAACGATTCTGTTTCTGTTTTGTTATGTTTATTCATGTTTTATTTTTAGATTCCACATATATGTGAAATAATACAGCATTTGTCCTTCTCTGACTTATTTCACTTAGCGTAATATCCTCTGGGTTTATCCATGTTGTTACAAATGGCAAGGTTTCATTCCTTTTTATGGCTGAGTAATATTCCATTGTATATATGTACCACATCCTCTTTATCCATTCATCTACTGATGGGCACTTAGGTTGCTTTCATACCTTGACTATTGTAAATAATGCTGCTGTGAATAGAGGGGTGCATAATCTTTTAGAATTTTTTTTGGATAAATACCCAGGAGTGGCATTGTTGGTTCTATTGTAGTTCTATTTTTAAATTTTTAAGGAATCTCAATACTGTTTTCCGTAGTGTTTGTACCAATTTACATTCCTAAATACTCATTTTTAAATTCAATAAGTAGCTTCCATTTTTCATGAAGATGGGATTACTTTACCATAAACTTACCGTGATTTTCTCTTTTATCTAAAGAAACTGTGTGCACATATATATATGACTTCATTTTTTCTCTTTCTACCACTTGAGTATCTAATGTCAAAGACTTCTTCAAGGCCAGAACTTCATATGTAATAAATAAAGAACCTCTTAAAAAGAAACAAAAAATTCATCATAAATATATGATCTAAATATAACACAGGAGCCACTTTTTAAAATTAAGCTTCTTGTAGAACTTTTTCTTTTTTATTGGGAAACATAACGTATATGCAGTAATGTGCATATAACATACATTATACATATATATGTATAAATGTATACACACATTTCAGCTTACAAATAATAATAAATAGCTGCAATACCATACCCAGGCAGAAAAACCAAAACATTAACAGTACCCAGAAGCCCACAGTGCATCCCTTTCTGATCCTGACCCACTCTCTCATCTCTATAGCTATTATTCTGGGTCTTATTATAGTAATATCCTTGCTATTCTTTATAGTTCACCACCTAAACATGAACCTTTAAACAATGGGGGTTAGTTTTGTCTGTCTGTGAACTTCACAGGAATGAAACCACACTGTATGTATTCTTTAGTTCACCTTCTGTTTGTGAGATTCATCCATGTTGTTACATGTATCTGGAGTTCATGCATTTATATTTTCACATGGTATGTGATTCATCCATTGTATAGCTATACTACAACTTATTTATCCGTTCTACCACAGACAGGCAATTTAGGGAATTTCTATCAATAGCTTGAGTCTATTACAAATAATACTGTTACACATTGTATATATACATCTACACTGTATGCATGTGTATATGTTCCTCTAGCATACATATCTAGAAGTAAAATTACAGACTTTCTGAAAGTATATATATTGTTCAACTTTACTAAATAATGCCAAACTGTTTTTTTTTTAAAGATTAGCCAATTTGTACTCCTTATCACCAGCATATGAAAATTTCTCCTGAGAGTTATACCTAAAATCAAATATTAAAACTGAAATACAGGGGACGCAGTGGTTAAGAATCCGTCTGCCAACGCAGGGGACACGGGTTCAAACGCTGGTCTGGGAAGATCCCACATACCGCAGGGCAAGTAAGCCCATGCGCCACAACTACTGAGCCTGTGCTCTAGAGCCCGCAAGTCATGGCTACTGAAGGCCATGTGCCTAGAGCTCGTGCTCCACAACAGGAGGAGCCACCGCAATAAGAAGCCCCGCGCACCGCAAGGAAGAGTAGCCCCTGCTCGCCACAACTAGAGAAAGCCCACGCGCAGCAAAGAAGACCCAATGCAGCCAAAAATAAATAAATAAATGTATTTTTTTAAAAAAAGTGAAATACAGGGAATTCCTGTATTACTGCACTGTAATTCCGTGCAGTGGTTAGGACTCCGCACTTTCACTGCCAAGGGCCCGGGTTCAACCCTGTTTGGGGAATTAAAATCCTGTTAGCTGCACGGTGCAGTCAAAAAAAAAAAAAAAAAAAAGAAAGAAAACTGGAAAGAAAAAAAAAGTGAAATACAATGTTGTGTATCCTAAAATGAAGGACTTTCCCCCTAATCAGATTGACCTACAGTAAATCCAGACACAAAGGCTGCACTCTGTCTAGATTCACAACTTAGAAACAACAGTTTTATGAAGTCTTTTTCTGAGCTTCCCACCCTAAAGCAAAAGCAAGTAAGACAGAAAGGCCAGACACTGGCCAGTACCAGAAGAATAGAGAGAACGCTCTCAAGAATCATCAGCTCTCCTGGGGAATCTATCTGAGCAGCCAAAAAGAACAAATCTATTCAGTATTTTTATCATGCTTTCCATGAAAGACAAAATTCTGTACCAGAAATTGTGCTTAATTTTCACTATATTCCTGAATATAACTGTGATATAAACAAAGAAATTGCATTATAGAAAAGAATATACATTTATCTTTTGCCTGGAATGAATCAAAAGAAAAAATCATCTAAATATGTTTTGTCTTACAATGTCATGGAGAAATGTACGTATTTGGATAAAATGCCAAATATATCTCCTTTATCATTTTAGCATCTAAGAGTTGATTTTATATTTATACTAATGAAAAAGAATATTATTAACAAAAACACTAGAACAGTATTAGACATAAATTTAACATATATATCCTCTGCACCCCCCCAAAAAAAGGAAAGAAAAGAGAATGAAAAATAACGATTTTGGGGAAGACAGTCACTCCATTCATTAAGCATGTGTCTCTGAAACAGCATGAGATGAGAGTGTCAATCTATTGGTTTTCTCAGTCAACCTCAATTTCTTTTCATAAGAGCTCTATGGTGACTTAAAGGATGTTCAAAAGTAATTCTGACTATAGTTTATTTTTACCTTCTTCACCCTCTTTATAACCTAACACAAGATGTGATTTTAGGTGTGTGAAAGCTAATTAGTGAGTGCCTGCTCTGTACATGCCAAGTGCTTCCCTCAGAGAAACAGTGCCAGGTGGGTAGAAACCCCATCGTACACCTCGATCCAAGACAAAACACTCCTCAGGAGTTAGAGTAACTGGATCAAGACAACACTGAAGTGGTAGAACCTGTGATTAACCAGTGATGAATCCACATGTTTATAGACTCCAAAATCTATATACCCTTTCACTGCCCCATGCTACCTGTAAATCACTTCCACTGAGATTTCAAACAGTAGTATCATAAAGCCAGTTAATACTTCACAGTTGACACTTACCCTAAAATAAGTGATCCAGTAAACTTTATTATATTTCCTTCAAAAAGAAAGGGAAAAAAAAGTCAATGTGATGAATATCAATTGGAAAACCTGATATCTTTCCATTAATATAATCATTTACTATCAACACATGGCTTCCTATTCCCAGATACAAAAAATGAACCAATAGGCACTGAGTCCAAAATATAATCTGTATTTCATACTAATTCTCCCCTTCCTCCACCTCTTCTTATTCTGCCATCCTCCACACTAAATCAGTAAGAAACCCTCGTTTTGCTGCACTGCTGATACTACCAGGCCTAAAGTGCTTTCACTGAACGCAATGTCCAGGGAGCTAACTGTCCTGACTTTTTTTTAGTTCACAACCACTTAAATAAAGGAATGGGAAGAATTCTCCATATCACTACCTAAGACTATATTAAGGGATTATGTTTGTGAAGTGGGACACAAAATGATTCTTCCCAAAGAAATTATGTTATAATTGGTGGTTAAGTGCCATATATAGGTAGTCCTGTTTAAAATATAGGTTAGGGACTTCCCTGGTGGTCCAGTGGTTAAGGCTTCTCCTTCCAATGCAGGGGGTGCGGGTTTGATACCTGTTCAGGGAGCTAAGATCCCACAAATGCCTCGCAGCCAAAAAACCAAAACATAAAACAGAAGCAATATTGTAACGAATTCAATAAAGACTTTAAAAATGGTCCACATCAAAAAAATCTTTAAAAAAAATATAGGTTAGGACTTCCCTGGTGGCGCAGTGGTTGAGAGTCCGCCTGCCGATGCAAGGGACACGGGTTCATACCCCAGTTTGGGAAGATCCCACGTGCCGCGGAGCGGCTGGGCCCGTGAGCCATGGCCGCTGAGCCTGCGTGTCCGGAGCCTGTGCTCCGCAACGGGAGAGGCCCCAACAGTGAGAGGCCCGCGTACAGCAAAAAAAAAAAAAAAAAAAAAAAAAAAAAAAAAATATATATATATATATATATATATATATATATAGGTTACTTTCTACAGGTTTATTTAAAATTTTTTGTTTGGAACTTGGAAAACATTTTTTTTTAATATTAAAAAAAAGTCCTAGTGGTAGACACAGCTAGCTGTCTATTCAATACACATAAGCCCCTTAATTCTTACTAACACAACCTGATTACTACCTAAAGATATTCAAATTTCCTTGATTCTTACTAACACAACCTGATTACTACCTAAAGATATTCAAATTTCTTTTTCTTTTTTTTTTTATAATAGTGTTTAATTTTACTTGTTGACAGTTTGCTTTATTTATTTATTTATTTTTGGCTGTGTTGGGTCTTCGTTTCTGTGCGAGGGCTTTCTCTAGTTGTGGAGAGCGGGGGCCACTCTTCATCGCGGGGCACGGGCCTCTCACTATCGCGGCCTCTCTTGTTGCGGAGCACAGGCTCCAGACGCGCAGGCTCAGTAATTTTGGCTCACGGGCCCAGTCGCTCCGCGGCATGTGGGATCTTCCCAGACCGGGGCACGAACCCGTGCCCCCTGCATCGGCAGGCAGACTCTCAACCACTGCGCCACCAGGGAAGCCCCTCAAATTTCTAGCTAAAGATATTCAAAGATACCTGATTACTACCTAAAGAATCCTCTGCAGGTAGGGCTGGCTGTGCAATACAGCTGTAGCCAATATATATATACACATATATATAGAGAGATATAATACATCTATATAAACATATAGATGGAAGTCTATAGGGAGAGATCCCTCTCCAAATAAAAAGACAAAGCCTCATAACATGGCTTTTGGTCTTTCTGCCTTCTTGATGTCCTGGGATTCAGCAACAACTTGTTACCATGAGGACAATAAGATAATAGAGCAGGAAGATGAGAGAATTGCTAAACTGTGGTTCCTGCCCTAAATTGTCTCCATCTTGACTTCCTGTTATGTAAGAAAAATGAAAACCTTATTAATTTAAGCCATTATAGTCTAGTTTCTGTTCTATGTACTGCACACCATGTTAACTAATATATTACCCATGATGGTTAGGGACTACAGGCAGCTCATGAATATCTATGTAACCTATAATTTGTTGGATGTATAGAGGTAGGTAGCCCTTTGTTCTGACCTTCAACTTATGCTGCCAAGAACACATTTCTCCTCCCTACGGAGGGATAAGGAACTTTCCTCCATCAACTTCCCTATGCATCAGCCAAGGGAGATGGAAATTCCTCCCAAACTCTAGGACCCAGTGGTTCCAGAACAGGAAAGAGGACAGTTCCAGAAAATCTGCAGGGATGAGATCGAGAGTTGTGACACACAGAGCTTCTTGACTGTGCAACCCCTCTGGGACCTTCTTCATTCCAAGATGGCTTCCTGGACTTCCCCAGGAACAGCCAGTTTATTTCCTCCTATACTGCTGCTATCTGTTTCTTCTTACTAGGATGTTTCTTTTTCACTAAGCCCTGGAAACAGAATACAGACTCACAGCCTTTTCTCCTACCCCAAAGTCTATTTACTACTCTTTTTTTTTTTTTTTTTTTGCGGTATGCGGGCCTCTCACTGTTGTGGCCTCCCCCGTTGCGGGGCACAGGCTCCGGACGCGCAGGCTCCGGACACGCAGGCTCAGCGGCCATGGCTCACGGGCCCAGCCGCTCCGCGGCATATGGGATCCTCCCAGACCGGGGCACGAACCCGTATCCCCTGCATCGGCAGGCGGACTCTCAACCACTTGCGCCACCAGGGAGGCCCTATTTACTACTCTTGAGTGTGTTTTGCTAGAAATGATGAGAGAAGAAAAGCTCCCTTCTCTGTCCCACTCCTCTTTTTATTTTTAAAATACAAAATCACAGAATCTTCTAGATGATAAGGATCTATCCTAAAAACTGATCTTTCTTACTGATCAAAAGGAAGCTCCATGAGGACAGAGACTTCATCTTATTCAATACTGTATCCTCAGGGCCTAGTAATAGTACCTGGCACACAGTAGAATGAGTGAAAGATGGCCTAGGCCAATATTCTCATTTTACAAATAAAGATTAGTAAAAGTAATGTAAATAAAGATTTACAAATAAAGACAGTAGATGAGTGCTAGATCCTACGTTCCTGTAGGGCAAGCAAAACATCTTCCTGGTTCACCACTGAATTCCCAGAACCTAATACATGTGCCTGGCACCATGTTTTACAGAAGCTGAATAAATGGCTGCTGAATAAGAATGCAGTGACACTTGAGTTTAAAAGGATGAGTATGAATCTGACAGGAAACATAGGGGAGGGGAAAAGATTCCCAAGAAAAAGGAGTATGCATGGCTCTGGGCATACAAGTTTGGGGTGAACCTTTAGTACAGAAAAGACATAAACAACTTTGAGATTTATCATGGATTAAATAAGTTTTTGTGGACAACCCTGGAAACTTAACCACAATTCTATCACTGTTTCTACAAGAAGATATTGTTGTTTAAACTGTACTCACTGACATCTCTCCAGTATGTGTTGCTTTTTGGTGGAGGAGTTGAGGTTCCCATTCTTCTGCAACAGATGACGCAATAAGCAGCCAGGGACATTCTGTGTACTTAGAACAATGATAACACGTTTAATTTAGCATGTAATTAAAAACATTTCTCTTAACTATAAGAACATGTCACAATCACAGTAGACTGCCCACAGAGTTAGATTTTTCAAGACCTGGAAAAAAAGTTTTCAATTAAAGAAAAAAATTTCTCCCTTAAAAATTTAAAATACTATTAGAATAGTATTTTGCTAGTACCTTGATGATTATTCTTCAATGTGTCCAACTGTGAACAATGATTAGTAGGAAACAGGAAAAGAGATTATTAATCAGAATATCAATATAGGAATCAAAAAAATTTTAATGCCTTCTAAAAATATATATATGCATATAGACAGATATATTTATCTTTAGTGACTGAAGTCCCTACAGAAATGAAAAGTAGCTCTGAATGGAAGATATACTTAGGACCCATAGAAGTGTTTAGCTTTTCTCCAAGGCCTTCAAGAGGGTACCCAACATTGTTTAAAATCTTTGAAATTTAATCGTTACTTGTTGGCATCCTGTCAAAGAAGGAGATGTTGCCCAACTATTTAATCACTATCCTTTTGCTCAACTATTTCATCAACTGAGTAAAGATGATCTAAATATGATGCGATGGTTTCTAGAACAACTCAGTATTCTAGAATCGTAGATTGTCTTTGGATGAGACGTTTCTTTCTTCTTTTTTCTTTTGCAATAAGAGAAAAGAAAGAAGATGCCTTGAGGAACTCATGTGAGAAATGGTCTTTGGTTTAATACATTAAAAACTTCTGGCAGCTTTACAGGGATTAAGGGGAAAATTGCTTGGTGTACATGTGTAAGAAAATCTGTTAGCAATAACACAAAATAAAACGCTTAAACATTTTTTCTTGTAATTCTAGTACCTCAGTTGATGACTAAGCAAATTAGTTTAGGCAACAGAAGCTTGTAAAGGTCACTGTTTTAAAGGTCATTGTATCTTATTTTCTCACTGTTTAAAGGGTTGCTGCTACTTCTCTATGAGACACAGGATAATGGTAAAAATGATACAAAGACAGCAACGAAGTAGGTGCTTATAAAACCAAGGCAGAATGCAATGTAAACTAAGAGTTTACGTATAGATTTTCATTTTAGTTACTACATGAAAACTTTTGACTAAAACAAAAATGCAGAGCAAAAATCTACTGCTTCCTTCATCCCAACATCTACTATGAAAGTGGTCAACTATAAAACATTATACGAATATTGTTTACTATTACTTCTCTGGCCTAAAAACCTTCACGGTATTAACTTCAACAAACCACCCGCCAGCAGGTTCCCCTCCCACCAAGTCCTGGATATGAATGAGTATAGTGGAAATATACTTCCTCATCTTACTTCCCTCTAGATTTCCTCCAATGACATCACTGGCTCTTCCAGATTTTTCCAGAATAAACGAACTCTAACTCTCTTTCAACTCTCTCAGCGTCTTGACTATTTCCAGCTCACTGCTCTCCAGCCTCAACACACCATCCATCCTTGCTTTCCGGGGGTGAGCATCCGTCCCATGGTTGTACTTCCTTCCCCACCCAGCCTCAACTCCAGGGCGCATCACTTCAACCTCTCTACCTGCTTCCTCAACATACCAGACCCCTCCTCCTTCTACTATCCTGCAACCCCAACCTGAAACATGTGTTTTCTCTGTTCTTACACTTGGACAGCCAAAACTGGGGGCAGGGGGACAAAAGGCAAACTGGGAGTGTGCTCTCAGAATGACCTGGGCTGTCCTTAATCAGTTCTCTTCTCACCCCCATGATGACTGCTCTAAACATCCACATACTCTGCCAAACGTCCTACCCTACCTGCATCCTTTTCAAATGATCTTGTCTCTTATTTCACTCAGAAAATTACAACTCTGAAGTCCCTTAACTTCTGCCCCCATACCTACAAGCAGGGATTGATCCAGGTATTGAAGGAATCAACATTTATCCAAATAGTGGGGAGAGGGGAGGTTCCTTTTAAAAAAAAAAACACCACAAATCCACAAATATCAAATTACGTACTAAAATGAAAGTGATTTAGAATGAGAAAAGATATCACAATAAATTACTGGAGCCTTAGAAATATTGATACCTTTCTTCTGGGCTTTCACTAGCTAATTTGTCAGAAATGCTTACATAGAAATACTTCAGGATTACACTCTGGTGTTCCTCCCTCCCTAAGACATTACAACTCTTAGTAACTCCTAGCACTCGCAGGGGCCCATGCAAGTATGGCACCCTCAAGCCTAAGCTTCTTAATATAACAGGAAATCTATGCTGGCTGACTTTCATATCTTTCTCTGCATCGCCTTTTCCAGATTCCAAATGGATTTTTATCTGCACTGTTCTTTCCTGTTTCTGAGGAAAAGGTCTCATCCCTTTTTCTAAGGGAAATGTACCACCTATGTTCTAGATATCATTTTTTTCCCTTCCATGTGGACCTTGATTCATTATCTTTCTCTTCTTAATCTTCACACACTCCCTCTCTATCAGCTCTTTCTACTCTTCCCGCCTAAATACTGGATGTCCAATGTTCTCCCATCAAAACACAAAAACAAAACAAAAACGAACAATTGGAAAAAAAAAAAAAGGAAACCCTCAGTCTACCCAAGTGCCCTCCAGTATTGCCACTTCTCTCACCTCCCTTTCCCAAGATTCTTTTGCCAGTGTGTCTTCCTCCAGCCCTGAAACAGCCCTCCCCAAGGTCACCAGTCAGTGACATCTTTGCTGCTAAATCCACTTTTCAGTCACCATCTTACTGTCTTTGTCTAAAGCATTTGACTACTCCCTCCTTGTCTCCTCTAGCTACTATGACACCTGGTTTTCTAGTTTGATCCCCCTATTTACTGGCTGCTCCATCCCATTACTCATTCAACAAACAGTTATTCAGTTATTGAGCACCTACCACCTGTCAGGGATGGAAACCTGAGATGTGAATAAAGCAGCACAACTCCCTGCTCTTACTGAGCTTACAGTTATCTCTGCTGCCTCTACCCAGCCCTTAAATATCAGTGTTTCAGTGGGTTCCATCTGTGCTCTTCTTTTTTCCTCATGTGATATTCTCGTGCTAAGTAATTTCAGTGTTTTCATCACAAAGCTTTACCTGTAAGCTTTTGATTCCCAAGTCTATAACTAATTCAAGTCTCTCTGCTAAGCACATATATTCAACTGCCTAATGCATAGTTGCACCTTGAAGCACCACAAACACCTAAAACCCAGGATGTCTAAAGTCAAATCATCATACTCTAGAAATCAAATATCCCAAGACCATTTATTACTAAACCATAGTTTCCCCATTGATTAGAAATGACTTTCCCCTACACCAAGGTCTAATCTACCTAGGGTCCATTTCTGGAGAATTTTGTTCCGCTAACACATTTGTCTAACCCTGCATCAATAATGTAACACCTTTCTTAACTATTATACCTTTAAAATAAGCCTTGATAGGTTTCAGAGTGAGTACCCCGGCCCCCATTCTTGGCCTGATTATCTTGGCTACTGGGAAATTTTTTTTTGGCAATCTTTTACATTTTTAATTTTTTTTAATTTTTAAATTTTATTTTACTTATTTTTTTATACAGCAGGTTCTCATTAGTTATCCATTTTATACATATTAGTGTTTATATGTCAATCGCAATCTCCCAATTCATCACACCAACACCAACACCCCCCCGCTGCTTTGCCCCTTGGTGTCCATACGTTTGTTCTCTATGTCTGTGTATCAATTTCTGCCCTGCAAACTGGTTCATCTGTACCATTTTTCTAAGTTCCACATATATGCATTAATATACGATAGTTGTTTTTCTCTTTCTGACTTACTTCACTCTGTATGACAGTCTCTAGATTCATCCACGACTTTATAAATGACCCAATTTCGTTCCTTTTGATGGTTGAGCACTATTCCATTGTATATATGTACCACATCTTCTTTATCCATTCGTTTGTCCATAGGCATTTAGGTTGCCTCAATGACCTGGTTATTGTAAACAGTGCTGCAATGCACATCAGGGTGCATGTGTCTTTTTGAATTGTGGTTTTCTCTGGGTATATGCCCAGTAGTGGGATTGCTGGGTCATATGGTAATTTTTTTTTTTAGTTTTTTAAGGAACCTCCATACTGTTCTCCATAGTGGCTGTATCCATTTACATTCCCACCAACAGTGCAAGAGGGTTCCCCTTTCTCCACACCCTCTCCAGCAGTTGTGTGCAGATTTTCTGATGAGGGCCATTCTAACTGGTGTGAGGTGATGGTGATACCTCATTGTAGTTTTGATTTGCATTTCTCTAATAATTAGTGATGTTGAGCACCTTTTCATGTGCTTCTTGGCCATCTGTATGTCTTCTTTGAAGAAATGTCTAAGTCTTCTGCCCATTTTTATTTTTTATTTTTTGCGGTACGCGGGCCTCTCACTGTTGTGGCCTCTCCCATTGCAGAGCACAGGCTCCAGATGCGCAGGCTCAGTGGCCATGGCTCACGGGCCCAGACACTCCGCGGCATGTGGGATCTTCCCGGACTGGGGCACGAACCCGTGTCCCCTGCATCAGCAGGCGGACTCTCAACCACTGCACCACCAGGGAAGCCCCTGCCCATTTTTTTTTTTTTTTCTTTTTTTTTTGCGGTATGCGGGCCTCTCACTGTTGTGGCCTCTCCCGTTGCGGAGCACAGGCTCCGGATGCGCAGGCCCAGCGGCCATGGCTCACGGGCCCAGCCGCTCCGCGGCATATGGGATCCTCCCAGACCGGGGCACGAACCCGTATCCCCTGCATCGGCAGGCGGACTCTTAACCACTGCGCCACCAGGGAGGCCCGCCCTGCCCATTTTTTGATTGGGTTGTTTGCTTTTTTTTAATATTGAGCTGCACGAGCTGTTTATATATTTTGGAGATTAATCCTTTGTCCGTTGACTGGTTTGCAAACATTTTCTCCCATTCTAAGGGTTGTCTTTTCGTCTTGTTTGTAGTTTCCTTTGCTTTGCAAAAGCTTTTAAGTTTCATTAGGTCCCATTTGTTTATTTTTGTTTTTATTTCCATTACTCTAGGAGGTGGATCAAAAAAGATCTTGCTGTGATTTATGTCAGAGAGTGTTCTTCCTATGTTTTCCTCTAAGAATTTTATAGTGTCCGGTCTTACATTTAGGTCTCTAATCCATTTTGAGTGTATTTTTGTGTATGGTGTTAGGGAGAGTTCTAACTTCATTCTTTTTTTTTTTTTAAACTTTTTTTTTTTTTCTTTTTGCGGTATGTGGGCCTCTCACTGTTGTGGCCTCTCCCGTCGCGGAGCACAGGCTCCGGACGCGCAGGCTCAGCGGCCATGGCTCACGGGCCCAGCCGCTCCACGGCATATGGGATCCTCCCAGACCGGGGCACGAACCCGTATCCCCTGCATCGGCAGGCGGACTCTCAACCACTGCGCCACCAGGGAGGCCCTCTAACTTCATTCTTTTACATGTAGCTGTCCAGTTTTCCCAGCACCACTTATTGAAGAGACTGTCTTTTCTCCATCCTATATCCTTGCATCCTTTGTCGTAGATTAGTTGAGCACAGGTGCGTGGGTTTATCTCTGGGCTTTCTATCCTGTTCCATTGATCTATATTTCTGTTTTTGTGCCAGTACCATATTGTCTTGATTGCTGTAGCTTTGTAGTATAGTCTGAAGTCAGGGAGTCTGATTCCTCCAGCTCTGTTTTTTTCCCCCCTCAAGATCGCTTTGGCTATTCAGGGTCTTTTGTGTTGCCATACAAATTTTAAGATTTTTTGTTCTAGTTCTGTAAAAAATGCCATTGGTAATTTGATAGGGATTGCATTCAATCTGTAGATTGCTTTGGGTAGTATAGTCATTTTCACAGTATTGATTGTTCCAATCCAAGAACATGGAATCTCTCTCCATCTGTTTGTATCATCTTTAATTTCTTTCATCAGTGTCTTATAGTTTTCTGCATACAGGTCTTTTGTCTCTCTACGTAGGTTTATTCCTAGGTATTTTATTCTTTTTGTTGCAGTGGTAAATGGGAGTGTTTCCTTAATTTCCCTTTCAGATTTTCCATCATTAGTGTATAGGAATGCAAGAGATTTCTGTGCATTTATTTTGTATCCTGCAACTTTACCAAATTCACTGATTAGCTCTAGTAGTTTTCTGGTGGCATCTTTAGGATTCTCTATGTATAGTATCATGTCATGTACAAACAGTAACAGTTTTACTTCTTCTTTTCCAATTTGTATTCTTTTTATTTCTTTTTCTTCTCTGATTGCCATGGCTAGGACTTCCAAAACTACGTTGAATAACAGTGGTGAGAGTGGACATCCTTGTCTTGTTCCTGATCTGAGAGGAAATACTTTCAGTTTTTCACCATTGAGAATGATGTTTGCTGTCGGTTTGTCATATATGGCCTTTATTATGTTGAGGTAGGTTATCTCTATGCCCACATTCTGGAGAGTTTTTATGATAAATGGGTTTTGAATTTTGTCAAAAGCCTTTTCTGCATCTATTGAGATGATCATATGGTTTTTATCTTTCAATTTGTTAATATGGTGTATCACATTGATTGATTTGCGTATATCGAAGAATCCTTGCATCCCTGGGATAAATGCCACTTGATCAGGGTGTGTGATCCTTTTAATGTGTTGTTGGATTTTGTTTGCTGGTATTTTGTTGAGAATTTTTGCATCCATATTCATCAGTGATATTGGTCTGTAATTTTCTCTCTTTTTGTTTTTTAGGTTTTTAAAAATTCTCAACATATTTTTTTTATTTATTTATTTATTTATTTATTTATTTATTTATTTGCTTTATAACAAATTTAATCAGTTATACATATACATATGTTCCCATATCCCCTCCCTTTTGCGTCTCCCTCCTACCCTCCCTATCCCATCCCTCCAGGCGGTCACAACGTAATTTTCTCTTTTTGTAGTATCTTTGTCTGGTTTTGGTATCAGGGTGATGGTAGCCTCATAGAATGAGTTTGGGAGTGTTCCTTCCTCTGCAATTTTTTGGAAGAGTTTGAGAAGGATGGGTGTTAGCTCTTCTCTAAATGTTTGACAAAATTCACCTCTGAAGCCATCTGGTCCTGGACTTTTGTTTGTTGGAAGATATTTAATCACAGTTTCAATTTCATTACCTGTGATTGGTCTGGTCATATTTTCTATTTCTTCCTGCTTCAGTCTTGGAAGGTTATACCTTTCTAAGAATTTGTCCATTTCTTCCAGTTTGTCCACTTTATTGGCATCGAGTTGCTTGTGATTGTCTCTTAGGATGCTTTGTATTTCTGTGGTGCCTGTTGTGACTTCTCCTTTTTCATTTCTAATTTTATTGATTTGAATCCTCTCCCTATTTTTCTTGATGAGTTTGGCTAATGGTTTATCAACTTTGTTTATCTTCTCAGAGAACCAGCCTTTAGTTTTATTGATCTTTGTTATTGTTTTCTTTGCTTCTATTTATTTCTGCTCTGATCTTTATGATTTCTTTCCTTCTGCTAACTTCGGGTTTTGTTTGTTCTTTTTTTCCTCTAATTCCTTTAGGTGTAAGATTAGATTGTTTATTTGAGATTTTACTTGTTTCTTGAGGTAGGCTTGTACTGCTATAAACTTCCCTCTTAGAACTGCTTTTGCTGCATCCCATAGGTTTTGGATCATCGTATTTTCATTGTCATTTGTCTCTAGGTATTTTTTGATTTCCTCTTTGTTTTCTTCAGTGATCTCTTGGTTATTTAGTAACGTACTGTTTAGCCTCCATGTGTTTGTGTTTTTTACATTGTTTTCCCTGTAATTGATTTCTAATCTCATAGCATTGTGTTCAGAAAAGATGCTTGATATGATTTCAATTTTCTGAAGTTCACTGAGGCTTGATTTGTGACCCAAGATGTAATCTATCCTGGAGAATGTTCCATGTGCACTTGAGAAGAAAGTGTAATCTGCTGTTTTTGGATGGAATGTCCTATAAATATCAATTAAATCTATCTCATCTATTGTGTCATTTAAAGCTTGTGTTTCCTTATTAATTTTCTGTTTGGATGATCTGCCCGTTGGTGTAAGTGAGGTGTTAAAGTCCCCCACTATTACTGTGTTACTGTCAATTTTCTCTTTTATAGCTCTTGGCAGTTGCCTTATGTATTGAGGTGCTCCTATGTTGGGTGCATATATAATTGTCATGTCTTCTTCTTGGGTTGATCCCTTGATCATTATGTAGCGTCCTTCCTTGCCTCTTGTAACATTCTTTATTTTAAAGTCTATTTTATCTGATATGAGTATTGCTACTCCAGCTTTCTTTTGATCTCCTTTTGCATGGAATATCTTTTTCCATCCCCTCACTTTCAGTCTGTATGTGTCCCTAGATCTGAAGTGGGTCTCTTGTAAACAGCATATAGAGGGTCTTGTTTGTGTATCCATTCAGCGAGGCTGTGTCTTTTGGTTGGAGCATTTAATCCACTCACTTTTAAAGTAATTATCGATATGTATGTTCCTATTACCATTTTCTTAATTGTTATGGGTTTGGTTTTGTAGGTCGTTTTCTTCTCTTGTGTTTACCACTTTGAGAAGTTCCTTTAGCACTTGTTGTAGAGCTGGTTTGGTGGTGCTAAATTCTCTTAGCTTTTGGGCCTCCCTGGTGGCGCAAGTGGTTGAGAGTCCGCCTGCCGATGCAGGGGATACGGGTTCGTGCCCCGGTCTGGGAGGATCCCATATGCCGCGGAGCGGCTGGGCCCGTGAGCCATGGCCGCTGAGCCTGCGCGTCCGGAGCCTGCGCGTCCGGAGCCTGTGCTCCGCAACGGGGGAGGCCACAACAGTGAGAGGCCCGCATACCGCAAAAAAAAAAAAAAAAAAAAAAAAAAAATTCTCTTAGCTTTTGATTGTCTGGAAAGCTTTTGATTTCTCCATCGAATCTGAATGATATCCTTGCTGGGTAGAGTAATCTTGGTTGTAGGTTCTTCCCTTTCATCACTTTAAATATGTCATGCCACTCCCTTCTGGCTTGTAGAGTTTCTGCTGAGAAATCAGCTGTTAACCTTATGGGAGTTCCCTTTTATGTTATTTGTTGGTTTTCCCTTGCCACTTTCAATAATTTTTCTTTGTCTTTAATTTTTGCCAATTTGATTACTATGTGTCTCGGTGTGTTTCTCTTTGGGTTTATCCTGTATGGGACTCTCTGCACTTCCTGGACTTGGGTGGCTATTTCCTTTGCCATGTTAGGGAATTTTTCAACTATAATCTCTTCAAATATTTTCTTGGTTCCTTTCTCTCTCTCTTCTCATTCTGGGACCCCTATAATGCAAATGTTGTTGCGTTTAATGTTGTCCCAGAGGTCTCTTAGGTTGTCTTCATTTCTTTTCATTCTTTTTTCTTTATTTTGTTCTGTGGCAGTGAATTCCACTGTTCTGTCTTCCAGGTCACTTTTCCGTTCTTCTGCCTCAGTTATTCTGCTATTGATTCCAGCTAGTGTATTTTTCATTTCAGTTATTGTATTGTTCATCTCTGTTTGTTTTTTAATTCTTCTAGGTCTCTGTTAAACATTTCTTGCATCTTCTCGATCTTTGCCTCCATCTTTTTCTGAGGTCCTGGATCATGTTCACTATCATTTTTCTGAATTCTTTTTCTGGAAGGTTGCCTATCTCCACTTCATTTAGTTGTTTTTCTGGGGTTTCATCTTGTTCCTTCATCTGGTACATAGCTCTCTGCCTTTTCATCTTATCTATCTTTTTGTGAATGTGGTGTTTGTTCCACAGGCTGCAGGATTGTAGTTCTTCTTGCTTCTGCTGTTTGCCCTCGCTATTGGTTTTTTTTATTGGAACTGAATTAATTTACAGATTAATTTGGGGAGAACTGGTATCATGTGGAGTGCCTTCATTCATGAAAAGTGTATCTTCAATTCTTCTTTTAGATCTTTTGTAATTTTCTCCACAAAGGTCATGCATGGTTTTTCTTTGTTTCTTCCTTTCATGGAAAATTTCAAATGTATACAAATAGAGACAGAATAATAAACTCAACCCTATCACTCAGCTTCAAAAATTGTCAACACATGGTCAATCTTGTTTCATCTATACCTGCTCTATCCAACAGAACTTCTGCATGATAGACATTTCCTATATCTGCACCACTAGTGTGAAAATATGCTAATGTGACTGAGGAACTGAAATTTCAATTAATTTTAATTTATATACCCACATGGTTAGTGGCTGAATAGTGAAATCTATACTGTAAGCCACATTCACTTTTCCACCACCATAACACTCAATTATTTTGAAGCAAATCCATAATGTCATGTAATATATAACCTGTAAATACTGTAGAATGTTATTGATGGTTAAAAAAAAAGTAACCATCATTATGTCCCCCTTGAAAAAAAATTCCTTAGTATCATCAAATATCCAACAAATATTTCAATTATTTCATAAACTTTTGTTTTGCACTATTGGTCTGTTAGAATTAGGATCTAAACAAGGTCCACATATTGCATTTGGTTGCTAATGTGCCTCTTTTTTAGAGTCACTTATTTTTACTTTTATTTATTTATTTGTTTGTTTGTTTATGGCTTCATTAGGTCTTCGTTGCTGTGTGCGGCCTTTCTCTAGTTGTGGCGAGCTGGTGCTACTCTTCCTTGTGGTGCGCAGGCTTCTCATTGTGGTGGCTTCTCTTGTTGTGGAGTACGGGCTCTAGGTGCGTGGGCTCAGTAGTTGTGGCTTGTGGCTCTAGAACACAGGCTTGGTAGCTGTGGTGCACGGGTTTAGTTGTTCTGCAGCATGTGGGATCTTGCTGGACCAGGGTTCAAACCCGTCCCCCTTGCATTAGCAGGCAGATTCTTAACCACTGCACTACCAGGGAAGTCCCAGAGTCACTTGTTTTTAAAATTACTAGTTAGATTTTCTTTTTTCTTGAATTAGTCTTGATAATATCTATTTTTCAAGAAAATGGGCATTTAAGTTTTCAAAATCATTAGCATAAAGCTGTTCATGCTATTCCTATGATCTCTTTATCCCAAAATTGCCTACGTTTTTTGTTCCTAGCATTATTTGTGCCTCTTCTTTTTTACTTTTGAGCAGTCTTCTTAAAGCTTATTAATAGAAAAAAATCATTTATTAATTTTTATCATCTAGTGCTTTTGCTCAGCATCTCTATTTTATTTTGTTTTGTTTTCTATTTCTGCTCTTCACTATTTTCTTCTTTCTTTTTTTGGATTCACTCTGTTCTTTCTGCAACTTCTTCAGTAATATTTAACATGTTATGAACATTTCCTGCTGTTTCATAAATGCATTTAAGACCATAAATTCCCCTCTAAGTTTTGCTTTACTTCAATTTCACAAGTCCTGATACTTCCACTGTGATTTTCTCTAATCCACGGATTAGTTTGTTTTTAGTCTCTAAACATCCAAAATTTCTAAAGATTATCTTTTTACTGTGCTATATGACATAGATTCTTCGGAATTATGGAGACTTGCTTTGTTACCTAGTTGCAATCAATATTTATAAATGTATCATATAAACTTACTCTTCATTATGGGCAAAATTTAGTAAATCCATTATATCAAGCTTGTTAACTATGTTGTATTCTTTGGAATTACGGAGACTTGTTTTGTTACCTAGTTGCAATCAATATTTATAAATGTATCATATAAACTTACTCTTCGTTATGGGCAAAATTTAGTAAATCCATTATATCAAGCTTGTTAACGATGTTGTATAAAAAGGGATTCAACCCTACCCATTTGGAAGCCAGAATGCGGCTGGTTAATAACCAAGTAAAGGTTTTGATTCCTGAAAGCTTAACGGAAGAAGTGCTTAGCTCTTTCCATCAGAACACCCACTATGGGAGGGACGCCACCCTATAATGGATACAAGATTTTATTCAAGGACCTATTATGTCCAGGACTGTTCAAAGAGTTACACAGGAGTACTTGACTTATGTTAAAAATAACACCAGAAATAGGCCCCCTCCCCCTCATATGGAATTCAGGAGGTGGGTGGTGGTGAGGGGGGAAGCCCAGGGAAAGACTGGCAGGTGGATTTCATGGTTATGCCCAAGACTAAAGGAAACTTTCATTATCTACTGGTAATGGTAGACACTTTTACAGGCCGAGTGAAAGCACTCCTGTGTCAGACAGAAAGGGCTTCTGAGGGAATGAAGTCCTTACTTAAAGAAATAATTCCCAGGTTTGGACTCTCCAGCTCAATTCAGAGTGACAACAGATGAGCTTTTGTTGACAGTAGTACACAAGGGGTTTCAGAGCAGCCTGGAATAAAATGGAATTGACATGCATCCTGGAGATCCTAGTCAACTGGGAAAATGGAGAACAGGAATTATACTTTGAAAGGACTACAGACAAAATCTGTCAAAAAACTGATTTAACATGGGACAAAATATTGTCATTTGCACTGTTTAGAATGAGGGTGGCCCCTAGAAGCAGACTCCAATTGAGTCCTTATGAGGTACTGTACGAGAGACCATTCCTCTATTCTGAGTTGCTAGGCAGACAAATTTCTGATCAGAAGTAAAAGAATTAGATACTATGAGGTATGTACAAACACTGGAATTAGTTTTGAATGCTATTCATAGGTTTGCCAATAACAGGATGAAGTACCCTACAGATTTCCCCCATCATCAGATAAAACCTGGGGAACAGGGAGCTTTGAAAAACCTGGAAAGAAGTACTCCCAGAAAACCAACCACAACCCCAGTGGATGGGGCCTTATCAGGTTTTGCTAGTAACTAACTCTTCTGTTAAACTTGAAGATGTTAATTAAGCTTTGGATACACTCCCAAGTGAAGGGGCAATCTCTCTTGCCCATCACCACAATAAAGGAGAAAACTGCTGCTGAAAGCCATTAACAGATCTGGAAGTCCTCTTTAGAAGAAACAGTAAGAAACAAAGCAGATGGCTCCTTACATTAAGGTATGGACTGTAATTTTTCTGTTGCTGGAGGAAAGTCATATTATCTGTGTACCAAAACCCTGCCTTCGTTTGATCTGGAGGCTAGTTCTGACTCCTTCTCAAGATAAAGTTACTTTACTCCTTCACTATAATTACACTACTCTGGAACTGAAGTACCCATTTCTTTCACACTCTCATTTAGACCTAGAAAATAATGGCAAAAAGGCCAAGTACCACCTCTGGGAACAGGCCTATGTAAACACCCAGCAAAGCTTGTTGAGCATGCTGATCCAATTGGAAGCCAAAGTGGCAGGTAAGCAATGGTCCACTATACTGGGGTGCAGAAAGCCAGAAAGCCAAGCTTTGGAAAACCTATGGCCCCACCCTGGGCGATGGGATATTTTGAGCAGTAACTGTAAGTTACACCACTGCGCCTTGATGGCCTCAGCTCCCTGGATTAATAAAAAGGGGCTATATCAGGTAGTACAACTGGTAGGCAAAGGGGACAGGAACATTTTCCAGAGACAGCACATACTGCCTATGGGAAGCCACTGGGCCCTGGTGAATAAAGAAGCTGTGCGCCACATTTGGACGCCAGTCTCCACGTTGAGCTGCACTTTGAAAAGCAACATTTGGTTCTGCCCTCAAAACCAGTGGGACTCAGAGACCACTCTGACTTGGCCTACAAAAAAGACCCCCCATACAACATATGGTGGGCTTCCCTGGTGGTGCAGTGGTTGGGAGTCCGCCTGCCAATGCAGGGGACACGGGTTCGTGCCCCTGTCCGGGAAGATCCCACATGCCACGGAGTGGCTGGGCCCGTGAGCCATGGCTGCTGAGCCTGCGTGTCCAGAGCCTATGCTCCGCGACGGGAGAGGCCACAACAGTGAGAGGCCCGCGTACCGAAAAAAAAAAAAAAAGATAACATATGGTATATTGGAAAAGGAATGTTCCGCTGAGAAAGAGTCAGTAACGAGACAGGCGTTCTATCTGATGGGTATTGTAACGATAACACCTTTAGTATGAATGACACAGGAATTTGGTGCAATTATGGTACAGTCTGGAAACTGTAATGTAAAAAAATAAATGTATGGTAACACTGATGTAGGTGACTATATGTACAGGAACTGGAACTAACCCCCTCACCCCCGACTCTACTGTGTAAGTTGAGGACAGCTGGCCTGAGGACAGATTGGAGGGAAAATCTGAACTAGTCCATCAGGTCTTGCAAGAGAGTGCTAAAGAATTCCACTGAGTACAGATAATGGTAGACAAGGGAGAAAAGAGAATAGTGCAACGAACAAGAGACTATGCAAACACTGTTCAGGAATCATCAGTTGGTTTTCTTCTTTTCCAGTCTGTGGGAAATTTTTATTACATTAAAGAGAAGGCTGCTCTCTTTCTGACAGTCATTCTCTCATTTTTCTTACAAAAGTGTTACTGTAAGAGAAGGATATAGCAAGCTAAGAAAAAGAAATTTTAATGTTAAGCTCTGGGGCATCACCTGCTCACCTCACCACTTACCAAACCGAAAATTGTGCACAAGCTGATCACATTCCCCAGGGCCATCTCCCTCACCTTGCCTTTAAAACCCCTTCCCTGGACTTCACTCGTGGCGCAGTGGTTAAAACTCTGCCTGCCAATGCAGGGGACACAGGTTCAAGCCCTGGTACAGGAAGATCCCACATGCCATGGAGCAACTAAGCCTGTGCACCACAACTACTGAGCCCACGTGCCACAACTACTGAAGCCCACATGCCTAGAGCCTGCGCTCCACAGTAAGAGAAAGCACTGCAATGAGAAGCCCACGCATTACAATGAAGAGTAGCCCCCGCTCGCCGCCACTAGAGAAAGCCTGTGCACAGCAACAAAGACTCAACACAGCCAGAAATTAATTAATTAATTAATCAGTTAATTAATTAATTTAAAAAAACAAACAAACCCAAAAAACCTTCCCTGAAAGCCATCACAGAGTTAGGGTCTTCTGACCATTAGAGGCGCCTGTACTACTTTCTTGGTATCTCGCAATAAATGCTGTACTTTCCTTCACCACAACCTGGGCCAGCAGACTAGGTTCACTGTATGTGAGGCGAGTGGACCCAAGTTTGGTTCAGTAACACACACTTAAACAGCACACACAAAATCTCATGCCCTCTGGGACCCAGGGCAGGAGCAGTAATTTGAAGGGAGCCTGGGTCAGACCTACCTGCTGATCTTGGAGAATCTCCCACAGAGGCAGGAGAAATATAATATAATAACCAGAAAATATAAACCAGCTTTACAAAAAATGTTAAAGTGACTTCTCTAAGCGAAAAAGAAAACTCCACAACTATAAACATTAAAATTACGAAAGGAAAAAGCTCATTGGTATAGACAAATATACAGTAAAAGCAGCAGATCATCCACACACAAAGCTACAGGAAGGTTAAAAAACAAAAGTAGTAAAATCCTCTGTATCCACAATAAACAGTTAAGGGATACACAAAACAATTGGATGTAAAATATGATGTCAAAAACAGTAATCAGGGCTTCCCTGGTGGTGCAGTGGTTGGGAGTCCACCTGCCGATGCAGGGGACACGGGTTTGTGCCCTGGTCCAGGAGGATCCCGCATGCCGCGGAGCAGCTGGGCCCATGAGCCACGGCCGCTGAGCCTGCGCGTCCGGAGCCTGTGCTCCACAGCGGGACAGGCCGCGGCAGTGAGAGGCCCCCATACTGCAAACAAACAAACAAACAAAAAAACAGTAATCATAGGCACAGGAGCCTATGATTAAGCCCTGGGGTGTCACCTGGTTACCTCACCACCTACCAAACAGAAAATTGTGCACAAGCTGATCACATTCCCCAGGGCCCCCTCCCTCACCTTGCCTTTAAAACCCCTTCCCTGGACTTCCCTGGTGGCGCAGTGGTTAAGAATCTGCCTGCCAATGCAGGGGACATGGGTTCGAGCCCTGTGCTTAATCAGAGGCACATCTCTTGAAGAGATCAGCAACTTGAAACAATCACACCTTATATATAGATTGTTATACATAAACCACATGATAACAAACCAAAAATCTATAATACACACACAAAAAAGAGAAAGGAATCCAAGCAAAACACTAAAGACAGTCATCAAATAACAAGAAGAGAATAAGAAAGTAACAAAAAACAACTACAAAAAACAAGCTAAAAACAATTACCAAAATGGCAATAAAGACATACATATCAATAATTACTTGAACTGTAAATGAACTATGTGGTCCCATCAAAAGACACAGAGCGGATGAGTGGATTCAAAAACAAGACCTGTATATATGTTGCCTACAAGAGACTCATGGCATATCTAAAGACATGCAAAGACTGAAAGTGAGGGGATAGAAAAAGGTATTCCATGCAAATGGAAAGAAAAGAAAGCCAGGGTAACAATATTTATGAGACAAAATAGACTTTAAAACAAAGACTGTTACAGGAGACAAAGAAGGACATTACATAATGAATAAGGGAATCAATCAAGAACATTTAACAATTATAAATATATATGCACCCAACATAGGAGCATTTACATAGACAAAGTAAATATTAACAGACATAAAGGGAGAAATCAACAGTAATAATAGTAGGGGACTTCAACACCCCACTTCCATCAATAGAGAGATCATCCAGACAGAAGATCAATAAGGAAATACTGGCCTTAAGTGACACATTACACCAGACTGACTATGTATACATATATAAAACATTCCATCCAAAAGCAGAAGAATGCACATTCTTTCCAAGTATGCATGGAACATTCACCAGGATAGATCACATGCCAGGCCAGAAAACAAGCTTCAGTGAATTTTTAAAAAGATCAAGCATCTTTTCTGACCACAACTCTATGAGACTAGAAATCAACTACAAGGGACTTCCCTGGTGGTGCAGTGGTTAAAAATACGCCCGCCAATGCAGAGAACACGGGTTCAAGCCCTGGTCCGGGAAGATCCCACATGCCACAGAGCAACTAAGCCCGTGCGCCACAACTACTGAGCCTGCACTCTAGAGCCCACACAAGCTACAACTACTGAAGCCCGCGCGCCTAGAGCCCATGCTCCACAACAAGAAAAGCCACTGGAATCAGAAGCCCGTGCACCTCAACGAAGAGCAGCCCCTGCTCGCCACAATTAGAAAAAGCCCATGCACCTCAATGAAAAGTAGCCCCCACTCGCCACAACTAGAAAAATCCCACGTGCAGCAACAAAGACCCAACACAGCCAAAAATAAATAACTAAATAAATTTATTAAAAGAAAAAAAGTCAACTACAAGAAAAAAACTGCATAAAACCTCCACAAATGTGTGGAGGCTAAACAATATGCTACTAAACAACCAATGGATCGCTGAAGGAATCAAAGAGGAAACCAGAAAAATACCTGGAGACTAATGAAAACAAAAACACAATGATCCAAAATCCATGAAATGAAGCAAAAGCAATTCTAAGAGGGAAGTTTATAGCAATACAAGATTACCACAGGAAACAAGAAAGAAAACAAATGAACAACCTAACCTTACACCTAAAGGAACTAGAAAAAGAAGAACAAACAAAACCCAAACTTAGTAGAAGGAAAGAAATCATAAAGATCAGAGCAGATTTAAGTGAAATACAGACTAAGAAAACAATAGAAAAGATCAATGAAACTAAGAGCTGGTTCTTAGAAAAGCTAAACAAAATCAATAAACCTTTAGCTAGACTCATCAAGAAAAAAAGAGGGTCCAAATCAATAAAATCAGAAGTCAGACGCTACAACTGACACCGCAGAAATACAAAGGATCATAAGAGACTACTATGAACAACTATATGTCAATAAAATGGACAACCTAGAAGAAACAGACAAATTCCTAGTAATGTACAATCTCCCAAGATTGAACCAGGAAGAAATAGAAAATATGGACAGACTAATTACCAGTAATGAAACTGAATCAGTAATTTTTTCAAAAAAACTCTCAATGAACAAAAGTCCAGGACCAGGTAGCTTCACAGGTGAATTCTACCAAAAATTTAGAGAAGAGTTAACACCTACCCTTTCAAACTATTGCAAAAAACTGCAGAGGAAGGAATGTTTCCCAACTCATGCTACAAGGCCAGCATCACCCTGATACCAAAACCAAACAAAGATATCACAAAACAATAATGTTACAGACCAATAACACCAATGAACACAGATGCAAAAATTCTCAACAAAATATTAGGAAACCAAATCCAACAGTACATTAAAAAGGTCATACACCATGATCAAGTGGCATTTATCCCAGGGAGGCAAGGATTTTTCAATACCCACAAATCAATCAATGTGATACATCACATTAACAAACTGAAGAATAAAAACGATATGATCATCTCAATAGATGCAGAAAAAGCTTCTGACAAAATTCAACATCTATTTATGATTAAGAAAAAAAAACTCCCCAGAAACTGGGTATAGAGGGAACATATCTCAACATTTCCTCTAAGATCAGGAACAAGACAAGGATGCCTGCTTTCTCCACTTTTATTCAACATAGTTTTGGAAGTTCTAGCCACAGAAAGAGATAAGAAAAAGAAATAAAGGGAATCGAAATTAAAAGGGAAGAAGTAAAACTGTCACTGTTCACAGATAAAATGACGCTTCAGACATAGAAATTCCTAAGATGCCTACTAGAGCTCATTAATGAATTCAATAAAGCTGCAGGATACAAAATTAATATACAGAAATCTGTTGCATTTCTATCCACTAACAAGGAACTGTCAGAAAGAGATATTACAGAGACAATCCTATTTACAATAGCATCAAAAAGAATTCAAAACCTAGGAATAAACCTAGAAGGTAAAAGACCTGTACTTAGAAAACTATAAGACACTAATGAAAGAAACATAAGATTACACAAACAGATGGAAAGATATACCATATTCATGGACTGGAAGAATTAATATTGTTAAAATGATCATACTACCCAAGGCAATCTACAAATTCAATCAAATCCCTATCAAAATACAAATGGCATTATTCACAGAACTAGATCAAATAATTTAAAAATTGTATGGAAACAAAAAAGACCCCAAATAGCCAAAACAATCTGGAGAAAGAAAAACAGACCTGGAGGAATCATATCCCTGACTTCAGACTATACTACAAAGCTACAGTAATCAAAGCAGTATGGTACTGGCACAAAAGAGACATATAGATCAACGGAACAGAATACAGGGCCCAGAAATAAACCCACACACTTACGGTCAATTAATCTATGGCAAAAGAGGCAAGAATATACAATGGGAAAAAGACAGTCTCTTCAATAATTGGCACTGAGAAAACTGGACAACTACCTGTAAATGAATTAAATTTGAACATTTTCTAACATCATATACAAAAATAAACCCAAAATGGATTAAAGACCTAAATGTAAGACTTGAAACCATAAAACCCGTAGAAGAAAACACTGACGGAATACTCTTTGACATAAATTGTAGCAATATTTTTTTTGAATCTGTCCCCTAAGGCAAAGGAAACAAAAGCAAAAACAAACAATTGGGACCTGATTAAACATAAAAGCTTTTGCACGGCAAAGGAAAACATCAACAAAATGAAAAGACAACCTACCGAATGGACGAAAATATTTGCAAATCATATGACCTATAAGGGGTTAATATCCAAAATATATACACAGCTCAACATTTTAAAACACCCAATTAAAGAATGCAGAATACATGAATAGACATTTCTTCCATAAGAGACACACAGATGGCCAACAGGCATGTAAAAAAATTCTCAACACCACTAATTATGAGAGAAATGTAAATAAAAACCACAATGAGATATCATCTCACACCTGTCAGAATGGCTTTCATCAAAAAGAACATAAATAATAAATGCTGGCAAGGAAGTGGAGAAAAGGGAACCCTCATACACTGTTGGTGAGAATGTAGATTGGTGCAGCTACTGTCGAAACAGTCAGGAGGTTGCTCAAAAACTAAAATAGGGGCTTCCCTGGTGGTGCAGTGATTAAGACTCCATGCTCCCAATACAGGGGGGTCGGGTTCGATCCCTGGTCAGGGAACTAGATCCCACATGCATGCCACAATTAAGAAGCCCACCTGCCTCAACTAAGGAGCACACGGGCTGCACCTAAGGAGCCGGTGAGCAGCAACTAAGGAGCCTGCCTGCTGCAACTAAGACCTGGTGCAATCAAATAAATATATAAATATATTTTTTTTTTTTTAAAAACCTAAGAACAGAACTATCATATGATCCATCAATTACACTCCTGGGTATATATCCAAATAAAACTAAAATGCTAATTCAAAAAGATACATGCACCCCAATGTTCATAGCAGCATTGTTTACAATAGCCAAGATACAGAAGCAACCTAAGCGTCCATCAACAGATGAATGGATAAAGAAGATGTGGTATATATATACAATGGAATAACATTCAGCCTTAAAAAAGAATGAAATTTTGCCATTTGCAACAACATGGATGGACCTGGAGGGTATTATGCTTAGTGAAATAAATCAGACACAGAAAGACAAATACTGCATGTCCTCACTTATATGTAGAATCTAAAAAATAAAACAAACTAGTGAATGTAATAAAAAAGAGACTTACAGATATAGAAAATAAACTAGTGGTTACCAGTGGGGAGAGGGAATATGGAGAGGCAATGTAGGGGTAGGGGATTAAGAGGTACAAACTACCACATATAAAATAAATAAGCTACAAGTATATACAGTGCAGTACAGGGATTATGATTATAGACAATATTTTATAACTATAAGTGCAATATCCTCTAAAATTTTTTGAATCATTGAGACTGGTTCAAGTTAGCGGAGTAGAAGGACGTGTGCTCACTCCCTCTTTCGAGAGCACAGAATCACAACTAACCGCTGAACAATCATCGACAGGAAGACACTGGAACGCACCAAAAAAGAGACCCCCACATCCACAGACAAAGAAGAAGCCACAGTGAGACGGTAGGAGGGGCACAACCACAATAAAATCAAATCCCAAAACTACTGGGTGGGTGACTCACAAACTGGAGAACAGTTATACCACAGAAGTCCACCCACTGAAGTGAAGGTTCTGAGCCCCAAGTCAGGCTTCCAAACCTGGGGGTCAGGTAACAGGAGGAGGAATTCCTAGAGAATCAGACTTTGAAGACTAGTGGGATTTCATTGCAGGACTTCGACAGGACTGGGGGAAACAGACTCCACTCTTGGAGGGCACACACAAAGTAGTATGTGCATCGGGACCCAGGGGGAAGGAGCAGTGACCCCATAGGAGACTGAACCAGACCTACCTGCTAGTGTTGGAGGGTCTCCTGCAGAGGCAGGGAGTGGCTGTGGCTCACCATGGGGACAAAGAAACTGGCAGCAGAAGTTCTGGGAAGTACTCCTTGGCGTGAGCCCTCCCAAAGCCTGCCATTAGCCACATCAAAGAGCCAGGTAGGCTCCAATACTGGGTCGCCTCAGGCCAAACAACCAACAGGGAGGGAAGACACAAAAGACCCTGAATAGCCAAAGCGGTCTTAAGGGAAAAAAACGGAGCTGGAGGAATCAGACTCCTTGACTTCTGACTATACTACAAAGCTACAGCAATCAAGACAATATAGTACTGGCCCAAAAACAGAAATATAGATCAATGGAACAGGATAGAAAGCCCAGAGATAAACCCACACACTTATGGTCAAGTAATCTATGACAAAGTAGGCAAGGATATACAATGGAGAAAAGACAGTCTCTTCAATAAGTGGTGCTGGGAAAACTGGACAGCTACATGTAAAAGAATGAAATTAGAACACTCCCTAACACCACACACAAAAATACACTCAAAATGTATTAGAGACCTAAATGTAACACTTCTCCAAAGAAGACATACAGATGGCCAAGAAGCACATGAAAAGCTGCTCAACATGACTAATTATCAGAGAAATGCAAATCAAAACTACAATGAGGTATCACCTCATACCAGTTAGAATGGGCATCATCAGAAAATCTACACACAATAAATGCTGGAGAGGGTGTGGAGAAAAGGGAAGCCTCTTGCACTGTTGGTGGGAATATAAATTGATACAGCCACTATGGAGAACAGTATGGAGGTTCCTTACAAAACTAAAAATAGAATTACCATGTGACCCAGCAATCCCACTACTGGGCATGTACCCAGATAAAACCATAGTTCAAAATGACACATGTACTCCATGTTCACTGCAGCACTATTTACAATAGCCAGGTCATGGAAGCAACCTAAATGCCCATCGACAGACGAATGGGTAAAGAAGATGTGGTACATATATACAATGGAATAGTACTCAGCCATAAAAAGGAACGAAATTGGGTCATTTGTAGAGATGTGGATGAATCTAGAGACTGTCATACAGAGTGAAGTAAGTCAGAAAGAGAAAAACAAATATTGTATATTAATGCATATATGTGGAACCTAGAAAAATGGTATAGATGAACCAGTTTGCAGGGCAGAAATAGAGACAAAGATGTAGAGAACAAACATATGGACACCAAGGGGGGAAAGTGGTGGGGTTATGGTGGTGGTGTGATGAATTGGGAGATTGGGATTGACATATATAAACTAATATGTATAAAATGGATAACTAATAAGAACCTGCTGTATAAAAAAATAAAGTAAAATTCAAAAAAATTGAATCATTATCTTGTACACCTGAAACAAATATAATATTTATTGTAAATCAACTGTACCTCAATAAAAATAAATAAATATTTTACATTTCACTCTGTCCTAAAATATAGTTAGCTGGGTTTAGAATTCTAAATTAACAGTAGGTTTCCTTAAGCATATTCATGCTACTTCTAGTGACATTTCATCTGATATTAATTGATGCTCATAAGAAATCTGTTGTAAGTCTACTTTTTGTTTCTTTGCAGGCAAAGTATAAAAAGCTTTATAATATTCTCTGTAGAACCACACTGCCTAGTTTCAAATCCAGTTCCACCAACAACCTATATTAGTTGTGTCTTTTATGATGCTCTGACATCTTGGGGCCTTGAGGACCCAGGAGGTGACTTCCCCTTCCAGGGTTAGCTAATTCTTAGAAACTGTGAAGAAGTTTGCTTCTGAGCACACCTTTCACATGCAAACCAACCAATCCTTAGTCTCTACTCTGCAATGCCTCCTTTATTTATCATACACCATGCCAATATTCCCCTTACCCTGAATCAACCCAGGGCCAGGTATCAGACAACTAGGGACCTCCCCTACAGCCCAGAGGCTGCCAAAATTATTCAATCTATCCAACCCTAAACTTGTTCAGCTTGCCTATCCTGTCTTATCCATTCCTTCCCATGAAAATCACAACAAAGGCTCTGGACCATGGTTTCCTTCTAACTCCTTCTACACCAAGGAACCCTAATGTTTCCCTATGTGGCTGTGCATGGCATGGCACATCCCCTCCTCTTGGAAACAACACTAAACTCTTCTTTCAAGGCAGCTGTCTTTGTGTCACCTTACCATCCATGATTAAAAAGAAATCCTGAGTACATTTTAAAACACAACTAGACATATGATTATGGGCTAACTAACCTCTCTGTGCCTCACTTTCCTCATCTACAAAATGGCAGTAGCAATAGAACTACTTTAAAGGGTTATTATAAATATTATATGAGTTGATACATGTAAAACACACAAAATAGTGCCTATTCCAAGTTAAGTGCTCAATAAATATTATTTATCATTATAATGATTATTTTATTTCATCCACCAGTTTTAAGATCTTTTGTTTCTGATGTTCTTAAATGTCCCTATTTTATGTCTGTGTATGGGTTTGTTTTTACATATACTGCTCAGGATTTGGTGTGCTCCATTCTATTTTTTCCTTCTGGTACTCCTATTAGATGTATGTTAGACTTTCTTACTCTATACTCCAAATATCAGTTTCTTCCATATTTTCTACCTTTTTCTGTCCCTGACATGCATTATGGATTGTTTCCTCAAATCTATCTTCCAATTCATCCTTTATTTAGCTGTATTTAGCTTGCCATTCAATCTATCTACTGATTATTTCAGTTACTTTCTTTTATTTCTAAAACTTCTATTTGGCTTACTTTCACACTTGCCTTTTCTTTTTACACACTATTCTGTTTCTGTCTTAAATTATGACAGATTGTAAAAATGGCCATAAGTTATTCCTTTTCCTGTGTGAATGTTCCTTGCTAGTGCCTTCCCATACTGACTAGGGACTGGCCTTACAACTGACTTTGGCCATAAGCCAACAGAAACATGATGCAGTCAGAGACTTGAGAAGCACTTGCACACTGAGGCTTCTGTCTTTGCTGTTCTTGGGAACTGTGTGACCACCACCATGAAAAGATGCCCAGCTTACTCTGCTGAATGAAAAGAGAAATGCTGCCGAATATCCCCATTTGCCCAAACACCAGTACAAACTGACAGCCGGCACCAACTGACAGGCATATGAGGTAACCTCTAGCTAACTAGCCCCTAGCTGACCCTACAAAACCCATATTCAACCCTTAGACTTATAAGCAATAATAAAATGGTTGTTTTAGTAACTGAGCTTTGGCATAGTTTACAGTGCAGCAAAAAGCTAACTGGTACATGTGGTTTCTAAACCTTCCTTTTACACTTGAAACATACTTATTTTAAAGTTTCTCTGTTGGACCACTATTTCTAATAATTAGGGCTGGCTATCCTTCACAGTGGTTTCTCTATATGCTTTGTAATCTTTGATTGAGAGCTCATCTTCAGTGGGAATATTTTCTGTGGGAGTCCTATGTGCTCTGGGCCAACTGTGCACACAGCACAGCTTTAAACTTTCTTGGTCAAAGTATGACAGGTATTACAAATTTCTGGATTTCTCAACCTGGGCTCCCAGCACTATGAGGACAGTGTGAATTCAAACCCCACAACCATAAGCGGTTTTAATCAGAGTTCCAACTTCCACTCTGTAACGCTCATGGTAAAAGAAAGTTTTCATGCTGTTTCTATAGTCTAATGGAAGAAATCTGCTAGTCCCTATTTCCTTGAATGTGTACATCTTCAAGACAATCACCTTTAAGCTAGGCTGACTTTAACTCTGTTGCACATAAGGTCCAAGTAATTAAGGTCTCTTATCAGTTTGATAATCCAATAACTTGCTTCAAGCTTTCTCAGTGCTACAACTTTTCCTGAGTTTCCTCTCCTCCTCCTTCTCACAATTCCAAGTTCTTTCACTGCATCCTAACTAAAAGTTTCATGTGCATGGAAGGAGCAGAAGATGCTGCCTGGAAGTAAAAGTAACTTCTTAAATCTGAGCACATTATTCCCCTGCTTCAAATCTTTCAATAATTCCCCATTGCCCACATCAGTGTTTCTTAATATACTGATCTCTAGCAAATTAGTGGTCCTAAGTTGTCTATCAAGAGTGCTACAGGTTTGCCTCTCAGTTTCAGAGGAAAAAGTGATAAAATATATATATATATTTTGGCTGCATTGGGTCTTTGCTGCTGTGCATGTGCTTTCTCTGGTTGCAGCGAGTAGGGGTTACTCTTTGTTGCAGTGTGCAGGTTTCTCATTGTGGTGGCTTCTCTTGTTGCAGAGCACAGGCTCTAGGCATGCAGGCTCAGCAGCTGCGGCACACAGGCCCTAGAGCATGTGGGCTTTAGTAGTTGTGGCACGTGGGCTCAGAAGCTGTGGCACGCAGGCTTCAGTAGTTGTGGTTCACAGGCTCCAGAGCACAGGCTCAGTAGTTGGGGCACACAGGCTTAGTTGCTCCACGGCATGTGGAATCTTCCCGGACCAGGGCTCAAACCCATGTCCCCTGCATTGGCAGGTGGATTCTTAACCACTGCACCACTAGGGAAGCCCCTGCTAGTATTTTGTTAATATTTTTTGTGTCTATGTTCACAAGAGATACTAATATCTAGTTTTCTTGTGATGTCTTTGGTTTTCACATCAAGGTATTGCTGGTCTCATAAAATAAGTAGGCAAGTGTCCCATCTTTTATGTTCTGGAAGAGTTTATGTAGAACTGTATTCTTTCTTCCTTAAAAAGTTTTAAGTAGGATTCCCACATTATCTTTTTAAGGTCTTAGGGTATAAAGTGACATGCTCTCTTTCATTCCTGAGTTTTGACGATTTGTGTCTTTTTTTTTCTCACCATTTTCTTGTTTTTTATTGGAGTATAGTTGTTTTACAATGTGTTAGTTTCTACTGTACAGCAGAGTAGAGTTCCCTGTGCCATACAGCAGGTTCTTATTAGTCATCTATTTTATACATATTACTGTATATATATCAATCCCAATATCTCCCAATTCATCCCACCACCTCCCCCACCCCTCTGCTTTCACCCCCTTGGTATCCATATATTTGTTCTCTATATCTGTGTCTCTTCTCTCTTCTTTTTTCAGCCAGTCTAGCTAGAGATTTCTCAATTTCATTGATATTTTCAAAGACACAGGTTTTAGTTTCATTGAATTACTCTCCTGTTTTTCCATGATCAATTTCATTACTTTGTGCTTTTAATAGTCTCTGCATTGTGCTTATTTTGATTTCAAATAGCTCTTTTTTCTCAAGTTTCTTAAAATTGAAGCTTAGATCACTAATCTAAAATTTCCTTTTTGCTAATGTAAATATTTAATGCTAAAAATTTCCAAGTATTGATTTGACTGCATCCTTCACATTTTGATATGCTGTTTTTTTTCTTTCATTCAATTAAAAATATTTTCTAATTGCACTGTGACTTCCTCTTTGACCCATGGGATATTTAGAAGTATCTTATTTAATGTCCAAATATTTGGGAATTTCCAGGTATCTTTGTTATTGATTTTTAGTTTAATTCCATTGTGGTTGGAGAACAGGCTTTGTATACTTTCAATTCTTTTAAATCTTGGCTTGCTTTATGACACAGAATATGGTCTCTCTTGATGAATATTCCATACTCACTTGAAAAGAATGTATATTCTGTTGTTGCTGGGTAGAGGGACCTACAAATGACTATTAGGTCAAGCGAGTTGATGGTGCTTTTCAGGTGTTTTCTTCCTTACTGATGTTATGTCAAGTCATTTTGTTGATTACTAACAGAGGAGTGTTTGAAGGCAGGGGGCAGTCAATCACGAAAGTCCTTTTTAGCTAAATTAAGGAGTATGAAGCTTACCCTGAGTTACGGAAGCTAACAGGAGATTAACTTTAAGAAATAGAATAATAAGATTAAAAAATTTTTTTAGAAAACTTGACAAGATTGAAAATAGGTTGGAGGAGAGCTAAAGTAGAGATGGGGAGAACCAATAGGGAGGCTTTTAACAATAATCAAGGAGAAACATGTACTTGAATTAAGGCAGTGGCTCTGAGAATCAAGATAAAACAGACTTAAGGAGATAATAAGAGAAAAGAATCTGATAAACAACTGGGTGAGAGATGGAGAGGAATGGGTAAAAGGGAAGAGGCAATTATGATTCTCAGTTTCTGGTTTGGATTACTGAGTATATAAGGGATAACATTTACCAAAAGAGAAAAATACAAGAAGAGAAATGGATTTGAGGGAAAGGATGAATTCCCAATTTCAACATGCTGAGATGAAGGTTCTTGTAAAATATTCATGAAAGATGTCCATTAAGCTATGTGGGCTCAGCAGAGAGGTCTACACTATAGATATAGATTTATGTCATCAACACATATTATTAATTGAAACCATAATTTTGGATGAAGTTATTGAAGATCAGCATATAAACCAGTGTTTCTGTAAATGTCACCCTAGCATTATCTGCAGATTATTAAAATGCAGATTCCTAGACACCATTTTAGATTAAATTTATCTAAGTCTCATAGGCTGAAACCAAGGTGTTAGCTGGGCTGTATCACTTATTGAAAGCTCTGAGGGCGACTGCACTGCCTTGCTCATTCAGGCTGTTGGCAGAATTCAATTCTATGCAGCTGCAGGACTGAGGTCCTTCTTTCCTTGCTAGTTGTTGTCTGAGTGCCACCCTTCACTCTCAGAGCCCCCCCTCTAGTCTTTGCAGGTAGCCCCTTACATCTGAGAACCAGCAACAGCTTATCCTTCTCACACTGCCAGATCTCTGACTCTCTGCTTTCCTCTTCCACTTTAAAGGGTCTGTGTGATTACATTAGGCTCTCCCAGAACATCTAAAATAATCTCCCTACCCTAAAATCTGTAACCTTAATTCCAACTGCAAAGTCCCCTTTTCCTTGTAATGTAACATATTCACAGGTTCCAGGGATTTGGGCATGGACATCTTTGGGGCGCCGGTATTCTGCCTACCACAAGCGGTCTGATACAAGTCATCTTGTAGACATATATTTTCATTTCTCTTGGGTAAATATCTAGGAGTGGAATTGCTGGGTCACAGTGCAGATATATGTTTAACTCTATAAAACACTGGGCACACAGCTGAATAAAGACTACATCACCTATCTTTCCTTCTTGTTAGTGTGTCACTGATTAAGAACTGGTTAATGGGTTGTAAGTGGATGTGTCATAGGCAACACCTGAGAAGTGTCCTTAAAGAGAAAAGTATGTGCCTTTCATCAAGCTTCCCTCTTGCTATGAGCAGGTGGCATTTAGAATTAAAGCAGTCATCTCAATCATGAGGTAGCATGCTAAGGATGGCAGAACAGCAAAAAAGAGGAGTCTGAATCCCTGATGATCACAGAGCTGCTGCCATACCATCCACGGCCTGCCTACCTATAGAATCATATGCATATTTAAGCCATTATTATATTTTCTATGTAATGTAGCCAAATCCAATTCTAACACATCACAGTTTTAAATATCTATATGCTAGTGATCCCAAAGTGGTACCTCCAGCCACAATCTTTCCAGACTCATGTATCCAACAGCTACTGGAACATTTCCACTTGGAGGTAAAACAGGCCTTTCAAACTTAACTGTCCAAAACAGAATTCTTTATTTTTTCTCCCTGAACTCTTCCTCCTCTCATTCTCCTCATCAGCACCAAACAAATAGTAAATGGTTTTTTATGATAAATGGTGAATGATCTACCTCAGAGCTCAAGCAAAAAACACATATGTTGCCCCTGATTCCTTGTTTTCCCCTCACCTCGTATCCAAACCATGCACAATTTTTGTTCTCTGCCATCAAAATATATCCCAAATCCTGCCACATTTTCCATCCTCACTGTTACTACTCTAGTGCAAGTCACCATCATCTCTCATTTGCAATGGCATCCTCAATGGTGCTTTTGTAGCTTAAAAAATCCTTCCCAGAGATGAAAAAGTTCTGCAGATAGGTAGTAGTAATGGTTGCATGATAACATGAATATCACTGAACTGTACACCTAAAAGTGGTTAAAATGGTAAATTTTATGTTACATGTATTTAACCCAAATAAAACAAACAAAAAAGAAATCTTTCCTAGAGACAACATAGCCTCCTATATTTCCTATTTTTTTCTAAATATTTTTCATGTGTGTCTTTCACACTTAGGTCTTCAATCCATTTGGAAATTACTATTGTGAATGGTGTGAAGTAGGAATCTAATTTTGTCTTCAATCTATGTGGATATCACATATCTCAGCATCATTTATTGAATACTTTGTGCTTTTGTAATACAAAAGCTTACCAAAGCTAACCTTATACTTAGCTTCCATATGTATGCAGACGTGTTTCTAAGCTCTCTATTCTGTTCCATGAGTCTACTTTCCTGTCCCTAAACCAATACTAGTAATTAAGACAGTAGTCTCAATTATCATGGTTTCATATTGTTTTGATATCTGGGAGGAAGAGACTTTATTTTTCTTCAAAATTGAGTTAGGAATTCTGGGTGCTTTGCCTTTTCATATACATGTTAGGTTCAGCATGTCAAGTTCCATGAAAAACTATACAGCAATTTTAATTGGAATTGCAGTGAATCTGTAGAATTGGAGAAAACTGACATCTTTATGATACTGAGTCTTCCTATCCATGAATATGGTATATCTCTCCATTTACCGGGGTCTTCTTTTATGTGTTTCAGGAGAGCATTATAATTTTCTCCTTAAAGGACTATGCAGCTTTAGTCTGATTTATTTCCAGATACCTTCAGTTTTTAATACAGTTATGAATAGTATCTTTTTTATTATTAAAATTCCTAGTTAGTTATTGCTGTTGTGTAGAAGTTACTGTTTTACTCAGAAATCTGCTTGAACTGAAGGCCATTTCTGATGACCTCCTAACCAAAGAAGCCCTCCCAGTCATTCTTTATAACTTCACATCAGTTAACCTTCTTGTTAACTGATTTTTAGTGTTCCTCTCCCCCACTATAATTAGTTGCTTGTTCACCATTGTATCCCCAGTCTCTAGAATAGGGTCTGTGCAACACATAATTGCACAAAATGTCTGCTGAGTAAATAAATGAGGTCTTAAATCTGGATGATTTGGAGAAATACAGGAAGAAAAGCAGATTTTGAAGTGAGGGTGGAGTGAAAACTAGTTCAGTTTGAGAGGTGGTGTTTAGAGTTCTCACAGGTCATTTATGTGCAGGCATCAGGCCAGCACCTGGAGCACAAGAATGGAGGTTTGATGTGATGGAAGTGATGAGACCGTCAAGGAGGAGAATGCATTCAAGAGGAAAAACAAGAAAATATACTTGGGAAGAACTACACCTGGGTCAGATTAAAGAGAGAGGGAGCGAGCTTGCACAACAACATGGAAACCAACCGGACGGGAAAGATTTGAAGCACAGGAAGAGGGAAATAAATGGAAGAGCTAGGTTCGTAAATCACATGAACACACAATTAGAGAAGTACAATTTCATCTAAGGAACAGAAAGCAAGAACCTCATTTCTCCATTGGTAAAACCAATTGGAGAAAGAGACAGCTCCATTAGACCACAGAGCCGAATTTGGGGAAGAGAGTAATTTTACTTTACAATGGGTCTTTCACTTTAATATGACAATTACCGGGCTTGGAGGACCTATCAGCATTCAATCTATTCAACCTCTCGGGTCGCAGCTAGACGCTGCCGTCTGAAAGGTTCGGATTTAAACGAGGAGACTGTTTCCTCCTCATTTTCATCATCTTGCCGTGACCACCGCGCCGGGCTAATGGTACCAGCAGGTGCTCTTTAGGCCTTGGATTGTAAATAGAGAAGAGCGGCAACCGGGAAAGAAGAGTAGGGCTGCCGAGGCTGCGAGAGAGGCCCTCACCTCACGCCCAGCGGCGGGTCAGCGGGTCAGTCAGGGGCCGCGCCCCGTCGCCGCCCTCCCCACTCCCCGCCGTGCCGGGCTTCGCCAGGGCCCCAGCCCGCCCCCACGAGCCCAGCCTTCCCTTCCTACCTGCCGGCACGCAGACTCAGCAAGCCCCGAGCTGTTCACCCGGGACGAGGTCGGCAGGGAGACCACCACGCTCCGCCACTCCCAGCCCGCGCGCGTCCCCGACCAGCCGCTGGCTGCACGTGACCCCGCCCTCACCGCACGCCGCCCCGCCCCCTCAGCCCAGCCCGCGCCCCGCCTCCCGCCGGCGCGCTCCACCCACGAGACCGTCGCTGTCGCGATGACGTAACCGGCGCAAGCGCACTCTGTCGGTGACGCTCAAGTGCTCCTGGATCTGTGGGCGGAGGTTCGTGGCGTTGGCTCTTGGCGCAGGAGGGGAGAGTGGAGTGCCTGGAAGGTCGAGGGGGTCTCGAAGAAAAAGAGGAGGAGGGGGAAAGTCTCAGAAGCCTGTCTTTCAGGTGCGGGGGTATAGGGCGGTGTTCTGCCCCCTTTCTGGGCCCTTTCTGACGAGGCCGGGCGGCTGCCCCGCGGGAATTGAACGGTGGATTTCCTTCGGGGAGGCATTGCCCGGTACCCACGTGTAGATATTTAAGAAGGGTTAACTTCGCATGCGCTGAGTGGTTTCTTTTCCTTCAAGCGCACATCATTGGGGAACATATTTTATTTGGCAGAGGAACACAAGATCTGGAGACACGGATTATTCTTTTTTTTTTTTTTTTTGGCCGGGAGCTGCGGCTTAATCTCTTCGCTCCATTTCATCTGTAAAACGAGGTGGTCGGACTCACCATGTAATTTTTAAGCCCCCTTTCAGAGCTACTATCCTGTGATTCCTGTCTCCAAGGATATTACCTTTTATCATACTCCTGAGTAGGAAAAGAAATCTTTTGATTAGTGGACATGTTTTAAACCTGGATTGGGCACACTGCTGTGGAGTTAGGGCCCATGCTTTCATTAGGATTGACAGCGGGCAGAATTTGTTTGCAAATAAGATTTATGCATTGATAATATTCCAAATAGACTCACTTTAATTTTGCTAAAAGATCAGAATATCTGTATGTTTTCCTAATGTTAGCTTTACGTCTTTCATAGACTTATATGTTTAGTCTTGGCATTTAATTTTTTGCCTCTTTTCAGAAGTAAATCACCAAAGGATATTGAAGTTGATGCTTTTGTATTTTGTCACCTTATCCTTTTATTAGCATTTTTAAGGTCACCTGCACCTTCTGACTGGGAAAAGATGGTCAACGTCTTGAAAGGAGTGCTTATAGAATGGTTAGTAGTTTTGATACTTAACAAATTGTAAATCTGCACATTGAATCTTGATTTGTATGTGTATCCCTTCCAAAGTCCATTTTTTTCTTTTGTTCTTAAGATTTGAATGAATCAAGTTTTTCAGCTTTCTCAACTGCATTTTTCTTACTTAATAACAAGTGGGACAGATGGTGGGTTTTTTTGGATTTTTAGAATTTTATTTATTTTTTTATACAGCAGGTTCTTATTAGTTATCCATTTTATATATATTAGCGTATATATGTCAATCCTAATCTCCCAGTTTCCCAGTTCATCAAGTGGGACAGATTTTGTTGCTAAGTTTCTTCCGGGTGCCAGATTTCAATGTTTCTGTTGAATAGATGTAATTGGCATTATTTCCAAGAAGTTTTGGTCAGCGGCAGCGTGTTTGTTACATTAATCCTCTTTAAGGGAACAGTGCTTGTATTCTCAAATCGTCAGGGATTGACTAGAATTTTAGGGTCTGCCTAAGTCACACAAAGTTTGGTCTAAAAAAGAGAAAAAAACAAGAGAGCGAGTTGAAGGTTTCTTAAACTAGGCACACATTCCAAAGGAGAAACTAAAAACTATGGGCAGAGCTGAGCTCCTCAAAGCTAATGTAGGGCTTAATTATCCCTAGTCTGAAAATCTGAACTGTTGGACCAGTCTTGCTCAGTCTCCACTTGTTTGTTTGCCCCACCAAACAATTCTGTCTCATCTGGGAATCCTGCCCAGTAGACACTCCCATTGTTTGAAATCACTACTGTCTACATTTCTCTGCTTCTAATGTGAGCCATTATGTGGATGACCGTACTGTTTCTGTGATGGCAAGGCTGGGGGAGGAGCAAGACCAAACCCTAGGAATCTGGCATTTAGAGCAGCACTGTACAGTAGAAATATACTGTGAGCCACAGATGTAGTCTTAAATTTTCTAGTAGCCACACTAAAAAGTAAAGTGAAACAGGTGAAATTAATTTCTTAACTCTATACCCAAAGCATTTCGCCAGGTACTAAAATACACATTGGATTTTGAAGCTCTAGTATGAAAAAAGACAAAACAATAAATTGTATTGTCAGTGAAGCCAGTGAAATAGGAGGGAAACTAAGGGAATGGTTGATGAAAGCGAGTGGGCTGTGTCAAGTGCTGATGAGAGGTGGGGTAAGATGAAGACACACTGGAGGTCATCGGTTTTTTATGAGAGCTTTTTAATGGAGAGGTGGGATAGATGCCAGAATAGAGTACTTTGGAAAGGGAAAGGGGGGCAAGGAAGTAGAGACCATGTGGAGGAGTTTTGTTGTGATAATGAGCAAAGGAATAAAGAAATGGGTCGGTAGCTGAAGAAGGATATGTTACGGAACTCTGGTTCTTGTTATTTTCATTGTTTTAAAGTGAGAGACTAGAATGTATGTTGACAAAAATAAACCGCTAGAGAGGAGAGAGGTGTTCACTTGGGAAAGCCAAGAGGCGGATTGAGATCCCAGAAATTCTAAGCATGCTATGCTGTTGTCTTTTGGAAAACACTTCTAAGCTAATTTTTGTATTTTATTTTTCTTATTACTTTGTCATAATTAATCGAAACATTTTCCTGGTTGGTCTTTTTTTTTCAATTTTATTGATTGATTGATTGATTGCCGAGTTGGGTCTTTGTTGCTGCACGCGGGCTTTCTCTAGTTGCAGCAAGCCAGGGCTACTCTTCGTTGCGGTGGCTTCTCTTGTTGTGGAGCACGGGCTCTAGGCGTGTGGGCTTCAGTAGGTGTGGCTCGCGGGCCCTAGAGCGCAGGCTCAGTAGTTGTGGCGCACGGACTTAGCTGCTCCGCCGCATGTGGGATCTTCCCAGACCAGGGCTCAAACACGTGTCCCCTGCATTAGCAGGCGGATTCTTAAGCATTGCGCCACCAGGGAATCCCCCGGTTGGTCGTTTAACGTTATTTTTAACACAGAGGATACACACACACAGTGTCGGCTATCAATTTTTTCCCTTTTGTTTCTTATGATTTTTCTAAAGTTAATCTTCATTCTGGATTTGATCAATATTCAACTCTGTCCTAGGGTTTTCATATTTTTATTTTCATTGATATTTTGAGTTTCATTCATCTAGAATTTATTGAGAGGAGGGGCATATTATGAGGTGAAGATCTAAGTTAGCTGCCTTTTTTTTTTGATCAAGTAGCTGAATAATTGTCCAACACCATTTATTTCCTTCCCTAATGATGTGTGATGACTCCTTTATCACAGAGTTTCACTCCTCTTGCTACTCTCCCTAATCCCATCCCACATCCATTTTTTTCTTTGTCATTGTTACCTATTCGAGAATATCCTTGGAATAATTTAGTCTAGTTCCAAAATAATCCTTTTGGAATGATGGTTGGGATTTATTACACCTATATTTTATTTTTTTTAAATAATACTAGGCTGCATTTTAAGGAGCAAAACTTAGGGAAACTCAAAATTTTGGTGGTAGACTTTCAGTTTAGCCGTAAGAACAAAGAGTACAGATTTGTAAGTGGAACTGAGGTTTAGTTTTCTTTCCTGATCCGGCAAGCTCTCTGCTAGTTTGCTTGTTACCAGCCTCTGAATTCTGCCTGGGTGCTAAACACCTTGCTTTTCCATGTATTCTCCAGACTAGCAGCAACAGCATCTGGAGCTTGTTAGAAATGAAAGTTTTCAGACCTCACCCCATATCTACTAAATCAGAATTGTACATAAAAAAGGATCTTGACACAGTGCATTTTAAGTTTGAGAAACACTTAATCAGCTTAAGTTTGATAATCAGTTCCCCTATGGAGAATGGTTTTGCAGCAAGACTACAGTGTACTTAAATTTTATTTTGCAGATGGATACTATCCTTGCAAAACTAATTTTTCCCTTCAAAGTGAAGTCTAAAGTGTAGCCTGCACAATTTTTCAAAATGGTAACTGTCTTCCCAAAGATACAGATCTTCCAAGAAGACTCCAGGCCTAAGCAGTAATAGATTCATAAAGGGCATGGCCAGGGCCTGTGGGTCCTCCTTCATGTGTAGGTGCACATGTTGGGATGTTGGTAACTAAAGTCCTTCAGTTTCCCTCATGTCTATATTTGATTCCAAAGAGAAGATTGTTAATTATACAGTATCAGTATAAGTCAGTTTCTTATCACATAATATCCATAGAGTATATGCAGCATTTAGGTGTATTGGAATACAGATCTACATTAAAAAAGCAAATAAACCAGAGTATAATGTTGGCCATTTAGGCTCAACTATCAGTGAATTAAAAAATCAAAGTACTTGAATATAATAAGGTTCTCTCCTCCCAAGGCTTATCAAATACCACAATCTAAAGTTTTTTGTATTTTTATGTCAAAATGAGATTGGTGAAAACTTCCTCTGTGTTGGGATCCACCACTATCGACTGCCAGCCTCACACCAAGAGTTTACCGAATCTAGCCAACCGTAGCAGTCACTGAAGCAAGCAGCATATGCTCAACAAATGTCTGCGTCCAATTCCAGGTGCTAGAGCAGACCTCTGGTGTGACATTTATCACAGTTGGTTTGGCAAGTGCTTCAGCAAGGAAGATTTGTTGTACAGCTGCAAATTCCAGCCAGTTTATAGCACAACAGCAAAGAATCTGGAGAAATAGGTATTATTAGACCAGTCTTGTCCTTATGGGTTTGGCTTCCAAACCTCTATTATATATGAAAAGCAAGTAAGAACTAAGGCAAAACCAGTCTAACTGCTGTCCTGTTCTTTCACAGCATTTATATATCTTTTGTGAGCCTTTGCTTCTTATTCTTTGCAGGGCTGCATTCACTGAAGTTTCTTGGGCACCCAGAACAGTGCCTGAGATACATATAGAGGTGCTTAGTAAATATTTGCTTACTGAAAGAATTTTGTTAATAAAATTGAACCAAGGAGTGTAACCTCACCCTAAATTACAGTTCATTAGTGTTCCTTTAGAGCTCTGCTACCACAGTGAGAATCAGTGGATAAGAAGAGGTTCTTGATAAATTGAATTCAAGTTTCAGTACAGAAAAGGTTCATACACTAGGCCTCCTTTTTGGCAAGTTACATCAGAGTAGCTTTTATTTTTTACTTTTTAAATTTTATTGTATATAAAATAATTGATTTACAATGTTGTATTAGTTTCAGGGGTACAGTAAAGTGATTAGATACATAGTGATAGATACATGTATCTATTTTTCAGATTCTTTTCCCATATAGGTTATTACAGAGTATTGAGTAGAGTTCCCTGTGCTATACAGTAGGTCCTTGTTGATTATCTATTCAGTATTTTGTATATAGTAGTGTGTATATGTTAATCCCAGCCTTCTAATTTATCCTTCCCCACCCCCAACCAGAGTAGCTTTTTTTTTTTTTTTTTTTTTTTGCGGTACGCGGGCCTCTCACTGCCGTGGCCTCTCCCGTTGCGGAGCACAGGCTCCAGACGCGTAGGCTCAGCAGCCATGGCTCACGGGCCCAGCCGCTCCGCAGCATGTGGGATCTTCCCAGACCGGGGCACGAACCCGTGTCCCCTGCATCGGCAGGCGGACTCTGAACCACTGCGCCACCAGGGAAGCCCCAGAAATACTTTTTCTATGGCCATCTTAATTTATCTGAGAAAAAAATAAAACTAACATCAAGATGACTGGTAATTTTGTACCAGATGAAGTTAAGGTGAAAAGTTAGTTGATTTAAAGGCAATTTAAAGAAAAAAATTGAATAATATGTAGTGCAGATGTTACAAGAGATGGCTAAAATGGCAAGGGTAGTATGCAAATGGTAAAAATTTTGAAATCACTGACCTGTTGGTTAAAAGCACAGGTGTGAGTCCCCTGGCACTTCTTGGTTTCAGTTATTCAGCTTTTACTTAATTGAAAGTATGTAACTTTACTTAGAGAGTTTCTGGAGATAAAAGTCCTCATAACCACTTAACCCTTGCTATCTCTAATACCTCCTAGTAGCAGCCAATTACTAGAGTAAATTGGTGTCATCTGTGAACACACTGCGCTCAAACAGTAACAAGATAATGTATCACATTTGGACAGCAGATTTTATAATGTCCTTGTTTTTTGTCATTATTGTTCCACTTAAACCCAAAATTTATATTAAAGGGTTAATATAAAAAACTATCATTTGTCCTGTCACCTAAAGTATATCTTTCTAAGCAACCTCTTTGAGTGTGTGATTTTTGTAGAAAGTATTGAAATTCTTGTGGGGTCTAAGACAGTTCAGCACAATAAAGGTTGTGAGGGTAAAGTGGGCACCACACGAGAGACAAATGCAAGTCCCTCCTTGCAGGGAAGGGAGCAAGCAGGGTGGTTGTAAAGCACTAAGGCAGAGGGTTTTTTTCTGTCTGCCACACCTGTCTACGCTTAAATTGCTCTCCTTTTATTCTCCACTCCTGTCCCACCCAACCCCCTTTTATTTGTATAGACACGGAGCAATATAGGGAAACAACTGAGGTTTCAAAAAGAAACCTTTGAGAGCAGGAACCTGTTCAAAAGAACCTGTCTGAGCAGGATAACGATAGTTTTAAAGAAGCTGAAGCTTTGTTTCCCTGTCCTATGGGCCTCCCCGTTTTCAGTTCTGTAATATCTGAAAGAACCCCGTTCAGCCTGCTTCATTACCCCCAGATTCTTTCTAGAATTGCTCTTTAAACTCTTTTTATGTTTCACAGCCTGCATATTAATGACTGATAAAATTGTTTACCTCAGTGAAATTTCTCAATGTACAGGGTGTTGTTGCTTTACAAAAATTTCTTACATAAATTTTTATTGTGTAATTGCCAAAATTAGGGAGTTACTGCAAATGTAAATTTTAACATCCTCAGTATCTGCTTAAATCTGTGACCATTACATTATCTTTCTTGGTTGTATTTTTGTTTTGTTTGTTTTTTAATTTTGGCTGCACCGGGTCTTAGTTGCGGCATGCGTGTGGGATCTAGTTCCCTGACCAGGGATCGAACCCGGGCCCCCTGCATTGGGAGCACAGAGTCTTACCCACTGGACCACCAGGGAAGTCCCATATTATCTTGCTTTGTAAAAGACCCCTGGGACTTCCCTGGTGGCGCAGTGGTTAAGAATCCGCCTGCTAATGCAGGGGACACGGGTTCGAGCCCTGGTCTGGGAAGATCCCACATGCCGTGGAACATCTAGGCCCGTGCGCCACAACTACTGAAGCCCGCACGCCTAGAGCCCGTGAGCCACAACTACTGAGCCCACATGCCACAACTACTGAGCCTGCGCTCTATAGAGCCCATGTGTCACAATTACTGAAGCCCGTGTGCCTAGAACCCTGTGCTCCGCAACAAGAGAAGCCACTGCAATGAGAAGCCCATGCACCGCAACAAAGAGTAGCCCCCACTCGCCACAACTAGAGAAAGCCCGCACGCAGCAACAAAGACCCAACACAGCCAAAAATAAATAAATAAATAAATGTATTTTTTGAAAAAAGACCCCTATTGTCTCTCCCATTCTTCACTGGCAGTTGTTGCCTTTCATGTCATTATCAGCCTTTAGACTCTCGTTCCCAGGCCCTGTATTCCTACTTTTCTTGTTTTCAGTCACCCAAAAAGCTAGACTTCCAGGTCATCCCTCATTCCTTTGACACGTATTACCTTATGTCTCTATCCATCAACTTTAAACTTTTTTTAAAATTTTTATTTATTCTTGGCTGCGTTGGGTCTTCGTTACTGCACATGGACTTTCTCTAGTTGCTGTGAGCGGGGGCTACTCTTCATTGCGGTGCGCGGGCTTCTCCTTGCAGTGGCTTCTCTTGTTGTGGAACCCAGGCTCTAGGCATGTGGGCTTCAGTAGTTGCAACACACGGGCTCAGTAGTTGTAGGTTGCAGGCTCTAGAGTGCAGGCTCAGTAGTTGTGGCACACGGGCTTAGTTGCTCCATGGCATGTGGGATCCTCCCAGACCAGGGCTTGAACCCGTGTCGCCTGCATTGGCAGGTGGATTCTTTTTTTTTTTTAAGTATTTAAGTATTTATTTATTTATTTTTGGCTGCATCGAGTCTTAGTTGCGGCACACGGGCTCCACAGTGCATGGGCTCTCTAGTTGCAGCACTTGGGCTTAGTTGCCCCGTGGCATGTGGGATCTTAGTTCCCCGACCAGGGATTGAACCCATGTTCCCTTCTTTGGAAGGTGGATTCTTAACCACTGGACTACCAGGGCAGTCCCTGGCAGGTGGATTCTTAACCGCTGTGCCACCAGGGAAGTCCCTCCATCAATTTTTAAATTCACCCCTACCCCATCATGTCCCGGTTTGCCCTTAGAACCTAGTAAGATAGCAGCAGAATCCCTTATATCCTCAGCCTCTTCTCAGAACTTTCCCTCTATCTTCCCCCAATACCCCTTTTTTGTTGTTGTCATAAGAAAAACCTAGTTTTCCCCTGAGCCTGCTATGCTGACTTTTCTCTAATACCTCTTGTACCACTGGGCCAAGAAATGGGATGGGTATCTACCTTGTTCCTCATTGCCACTTCCAGAAATCCTCTCTCCGTCTTCCACAGAAACCCCCCAGTTCTGAATCTGACAAGACCACCCACTAATCCTCCTCTTTGTAACCAGCTACAAACATCTGAGTCTTTCCTTGAAAGTTATTCTTTGAAGGCTACTTGTCACTCTTTAAGAGTTCTCCACAAATTCTTAACGATTTCGTACGTATAGTCCTTTCAGTACTCTGGCCTCTCAGTTCCCTGACCTCTTCTTCCAATGAGCTTTTCTCTGTCCTGTCACAGTCATTCACTCACATTGTCACACCTACCCGCATCCCTACCAACACTGCCATCTCTTCAGAATCTCCGTTTTAGGCATCTAACTCTGACCACTACCTCCTCTTTCCAGTTCACTCCCTCTAATACCCTAGCTCTGTAATTCCTTTGATTCTACCAGACCTGCAGTCTGTTGATTCTCCCAGCATTTCCATCCTGACTCATCCCAGCATCCTCGCTTTCCTCCGTACCCAGTCCATCAGTATACTCGTTCTCTTAAAGACACTCAACTCCCTGCCCCTCTCAGTCACACCAACCAGGTCGGGTTCAATCCGGCTCTCTACCTATTCTGAACCTTTACCTCCACAACTCTAATGGCTGGAGAAAAACATACAAACATACTGATTGGTCTCACTTTAAATTCATGACTATTAAATTCATGTGAGCCTTAATGCTAGCCTGCAAACCAGCTAAATTTCCTAGTCCATTTATTGTCCCACTTTCCTAATAAAGCTGTTAGATTTCATCAGTTTTAAAACTTAGCAATATTTTATGTACCTATAAGAAAAATCACTGCTGGTTGTACTGTAACAAGCCATTAAATGTAAGACCCATCCCAGTTTTGGAGATGTTAAGATGTGGGGGGAATGTGCTTCTTAGAATGGGTGGAATATCGTATTCCATACCTTCACCTTCTCTTAGCTCAGAAAACGTCCCTGTCCTCACTTCAGCTGATTTCTTTGTTCGTCGTTTCACTGGGAAAGTGGAAGCAATCAGAAGAGAACGTCCACAAGTCTTTATCACATGGACCTGGGCCCATATACTCTTCCCTTCCTCACACTTACTGTGAGTGACTTGTCTATTCTTTTGTCTCAAGCCAGACTCCCTCCTTGGGAACCGGATCCCAGCCTCCCTGGCCTATTTAAAGACACCTTTTAAGCAGTTTTCCTCTTTTTCTCCCGCTTTATCCACTTTTCTTTCTCTACTAGATCATTCCCAGCAGAACTACAACCATGCTGTAACACTACCCCTCCCCAGGTGGGCGGCCCTGTGGGGCAGAAACTCTTGCTTCCACATCCCTCTCCAGCTCCCACTTGATTTTCCTGCTCTTTGTAGCAGGATTTCTCAGAAGATATGTACGTATTCACTTTCTCCAGTTTCACTCCTCTCAGTCTGAAAACCACTCCAGTCAGGCCCTGTCCTCTGTAGTCATTGTCCTGAAGCTGCTCTTGGGAAGGTCCAGTAACTTTCTGAACCCAGTAGTCAGTTCTCAGTCCTCTTGCTATTCCTCTTAACAACATTTGGCCCAGCTGATCTCTTCCTCTTCCTGGAGATCCTTTATTTACTTAGCTTCCAGTACTCTTCAAGTTTTCTTCCGACCTCAGTGGTCATTTTTTAGGCTGCTTTGCTGGTTCATCCTTTTCTTCCTAACCTTTTGATATTGGGGTATCCAGGGCTTGGTCCTTGGACTCTCCTCTGCAGTTGTGCTCACTCCTTTGTCGTGGCTTTAAATGCCATCTATACATTGACGACTGACTTACTCCTCATTCTGGACTTCACTGCTGAAATCCAGAATTGTATATCCAGCTTCCTGCTCAACTTCTGCACTTGGGTGGCATCTCACATGTAACTTGCCTAAAACCAGACTCTCGATCTTAACTACACACCTGTTCTTCTGTGTTCCTCCTCATCTCAGTGAAAGACAACTCCATCCCTTCATTTGCTCAGACCAGAAATCTTGGCGTCTCCTTAATTCCTCTCAAAGCTCAAGTCCAGTCTCAGCAAGTTATGTGGGCTTTACATTTGGTGTATGTCTAGAGTTCAGCCACTGCTCAACTTCTCTGGTGCCACCTAGGTCCAAATCATTATGTCTTGTCAAGATTACTGCAGTCACCTTCTAACTGGTCTCCCTGTTTCCACCATTGCCTCCACCACCCACCAGCCTCTTCTCAACCCAGCAGCCAGTATGATCCTTACATTTAAAATTAAAGTCATTTTGTAAGTTAAATCAAGATGGAGTTCTAACCCATATCCCACTGCTCTCCCCTCCGCTTTCCCCTCTCCAGCTCTGTGGCCTTGCCATTCACTCTGCGTAGGATGTTCTACCCCACGTCACTTCATGGTTTGCTCACTACCTCCTTCTGATGTGTATTCAGACATCACCTGCTCAGTAAGGCCTCCCGAGTCCCCTGCTTAAACTTGCAAGATCGTATCACTGTCCTCACTGCCATTTCTCATTCGCTTCCTTTGTTTTTCTGTGTGTTTGTCATAGTGTTACCACTAGAGTGTAAATTTTCTTCACTGCTGAATCCCCCAGACCAGAGTAGCACCAGGCACATGATGGGTATTCAATTTATTGAACAAGTGAATAAAACTTAAAAGAGCAAGTTTACCACTTCTGAACAAATCAATTTCCCACATTAGTATGGTCATTCTAATACTGCAACTATAGAATTTAACTGAATTTTGCCAAACAAGTGGATCAATAGAACCTAACTTTTCTGAACCTAAGATAACAAACATACTAGAAACTAAATTTAAAATGTGTCATTTCTGGGCTTCCCTGGTGGCGCAGTGGTTGAGAGTCCGCCTGCCGATGCAGGGGACACGGGTTCGTGCCCTGGTTCGGGAAGATCCCACATGCCACGGAGCGGCTGGGCCCGTGAGCCATGGCCGCGGAGCCTGCGCATCCAGAGCCTGTGCTCCGCAACGGGAGAGGCCACAACAGTGAGAGGCCCGCGTACCGCAAAAAAAGAAATGTGTCATTTCTGACACGGGCAGACCTAGTTATTTATTCACATTATTTTATAGCATCGTAAATTGTTAATAAAATTATTTTAAAGGTAAGCTGTTGAAAGTAATTAAGACAATAATTTTTTCAGGAAGGCTTGACTTTATTCATAGTTAATATATACCATGAACCATACTCATTTAGCTATTGAAATAAATCCTTTACTTTGTTAGCTTCACTTGTACCTATGTACTTGAAAGAAATAAAATGTATATGGTTTTCAGTAAATTACACTGACCTCTTTTGAATTAAATTGTTATCTTTGTAATTGATGTTGACATCCCTCAAGAAAGCAAAAGATTGTGTAAGATTATGTTTTCTCTAAGAATTAAAAATATCTGTATGCAACTTGACATTTTTATATTCATCTTTTGCTGAACACAGTATTGTATATTATATTAGATCTAAAGTGTGCCTTTGTTGTAATTCAGGTTTTTATAAAAAAGACTCATTTCTATAAATCTAGGAAATTTTATCTCTTTCCCTTATGGCTGTCCTATGATTCCAAACTAAAACCCACAAATAAATAGAATTGAATTTAGATCTCTTTTTGAACTCACTGTTCTCAAAGAGATTTGGTTAGAATTTCCTTTAAAGATTCTGAATGTTAGGAGGTTCAGAATTTTAAGGAAGGGGAAAAAAGTTGAATATTTACTGCAAGCCAAAGACTATCGTTGGCATTTTTAAAATCAGTTAACAGGGCTGTGCTTCGAGTCCCTATTAATTACAAAGCTGTGAACACTGCTTTACTTTTTCACTTGTCGGTGACAAATTATTCTTTTAAAATCTCATCATTGGCCTCTTGTAAACTTGCACTAACAGTTCTGAAATGAAGCTGTGTCTGTTAATCATCAACACTATCTGTTAATCATCAACACTTGAGGCAGAGAAGGAGTGAAGAATTGGTTAACAGTTTAGAACTTTTAAACTTATCCTAAAACTCTCCATGCTAAATTCTAATTGTTCAGGTCTCTGGTAACTTGACAGTAAGGTGTCTCATCATCATGTGTTTATCTCGACAGTGACCCTGCCATGAAGCAATTTCTGCTGTACTTGGATGAGTCAAATGCCCTAGGGAAGAAGTTCATCATTCAAGACATTGATGACACTCACATCTTCGTAATAGCAGAGTTGGTTAATGTCCTCCAGGAGCGAGTAGGTGAATTAATGGACCAAAATGCCTTTTCTCTTACCCAGAAGTGAAAATATTAGATAATAACCACTTAGGAATTAAAAGTAACAAATGTGAGAGACTCACCATTCGATGTCTTGTGTGACTGATTAGATTTACAGAATTGCTCGGAAGCATGTGACAGGGAAGACTGTGATATCATTTGTTCATAAGAAAGCCCCTGAACTGACTTTCTTGTTCTGTTTTTTTCGGTGTGTGTACCCTAGAATTAAAAAAAAGAAAAAAAGCTTTAACAGTTGGCTGTAATTTGGCTTTTATTAACCTTTATTAAAATATAAATGTAATTGGTTTTCCTACCTCTTAATGCCAATTTAATACATTAAGAATATAATGGAATATGCTTTTAAATCATCAGTCTAACCTACATACCACCTAGGTATTTATCTTTGCTTATTCGTATTAGTAATTGGGGGTTTGGTAGTGTAGGTATGGTTTGTTTTGTTTCAACTAGAAACTTCACAGACGGACCGTTTAGATAAATATGCCAAGGTGCGAACTTTAGTAATATTTATACTTACAAATAGTATCTGCATGCCAGCCAGCTCTGTTGGTGAAGAAGGTGTGGAAGAGAACCCTGTAACATTAACGTAAACTGCAGTTTACATTTCCCTAAAAATACAGTTTTTTAAAAGCACAGAGGGTTAGAAACAACCAAATGGGAAAGGTACATGCTGCTTTGCAGCTTTCATCTTTCCTTGTTTAGACTTTGTTGCTCACATTTTCCCTTCAAGGCAAGTGCTCTTTTATTAAGAAGTCAGTTTTCCTTGGGCCTTATTCCCTATGAGAATCCCTGTTTAAATTTGTCTAAAAAAGAAAGGTAGGAACAGATAGAAGCAAAGTCAATCGTGGGGGAGGTTAAGATGTGTTGCATCTAGTTCTATGGTTGATCGAGGCAGAAACAATAACACTGATGGGGGCTTTGCTTCTCTTCCTGAAGATAGTGGTACAGGATGGGTTCTTATGGTGGGAATTTTCCAAGAGAAAAGATAACTTTCATGATGTTAGGTGGAAGTGTATCAAACCCACTTTACCTGCCTCCTTATGGTGTGTTTATTCAGAGCATCTGTGTACCATAGTCACTTACTTACACATGCGTTCCCTAAAGCTGGAAATGTCCCTAGGTATATTTATCATGGTTCCCACCCATGTAACTCAAACCACCCAATTTTGATTTTCACATAACAATGCAAACAATTTTGATGAGTTATTGGTACATCTGGTACTAAAACTTGCTGAATACAGTACACTTCTTTAGGATTTCCAACTGTACTGAAATGTTACTGACTCTTGTATTTCAGGTATGTCTAAATCAATTTCTAACATGCCTTAGGCGTTTGTCACCTAATACCTTTTAACATTAAACTTAGAGAAAATTTTTCTTATAATCTCAGAGTTTAAAAGGTACTGGAGGGCCTCCCTGGTGGCGCAAGTGGTTGAGAGTCCGCCTGCCGATGCAGGGGATACGGGTTCGTGCCCCGGTCTGGGAGGATCCCATATGCCGCGGAGCGGCTGGGCCCGTGAGCCATGGCCGCTGAGCCTGCGCGTCCGGAGCCTGTGCTCCGCAACGGGGGAGGCCACAACAGTGAGAGGCCCGCATACCGCAAAAAAAAAAAAAAAAAAAAGGTACTGGAAAGACCACTGGACAGTGAGTACAAAGAGTGTTAAGTGAAGGAAAATTTTTATTTCATTAGCCCTTATTTTTTAAAAGTTGAGTTAGGGCAAATGTTCGATATCTTTCTCTGGAAGTACATTAGAAAGATGGGACAGTGTGGTGCTGGGAGCCGCACTTGGAGCCACTGAGTTGGCTCATCCAACTATGAGAGAAGCTAGGAGAGAACAGGAAATATCCAAGTGACATTTTCTCCAGGCTCTGCTGCTTGGAATCTGCTTGACATTATTCGATTTAGCACACTTCAGATGTCTAGAACAAGATATGTTGGCTGCTGGGTACTGGAGAAAGTTACTACTGTCTTTTTATTTTTAACAAAGTCCTTAATACTATGAAAAGGTAGTATTAACTTAAATTTTCCTAATTGCATAAAAGAGTCATATTTTAATTTATGAGAGATAGTTGACCAGTCACAAATATCCATGTACTAAAATTGTGATATTTAGAATTATACTAACTTCTTGAGAAAGGTTTTTATTTTTAATACCATATAAGGTCAAAAACTTCTGTATTCTTTGAACCCCAATTTCCTTGTGAAATTTAATGTGATAATTTTAAAATTCCTGGCATCCTAAGTATGAATAAGAGTTAATGTAAAAATGTTTATTGAGACATCAGTTTTGATGAACACTAACTAAACATTACTGATAATAAGCAACAAAGGCTACTCGCTTTTATTTCTGATAAACACTATAGGTGGCAGTCAAAATTATTAACGATTATATTGCTCTTAACATTATGTATAATAGAGGTGATTTGACATAATTGTACTTCTTTGCTGGAAAGATGGTAAATAATGTGCTTACTCTATTTTGTAGTTACACATTAAACCTCACTTAGCTCTAAAGAAACTAAATGAAACCTTTGATATAATGCCTTCTGATTTAACTAGTATACTGGGATCATTCTATCTCTTAACCATCTTAACAGATAGGAAAAGGGTATGTTTTAAAGATGAAGAAATGGTGCAGCTTGCAAATATAGTCAATAAATATTCTCAAGTGTGCATAACTCTGCTTCATTTGTAGCAGAGATCACGAAAAGATCTGTTGGTAAGATTATTGGATAAGCTTTTGAAAAACACTGTTCTCATTATAGAAAAGTGATGAAGAGCCTGACTGAGTCCAGACTGCCTGGGTCCAAATGTCAGCTCCCTGCTTGCCAGCTCTGGGGTCTTGTACACGTCATTCAGTTTTTCTGTGCCTCTGAGCCTTGATCTGTGAAAACAGGAATAGTTATCCTCAAAAATTGTGTGGATTGTAAGTTAAAATATGTAAAGCAGGTGGTTCTGAAATTTAGTTACCTTGAATCTAGAAGAGCACAATGAAAAAGGGAGAAAAAAGACATTTCAGCACACACACACATATTTTGTTTTGTTTTGCATGATCACAGTCCAGTGAGAACAAGCAGCTGGGGGAGGAGGGGAATACCTTGTAAAAGAATATTAGGTACTTTAACAGGGACCCCCTACCTTCACTGATCTCAAAACTGTCTCTGAGCAACATTGTCAGGAAATACCTGAATAGTTAGCTTTTCTGAGACCATTCCTCTCTCCATTCTTAAACGATGATTAGTCTTATATAGAATTCCTGGGTCACAATCCATTTCTATTAAAACTGAGCCATTTTTCTCATCATCCTCAGGCATTTACTGAGTCCAGTTTGGATTTTATTCTTTTGAATAACTTTTTCCACTTGGTTTGCAGGAGTTTCTTTGAACTCCTCTCTTTCTTACCCAATGTCCTTTTTCTAGTTGGCTTTCATTCTTAACCAATCCCTCCCTCCATCCTTTTTGTTTGTTTGTTTGTTTTTGTTTTGTTCCTCTATAGTGTTTATTATTTCTTAGAAATTTTAAAAGTTAACTAAGGTGTATATCCCTTGTTAATTTTGCCTCGAATATGTGTGTCTTCCTGAGCTCTCAAAATTCAGGTGGTTTGTTTATTTACGTTGTGGAGGATTCTCTAAGTTTTTAAATGAACAGATTTTCTGTTACAACTTTCATACCTCTATTCTGTTTGTTTTCTTTAGAAACACCTATTTATTAATTGATTCTCCATGATTAATACTTGTTGTTTTCTCATCATTTTCATTGCTTTTATTCTCTGTTCCAGGAATGCTTTTCAAATTTGTCACTAAACTTGATTTTACTTTAATGAAAACCTAAACTCGATTTTACTTTATGGAAAACCTATTTCCTACAGCTTCCAACTTATACTTTATCTTGGCTGCTGCATTTTTGGTTACTTATACTTTTTAAACTATTCCTTGTCATAGCCTGTTTAATGAAGATAAGGTCCACTGGTATCTTTATTTTTAACTGAAGTTACCTTTTTTATGAGCAATACACTTTCATTGCAGGTAGACTGGAAAAGGGAAGCAAAAGAAGAAAAATAGAACTCGTCCACAATCCCACCATTCAGGAATAACCACAATTAAAATTTTGATGACAATCTTCAAACCTTTTTCTGAGAGTATAAAAAATGGTCTCCACTCTCCCATCCCAGTGAGATCACACTGCTTTTACACTTGCTTTTTCACTTAATCTTTTTTTTTTAACATCTATATTGGAGTATAATTGCTTTACTATGGTGTGTTAGTTTCTGCTTTATAATAAAGTGAATAAGCTATACATATACATATATCCCCATATCTCCTCCCTCTTGAGTCTCCCTCCCACCCTCCCTATCCCACCCCCAGGTGGTCACAAAGCACCGAGCTGCTCTCCCTGTGCTATGCGGCTGCTTCCCACTAGCTGTTTTACAGTTGGTAGTGTATATATGTCCATGCCACTCTCTCACTTCATCCCAGCTTACCCTTCCCCCTCCCCGTGTCCTCAAGTCTATTCTCTACGTCTGCATCTTTATTCCTGTCCTTCCCCTAGTTTCTTCAGAACCATTTTTTAAAAATTTCCATATATATGTGTTAGCATACGTATTTGTTTTTCTCTTTCTGACTTACTTCACTCTGTATGACACACTCAAGTTCCATCCACCTCACTACACATAACTCAATTTCATTTCTTTTTATGGCTAAGTAATATTCCATTGTATATATGTGCCACATCTCCTTTATCCATTCATCTGTCGACGGACACTTAGGTTGCTTCCATGTCCTGGCTATTATAAATACAGCTGCAATGAACACTGTGGTACATGACTCTTTTTGAATTATGGTTTTCTCAGGGTATATGCCCAGTAGTGGGATTGCTGGGTCTATGTTAGTTCTATTTTGAGTTTTTTAAGGAACCTCCATACTGTTCTCCATAGTGGCTATATCAATTTACATTCCCACCAACAATGCAAGAGGGTTCCCTTTTCTCCACACCCTCTCCAGCATTAATTGTTCGTAGACTTTTTGATGATGGCCATTCTGACTGGTGTGGGATGATATCTCATTGTAGTTTTGATTTGCATTTCTCTAATTAATGATGTTGAGCATTCTTTCATGTGTTTGTTGGCAATCTGTATATCTTCTTGGGAGAAATGTCTATTTAAATCTTCTGCCCATTTTTGGATTGGGTTGTTTGTTTTTTTGATATTGAGCTGCATGAGCTGCTTCTATATTTTGGAGATTAATCCTTTGTCAGTTGCTTCGTTTGCAAATATTTTCTCCGATTCTGAGGGTTGTCTTTTGGTCTTGTTTATGGTCTCCTTTGCTGTGCAAAGGCTTTTAAGTTTCATTAGGTCCCATTTGTTTATTTTTGTTTTTATTTCCCTTTCTCTAGGAGGTGGGTCAAAAAGGATCTTGCTGTGATTTATGTCATAGAGTGTTCTGCCTATGTTTTCCTCTAAGAGTTTTATATTGTCTGGCCTTATATTTAGGTCGTTAATCCATTTTGAGCTTATTTTTGTGTATGGTGTTAGGGTGTAGGTGATCTAATCTCATACTTTTACATGTCCCTGTCCAGTTTTCCCAGCACCACTTATTGGACAGACTGTCTTTTCTCCATTGTATATTCTTGCCTCCTTTATCAAAAATAAGGTGACCATATGTGCATGGGTTTATCTCTGGGCTTTCATCCTGTTCCATTGATCTATATTTCTGTTTTTGTGCCAATACCATATTGTCTTGATTACTGTAGGTTTGTAGTATAGTCTGAAGTCTGGGAGCCTTATTCCTCCATGTCCGTTTTTCATTCTCAAGATTGCCTTGGCTATTCGGGGTCTTTTGTGTTTCCATACAAATTGTGAAATTTTTTGTTCTAGTTCTGTGAAAAATGCCAGTGGTAGTTTGATAGGGATTGCATTGAATCTGTAGATTGCTTTGGGTAGTATAGTCATTTTCACAATATTGATTCTTCCAGTCCAAGAACATGGTATATCTCTCCATCTGTTTGTATCATCTTTAATTTCTTTCATCAGTGTCTTATAGTTTTCTGCATACAGGTCTTTTGTTTCCTTAGGTAGGTTTATTCCTAGGTATTTTATTTTTTTTGTTGCAGTGGTAAATGGGAGTGTTTCCTTAGTTTCTCTTTCAGATTTTTCATCATTAGTGTACAGGAATGCAAGAGATTTCTGTGCATTAATTTTGTATTTTGCTACTTTACCAAATTCATTGATTGGCTCTAGTAGTTTTCTGGTAGCATCTTTAGGATTCTGTATGTATAGTATTGTGTCATCTGCAAACAGTGACAGCTTTACTTCTTCTTTTCCAATATGTATTCCTTTTATTTCTTTTTCTTCTCTGACTGCTGTGGCTAAAACTGTCAAAACTATGTTGAATAATAGTGGTGAGAGTGGACAACCTTGTCTTGTTCCTGATCTTAGAGGAAATGCTTTCAGTTTTTCACCTTTGCGAAAGATGTTTGCTGTGGGTTTGTCATATATGACCTTTATTATATGTTGAGGTAAGTTCCCTCTGTGCCTACTTTCTGGAGAGTTTTTATCATTAATGGGTGTTGAATTTTGCTGAAAGCTTTTTCTGTATCTATTGAGATGATCATATGGTTTTTCTCCTTCAGTTTGTTAATATGGTTTATCACATTGATTGATTTGCATATATTGAAAAATCCTTGCATTCCTGGGATAAACGCCACTGGATCATGGTGTATGATCCTTTTAATGTGTTGTTGGATTCTGTTTGCTAGTATTTTGTTGAGGATTTTTGCTTCTATGTTCATCAGTGATTTTGACCTGTAGTTTTCTTTCTTCGTGACATCTTTGTCTGGTTTTGGTATCAGGGTGACGGTGGCCTCATAGAATGAGTTTGGGAGTATTCCTCCCTCTGCTATATTTTGGAAGAATTTGAGAAGGATAGGTGTTAGCTCTTCTCTAAATGTTTGATAGAATTTGCCTGTGAAGCCATCTGGTCCTGGGCTTTTGTTTGTTGGAGGGTTTTTAATCACAGTCTCAATTTCAGTGCTTGTGATTGGTCTGTTTATATTTTTGTTTCTTCCTGGTTTAGTCTCAGAAGGTTGTGCTTTTCTAAGAATTTGTCCATTTCTTCCAGGTTGTCCATTTTATTGGCATAGAGTTGCTTGTAGTAATCTCTCATGATCCTTTGTATTTCTGCAGTGTCAGTTGTTACTGCTCCTTTTTCATTTCTAATTCTGTTGATTTGAGTCTTCTCCCTTTTTTTCTTGATGAGTCTGGCTAATGGTTTATCAATTTTGTTTATCTTCTCAAAGAACCAGCTTTTAGTTTTATTGATCTTTGCTATTGTTTCCTTCTTTTCTTTTTCATTTATTTCTGATCTGATCTTTATGATTTCTTTCCTTCTGCTAACTTTGGAGGCTTTTTGTTCTTCTTTCTCTAATTGCTTTAGGTTTAAGGTTAGGTTGTTTATTTGAGATGTTTCTTGTTTCTTGAGCTAGGATTGTATTGCTATAAGCTTCCCTCTTAGAACTGCTTTTGCTGAATCCTGTAGGTTTCGGGTCATTGTGTTTTCACTGTCATTTGTTTCTAGGTATTTTTTGATTTCCTCTTTGTTTTCTTCAGTGATCTCTTGGTTATTTAGTAGTGTATTGTTTAGCCTCCATATGTTTGTGTTTTTTACAGTTTTTTTTCCTTTATTGATATCTAGTCTCATAGGGTTGTGGTCAGAAATGATACTTGATACGTTTTCAGTTTTCTTCAATTTACCAAGGCTTGATTTGTGACCCAGGATATGATCTATCTTGGAGAATGTTCCATGAGTGCTTGAGAAGAGAGTGTATTCTGTTGTTTTTGGATGGAATGTCCTATAAATATCAATTAAGTCCATCTTGTTTAATGTATCATTTAAAGCTTGTGTTTATTTATTTATTTTCATTTTGGATGATCTGTCCATTGGTGAAAGTGGGGTGTTAAAAGTCCCCTACTATGGTTGTGTTACTGTTGATTTCCCCTTTTATGGCTGTTAGCATTTGCCTTATGTATTGAGGTGCTCCTATGTTGGGTGAATAAATATTTACAATTGTTATATCTTCTTTTTGGATTGATCCCTTGAACATTATGTAGTGTAGTGTCCTTCTTTGTCTCTTGTAATAGTCTTTATTTTAAAGTCTATTTTGTCTGATATGAGAATTGCTACTCCAGCTTTCTTTTGATTTCCATTTGCATGGAACATCTTTTTCCATCCCCTCACTTTCAGTCTGTATGGCTTTTTCACTTAATCTTTCACGACCTTTTGTTTGTTAAAAACTTGAAGCAGAACTTCTATTTCAGAGGAAGGTTTTTCTTCTGCTTTCTTGAGCAGAATAGAACTACATGGGGAGCTTTCAAAAAATACCGATACCTGTCCTTTGTGCCCCCCTCTTCCCTTATTCAGATGTAATTGTTCTGGCATGGGACCCAAGTTCAGCATTTTTTAAAGGCTCCCTTCCGTGGTGTGTCTAATGCAGTCAGAGCTGAGAGCCCCTGGCCAGTGTGTATGAAAGAGACTTTGGGTAGGAGGTTTTGTTTTTATGTCTCATTTGGTTTTCAGTAGGCTAATCACCCAGCACAGCTGTTTCCTTTTACTGCCAAGGAAATGGCTGGGCCTATCCAACAAGGAACCAGCTTTTGTTAAAATCCACTAATTAGATTCCCGGAGTAGTTGCAGAATCTTACTTATTGATGGTAGTTCCTTTGGTTTAGATCCTTTGGTTGGATTGAGGAAAGTAAAGGCAGCATTCTTAATTGGTTAAATATAAATTCACTGCAATATATTTTAGTCATTATTTACATTTACATGTGGCAGACTTTTTTTAGTGAAACAAACTATTAAGCTATGTCAGTATATCAGTTCTCAGGAAGCGTCTTGCTGAGGGGGAACTCCAATATTCAACTTTAACCTGTTTATGTAATTATAATAGTCACTCTTCTGTCTCCCCAAAACCCTCAATAACATCTGCACGTACCACAAGGTCTCTGGATGTATATAATATATATTTTGTTAAATTAAGAAGAGGAGTTGAGTTTCTCATTCAGAAAAGCAGGGAGAGCAGAGGCAGGACCATGAAAGATGTGTAAACAAAATTGATTTAGTGACATGAAGAAATCACAGAAATCTTGATGAACTTCCCATAGGAGATGTTTCAGTCTTATAAAACCATTACATCATATGGTATTTACAGCTACAATTTGCAATTAATACATCTTGGAAATTTTAGTAGAAGCTACCTTTGTCTAAAAGTAAATGTTCTTTGAGTGTTTAAAGCTTTAACTATGGCTGTCCTAGGTGATTGGTTCAAAAGCTACTCTGAAAATTTTCCAGAATAAAATTATTTTGGTCATGATCTAGAGAGATATGCTATTGAGAGCTGCTGCTTCTGTATGAGGGCTTTTCAGACCTCAGTGTGCCATCTGGCAGTCTTGTTAAAATGCAAATTCTCATTGGGCAGGTCTGGGCTGGGGCCTGACATTCTGCGTTTCTAACAAGCTCCCAGGTGGCGTCAATGCTACTCTTTGGCAGTTTGCACTTTTGAGTGCCAAAGCTCTATCCCACGATAACTGAAGACCCAGAAGAGGAGAAACCTCTCAATACTGTACAAGAGCAAAGGTGCATTCCTCCTAAACTATTTTATTGCTTTATTTTGTTTTTTAATCTTGCAGATACTGCTAAAGAACTAATTAGCTAACTGTCCCTGGAAACTATATAGGTCTTATAATATGCATCTCAGTGCGTTACTTTAGCTGAGGCTTTTAATTTCATATCCTGACTTTTCCTTCATTCCAAATTCCTCATTTCTTTTATTCTTTGTATGAAAGCATCCAAACACACACAAATATATTGAATCATATAACAATATATGTCCTAGTAAGTGTTAACATTCATATTTGATTCTGATTTTTTTAAAGAAATAAAACAGTACAGAATTGAATCCCCTTGTGTGCTCTTCCTCAGTCACAGTCCTCTTTTTTACTCCCCCAATACGAGTACAACAGGAAGCTGATGTATCATCATTTACATTTCTTTAATTTGTTACTTAGTAAGTATCCATAAAAGATATCTACTATCGTTTTTATACATACATGATACATAAATGGTATCATGATGAAAACCATCATTCTATAATTCTTTTCACACTAATTTTGAGATCCACATTATACATGTGGTTTCAGTTCATTCATTATAGCTATTATTTACTGTTCAGTTATGAATACATACAATTTACATGTCTCTTCCTTTTTTGATGGACATTTAGGTGTTTCCAAATGTTAGGAACAATGCTGCAGTAAACATCTTTTTTTATATATGCATACACACACATATATAATATATCTGTCCTCCTGCACCTGTACAAGTGTTCTTTTACATTATTTCCCAGAAATTGAGTTATCGAGTCAGAGGTTAGGCACATTTTCAACTTCAAGAAATCTTGCCAGATTATTCTCCAAAATAGTTGAATCAGTTAGCACTGACCAACAATATGTGAAAATTCCTATTTCTCTACATCCTTGCTAACACTTTACTTTTACTAATCTGATGGATTTAAAATGGAATTTAATCACAATTATGTTTTTATCTTTTTATATTTATTTTTGAAAGTTGTTTCAGTCTTGTGTATGTGTAACGGGGTAATTATATGCTTGTATTTAATGTGAAATATATAGCATTTCCACTTCATTATTCTGATCAGTCGGCATTTACCCTAACCGTTATTCTAACACTGAACCTATGGGAAAATATTGTTTGTAACAACTGAATTACAAGTGAGCTATTATACATACAAAGACATTCATAAATTGGGGACTTCCCACAATAAGCTAGTCCCTTCCACCCCAGTCTAAATTTTACTACAAATAGTGAACCATTTTGTGCTGTTTGTAAATAAGCGTTGCTGAAGAGGTTTATCTGCTCCCAAAGTTTATCAGTAAGATGCTAGAGATAGACATTTTCAAGGTGAATTTTTTTTAAATTTTATTTATTTATTTATTTATTTATTTATTTATTTATTTTTGGCTGTGTTGGGTATTTGTTTCTGGGTGAGGATTTTCTCTAGCTGTGGCAAGCGGGGGCCACTCTTCATTGTGGTGCGCGAGCCGTTCACTATCGTGGCCTCTCTTGTTGCGGAGCACAGGCTCCAGACGCGCAGGCTCGGTAGTTGTGGCTCACGGGCCTAGTTGCTCCACGGCATGTGGGATCTTCCCAGACCAGGGCTCTGCATTAGCAGGCAGAATCTCAACCACTGCGCCACCAGGGAAGCCCAGGATGAATTTTTAAAGCAAACTTTATTGAAGTATAACATACATACAGAAAAGTGCATGTCATAAATGTACAAATCTCTGAACTGCCACAAATTGAATATACCTCTATAACCAGCACCACGATCAGGAAGAAGGAAATTATCACCATCCTAGAAGCCCTTTCATAGAAATGCCTTTCTGTCACTACCCACTCAAGGGTAAACACTGTCCTGACTTTGACCAGTGATTAGTTTTGCTTATTTTTAAATTTTATATCAATATAATCATGAAACATGTATGTGTGTGTCTGGCATCTATTACTCAACACTATACTTGTGAGATTCGTCCATGCTGTTGCATAATATAATAGTTTTTTCATTCTCATTGCTATATGGTAGGCATTCCATTATTTGCCTCAATCATACTAGCAATATTTTGGTTAATAAATCCTAAAAATTAATAAATACATGTGTATTAAACTTCAATTTGAACTTGATAAATATCAAAAATTTTTACCGCTGTCCACTAGTCATACTAATAAATTTTCCCCCCAGTGGCAGAATGCATACAACTCTATTGTATTTGTTTGAGAGAAGAAATAGAAGTATAGAATCTAATTGCCAAGTATACTGGCATTAAAGACATTGATATTTTATGGTTATTATAACAGCTTCTTCATTTAGTCCTTCGCTTACTCATTTAAAATGCGTAAGACGTGGAGGATACAAGTCCTAGATGTGGAGGATACAAGTCCTAGATGTGGAGGATACAAGTCCTAGATGTGGAGGATACAAGTCCTGGATGTGGAGGATACAAGTCCTGGATGTGGAGGATACAAGTCCTGGATGTGGAGGATACAAGTCCTAGATGTGGAGGATACAAGTCCTAGATGTGGAGGATACAAGTCCTACAACTAAGTGACATAAACAGCAAAGAAGTAATCGTCCATATAACACGAAAGCTGGAGGTAGTTTCAAGGGTTTCGGCCTTCTTCTAACTCTGCCATCCCAATAACTGGCTTTCTGTCCCTGGCTTATCGCCTCATGGCCACAAGATGGTGGCTGCCACTCCAAGGATTGCATGCTCATAGCAGCAACCCACACAAGGAAAGGAAGGCTCCACTTGCCTGCAGAAACAAGGAAGAGCTTCCTCCTGGTATAATTATTATTTTTTTATCATGGAGAAAAATCTTTCCTAGAATTGTCACGCATGTCCATCCCTAGACCACTTACTGGCAAAGAAGAACGGAATAATCATAACTGGCTTAGATGGGTTATTCTCAGCTTTTAAAATCACTTGGGGCCTTTCTTACAGAAGAACATTTATATAGGTACTGCCCAGTCCAGGTGGAGCTGATTCCCTGTCATGAGTGTGGGTTGTACTTAGTGACTGATTCCAAAGAACAGATTTGGACAGGGTGAAAAAGTAACTGTACATGGAGAAACCTGGAAAATATTGCCTTAGCCAGGTAGTCAGGATTAACATCAGAAATAAAGTCATGTTGACACCATGTACCCCCTATATGTGATGAGACGGGCACATCACCTCTGTGGTTTTCTTCCTTAAAAACTATAACCCCAGGCTTACCATGAGAAGAGCATCAGACAAACACAAATTTAAGGAAATGCTACAAAATACCTGATCAGCACTCTTCAAAACCATCAAGGCCAAGAAAAACAAGGCAAGACTGAGAAACTTAGAGACCAGGAGAGACTAAGGAGACACCATGACTAAATGTGAAGCAGTATCCCTGATGGGATCAGGAAACAGAAAAGGGACATTAGGTAAAACCTAAGAAAATCTGTGTAAAGCCTGTAGTTTAGTTAATAAAATGTACCAATCTTGATTTTTCAGTTGTGACAAGTGTACCCTGTTAGTGTAAGATTGTAAGACATTAACCATAGTTAGAAGGTGAGAGTGGGGTGGGGTGGATGAGCCAAGATGGGCAAAACGTTGGTAAACGTTGAAGCTGGGCCATGGATCAGTGGGACTTACAGTTTTGTCTGCTTTTGTATATCCTTGAAGATTTCCATCCTTGAAGTTTTACAATGTGAATATTTTGTTCTAGTACATAATATGCCTATATTTGTTTCAATAAACTATAAAGTATAGCATAGTGGTTAATAGCATAGGTTTTTGTATCAAAAGTTCTGTTTGAATCTCAGTTTTGCCATTTAATAGATGGTAATTTGGGACAAATTATTAAATATTTCTAAATCTTGGTGGTTTTATCCATAAAATGAAGGTAATAATAATCATGATAATACCTCCCTAATGGGGTTATTTTTAAGGATTAAATAAGATAAAGCATGCATTGCTACAGCACATGACACATAGTAAGCACTGAACAACTTGAAAGTTTCCTCACCAGCATATAAATTTAGTCTCTTTTAGTTCTAATTAACAGAAATACAATTCAGTTAGATTAAGCAAAAAAAGCGGAATTTATGGGCTTTCCTGGTGGCGCAGTGGTTGAGAATCTGCCTGCTAATGCAGGGGACACGAGTTCGAGCCCTGGTCTGGGAGGATCCCACATGCCGCGGAGCAACTAGGCCCGTGAGCCACAACTACTGAGCTCTGTGCATCTGGAACCTGTGCTCCGCAACAAGAGAGGCCACGATAGTGAGAGGCCCGTGCACCGCAATGAAGAGTGGCCCCCGCTTGCCACAACTAGAGAAAGCCCTCGCACAGAAACGAAGACCCAACACAGCAAAAATAAATAAATTAATTAATAAACTCCTACCCCCAACATCTTCTTTAAAAAAAAAAAAGCGGAATTTATTATCACGGTGACTCACAAAACCCAAGGACAGGGATGGAGCTGAGCTTCACAAATAAGCTAGAACCAGAGACCTTCCAGCCCCTCTCCAAGCACATCTTCCTTCTAGCTGAGGACCAACTTTCTCTGCTTCTTACTCTTGACTTCAAGAGGGAATGTTGTGTCCCATATCCTATCTGTCCATTCAGAATGCCTGTTAAAATTGATATTTTGGTTTATATATCAGTATTGGAAATTCTAAAATGAAAATAGAAGGCTAGCAGAAGCCGGAAAGGAAGAGTATTCAATATGAAGCAGGTCCAGCCAAAAACATTAACACAGGCTTAGGATTCTAATTCTGATGAAGTGAACAGGTCACATTTTCTAAATAGTATCCTTAGGAAGGATTAATGCAGAGGGAATAATACAATGAAGGCATAATGTGGGAAAATATAACGCCTTTGTACATCTTAATGTTTTTTTTCCTTAAAACGCAGATTAGGTCCAATTAGGTACTTAATAAAGTTTGTAAGAAAAATAGAAGTTTATTCTGTTTGGTGATTATTCTGCCGTCCCCCAAAATATAACGTGTTATTTCTTCCCATGACACTTCTGTTTGGGAAGAACAACAGCAGCTCAGCACGTTAGCTCGTACAACAAGCTCGATATTAGCTCTGACAGCTGACCTTGGGGTCCACACATTGCCAGGTTGACAGGCCCTGTAGAAGGGCTTCCAAGTGCGCAAGAAGTTAGGCAGTGGGGTTATTTTTAAATAATTATTCCTCAGGGACAGGAAGTGCCTGGTCTTCTTCTCTCTTGTGGTCTCCAGGCGAGCACCCCTTCCTAGGAATCCTCAGCACTTCCAAAGCCCCCAAACTCTGCAACCTTAATCTGATGAGCAGAATGCTTTCTCTCCCCCTCCCCCTGTGCACCTTCCTCCCTCCCTCCTTGTAAAGCCAGGAGCCTCAGATTCACCACCGCAGGGGCCTCTTCCTCCCTGGAAAGCCAAGTTTGGGTGGCTGCTACACTAGTGTTCTGTGATGCCCCAAATATGAGTCCGTAGTCTGCTCTGAGAAGCAGAGGCCCCCACGGGGGAAGTACCTTCTTCCTCCAGCAATCAGACTTTGGGGAGCCCCCAGTTCCTTTCCAGCCTCTGCCCCAGATGTCTGGAGCCCCGATAAACCACGGTGGTGCGCAGACGAGCAGCATCGGCCACACCTGACAATGCACTCCAAACTTGCTGAATCAGAATCACACTCTAATGAGTTTCCCAGATGATTCTTACACACATTGAAGGTGGAGAAGAACTACCCTGAAGGAGCCAGCCTGGGGCCAGGGAGAGAGGATTCGAACACCCACTTGGGCAGTCAGAGGGGCAGCAGATAAGGGATCAGATGAGGGTCTTCCCAGCACGCATTGTGTGGCTGTTAATCATCTTAGTATGATACAAGCTGTGTTACTTGTACTGTGTTACTGTCATTACTTCACAAGAAATAGGGTCAAATTTCTATTAGTAAAAGAAATACGGGTTCTGAGATGCCCCACTTTGCAGATGGGAAGCACAGAACTGCCCTGTCCAATGCCTTTGTGCAACTCAGAAAAAGGTGGCAGGTACTGGCTTTGCTACTGGTCAGGGCCTTTGGGTGAAGAAAAAGACACCTCTCCTTCCACAGGACTTCAGCCCTCGCTTACCCTGTCAGCAGGATGTCACAGTAAGCAGTGACCTGGAAACCCACAGCACAGAAAAGAAATGACGCTGTGACAGGGTGGCAGGGCAGCTGACTCCAGATCACTCGAGCTCCCGCAGGCTATGCCAGACAAGTAAACCGCTTCATTTGCTGATCTTACACTACACTGGGACAGGATTTAGCCTGTTACTGCATCTAGAATCATTAGCTGTCCACTTCTTCTTTTTAAATGTTAATTTTGTCCTTTTAAAAGCTGTATATCATATTACAGAAAAAATTTTAAAATATTAGCCAACACCTCACCATCGTCACCCCAAAATTAGCCTTTTGGTGTATCTCAGGCAAATCTCAGGTGTGCTCTACAGCTCTGTGGATGTCCCCTGGCTCAGTTGACAGCCCAGGCAGTCAACAACTTAGGTTCCCATCCCAGCTTGTGACACACACACCCTCCACCTCCTGATTGCCAACTTGCTTTCTCCCACATAGCCCAGTGCTTCTTCAGACCTGGAGACCTGCAGAGAATTACCATTTGGTTCAATCCAGAACCCAGCTCACCATGAACTCTACTTTCTTTAAATGGTATAATCCAGAACCATTCCCTCCGTGCCTTGAACCCAGAGGGTGGAATTTGGGTCCTTTTTCCCTTATGCATATATTGTCTTACTTAATTGCTGTTTGCCTTGACCCTGTGCTTTAACTCATTTCAACTTCAGGGCCTCAGAAGACCAACAGCTTTCACAGCAAGTACACAAACTCTCCTGTTTTTACCCACTCTGCCTTCATTGCAACCACTGGTTCTCTTTTTCAAGATTGCTTTGTTCTGGGACTTCCCTGATGGCACAGTGGTTAAGAATCCGCCTGCCATGCAGGGGTCACAGGTTGGAGTACTGGTCTGGGAAGATCCCACATGCCGCGGAGCAACTAAGCCCATGTGCCACAACTACTGAGCCTGCACTCTAGAGCCCACGTGCCACAACTACTGAAGCCTACGCGCCTAGAGCCCATGCTCCGCAACAAAAGAAGCCACCACAATGAGAAGCCCGTGCACTGCAATGAAGAGTAGCCTCCGTTCACCGCAACTAGAGAAAGCCTGCACACGTCAATGAAGGCCTAACACAGCCAAAAATAAAATATAAATAAATTAATTAAGTTTTTTAAATGCCTTTTTTAAAAAAGAAAAAAGATTGCATTGTTCTTTTTGAACTTAGCAATTGTGCCTAGTTTCTCTGGATTCTGACTTTCAGCTCCCTTTGAAGGATTTCAGTTTGGACTCAAGTTACTCAAGTTGATTAGTTCTGCCTGTTGCAGACAATCCTGGAAGCAGACCTAAGTCTTAGCTAGGTCCTAGGGCAACTGTAATTGCAGTGTCCAGTGGTGTTGTAATATAAGCAGTTTTCTATGTTGCCCAGTATTTCCCCAAAAATCACAAATTTTAATGACCGCACTTTGTCTTGATATGTCATAATTTACTTAGCCATCTTCCTATTGCTGGAATTTAGGTGGTTTCCAGTATTTTGAGTATCTAAGTAATACAGTGATGCATAACTTGTACAAAAAGTTTTGGATTATTTCCTTAAGAAAGATTCCTAGATGTAGCTTCACTGGGTTAAAGAATATCAATATTTTTATGGTCCTTCATATATGTTTCTAAAATTGCTTTCTAAAATGATGGTACCAACTGAAAGTGCCATCAGCAGTGTCTAAGTGTACCAGTTCCACAGTACCCTGACCAGAATGTCTTCATTTCATTATTCAACCAAGTGTTGCATTAGGTGCTGGTTAGGGTGTGGGGAGATAGACACAATATCCTTGCTGCCACAGAGCTCAGATTCCAGTGCAGGAAAGAGAGGTCAACGTGATAAATACAGAAAACGTAAGTAATTATCGCATGCCATGTGAAAGAGGTGGGAACATCTAATTCTACCTGAAACTTCACAGAGGAGGTGACATTCATACTGAAACTTAAGGATGAGTAGTTCATCAGGAAATGGGACAGGAGAGGGATTTCAGGCAGAAACAACAACATGGGCAAAGCAATGGAGGTGTGCAACAGTGTGCCACATTCGAAGAGCTACAAGCTATTTAATAAGGCTAGAGTACAGACGGTGTGTTTGGGAGAATGGCAGGAGAACAGATCGCGTAGAACTTTGTAGTTTTCTGATGGAGTATCTGCATTTCATCCTGGAGGCAATGGGAAGCCCCAGAAAAGTTTTAAGCAAAATAATTTCATGATTTGCCTTCATTTATTTTGATAAATGAATATCTGGGATCTGTTTAGAAGGCCTAAAGGAACAGTTGGAAGGAGTGTGAACTGGAGCGGGAGTGGACCAAAGGCAGAAGATCTGGGTAAGAAGTTGTCTCAACATACCAAGTGAAAAATAAGGGGGTCTCAACTATTGAGGTTGCAATGGAGATGGAAAAGAGAAAAAGGCATCTAGCAGGTTGAGTTGACAGGAGCTAGTAAGTGGTTGTGGTTGGGAGGAGAGAGAGAGGATTTGTTAACCCATTCACCAAGAGAAGCAAGAGAAGAGGGTTAGGGAGGGAGATGTGTTTGACTTTGGAATGTAGAAGTTGAGTCCATGCAGGTGGAGAGATCCAAGGGCACTAGGTTACATGGTTTACTATTCAGGAGGGAAAACATGGGGTGGCAATAGAAATTTGGACATTTGTATGGGACGTAGCTATAGCTTTGACTACTCCCTCTTATGAATTAATTGGCATGTTCTTTGCTTATTTATCTTTTGGGGGGTCTTGATATTTTTCTTATAAATTTGGGTGAACTTATTTTCTAATGTTGTCTCCCATACTGGCCCAAAACTAGATGTCCCTTTAAACCTTTCATTTCTATTTTAATCCTTTCATGTTGAGCGAAAATAAAGATATGATAAATTAATGTTGTCTATGGGGACAATAAGTAGTGTGAGCTGCAAATACAGAGACAGAGATAGGAAATAGCTATTAAAATATTTTAGCCAAAAACATGAGAGATGAAGATTTATAGTACACATCTTACATTCAGCCACAAAAGAGAAAAAAGCAACGTGGAATGATACCAGTTCAGGGCACAGAACGATAGGTGTTGTCTATCAGCAAGTTGGATCCTGTGTTCTTAATCAAGGGGTAGCATATGAAGACAGGGGTTTATGGAGCAAAGTCCTAGACAACACAACAACCCACAGCTTGCTCCCCTGACCCCACTCCTTCTCTTATGGTATCACTGGCTCCACACAGCCAGGAGCTTTGGACCTTTGCCTCATTTTTATTCCCCTGCTCCAGTGGGTGCATCCCTTTGCTTCTCTAATGATGTGAAAGGTTTGGACAATAAGGACATAGGAACAAGGACTTCTTGTATTTTAACAAAAGATTCTTTTATGGGCAAAGTTTTAATCTGAATATTATATATTATATATACACATATATATTAATTCAAAGTAAAAATTTGTATCATAAACTTTTCAGATCAAACAAAATTTCAAGATTAAAAACATATTTTAACTTCTAGTTCCACTTAGTAAAAGTTGTAAGACAACCTCACTCTCAAACAATGAGGAGAAGCTATAGATAAGGTAAAAAGAATCATTTGTTTCATAAACTCATCAGGCAGCTGAGGTAACAAAGAAACCTAAATGAACTAAATTCCGGAAAGTGATGAGCCCTTCCTAGGACAGAAGAGATCTACAACCACTTTCACTCTCTGCGTAGTGACATGAGCAGGAGGAACCTGCTATGGATGGAGGTATGGAGAAATCAGCCTAACTTTTCATAAACTTGATGGCCATGTGGGGGCTGGCATGATGGATTGAGCTCCAGTCATCCAGCAAGTCTGCACCCGTTTGCCAGCTGTCTTCCACAGGCCTTCACCGAAGTGCACAAGGGTAGTATGTTGGAGGCTGGGGCAGGGCAGGAGACCTGAGAAAGATCCTGCTGAAGCATCTGGGCCTGTGCCTAGTGAACTCCTGTGATCCTCCAAAGTCTGGGAGCAAGCAGGAGAGCAGAAAGCAATCCCTCTCTGGCCTTCACCAGGTACAGTATAGTGGCCTTGTGAAAAATTGGGCTTAGGGCAGCAGGATGAAAAGAGACCTCCCAAACACAGAGAGCCAGGAACAGGACTTGAGAAAAAAGAGAACCCTCTAGCAGCCGCAAAGCTAGCAGCCAGGCTATTATTTAACTATAAAGCACACAGATCTGCAGTTCAGGGAGCCACTGGCTGAGTTGCAAAGCATGAACAGATCTCTGGAGTCTCACTCGTGCTTGGATTACAAACCCTATCAAAAGGAAAGTCCTAATTCTGATCTCAAAACATTGAAGATAATGGAAAATCTAACCAAAGCTGCAACAAAGCCCAGACCTAGCTCAGCTACAGATTATTTTCACTCAGTCTCCTCCCTCATTAGTGGCATGACAGGAGAAGGGCATATCCCTTTCTGGGACTGAATATTTTTTATTTCAGTCTCTGTTGTTCTTTTGCTCATACTATCAATCATACAATATGACACATTAAATGAAAATGTGACAGATGTTACAACACATGTAAAGAAGCAAGGACATGTGGCTCATTGTCAAGAGAAGAAATGATGAATAGAAATAGACATAGAAATGCCTGAATGTTAGAATTATCAGATAGAGAACTTAAATATATTATCATAAATATGTTAAGGGCTTCCCTGGTGGCGCAGTGGTTGAGAGTCCGCCTGCCAATGCAGGACACACGGGTTCGAGCCCTGGTCTGGGAAGATCCCACATGCCACGGAGCAGCTGGCCCTGTGAGCCACAGTTACTGAGCCTGCGCGTCTGGAGCCTATGCTCCACAACAAGAGAGGCCGCGATAGTGAGAGGCCCGCGCACCGCGATGAGGAGTGGCCCCCACTTGCCACAACTAGAGAAAGCCCTCGCACAGAAACGAAGACCCAACGCAGCCATAAATAAAAAAATTAAATAAATAAATAAATAAATAAATAAATAAATAAATATGTTAAAAGATCTAGTAAAAAAATGGACAACATGCATGGACAAATGGGGATATACAGCAAAGAGATGGTAACTACAAAAGTGGAAATGCTAAAAAATTTTTTTTAATATCAGAAACTAAAATTCAATGGGTTAACAGAAAACTGAATACAACAGAGGAAAGGATCCATTAACATGAATACAGGTTAATAGGATGTTTCTAGGCTGAGATACTAAGAGAAAAAGAATTAAAGAAAAAAGGAACAGAGCCCGTAAGATCTGCAAAACAATATCAACTGGTTTAACAGATGTGTAAAGGAGAATGAGAAGGAGAGGAAGGGGAAAATTGTGCAGAAGAAACATTCGAGCACAGAAGGGCTGAGAATTTTCAAAAATTGATGGAGGACATCAACTCACAGATCTAAGAGTTTCAAGGAACTCCAAGCAGGATAGGTGCAAAGAAAAGTCATACGTATGCACAATATAGTCAAAATGCTGAAACCAAAGATAAAGGAAAATAATTTAAGTAGCCAGAGGGGGAAAATATTTATTATATACATCTTCAGAAACAATGGAAACCAGAGGACAGGAATGTTGGATTGGAATTGGAAATAGGATATAAACTCATGATATGTATATATTATATACATCTACATAGTTCTAGAAATAGTTACAGATGTATGTAGAGAATTTCCTATCTGTCTCCAGAAACAGCCTAGAAGCAATGACATCCTCATAGCAAAAGCACCAGATCTTGGTTTCTAAATGTTATCCTATACTAAAAAGTTCCTTGGAGAAATGGCTGATTCTAGAGTTGAAGTAAAGAAATAAGATGAGTAAGGGGGCTTCCCTGGTGGCACAGTGGTTAAGAATCCACCTGCTAATGCAGGGGACACGGGTTTGAGCCCTGCTCCAGAAAGATCCCACATGCTGCAGAGCAACTAAGCCCACGCACCACAACTACCGAGCCCACGCACCACAACTACTGAAGGCTGCATGCCTAGAGCCTGTGCTCTGCAACAACAGAAGCCACCACGAGAAGCCTGCACACCGCAATGAAGAGTAGGTCCCACTCACTACAACTAGAGAAAGCCTGCATGCAGCAACAAAGACCCAATGCAGCCAAAAATAAATAAATAAAATAAATAAATTTTTAAAAAGAAGAAAGGATACAGAAGATTTGAATAACACTCTCAATCTGTTTGTTATTTACAGAACACTTCACCCAACAAAAGCAGAATACGCATTCTTTTTAAGTATGTACACAACATTCACCAAGATAGAGCATATGCTGGCTCATAAAACAAGTTTTAATAAACTTCAATGGATAAAAAAAGAGAGGAAACAAATGAGAAATATCAGGAGTGAAAGAGGGAATATCATTACAGATCCTACAGACATTGAAAGCTTAATAAAGAAAATTACAAAGAACATTATGCCAATCAATTTGAAAATGTAGGTGAAATATGCAAATTTCTTGAAAAAATGTGATGTATCAAAACCAACACCAGATAAAATATGAAAGCTAAACAGCCCAATACTATTGAGAAAATTGAATGTTTAATCAAAATGATTCCACAGATAAAACTCTAGGCCCAGTTGAAGTTCTATTAAACATTTAAGGGTAAGATGGCGGAAGAGTAAGACGCGGAGATCACCTTCCTCCCCACAGATACACCAGAAATACAGCTACACGTGGAACAACTCCTACAGAACACCTACTGAACGCTGGCAGAAGACCCCAGACCTCCCAAAAGGCAAGAAACTCCCCACATACCTGGGGAGGGCAAAGCAGAGAGATTCCCGCACAGAGGAGCGGTGCCGAGCGGCACTCACCAGCCCGAGAGGCTTGTCTGCTCCCCCGCCGGGGCGGACGGCGCTGGAGCTGAGGCTCGGGCTTCGGTCAGAGCGCAGGGAGAGGACTGGGGCTGGCGGCGAGAACTCAGCCTGAAGGGGGCTAATGTGCCACAGCTAGCCGGGAGGGAGTCCGGGAAAACTCTGGAGCTGCCGAAGAGGCAGGAGACTTTTTCTTCCCTCTTGGTTTCCTGGTGCGCGAGGAGAGGGGATTAAGAGCGCCGCGTAAAGGAGCTCCAGAGACGGGCGCGAGTCGCGGCTGAAAGCGCGGAGCCCAGAGACGGGCGTGGGACGCTGGGGCTGCTGCTGCCGCCGCCAAGAAGCCTGTGTGCGAGCGCAGGTCACTGTCCACGCCGCCCTTCCGGGAGCCTGTGCAGCCTGCCACTGCCGGGATCCCGGGATCCAGGGGCGGCTTCCCTGGGAGAACGCACGGCGCGCCTCGGGCTGGTGCAACGTCACGCCGACCTCTGCCGCTGCAGGCTCGCCCCGCACTCCGTGCCCCTCCCTCCCGCCCGGCCTGAGTGAGCCAGAGTCCCCGAAGAGGCTGCTCCTTTAACCCTGTCCTGTCTGAGCGAAGAACAGACGCCCTCCGGCGACCTACACGCAGAGGCGGGGCCAAATCCAAAGCTGAGACCCAGGAGCTGTGAGAACAAAGAAGAGAAAGGGAAACCTCTCCCAGCAGCCTCAGAAGCAGCGGATTAAAGCTCCACAATCAACTCCATGTACCCTGCATCTGTGGAATACATGAATAGACAACAAATCATCCCAAATTGAGTAACCAGGAGTCAGTGCTGTGCCTCTGAGGTGGGAGAGAGAACTTCAGGACACTGGTCCACAAGAGACCTCCCAGCTCCACATAATATCAAACGGCGAAAATCTTCCAGAGATCTCCATCTCAACACCAGCACCCAGCTTCACTCAACGACCAGCAAGCTACAGTGCTGGACACCCTATGCCAAACAACTAGCAAGACAGGAACACAACGCCACCCATTAGCAGAGAGGCTGCCTCAATTCATAAAAAGTCCGCAAACACCCCAAAACACACCACCAGGCGTGGACCTGCCCACCAGAAAGACAAGATCCAGCCTCATCCACCAGAACACAGGCAGTAGTCCCCTCCACCAAGAAGCCTACACAACCCACTAAACCAACCTTAGCCACTGGGGACAGACACCAAAAACAACGGGAACTACGAACCCGCAGCCTGCAAAAAGGAGACCCCAAACACAGTAATATAAGCAAAATGAGAAGACAGAAAAACACACAGCAGGAGAAGGAGCAAGATAAAAACCCACCAGACCTAACAAATGAAGAGGTAATAGGCAGTCTATCTGAAAAAGAATTCAGAATAATGATGGTAAAGATGATCCAAAATCTTGGAAATAGAATAGACAAAATGCAAGAAACAGTTAACAAGGACCTAGAAGAACTAAAGACGAATCAAGCATCGATTAAAAACACAATAAATGAAATAAAAAATACTCTAGATGGGATCAATAGCAGAATAACTGAGGCAGAAGAATGGATAAGTGAGGTGGAAGATAAAATAGTGGAAATAACTGCTGCACAGCAAAATAAAGAAAAAAGAATGAAAAGAACAGAGGACAGTCTCAGAGACCTCTGGGACAACATTAAACGCACCAACATTCGAATTATAGGGGTTCCAGAAGAAGAAGAGAAAAAAAAAGGGACTGAGAAAATATTTGAAGAGATTATAGTTGAAAACTTCCCTAATATGGGAAAGGAAATAGTTAATCAAGTCCAGGAGGCACAGAGAGTCCCATACAGAATAAATCCAAGGAGAAATACACCAAGACACATATTAATCAAACTGTCAAAAATTAAACACAAAGAAATCATATTAAAAGCAGCAAGGCAAAAACAACAAATAACACACAAGGGAATCCCCATCAGGATAACAGCTGATCTCTCAGCAGAAACTCTACAAGCCAGAAGGGAGTGGCAGGACATACTTAAAGTGATGAAGGAGAAAAACCTGCAACCAAGATTACTCTACCCAGCAAAGATCTCATTCAGATTTGATGGAGAAATTAAAACCTTTACAGACAAGCAAAAGCTGAGAGAGTTCAGCACCACCAAACCAGCTTTACAACAAATGCTAAAGGAACTTCTCTAGGCAAGAAACACAACAGAAGGAAAAGAACTACAATAACGAACCCAAAACAATTAAGAAAATGGGAATAGGAACATACATATCAATAATTACCTTAAATGTAAATGGACTAAATGCTCCCACCAAAAGACACAGACTGGCTGAATGGATACAAAAACAAGACCCATATATATGCTGTCTACAAGAGACCCACTTCAGACCTAGAGACACATACAGACTGAAAGTAAGGGGATGGAAAAAGATATTCCATGCAAATGGAAACCAAAAGAAAGCTGGAGTAGCAATTCTCATATCAGACAAAATAGACTTTAAAATAAAGACAACTAGAAGAGACAAAGAAGGACACTACATAATGATCAAGGGATCAATCCAAGAAGAAGATATAACAATTGTAAATATTTATGCACCAAACATAGGAGCACCTCAATCCATAAGGGAAATATTAACAGCCATAAAAGGAGAAATCGACAGTAACACAATCATAGTAGGGGACTTTAACACCCCACTTTCACCAATGGACAGGTCATCCAAAATGAAAATAAATAAGGAAACACAAGCTTTAAATGATACATTAAACAAGATGGACTTAATTGATATTTATAGGACATTCCATCCAAAAACAACAGAATACACATTTTTCTCAAGTGCTCATGGAACATTCTCCAGGATAGATCATATCTTGGGTCACAAATCAAGCCTTGGTAAATTTAAGAAAATTGAAATTGTATCAAGTATCTTTTCCGACCACAATGCTATGAGACTAGATATCAATTACAGGAAAAGAGCTGTAAAACATACAAACACATGGAGGCTAAACAATACACTACTTAATAACGAAGTGATCACTGAAGAAATCAAAGAGGAAATAAAAAAATACCTAGAAACAAATGACAATGGAGACACGACGACCCAAAACCTATGGGATGCAGCAAAAGCAGTTCTAAGAGGGAAGTTTATGGCAATACAATCCCACCTTAAGAAACAGGAAATATCTCGAATAAACAACCTAACCTTGCACCTAAAGCAATTAGAGAAAGAAGAACAAAAACATCCCAAAGTTAGCAGAAGGAAAGAAATCATAAAAATCAGATCAGAAATAAATGAAAAAGAAATGAAGGAAACGATAGCAAAGATCAATAAAACTAAAAGCTGGTTCTTTGAGAAGATAAACAAAATTGATAAACCATTAGCCAGACTCATCAAGAAAAAAAGGGAGAAGACTCAAATCAATAGAATTAGAAATGAAAAAGGAGAAGTAACAACTGACACTGCAGAAATACAAAAGATCATGAGAGATTACTATAAGCAACTCTATGCCAATAAAATGGACAACCTGGAAGAAATGGACAAATTCTTAGAAATGCACAACCTACCAAGACTGAATCAGGAAGAAATAGAAAATATGAACAGACCAATCACAAGCACTGAAATTGAAACTGTGATTAAAAATCTTCCAACAAACAAAAGCCCAGGACCAGATGGCTTCACAGGCGAATTCTATCAAGCATTTAGAGAAGAGCTAACACCTATCCTTCTCAAACTCTTCCAAAATATAGCAGAGGGAGGAACACTCCCAAACTCATTCTACGAGGCCACCATCACCTTGATACCAAAACCAGACAAGGATGTCACAAAGAAAGAAAACTACAGGCCAATATCACTGATGAACATAGATGCAAAAATCCTCAACAAAATACTAGCAAACAGAATCCAACAGCACATTAAAAGGATCATACACCATGATCAAGTGGGGTTTATTCCAGGAATGCAAGGATTCTTCAATATACGCAAATCAATCCATGTGATACACCATATTAACAAACTGAAGGAGAAAAACCATATGATCATCTCAACAGATGCAGAGAAAGCTTTTGACAAAATTCAACACCCATTTATGATAAAAACCCTGCAGAAAGTAGGCATAGAGGGAACTTTCCTCAACTTAATAAAGGCCATATATGACAAACCCACAGCCAGCATCGTCCTCAATGGTGAAAAACTGAAACCATTTCCACTAAGATCAGGAACAAGACAAGGTTGCCCACTCTCACCACTCTTATTCAACATAGTTTTGGAAGTTTTAGCCACAGCAATCAGAGAAGAAAAGGAAATAAAAGGAATCCAAATGGGAAAAGAAGAAGTAAAGCTGTCACTGTTTGCAGATGACATGATACTATACATAGAGAATCCTAAAGATGCTACCAGAAAACTACTAGAGCTAATCAATGAATTTGGTAAAGTTGCAGGATACAAAATTAATGCACAGAAATCTCTGGCATTCCTATATACTAATGATGAAAAATCTGAAAGTGAAATCAAGGAAACACTCCCATTTACCATTGCAACAAAAAGAATAAAATATCTAGGAATAAACCTACCTAAGGAGACAAAAGACCTGTATGCAGAAAATTATAAGACACTGATGAAAGAAATTAAAGATGATACAAACAGATGGAGAGATGTACCATGTTCTTGGATTGGAAGAATCAACATTGTGAAAATGACTCTACTACCCAAAGCAATCTACAGATTCAATGCAATACCTATCAAACTACCAATGGCATTTTTCACAGAACTAGAACAAAAAATTTCACAATTTGTATGGAAACACAAAAGACCCCGAATAGCCAAAGCAATCTTGAGAACGAAAAATGGAGCTGGAGGAATCAGGCTCCCTGACTTCAGACTATACTACAAAGCTACAGTAATCAAGACAGTATGGTACTGGCACAAAAACAGAAAGATAGATCAATGGAACAGGATAGAAAGCCCAGAGATAAACCCACGGACATATGGTCACCTTATCTTTGATAAAGGAGGCAGGAATGTACAGTGGAGAAAGGACAGTCTCTTCAATAAGTGGTGCTGGGAAAACTGGACAGGGACATGTAAAAGTATGAGATTAGATCACTCCCTAACACCATACACAAAAATTAGCTCAAAATGGATTAAAGACCTAAATATAAGGCCAGACACTATCAAACTCCTAGAGGAAAACATAGGCAGAACACTCTATGACATAAATCACAGCAAGATCCTTTTTGACCCACCTCCTAGAGAAATGGAAATAAAGACAAAAATAAACACATGGGACCTAATGAAACTTAAAAGCTTTTGCACAGCAAAGGAAACCATAAACAAGACCAAAAGACAACCCTCAGAATGGGAGAAAATATTTGCAAATGAAGCAACTGACAAAGGATTAATCTCCAAAATTTATAAGCAGCTCATGCAGCTCAATAGCAAAAAAACAAACAACCCAATCCAAAAATGGGCAGAAGACCTAAATAGACATTTCTCCACAGAAGATATACAGACAGCCAACAAACACATGAAAGGATGCTCAACATCTTTACTCATTAGAGAAATGCAAATCAAAACTACAATGAGATATCATCTCACACCAGTCAGAATGGCCATCATCAAAAAATCTAGAAACAATAAATGCTGGAGAGGGTGTGGAAAAAAGGGAACACTCTTGCACTGCTGGTGGGAATGTGAATTGGTACAGCCACTATGGAGAACGGTATGGAGGTTCCTTAAAAAACTACAAATAGAACTACCATATGACCCAGCAATCCCACTACTGGGCATATACCCTGAGAAAACCATAATTCAAAAAGAGACATGTACCAAAATGTTCATAGCAGCCCTATTTACAATAGCCCGGAGATGGAAACAACCTAAGTGTCCATCATCGGATGAATGGATAAAGAAGATGTGGCACATATATACAATGGAATATTACTCAGCCATAAAAAGAAATGAAATTGAGCTATTTGTAATGAGGTGGATGGACCTAGAGTCTGTCATACAGAGTGAAGTAAGTCAGAAAGAGAAAGACAAATACTGTATGCTGACACATATATATGGAATTTAAGAAAAAAATGTCATCAAGAACATAGGGGTAAGACAGGAATAAAGACACAGACCTACTAGAGCATGGACTTGAGGATATGGGGAGGGGGAAGGGTAAGCTGTGACAAAGTGAAAGAGCGGCATGGACATATATACACTACCAAACGTAAGGTAGATAGCTAGTGGGAAGCAGCCGCATAGCACAGGGAGATCAGCTCGGTGCTTTGTGACCGCCTGGAGGGGTGGGATAGGGAGGGTGGGAGGGAGACGCAAAAGGGAGGGGATATGGGAACATATGTATATGTATAACTGATTAAATTTGTAAAATAAAAAAATTAAATAAAATTAAAAAAAAAAAAACATTTAAGGAATAAATAACACCCTTCTTACACACACTCTTTGAGAAAATAGTAGAGAACACTTCCCATCTCATTTTATGAGGCTAACATAACCCTGACACCAAACCAGGACAAATATTACAACAAAAATGATCAATTAAAATCTTTCATGAGAATAGACACAAAAATCCTTTAAAAATATTAGTGGAATCTAGCAATATAAAACAAGCATATTTATACATATGATATATGTATAAAATAAATAAATATATATATAACCAGTAATATATAATGAGAATAATACATCATGACCAATTGAACAACATTTGAAAATTTATCAGTGTTGGAAATTCTCTGGTGGTCCAGTGGCTAGGACTTGGTGCTTTCATGGCTGGGGTCCAGGTTTGATCCCTGACCGGGGAACTAAGAAAAACAATCAGTGTAACTCATAACTCACTACATTAGCAGAATGCAGAGGAAAAACCATATGATCATCAAATATATGCAAAAAGTATTTGATAAAATTTAACACTTATTCATGATAAAAACTCTCTACAAACCAGGAAAATATGGGAATATCCTCAATCTGATAAATGCATCTATTGACTTAACTACAATTGACATATAATAGCAAAGACTGCATGCTTCCATTCTAAAATTGGGAACAAGCAAGAATATCCACATTCCTACTCAACAATATACTGGAAATCCTAGCTGGTGCAATTAGTAAGAAAAAGAAATAACAGGCATGCAAGTTGTAAAGGAATAAGTACAACTGTTGTATTAACAGACAACATGGTTATGTATGTTGAAAACCTTATGAAATCTTAAAAAAAGACAATTTAGCAAAGTCATAGGATGCTAGATCAATAAACAGAGAACATTTTTTCTACGTACTAGCAATGAAAAATTGAAAAATGAAATTTTAGAAATGCCATTTCCAATAGCATGAAAAATATCAGTTACCTAGGAAATAGAGCCATCCATGTATCTCAGTTTCCTCAACCATGAAATGAAGATGATAGCAGTCCTCTCTCATATAGTTGTTGTGAGAATTAAATGAATAGCTATATTTAAGTACTTAGAATACTGCCAGACAGGTCATAAGTCCCATGTAAATGTTAACCAAAGTCTCAATGTAAACATCAACTATGGGGTAAATGGAAGATGTGATATGGACCTTTTAAATCAGCACTTAATATGAAATTTTTCTCCCTGCCACAAAAAAAAGAATTTGTGACTTATTGAATATGCAACACTGTGTTAGGTTTGTTAAAAATTTGAATCTTAGGACTTCCCTGGTGGCACAGTGGTTAAGAATCCGCCTGGCAATGCAGTGGTCATGGGTTCGAGCCCTGGTCCAGGAAGATCCCACATGCTGTGGAGCAACTAAGCCTGTGCACCACAACTACTGAGCCCACGTGCAACAACTACTGAAGCCCGAGCGCCTAGAGCCCGTGCTCTGCAACAAGAGAAGCCACCGCAATGAGAAGCCTGCGCACCTCAACGAAGAGTAGCTCCTGCTTGACGCAACTTGAGAAAGCCCGCACGCAGCAACAAAGACCCAGTGCAGCCAAAAATAAATAGTACATAAATAAATAAACAAAAATTGGAATCTTGACCAGGAGTCTGATATCATGGTACTGAATAAGTTATTCCAGTGGGAGGAGCCCTGACCAAGAGTTTTAAAAGCACAGACATGTATTATCTCTGCTTTGAGGATCCAGACCTTCCATGGCCTAGAATTTGTCCTTCCTTGCTCCCTGTGTCACGTCAGTGAAATAAAATACTGCTGCAAACTATATTTTTTTCTTCTTAGAGGCAGTACATTGGAATAAATGAACTCGATTTGGATTTCAGATTTAATTTCTACCAGAGAAATAATGCAATTATCTTGTTTTGCCAAAAAAGCATAATTTCCTACTTTATAAACATCCACATTTGAGGATTTCAAACAGTATATATATATATATACTTATATATATTTCCTTCCTTTAAGACCACTGTATAGAAAACTTTACAGATGCTTTCTTGGCCTCAGAACTCAAATTTATCCTTATGTTTCCACACTCCTTTTACTATTAAAACAAAAACAAAAACAAAAAACAAAGCCCCACACAGAGATTCTGGAGAAACACGCCTTCATCAGCAAGAGCCATTTTTTGTAGTTGTGTTTTAATTTTTATTAAATTCAAAATATTTTTCCTATTTTATTTTGACTTCTTAACCTATGTAGTCTTTAGAAGTGTGATATTTTTGTTTTTATTGAGGTATATTTGATAATTAAGTTGTATGTATTTATGGTGTACAATTTGATGATTTGATATAGCTGTACACTGTGAAATAATCAACACATTCGAGCTAATTAACATATTCAACTAACTCTTCAGATAGTTCCACTTTAGCAAGAGCCGTTTTAAAGAAGTATAATCACTACAGGGAAAAGAGAGAATATTCCAGAGTAAAATTAGTATTTTCCAAACTAACCTCAATATCCTAATATGGGGACAACATACGTAGTTTGTTCCTAACGATCATCGCATTATGCTAGCATTATGAGTTCTTACATTTTTGTCATTTATCTCATAGTTGCCCTTGAAGAGCCTGATTTAAAATCAAGTCAATGGGGCTTCCCTGGTGGCGCAGTGGTTGAGAGTCCACCTGCCACTGCAGGGGATACGGGTTCGTGCCCCGGTCCGGGCAGATCCCACATGCCACGGAGCGGCTAGGCCCGTGAGCCATGGCCACTGAGCCTGTGCGTCCGGAGCTTGTGCTCTGCAACGGGAGAGGTCACAACAGTGAGAGGCCCGCGTACCGCAAAAAAAAAATAAAAAAAAAAATAAAATAAAATCAAGTCAATGAAAGAGGACATGTCTCATAATCTCAGGTTGCTAAGCAACAAGTCTACTCCACAGCATCTCTTCTTTTGTTCAGGAGATTCTGGAAGGTTAGCAGAAAGTATGTACCATTTAAGACAAATATATATATGTATATATGTGTGTGTCTATATATAATATTAAATTATTATAATTATATTGAATATATATTATATTGATCATATTTATATATCACAAATATATATATTTTAATAGAATAATTTCTAGGAAAACTATCCAATCTGTGGACTTTGTGTTCTCTTATTTCTCCAAGCCAACTACCTATTCCATCTTTCAACCTTATTAAGACAAATAAAATTAATATTTAGAATTCTTCTTTAGAGAAATGAATATCAATGCATATTTTCTCAGGACTTCCCTGGTGGTCCAGTGGGTAAGCCTCCACGCTCCCAATGCAGGGGGCCTGGGTTCGAGCCCTGGTTGGGGAACTAGATCCTGCATGCATGCTGCAACTAAGAGTCCACATGCCGCAACTAAGAAGCCCACATGCCGCAACTAAAGATCCCACATGCTGCAATGAAGATCCAGTGTGCTGCAACTAAGACCCTTCACAGCCTAAATAAATATTTTTTTTAATGTATATTTTTTTCTCTCATCCTTTAAAAATTTTCATATAAGATTTAAATTTTTCGGGGGTCCCCTGGTGACCTAGTGATTAGGATTCCAGGCTTTCACTGTCTGTGGCCAGGGTTCAACCCCTGGTCGGGGAACTGAGATCCTGCAAGCCGTGCAACACAGCCAAAAACCAAAAAAAGGTTTAAGTTTTTCTTAAAACTAATATCAAAACCAAATATTTTCTTACTGTCATACCAGTTGATATTCATAATTGTCACTGTAGGTGTTTAGGGTTGCAAGGCCGGAACTCCAGAAGCTGATGATTTCCTGTAGGGTAGCTTGCCTATAATTATATGTACTTAATTTATAATGATTTCTCATCTCATATACTTTTACTTCTTAAAATAATAATTAAAAGACTTAAAATAGTACTCATATTAAAATAGATAAATACAGAATCTTTACCTAATATATCTAATCACTCATTTAAAAGATCAGAGAATAGCAAGATAAAACTCATCGTCCAATCACCTTTCCAAGCTGAACTTTCTCTATCACATCTCACACCCCTGCCAAGTGGTTGCCCAGTCTATTTATTCTTTAATACCTCCAGTTATTCCTTTACTCAAAATATCCAGAAATAAATACTAGTTAACGTGAACATTTCCCACAAATACTTAGTGTTATTTTTTTCCAAACTATTACAGTTTCCACATGAACACAACTTATTCATGCATCATCCACCCATCAATTTGTTCATTCATTCATTCATTTAGTCATCACATATTTAATCACTACCTGCTACCGTTCTAGGCACTGGAGATGGGGATACAATAGTAAACCATGAGACTTGCTCTTTTTCCTCCTAAAGTAAAAAAATGTTCTGATGTCTACTTAGAGCTTCAACAGTTCAAGATAGCCGAGCATCTATGTTAATATTAGCTGCAGTTTTCAGAAGCTTAACAAAATGAAATTTATTCTGTACTCCTTTAGCAGTCCCACGTAGGTATTTCTTGTTGGCAGTCAGCTCTCCATCGTGAGAAATTCAGAAATCCAGGCCCTTTCCATCTGGTGGCTTTGTTCCCTGGGGCCTCAAGTTCTTTGTGTTGAGCTGGCAGCCAGGGGAAGAGTTAGGGTGGAGAAGCACACCCATTTCTTAACTGCTGTGGCCAGAAGTGACACATGTTACTTCTTCTCACATTGTATTGGCAAGCAGCAGTCATATGGCCCCAATTAGGTAGAGAGGGGTGCTGGGAAATGTTGTCCCTGGCCAGGCAGAGACTTCCTAGTTACAGCCTTATCTTAGGGCAGACAACTAGCCACCTCTGCGACGCTATCCCAAACTCTTGCATTATTTTGCAGGTGTGAGTAAGGTTACTTCAATGTAAGCAATGGGGATCACTTGCCTATTTCAATGTAACGTTGCTGGGATGCATCTCTTTTGTAGCCTGGTACTTAAACAGTACATAAATACTTAAATCTTTCAGAGCTTCTCTCCTTCTAATTTTTTTTATATAACAAAAGTTATTGAGTATCTAATAAGTGATTCTCTTTGGAGCAATGCTTAATTATATAGGTATGACTTCATATTTGTATTCATTGGTCTTATTGGTAAACATCACTTTCATCAGAGTCTCTGATTCTCAGAATTATCAGTTACAGAATCTAAGCTTTTTACGGAGCTAAACTGAAAATGGCTAGCATTTACATAGAAGTTATCGATTTTACAAAACAGAGACTGTAATGGTTTAAGTACATAGTCTTAACCAGAGATTTATTTTCCTAAATGTGTGTGGGTTCTAGTATATTTTCACTGATTTGGCTATTTAGAGTGCTGATCATTTCTGTTAACTTTCATGAATGACAACTTTATCACATTTTATTCTCTATTCAATTTTTGTCTCGGGGCTTCACTGTCTTCATTTTGTAAGTAATGTCACTGATTTGTTTATGGAAACATAAGCAAAATGGATGTAGACGTCACTGAGGTCCTCAGAGCTAAATGTAAATTACAACGGTTGGGGAGATTTTTCAGCTGGTAAGAGGAAACCCGACCTAAAACTGCTTAAGCAAGAAGGGGATTTATCATCTCAGAGAACAGGAAGTTCAAGATAGTGAAAGACTGTAGAACACATACAGGGTTGGGTCTTCAGAGGGTCAGAGTGGCCTCACAGACCGGTTCTCGCTACCATGCCGTCCTGGCTGCGTGAGCTGATGCCTCTGGTGGCCACAAGATGGCAGCAGTAGCCCCAGACACTGCATCCTCGCCCAAAGGAGCAGCCTTCGGACTTTCTCAGGACTTCATCCTTTACGTTCTTAAGAATTAAGGGCCCCAAAGAGCTTTTAAAATATAATTATATGGGTTATATCTATCGATGTTTACCATTTTCTAAATTAAAACTGAGAAACTTAAAAAAATATTAGTTTATAACAATAGTACATCTTTATGTTAATATAAATCACACATTTTTAAATGAAAAAACAACTATGTTTTCCAAAACAAAGAAATCTAGTGGGAAGAGTGGCATTGTTTTACTTTTTTTTACAAATCTCTGTAATGGCTTTTTAAAATTTTTATTTATTTATTTATTTTTGGCTGTGTTGGGTCTTCGTTGCTGCGCGCAGGCTTTCTCTAGTTGCGGTGAGTGGGCAGCTACTCTCTTCATTGTGGTGCGCGGGCTTCTCATTGTGGTGGCTTCTCTTGTTGCGGAGCACGGGCTCCATGGCGTGGGCTTCAGTAGTTGTGGCTCGCGGGCTCTGGAGCGCAGGCTCAGTAGTTGTGGCGCACAGGCTTAGCTGTTCCATGGCATGTGGAATCTTTCCAGACCAGGGCTCGAACCCGTGTCCCCTGCATTGGCAGGGGGATTCTTAACCACTGCACCACCAGGGAAGCCCTGTAATGTCTTTCTTAATAGAGAACAAGTGGGTTCTCATATCTACTTCTGCACCCAATCTGTTGTGATATTGCACAGCATGTAACCTCTGGATAAGACTAATGTACATTCATGAGAGAATGCGAGTGAAAATGCAAATGACATCTTAGTATTTTTAAGAAATCAGTCCCACAACTTTCCCGGGAAAATGTCCTCATATTTTTTTTAGGAGCTAAAAAGCTGTTTTCAAAAGGCTTCCCTTGCAGACTATCACTCAGGTTTAATTGTCCAGAACAGGATCACTTGCCTATTTCTAAGAAAAGAGAATAGAATTGTCAAGATTGGTTTATACCAGTGATTCTTCCGTGTGGGTCAGAATCACCTGTGGAGTGTGTTAAAACACAGGATGCTCAGCCCCCAACATGAGGGTTTCCATCAGAAAGTTTGAGGTGGAGGCTAAGAATGTGTGTTTCTAACAATTCCCAGGTGCTGCTGTGGCTGGCCTGGGATCCACTGTGAGAACCGGTGGCTGAGACCCGGATGGGGGTGGGCAGTGGCCAGGCTTCTGGGAGCACCGATCAGTGGAGGATGTGGACAGCTTAACACACTGGGGTTTGTTAGCAAGCAAGAGGGGAGAACGGTGGTTGGTCCAACCGTGTTTGCTGTACTTATAGCCTCAGAAAATTTATGGTAGATGCCTGCAAAATGGAGAAATACTTGAACATTGGTCCTGTTAGTGACTTCATACTGGTGACCCAGTATATTTTGGATTCATGGTCAAGGGAAGAAGAGGGTGAGTAAGGGAGGAGGGACAGAAAAGGAAAGGATGGGGTAGAGACAGAAATTTGATTTTAAAATGCTCTTTCTTTCTTCTTCTACAGCTTTCCTAGCTTAAGAAATGTAAATTGGGTGAATTTGACATGGAGAAACTAAATGTTACGGGGGAGGTCTATGCTTTGCAAACTCATTTTGGCACTTTATACTTTAACAAGTCCACTGAGGTCTACAATTACGTACAGCCAAGCCTCCACCCCCTGGCAGTTCATCTTGTCCTTCACTTTAGCTCGGCCAAGTTAAATGAAATATTCCTGACAGTGGGTTGTTATGAATATTCCAAACTATAGAGAAGCCACAGGTTAGGAAAGGGTCCTATGCATTTCTCTCTATTAACAAATCTCATTGAAAGAGTCAAAGAGTTTTAGCGTGGGGAAGGATCAGGGACCAACAACCCCTCCGCCTTTTACAGGCTGAGCAGTGAAGATCGGAGAGGTGGAGTATGTGTCCAAACTCACCCAGTCACCAAGTGATGGTACGGATGATAACCCTGGGCCTTGTGACGATGTCTGTTCTTCCCAAGTTCCAACTAGTTCTTCCATGTGGTGGCTAAAGCAAAGACAAAAAGAAGATATAACAAACAGGTTATATATGACAGAGTAACAGCTGAGACGCAAGTGTTTAAGGCGTTTGATATTGGAGTAAAGTCGTTTCTGCTGTATTATGTTTTGGCTACGAGACTTACACCCTGATCATCTTCAGTCCCAACACGACAGCCCTCGGCTTTCAGCTCCACGACCCTCATCCCCAGCAGCTTCCTGGAGGGCAGCCAACCTTGTGAGGTTTGAGACCAAACTGGTTCCAGCCCCGCCCCGGCTGTGCGCGCAGCTGCCCCTGGCCAGCCCCAGGTGAGGCCACGATTCCATCTTCTCTGCGCTCTTGGCACCTTCACCTCCGAGGCCTCCAGGCCGTGGCTGGCCTGTCATGGCCCTGACACTGAGCCTGGAAGAAGCTGGGGGGGCGGCGCTGCTCTCCACTCACTCCTCCTCCTTCAAGAGTGAGGCAGTTTTAGGACCTCGCCAAAAAAAAAAAAAAAGTTTGCCCAAGACAACGATGTACTTTAAACACAACAAAATTAGAATTGTTGGACCAGGGGGGTTTCAAAGGCCAGTGGTAGGGTCCGCATTGCCAAATCTCCTTCTTAATGGCCTGCAGTTGCCTCAGATTTCTAAATTATAGGCAATTTTTATTTCATAATTTGAAAGGTTTTTTTTTAAGCTTAAAATGCTGATTCACAACTGATTCAATAGATTTCTGTAAATGAGCCTTCAAGTTAAAATGTCTTAAGGAAACCATTTTCATCCTGAAAAGGCAGAGAGAAGGGAATAGGGAAGGGGTTGGTGGAGGTACGGCAGGCGATGAAGGGCACCCACCCTGAGTAACAGGGAACAGAAAGAACAGTAAAAGAAAGAACCAGCAAGGCACAGCATTTGGCTCGTGGCAAGCATTTAATACACCGGAGCTCTTATTTTTGGTTGAGTACCTATTACGTATCAGGCACTATACTCAGTGCTTTACATAAATTATTTCATTTCATTCTTTCAGCAGCCCTGTGAGGTAGATATTGTTATTTGAATGTACTGTTAAAGAAGTGGTGTTAGGTATGTTGTTCTTTTGTTTGTTTGTTTGTTTGTTTGTTTTTTTCCAGTACGTGGGCCTCTCACTGTTGTGGCCTCTCCCGTTGCGGAGCACAGGCTCCGGACGCACAGGCTCAGCAGCCATGGCTCACGGGCCTAGCCGCTCCGTGGCATGTGGGATCTTCCCGGACCGGGGCATGAACCCGTGTCCCCTGCATCAGCAGGCAGACTCTCAACCACTGCGCCACCAGGGAAGCCCAGGTATGTTGTTCTTGTTATCACTTGTTCCTAAGTGGTAGAAGCAGGACTTCAATGAAGATACTTGCTTCGGAGACCATTCACACCACCGCTCACGCTGTGGGAAACTGCAGAGGTGGAAGACAGGCCTGAGAGCCTTTGCAGTTTTGCTGAGAGTTGGCTGCATTTGTGCCAAACAGTGCTTGAATAAAAAAGAGTTTGCACGTGTGAGCCATAAGGAAAACTATGGTATTAGGAGAAGAGTGGTTTCAAGGTTAATATTTTTTCATTTTGCAGAAGAAAGAACACCCACGTTGTTCAGTCTTAATGGTATTTGTTAAATCATTTTTAGGCTGTTATATCCATTGCATTTGTTAGGTCAAGAAAAGTTCTTCAACTGCATATTTTCATCTTTCATCAGTTTACTAACTCTTTAAGGTCTAACAGTCAGGTCAGATTTTTCAAAATTTGCTCCAGGTCCTGATTGCTGACCCCAGTTAATGCAGTTAAAGCAAAATACTCATTACATTGAAATGAGGGAGGGTTATCTTTTATGTTTAAAGTACTCTAGGACTTGAATGTAGTTTTACTTCTGAAAGGTGTCAAAATTAATTTTAGAGATGTTATAAAATGCGATTAAATAACGCTCATATTAATACTTCTCTTGAACACATTATACTTATGTGCATACGTTAATGAGGCAAATATTATCATTTAAAAACTTTTTAAAAATTAAAACAATCTAGGCAGCACTTGCCAACATTTGTGAAATTGTAGGTATGTAATTTCAGGATTTAAAAGACTCTAGTCCATCTCTTTTATTTTCTTTCTGACAACCAGAAATTCACGGAAGCCAGAATTCTTAACTCTGAAGCCGAAGCTGATGTGAAAATTTTGGCAAATAGGCAAAACAAAAAAGTGCAGAACACCTGCAAAGATTAGCTGCTATACTTAAATATATAGGGCGTGTTATGCCTCAAATCAAGAAAGGGTGCTGCTCTTGTCTATTTTTAAAAAAATACACATACGTAAACAGTCACACAATCAGCAGTGTCATTTCTGGGTACGTGATGGAAAATGAAGGACGGATGCATAAAGTTTCTGTTCCTAGAAGGACATCAATTTAATGGGGGGGGGGGAAGGCTGTGAATTCTTGTTCCTCTGTGTGAGTTAAAAAGACGCTATCCAGTCCTTTCCCCATAAGACCAACTGAAAAAGATACGATATATCTGAGATCAGATCATCACCATCAAAGACACTTCAGTGACTGTCCTCATGGAGACATACGGTGGTTCACACTACAAGCAACGTGCGCTTTCTAGAGACTTTCAACTTCAGAGTGTGATATCCACTTCCGGCTCAAATTAAGTTCGGACCGCACACAAATCATTACATTACCGGGTAGGAAGGATTCCTCAAGGGAGCGGGGTTCAGACCGGACTAGTTACTGTTTTTCACTGTTGTCCAGGCTGTGTAGTTGCCCCGAGGGACGAAGACTGCGGGGTGCGCGTGTGTGACACGTGCGTGTGTGTGACACGTGCGTGAGAACGAGTGAGCGCGCGAGTGGGTGTTCGGCGGTTGTGTGTGCGCGTTGAGGGAGTGCTCGCGAGTGTGCAGTGGCTGGAGGGTCTGTTGAGTTGGGGGTTTCGCGCGTGGCAGCAGGCAGGTGACGAGCGCGGCAGCAGCTCGGGCCGCGGCAGAGCGCGAGGCGAGGGTGGCGGGGGCCGCGACCCCAGTCCGGAGCCAGCGGGCGTCAACTGCCGGGGCGCAGGTCCCCGGGGGCGCGAGGGCGCGAGGCTGGCTGGGGAGGCGCCTGCCAGCCGCGCCGGGTCACGTGGCGCGGTCACGTGGCGCACAGCCGGGCCCAGCGGCGGCGGCGGCGGCGGCGGCGGTGGCGGCGGCCGAGGGAGGCGGAGACTCCGCGGAGACACTGGGGGAGGCGGCGGCGGCGGCGGCGGCGGCGGCGGCGCGGGGCTGCTGGAGGCGGAGGCAGAGAGGCGCGGAGGAGCGCGGGGCCGCCGCCACCGGCGCCCTGAGGTGAGGCGGGAGCCAGGCTCTTGTCACCGCCGTCCCGGCCCCGGCGCTGCCGCCCTCCCGTGGAGGAGGTGGCGGGCCCGACCGCCGGCCGGAGCGCCCTCCGGAGCCGGGCCGGGCGCCTGTCCCCTCGGGGCGGGCGCTCGGGCCCCCAGCCCGGCCAGGCCCCTCTGCCGGGCGCGGGCGGGGGTGCGTCGGGCGGCCCCCGGCCGGGGCTCGGGCGGGGGGCGGCGGGCGAGCCCCCTCGGGTGGGCTTTCCTGAGGGCGCGGTGAGGAGACGGTGGCCGACACCCGGCTCCGGGCGGCGCTTGCTGCCGTTTAGCGGTTTTAGTCTTTTGTTTCAGTGTCTAAGAAAATGGGGCGATAGAGGAGCTTGGTGTGCGCGCGCGCGCGTGAGTGTATGTGTGTCTGTGTGTAAATCAGGAGGCGTTTGGCTTGGAGCCATTTTTTCCCCTTAATTGTGGAGACAGAAAACCCCTTAATTGTGGAGACAGAAAACCACCTTAATTGTGGAGACAGAAAAAAACGGTTTCCCGGGGGAAACTGTGCTCCTCCTCTTCCTCCCCGGCGTCTGGATGGAGTGGATTTCCCTCCTGGCCTCTGCCCACCTTCTTGTCCTCCAGGCTGTCCCCCTCCCGCCTGGCCTTCCTGCCGCCCCACCTCCGTGAAACCCCCGAGCGAGCGGGGTGTCTGCAAAGCGTCCCGGTCACCTGTCGTGGCAGCTGCATGGAAATGCTGGCGCTTCTGCTGTTTGGTCTGTGCTGTTTCCTCTGGCAAATCACGGGGATTCCGCTCAGAATGCCAACCCTTCCTCTTTTCTCTCTGCTTAAAAACAAAGTGCATGATGCTGCGTCTGAAGTTTGACCGGCTCGGGCAATTAGTAGGGAGAAGTGTCTACTTTTTCTTGTCACACCACTTTAAGGTTGGAAAGATGAGGTTCATCTAGCTTTGTGGGAGGAAATAAGGGTGACACAGTTCTGTCGGGGATGGATGTGACTTATCTGCTAAATTGCCATGGTGATCAGAAAGTCTTCTAACACTTCTCCCCTGGTGGACAGTCAGCTCCCCTTACAGGGAGCTCTGCCCTGGATTTCTCTATTTGGGGATTGTCCTCCTCTTTGTATTTTGCAGTAGTTTAGCAGCACCTTAAGGATACCCAGTAGGCAGGTTCTTAAAAAAGCACAGGGAAAATAATTTATTTCTAAAGTTTTGAAGAATGTAAAAACCCATTTGGGAGTCCCTTTCTTTGTGCCTCTCTGTCTGTGTCTCAGGTTTGCATTTCTTGGAGTTTAGTTCTTGCAGGCAAGGCCACCGGGAATGGTGCTGTGGTCCTGGAGGATGCTCATCCCCAGGCCCTGCAGCACTGATTGCTGGGATTTGGGGTTGTGATGGATGGGAAGTGACAGGGCTCCTTGCACATAGCCACGCTGCAAACCAGAGGCAACTGCCTGGACTCCTGGTGATCTGGTGGGGCAGTTTGGAAGCTGATCTCAACATTGTACAATGATAGCCACACTCAGATTGGGACTCAGCCGTCCCTTTCTATTTCTTGGTAGTTTACTGTTGTGGAAATGAGTATATGAATAAATTGTGAAGAGCTAAATCTAGCGTTTAAGCATAGTACTTAATTTGTGTGAGAGAGTTGCTAGAGGATGTGAATTTCTTTGGAGAATTTTAAGTGCTCTATTTTAGTAAGGGCTGTGAAAGTAGCAGTGTTTTCCTGTGATGGGGGAGGTGTTGACCTCTAGAGTTGGAAGTATGTAGTACTGAGTTAGAGGGATCATATAGGGAAAATTTTTTTTTAACATAGTGAAGCTTTATGACATGGGAGAAGAATAGAAAGCCCGAGTTAACTTCCTGTGCCCGAGAAATAGTAATGTATTTACTACTGTTTATTTTAAAACCAACTTTTCATTTAGAAAAGATGTGTGTATCATATTGAACTTTCTAGTTTTCATATGGAGCTATATGAGTAGTAGTTTGATTATTTACATTTTCCCCACCAAAACCCTGCATGGAAAAAAACTTCTTTAAGCCATAAAAGGATATGTGGTTCATGAAACCTGTTTTATATTGAACCATCCAACACTGATGCTGAGATCCCCAGTGATGAAAGAACAATAAAGAGACAGCGGCCTTCCTTCAGGCTGCAGGTCAGCCCTCTCACTGGGTAGTGTGGAGCACAGAATGCAAAGCCCAAGTTATCGTTTGGTTTCATTGCAGGTCCACTGAGTATCTGAATTTCCGGAATGTTTGTTGAGTGCTTTCCATGTGCAGGGCTAAGCTAGGACATTGTTCTTCATCTGTTCCACTGCATTTACAGTATCATTTATCTGTTTCCTGTTCTCTCCTGTGGATGGAGAAAGATTGAAGATAGATTGAGTGACCCAACTATGCATGTGATTCATCAAATGCATTAAAAAATTGAGTAAGGGCTTCCCTGGTGGCGCAGTGGTTGAGAGTCCGCCTGCCGATGCAGGGGACGCGGGTTCGTGCCCCGGTCCGGGAAGATCCCACATGCCGCGGAGTGGCTGGGCCCGTGAGCCGTGGCCGCTGAGCCTGCGCGTCCGGAGCCTGTGCTCCGCAACGGGAGAGGCCACAACAGTGAGAGGCCCGCGTACCGCAAAAAAAAAAAGAAAAAAAAGGAGTAAAACTTCTGTTATGAAATGTCTTGATTTAGTTATTGCATTGGTTTCTATTGGTTCCTACCCTGTGAAGTATTTTCAGTATTACCAAAAGCTTTTCCCAAATTGTACATTTGTCCTTAGTGAGACTGCAGGGAATATGTAATTGAAATGTCGCATTCCTTTTAATTTGGTCGGGATAATGTTAATTTAGTCAACTAAATTTTAACATATTAAAATACTAAGTTTTTTATGATAAAATATACATAACGTAAAATTTACCATGTTAACCATTTTTAAGTGTACAGTTCAGTGACATTAAGTACATTCACATTGTTATACAACCGTCACCACCATCGGTCACCGCCATCCGTCTCCAGAAGCGTTTCATGTTCCTGAATTGAAACTTTGTATCCATTAAACAATAACTTCCCATTCTGTCCTCCTCCCCCCGAAAACACTCCTGACCACCACCTTTCTACTTCTATCTCCATGAATTTGACTACTTTAGGTTCCTCATATAAGTGGGATCATACAGTATTTGTCCTTTTGTGACTGGCTTATTTCACTTCGCATGTTTTCAAGGTTCATCCATGTCGTAGCATGTTTCAGAATTTGCTTCCTTTTTAAGGCTGAATAATATTCCATTGTATGTATATATTACATTTTGTTTATAAAGATTCTAAATTTTAACATACTAAGTGTTAACAACTGAGGTAATCTCATGATGATCAAGAGCTCTCACTGGAAATTATTTAATTATGATTTGTTTAATTAAAACAGAAAATCAAATTAGTTATTTTTAAATTTTTTTAATTTTATTTTTTAATGCACAGTACCTTTTAAAAATTTTTATTTATTTATTTTTTATACAGCAGGTTCTTATTAGTTATCTATTTTATACATATCAGTGTATATATGTCAACCCCAGTCTCCCAATTCATCCCTTGCCCCCCCTGCCCCAACTTTCCCCCCTTGGTGTCCATACGTTTGTTCTCTACATCTCTGTCTCTATTTCTGCCTTGCAAACTGGTTCATCTGTACCATTTTTCTAGGTTCCCATGTATGTCTTAATATACAATATTTGTTTTTCTCTTTCTGACTTACTTCACTCTGTATGACAGTCTCTAGGTCCATCCATGTCTCTACAAATGACCCAGTTTCGTTCCTTTTTATGGCTGAGTAATATTCCATTGTATATATGTACCACATCTTCTTTATGCATTCGTCTGTCGATGGACACTTAGGTTTCTTCCATGACCTGGCTATTGTAAATAGTGCTGCAATGAACATTGGGGTGCATGTGTCTTTCTGAATTAAGGTTTTTTCTGGGTATATGCCCGGTAGTGGGATTGCTGGGTCATATGGTAATTCTATTTTTAGTTTTTTAAGGAACCTCCATACTGTTCTCCATAGTGGCTGTATCAATTTACATTCCCACCAACAGAATGCACAGTACCTTTTAAAAATATGGGAACCATGGGGGATGAAACTAATATGTATGTTATATCCTTTCTGGGTCCTTTAATTTCCCTTCCACGTGGATAGTGACATATGGTACATCTTTCTGAAATTTGCAGCTGATGCAGACAATGTTTTTTTTTCTCAGCTAATGTTATAATGGTGGTATATTTTGCTGTATGGAAGAGCATGAAGGACTCACCCTGAGGTATACATTGTATAGGAATGTTTGATTATGTCCCTTTATTTGCCACTCTCCAAAATCATGAGTTGGTTCCCTACCATCTTCCAATGGTAATGGAGCTAGGGTCTTTTCTTTCCTTTTTTTTTTTTTTTCTTTTTGAGGATCTTTATGAACTCTTCTGTTTTAGCATATATGATGTGTTTCAGTCCATTTCAATTATTGTCCTTTTGATGCTCAAATTGGCATATCTTTGGGCAGATAGACTTATTTAGTTTGGCTCTGAGTCCTTACGACACAGCTCTAGTAGCCTATAGTAGCTTCCTTGCTTTCTGGTGTGACAGGATGTTCCAGGCTCATCCTATAGCCTTCCTGTTCCAGGTTTGGAATCAGAACAGACCATTTTTAAAAGAAAAATAAAAGGGAAAGTAAATGACCAATAAATATATTAAAATATTCAATTTTACTAGTAATTGAAGAAATGAACTTAAAAGCAAAAGTAAGATACCATTTGTTATGAACCAAATGTCTCTCCCCCAAATTCTTATGTTGAAGCCCTATCCCCCAATGTGATGGTATTTGGAGATGGGGCCTTACGGAGGTAATTAGGGGTAGGGTGGAGCCTTCATGATGGGATTAGTACCCTCATCAGAAGAGACAGACACCAGAGAGCTCACTGACCCCTTCCAAAACACTTCCCTCCCCGCCCCTCACCATGCACAAAGAAGGGGTCATGTGAGCACATAGCTAGATGGCAACCACTTACAAGCCAAGATGAGAGGTCACAAAAGAAATCTGCCTTGTTGGCATCTTAATCTTGGAGTTTTCAGCCTCCAGAATGGTGAGAAATAAATTTCTGTTGTTTAAGCCACCCCAGACTGTGGTATTTTTTAATGGCAGCCTGAGCCAACTAAGACACCATATTTCAATGATTATATTGGCAATGTAATTTAAACTCAATTTAGACCTTACTAGATGTGAAACAATTTGGTAAAGCTTGATATAAAGTATTATGTTATTATGATTACTTCGGGTATCCCTTCTCTTGGTAGTCTTAATATTTGGGCATTTCCCAGTTTGGAGTGGGAATAAGGATGATAGTAATTCCCAGTGCTGGTGAAAATGAAGGGACGTGTATACTCTTTGGTCTCAGTAGAGGTGTAAATCGATGCACTTATTCTAATTTTTTTTTTTTTTTTGGCTGTGTTGGGTCTTCGTTGCTGCATGTGGGCTCTCTCTAGTTGCGGTGAGCAGGGACCACTCTTCGTTGAGCCGTGCGGGACTCTCATTATGGTGGCCCCTCTTGCTGTGGAGCACGGGCTCCAGGTGCACGGGTCTCAGTAGTTGTGGCACGCGGGCCCTAGAGCGTGCGGGCTTCAGTAGTTGTGGCTCGCGGGCTCTAGAGCACAGGCTTAGTAGTTGTGGCTCACGGGCTTAGTTGCTCCATGGCATATGGGATCTTCCCGGAGCAGGGATGGAACCTGTGTCCCCTGCATTGGCAGGCAGATTCCTAACCACTACGCCACCAGGGAAGTCCAATGCACTTATTCTAAATAGCTACTGTTATGTGTCAAAATGTAAAATTTGCATAGCCTTTAACCCAGCAAGCCCACATTTAGGAACTTATCCTAAAAAATAGTAGGAAAAGTTAGCAAAGATATATGTATACAGTAAAGAACTATTTACTATATACAGTTATTTAGTAAATAACCTTAAGTAAGGAATTGATTAAATAGATTAGGGTACCTTCTTTGCATACAGCCATTGAAAATAATGATATAAATCTATATTAACCAATCTGGAAAGATGCCCATTATATATTATTGAGTGAAAAAGAGAGGTTATAGAACTGTAGGCATAGCAATTACATATAATATAGGCATAGAAAATGCTGAACGACTAGGCTTTGGAGGCCAAGAATCAGACCTTCGAGGAGCGAGGCTTCAGGAACCGCCTAATGGACAGTCTGTTTCAGGTGCCATGTCTTGAAGACAGCACCCACTGATTTCATTCTTGTGTCGGAAGATTTAGTTTTCCTGGGGAGAGACTATGATTGGCCTTGTTAGGTAATTTGCCCTTTGGCTGTGTGTGTGTGTGTGTGTGTGTGTGTGTGTGTGTGTGTGTGTGTGTGTGTGTGTGTGTGTGTGTGTGTGTGTGTGTGTGTGTGGTATTGCTCTCAGGTGACAGTCCCACAAAGATATAGAATGGAGGAATCACAAGGTGAGTTGGGGTGCTTTTAACTAAAGAAAGGGAAGACATTCCAGGAAGACAAGGCGATAGATGCCCGCTACACATTCAGTTAAAATTAAATACATTCTTTGCTCATAAACATTGAATTAATTACTGCATCTCCATCAATTACTACAGAATGATAAACTTGGGCTTTCTTTTCCTTTTAACTTCTGTTTTTGGCATGTTAGGACCTATACCAGTGGGTCAACTCTATTTGATTTCTGACTTTCATAGAAAATGGGTCAAAATTAAAATTTTGGATTATTCTTGGATTGTAAAAATTATGCTATTTTCCCTTTAAATGTGGTTAATTCAGAATCAAATATATTTCTCTGATGTCAGTAAGTAGAAATAGAAGTCTTTGCGCTTGTGTGGTGACAAGGATACCCACCTTTGAGAGAAAGAGTATTTTAAGAATGGAATGGAAAAGCAGTGTTTATGGAAAGCCTCCTAGTAATGGCGTAGTAGGCTGTAGAGTGTAGAAAATTATTCTGTAGGTGTGCAGAGAATACAGACTCACTTGAACATCTTTCTCACTGGTATTATTTCTAATCAAAAGCACAGTTAGAGTCAAAATGGATGTGAAAGAGCTTTGAGAAAGATAACACACACTACAACTTAAGATTCACAGTTTCTCACTTTTTAAAAATTAAAGACTTAATTTAGACCTTAATGGATGTGAAAGGATTTGGAAATGCATAATATAAGTTATTATGTTGTTACAATTATTTCTGCTGTTTCTTTTTTCAGTAGTCTTAATACTTGGACATTTTCTCCCAGTTTGGAATGGACATAGTAGAGCCACTGGGTTATAGTTTTTCTTGTATCAGATCTGTTCATGTCTGGTTAAGGCTAAGAAGTTAGCCTTTTTCGTGAATAATTTTTATGACAGTCTCAGCCTCTCATCTTAAGTCTCACCTGTTGATCCCAAGCTAGTTACTGTGTGGGACACTTGGTTCTTCAGGCTCTTTGGTATCTACTTTCTAAAACTGTTGCTCAGTGTTTTCAAATTCTCCTTTGATAGAGGCAAATATCACTGGGTTCAGAATTTTTTCATCCTAACTGAATGTTTCTTTGACCAGTTTCTTGCAATCAGCAACGGAAGATTAGTTTAAATTTCGGAGGCAGTTACACCTGGTGTGTGTGTGTGCACGTGTGTGTGTGTAATTTTCAGTCTCTGGCAAGAGAAATGAAGAGTCTTGTGTAGAACATACTTTGAGTACCATGTTGTTGGCCCCCTACGAACCTTTCCTTCATCTTTGGCTTTTAAGAGTATATGATACCGTCCTGGGGAAACACATGGCATTGTGTCAGAGTGCCAGAGGTCCTCCATGAGGACAGGCTGGTTAGTACTGGGACAGTTTTAATATTCCAGAAAAGCTGATCACTAGTGACGTTACCATGTGCTGAGAATATGCAGGATTATCTTCACATGTAAATCAATTTCTTAAGCTTCGGACGGTCCCCTTAGCCACAAACCAGATGGACAAATTCAGCTCCAGTGGTTAGAATATCAAAACATGTGTGATAAGAAGTTAGCCTGATACTGTGGATGAAAACCCTGGACACCAGAGCTGACATTTCAGGTGGCCATAGTTACTGTGTTAAATCATCAGGAAGTGTATGTATTAACATCTGTCATATTACACAAGAATGCCTTCAAGAAGTCATTCCTGGATTTAACTTACCTGAAAGAAAGAAGTTTAAGGAGGTTGGCTCATGGGGACAGCTAGGTGGATGAATGTGGCTAAACCCAGGTCACATTTTCCAGGGCCTCCAAATAGTTGGAACCCTTCTTGTTTTTGTGCTTGCCATCTGTTCCCAGGAAATGAGAAGCCCAGTCTGTGTTTCCTTTGTAGGATGTTAACTTTTCAGAATTTTCTGATATCTGAATGATGAAATAAATTCTGTAATATTTGAAATGCTTGGAATAAAATACAGCAACTCTTAGTAAAAGAAAGCTCACAGTTTGCTTATCTTATTCCAGTAGTAGTAATTTTTAATACTGTGACAAAGTGAGAATGGAAGTGGCACACACGTTGTCTCCTCACCCAGCTTTGATTTTGAGGGACTTGGGGATACATTAAGTAGCGTGGGATCGGGGTCCCGCCCACAGTCCATCCGTCCTAGCTAACTGGAGCATCGCTTCCCAGCCTTTCTGGATTTATGGCGTCCTGTTTGTGTTTCCTCCTCACCATTCTCACAGCTCCGACAGCCAGGTCTCTGTTTTCAGTGGAGAGCGAAGTGCTGATACATGAAGTCCACAGGTTATCACCGTAATTCAGTTTTATCTAATTATGTCAACCTTTAATTTTAACTAATCAGCACCGAATCTTTTCTGGACCATTAACAAGCTGCACAATTACATTGCTGAATGGAATAGATTTATGTAAGTTTTTGATCAACTAATTAACGTTGTTTTGAAAAATTTCGTGATACAGTGCAGTGAATAGGACTTGTACTTAGGTGTATTTATGTGCAAGAAATGGGATAGAGAAACATTAAGTACCATTGTAGGTCCCTCCTAGGCTACAAATGCTTTTCTTCACAGAGGTATTCATAGAAGCAATAATGTTTATGAGGTGCTTTGACATCAGTCTCCTATGAATTTAATGTAATAAGTTTATTGTAAATAAGTAGAGAAGTCTCAGGATTAACCCATGGTTCAGAAATGGTGTATCGTTTTTAATTCTGAGAGCCTTGGGATATCCCATTGTCTTCCCTTTCTTTGCTGTCTGTGATTTGCAAACAACGGTGATCTCTGCTGATTAATGGTCATAGAAATGGAATCTCCTGGGCCGTCCTTCACCCGTGTTCAGATGGTGAAGTTTTTCTCTTTCATGTGACATAGAAGGATGTGCGTGTACTTGGCTTTGCAGAATTGAGCTATTTCTCTGGTGTATGTAAGACAGCTGAAACTTGTGGGAGAGGGGTAAGCACTGTCACGTGAACTGTACCAATAATCACTGGAGGTCAATTTAAGCCAGTTACTTCAAACCTTTTACTAGATGGTTAATGACAAGCACAATTGGTTTGAGTTAAACCTCCTTTGGTGCTAATGAGCAGTAAGGTGGACCCAAGGTGAGATGTCTGAGGAAGGGAGCGTGCTGGGGAGTCTGGAGTTATTCACAAATTAGATCATGAATGAGCTTCAAGAAGTTAAGATTGGGTTTAATTCTGTTCTTCGTTTTGTGTCTACTTGGCCTTAAGTACTGTCTTAAGTACTTAGAGTTATTTTAAAACATAAACTACTATCTTGTAGCATAGGAAACTCCAGGTAAGTAGGGCAACAGAAAGTCTACCTAAGGTTAATGGAAGAATGTAATCAACTGGGATGCAAACTTTCAGCTCCTGAATTTTTATCTAGTGGTTTTAATCATGGTCACACTATTCTGCGTGAAAAATATTTTATCTTTTGACTTCTATATTGTTTTATGTATGGAACTTCAATGTTCTTTTTGCTTCTTAATTTTAATGATAATATGACTAATATTAATTCTTAGTATAATTCTAACTCTGACGTAATATAAACTCTACATATATGGGGACACCTTGAAAGAAGTATATTCTTTCTTCAGATTCTCTGGTCCCCTTCTAAATTTAAAAGCACAGAAATAACAACAACCAAAAAATTACTAAGATAGGTTGGTTCTAATATAAACTGCTGAGTTAGTTGTAACTATTTTATTTTAAGAAGGTGCTTTTTCTTTGAATAGGTGCGTCTCTCTAGAAATCCAGGTAAATGGCGCTCCAGGTGGGAGGCGACTGCCCACCTGTGGTGAGTGCTTTTCTGATTCCTTTTTTTCTGATTGGCTGGTGCTGAAATTTGAATCTGGTTTTGACCTGCGAGGTGTTTGCACACCTTAGCCTTTTCTCAGGATTCCCACTTCTGGTTGTGGTTTGACCTGTTTTCACTATTGTGGGCACCAAGTAGGTAAGCTTGACATATTGTGCTCATAAAGAAGAAAAGAGTCCTAGATTCTAGAAGGAGACTTTGGTTAGGAGTGTCCAACAAATTGAACAGGGTTAGCAGCTGTGGGGAAGGCTGCACTGAAGCTCTGCTTTCTCTAGCAGAGCCCCCAGGTGTGGGGGGCTGTCAGAGGCAGTGGGTGGAATGGGAAGAAACGTGGTTTAAGGGGACTGAATTCGAGTTTGGACGTACAGATTTGAAATGTGTGAAAGCAGTTGTAGCAGATGGAGTACCTAGGCATGTGGTCTTTTTTTAAAAATTAAAAAATATATGAAGTTTGCTGTGTTATGTATATCAACCCCTTTTCTCGCATGTATATTATAAATATTTTCCCAGTTTCTTGGTTGCCTTTCAACTCCAACTCTGTTCATGGCATATTTTATGTATAAAAGTTTAAATTTTCTATGTAGTCAAGTCTTTCAATCTTTTTTCCGTAGTTTCTACTCTGATGGTTTGCTTAGAAAGTCTTTTCCCATGCAGTGTGTTTTTTTCCCCTTCTTTTTTTTTTCCTTTTTTCCTTTTTTAAGCAGACAGGTGTTTTAAACTTCTTTTTTTTTTTTTTTTTTTTTTTTTTTTGCGGTACGCAGGCCTCTCACTGTTGTGGCCTCTCCTGTTGCGGAGCACAGGCTCCGGATGCGCAGGCTCAGCAGCCATGGCTCACGGGCCCAGCCGCTCCGCGGCATGCGGGATCTTCCCGAACTGGGGCACGAACCCACGTCCCCTGCCTTGGCAGGCGGACTCCCAACCACTGCGCCACCAGGGAAGCCCTAAACTTTTAAAAATAAGCTTCGTATCTGAGAATAGTTTTGGATTTACAGAAGGTACAAAGATATTCCGTACAGAGAGTTCCTCCAACCCTTCCCCCACTTTGATGTTATCCTACAAAACTATAGAACATTTGTCGAGACTAAGAAATTAACATTGATACGTTGTCATTAACTAAACTCTAGACTTCCTTCTGATTGCACCGGTTTCACTGATGTCCTTCCCCAGGGCACTACATTGCATTAAGTGGGGTGGGTTTTGAAGAGGCAGGACCACACATGGCAACGTGCTCTGTGGGGAAGCTGAGCTCGAGACACTGCACTGGTGTGGGACATGGCAGCTTTATGGTTTACAGAATTCTTTCATACATACACATGATTTAGATGGAAAATATTCTTGATCATCGGTCTTATTAGACACACCTGCCCCTTGGAAGCATGTCTTGGGAGTGGCACTGTTCTGCATGTGTGCGACCACAGGGAACTTGGGCAGAGAAGTACCTCTCAAACTGTCCAGACTGCCCGTTGCTGCCTCCGTTTTCCCTGCATTGTAACTCCCTAACATGTCTTTGCTCTCACACTGTTACCTGGTTCTTCTGTCTGGACCGGAGTGGAAAATCATATGTTGTTGATTTTTAAGTCTCGGAGAGAAAGGCACCCTCATTGTGAGGAAGTGTTTTAAGTTCCTAGACATCAAAGTAAGCCCAGAACATCACTGCTTTCATCCTCTAGAATCACGGTACTAGGCACGGCCAGTCTTCTAACTTTATTGCCCAAATGAAGGGTGATGTATCTAATGAGAAAAAATGTGGTTGGCGTAGATGAACGCATATCTTACTCTTTAGATGGGTTTGAGACTCTCTGTGGCTCGCTTGCCCATCTCTACCCCACGGTAAGTGGAGACAGATGAATGAAGTAAGAGGTGGGGCGGGCAGCTGGGAAATTAGGTAGAACACAAGCCTTGTTGGGTGGCTGCGTGCCCACACTGCCTGATAGAAATAGCATTAGCAGGGAGGCCTTAGATACCTCTGCACTTGTTATCTGTAGGCATCGTGACTCACACACGTTCACGTGAGTTGGGCTGAGCTGTCTCGTGGGTACCCACTGGCTTCTACTTGTGCGTTCAAATCAGTCTCTCCTCTCCTAACTGAAAACCCTTAGGTTTTCTTAGCCTTTTCTGACTTGTAAAACACCACCACCCTGCCTTTCGATTTAGAAGGCAGTGAGAATATGATTGCTGTGCATGCCTGAGGAGGGGGGATCAATGAAAAAGTGAAGAGGACCCTGGGTTGGCTTTCTACAGACCCCTAAGACAGTTTCTATAGAGTTGTTCTGTTCCACCTCAACTCCGAGAGAATCGGTAGATCATGTTGGAAAGCCTCCAACCAAGTCACAAGTAAATCAATAGAAATATAATTTTTAAAGCAGAGATCCATTAGTAGATTATACCTGCTTCAGTTTGGCCAGACAGAGACAACTTTTTTTTTTGAGGAGTTTTTCTTGGTGGCTTGTGACTTTTTACATTACAAGTTTGAGTTATAATCATTGTTTTTATAAAGCCTTTTTCCACATCTGCCATTTTATCTGGTCTTCACAGTAACCTTGCACATTATGTCAAGGCTGTATTTTTTTATTTTATGAGAAAGCTGAGGTCGGGGGTTTGCCCACGGTCACGTAACTGTTAAACAGACGTCTTTGGACTTGAGTCTGCACCTGCTGATCGAAAGTCCTGCATCTCTTCTCTTACCCCCTCGTTTGCCCTGTGGCCTCTCGTCCAAGCTGCTGCTGCTGGTTTTATAGGTGCATGTGGGTGAAGCTAGTGGGGTTTTCTCTTGGCAACAACCAGCACGTATCCCATATTGATAACTAGCCGACCCTGTTGAGTGCATTTCTAACATCCTTTCTTCCCTTGGTCATGGAATTGGGGTTTTGTTTAGATGCCCTCCCCGTCTGCATGTGCTGTGGGGAAGGCGATCCATCCCCAGCACAGGGGTAAGTCCTGATCTGTTTCAGCCAGTCACGCAGGTCCCACTCACCGTTGGTGACTGCTGTAGGGATAAGCAAGAGACCTAGTTCTGGTCTGCCAGGGGTTCTGGAACACTTCTCAGTCTTAAAATGACAACACTAGGAAAGAGAGTCCTTTTCCTCTGAGTACAGTCCTGTCTGGATGTGGTGCCTGGAGTCGTTACAGCCGCCTTGCTACAATCTGAACGTGAAGCTGGTGCAGGGGAGAGGACAGAGCTGAGAGAAGAGCAGCGAGAACTCCTCGGAGCCTTCCACGCACCTGCCTTTGGACGTACCGTGTGAAATAAATTTCCCTGTTGTTTAAGGCAACCAGAGTTGAGATTATCTGTGACGTGCACTGAAAGACATGCTAACTCGTTCATTCATTCATACCACGAAGGAGAAATACAGGGTATAAAGGTGGGATTTGATCTGGTCAGAAGGTCAGAGAGGGCTTCCCTGAGGAAACGCAGAGGCCTTGGTGAAAGAGGTGCCTTTTCGTGCTGGGCCTTATGTCCCGTGTTCAAGGAGTTTGGTCTCTATTGCAGGAGCAGAACCACTGAAGGGTTCCATGACTGCAGAGTGGCAGGAGAACATTGAGCTGTAGTTCATTTAAGCTGCCTCTGCTACAGAAAACCTTGGCTTAACATTCCAAAGAGGCCCGTTGGATTTGCTGAGCAGGCAAGGGTCAGTCAGTGGTGAAGGCCCTGGTGATCGTCAGGTACGTCCACAAAACATGAAAGAACACCTCTGCTTGGAATCTGGTGAAGTAACCAATCTACTTTTCCTTTTCTTCCTCCTTGCCAGTGTGTGTGTGTGTGTGTGTGTGTGTACACATATGTACATATCCATGCACAGAGGCAGCTTTCATGTTTTCTAATTCAGGTGTAATTTGTGAACAGTCTCGTTCTCTTAGTGTTTGATTATTTAAGTTAAAAAATTGCAGCTAAGAGATCTGTGTTGGCGTTACAAAAACAGGATAGATAGTTTCATTGTAAATAAAATTTTAAGTATGTATTAATGTGGCTGAAATTGAACTTTTAGCATCTCCAGAGGTTTTCCTCCAGGCTTGATGTAATAAGATCTGCTCTGATTCTCATACATATGGATATATTAGAAAACTGGATTCCATCCCAGTGTAATCAGGCCGGGAACCAGCCTGAGCTGCAGAGTGGAACTGCAATGAAAGCTGCAGTCTCCTGTAATCATATTAGGATGCGATGTGGTCCCTCCCTATGTTTATTAATTAGTGGAGTTGTAATGAGACTCCCCCCCACGCTTTTAAGGATGCTGATCAGTGGGCATCTGGGCGGGATTTGAGTTGTGTTTGGGAGCCTTCTGTGTGCAGGTGGGAGGGATCCGTGTTTCAGGTGGCGGCAGGTGAGCCTCCCGCCAGGTTGGCATAATGGGAACAGGACTCTTCTGGGTCGCCATCTGTTTGTGGCGGATAGGAAACCAGCAGTGACTTCTGAGGAGTTCATGTTGAAATACTTAGGAATTAGTAATGCTGAGACTGTGCTGATCAGGTATTAGGAGGTAGGGGAGATAGACTGTGGAGTGGCTTTTCATCACTACTGGTTTCAGGACGTGGCTGCCTGGGTTCAGCAGCCCCCGCTCCCACCTCCCCCAAACCGCAGCTCTCCTGTACCCACCCAAACGGCCACTCACGTCACCCCGGTTCTGTACTGAGTTGCCCATGGCAAGGGGACACATTATTGACATGACTGTCTCAGGTAACACCGTGCATGGTGTTTGTCACAGGGTGGGGGGCTCAGTCTCTGCGACTCTTGATGTATCATGTTTTTTTGTTGTTTTAAATTGTGGGAAAATGTACATAACAAAATTTACCATTGTAGCTATTTATAACGTGTACAGTTCGGTAGCATTAAGTACATTTATGCTGTTGTGTGACTATCATGATGGGTCATGTTTTAACCAAGTAAAAATAGTGGATGCTTCTCTGTTTACCAAATATATGTATAAAAAAATCATCAGCATGCTCTGTCTGATGGATATCCCTTTGGTTTTTAAGCTGGGATTTGCTTCCTTTGCACGTGGGAGTTGACTTGGTGGGATAGACGGGCCGTGCCCCCGTTGCTCTGGGTTTGGTTTGCTGTTCTTGAACCTGGGAAGCTCTGCCCTCCAGGCACAATGCTTTTTTTGTGTGTGTGGTACGCGGGCCTCTCACTGTTGCGGCCTCTCCCGTTGTGGAGCACAGGCTCCGGACGCGCAGGCTCAGCGGCCATGGCTCACGGGCCCAGCCGCTCCGCGGCATGTGGGATCTTCCCGGACCGGGGCACGAATCCGTGTCCCCTGCATCGGCAGGCGGACTCTCAACCACTGGGCCACCAGGGAAGCCCTTAAAAGCACTTTTTGAAGACCATAATCTTTTTTTTTTTTTTTTTTTTCCCCCCGATACGCGGGCCTCTCACTGCTGCGGCCTCTCCCGTTGCGGAGCACAGGCTCCGGACGTGCAGGCCCAGCGGCCATGGCTCACGGGCCCAGCTGCTCCGCGGCATGTGGGATCCTCCCGGACCGGGGCACAAACCCGTGTCCCCTGCATCGGCAGGCGGACTCTCAACCCCTGTGCCACCAGGGAAGCCCCACAATGCGTTTTGACGGTGCCCTGAAAGCTGCTCTGCCTCTCCTGCATTCTACTGTAAAGCAAGGGTGTGGAATAGAGACTAGCTCACTTCCCTTTTAACCCAGCATTACTTGGTAGGTTAACTAGAGGAGCTGCCCTCGGGTGGCCTGCTGAGGATGTGTGAGGTTGGAGTCACCCTGTTCAACCCCTGCCACTGCATCAGGTTCTGAGGTGCTGCCTGCCTTTCTGACGTGCAGACCCTGCTGGGTTCCATCTACCACCTGCAGGTTTCTAGCTTGCCTCCTTCAAAACAATCAACAGAAAGGACCACAGAGCCCTCTGTTAGTTAGGGGACTCCTGGTTATAAGTTAGAGAGACCTAACTGAACTCGTTTATACGCTAAAGGCAATTTATTGGAAGGATTCTGGGCTGTGTCCTAAAATCTCTGCAGGGACACAGCTGGGCTTCAGGCCAGGAGCCAGAGACTGGAACAGTCTGTGGATGGGCCTGGGAAGCTCTTTCCTTCTCTCTGTCCCCATCTCTTAGCTTCCTTCAGTACTTCGAGTTCTTTGTTCCAGACCAGCATTCTCTACTCCCTGGTCCATGTGGCACAACGTGGCTGCCAACACCCATGTTCTTCACTGTTATGATCCAGGTGTCTAGAGACTATTTTCTCTGATCCAGAATTTCCTGGGAAGAACTGATGAGTGGTCATAGAAGATGGAACCAGGCTGTGAAAGCACCTAATAAGCTTTGCATTAGAAATTAAACAGAACAATGAAACCCCAAACGAAATCAGAACAAAGTGCTGCCATCTCCACTACCAACAGAAAATCCAGTAAATGAGAAGATAAACCTGCCAAACAAATTCTGGAATTACCTTTTTAAAAATTAAATTTCTTTTTTAGTGAAATAAATTATAGCCTATTTTTATGTCAGCATTGTTTGAACTCAGAAAAATTGTGGCCAAAGTTTAATTCAGCAGGGTAGCTTGATGTGGGAGATAAATTCCTGAAAACTTGAGTATAAATAAAATATTTTTAATTAAATTATATTTTAAATACACAAGGGGAGTCAGTGGTTAATGCCCTGACTGCTTGCTATCAGAAGGAATCCTTTTGTCAATCTTTTTCTAAAATGCAGTAATTTTAACCTTATGAATTTGAATCTTCCTATATCACATTTACGTAGATCAAAGCGTACCAGTGGATTGTCCTTCCTTGCCGTCATTATCTTGTCGGGGTCACTGGCTTACTGGCAGATTGAACATTCCACCGACTTCTGATGTTATGAACAACAGCGGTTCCTGTTTTAGTTGTTTGGTTGCACCCGTAGATCCCCTGTATGAATTTGAGAATTCCTCTGTGAGTTGGAATTAAATTGGGATTGAACACTGTGTCTGAATTGTGAAGCTGTATGCAATAATCCAAGCAGGTTTGCAAGTATCCCTTAGTGATTGCAAGAAAAAGAGCAGTCTGACAATTCTGGGAATTAGTGCCATTTGAGAATTTGGGAATTGGTCACGTGGTCAAATGTGCAGGATCTATTGTATTTGCACATCAGTCGTAAAGGTGGTTTATTACCTATTTGACTTATTAGTGTATTTAAAATTAAAAACTCAGTTTCCCTCCTCAGAAAATGTGGGTTGTGTGGAAGTATGAGTATCACCGGCCTTGAGGGGAAGGGCATGGTTAGCACCTGAGTAAATATTGACGTAGTGGAAGATGACACCCTCTGGAAGGCTGCTCTATCTAACATGCCCCTCACTGTACTAGATTCCCTACCCTCAGAAGGATAGGAAACATTTATTTCTGCTTTAAAGGATTTAGAAGCCACTGGCATTCTAAAATAGTGCTGAAAGAGCCCCGCTGTTGGATGGAACCTGGGAGTACTGCATGTGGGTTATGGGAAACCCTTTGTTCCATATGACCTTTCTCTCCTTGTGCAGGCCTCTTTCTACATACCATGGGGGATGCCTCTGACATGTCTTGTCTTACATAGAATGCCTTGAACCGTCCTTCTCTCGCAAAAATGCAGAGCTGGGGGGCTGTGAGGATTGGGGAGACTCGGTGCTCTCAGAACGACAGAAGTTCGAAGTAATAATGGAAAAACAGAAAAGCACATATGGGGGGCGCTGATTTCATGTGGTGCCTTATGACAACCCAGAAAAAGTCAAACTAGTATTGTAAATTTGATAAGGCACCACCTTTTTTTTGCGGTACGCGGGCCTCTCACTGTTGTGGCCTCTCCCGTTGCAGAGCACAGGCTCCGGACGCGCAGGCTCAGCGGCCATGGCTCACGGGTCCAGCCGCTCCGCGGCATATGGGATCTTCCTGACTGGGGCACAAACCCATGTCCCCTGCATCGGCAGGCAGACTCTCAACCACTGCGCCACCAAGGAAGCCCGCATAGCATTATTTTGAATTCTCCTACAAACACCTTTGTATGCTTTTGAAAATTGAACATAGCACAAGCATTTTTCATGTTCCTATATAGTCTTCATAACTATACCTTTTTATTGCGACAAAATATATAACATACAATTTACTCTTTTAACCATTTTAAAAGTGTGCAGGTCAGTGGCCTGAAGGACGTTCACCTTATTGTGCAGCCACCTCTACCATCCGCCTCTAGAGCTTTTTGTCTTCCCAGACCAAAACTCCGTACCCGTTAAACAGTCATTCCCCATTCCCCACTCCTGGCAGCCACCCTTTTTCTTGCTGTCTGTATGAGTGTGACTACTCTAGTTACCTCATTATATTCACTTATAGTGAAATCACATAGTGTTTGCCCTTTTGTGACTGGCTTATTTCATTTAGCATGCTGTCTTCAAGTTTCATCCATGTCGTAGCATGTGTCAGAAATTTCCTTCCATTTTAAGACTGAACAATATCCTATTGTATGTATATGCCACATTTTCTTTATCCATTCATCTGTTGATGGACACATGGGTAATTACACATTTTTGAGGACTGTATAATATCCCACCAAGTAGATAAATCATATAATGATATTCTTCCGTGTTTGTTGTTTGGGTTGCTTCCATTTGGGGGCTATTTTAAAGTAAAGATGTAGTAAACATCATACTTTTTTTAATCCTTCTGGGTTGTTTCTTTGCAATGATTATACAAATACTTAGGTTCTGTTTTGTTTGTCATTTACTGAGTTAGAATTTAGGCTAAACTTTTGGAGGAAAATAATTTAGGTGTATGCTAAAAATAAAAGCATTACTCTGCATTTTATTGAATATGCCTTAGTTTTAATGAGGAAGGGCCATCTAAAGAATTCTTATTACATCAGTCAGTAGAATGCCTCCTCAGTGAGAGGGCATGGTGCAGTGGTTTACAGATGTCAGAGATGACTGATGTTTTAGTAGTTGAAGAACTGATTTCAGGACAATATTCAAGAAGAGTCTGTGGGCTGATGAAAAGATGATCAGATCTTTGAGAGTTAGTCCAGTGGTGAAACTATAATTTTTACAAGACCGAGTGGTCATGTTGGGGAAGAATTGGTATCTTTGTTCCTGTTTTTATTGTTATCAATCTTTGGCATGTCTGTGAATACAGAGCTGGAGTGAAAGATGTGATTCTTGACCTCAGAGATCTTACACCCAGGTTGTCATACCACCATGTCAAACAGTTAGAAAACCAAAGCAGCTAAGTGGTAAGAGAAGCCGGCATTGGGTTCCTACAGAGGAAGCAAAAGTAGGCTTCCCTTGCTTTTTAGATACTTGTTAGACTGAGAGGAGGGTAGGCCCTAAGAGCTTTCCAGAAGAGGGTCTTCAGTTTGATATCCTGCCCTCCCTCCTGCATCAGCTGCTGCTACATTAGGCCTCTGCGTACAGTTTGCGGCCATCTAACGGTAAGTTCTCTGATCACTGGGGAGCTTCACTTCTTTGCAAGGCTGATCTTCACGCTTTCCCAGGCAGCTCATTGCTGTGGCATCCACCGTGACCTGGAGTGTCGTTCCCCTGCCCATAGATGCAATAAGAAGGCCTGTGCGGTCTCACCGGCCCAGTGTAGACAGCCATTCTTTGGCCAGACGTTGCCTAAAGCCCTTCAGTGGTGTGCTTGCCTTTGCCTGCCTGAGTTAAGGCTCTTTGTTACTTTTCTATCAGTCTAAACCTACCTGCTCCATGTCTTTTAGAAACTCCTCAAGGGCCTGTCAGTAGTGCCTGTCTGTTTTCTGCAAAAAATTCTTGTGGTACTTTTATATTTGTTTGATCATTTTAAGGGAATTTGAGAGAGGGACTAGGTAAACACATAGGCTCATTCATCACTTTGAATTTATTCTTGTGTGTTTTGTTTTCCCATTTTACTGAACTCTCTTAATAGTACTAATTTCATTCAATTCTGTGTGTTTTGCAGATGGAAAATTATTTATAAATAAGGATTTTTTGCTCTTTCCATTTTTATATGACTTTTTTTTTCTCTGTCATAATACACTTCTTGGAATTTTTAGAGTGATGTTGAATGACACTGTTGGTGAACATCTTTGGCTTAATCCTCACATTAGCCAAACGTTAGCACCGCTGGTTTTAATCACTGTCTGCGTATTGCCCAGTCGCCTTCTGGAAACGGGGGCCAGTACTGGAGTGCACCTGTCACCTGCAGCCTCACCAGTGTTGAGTGCCCAGGGTATTGTCAAAGCTCTTCCTGATCTGTCGTTCTGTCATTTTAACATTAAATTTGAGTTTGGTCATTGGTTATTTCCTCTAGACATTCTGGAGTCCATGAGAACAGTCAGCGTTGGCCTTTATTCATACATCATTTTGTTCTCACCAAATACTTATGCACAGCTTTCCCTCCCTATTCCAGAGCAGCTTGGGTGTGGAGTGGAAATTACTGGCAACACAGTTTGGTGGAGAAAGTATGGGCCTTGGAGTCAGATATCAAATCATAGCTCTGTGACTAATAGCCCAATGATTTTTGATAAGCTTAACTTAAACTCTTTGAGTCTTGGTTTAATCATTTGTGAAGTAGGGATTTTACTGTCTTACAGAGTGGCTTTGAATGTAGAGGAAGATGCAAAGAGGGCTCTTAGAAATGCAGAAATCATTCTTGCTCCTTGCCTCTTCTCTCCCCAGTGGGTTATTAACATACTAAGACCATTCAGCAAGAATTGGCCACAATTTTGGTAGTCTTTACTTTTAATCAGAGATAAGTTTTACTCCCCCGCCACTCCGATTCTTTGTCCCTAATTTTCTAATTGAAATCAGGGTGAATGATGGTTGTTTTTACATATCTTGTTAATAATTTACTTTATTCCAGTTTTTTAATTGCTTAGTGGGTATAATATAAATAACATTACAACAGCAATGTCTAGCATTTTTTTGAGCAACTGTAACTATGTGACAGGCAGGTAATTAAAGTACTTTGTATATATTTATTTAATCGTCCCAGCAATCCTTCTTCATAGGAAACTGAGGCTCCTACAGGTCACCGAGGTTGGGAGTGTGACCCAGGCTGCACATCCTGGCAGTCTGACTCTGGAGGTGTACTTCTGCTGCCTCTGGACTGCCATCGTGGTGTTGAAGGGTTTGTTCCCTTTATTCTGTATTCCTGAAGCCCATTCTAGTGTGAGTGTGTATACATGTGTATGTAGAAAAAACATCTTAGTTTTTGAAAAGGCTAGTTATTATGAAGTTAGATAGCAAGTGCCAAATGCAGAGCATTCATATCTAATTCTAATCTGTAGCATTAAGGCTTTTTCCTTACCTAGGCAGTATAATTTGATGTATCCCCCCTTGAAATTGCCACTCAGATCTGAATCCCTCTACTATGTCTCTAGAACCCTGGTTTCGTTTTGTCCTAGATTATCATAAAGTCCTTGTTATTGGGATATTCTAAAAATTTATTCTTATAAAATATATCTAACATAGAATTTACCATCTTAATCATTTTTTTGGTTTGTTTTGTTTTGCGGTACGCGGGCCTCTCACTGCTGTGGCCTCTCCCGTTGCGGAGCACAGGCTCCGGACGCGCAGGCTCAGCGGCCATGGCTCACGGGCCCAGCCGCTCTGCGGCGTGTGGGATCTTCCTGGACTGGGGCACGAACCCGTGTCCCCTGCATCGGCAGGCGGACTCTCAACTACTGCGCCACCAGGGAAGCCCCCATCTTAATCATTTTTAAGTTACAGTTCAGTGGTGTTAAATACGTTTATGATGTTGTGCAGCTGTCACCACCGTCCATCTTTATAACTTTCCATTTTGTGAAACTGAAACTCTGTACCCATTAAACAGCATCCTCCCCCAAGCCCCTGTCAACCACCATTCCACCTTCCCTCTCTTTGACTGACCTAAATAGTTCATATAAGGAATCAGACAGTACTTGTCTTTTGGGGACTGGCTAATGTCACTTAGCACAGTGTCCTCAAGGCTCCTCCAAGTTATAGCATGTGTCAGAATTTCCTTTCTTTTTTAAGACTAACATCCCATCATATGTATATACCACATTTTGCTTATCCATTTATCTGTTGATGGACACTTGGTTTGCTTCCATGTCATTATCTGGACAGTCTTGTCAGTATAGTTCTTGTCAGTATATTCTCCTTGCTTTGACCTATGGTTAACTCTTTTTTTTTTTGCTTTGCTATTGCACCATCTTCTTAAGATCCTACACTGGCTTTATGTTTCCAGGATTCGTCATTCAGTCACAGTGCTCTCAGCTCTGCCCCAGTGCACTTGCTGGCCCTTGGTTATAGCTTATATCTTGTAACGTTGAAGTTTACGTGTTTCGCCCATCTTCTCTGACCATGCGGGGAGCTCCTCAGGGCAGGGACTGGATTTCACTAAAGTTCTCAGTGCTGGCTCCCCCTGAGTGTCTGGGCCTGGGTGGTGGGTACCCAGTGACCACCACCTCATTTCTTGTTTCTTGTTTGGGTGTTCCTCGGCTGGTTTCCTCATTTCATATCTCACTTTGGACTCTTGCAGCTAAGATTAACACACATCAGCTATTGATTTGATGCTTGCCCTTTTTAAAGTCTTTCTAAGCCTTCAAAATTTCTTCCTGAAATTCTGGATCCTTCACTGATGAAATGTCTCCTGAATTAGAGGTAATTTTTACCTCAGCCTCTATTGTGCCTAAATGTGGCGTCTTTCGAGGCTGCCTTCACTTTTGTCTCGGTTTATATGCCAGCCTATTGTAGACATAGGCTGTAATAGGTTTATTTAATGTAAGCAGTTTTGTAGTAGTTTCTGCTCTGTCCTATGTTATTTTGTTTTCAGTTGTTGCTTATCATGTGGTAATCACGAAAGCATTTGAACCCTTCTCAGGTGGGTAGCTGTTTTGGTCCAGCTTCCTCAGGGTTGTGTCCTGAGGCATTGGTGAGGAGGACGGGCAGAGAAATATCTCACCCACATACGCCTTGTCTCTTAGCTGAGAGAGACTTTTTTTTTTTTTTTTTATTGTATTGCCCTTTAGAAATTTTGAAAGGGAGCTTTGATTCAGGTATAACTATCCTCCCAAAGGAAAACAAAAAGTACTGAAAAGTTGGATTTTAAAGTTAGAAAGCACTGAGAATGAATCTGTGCCAGGGAGAGCTTATTGGAAGGCTGCATTTGGGAATCTGTAGGATTGTGTTTAAGGTGAGGTAAAGGGCGTGTGTAAAGGGTTGGTGGTGGGGGGAGCTCCTTGAAAGGATTGATTAGGGCACCTGAGCAGTGGAGACCTTAAAAGTATTTGCAGAAATAATGTTAGAATCTTTAATTTTTAAATTAGAAATTTAGGAGTGGAATTTAGGGGTAAAGGGGTTGAATACCAAGAGATTAGCTCATAATTGCTATCTCTGAGTCAGATGTGGATGCTGCCCTTGGGGAGGTTACAGTCAGGGGGGAGCAAAGCTTTCCCCACTAGATTTTTTGAAAACATAAATTTATTTATTCATTTATTTATTTTTGGCTGCGTTGGGTCTTCGTTGCTGCACACAGGCTTTCTTTAGTTGTGGCGAGCGGGGGCTGCTCTTCGTTGTGGTGCATGGGCTTCTCATTGCGGTGGCTTCTCTTGTTGTGGAGCATGGGCTCTAGGTGCACGGGCTTCAGTAGGTGTGGCGCACGGGCTTCAGTAGGTGTGGCACGCAGGCTCAGTAGTTGCGGCTCGCGGGCTCTAGAGCGCAGGCTCAGTAGTTGTGGCACACGGGCTTAATTGCTCCACGGCATGGGGGATCTTCCCGGAGCAGGGCTCGAACCTGTGTCCCCTGCATTGGCAGGCAGATTCTTAACCACTGCACCACCAGGCGAGTCCCTCCCTACTAGATTTTAATTACAGTAAGATGCTGAGTTTCATGTGATAGGATGGCAGATGTATTTCAGGAACCCAGAATAAGAATGTTTGAGTTGGGAGTCACCAGTGGTCACCATCGTTTTCACCATTATATTCTTCTTTTCATTATTTTCCCTCTTTGTCCCCAGAAATGACTAATCTGATTAATAGCTAAGAACTTTTGCTCAGTCTAAGATAATGGTATTAATAGTTCTTACTCATTAGGTACTTAACAATGAGCCCTGTGGAACCCAAACATTCCAGGTCAGGCCAGGGTGGAGGAACCAGCAATGGAGACAGAGAAAGAGCAGTCAGGAGGGAAGAGGAAAGCCAACAGGGAGTTCCTGCCAAGATCTTACGGATGGGGAGGCTGAGACTTTTGTGTGTGTGTGTGCGGTTCGCAGGCCTCTTACCGCTGCGGCCTCTCCTGTTGCGGAGCACAGGCTCCGGACGCGCAGGCCCAGCCGTTCCACGGCACGTGGGATCCTCCGGACCGGGGCACGAACCCGCGTCCCCTGCATCGGCAGGCGGACCCTCAACCACTGCGCCACCAGGGAAGCCCCGAGGCTGAGACTTTTGAGTGGTTAAATGACACAGCTGTCTGCAGTCACGCCCTGAGGAGTAAGTGATGGAGTCCCCCTTCTTAAACACTGCTGCTTCCCAGGTTTACAGGTGTTTCCATACCCAGTTATAATTTTACCCCAAAACAAAGAAATGTGACAGTTTAGTTTGTATAACTTTATCTTAGGTAGATGCCTAGCTCTCAGTATGTGTTTTACATTTGTGGACTGAAAAAAAAATGCACAACCTAAAAGTTGAGAATTTTGCTTTATTTGGCAGACAAAACTGAGGACTTAAGCCCGGAAGACAGCCTCTCAAAAAGCTTTGAGGGGGCCTCCCTGGTGGCGCAGTGGTTGAGAGTCCGCCTGCCGATGCAGGGGATACGGGTTCGTGCCCCGGTCTGGGAGGATCCCATATGCCGCGGAGCGGCTGGGCCCGTGAGCCATGGCCGCTGGGCCTGCGCATCCGGAGCCTGCGCTCCGCAACGGGAGGGGCCACAGCAGTGAGAGGCCTGCATACCGCAAAAAAAAAAAAAAAAAAGCTTTGAGGGACTGCTCCAAAGGGTAAGAGAGGAATCAGGGTATATAGGGGTTTTTGCAACAAAAACCAGGTAGTTCAAACATCAAAGGATTGCTGTTAATTAAAGAAAACCAGACACCTCAAGTTCATGAATTTAGCACTTTGTATGGGAAGATTCCAGAGTCTGGGCTCATTGACATCATTCCTTTGGAATGCACCTTAACCATCTACGGCCAGTATCCTGCTTTTCTCCATCTGGAATCCCCTGCTTTTTTCCATTTGGGGGTGGCTGCAGTGGATGTGGTGGCCGCTGGCTTGATGCCGGCAACATCCTTTGTTGACTGATACGGCAGGCGGTGTTTTTTGTCCACACACTTTATCTTAGCCAGAAGGCTGGGAAGTCATCAGTACATGTTTTAAATATTGAAGAAGAGCTAATGGATTTTGATTAGTGGGTTTTAGATGCTTAGGCTACTCATGACCTGTGTTTGGGAATCTGGTCCAACCTTGCCATTTTACCTAAGGAGAGAACGGACACCCTTGTTTGGGGACTTACCCAAGACCTCACTGGAGTGGACTTCAGTCTTTTGACTGCAGGGTCAAGTTTTTTTCACTGTACATGGCCTTTGGAACGCATTTTCGTTTATAGATAGCGTTGTAAATGGAAGTTAGGTAGAGTTGAAGTGAACACATAAGATGTTAAAAATGCCATCGTCAGAATCACTGGTGTAACCTCCACAGGGCCACATCCAGTGTCTTCATCCACCCTGACGTCCCAGCTGTCCTTCTTGCTATGTTGTTAAGACTCCACTCTTTGTTGGCTTTCCTCCTCCTCTTGACTCTTCTTTCTCAGTCTCCCCACTGGCTTCTCCACCTTGGTCTGACCTGGAGTGTTGGGGTTCCATAGGGTTTACCACTAGACCCTCTTTTCTCCTTCATCTTCATTCTCTCCCTCACTGACTGACCAGTTTTTGTAGTTAACTCATCTTGATGTGGATGATTCTTAAATTAATACTTCTAGTCCAGTCTTCTCCTCTGAGGTTCAGATTCATGTGTCCGGCTACTTACTTGACCTTGACATTTGGATGTTTCACAGACACTGCAAACTTAACACGCCAAATGGAACCTCTTCCGTAGGTCCTCTGGACCTGTTCATAGCAGCCCTCTCCCCCATCCTGCTCTTCAGTTACTGCCACCACCAACTGGGAATCATCCATGATGATAATAGTCAGAGCTGACATTTATTGAGAATTTATTATGTGCCAGGTACTTCCTCACAGGCATTGCATGAATTAACTCAATCTGTTTTGTTCTAACAGCAGTACCACGAGGTAGGTGACGGTAGCAGTAGTCGTAATGAGAATAGATGATTCAGCTCCTAGCACATACCAGGCACTGTTGTAAGCGTGTTGTAAGTACTGACTCGTGGAATTCTCACATCACTGAGGTAGATACTCTTACGATCCTTCGTTGACAGATAATGTCGGAAACTGAAACACAGAGAGATTCCGTTCTTCCTGCCACACTCCAGGTCCCCCAGCTAGTACGTGTGGAGCTGGAAATACAGTCTGGCGGAGACTGAGCACGCGCACTGCGCGGGTGCTGTTTCTTACTGTGACTGTCCCCATGTCACAGACGGGAGGCACTTCCTCCGTTTCCTCTCCCACATCCAGTGTGTCAGAATTTCTGTTGATCCTGCCCCTCCACACCTGTTTCCAGTCGTGCTCCTCTTCCTCTGTCTGGTGAGTGTTGTAGTTTAGCCACGGTGGGCTCGCCCTGGATGGCGGCCACAGCCCCTGCCTGTGCTTTCTGCTTTCTCTCTGTCCCCTGCAGGGCTCCTCCACACAGCAGCCGCTCTGGCCTGAGCCTGAAAACCAGGACATTTCCGCCCGCTGCGGAAAGCTCGGCAGGGGCTCCCACTGTGCTCAGAAGTAGACGTGCACTCCTTTCTGTGGCCCTCAGGGCCCCCTAGACCTTGCTTATGCCCGTGGTCTCCACTCCCCCTGCCCCCCGCCCCAGTCTTTTTCATGGCCTCGTGTCTGTCAGAGTCCTCGCTGCCTCTGGGCCCTGGCACGGCATCCGCTTGGCTGGGAAGCTCCCACCCGCCGCCGGCCTTGTCCAGCCTCCACTGCAGTCTCTCCCCAGGCCCGTCCTCCCTGCTGCTCCGGAGAGCTCCTCGCTCGGCACGTATCACCCGTGGCCCTAACCTCCTTATCTCTGCCCTTCTGCTGCCGTTTCTCCATAAGGATGTAAGCTCCCTAAGGGCCTAGAGTGCGACAAGTGTTTGTTGAAAGAGAGGAACGCAGATTGAACTTTGGCTGCCTTGGGAAGCTGGCTGTCTCCGGGTGCAAGTGTGTCCTGAACCCCGCAGAGCTGCCTCTCCCGGGGCCTGGGGCACAGCCCACCTCTCGCTTCAGCTGCGCGTGTGCTTCTGCCCCGGGGGCGCAGGCGCCAGGGTCCCGACGTCCCACCAGCTTCCTCGTTGTGGCGCCACTGCTGCCAAAGCCTTGGGCACTTTGTGGCCGGGGGAGGGGAGCCAGGTGGGGGCCCTCACCAGGTGAGCGGGGCCTGCCTGCGACAGACCCCCGTCCCCTCCCTGCAGCTCGGGTTCTCCCACAGCCATGACCTCTCTTCGCTCTGTCTGGGTGCCCGCTCTGTCCCTTGGCAGCTCCAGGTCACTGTCCCTGGGGATTCTTCTAGAATGACCTTAAATGTGCCTGTCACTTTAGCGGCAAGTTCTGTGAGTTTCTTTAGTAATGCATTCTCCCAGGATGGGGTCCAAGGAAATGTGCCTTTTGAGAATTCCTGTAGTTAAGCAAAAAGATGGAATTTGGGCTAATATGAGTAGACAGGCAGTACCTGTTAGCAAATTAATTACAGTCTTGCTTGTAGTTCTCTTGTGGAGGACAGTAAGCGATCAGCTTGTCGAAGACCCTGTAACTTCCTAAGAACTGACAACCTGTGAGGGTACGGGATGCGGTGGGCCCCGTGGGAGGTGTAGGAGTGTGCCGGCGTCCGGACTCCCAGACCGGGGCACTCACCTCTTCCTGAGCAGCAGTAGTGGCTGCAATGACCTGGGGAGACCCTTCCTCTGAAGCAGCAAAAACATGTTCTTAGTTGACAGTGGAAGAGTAAACACGACCCTGACTAACGACTGCTTCAGCTGTTCTCTGGTCCTGAGCTCACAATTTACACAGGTAACAGCCTTCGGGTCCCCTTCCCACAGCACCCTTTTGTTTTTCATTTGGAATAACTGGGAAGTGATAGGTGTAAAGCAGCACTTTCTCTGCACACGCCCCAGGGTGTTTCTGTTGTGGCGATGGGGCCTGAGCTGTTAGAATCCGCAGCTGTTCTTTAGCCTGGCTCCCCTTGGTCCTGAATGCCGCCTGTAACCGCCCCGCAGCCAGGGAGGGTCAGGGAAGGGAGACGGCTTCGTGGACGGTCAAGCGTGCGGGGGCAGGTGCTGGTGTGTTAGCCCCAGTCCACCGTGGGGTGCGGGATGTATGGACTTGCCTGCGTAGCAGTGATGATGTTGACTTCACTTCGTCAGGATCGTTTATTCAGAGTTCAGAACAATCCACTCACAAAGACCGTAACCGCGTAGAGTGTGGGCTAACGGGGAAGTTTGCAGCAGGGCCAACAGAAGAGGGGACCGGCCTGGGCCACACAGGCAGCATCAGCGCCTCCTCCCGGTCCTCTGCTGCCGCCGTCCTGGTCTGGGGGAGCTCAGGGTGGGCTGCGTAGGAGGATCTTGTTTCTCCTGTCACACTAGGCTCAGTGGCTCTGACCTCTTGGTGGCCTGGAGGGTAACTTCTGGCTTTCGTGTGGAAGCTGTTGCTGTGCACGTCGAGCAGTAGATCTTAACACAGGACACCTCGGATGAGTCTCAGCTGCGGAGCGTGTGCCTCAGTGATGCGCGTATCCTGAAGCCACTCGCTCCTTCCTACGGAAGTTCCCTGTGTGTGGGTGCCAGATACATCCCTCATTTTCTTCTTCTGACAGCAGTAATCTTTGTGGGCTCTGTGGGGCATCTCAAGCTTGGCTTGAGGCAGCTCTGCTTTCTTCACCCAGAGATCATCCTTTCAGCCCCTGTCTCCTAATTCCTGTAAGTCCCTCCACTTCCTTGATACTGGGGCCTTCTCAGCAAGAGGCAGAGGCAGCTGTGGGCTCCCTCCCTCTCCTGCTGAATTCATCATCCCGGTTGTGGAGTGACAGCTTCGAGGGATCTTAAATCTGCCGATTGTCAATCAAGTGGACTGCACTCTATTTGCTTTAGACGAAGTTCTGGGGGAAGGGTAGAGTCTGTTTTCACAGCTCCTTTCAGACTCTTCAAGGTGTCCAGTCTTGGTGGATGGTATGGCGAATTTTATTGACAATATAGCTTCATAAAGAAAGAGCCAAGTCCAGCCCCTGATCTCTCCCTTCAGGTGTTTTGATATAGTACATTTTGGAGTGTTTGGAGGGGGCAATGTAGAGTAAAGTACTGGGTTTTTTTTTTGCCTCTTGTTTTGAATGTAAAATGATCCAGCATTTCCAAAATATGTTTTTATTATTAGAACTAAAAGATGGTGTTTATGCTCATGTTGATTGAATTGATTGAAATGCTTAATTTTATGGACATATGCTTAACTCTTTCCTAGGATGTTACTTTGATAATACTTTTTGGCTGAGAAAATTTTTTTTTTTTTTTTTTTTTTTTTTTTTTTGCGGTATGCGGGCCTCTCACTGTTGTGGCCTCCCCCGTCGCGGAGCACAGGCTCCGGACGCGCAGGCTCAGCGGCCATGGCCCACGGGCCCAGCCGCTCCGCGGCATATGGGATCCTCCCAGACCGGGGCACGAACCCGTATCCCCTGCATCGGCAGGCGGACTCTCAACCACTTGCGCCACCAGGGAGGCCCGCTGAGAAAATTTTTACATCATGGGTTTAGAAGAACAGTTGCTCTGATAGGAGTGAAAATTTCTTTTGATCATTTTACCTATTTTATTTTTTAATAGATGCTAGTAAGTATTTATTTGATCATCATTTTTCCCCCCTTTAAACATCTAATTGAACAAATACTTCTGGAGGGTCTACTGTCTACAGGACACTATGTTAGGTGATACAGACCCAAGTCACAGTCTCTGTATTAGGGAGTCGTGTAGCTGAGGTTTAGCCTTCCTTTACACAGACTCTGGGAGGGGGTGTGGTCCAGAAGACTGGGCATAGTTTTTAATAATGTAGAACAATTAATAATTTTTCAGAGTTTAAGTCTTGTGTTTGTTTTCTACCATCTAGTTGAAACTTTAGAAAGATACTGTTAAATTTACACATAAACTGCATTAGTATATATCCATGCTTTAGCTCAGGTATGATAGAAGATGTTCTTTCCCTTTCTCTGTTATAATCTAACCTTTTTTTAAGTTTATTTTTCTATTGTCTTCTTTTTAAAAATATTTATTTATTTTATTTATTTTATTTTTGGCTGCGTCAGGTCTTAGCTGCGGCACGTGGGATCTTCGTTGCGGCATGCGGGATCTTTTGTTGTGGCTCATGGGCTCTTCGTTGCAGCGCGCGGGCTTCTCTCTAGTTGTGGCATGTGGGTTTTCTCTCTCTAGTGTGGCACGCGGGCTCCAGAGTGCGTGGGCTCTGTAGTTGTGGCACGCGGGCTTAGTTACCCCGCGGCACGTGGGATCTTAGTTCCCCAACCGAGGATCGAACCTGTGTCCCCTGCATTGGAAGGCAGGTTCTTTACCACTGGACCACCAGGGAAGTCCCTGTTATAATCTAATCTTAATGTCGTGGGAAGATAATAATACAGAGTTTGGTAGTAATGTGTTTAGAAAATGATTCCTAGCCTAAGTATATGATATTCTATATGCATCAGTGAGGAAAGTCTTCATTTAATATATGGCTCAAACTATGGAAAAACAAGTTTCAAATGACTTCATCAGTATTTAACTTCAGATAATTATGTTAAAAAAGGGAAGAAACGAAGAATCTCCCTCTCCCAGCCTAGTCATTTGACACTAGCATAACTGGGACAGTGTCCCTGGCCTGTCTCCTTCCCCTGCCCCTGGAATGGTATGGGCTACCCTGTGATCTTGCTGAGACATACAGCAAGTAGACCTCTTCGTTCTCTTCCAAAAAGTTCTCAGATGCAGCAGACAACTGTGAACACTGGATACTTGCTTGGCTTGGAATTAGCATGTGAACCACTCTACCTAGAAAGTCATTCTCTAGAACATAGGGCTGTTGCTTCAAAATGGTGTTTGAAATTAGGAGATGCCTCTTTATGAGCAGGCTGAATGTTGAGGCATTAGTCGTGTGGATAGACAGGCGATGCATCACGGTAGATGTAAGGGTCTGGCTTTCTCAGTAACTGGGGAGTCAAAATGGATAATTCAGTAAGTGAGAAAATGGCATATTTTAAAAATATATTCTCTCTTCATTTCCTTTTATAGATCATCTTCAATGTTTGTTGTTGAGAGGTAGGCCTTGGTGTGAATTTTAATTAGGACTGTGGTACAACATTAATCTTGTGGTAGCAAGCCCCATGTGTTATGAATGCATTTAAAAAAAGGAATGGTTATACATTATAAAATGAATAATTGAAGCCATGCCAAGTGCACGGTACTACGCTTTTATGCCATTGTATCTTTTTTTTTTCTTGGTATTGCTTTTTTATTTTTAATACTTTCCACTGGTCATTTATTACCTTATCTTCCCTGGTTATTTAACATTTGTTCATTTTCCTTCACCAGGAACCCATTTTCTTAGCTTCTTGGAGTAAGTGGCTGCCTGAATGTAGATTTTATTTTTACAGTGAAGATTAGTTTCTTACAGAAATTCTTCAGTGAGATTAAAAACTGCTTCACACCAAAGGAGAAAACCATGGTCAGGAAGAGTCCCTGCACGATTTGATCTCCCCCTCAAATGGCTGCCTCAGTGCCTCTGTAGCCAGGAAAGCTCTTGGCACAGTGCCTGCTGGCTGCGGGCACAGAGCTGAGAGCCCAGCTGTCCCAGCTGCCCAGTGGCCCTAGTCGGGTGATTTTGTATTTGAGTCCCCGACCCATTATCGGGTTTGCAGGAGACAGTCTTACATTCTAATGCTATTTGAAAGGTGCATTCTTATCGTGCAGTACACATTTTAACCGTTTAATTGGGAGAGGGAAACACTGTCATTTGTCATCTAAATTAGAAAGTCAGGGATGTGTTTTATTGATAGTTTCTTCACTGCTTAGCACAGAGGCTGGGGTGTAAGGTGCTCACGTTGTCGACTGAAAAGAAATGCACAGCCTAGAAGTTGAGAATTATGTATTATTTGGCTGATTTTCTGAGGGCTGAAGCCAGAAGACAGCCTCTCAGATTGCTCTGAGGAGAACTGCTCCCAAGGGTATGGGAGGAGCCGGAATATATAGGGGTTTGTGCAACAAAAACTGAGTAGTGGGGGCTTCCCGGGTGGCGCGGTGGTTGAGAGTCCGCCTGCCGATGCAGGGGACACGGGTTTGTGCCCCGGTCCGGGAGGATCCCACATGCCGCGGAGCGGCTGGGCCCGTGAGCCGTGGCCGCTGAGCCTGCGCGTCCGGAGCCTGTGCTCCGCAACGGGAGAGGCCACAACAGTGAGAGGCCCGCGTACTGCAAAAAAACCCCCCCAAAAAACCCCCCAAGTAGTGGGAACATCAAAATACTAGTGTTAATTAAAGAAAACCAGACATCTCAAATTAATGAATTTAGCACTTTTCTATGTATGAGAAGGTGCAGGAGTCTGGGCTCATTGAAAACATTCCTTTGATGTGCACCTTAGCTATCTGGGGCAAGTATCCATCCTGAGTTCCCTCAGGACTCACTGTGGGAAGGAGGGGAAAAGGGGAGCCTGTAGTGGCTGATGGCTTGATGGCTGCCGCATCCTTTGTTTGCTGATATGACAGGCGGCACTTAGTCTGCAGGTGTTTGTTCAGTGAACTAATAGAGGGACAGATGTATGGATAAATAAATTTAGTTGATTTTTATTCTTAAAATATTTTATTTAGGAAGAAATAGCAGATACCTTATGTTATATCTGAGAAAAAAGAGCCACTTTGAATCCTTCGTTCTCCCAAGTTTTGGGGTGAGTGGCTGGGAGGGATATGGATCATCACATAGGGCCTGGTAGAGCTAGCTGCCTCAGCTTGGGAATGTTCTGGGAAGGATATTCAAAAAGGCAGGAGAAAGAAATGGAATTTCGTCACTAGTTTCCATGCATTTCACTGGTATCTGAGAGAGTTAATTGAGACTTTGGGCTCCCTGGGCTGAAGTCCTTGCTTTAATATCCTTATTTACAGAACCAGCCTAAATAGTGGGGTCTTTTTTTCCCATCCTGGCATTTAATCCTTCCATCAGCGCAAAGGGATGAGGCACTGAAGTGGCAGCACTTCACAGGTGACAGAGGGAAGCGGGGAGATGGAGCGTGAGCCTTATTGCCCTTATCTTAGTTTGTAACTAGTCTGATTAAGAGTCATGCTTTTGTTGATGGTTTCCTTTGCTCTGCAAAAGCTTTTAAGTTTCATTAGGTCCCATTTGTTTATTTTTGTTTTTATTTCCATTACTCTAGGAGGTGGGTCCAAAAGGATCTTGCTGTGATTTATGTCATAGAGTGTTCTGCCTATGTTTTCCTCTAAGGGTTTTCTAGTGTCTGGCCTTAGCACTTAGGTCTTTAATCCATTTTGAGTTTATTTTTGTGTGTGGTGTTAGGGAGTGTTCTAATTACACGTAGCTGTCCTGTTTTCCCAGCACCACTTATTGAAGAGGCTGTCTTTTCTCCATTGTATATTCTTGCCTCCTTTATCAAAAATAAGGTGACCATATGTGCGTGGTACCCTCAGAATGGGAGAAAATATTTGCAAATGAAGCAACGGACAAAGGATTAATCTCCAAAATTTACAAGGAACTCACTCAGCTCAATATCAAAAGAACAAGCAACCCAAACCAAAAATGGGCAGAAGACCTAAATAGACATTTCTCCAAAGAACATACACAGATTGCCAACAAACACATGAAAGGATGCTCAACATCACTAATCATTAGAGAAATGCAAATCAAAACTACAGTGAGGTATCACCTCACACCAGTCAGAATGGCCATCATCAAAAAATCTACAAACAGGGCTTCCCTGGTGGCGCAGTGGTTGAGAGTCCGCCTGCCGATGCAGGGGACATGGGTTCGTGCCCCGGTCCGGGAAGATCCCACATGCCGTGGAGCGGCTAGGCCTGTGAGCCATGGCCGCTGAGCCTGTGCGTCCGGAGCCCGTGCTCCACAACGGGAGAGGCCACAACAGTGAGAGGCCCGTGTACCGCAAAAAAAAAAAAAAAAAAAAAATCTACAAACAATAAATGATGGAGAGGGTGTGAAGAAAAGGGAACCCTCCTGCACTGTTGGTGAGAATGTAAATGGATACAGCCACTATGGAGAACAGTATAGAGGTTCCTTAAAAAACTAAAAACTGAACTACCATACGACCCAGCAGTCCCACTACTGGACATATACCCTGAGAAAACCATAATTCAAAAAGAGTCATGTACCACAGTGTTCATTGCAGCTCTGTTTACAATAGCCAGGACATGGAAGCACTAAGTGCCCATCGACAGATGAATGGATAAAGAAGATGTGGCACATATATACAATGGAATATTACTCAGCCATAAAAAGCAGCGAAATTGAGTTATTTGTAGTGAGGTGGATGGACCTAGAGTCTGTCATACAGAGTGAAGTAAGTCAGAAAGAGAAAGACAAATACCATATGCTAACACATATATATGGAATCTAAAAAAAAAAAAAGGTTCTGATGAACCTAGGGGCAAGACAGGAATAAAGGCGCAGACGTAGAGAATGGACTTGAGGACACAGGGAGGGGGAAGGGTAAGCTGGGACAAAGTGAGAGAGTGGCATGGACATATATACACCACCAAATGTAAAATAGCTAGTGGGAAGCAGCCACATAGCACAGGGAGATCAACTCGGTGCTTTGTGACCACCTAGAGGGGTGGGATAGGGAGGGTGAGAGGGAGACGCAAGAGAAAGGAGATATGGGGATATATGTATATGTATAGCTGGTTCACTTTGTTATAAAGCAGAAACTAACACACCATTGTAAAGCAATTATACTCCAATAAAGATGTTTAAAAAAAAAAAGTCATGCTTTTTAGACGTCCTTTTTAGGACGGACACATTCTCTGTTCACCTCATAGCACATTTCAGACCACAGTACCCTAGCCCTCAAAAAGCTGCCGTTACCTATTAACGTTAAGTTTTTAATTCGTATTTCACTATAGAAAATAATTGTAAATCCTCTTCTACATTTGTGTGAGATTGTTACAGACATTATCTTTTCCATCATCTGATGGCCATTCTATAGTGCTTTGATATTGAAATTTTTTCAGAATACAGTAATAGGGAAAATGTTTCTTTCCTGGGTAATAGACAGTTTCCTCATTTCTGATAATAAGATTTATGTAAGCCATCATGAGTCTCCTTCTGCCCTGGTTGCAGGTATACTTAAGGCCAAGATTTTTGTGCTCAGTGTTGACATTTTTTCTGTCTCCTTTTTCTTAACTTTTTTCCTTTAAAACTGTTTTAAGGTGATAAATAATCTGATTTTATTTTGTATGCACTTTTTAATCAGGTGCTTTAAATTCTTTCTGGAGAGATTTGTGCTTTTAATATACTCATTAAAAGAACGGTGCATGTTCATTATTCATTAAGTACTTGCTTTGAGTTTATTACGCCTGTTGTACTACAGCCTTCTTTTCCTGCTGACCCCAGTTGACTTTTCTTTCTTGTTTAGTCCTGGGCCAGGCTTAGTATTTCCATATTTAGGTATACTAATACTATTTTACTTAAGATCTTAAGGTTGTGGTATAAGAACTTGAAGGAAACAGAACTGATCTGTTTCTTCTGAAAGCTTAAGCTTTTGTTAAATGACTCTGAATCCCTTCTGAGAACCTGGGTGATATAAATCATTGCCCGAACCCAAGACTTATGTTCATTATCTCCAGCAGTGATTATTGCCCTTAATTGAAATGCGGTTTAAGGGAAGATTTGGATCATTATCCTTTTTCCTGCTTCCCAGTGTCTTCTCTTTTGTTTGAGGTAATGCTGTTTTCTGGGAAGAAGGGTTGCTCCAGTGATTAGAGAGCATGATAGTGGAGATTTAAATTCTGCACTTCATTTTCTCATGTTTTATTTGCACACTTACTCAGCCTATGAATTAACTGAATTTTCCCTGACACTTTTCATTCTTGTTAGTGTTACTGTAACAGCGCCTGTGGGAAGCAGGTATCTGGGTCCTATAGGGACAAAGACGCTTTCCTTGATGAACCCCATTTCTTATCAGCTTTTTCTCAGTTTTGAATTCTTTCAGCTATTTCATATACAGAACGTTATATTATGTGAAAAGCTACAGAGTTGTGTGCCTGTAAGTGCTAAGATGTGGTGGTGTGACACTGGATCTTCATCCAGCTTCTTTGAGCTTCCTTTTGCTAATTATGATTATCTCCCATGTATGGTTATTACAAAAAAAGAAATAATAAACAAATCTTGAAGCATTATGCTTGACTACATTCAGTAATAATTGAATTAAAATAATAAGCATTTCCAAGCCCTTGGTGATGGTCCACTTACTCCCCAGTCTTTATAACCAAATTCCTTTGTAAAGCAGCACCTTAGTATGGAATGTGACAAGGTTTGGCTTGTGCTGTGAATCTTATGATTTCACAGCAGCATAACACAGCTGATAACTTGTTTCCAATAATGGAACATCCACTTCATTTATCTCATTTCCTGTACATGGGGTTTCCTGTGCCATATCTCCTACTTGAATTGATTTAACTTTAGATCTGTGTGCTTGTCTTCAATTTTTTTGATAAGTTATATATACAAACGATAGAGTTATATTCCCAAATTGTCCTTTTCAACTGGTGGAAGTACCGGTAAAGATAAACATTGTTTTCTTTTTCTTCCGGTCATCCTTAGAACTAATTTCTGAAGTTCACATGGGTCTCCTTATCATTATGAAGTAAGCGCCTGCTTTTTGTCTTCTGCCCTCCAGGGCTTTTGCGCCCCGCCCTGGGTCCTGCTCTTCCCCAGCCAGCCCTAGCTACCTCTCACGCGGGCTTGCACGTTTCCTTTGCCTGCTCTGGGCATATCCTGCTTTGACTGCTCCCCTTGTTTCAGCTCTTGCTCACCTTAGGGATGATTTCTAAACCCACGTTGGAAGGTGGTAGGTGGTAGTGTGTGAACCTCTCCTGGAAATGGAAGCTGACCAGATGTTATGGAAACCTTCCTGCTAGAAACACTTCCATTAGAAATACTGGAGAAAATAAAACAAACACCCTTTTATTATCTTTATTATAAGAAAGTGAGAAACCCATAGGTGGGGAAAAAGATAAAGAGGAGTAAACGTTTCTAAGAGAGAGAGAGGCGGGGGGGGGCTAAAACCAGAGTGGGACATGACAGTGAGAGGACTTCTGCTGATTCTGGGGACCTGGATTTCAGGGAGACAGTTTCATCTGAACCTCTTTGAAGGGCTAGGCTGGGAGTATGCGTGGGGTGGGAACATCCATTAGCAAAGGGAGGAGGAGGTGTCTTCTTCGCTTTAAAAAAAGTCTCTTTTGAATCTTGTTGGATTTGGGATTTGAATTTATGCCACCTGCACGGTCTGGAAAAACCCAAGATGGGAAGCTCATCTCAGTGCATCTGGGTTGGAAGTGCCCAAGGGCTTGGCAGAAGTAAACACAAATCCCCTCTGGAAGAATGCCACCCTCAACCCACTGATTAAGAGCTCTGAAATACGGACAAACAAAAAAAACTAGATGTATAAGGCAATGAGCCACCAAAGGAGAGTCACCTTGGAGCCCATTGTGATGTGCCGTTGGTTCATCCATTCATTCCTCGAATTTTTATCTATCAGTCATTGTATAGTAGGTGCGCTTCTCAGTGCTGAGGTTATAATAGCAAAATATTCTGTGGGGAAGTGGGTGTTGCTGTTGACCCGAGGCGAGGCTTTGGTACCTTTGCCCCAGAGTCCTGCCCACTTCAAGTTTCTGAGTCACTTCCAGGAAACTCTGGTGCTTTTTCGTCCCCAGTTTGAAGACCTTTATTTTACAAGTGAAAAAACTGAGACCACTGTGGTTAAGTAACCTGCCCAAGGTATGAACCTCAGATTCCTTGTCTGTAGAATGGGGATAATACCTACCTCTTGGGTGCTATCATGATGAAAGGTTAACCTACACGTCACCTGCCACAAATACACCTATTCTTCCTTTCCTGTGCCACTGATAGTCACACATGGTACGGACTCAGTTCTCCTGACTTTCAGGCTAAATGCTTTTTTACTACTGGTTTGACTCCATGAGATCTTAGACTGTTCAAGCCTGTACAGAGTCCCACACTTTCACCCTTAATTGTTCTCTGATTATTTCATGTTTGTGAGTTTTGCTTCCATTAGTTAGACTGTGAACTGTTTAAGGTCAGGGACCAGATCTTGTATTTTTATATTAATTTTGTATTATCTAGTCTCAGGCTGGTTACTTGGTAGAGGTTTTATAATATTTGTTTATTGTTGCTTGATTAAGCATGTAATGCCATTGTTATGAGGAAATGAAAATATTTCTGTCCAAAAAAGTTATTATGGTCATAATGTGAGAGTTTTGGCAAAGTAAGAAAATACTTTAGCTGGCTGCTTATGATGTAGACATCTGTATTCTTCTCTCTATCCCTGACGGATAAGATGATTCCCACCTGGCTTCCTGCTGCAGTGTCCTTTTGAGTCCAAGACTACTCATTCATTCAGGGCCAGGCACGTGTGTAAGTGCTGCTCACCAAGCTCGGACTCTCTGTGTATTGGAAGTTATTGTATAGCCCACAGCCATTTCTGTGTAGTCCTGAGCACATGTTTAGGATTGGAAATGTGTCCACTTGTATGGGCACTGGGCCATCAGTCAGCTCTGGTCCCCTGCCTTCCTGCCCTGCCCTCTGCCCCAGGACACGGCCTCGATGGACAGTCGGGCGTGCTCTCTGTGTCTGCCCTGTCCATCTGTTGGCTGCGGGTCAGCATTCCTGCTCACCATTGGAACCAAGAAGGAATCACTTGGAAGTTATCCCTCCCATAGAACCCAACTGAGGCTGGACAATAGCCAGGACTCTGTTCTTGTTCAGCTGCTGGCTGCATTTCAGCGATCCATTTGAGCCCCTTTTTAATTTAATTTAATTTATTTATTTATTTATTTATTTATTTTTGTGGTACGTGGGCCTCTCACTGTTGTGGCCTCTCCCGTTGCGGAGCACAGGCTCTGGACGCGCAGGCTCAGCGGCCATGGCTCACGGGCCCAGCCACTCCGCGGCATGTGGGATCTTCCCTGACTGGGGCACGAACCCACGTCCCCTGCATCGGCAGGCGGACCCTCAACCACTGCGCCACCAGGGAAGCCCTGAGCCTCTTTTTTAAAAATTTATTTATTTATTTATTTTTGGCTGTGTTGGGTCTTCATTGCTGCACGTGGGCTTTCTCTAGTTGCGGCGAGCGGGGGCTACTCTTCGTTGCAGTGCACGGACTTCTCATTGTGGTGGCTTCTCTTGTTGCGGAGCACGGGCTCTAGGTGCACGGGCTTCAGTAGTTGTGGCTTGTGGGCTCTAGAGCGCAGGCTCAGTGGTTGTGGCGCATGGGCTTAGTTGCTCCATGGCATGTGGGATCTTCCTGGACCAGGGGTCAAACCCATGTCCCCTGCGTTGGCAGGTGGATTGTTAACCACTGTGCTACCAGGTTGCCTTTAATTTTTATTCCTGTGCTCTCCATATCTGGTTTTGGTATCAAAGTATAATAGCCTCATAGAATTAGTTGTGGGTGTTACCACTTTTTCTCTTCTCTGGATGAGTTTGTGTAATACTGCAGTGGTGTCTTCCTTGAATGTTGGTGGAACTTATCTGGAAAATATCTGGACTTGATGTTTTCTTTGTGGGATGATTTTAAACTACTGAGTCATTTTCTTTAATGTTTATAGCACAGCTTAGACTTTTATCTTTCTTCTTGAATTAGTTTTATTAAATTATGTTTCCTAGGAATTTGTTCATTTCATGTTATCAAGTATTTAAGCGTTCAATTGTTGATGGTATTCTTTTATCTTTTCAATCTTCACTGTATCTATAGTTTTACCCCCCTTCTCATTCCCAGTATTGTTTATTTGTGCTTCCCTTTTCTTCATCTGTCTAGCCAGAGGTTTGTGTCTTTCATTACTTTTTTTGAAGGGTCAACATTTGACTTTGCTTAGCCTCTCTAATGTTATTTTTTCTCTTTTATGAATTTCTCTTCTTATCTTTATTATCTCCTTTACTGTCCTTTGGTTTATGCTGTACTTTTAAAATGAACATTTATCTTCTTAATTTGTAACATTTTTTCTTTTCTATTGTAAGCATTTAAGGAAATAAATTTCCCACAAAACACTGCTTTTTCTGTAGATGACAAGTTTTGGCATGTAGTATTTTAATTCACATTGAGTATTTTACATTTTTCATTATAATGTCTTCTTTGTTTTATAAGTTATTTAGAAATGTGTTTGTTTAAAATTTTCCAATATATAGTTTCATGATCATATGTGTAATTACTTCTAGGGTTTTTTTTTTTTTTTTTTTTTTTGGCCGCATTGGGTCTTTGTTGCTGCGTGCGGGCTCTCTCTTAGTTGGGTCTTAGTTGTGGCGAGCGGGGGTTACTGTTAGTTGTGGTGCGCAGGCTTCTTATTGCCGTGGCCTCTCGCTGCGGAGCACGGGCCCTAGGTGCATGGGCTTCAGTAGTTGCGGCCCATGGGCTCAGTAGTTGTGGCACACAGGCTTAGTTGCTCCATGGCATGTGGAATCTTCCCAGACCAGGGCTTGAACCTATGTCCCCTACATTGGCAGGTGGATTTTTAAGCACTGCACCACCAGGGAAGCCCTGTGTAATTGCTTTTAACTTATTAGCTTTGTAGTCATATTTCTTTGACACTTATTCTTTAAAATATGTTGAGACTCAACTTTACATGGTAATTTTTTTTAATGTTCTTTTGTGCTTGAGAAGAATATGCATTCTCTGAATAGGATACAAGATTCTGTATTCATTCATTAAGGCCAAGTTTGTTAATTGTGCAATTAACATCTTCTAAATGTTTACTTTTTTTCCCCCAGCTTGATTTATACGTAATTGAGAGAGCTAATTGAACTCTTGTATTTTGATGGTGGATAACTAATTTCTCCCCATCACTTTTTGCTTTGTGTATTTCAGCGTTATTTCATTTTGAGTTTTATCAGGTTAGAGTTGTGATGGGCACCCGGTGAATGGAACTGTTGATCACTCTGTGGCTAGCTCTCTTCTTTGCTCCATGTTAACTACTTTTGCCTTAAAATGTATTTTGTTTGATGTTAATAGAGTAACCCTAGCTTTCTTTTCATTTCTATATACATAACATATCTTCTTTTTAAAATCCTTTTCCTTTTTTTAATTATTATTATTTTTTAACATCTTTATTGGAGTATAATTGCTTTACAGTGGTGTGTTAGTTTCTGCTTTATAACAAAGTGAATCAGCTATACATATACATATGTCCCCATATCTCTTCCCTCTTGCATCTCCCTCCCTCCCACCCTCCCAATCCCACCCCTCTAGGTGGTCACAAAGCACCGAGCTCATCTCCCTGTGCTATGTGGCTGCTTCCCCCTAGCTATCTCTTTTACGTTTGGTAATGTATGTATGTCTGTGCCACTCTCTCACTTTAAAATCGTTTTATTTTCATTCTTAACTTGATCTTAGGTTTTGGGCATGTCTCTTGTGAAAGCATTTAACTGTTTTTCTGGGTTTTTTTCCCTTTGGTGTAATCTGATACTCTTTGAACTGGCAAGACTAGGTCTTTTAATCATTGATGTGCTGTGATGACTAATATATTTGCATTTAACTTCTGTCTCTTGTTTTCATTTATTCTGCTTTTTGTTTCGTTTTCCCCTTTTCAGAGGACGGATTTGAATCCACTCCCACCTCCTCCATTTTTTCTGTCTTGTGACTGGGCTGTTGTATACTTTGTTTCTGGTCTTTCAGAGATTGCCCTTTACAATTCACCATGCTTACCTAAGCTAATCAAGTGTAAAGTTAACTAGTGTTTTAACTTGCTGAACATTATAAGGGCCTTGGAGTATAGCTCTGATCAGTCTTCTTTTCACCAAATTTTCTTTTTTTTTCTTTTTTTAGTTTTCTATTTCGTCCTTCGAATAGACACAGGTCAGTGGTTAATCACAGGGGCTAGAAACCTACAGCCTGTTTGAACCCCAGCTCTGCCACTTCCCAGATGAGTAAAGTTGGGCAAAGTGCTTAACTTCCCTGTGCCTCAGTTTCCTCATCTGTAAAGTATGGACAGTAGAAGGACTTTTTTCCTGAGACCAGGGGTTTTGAATGAGAAGTGCAGTACCTATAGAGCATTGAGAACTTATCTGGTGGTTAGCAGGTGCTGTGTAAGTGTCTGCTATTATTGTTCTTTTTTGAAAAGACAGTGTTTAATTTTACCTACGTGTTTAACAATTTCTTTTTTCATTGTTTCTTCTTCTTAGACTTTCCTTCTGAGTCATTCTCCTACCTGCAAAATATTCTTTAGAAGTTATTTTGTGAGTTCAGCTGGTTTTAAAATTTAGCTTTTGCCCTTTTTAATCATCTTTGTTATTTAACTTTTAATTCTTAAAAGACAGTTTTTCTGGGTATATAATTCTGTGTTACATATCCAGAATAGAATTCTGTATTTTCTGTCAGTGCTTTGAAGATCTTAGTTCATTGATCTCTGCCCTTGTTGCTGTTGAGATGTCTGTTCTCAGCCTGTCATTGCTCTGTAAGTCCCTGTCTCCTTGGCTCTGTGTTTTGCTAACATGTACTCAGGTGTGGATTTGTTTTTTATTTATCTGCCTTGGTGTGTGTATATGTGTGTGTGTGTGTATGTGTGTGTGTGTGTGTGTGTGTGTGTGTGTGTGTGTAGTGCTTCTTGTATCTGTGGATCTTTCATCAGTTCTGGCACATTTTGTCATTATGTCTTCAGATATTTCTTTTTCATATTCTTTGTACTTTCTTTTGGAATCCCACTTAGATCTGTCCTCCTTTTCTCTTAATCTTTCCTTTATATTTATATCTCCTGGTGCCTCTGTACTACAGAAGCTTTCGTGGGAGATTTCTTGAGCTGTTCGATCCAGTTCATTAATTCCTTTTTTGGCTGATGTCTCATATATGGCATTCTGTTTTAGTGATGAGGCTTTCCTTTTGTCTCTCTCTGGTCAATTTAGATAGTGTCTTATTGCTTCCTTTTTTATTCCTTTAAACACTTAACTAGTTATTTTATTTCTTCCTTCCTAATCTGGTGAGTTCAAGTGTATTGTTATGGACTTTCTGCTTGTTGGATCTGTCCATTTCTGATAGAGGGGTGTTGAAGACTCCAGCTAAGATAGTAGACTCATCTCGTTTTCCTTGCAGTGCTGTCGCTTTTTGCCTCAAGTAATTTGATGCTCTCTTGTTAGGCACGTACGCATTAAGGAGTATTACCGTTGTCCTGGGGAATTGACTCCTTTATCATTAGGTAAAGCCATTATTTATCCCTGATAATTTTCCTTATTCTGAAGTCTGCCGTGTCTGAAATTAATATCGGTCCTCCCACTTTTTAAATTTGTGTTAGCCTGGTATATCTTTCTCAGTAGATGTAGCTTTTAATCTATATGTGTCTTTATATATATATATATATATATTTTTATTTACCTGTCTTTTTTTTTTTAACATCTTCATTGGAGTATAATTGCTTTACAATGGTGTGTTAGTTTCTGCTTTATAACAGAGTGAACCAGTTTTACATATACGTATGTCCCCATATCTCTTCCCTCTTGGGTCTCCATCCCTCCCACCCTCCCTATCCCACCCCTCTAGGTGGTCACAAACCACCGAGCTGATCTCCCTGTGCTGTGCGGCTGCTTCCCACTAGCTGTCTGTTTTACGTTTGGTAGTGTATATATGTCCATGCCCCTCTCTCACTTTGTCCCAGCTTACCATTCCCCCTCCCCATATCCTCAAGTCCATTCTCTAGTAGGTCTGTGTCTTTATTCACATCTTACCCCTAGGTTCTTCATGACCATTTTTTTTCTTAGATTCCATATATATATGTGTTAGCATATGGTATTTGTTTTCTCTTTCAGACTTACTTCACTCTGTGTGACAGACTCTAGGTACACCCACCTCACTACAAATAACTCAATTTCATTTCTTTTTATGGCTGAGTAATATTCTATTGTATATATGTGCCACACCTTCTTTATCCATCCATTAATGGTCACTTAAGTTGCTTCCATGTCCTGGCTATTGTAAATAGAGCTGCAATGAACATGTTGGTACATGACTCTTTCTGAATTATGGTTTTCTCAGGGTATATGCCCAGTAGTGGGATTGCTGGTCATATGGTAGTTCTATTTTTAGTTTTTTAAGGAACCTCCATACAGTTCTCCATAGTGGCTGCATCAATTTACATTCCCACCAACAGTGCAAGAGTGTTCCCTTTTCTCCACACCCTCTCCAGCATTTATTGTTTCTAGTTTTTTTTTTACAACTTTATTGGAGTATAATTGCTTCACAATGGTGTATTAGTTTCTGCTTTATAACAAAGTGCATCAGTTATACATATACATCTGTTCCCATATCCCTTCCCTCTTGCGTTTCCCTCCCTCCCACCCTCCCTATCCCACCCCTCCAGGCGGTCACAAAGCACCGAGCTGATCTCCCTGTGCTATGTGGCTGCTTCCCACTAGCTATCTACCTTACATTTGGTAGTGTATATATGTCCATGCCTCTCTCTCGCTTTGTCCCAGCTTACCATTCCCCCTCCCCATATCCTCAAGTCCATTCTCAAGTAGGTCTGTGTCTTTATTCCTGTTTTACCCCTAGGTTCTTCATGACATTTTTTTTCTTAAATTCCATATATATGTGTTAGCATACAGTATTTGTCTTTCTCTTTCTGAGTTACTTCACTCTGTATGACAGACTCTAGGTCTATCCACCTCATTACAAATAGCTCAATTTCGTTTCTTTTTATGGCTGAGTAATATTCCATTGTATATATGTGCCACATCTTCTTTATCCATTCATCCGATGATGGACACTTAGGTTGTTTCCATCTCCGAGCTATTGTAAATAGAGCTGCAATGAACATTTTGGTACATGTCTCTTTTTGAATTATGGTTTTCTCAGTGTATATGCCCAGTAGTGGGATTGCTGGGTCATATGGTAGTTCTATTTGTAGTTTTTGAAGGAACCTCTGTACCGTTCTCCATAGTGGCTGTACCAATTCACATTCCCACCAGCAGTGCAAGAGTGTTCCCTTTTCTCCACACCCTCTCCAGCATTTACTGTTTCTAGATTTCTTGATGAAGGCCATTCTGACTGGTGTGAGATGATATCTCATTGTAGTTTTGATTTGCATTTCTCTAATGATTGATGATGTTGAGCATTCTTTCATGTGTTTGTTGACAGTCTGTATATCTTCTGTGGAGAAATGTCTATTTAGGTCTTCTGCCCATTTTTGGATTGGGTTGTTTGTTTTTTTGCTATTGAGCTGCATGAGCTGCTTATAAATTTTGGAGATTAATCCTTTGTCAGTTGCTTCATTTGCAAATATTTTCTCCCATTCTGAGGGTTGTCTTTTGGTCTTGTTTATGGTTTCCTTTGCTGTGCAAAAGCTTTGAAGTTTCATTAGGTCCCGTTTGTTTGTTTGTTTGTTTGTTTATTTACTTACGTACGTACGTACGTACTTACTTACTTACTTACTTACTTACGGTATGTGGGCCTCTCACTGTTGTGGCCTCTCCCAGCTCTGGATGTGCAGGCTCAGCGGCCATGGCTTAAGGGCCCAACTGCTCTGTGGCATGTGGGATCTTCCCGGACCGGGGCATGAACCCATGTCCCCTGCATTGGCAGGTGGACTCTCCACCACTGCACCACAAGGGAAGCCCCCATTTGTTTATTTTTGTTTTTATTTCCATTTCTCTAGGAGGTGGGTCAGAAAGGATCTTGCTGTGATTTATGTCATAGAGTGTTCTGCCTATGTTTTCCTCTTAGAGTTTGATAGTTTCTGGCCTTACATTTAGGTCTTTAATCCATTTTGAGCTTATTTTTGTGTATGGTGTTAGGGAGTGTTCTAATCTCATACTTTTACATGTACCTGTCCAGTTTTCCCAGCACCACTTATTGAAGAGGCTGTCTTTTCTCCACTGTATATTCTTGCCTCTTTTATCAAAGATAAGGTGACCATATATGCGTGGGTTTATCTCTGGGCTTCCTATCCTGTTCCATTGATCTATATTTCTGTTTTTGTGACAGTACCATACTGTCTTGATTACTGTAGCTTTGTAGTATAGTCTGAAGTCAGGGAGCCTGATTCCTCCAGCTCCACTTTTCGTTCTCAAGATTGCTTTGGCTATTTGGGGTATTTTATGTTTCCATACAAATTGTGAAATTTTTTGTTTTAGTTCTGTGAAAAATACCAGTGGTAGTTTGATAGGAATTGCATTGAATCTGTAGATTGCTTTGGGTAGTAGATTCATTTTCACAATGTTGATTCTTCCAATCCAAGAACATGGTATATCTTTCCATCTATTTGTATCATCTTTAATTTCTTTCATCAGTGTCTTATAATTTTCTGCATACAGGTCTTTTGTCTCCTTAGGTAGGTTTATTCCTAGATATTTTATTCTTTTTGTTGCAGTGGTAAATGGGAGTGTTTTCTTGATTTCATTTTCAGATTTTTCATCATTAGTGTATAGGAATGCCAGAGATTTCTGTGCATTAATTTTGTATCCTGCTACTTTACCTAATTCATTGATAAGCTCTAGTAGTTTTCTGGTAGCATCTTTAGGATTCTCTATGTAGAGTATCATGTCATCTGCAAACAGTGACAGCTTTACTTCTTCTTTTCCGATTTGTATTCCTTTTATTTCTTTTTCTTCTCTGATAGCTGTGGCTAAAACTTCCAAAACTGTGTTGAATAATAGTGGTGAGAGTGGGCAACCTTGTCTTGTTCCTCCTGATCTTAGTGGAAATGGTTTCAGTTTTTCACCATTGAGGAAGATGTTGGCTGTGGTTTTGTCATACATGGCCTTTATTATGTTGAGGAAAGTTCCCTCTGCCTACTTTCTGCAGGGTTTTTATCATAAATGGGTGTTGAATTTTATCGAAAGCTTTCTCTGCATCTATTGAGATGATCATATGGTTTTTCTCCTTCACTTTGTTAATATGGTGTATCATGTTGTTTGATTTGTGTATATTGAAGAATCCTTGCATTCCTGGAATAAACCCCACTTGATCATGTCGTATGATCCTTTTAATGTGCTGTTGGATTCTGTTTGCTAGTATCTTGTTGAGGATTTTTGCATCTATGTTCATCAGTGTTACTGGCCTGTAGTTTTCTTTCTTTGTGACATCTTTGTCTGGTTTTGGTGTCAGGGTGATGGTGGCGTCATAGAATGAGTTTGTGAGTGTTCCTCCCTCTGCTATATTTTGGAAGAGTTTGAGAAGGATAGGTGTTAGCTCTTCTCTAAATGTTTGATAGAATTCCCCTGTGAAGCCATCTGGTCCTGGGCTTTTGTTTGTTGGAAGATTTTTAATCACCGTTTCAATACCAGTGCTTGTGATTGGTCTGTTTATATTTTCTATTTCTTCCTGCTTCAGTCTTGGCAGGTTGTGCATTTCTAAGAATTTGTCCATTTCTTCCATGTTGTCCATTTTACTGGCATAAAGTTGCTTGTAGTAATCTCTCATGATTCTTTGTATTTCTGCAGTGTCAGTTGTTACTTCTCCTTTTTCATTTCTAATTCTATTGATTTGAGTCTTCTCCCTTTTTTTCTTGATGAGTCTGGCTAAGGCTTTATGAATTTTGTTTATCTTCTCAGAGAACCAGCTTTTAGTTTTATTGATCTTTGCTATCGTTTCCTTCATTTCTTTTTCATTTATTTCTGATCTGATCTTTATGATTTCTTTCCTTCTGCTAGCATAGGGTTTTTTTTTGTTATTCTTTCTCTAACTGCTTTAGGTGCAAGGTTAGGTTGTTTATTTGAGATGTTTCCTGTTTCTTAAGGTAGGATTGTATTGCTATAAACTTATCTCTTAGAACTGCTTTTGCTGCATTCCATAGGTTTTGTGTAGTCGTGTCTCCATTGTCATTTGTTTCTAGGTATTTTTTTTATTTCCTCTTTGATTTCTTCAGTGATCACTTCGTTATTAAGTAGTGTATTGTTTAGCCTCATGTGTTTGTATTTTTTACAGATCTTTTCCTGTAATTGATACCTAGTCTTATAGCGCTGTGGTCGGAAAAGATACTTGATACGATTTCAGTTTTCTTAAATTTACCGGGGCTTTATTTGTGACCCAGGGTATGATCTATCCTGTAGAATGTTCCATGAACACTTGAGAAAAATGTGTATGCTGTTGTTTTTGAATGGAATGTCATATAAATATCAGTTAATTCCATCTTGTTTAATGTGTCATTTAAAGCTTGTGTTTATTTATTTATTTTCATTTTGGATGATCTGTCCATTGGTGAAAGTGGGGTGTTAAAGTCCCCTACTATGATTGTGTTACTGTCGATTTCCCCTTTTATGTCTGTTAACATTTGCCTTATGTATTGAGGTGCTCCTACATTGGGTGCATAAATATTTACAATTGTTATATCTTCTTCTTGGATCGATCCCTTGATCATTATGTAGTGTCCTTCTTTGTCTCTTGTAATAGTGTTTATTTTAAAGTCTATTTTGTCTGATATGAGAATTGTTACTCCAGCTTTCTTTTGATTTCCATTTGCATGGAATATCTTTTTCCATCCCCTCACTTTCAGTGTGTATGTGTCCTTAGGTCTGAAGTGGGTCTCTTGTAGACAGCATATATATGGGTCTTGGTTTTGTATCCATTCAGCCAGTCTATGTCTTTTGGTTGGAGCATTTAATCCATTTACATTTAAGGTGTAATTATTGATATGTATGTTCCTATTCCCATTTTCTTAATTGTTTTGGGTTTTGTTATTGTAGGTCTTTTCCTTCTCTTGTGTTTCCTGCCTAGAGAAATTCCTTTAGCATTTGTTGTAAAGCTGGTTTGGTGGTGCTGAACTCTCTCAGCTTTTGCTTGTCTGTAAAGGTTTTAATTTCTCCATCAAATCTGAATGAGATCCTTGCTGGGTAGAGTAATCTTGGTTGTAGGTTTTTCTCCTGCATCGCTTTAAATGTGTCCCACCACTCCCTTCTGGCTTGCAGAGTTTCTGCTGAAAGATCAGCTGTTAACCTTATGGGGATTCCCTTGTGTGTTATTTGTGTTTTTCCCTTGCTGCTTTTAATATGTTGTCTTTGTATTTAATTTTTGATAGTGTGATTAATATGTGTCTTGACGTTTTTCTCCTTGGATTTATCCTGTATGGGACTCTCTGAGCTTCCTGGACTTGATTAACTATTTCCTTTCCCATATTAAGGAAGTTTTCAACTATAATCTCTTCAAATATTTTCTCAGTCCCTTTCTTTTCCTCTTCTTCTTCTGGGACCCCTATAATTCGAATGTTGGTGCGTTTAGTCTTGTCCCAGAGGTCTCTTAGACTGTCCTCAGTTCTTTTTATTCTTTTTTCTTTATTCTGCTCTGCAGTGGTTATTTCCACTGTTATCTTCCAGGTCACTTATCCGTTCTTCTGCCTCAGTTATTCTGCTATTGATCCCTTCTAGAGCATTTTTAATTTCATTTATTGTGTTGTTCATCGTTGCTTGTTTCCTCTTTAGTTCTTCTAGGTCCTTGTGAAATGTTTCTTGCATTTTCTGTATTCTATTTCCAAGATTTTGGATCATCTTTTCTATCATTACTCTGAATTCTTTTTCAGGTAGACTGCCTATTTCCTCTTCATTTGTTAGGTCTGGTGAGTTTTTACTTTGCTTCTTCATCTGCTGTGTGTTTTTCTGTCTTCTCATTTTGCTTATCTTACTGTGTTTGGGTTCTCCTTTTTGCAGGCTGCAGGTTCGTAGTTCCCATTGTTTTTTTGGGTCTGTCCCTAGTGGCCATAGTTGGTTCAGTGGGTTGTGTAGGCTTCCTGGTGGAGGGGACTAGTGCCTGTGTTCTGGTGGATGAGGCTGGATCTTGTCTTTCTGGTGGGCAGGTCCACGTTGGGTAGCGTGTTTGGGGGTGTCTGTGGCCTCATTATGATTTTAGGCAGCCTCTCTGCTAGTGGGTGGGGTTGTGTTCCTGTCTTGCTAGTTGTTTGGCATAGGGTGTCCAGCACTGTAGCTTGCTGGTCGTTGAGTGAAGCTGGGTGCTGGTGTTGAGATGGAGATCTCTGGGAGATTTTCGCCGTTTGATATTAAGTGGAGCTGGGAGGTCTCTTGTGGACCAGTGTCCTGAAGTTGCCTCTCCCACGTCAGAGACACAGCATTGACTCCTGGCTGCAGCACCAAGAGCCTTTCATCCACACAGCTCAGAATAAAAGGGAGAAAAAGTAGAAAGAAAGAAAGAGGATAAAATAAAATAAAGTAAGGTAAAATAAAATATAGTTATAAAATTAAAAATAAAAAATAATTATTGAAAAAGTTTTAAAAAGAAAAAAAAATGGATGGACAGAACCCTAGGACAAATGGTGAAAGCAAAGCTATACAGATAAAATTTCACACAGAAGCATACACATACACACTCACAAAAAGAGGAAAAGGGGAAAAAATAATATATCTTGCTCTCAAAATCCACCTCCTCAATTTGGGATGATTCGTTGTCTATTCTGGTATTCCACAGATGCAGGGTACATCAAGTTGATTGTGGAGCTTTAATCCGCTGCTTCTGAGGCTGCTGGGAGAAATTTCCCTTTCTCTTTGTTCACACAGCTTCCGGGGTTCAACTTTGGATTTGGCTCCGCCTCTGTGTGTAGGTCGCCTGCGTGCGTCTGTTCTTCTCTCAGACAGGACGAGGTTAAAGGAGAAGCTGACTGGGGGGCTCTGGCTCACTCAGGCCGGGGGGAGGGAGGGGTACGGAGGCGGGGCGAGCCTGCGGCGTCAGAGACGGCGTGACGTTGCACCACCCTGAGGCGCGCCGTGCTCTCTCCCGGGGAAGTTGTCCCTGGATCACGGGACCCTGGCAGTGGCGGGCTTCACAGGCTCCCGGGAGGGGCGGTGCGGAGAGTGACCTGTGCTTGCACACAGGCTTCTTGGTGGCGGCAGCAGCCTTAGCGTCCCACGCCCGTCTCTGGGGTCTGCGCTGATAGCGGCGGCTCGCGCCCGTCTCTGGAGCTCTTTTAAGCAGTGCTCTTAATCCCCTCTCCTCGTCCACCAGGGATCACAGAGGCAAGAAAAAGTCTCTTGCCTCTTCGGCAGCTCCAGATTTTTTCCCGGACTCCCTCCCGGCTAGCCGTGGTGCACTAACGCCTTCAGACTGTTTTCACGCCGCCAGTCCTCTCCCTGCGCTCCGACAGAAGCCCGAGCCTCAGCTCCCAGCCCCGCCCTCCCCGGCGGGTGAGCAGACAAGCCTCTCGGGCTGGTGAGTGCCGGTCGGCACCGATCCTCTGTGCTGCGGGAATCTCTCCGCTTTGCCCTCCGCACCCCTGTTGCTGCGCTCTCCTCCGTGTCTCTGAGGCTTCCCCCCTCCGCCACCCGCAGTCTCCACCCACGAAGGGGCTTTCTAGTGTGTGGAAACCTTTGCTCCTTCACGGCTCACTCCCACTGGTGCAGGTCCCGTCCCTATCCTTTTGTCTCTGTTTATTCTTTTTTCTTTTACCCTACCCAGGTACGTGGGGAGTTTCTTGCCTTTTGGGAAGTCTGAGGTCTTCTGTCAGCGTTCAGTAGGTGTTCTGTAGGAGTTGTTCCACGTGTAGATGTATTTCTGATGTATCTGCGGGGAGGAAGGTGATCTCCGTGTCTTACTCTTCCGCCATCTTCCTCAACTCCCTACCTGTCCAGAACAAGAAGCAAACTGAATCCCGCCTGCCTCGAAAAAGAACTGTTGAATCTCGAGCAGGGGAGACGTATGTAGAGCTCATTGGAGCCAATACTTTTCTTTGCACAGGAAGAAACTGAGGACGTCTCGTCCAAGGCCAAGGTGCTTAAGGACCAGGCGGAGACCCACACCCATCCCTCCATGTGTCTTTATATTTAAAGTGGGTTTCTTTTTTTCTTTCTTTTTTTTTTTTTTTTTTGCGGTACGCGGGCCTCTTACTGTTGTGGCCTCTCCCGTTGCGGAGCACAGGCTCCGGACGCGCAGGCTCAGCAGCCATGGCTTACGGGCCTAGCCGCTCTGCGGCATGTGGGATCTTCCTGACCGGGGCACAAACCCGTGTCACCTGCATCGGCAGGCGCACTCTCAACCACTGCGCCACCAGGGAAGCCCTAAAGTAGGTTTCTTGTAGGCAGCATATAGTTGGGTATTGTTTGATCCACTCTGACAATCCCTGTCTTTTATTTAGTGCTTTTAGACCATTGATAGTCACAATGATTATTGGTATAGTTGGGTTAATGTTTAGCATGTTTATTACTGTTTTCTGTTTGTTGCCCTTGATCCTGTTTTTTTTGTTTGTTTGTTTGTTTTTTGGTCTTTCACTCCTTTTCTGCTTTCTGTGGTTTTATTTATTTATTTATTTATTTTTGTCTGTGTTGGGTCTTCGTTGCTGTGCGCGGACTTTCTCTAGTTGTGGTGAGTGGGGGCTACTCTTCGTTGCGGTGCGCAGGCTTCTCATTTTCGTGGTTTCTCTTGTTGCAGAGCACAGGCTCTAGGCGCGTGGGCTTCAGTAGTTGTAGCATGTGGGCTCAGTAGTTGTGACATGTGGGCTCAGTAGTTGTGGCTTGTGGGTGCTAGAGCTCATGCTCAGTAATTGTGGTGCATGGGCTTAGTTGCTCCGTGGCATGTGGGATCTTCCTGGGCCAGGGGTTGAACCCTTATCCCTTGCATAGGCAGGTGGATTCTTAACCACTGCGCCACCAGGGAAGCCCCTTTCTGTGGTTTTAATCATGCATTTTATATGTTTCCATTTTCTGTCCCCTCTTAGCATACTTTTTTTCTCACTATTTTTAGTGGTTGCCCTGGAGTTTGCCATGTACATTTACAGCTAATCCAAGTCCACTTTAAAGTAACATACTGCTTTGAAGATATTTTAAGTACCTTATAATAACAAAATAATGCTAATTCTTCCCTCCTATCCCTTATATCATTGCTGTCATTCTTTTCACTTATAAATAAGCATACATAAGCATACAGGTAGCACACACATACATAATTGAATATGTCATTGGTATTACTATAATATTTGAATAAACTGTTTCTGTTAGATCAAGAATAAGAAAAATAAGTTTTAATTTTACTTTCACTATTCCTTCTTTGATGCTCTTCCTTTTGTAAATCTGGGTTTCTGACCTGTATCATTTTCTTCTCTCTAAGGAGCTTTTTTTTAACATTACTTTTAAGGTATGTTTACTGTTGGCAACTGTCCTCAGTTTTTGTTTGTCTGAGAAAGTCTTTGTCTTTCATTTTTGAGCGGTAATTATACAGGGTATAGAATTCTAGGTTGGTGGTTTTTTCCTCAACACTTTAAACATTTAATTCCATTCTCTTCTTGTTTGCATGGTTTCTGACGAGAAGTCAGATGTAATTTTTATCTTTCCTCCTCTATATTTAAGGTGTTTTTTTCCCTCTGGCTTCTTTCAGGATTTTTTTTTTTATATTTGATATTCTGTAGTTTGAAAATGATGCCTATGTATGGGTTTTTTTTTTTTTTTTTGCAATTTATCCTGCTTGGTGTTCTCTGAACTTCCTGCATGTGGGTTTTGTTGTCTGACAGTAATTTTGGGGAAAATCAGTCATTAATGTTTCAAACATTTCTTCTGTTCTTTCTGTCTTTCTTCTCTTTCTGCTATTCCTATTACATGTATGTTACAGTTTGGTAGTTGTCCCTTAGTTCTTGGATATTTTGTTTTTTCCAATATTTTTTTCTGTTTGCTTTTCAGTTTTGGAGGTTTCTACTGAGATATCCTCAAGGCCAGAGATTCTTACTTCAGCCATGTCCAGTCTACTAAGAAGTCTGTCAAAGGCATTCTTCATTTTTGTTAGTGTTTTTGATCTCTAGTACTTCTTTTTGGTTCTTTCTTAGAATTTCCATCTCTCTGCTTACATTGCCATATGTTCTTTCACTCTGTCTGCTTTATCCATTAGAGCCCTTAGCATATTAATCATAGCCCTTTTAAATTCCTGGTATGATAATTCCAACATCTCTGCTGTTTCTGTCTTGATATGATGCTTGCTCTGTCTGTTTAAACTGTGTTTTCTGCCTTTTTAGTATATCTTGTAAGTTTTTCTTTATACCTGGACATGATGTACTGGTTAAAAGGAACTGCTGTAAGTGGGCCTTTAGTAATGTGGTGGTTAAGGTGTGGGGTTGGGAGAGGCGTTCTATAGTCCTGTGATTATGTCTCAGCTGTGTGTGTGTGTGTGTGTGTGTGTGAGAGAGAGAGAGAGAGAGAGAACATAAGTTTTTTTTTTATTGTGAAAAATGTATAACATGAAACTTACCATCTTAACCATTTCTAGTGTACAGTTCCATAATGTTAAGTACATTCACACTGTTTTACGATCAATCTCCAGAACTTCATCTTGTAAAACCAAAACTCTGTACCTGTTAAACAATGACTCCCCATTCCTCCCGCCCCATAACTCCTGGCAGTGACTGTTCTCTGTTTCTATGGATTTGACTACTTCTAGATAGGTCATATAAATGGAGTACACAGTATTTGTCTTTTTGTGACTGGCTTATTTCACTTGGCATAACGTTCTCAATGTTCATCCACGTTGTAGTGTGTGTCAGAATTTCTTTCCTTTTTAAGGCTAAATAATATGTTTTTGTATGTATGTACCACATTTTGTTTATTTATTCATCTGGTGATGGGCACTTGCTTTGCTTCCACCTCTTGGCAGTTGTAAATAATGTTGCTGTGAACATCGGTGTGCAAACATGTCTTCAAGATCCTGCTTTCAGTTCTTCTGGGTGTATATCCAGAAGTGGAATTGCTAGATCATATGGTTGTATTTTTTTTTTTTGAGGAGACTCCATATTCCATAGCAGCTATACCATTTTGCAGTCCTGTCAGCAGTACATAAGGGTTCCAATTTCTCCACATCCTTGTCAATGTTTTTTTCTATACTAACCATCCTAATGAGTGTGAGGTGATATCTCACTGTGGTTTTGTGTGTAAAGAGTTCTCATACTAGCACTCTTCTGAGTTTCTCCAGAGTACTGCATTCTCTTGGTCTTAGCCACGGTCTGAGCACGTGCTCTCCATTTGCTTGGAATCCTCCCCTTACCTCCACTATCCCTGACATTGTGGATTTCACATCTACTCTTCCTTCAGGTTGCAGCTTTCAGAACACCGTGCACCAGTCCTTTGTAGCTTTTGTCAGAGCCATAATCATTTGATTAATATCTGATCTTCATCACTGAACTGTAGGCTCCTTGAAGGTAGGACCACATCTCTACTTGCTCACTCTTGTCTTTTTAGCACCCAGCTTAGAGCCTGGTACATAACAGTAGCAACATTAATAATAATCACTAACACCGTGTAGCATTTATTCTGTGCCAGCCACTGTTTTTCAAAATTAATATGTAATTTGCATACAGTAAATTCACCCCTTGTAGTGTACAGTTCTGTGCATTTTGAGACGCGTTAACAGTTGTGTGACCACTACCATATCAACATATGGAGCAGTTCCATCACTTCCAAAAGGTTCCCTGTGCCCCTTCTCCCCCTTTTTTTCCCTGAGTTTCTTTATTTTTTCTTCCAACATTATTGAAACATAATTGACATATAACATTGTGTAAGTTTAAGGTGTACAGCAATGACTTGATACACTTACATATTGCAAAATGATTACCATAGTAGGGTTACTTAACACCTCCATCACCTCTCATAATTAGCATTGCTTTTTTGTGGTGACATTTAAGATTTACCCTCTTAGCAACTGTCAGGTATATAATAGAGTGTCGTTAACCATAATCCCCATGCTGTACGTGACACCCCCAGAACTCCGGGTCTCAGTCTTGTGGTGGGCCTTTGCCTCTGGGCCATCCTCATGTATTTTTCTCAGTTTCCCCGCCCCCTCTTAGTTGGGACAGGTTGGCCGGAGTGGGCTGGAGTTGGGTGTGTCTCTGCTCCCAGGTCACTTCTGCTCTTATGAAATACTGATTTGTTAGGCCCTGCTTAAATTGTTTTTCTTGAGGGCAGACCCTATTAAGAAGAGTGGAATGCTCTGCTGTATTTCGAAATGATTGCTTTTCCCCTGCCAGAAGCGAGGGTTACTGTGAGGACCTGCTGAGCTCCTGGAGGTAAAACTCGCCAAAGTGGGTCCCCCTGAGGCTTTTATCTTTCAGACTTGCTCACTCTGGGCCTCCGACAGTTCATCATTTACAGTTCAGGTTTCCCTGGGTCCCAGTTGGGAATGTTTTCTGAAGACAAGGTGTGCACTTACTCCACCCCAGCACCGTTATGCTGGGAGTTTGGGGCAGCTTTAGTTTCCTCCGTGGGCCCTGCTGAACATGCCATTCAGGTTCAGTCTATCCACTTTGAGGTTGGACCAGAGTTTGGATACCTGATAGTGTGACCCGCTGTCTGGTTTGCCCAGGACTGAGGAGTTTCCTGGGAGGTGGGACCTTCAGTGCTAAAACTGACACAGTTCTGAGGAAACTGGGACAGTTCGGCACCCAATTCTGATTCCACTGCTTATATCAGCATTTGTCCAGCAGTTCTGAACAAATATGTATCTTACGTCTGCATTTGCTGGATAATTCCGGTTTTCTCCTTTGTTTGTGTGTGTGTGTGTGTGTCTGTGTGTGTGTGTGTGTGCGCCTTCCTCAAGATATTTCTCATACTTTCCTGCAACTCCAGCACAAACTACGTTTGTTGTAATTTACTCAAGATCTAGTTATATAGTAGTGGGCAGGCCCTTCAGAGCATCCTGGGAGCTTAACCTGTAATTTCACTTTTTTCTTTTGGTATTCAGAACATGTTACCATGTCACTCCCAAGTAGCCTACAATATAATTGCTGGTGGTTGCATATTTTTTCTGCTTTATGTGTGTACCAGCATTTATTGAACCAGTATCCTGTTTGAACATAAAGGTTATTTAAGATTTTTCCTTTATAAAAATGCTGTGGTGGAAACCCTTATAGCTAAATCTTTGCACAATCCAAGATTATTTCCTTATGATAAATTTCCAGAAGTAGAATTGCTGAATCAAACTGTTTGTAACATTATAAGTCTTTTGAATTATATCACCACATTGGTCTCACATTTCTCTACACACTACGTGACACTAGGAATGATCATTTCTTTCAGTCCTTGTCACTTTGATAAATGAGATGCTCTCCTTTTCTAGTTAAGGCACATGACTTTTGAAACCAGTGAGTCATGTATATAGCACGACAGTATTTTTTGTTTCATTTTGTTTTTTGATTTTTTTTCAATATCTTTATTGGAGTATAATTGCCTTGCAATGCTGAGTTAGCTTCTGCTGTATAACAAAGTGAGTCAGCCATACGTTTACACATATCCCCATATCCTCCCCTCCCTCTTGTGTCTCCCTCCCACCCTCCCTATCCCACCCCTCTAGGTGGACACAAAGCCCCAAGCTGATCTCCCTGTGCTATGTGGCTGCTTCCCACCAGCCATCCATTCTACATTTGGTAGTGTATATATGCCCATGCCACTCTCTCACCTTGTCCCAGCCCAGCCCTCCCGCTCCGTGTGTCCTCAAGTCCACTCTCCACATCTGCGTCTTTATTCCTGTCCTGCCCCTAGGTTCTTCACAACCATTTTTTCTTTTTTTTAGAGTCCATATATATGTGTTAGCATATGGTGTCTGTTTTTCTCTTTCTGACTGACTTCACTCTATATGACAGACTCTAGGTCCATCCATCTCACTACAAATAACTCAATTTCATTTCCTTTTATGGCTGAGTAATATTCCATTGTATATATGTGCCACATCTTCTTTATCCATTCATCTGTCGATGGGCACTTAGGTTGCTTCCATGTCCTGGCTAGTGTAAGTAGTGCTGCAGTGAACATTGTGGTACATGACTAATTTTGAATTACGGTTTTCTTAGGGTATATGCCCAGTAGTGGGCTTGCTGGGTTGTATGGTAGTTCTGTTTTTAGTTTTTTAAGGAACCTCCATACTGTTCTCCATAGTGGCTGTATCATTTTACATTCCCACCAACAGTGCAAGAGTGTTCCCTTTTCTCCACACTTTCTCCAGCATTTATTATTTGTAGATTTTTTGATGATGACCATTCTGACTGGTGTGAGGTGATACCTCATTGTAGTTTTGATTTGCATTTCTCTACTGATTAGTGATGTTGAGCATTCTTTCATGTGTTTGTTGGCTGGCAATCTGTGTATGTTCTTTGGAGAAATGTCTATTTAGGTCTTCTCCCCATTTTTGGATTGGGTTGTTTGTTTTTCTGATATTGAGCTGCATGAGCTGCCTCTGTATTTTGGAGATTAATCCTTTGTCAGTTGCTTCATTTGCAAATATTTTCTCCCATTTTGAGGGTTGTCTTTTGGTCTTGTTTATGGTTTCCTTTGCTCTGCAAAAGCTTTTAAGTTTCATTAGGTCCCATTTGTTTATTTTTGTTTTTATTTCCCTTTCTCTAGGAGGTGGGTCAAAAAGGATCTTGTGATTTATGTCATAGAGTGTTCTGCCTATGTTTTCCTCTAAGAGTTTTATAGTGTCTGGCCTTATATTTAGGTCTTTAATCCATTTTGAGTTTATTTTTGTGTATGGTGTTAGGGAGTGTTCTAATTTCATTCTTTTACTTGTAGCTGTCCAGTTTTCCCAGCACCACTTATTGAACGGACTGTCTTTTCTCCATTGTGTATTCTTCCCTCCTTTATCAAAGATAAGGTGACCATATGTGTGTGGGTTTATCTGGGCTTCCTATCCTGTTCCATTGATCTATATTTCTGTTTTTATGCCAGTACCATACTGTCTTTGTGATTACTGTAGCTTTGTAGTATAGTCTGAAGTCAGGGAGCCTGATTCCTCCAGCTCTGTTTTTCTTTCTCCAGATTGCTTTGGCTATTTGGGATCTTTTGTGTTTCCATACAAATTGTGAACTTTTCTGTTCTAGTTCTGTGAAAAATGCATTTGGTAGTTTGATAGGGATTGCATTGAATCTATAGATTGTTTTGGGTAGTATAGTCATTTTCACAATGTTGATTCTTCCAATCCAAGAACATGGTATATCTCTCCATCTGTCTGTATCATCTTTAGTTTCTTTCATCAGTGTCTTATAGATTTCTTCATACAGGTCTTTTGTCTCCTTAGGTAGGTTTATTCCTAGGTATCTTATTTTTTTCGTTGTAGTGGTAAATGGGAGTGTTTCCTAAATTTCTCTTTCAGGTTTTTCATCATTAGTGTATAAGAATGCAGGAGATTTCTGTGCACTAATTTTGTATCCTGCTACTTTACCAAATTCATTGATTAGCTCTAGTAGGATTCTCTATGGATAGTGTCATGTCATCTGCAAACAGTGACAGTTTTACTTCTTTCCGATTTGGATTCCTTTGATTTCTCTTTCTTCTCTGATTGCTGTGGCTAAAACTTCCAAGACTATGTTTGAATGATAGTGGTGAGAGTGGGCAACCTTGTCTTGTTCCTGATCTCAGTGGAAATGGTTTCAGTTTTTCACCATTGAGAACGATGTTGGCTGTGGATTTGTCACATATGGCCTTTATTATGTTGAGGTAAGTTCCCTCTATGCCTACTTTCTGGAGCGTTTTTATCATAAATAGGTGTTGAATTTTATCGAAAGCTTTCTCTGCATCTATTGAGATGATCATATGGTTTTTCTCCTTCACTTTGTTAATATGGTGTATCATGTTGTTTGATTTGTGTATATTGAAGAATCCTTGCATTCCTGGAATAAACCCCACTTGATCATGTCGTATGATCCTTTTAATGTGCTGTTGGATTCTGTTTGCTAGTATTTTGTTGAGGATTTTTGCATCTATGTTCATCAGTGTTACTGGCCTGTAGTTTTCTTTCTTTGTGACATCTTTGTCTGGTTTTGGTGTCAGGGTGATGGTGGCGTCATAGAATGAGCTTGTGAGTGTTCCTCCCTCTGCTATATTTTGGAAGAGTTTGAGAAGGATAGGTGTTAGCTCTTCTCTAAATGTTTGATAGAATTCCCCTGTGAAGCCATCTGGTCCTGGGCTTTTGTTTGTTGGAAGATTTTTAATCACAGTTTCAATTTTAGTGCTTGTGATTGGTCTGTTCATATTTTCTATTTCTTCCTGGTTCAGTCTTGGAAGGGTGTGGTTTTCTAAGTATTTGTCCATTTCTTCCAGGTTGTCCATTTTATTGGCATAGAGTTGCTTGTAGTAATCTCCCATGATCCTTTGTATTTCTGCAGTGTCAGTTGTTACTTCTCCTTTTTCATTTCTAATTCTATTGATTTGAGTCTTCTCCTGTTTTTTCTTGATGAGTCTGGCTAAAGGTTTATCAATTTTGTTTATCTTCTCAAAGAACCAGCTTTTAGTTTTATTGATCTTTGCTGTCGTTTCCTTCATTTCTTTTTCATTTATTTCTGATCTGATCTTTATGATTTCTTTCCTTCTGTTGACTTGGAGGGATTTTTTGTTCTTCTTTCTCTGATTGCTTTAGGTGTAAGGTTAGGTTGTTTATTTGAGATTTTTCTTGTTTCTTGAGGTAGGATTGTATTGCTATAAGCTTCCCTCTTAGAACTGCTTTTGCTGCATCCCATAGGTTTTGGGTCATTGTGTTTTCATTGTGATTTGTTTCTAGGTATTTTTTTATTTCCTCTTTGACTTCTTCAGTGATCTCTTGGTTATTTAATAGTGTATTGTTTAGCCTCAATATGTTTGTATTTTTTACAGTTTTTTTTTCTGTAATTGATATCTAGTCTTATAGTGTTGTGGTCAGAAAAGATACTTGATATGATTTCAATTTTCTTAAGTTTACCAAGGCTTGATTTGTGACCCAAGGTATGATCTATCCTGGAGAATGTTCCATGGGCACTTGAGAAGAAGGTGTATTCTGTTGTTTTTGGATGGAGTGTCCTATAAATATCAATTAAGTCCATCTTGTTTAATGTGTCATTTAAAGCTTGTGTTTCCTTATTTATTTTCATTTTGGATGATCTGTCCATTGGTGAAAGTGGGGTGTTAAAGTCCCTTACTATGATTGTGTTACTGTCGATTTCCCCTTTTATGTCTGTTAACATTTGCCTTATGTATTGAGGTGCTCCTACATTGGGTGCATAAATATTTACAATTGTTATATCTTCTTTTTGGATCGATCCCTTGATCATTATGTAGTGTCCTTCTTTGTCTCTTGTAATAGTGTTTATTTTAAAGTCTATTTTGTCTGATATGAGAATTGTTACTCCAGCTTTCTTTTGATTTCCATTTGCGTGGAATATCTTTTTCCATCCCCTCACTTTCAGTGTGTATGTGTCCTTAGGTCTGAAGTGGGTCTCCTGTAGACAGCATATATATGGGTCTTGGTTTTGTATCCATTCAGCCAGTCTATGTCTTTTGGTTGGAGCATTTAATCCATTTATATTTAAGGTGTAATTATTGATATGTATGTTCCTATTCCCATTTTCTTAATTGTTTTGGGTTTGTTATTGTAGGTCTTTTCCTTCTCTTGTGTTTCCTGCCTAGAGAAGTTCCTTTAGCATTTGTTGTAAAGCTGGTTTGGTGGTGCTGAACTCTCTTAGCTTTTGCTTGTCTGTAAAGGTTTTAATTTCTCTGTCGAATCTGAATGAGATCCTTGCTGGGTAGAGTAATCTTGGTTGTAGGTGTTCCCCTTTCATCACTTTAAATATGTCCTGCCAGTCCCTTCTGGCTTGCAGAGTTTCTGCTGAAAGATCAGCTGTTAATCTTATGGGGATTCCCTTGTATGTTTTTTGTTGCTTTTCCCTCGCTGCTTTTAATATATTTTTTGTATTTAATTTTTGATAGTGTGATTAATATGTGTCTTGGCGTTTTTCTCCTTGGATTTATCCTGTATGGGACTCTCTGTGCTTCCTGGACTTGATTAACTATTTCCTTTCCCATATTAAGGAAGTTTTCAACTATAATCTCTTCAAATATTTTCTCAGTCCCTTTCTTTTCCTCTTCTTCTTCTGGGACCCCTATAATTCGAATGTTGGTGTGTTTAATCTTGTCCCTGAGGTCTCTGAGACTGTCCTCAATTATTTTCAATCTTTTTTCTTTATTGTGCTTTGCAGTAGTTACTTCCACTATTTTATCTTCCTATTTTATCTTCCAGGTCACTTATCTGTTCTTCTGCCTCAGTTATTCTGCTATTGATTCCTTCTAGATAATTTTTAATTCCATTTATTGTGTTGTTCATCATTGTTTGTTTGCTCTTTAGTTCTTCTAGGTCCTTGTTAAATGTTTCTTATATTTTCTCCATTCTGTTTCCAAGATTTTGGATCATCTTTACTATCATTACTCTGAATTCTTTTTCAGGTAGACTGCCTATTTTCTCTTCATTTGTTTGGTCTGGTGGGTTTTTACCTTGCTCCTTCATCCGCTGTGTATTTCTCTGTCTTCATATTTTGCTTACCTTAGTGTGTTTGGGATCTCCTTTTCGCAGGCTGCAGGTTCATAGTCCCGTTGTTTTTGGTGTCTGCCCCCAGTGGATAAGGTTGGTTCAGTGGGCTGTTTAGGCTTCCTTGCAGGACCGTGTCCGGTGGTGTGTTTTGGGGTGTCTGTGAACTTATTACGATTTTAGGCAGCCTCTCTGCTAATGGGTGAGGTTGTGTTCCTGTGTTGCTAGTTGTTTGGCATGGCGTGTCCAGCACCGGAGCTTGCTGGCCGTTGAGTGGAGCTGGGTTTTAGCGTTGAGACGGAGATCTCTGGGAGAGCTCTCGCCGATTGATAATACGTGGGGCCGGCAGGTCTCTGGTGGACCAAAGCCCTGAACTTGCCTCTCCCCCCTCAGGCTCAGGCCTGACACCCGGTCGGAGCACCGAGACCCTGTCAGCCACACGGCTCGAGAAGATGGGCTGTGAGCTGAGTGTCGGCCACTGCCCTGTTGTAGCTCTGTCACAGCTGTCTGCAGAGGTAACCCAGGTACACGAGGCTATTCCACTGTTCCTCAGAACCTGCACATGCCAGTCTGGGATCTGTAGACGTCCTCCTGATACCCTTCATTGAAATACGTTGCATTCATGGTGGTGAGAGATATGCTAGTCGTGTTGGTTATCTTCACTTCAGAGACTGGGACAGTTTGAGCCTTCGTGTGGCCAAGTCAGGAGCACCTGGCCAATGGTCCCAAAGTGATAACATGTCAGAATCGAAGAAGGCTTTCTGCAGCGCCTGAGCAGTAGTCCCGAGCGGCCGCTCCGCTCAGGTGCAGCACTCTGACCAGGGAACTCGGTGGGACCCTCAAACGAGGATTTCTGCCAGCCTTAGAGCCTGCCTTGCCCACCCAGGCAAGGAGCTGAGGAGAGCGTTTCCCGGCCCCATCTCACCAGAGGAGCGGACACCTGGAAGCTCACCACAGTATTTTAACATCTAAGTTTCCAGTGTGGATTCATTCTCAGACGTATCTAGCTTCCACCCTTTTAAACTTGTAATCAACCTGTTCGTCTTGCAGCCTCCATGCTCTCCTGTCTCTGTACAGATAATTAGATGTTCATGTTCTTAGAACTGGCTGTAGAAATCAGGCACAGAAAGTAAATACGAGTAACCTTCCCTGAGAATGTATCTCTTTGCTGTTCTCTGAGCACAGCAGTGGACCACAGCTCTCTCCCTAAATTCTTTCACTCTAATGGGCTGCAGTGCCTGGCGGCCTCAGGCTTTCAGAAGGCCCAGATCTGAATGGTTGGTGTCGGTGACCACTTGGCGGTTTGTGAAGAGAACCTCATTCAGTCAGCATTTAGTTTCCCTTTTTCGTAGACGACTGTTTGGGACTCTGAACCATACTTAATACAGTGTTGAAGACTTCATTAAATGCATTACTGGTGGGTACTGCAGGTGAGATAAAAAGTGGAGTTCGGGTGTTTGTGGTTTGGTAGGTACGGTGGATTATACTGAAAAATAGCTGTATTATGAGCAGAGAAGACCCTTGCCATGTGAGTCTGGGCAGTGCTTCTGTGTGCTACGAGCATCTGAAGGAGCTCGTGCTGTTCGGAATAAGACAGCTTTTCTGTGGGAAGTGTCTCTAAGATTTACAGTCAACAGGAAAGTGATGTGACACTCACACAATTGTAGTAAAATTGCATCTTTTGAATAAGCCTGGGTATAACCGTGCATACGTGTCTTTAGTTATTATCTCACAAGCATGTTTTGAGAATTAAGAGCTAGAGAATACCACGATAAAATATATTAAATCATTATTAAACTCCATTATCTTTGCAGTGGTGTTGTAGATGTTTCATGTGTGTAGTTGTTTCCCTGCCTATGTAGGTAGTAGCCAAGTGACATTTGATTGCTGGGAGTGTCCGGACCTTCTCGCCCTCTCTTCCTGCCCCCTAGGCTGTTTGACATTGATTTTTAAAAAAAATAAGTATGGTTGTTTTATAATATTATATTAGTTTCAGGTGTACAGCATAGTGATTCAGTATTTTTATAGACTATATTCCATATAAAGTTATAAAATAATGGCTGTATTTCCCTGAGCTGTACAATATATCCTTATTGCTTATCTATTTTATACATAGTAGTTTGTACCTCATAGTCCCCTACCCTTCTTTTGTCCCTCCCCCTTACCTCTCCCCACTGGTAAATAGTTTGTTTTCTATATCTGTGAGTCTGTTTCTGTTTTGTTATACACATTCAACTGTTTTATTTTTTAGATTCTGCTTATAAGTGATAACATACACCGTATTTGTCTTTCTCTGTCTGAGTTATTTCACTAAGCGTAATACTCTCTAGGTCCATCTGAGAGTATCCCTACCTTTAAAGGCAGTCTTGGAAGGTAGATTTGAACTAGCCTCCAGGCAGCTATTGAAACTAATTAGGAACCAGTTAGAACTCCCTTGATGTTTGTGGGTTGTGGAAAATTCCCCAGGGAAAGGAGTGACTGTAATTAGAGGCAGGTCAGTGTAGTGACTTTCCTCAAAAAGAAATGTGGAATTCAGGACCTGTTGTTGTCTGTGGAAAGGAGGCATCAGGGGAGCCCCAGTGCGGCGGCAGCTACCCTCCCTCCACCCTGCCGTGGAGCTGAGCCCAGGACAGCAGGCAGCTGTCCGGGAGCAGACCCTGGGGTGTGCTTAATTTACATCGCCAATCAGCAAAACTCATGTTTATTTCCTTTTCTTCTCTCAAACCCGCAAACAACCCTGTAGTCAAAAGCTTAGAGTGTTGGGAATATTTTATTCAAAAGTTTCTACTTCGTTTTTTTTTCCTGTTTTGCATTCATCTAACAACATCTATGTATTTTTTCCTAAAATCTACTTTCCGCTTCTCATCTCAGTCTTCTGCCTAACTACTGTATACATTTTTATCCTTTAGAAAGAAATAGAGCTTTATTCTGAAATTTTCTTATATCCATTTGTTACTCTTAATATGTTTTTTCTTTGTGGATACTTTCTTAGCTTGAGAACTAAAATAGTATTTTTGATACTTTATTGGGATTTTCTAGATTGAGAGACTACTCATTAAGGTTGGATATAATAACTAAAAAAACTCTCTTAATAATTGATTTAAATTATCAAAAAACCCCAAAGAACTGATGCCTAATATAGTTCACAGTGCGTTAAGCCTGCTTATTGTGAGATGTACCATCCATGTAGAAGAATATGTCAGACATAGAGGTGTAGTAAAGAATAATTATGGAGTGAACACCCCATAACTACCACCCAGATCAAGACATGGAGTATATGGAATATGGCTAGCGTCCCAGCAGTACCACTGTGTGCGCCCTCCCCAGGCATAATTTCCAACCCCTCTCCCCTTTCAGGTGACAACTAAAACAAGTGACAAATGCATTTTTATTCCCCCCAATAGTAAATTTTATCCATGTTGGTGGAAAGTAGGAATCAGATGAAACAGAATAACCTGTAGTGAAATAACTTTAGTTAGAAAACAGAGTATCTAACCGGGGGCAAGACGGGCAGCGAGTGCAGCACAGGGGCCTCCTGCATAATAGATGTTCCGTTAACATTTGTTGGTTGATTCATCCAGGAGCGCCTGTGATTAGTACAGAATTTTCTTGATGATGTACAATTCTGTCCCTAAGTTGTAGTTTCCCAAATTCTCGGGCTCCTAATTTGCCGTTAGAACTGGATAGTATGGGAAGTTAGCGTGTGAGGCATCGTACACGTTTACTGTCTCCTAGATCGCTGTCCGGTTATTAATTCAATCAGGCACATGTATTATTTGCTTTAAGATTGTAATCTTCTAAAAGCAGATTACAATAGAATTGATAGATAGAATAGAATAGATTTTTCCGTGATTTACTATCGGAATAGTCTGAAAATAAGCTGCAATTAACAGAAGCAGGTTTGGGCCAGAATTCAGAGGATAGCATTGTTTATTCCTAATGAAAGCCTCCAAGGATGGCTCATGGGCCTGCATTACAGTTTTAGGGGAAAAAACATCATAATGCCAAACTGAGTATTTACCTTCAGTCTGTTATCAGAAAACTTTGTATGAATAGTTGCTTTTCGCACCTGATTTTAAAAATTGAGGTGAGATATATGTAACAGAATTTACCATTTTTATCATTTGGAAGTGTACAATTCAACGGCCTTAATAGAAATACATTCACATTATTATGCAGCCGTCACCACTGTCCATCTCCAAAATTTTTTCATCATCCCAAACTGCAACTCTGTACCCATTCAATAATGACTCCCCCGCCTCCCCGCCCCCAGCCCCTCACAGCCACCATTTCCTCTGTCTCTATGAAGTTGGCTACTCTAGATACTTCATATAAGTGGAATCATACTTACATGTATTTGTCCTTCTGTGTCTGGCTTATTCCACTCAGCATAATGTCTTCAAGGTTCATCCATGTTGCAGCATGTGTCAGACAGAATTTCAGTTTTTTTAAGGCTGAATAATATTGTATGTTTTTCCACATTTTGTTTACTCATTCATCTGTCTGAGGACACTTGGGTTCCTTCCACCTTTTGGCTATTGTGAATAGTGCTGCTTTGAACATGGATGTGCAAATATCTGTTCCGAGTCCCTGCTTTCAGTTGAATAGTTGCTTTTTAATCTTTTTATACCAAACCCCTTTACTAGTGTTGATTTGACAGTCAGCTTCCCTCAGAAACTAGTTAATCAGTTAGAGCCTTATTTTCTCATCCTCATGAGAAAATAAGACAGAAGGGAAGTATCCAACATCACTTAGTTCTATTAACGGTAGCACTAAGATAGGCACCAGCCTTTCAGTAATTAGGAGACTGTGATAGGAGTTTTTTTGTTGTTAGATTTTTGTATCCATTATCCATTTGAGAAATAATAAAGGAGCATGTCATTTTTCCTTAAATGATCTGCCTTATTTTGTCTAGCATACATGGCACTCTGTAATTTTAAAAGTTTGATTAAAAGCCATTAGCAGCATATATAAAATGAAACACTTTTGTCTGTGCTTTTACTATGGAAATTTATCCTACATACTTTATTTCAACAGTTATTTAAGGCTTATATTCTGGAGAGTTAGCATTAGCATATGTCCGTGATTTTTAACCTTTCTGGTTTTAGGGCCCCTTTGTATTCTCAAACATTATTGAAGTCCGAAAAGAGCTTTTGTTTTTGTTTTTTTTTTTGTTTTTTTTTTTGCTGTACGCGGGCCTCTCACTGCTGTGGCCTCTCCCGTTGCGGAGCACAGGCTCCGGACACACAGGCTCCGCGGCCATGGCTCGCGGGCCCAGCCGCTCAGCGGCATGTGGGATCCTCCGGGATCGGGGCACGAACCCGCGTCCCCTGCATCGGCAGGCAGACTCTCAATCACTGCGCCACCAGGGAGGCCCCGAAAAGAGCTTTTGATTATGTGGGTGTTAGCTCTTGATATTTACCATATTAGAAATTAAAACTGAGAAATTAAAAAAAAATTACTAATTCATTTAAAAACAATAAACCTATAAATGTTATAAATAATATATTTTAAATGAAAAATGACTATTTTCTGACTAAAAAATTACTGAGAAGAGTAGCATTATTTTACATTTTGGTAAAATATCTTTAATGTCTGACTTATTGAAAAGATAGTTGAATTCCCATATATGCTTCTGCATTCAATGTTACAATATTTTGTTTTTGTTGAAATGTCTGAAGAAAATCTGACCTTACACAGATATGTAGCTGGAAAAGGGAAGAGTATTTTAATAGTCTTTTCAGCTAATCATGAATATTTTTCTTTGATACTGTACTAAAACTCAACAAGTGGTAGTTTCTTAAAGGTTAGTAGCAATGTGGAGTTTTAAATATATCAGTGACTTTTTTGTACTTGGTTATATTAAAATCCATTTGTCTTTCTTGCACTTTGAATGGCTCTGTCAAGCATAATTGGTATCATCATTCACTGGTCATTTGAAGAATATTGCTTCAGCAAATTATGGGATCTTCCAAATATTGACACACTATGAAATATACTGTAAAAAATTCACATTTATTAATATCACCTTCTGTTGCTTGCAGAGTGTCTTTAAATCTTGGGGAGCTATCAAGCTCATAGTGATAGATGCTGGTTTTCCCACAATTCTAATTTTAACTTGAAAGCTCTACTTTTATTATCAGCAACAAATACCATCAGTTGTTTTCTTTAAAGTGACAGCTCACTTTGTTCACATTGGAGAAAAATGTCTGCCAAAGACCCAAGCCTAAATGACCATAATTTGTCATTCGTTCTTTCCAGTAAACATGGCATTTCATGAAAAAGCAGTTTGCTCCGCCCATAACTTAAACTATAGCACAAGTGCTTTTTCTCAGGATTACCACTGTAGTGCCATAGTCAGCAGAAGTGCTGTGTGTGTATTTACTGTTTGAAACACAGAATATTAAAAAACCATGTCCTCAAGAGGTGAGATTTAATAAATTAATAATTTTTACTGCTGCATTAAGAACTTTTTTTGTTTTTAATATTTATTTATTTATTTGGCTGTGCTGGGTCTTAGTTGCGGCGTGCGGGATCTTTAGTTGCGGCATGTAGGATCTAGTTCCCTGACCAGGGATCGAACCTGGGTCCCCCTGTTAAGACTCTGGGAGCGCAGAGTCTTAACTGCTGGACCACCAGCGAAGTCCCAAGAATATTCTTTTTTTTGTGTGTGTGTGGTACACGGGCCTCTCACTGTTGCAGCATCTCCTGTTGCGGAGCACAGGCTCCGGACGCGCAGGCTCAGCGGCCATGGCTCACGGGCCCAGCCGCTCTGCGGCATGTGGGATCTTCCCGGACCAGGGCATGAACCCATGTCCCCTGCATCGGCAGGCGGACTCTCAACCACTGCGCCACCAGGGAAGCCCAAGAATATTCTTAAGTGAAGCTGGCATTTAAAAAAATCTGAAGAGCACTGGTGCTGGCTGGTGCTGGGCCTTTTTTTGTGTCACAGAGCTGGCAGTTTGACCCACTGTTGCTTTCGCACCGTTGATGGAAATTGTCAATGCAGTGAAGAAGACAAATAATGTCTTAGTTTTATTTTGAAAATAATTTTGACGTTACAGACCCCTCTCCCTCCAGGCCGGTGTGAGGGAGCTGATGGTTTACACTGTCGTGTTTAGTGTGGGCGCTTCAGTAATCGTGGACTATGCTCTTAAATCGTTTAAACCCTGTGTATATATTGCTGGATCTTGAGAAGTTGCTTTTGCTTTTCTCCTCTGTGGTGCTGTCCCCAGGCCAGGGCAGGGACTAAGGGAGTATTTTACAGTGACATTAGAATCTCAGGAGGAAGAACATGGCATAATTTGGATTTTATAGCATTTGTTTTCACTTTTTCCCCTCGGGTACAAGTGCTTCCTGAGAGAATTTGTTTTGATTTTAGACACATAGGAAGTATATGTCCTGTGACTCATCTGAATTAGGGTATCTCCAGGAAATTATCTGTAGCTGCTGCCTTGCCCCTGCCTGCATCCTCTTACAGACTTCTACTGAGTAACTTGTTTGTGCTAAGCTCCTTGCCAGGGACGAGAAGGGTAGGCTCCCAGCCTCTAGACGCAGCGAGAGGAAGACTGTTGCACGGGTTAGTATGGAGTCTCTGGGAAGCTTCACGGGAGAGGGCGTGTTCGGCGGGTGTTAGAGGCGGTGTGGGCTGGCTGAGCAAAGGAGCAGCAGGTGTGGAGACATGAAGGAGAGGAGGGACTCGGTACTTGGGGACATGGTTCACAGAGTGGCCAGAGGGCGACGGCTGCAGCACAGGCTGGGCGTGGAGGCTGTGGCAGAAGAGGACAGGTTGAAATCACATCCTAAGGGGTCTTGCCGGGACTTGGTCTCATAGGCCAGTGGTTCTCAAAGCTGGTCCCAGACCAGCAGTGTTAGCATCTCTCAGGAGCTTGTTGGAAATGCAGATACTGAGGCCCAACCCTTGACCTTCAGTGTCAGGCATTTGGGGGGTGGGGCTGGGCTCTCCGTTTCAGCTAGCTCTCAGGGGTGGGGTGGGGGTGGGGGACTGCCTGGGCGGGGCGAGAACAGTCCAGGCTCTTGGGGCAGCCTTGAATTTTAGAAAGATCGCTCTGAGGGTCCTCTGGAAGGTGGGGTGGTGTGGGGATGTTAGGGATCAAGTTGTCCAGTGTCTTTGCAGATGTGTTGTGGGCCTGGACTGAAGGCAGCAGGAAGGAAGAGGGGATGGGTTTGCTGGAGGTAGACTCTCTAGGCCTGTATTGCTAGTAGACGATGTAAAAGCCGAGAAGACAGCTGTGCCTTTTGTTCTGTGACCTGCTGGCAGTTAAAGGCCTTTGCTGCCTTGTGTCTTCAGGGATTATTTTTTACTGAGAGTGAAAACATCATTTCAGATAACTTGCCTGAGTCTCTTCTGTCTCCTTTTTGAAGATGCCTGCTTAACTCAGGGTGATGACCTCTGGATGGTAAAGGTGCACCTTCAGGGCTCAGAGTCCTAGGAAGGACAGTCTTAGGTGTTATTTCATTCACTATGCACAGCTGCTGGCAGATTTAGTAAATGGTACCTGGCGCTCAGCCTCCTCATGTTGCGTGTTGTCTGTAAGCTGGCAAGGAGCCCCCTTTTACTATTCAGATTTGACCAATCGGTTGCTCCATTTGATACATGTAAGTGTCCAGATGGGTCTCTGATTTCAGTTACAGCAATTATTATGTTCTTACATGATATTCATATGTTCGTGCAAAAAGGTGTATTAGAACCTTTATTGTTCAGTATTTTAAAGTTCTTTTTTTTATGTCCTATTTTGTTTTACAGATTTTTAAGACTCCAGGGCCTTCAAGCTGCGATTAATCCCATGGTTCCTGAAACGACTGGGAAAACAGACGTCTTGTGTGCCAGCTGAAGAGTGTATGTCTATGTATATTTAAAACCTTCTTTCTGTACATACACATTTACACGAGAAGGCAGGCTCATTCTTGTGTGCACTTGAAGAGTTTTACAACTGATGAAAATTAATTTAAGAATCAGATGGAGCAACTTGACACCACTGGGCTTGGGAGCCCGGGGAGAAAAATACATCACTAACGGCCAGTTTTCCATATGGTCTTCACGGGTAAAGAAGGTTTGCAAAAAGAAGAAAAAAAAAACTTGCACAGATCAAGCCTCAAAAATACCTCTCCAGTTTAAAGAAGGAACTAAGTGAGAAGGTGACTGAGGGAGAAGTGTGATTTCAAGCATTGCAGATGGGAGCATGCAGTGCTTTTTGCACTTTATTTTTCAGTGGGTCTGGTGATTTGGACAGAGGAGAAAATTCTGGACTGAAGAGTGGCTCTTACTGTGTGGTTATGACTGGAGGAAAGCCAGTTAGGGTATGATGGGACAAGTTTGAACAGTGAACTGATTCCTTTGCCTTTTTTCTGTTAACTGTATTCCAGAAATTTTAATTTATTACTTCCCTTTTCCTTTCCTATACCTATAGGATAATACCTTAAGGTAGCAGTTGAAACTGATAATTACAAAATAATTATCAAGGAGCATCCGAGTAAAGCTTCTTTCCTTGGACTGTACACGTGGCGTTTGGAGACGGTCTCTGGAGGTGATCAGGAAAGTGCCCGTCAGCCGAACATGGTCACTCCGTAGGGAGACAGTGGGGAAGAAGCTGACTCTCACCTGCGTTTCCGTTTTAAGGGATTCTCTCCCATGTCGAGTCCAGGAATCTTTGTGTATAAGAGGAAGGCTACTTGATGGACTTAATTCTGAGATTAGTTTTTTTCCTTCAAGATGGAAAAGTATGTAATCTTTACGAGCGGAAAGGGGAGAAGTGACTAGGGTAGGAAGGGAGGAGACGCAGCCTGCAGCCCAGCTTGGCTCCCGTTTGCCTGCAGGAGTATTTAGGATTCGCCGGGGGCCCACACTCAGACTCCCTCCTGTGAGAGCTTTAGAGCCTTCTGGCTCTGCTGAGGGAAGGGCTTTCTCGCCCGCCTCTATGGCACCGAGGGGTGCGTCAGCCTGCAGAGGGGCCCTCCCTGGGGACACAGCCACCTGCTGGGAAGCCAGGTTGGGCTCTGAAGTTGGAGGTTTCTGGTTCTGAACAGTGGGGAAAGAGTCCTTTTTTCTCCTAAAATTTGGACTGCTGTCTGCACAAACTCTGGTCTGTTTTGCACGGTTTGTGTGCCTTTTTTTTCCCTTTATGCAATCTTTTTCAGCTTTAGCAGCAGAGATTTGTCTAGTTGAGAAAACAAGCCAGAGGGTGGCTTCAGAAGGAAGATGATCCCCACGTATTCTGTCTCTGCATCTGAGCTTTTGAAGAGAAGATTCCAGCTCGAGGGATTCTTAAAGCCTTAAGTTACTTGAAATCTATGTATTTGCAGCTCTTTGTCTCTGGAATCACATTACACTAAACTGGAATCTCAGGCTGAATAAGAAGAACCAAGTTGAGTGAATAGAAGAACACTCAGTTTCTTTATCACCACTTGTTAACGATGCTCTTTCTCCAAAGGGTCAGCCCCCTCTTCCTCTGAGGACTTGAAAATAAAAATGGACCCCACGTTGTTTTTAAGCATTACCTTTTCTTAGCTGACTGCCGTCATCTTTTATAGAGGAATTTTTTCACTATGCATTTGGTGGATCTTTATAAAATACTGACCTTCTAATTAGAACCGGGTCAGTCTTAAAAGGGGGTCAGGGAAAACAGCGCAAGCCAACCACAAAAATAACATCGATCTGTCAGTGAAAGCAGTTTTTCAGCATTCAGCATTACTTTTTAAGTAAAACGGTTCTTCAAAAAAAAGTATGTATGCAGCGGTGGAGCATGGGCCTGTCCTGTGCAGTGACTCCAACATCCTCTGCCTGTCCTGGAAGGGCCGTGTCCCCAAGAGTGAGAAGGAGAAGCCCGTGTGCAGGAGGCGCTACTACGAGGAGGGCTGGCTGGCCACGGGCAACGGGCGTGGCGTTGTTGGCGTGACCTTCACCTCCAGCCACTGCCGCCGGGACAGGAACACTCCGCAGAGAATCAACTTCAACCTTCGGGGCCACAATAGTGAGGTGAGCGGGCTTGTGTTTCACTTTTGGTCTGGTCACTAGCCGTGGATCTGAGCCCATCCTGCATGGATTCCAGTTTCTCAGACTTGCTGCTGAGGGAGACTTTTCAAACGTGAACCCTGTCTTGTGTGTGTGTCCTAGTCGGAGACACAGTTCCCAGCGGGCTGTGTCACCTCTCCAGCGTCCCTTGTCCTCCTCTCCCTGTGGTGGGTGGACTGCCCCCTGGCAGGGGCACCAGGGCGACTTTCTGACCAGGTGTGAGGTTGGATGAGACGATCCTAACCTGCCTGTCACGCTCTGAGCCTTTATGGTCGCCTGTATCCATGGCAAAGAGTCACTGCCCCAGTGTCAGACGGGCAGTGCAGGCCATGGAAGTGGTGCTGTCTTGGCCGTGCACAGTTCACATCTGCATGCTTTATGATGGTGTAACACCTAGCTTGTATTCTTGTACTGGGAGGTAAACAAAGGAATTAATTGGACAGAGGTGAAAGGAGTAATTGGACAAGAGTCATGGTTTTTCACATCTATGGGGTATATTCTGTTGGGGACATTATGCTATGTATACATGCATATAGATTCCTCTGGGCTTCTGAAACATAACCATGGTCATTATCTTTGAAATTCCTTCAACCAGCATTTAGTGAGCAGTGTGTTTACAAGAAGAGTTGTACTTGCGTAGCGTGTTAACCATATTCATGCTTCACTGTTGACTAGTTTCTTATGAGGAATCCACCTCAAATTGTCACTGGATGGTTTTTGGTTAGTCGTTGTAAAGGGGAAGAATATTTTTGAAGGGTAGCGTACAGTAAAGTGCATTAACCGTACGCATACGTCCGTCTCAGTGATTATTTACGTACGCAGTCACCCGTGTAACCTTCCCCCAGATCAGGGTGTAGAACATTTCCAGGACCTCCCACAGGTACCTGCTGCCCCTTCCCAGGCCCCACAGCCCACTGAGAGGTGACCCAGACTCTGGCTCTGTCATCACACGTCAGTTGTGCCTGTGCTTGAACTTCATGTCAGTGGAGTCATTCATTTTATTCTCTTTGTGTCTGGCTGCTTTCACTCAACATGGTGTCTGTGAGATTCGTCCCTGTCATGTGTGCTGTTAGTTTGTTCTTTTTAACTGGTGTTAATTATCCACTGAAGGAGGACACCACGGTTTTTCCATTCCTCCAGTCTTCAAATGGTGGGCATTTGGAATGCGTCCAGTTTCTCGCTGTTGTGGTGAAACCTGTTCTGAACTTTCGTGTGCGTGCCTTCTTGTGGGTCTGCGCGCTCATGACGGGTTTCCAGATTGCAGAGCGGGCGTGCATTTAACAGGAATTTAACAGGTTTAACAGGAATCGCCAGGAACAGTTTTCCAAAGTGATTGTGCCGTTTGATACCCCTACCGTCAATGTATGAAAAGTTTCAGTTGCGTAAGAAACTTCTTTTGGATTTGAACTTTTCATATTAAAAAAGGTAGTTTTATGCAAGGAATTTCGGTTTACAGATTCTTCTGTCCTTACTACACACACACACACACACACACACACACACACACCTGTAATTTTGAACTGGATGCTCTCTTAAAAGACATATTTTTCTTTTTCTTTTTCTTTTAAATAGATCTTTGTTGGAGTATAATTGCTTCACGATACTGTGTTAGTTTCTGTTGCACAACAAAGCAAATCAGCCAGATGCATACACGTGTCCCCATATCCCCTCCCTCTTGAGCTTCCCTCCCATCCTCCCTATCCCACCCCCCTAGGTCATTGCAAAGCACCGAGCTGATCTCCCTGTGCTATGCTGCTGTTTCCCACCAGCCAACTATTTTACATTCGGTAGTGTATATATATCGATGCTACTCTCACTTCACCCCAGCTTCCCCCGCCACACCCCATGTCCTCAAGTCCATTTTCTATGTCTGCCTCTTTATTCCTGCCCTGCAACTAGGTTCATCAGTACCATTTTTTTTTAAGATTCCATATATATATGTTAGAATACGGTATTTGTTTTTCTCTTTCTGACTTACTTCACTTTGTATGACGGATTCTAGGTCCATCCACCTCACTACAAATAACTCAATTTCACTTCTTTTTATGGCTGAGTAATATTCCATTGTATATATGTGCCACATCTTCTTTATCCATTCATCTCTTGATGGACACTTAGGTTGCTTCCATGTCCTGGCTATTGGAAATACTGCTGCAGTGAACATTGTGGTACATGACTCTTTTTGAATAATAGTTTTCTCAGGGTATATGCCCAGTAGTGGGATTGCTGGGTTGTATGGTAGTTCTGTTTTTAGTTTTTTAAGGAACCTCCATACTGTTCTCCACAGTGGCTGTATCAATTTACATTCCCACCAACAATGCAAGAGGGTTTCCTTTTCTCCACACCCTCTCCAGCATTTATTGTTTCTAGCTTTTTTGATAATGGCCATTCTGACCAATGTGAGGTGATATACCTCATTGTAGTTTTGATTTGCATTTCTCTAATAATTAGTGATGTTGAGCATCTTTTCATGTGCCTCTTGGCCATCGGTATGTCTTCCTTGGAGAAATGTCTGTTTAGGTCTTCTGCCCATTTTTTTAACTGGATTGTTTGTTTTTTTGATATTGAGCTGCATGAGCCGTTTGTATATTTTGGAGATTAATCCTTTGTCTGTTGTTTCATTTGCAAATCTTTTCTCCCATTCTGAGGGTTGTCTTTTTGTCTTGTTTGTGGTTTCCTTTGCTGTGCAAAAGCTTTTAAGTTTAATTAAGTCCCATTTGTTTATTTTTGTTTTTATTTCCATTACTGTAGGAGATGGGTCAAAAAAGATCTTGCTGTGGTTTATGTCAAGGAGTGTTTTTCCTATGTTTTCCTCTAACAGTTTTATAGTGTCTGGTCTTACATTTAAGTCTTTAATCCATTTTGAGTTTATTTTTGTGTATGGTGTTAGGGAGTGTTCTAATTTCATTCTTTTACATGTAGCTGTCCAGTTTTCCCAGCACCACTTATTGAAGAGGCTGTCCTTTCTGCATTATCCCTTGTCGTAAACTAGGTGCCCATATGTGCATGGGTTTATATCTGGGCATTCTATCCTGTGCCATTGATCTATATTTCTCTTTTTGTGCCAGTACCATACTGTCTTGATTACTGTAGCTTTGTGGTACAGTTTGAAGTTGGGGAGGCTGATTCCTCCAACTCCGTTTTTCTTTCTCAAGATTGCTTTGACTGTTCAGGGTCTTTTGTGTTTCCATCCGAATTGTAAAATTTTTTGTTCTAATTCTGTGAAGAATGCCATTGGTAGTTTAATAGGGACTGCATTCAATCTGTAGATTGCTTTGGGTAGTATAGTCATTTTCACAGTATTGATTCTTCCAGTCCAAGAACATGGTACATTTCTCCATCTGTTTATGTCACCTTTGATTTCTTTCATCTGTGCTTTATAGTTTTCTGAGTACAAGTCTTTCACCCCCTTAGGCAGGTTTGTTCCTAGATATTCTTTTTGTTGAGATGGTAAATGGGAGTGTTTCCTTAATTTCTCTTTCTGATTTTTTGTTGTTGGTGTATAGGAATGCCAGAGATTTCTGTGCATTAATTTTGTATCCTGCAACCTTACCAAATTCACTGATTAGTTCTAGTAGTTTTCTGGCAACAGGTTTAGGATTATCTATGTATAGTATCATGTCATCGGCAAATAGTGACAGTTTTACTTCTTCCTTTCCAGTTTGTATTCCTTTTATTTCTTTTTCTTCTCTGATTGCCATGGCTAGGACTTCCAAAACTATGTTGAGTAATAGTGGCAAGAGTGGACATCCTTGTCTTGTTCCTGATCTTAGTGGAAATGCTTTTAGTTTTTCACCATTGAGTATGATGCTTGTTGTGGGTTTGTGATATATGGCCTTTATTATGTTGAGGTAGGTTCCCTCTGTGCCCATTTTCTGGAGAGTTTTTACCGTAAATGAGTGTTGAATTTTGTCAGAAGCTTTTTCTGCATCTATTGAGATGATCGTATGGTTTTTATTCCTCAGTTTGTTAGTGTGGTGTATCACATTGATTGATTTGCGAATATTGAAGAATCCTTGCATCCCTGGGATAAGAGATATTTTTCTAATGCTGTGTAACAAATCACCATGGACTTGGTGGCTCACAACACCCACTTCTTTTTTTTTTTTTTTTTTTTTTGTGGTATGCGGGCCTCTCCGTTGCGGAGCACAGGCTCTGGATGCGCGCAGGTTCAGTGGCCACAGCTCACAGGCCCAGCCGTTACGCAGCATGTGGGATCTTCCTGGACCGGGGCATGAACCCATGTCCCCTGCATCGGCAGGTGGACTCTCAACCACTGTGCCACCAGGGAAACCCCAACACCCACTTCTTATCTCACAGTTCTGTAGGTTTGAAGCCCGGCCTGGGTCCTCTGCATGGGGTTTCATGGTGGCATCAGGGACTGTGAGCTCCTCTGAAGCTGGGGTACCCCTCAGATGCATTCAGGTTGTTGGCAGAAATCAGTTCCTTGAGGTTGTAGGACTGAAGCCCTCAGCTCCTAGAGGCCGCCCACCACTCCTGCCACATGGCCCTCTCCACAACATGGCCATTTGCATCTTAAAGGCCAGCAGGAGAACATCTACTGTAGCTTGGAGTCTGACTTTCCATCTCTGAAAAAGGGCACATCTGATTAGGTCAGACCCGCCCACACTCCAGGTGAGGGAATCGTATAGGGTGTGCACACCAGGGGCTGCTGTTTTAGAATTGTGCCTACCACGAAAGAGGTGATTATAATTCTTAGTGACATGGATATTTCACTACTGAAACTATTTCATGTGATTTTTCCATTTTGTATTTTTACTTTTAATTTCTGTTCTTTTTTTTTTAATTGAAGTATAGTTGATTTACAATATTGTATTAGTTCCTGATGTACAGCAAAGTGATTCAGTTATATATACATACATACTTTTTCATATTTTTTTCCATTATGGTTTATTACATGATACTGTAATCGTTTCCTGTGCTAATTTCTATTCTTAACATTAGAATAGTTCCTATTTATTGAGTGCCTGCCAAGTAGCGTGACCAGCCATCCTGGTTTCCCAGCATGTGTGACTGTCAGTGCTAAAACTGGAAAAGTCACAGGCAAACTGGGATGTTTAGTCATTCTACTGCTAAGGGCCAGACATAGTACCAGGTGCCTTGCAACCTAATTACTTCATGTGGTTTTCACAATAGACTTAGGGATAGATATCACTTTCCTATTTTACAGGTCAGAAAGCTAAGGTTTATGGATGCTAACTGGTTTGCCTAGGTTCATACAGTTCGTATGGAGGAGAGCTGGAATTGGATCCCAGAGCTCTGCCATTCTCCTTCAGTGTACCTTTATTTTCTTAAAACTTGTGTTAGGTGTAAGTTCTCAGTCCCTTATCCACAGTTGTGAAATCTAAGGGCTCTGAAAATGGAAAGTTTTCACATGACTCATTTAATGGCAAGACATGAACTGATGTGAGGCTATTTTTTGTCATCATCCTGCCATGTCAGCTGCAGAAATATTTATGTTTTATTATGGGTGCTGCCCAGACACTGCTGGGGGTGTTATATATTGATGGTGTCTCCTGTTTTCAGACCTAAAATTTCAAAAACTCTGAATTTCAAAACTTATCTAGCTGCAAGGATTTTGAGTACATGATTATGAGCCTGTATCTTCCTTTAAGGGAATCGTGAAAAGCAGCCTCTGAAGAGTTTTATGTTTTTTCATTTTCAGGAAGGCTGACGTTTAAGTCATCTCTGTCCATTGCTTAGTTACCTTATCTTCACTGCCCTTCCACTCGAGGAGCCAAGTACCCCTGCCCCCACCCTGACATACCCTAAAAACTCTAGTCAAGAACTGTCACAGAATTTTACTGTCTTCTGGCCATGGGATGACCAAACTGCGCATGTCAGGTCTCGTGATCTGATGTTTCACAGCTGAAAAACTTGGGAATGTTTTTCTTCTAGAAAACAATTCATTACGGTTATTATTGATGACATGCAAGTTAGTCACTGATTCTTCATTTAATGAGATTTTCTTCACTTAAGTGCGGACAGGCATTCATGCGTGTTTGGTGGGATTTGTTTCATTACAGGGACACATCCGCTGTAGGAAGGGTGTCTCCTGGATTCTGGGATCTGGTTACTTCTTCTCTGAGAAGCTTTTTCTGACCCTCTGCTCGCCCCCCCCGCCCCGCACTCCTCACCCCAGGCTGTACACTGTACACCGAACAGACCTCTGTGCTTGCCCTGGTAATGCCTTATTACAGTTACCTGCTTGTGTAGATTGGTAAACTTAGTGAAGATTGTCTGTTCTCGTGTCTTAATTTCCTCACCTCCTACTATTTAAAATGTCATTCGTTTATTTTAATTTCCTTTAACTTGTTAGCCCACTTCAGTGGGGCTTCTTTTCCCACCACTCCACTGAGATGGTCACATTCCCAATGACCCCACGTTGCTAAACCCGTAGGCCACTTTATGGCACTTGCTGTCTTGGAAGCATTCAGTGGAGTTGAAACGTTATTTTCTCTTGCTTTCCAGGACACCAGGCTCTCCTGATTTTCCTCTTACCTACCTGGCCTCTACTTTCCACCCTTGTTGCTGGCTCTGCCTATTTTCACCTCATTGTTAATAAATGTTGGAGGGCCCCAGGCATGCCTCTGTTTCTAGATAATCTCTCCAAGTTGGTGCTAAATCTACCTACATGCTGATGATTTCTGAATTTATATCTTCCACCTGCCATCACCTTCTAGTTCCAGATTCTGTTCTTCAGTTGGTTACATGAGATACAGAATTGGACATCAGTCACTAGGCTTCTCAAACTGTAGGCCCTCTAAGAGAGGACTCCTTTTCCCACTGCCCCTTTACCCTCCATCTGTCTTCTCCATCTCAGGAGATGGCCCCATGGCTGGCCAGTGAGTCACACTATACGCTGTACGCGCAGCAACCTCCCTGCCCTTTCCTTTTTCCCAGATCCAGTTATCAGCAAGGCCTCTCACTGTATTCGACTTCCAAGTGATGTCTGAAACATGCCTTCCTCTCTCCTTCACACCATGCTGTACAAGCCTACTCACAGATCTTTTGCCTTAAACTCTGTTGTTAACCCATTGTGGAGGGCTCTGCTTACCAGGGTATATTTAGTTTCTCAAGTGTTGTAAAAGTATTCTAATTTATATCTGATGTACTCTTTCCTAAAAATACTGTATGACATAGGTCACAATTCTGAAAAGAATGAGAATTTCTGGATTATAAGAATGATCCCCCCTTGTAGTTGAATCTCAGGTTTCTGTTATGCTCCGTGGTGTGTCTAGTTCACCCTCCTTTCTAGAAGCCCCAGGGCTCCGGGTGGATTGCTGAGCCTGGGCTTGTTTTTGCATCACTGTGCGTGGTGATGGTCAGCTTTCTTAAACTTAAAAGAGATTTGAAAACTGCTTTTGATTTATAAACAGCTGTACAGGATTCAGCATATTTAAGGGTCATACACTAATTCCAGAGAGAAAATTTGACAAATTTTGGATTAAAGCCAGTGAGAAGACACAGGGAATCTTTTATCTTCCTTCTGAATTCTTCACAAAAAGTGACTTTTGGTAGATTTGTGGTCACCCACTAGGGTATCACAGTGATAGATGGAAGGGAGGATGGTGATTTACTTCCTGTGGTGATGGCCTATTCCGCTCCCCGCTCTGTTCCTGGTTTTCTGTATCTCTATTTCAAGAAGTTCTAGCTCTACCACTTAACTAGCTGGTGTGTCCAAGCTGTTCATGTCCTTATTTTACTCATGGTTAAGTTGAAATAGTAATTTCTTTCTTTCAGAGTTGTCGTGAGAATCTATGAGAGTATATTTTTGAAAGGACTACTGTTTTTTTTATGAAGAACATTTTATTAGCCTAATCACATAAATTTCTATTAATTTTGATTTCCATAATTAAACTCATGATTTTATATAGTTCTCCTGATCTGCAATCATACTGTAAGCTGTTGCAGCACACTGAGCAGTGGAACCCTGTGAAGCCAGCTATATTCTTAGCAATTAAGAAGTTGAACATTCAGATACAGGAAAGTAAATATCCACAGAGTACTACTGCTAATATCTGTGTTAAGTCTGTTGTCTTTCATCCCTGCCTTTGAAAGGACTCTGAAAATAGTGAATGCAGTATATATAAATGGTGATGTTAAAGTATTTCATACTCTATTTACTTACTCATTTTTGGTTCTGTAAATACCTGAGGGGCCACACTAGGCTGGAAACTGCTGGACTTCGGCTCCACAGTGATGAAAGAAGAGCCATTCCTGCCCAGATGACCTGCGTGTCAGGAGAATGGATATGGTTTGCAAGGAAATAATGTTGCTACTGCTGATGACAGTTACCATATATTATATGGCCACGATTTTTTATATGCTTTATGTCCACTGTTTTGTTTAACCTTCAGAACAACTATCTATAGCTTTGTTTTATTATCCCTGGTATACAATTGAAGAACGTGAGGATCAGAGATGTTATGGAAGTTGTCTGAAGTATAGAGCTAGATGATGACAATGACAGATGTGGGATTTGAATTCATGCGTGTGTGTTTTTCCTTCTGTAAGACACTGCTTCAAGAAGAGGTGAACCATAATGAGCAGAGAAACAGAGTTATGAGTGAGACGGGAGTGTAGCCACTTACAAACTGAGGGTATTTGAGAAGCAGATCTTTTAAATGTGTCTTATGAATTCTTATTTTGAACAGCGAACTGTTCTAGCAAAGAGGCAGAAATAGGCATGTTTCTGGATCTTTAGGTCAGAATTTCCTAAGACAATTCGTAAATCATAAATTTTAAGACTTGTATGTCTGAAAATACCTCAATTTTGCCTTTACTCTTGATTCATAGTTTGGCTAGGTATATATTTCTAGGTTGGTTCCTTCAGAATTTTGAAGGCATTTTTCCATAGTCTTCAAAGTTGCAGAGTTATTACTGAGAAGCATAATAGTTAAGAGTTCAGGCCCTGAAGCTGGACTCAGTTTGAGCCCCAGCTTTATTACTCAGTAGTGTTGTGACTTTAAGGGTATTGTTTAATTTCTTTGTACCATAATCTTCTCATTTGTGAAATGCGTTTGTTGTAAGGATTAATGAGTTACTATATGTAAAGCATTTACAACAGTGCCTAGTACATCATGAGGACTTGGTAAAATTGGCTATTATTATATTATTATTCTAAGTCAGTTATATGTGGCCTTTTAAAAAAAACTGACATCTGCTCATTATCCCAGATATTCTGAAATTTCATGATGATGTTTAGAAGTAATGTATTAGAAAGCTTTTTGTCACCTCTGTGTGTATGGGCGGTGGGGGGGGGCGGGTATTTCAGCTGATGGGCTTTATTGTGGAATAATCTGGGGGAGAATCTACTGTTTTGTTGCTGACTGCTAAATGTCAGCAGCCAAGCATTTTCACTGGGGTGGTTCAGTTTCTCGACATAAGGCCTTTCTGGTTGCATGCCTGTGAATTTACTCCTGCTGTCAGCATTCTGAGAGCCTGAGGAGGGGGTGTGTGTGCGCGTGTGTGTGTGTGTGTGCTGGGGGAGAGGTAGTGATGGAAGTAGAGGGGCAGGAGGAGGAGCTGACACCTGCTGAGTGCTTGCTGTGTACTGGCCCCACTGTAAGAGCTTTACCTCGTTTAATCCTGGCATCGGCTCTAGGACTTTGAACCTACTTATTATCATCATCTTATAGATGAGGAAACTGAGGAGCCGAGATGCTGAGCAGCTTGCCTAAGGTGATGCACCTTTGCTAATTGATGGAGCTGAGACTGAGCCTGGAGCCCTGCAGATTCCACACACTTTTTTTTTTTTTTTATGATTCCATTTATTGGAGTTACCTCCAATGGTCAAATTCATAGAGACAGAATCTAGATTAGAAGCTCCTAGGGGTGGGGGAAGATAGATTCCACACTCTAAACCTCTCGGAAAATGCCCAGTTGTCAGGCCTCAGACCTGTGCCCAGTGTCCCCGAGACTGCTTTCTGTGGTTCACTCTGCCAGGGGATTAAGCCTTCAGGCTCTGATGCTGCGGTGAGAATTGCCTGGCGACGTCTCTGACGGCTCCGGGGTCGGGAGCGTCATCTGGCTGCGTGGGTGCCTGCGCTAACGTGCTCACCCCGGCCCTCTGGCTTCAGCCCCGCCTGCACCTCTCGCAGTCCCTGAGCCTCATTCCTGAGCCTTTCTGGGCTTCCTTCTCCCGGGCACCTCTCTGCAGGCACCCTGTTTGGCCTTCCTCTGTTTTGTGAAGCCAGTTGCCACGTTCCTTATCCATTTTCTGTCTTCACATGCTGTGGTCAGGGCACCTCGAAGATGGCTTTTGTGTGTGTTTTCATGCTCCTTGTTTTGAGGTGATTTCTAAGAGATGGAATAGGATCATCTTTCTTTTGCCATCTTAAATCTGAAATCTCCTGTTAAGATATTTTTTAAAGATTCTTAAAGGCATTAAATGCAGATTTATTTTCCCTAAACAAAACCCAGACTATAATAGAATTATATTTTATTAAGAAAATAGAATTTGTCAGAATAATGGCATTGTTCATTTTTTTCCTCTAGCAATTTGGTTTGTCTAATTTTTTTCTCTTAATAAAAATAAATGATCATATCTGAAAGTATTTTAGACTCATGGCAAGCTATCTTTTGGGTGTATTTTTGCTAGAGAGCGTGAGAGAGGGATGTGGGTACAGGACAATAATTTTTTTGGTAGTAGTCTCTTAGGGAAGCAGCTTCAAGCTTCACGATGTCAGAATGAGAGCAAATGAGAATGAGATTGTTACTGAAGTCCTGGGCAAAGAAGTACTTCCTGAACTGTGGAATCTGTGTTCATGATTTATTAATAGCTGAACCTATGGATTCTTGAGCCAGACTGCTTGGGTTTGAGTTGACCCCCTTTCGGTGTGATTTGGGACAAGGACTTAACCGTCTGTGTGCTGTGGTTGCATTGTCTCTAAGGGAACATAACACCCGCCACCTAAAGTGGTTGTGGTGGCTGAAAGATGTGACCCACAGACAGTGCACATCGAAGAGCTCTTTAAGTCTTAGCTCTTTTTTTTTTTTTTTTTTTTTGCGGTATGCGGGCCTCTCACTGTTGTGGCCCCTCCCGTTGCAGAGCACAGGCTCCGGATGCGCAGGCCCAGCGGCCATGGCTCACGGGCCCAGCCGCTCCGCGCCATGTGGGACCCTCCCAGACCGGGGCACGAACCCGTGTCCCCTGCATCGGCAGGCGGACTCCCAACCACTGCGCCACCAGGGAGGCCCCAGTCTTAGTTCTTATTAATTATTGTTAGACTCACTGTCACCCTTGGGTGTCTCACCCATCTGCATTTCCTTCTGAAGCTAGAACAGTGGAGCCATGGCCTCTTCTCTGAGACGGCAGGAGCTGGAGTGTGAGGTGGGAAGCGGGTGAGGGCTTAGGAGCAGGATGGGAGTGTCCCAGCTGTGAGGGAGGCTGGGCTTGTGCCGGTAGTTTTATTCTAGGTTTGGGATCCTGGGACTACGGGCGCCTCATCTGTGTTGGTTCCTTATCTGCAAGGCACTCTTGACTTCGTCTTAAGCAGAGCTCATTCATGCTGTCAGCTTCTGTCTGAGGCCACGGGGCCTGACTCGTGGCCTCGGGGGTGCATGGCGCATCTGCTGCTCCTTCGGCAGGGAGGCTGTTAGACATAACGCGGAAATGGATCCGTGTGCGCTGGCAGCGGGTATCGTATTCTAGTAGGAGATTTTTGTCTAGAGTTGATCGAAGCCATCTTTCTGGGATATGGTCTGGGGTGGGTGGGGAGAGTGTGGGTCAGGAGAGAGAGCCCGGGATCCTGTGCTGTGAGTCAGGTTGGTGATTCTAATTGGTTCCGTCCACCTGCTTGACTCCAAACTTCCAAAACAAACACACCTATGCACGTTGCCCAAGACTATACTGCTGGGTGTTCTTATCGTACCTTCTGGCAGCCTACGTTTGGTTTCTCTCCCGCATTGTTGCTGTTGTATAGAATTCTTACTGACATTTGTGGTTTTCTCCACTTGGCCCAGTTAGATTTGGATAACTAAAATACAGAGGAAGTTGTCTCTGTCCCAGGGACCTTGCGTTATCCTGAAATAATCCTGTTTAAGCTCGTGCCCGACCTTCCTTTCTCCTCCCTGTGTATAATCCCTAAAGTAGTGTTTCAAACAAAACCCAGTTTTGTCTGTCTTAGCTCAGTTCTCCTCTTCATGTCCTTCTTAAACCTTTAGAGTTAAGGAAGAGTTTGTCAGTCAGAACCTTAAAACGGAAAAATAAGTAATGTTGTAAGTAACATTGTTGTCAGTCAAGTTTATTTCATAAACTCCTTGGTAGCAGGAGTAACTGTTTAAAGGCTTTGTTTATAAGATTCTATAAGTTAATGTTTAGGATTTGGGAACTTGATGTTATTCATACAGAGTTTGAAAACAGAAGTGTGAAAACCATCTATTGTCTTCCCATTCGCTCGGTATTTTCATGAGTTTAGATTTTATTTTTTTTCCTCTTCAGGAAATTTGCTACAGATGGGATTTGTGGCTAATCAGGCAATTACTTAAACAACATGACCAGAGAGCTCTTTCTTGTCTCCTAGGCCTTAAATTTTTCTTTTCCCTTAATTATGCCTTAAAAAAAACTAATTATCTACTTTATTTCCAAGATTGAAATCAGCTTAGGGGAGTCAGAATCTGTAATGTTCCTTGACAGTTTTCTCTAGTCATGAAATACTTGTTTAAGAGATCAACAAACACCTCTTTTCAAAAAAAGGTATTATTATATTTTAGATCAGCATTGTAAGAGAAATACAATATGAGCTACATGTGTAATTTAAAATTTTCTAGTAGCTACATTATAAAGTAAAAAGGTGAAATTTATTTTAATAATATATTTTATGTAACCCAATATGTCTAAAATATCATTTCAATATGTAATCAGTATAAAAACTCTTAATGGGATAACTTATATTCTTTTTCATGTTAAGTCCCTGAAAGTTGGCACGTCTCAATTTGAATCAGCCACATCTCAAGTGCTCAGTTGCCACATGTGGCTCATGGCTACCGTATTGAACTGTGTCGTTTTGGACGATTCTGCTTCTTTTTGAGGATTATGGCAGAACTGCATGCTTACCCCAGAGAGCTTATTAATGTATGACTTAAAAGGCCTTTTGTCCAAGGTCCTAAAACCTTTTTATTTGGAAATAATTTCAAACATACATAAAAGTTGCGAGAAAGTTAAACACGCAGTCTTCCACAGATTGACCTGTTGTTAACTTGGGCGTGCGTGTGTGTGTGTGTGTGTGTGTGTGTGTGTGTGTATTTCCCCTCCCAAACCATTTGAGAATATATTTCTTGATTTTTTTACCCTGATATACTTAAGTGTATAAATCCTAAGAATAAGGACATTCTCTCATATAACCACAATAGTACAGTTATCACCTTCAGGAGATTTATTGATAACATTGATTCGATGCTTTAATTTACTGTCTATATTCCTTTTTTCCCCACTAAATGTTCATATTTATTGCTAACTTGGGGCCTATTAACATTTAGAAAATACAGTTTCTAAGAGGCAGCTGCTAGAGATTGGCCAATTATAATTCACAAGTCAAAGAGAAAATCTTATTTGACTTTAAAATTCTGTACTTGTTTTCTCCTTTCATGAATTATCACACAGCTAAAGCACCGTGTGTGTGAGAGTAGGGATACAACAGACTTGCTTCCCAACTGTCTGCAAAAATGCATCACCTCAGATGACCTTGGTTCTTTCTACACTAAATAAGGAATTTCTTCTGATTTTACAACCGATTTAATTACAATAAAAACAATTGTGTGAATAAAATAGATTGTGATTATCTGTCTCCGTTTTCGGTTTCTGTGAGGAATCTTGAAATGTCAGCAGTTCTGTAGGAGAGCGTTTGAGTCATTTATTACAGTATGCCTCCTGTATCGTGATACATCCAAAAGTCATATCAGACCGATGCTTGGTCTCCCAGACAGGTAGTTTTCAGAGCTGGGTTAAAATTCTGAGTATATAATTGTTCTTTTTTTTTTCTATATTTATTTATTTATTTTTGGCTGTGTTGGGTCTTTGTTGCTGCGTGCGGGCTTTCTCTAGTTGCGGTGAGCAGGGCTACTCTTCCCAGCAGTGCGCGGGCTTCTCATTGCTGTGGCTTCTCTTGTTGTGGAGCACGGGCTCTAGGCGCGCCGGCTTCAGTAGTTGTGGCTTGCAGGTCAGTAGTTGTGGCACACAGGCTTAGTTGCTCTGCAGTATATTCCAGTTTTTGTCAAAATTTTTTCTCCAGTACAGAATCTAATTTAGGCTCACAGATTGCATTTAGTTATTATGTATGTTTAGACCCTTTAATCAGGAACAGTTCTTCAGTCTTTTTTTTTTTCCCATGTCATTGGCATTTTAGAAGAATACCCTTCCCCATCTCTAATAGAATGTTTCTGCATTTGGGGTTTAATTCAGGTTAATTGTCCCCAGCTGAACACCCTGTAAGTGATGCTGGATGTTGCCTTCTTCTCAGATACTATGTGGAGGCTCATAGTGTCTGTTGGCCTCTCCTTGCTGATGTTAATTTTGATCACCTGGCCAAAGTGTTGTCCAGTTTCCCTGCTGTGTAGTTACCATGTTTTCCCCTTGCATTTGACAGACATTTTATGGGAGGACACTTGAAAACCACGCAGATAGCCTGTTCCTTATCAGGATGTTCTCCATAGGTTCATCATCCATTAATGATTCTTGCTTCAGCCAGTTTTTATTATGATGGCTGCGAACTGCTGATTTCCAGCTGCAGCACTCCATCCACAGAGTGTTCCCAGTGGACGTTCTGTGTAAGCAGGAGCTCCCCATTCTCCCCATTCATCCGTTCATTTACATGTTACCAGTATGAACTTATGGATTTCAATTTTTTTCTCCAGTGCTCATTGTACTTAATTGCTGAGACCCAGTTTTGCTCAAATTGTTCCATGTTTGGCCAGTGGAAGCCCCTTCAAGCTGGTGTGTCCTTTTGATGCACTCCAGTCATTGGGGGGTGCCTCTACTTTCTGACACAACAGAAGAGAGCATATTATATTTGTTTTTTCTCCTGTTTTATTGAGATATAATTGGCAACATTGTATTAGTGTTAGGTGTATATATATGCTTTTTTGTACTTTTGCTTTTCTACTTAGCATCTGGAAGTGGCTCTATGTCAGCTCATGCAGAGTGTCCTCATCTTTTTTTTTATAGCCCATGGTGCTCCACTGTGTGAAGGTACCAGAGTTTATTTGGACAGTGTCCAAGTTTGAATATTTAGAGAATTTTCTGTAGTTTGTAATTATAACTAATGCTGCAGTGAATAACTTGTACATACATATTTTCATATATTTTTTTAAATATTTATTTATTTATTTGGATGTGCCGGGCCTTAGTTGCAGCATGTGGACTTACTAGTTGTGGCCTGCAGACTCTTAGTTGTGGCATGCATGGGGGATCTAGTTCCCTGACCAGGGATCAAACCCAGGCCCCCTCATTGGGAGCACCGAGTCTTACCCGCGGGACCACCAGGAAAGTCCTGTATTTTTGTATTGTTGGAGGTGTATCTTCAGGATAAGTTCTTAGAAGTGGGATTGCTGTGTTCAAGTGTGAAAACATAAGTAGTTTTGTTGGATATTGCCAGACTCCTTTCCATGATGATTGACCCACTTTGCATTTCCACCAGAAAAAGTATTTTCAAGCTTTAAAAATTTTGCCAATTTTCTAGATGAGAAATGGTAACTCAGTATAGTTTTGATTTGGATATCCTTTATTATGAGTGAATTCGAACATCTTTTTAAATATTTAAGGGTCACTTTTATGTCTTATGGGTTGTCTAGTCACATTGTCCATTTTTCCATAGGATTTTTGATTACTTTGCCACCTTTACATTTTAAAAGTTTTTGGTGTATTGGGGATATTAGTTTTTTATTTGTAATATATATTGCAGATGTTTTCTCCCAGTTTGTTATTGATCTTTTAACTTTTCTTATTATATTTTTTACCATACAAAAGTTTAAAAAAAATTATCTAGTCAAATTTATCAGTCTTTTATTGCATCTGGATTTTGAGTCATAGTTAGAAAGCCTTTTTATATACCTCTGTTATAGAGAAATTCACCCATATTTTCTATAGGTTCAGGAGAATAGTTGTAACAGAGTACTACTCAAAGAAATCAACACATTCGTTGTACTTGCTGTGGAATCTGTCATCTATGGCCTCCTTACAGCAGGACAAATGGTAATTATGAACTCTCGGACCTGCCAGGGAGTTGGGTTTTGAACTGCTTCTGCAAACAGATAAACTAAAGAACAGAGAGAACCATTCAGGTCAAGTTAGAATTTCAGTCAGTGACAGAATTGAGAATGTAACTCATTTTTAAAACTCTTTGTATTCTTCATCTATTTTTTTTTTTTTTTTTTTTTTTTTTGCGGTATGCGGGCCTCTCACTGTTGTGGCCTCCCCCGTTGCGGAGCACAGGCTCCGGACGCGCAGGCTCCGGACGCGCAGGCTCAGCGGCCATGGCTCACGGGCCCAGCCGCTCCGCGGCATATGGGATCCTCCCAGACCGGGGCACGAACCCGTATCCCCTGCATCGGCAGGCGGACTCTCAACCACTTGCGCCACCAGGGAGGCCCTCTTCATCTATTTTGAGTTAGTCCCTAAGACCAATCCACTCGTTTCTGAGATTCTTGTTTGTTAACTGGGTCCTTTCGTTTAAGGTTATTTCCTGATTTCCTAGAGCATCTTGCCAAGTCTTATCGACGTCTTAGAGCTGTGTTCGTCTTAGCATAGTGCCGAGGTCATCTGGAGAGCAGTTACAGGCCATGACATTTCTTAGCCATCCTTCGTGACCCCCACTGAGCAGAGGCTTAGGATGGTGATTACCTCTGGGTGGGCGGGTGCAGAAATCAGTCCTCACATCCCTTTCTCTGGAGAGATTTGTGTGAAAGGCCCCCTCAGCAAATGAGCTCCCAAGCAGTCCAGAGGCTGGGAGAGGGCAGGTTCCCTCTGTTACTGAATAAGTGAAAATAATGTTGTAGTGATTCGTTTTCTTACAGTGAAGTATGAAAACGGGGGCCAGGAAGCAGCAATGAGTAGATGCTGAGCCCTGGTGTCTGAAACTGCCCGTGTGATCCATGATGGATGGAACCAGTGGGAGGGAGTCCTGGGTTCTGTTCTGCTGACAGTCACTGATATATGACTGTCGGCCGGTACTTTCTTTTAATTTTCTTTATCTTAAAATCAGGTGGTCTTCAAGAACCTTCCCAGCTCCAAGGTTCTAAATTCTTCTAGTGTCTTTTATTTCCTGCTTGTAATATAGTCCCCAAACTGCTAAGCACTTTTAAGTCTTCGTCTTTTTTTTTTTTTAACCATTCACTTCTTTCTAAAATTTTCTTTTTGAACATTCTTGGTCTTAAGAGTATTGGTCAGATAAGTAGATTGGTACTTGACATTTTGTCATTTCTGTTTGAGTGTACGCTCCATGGGAATGGGGACTTGGCGTTAGCACCTTAAACTAAAAGGTAAATAGTGTATTTCTTCTTGGTGTGGCTTAGTTTTAGAAGGATAATCAATTCTCGGGGCTTAGTAACATTGAGGTAGGCCTTAATGTTTCAGGTTTATTACCATATAGACCAGTAAGCTGTCTTTGTTTCACGGTCCTACGTTGTACCCTTTCGTAATTATGGCCGGCGATCATGAAAGTTCATTGTTGGGTGCAGAAAGGTTGGGTGAAAGTGTTGCTTGATCCTTGCAGATCCATCCTAGTGCCTTGAAAAACAATGCAAAATATGGTAATGAATTTATACTGAAACCACATTCAGTATTAGTTCCCCCTGCCCCCCAGCTTATATTCTGCTGTTTCACTTGTAAAATGGGATTACCTTCATGTCTGAAGAATGGAGAATTTAATTATTAAAAAGAAAATCCATTCCCAGTTGGAATGACATTTATTAAGAACATTTGGCCCTATTGTTGATCAGCTATCTTATATCTCTTATGTGGAAAAAAAAGCCAATTATATTTTCAAAGTTGTGACCCAGAGCCAGATGTTCACTTGAGGTAGCCCATGTTCCTTTTGTAATGATCAAAGGTACAAAACAATTCATGTTGCCATACAACAGTCAGTGGTTATCATAGAGTTAGCTTAATCAGGAAGAAATGCCAAGAGTTTTGTGTAATATAAAATTCTTTTAAGTTCCATGGATTTATAGTAATTACTGTAACTGGAAGGCTTCTTTTCCAGTGTGAATTATGTCTGTAAAGTCAACTTTTCTTTTTTTTCTTTTCCTAGTGAAAGTGAATTGTGGCGGTTGTTTTACTGTTGACATTTTAAAAGGTAAAAATGCCCATGTAGGGAGTTCCCTGGTGGCATAGTGGTTAGGATTCCAGGCTTTCACTGCTGTGACCCGGCATCAATCCCTGGTTGGGGAACTGAGATTCCGTAAGCTGTGCGGTGTGGCTAAAAAGAAAAAAGAGAGAGAGGAAAGAAAAAAATAATAAATTATATATATAAAAAATACCCGGGGCTTCCCTGGTGGCGCAGTGGTTGAGAGTCCGCCTGCCGATGCGGGGGATGCGGGTTCGTGCCCCGGTCCGGGAGGATCCCGCATGCCGCGGAGCGGCTGGGCCCGTGGGCTGTGGCCGCTGAGCCTGCTCGTCCGCAGCCTGTGCTCCGCAGCGGGAGAGGCCGCAGCGGTGGGAGGCCCGCGTACCGTAAAAAAAAAAAAAAAAAAAAAAAAAAAATACCCATGTGAAATATTTTGACACTAGGTTTTTATTCAGCTCATTTGAAAAAATATTAAGCATCTTCTGTGTGCTAGCTGCCATACTAACTGCTGTGGTGATAGGGGTGAACAGGATGAACATAGGTTTTATTAATTATGATATGTTTGGTTGGAGGCACAGAAAACCTACTCGTATTGGCTTAAGCAATTAGTGAAAGGAACGTGCTGGCTCATGGAACTAAGAACATCCAAGAGATAATCAGGTGTGAATAGTGGCTTGAGCCATCGGGACCTGGTGACTCTCCATCTCTCTGCTTCTATGTGGGCTTTGCAGGCAGGCTCATGCGACATGGTTGCCCTTGGCAACCTAAGCTAATAATCTCCTAGTTCTCACTCTGATGAAAAAGAGAGACTGCTCTTCCCCAGTGAAACGTTGGGTTTGACTCTTACTAACGTGGACTTACTCGTGTGCCCAAACCTGAACCAGTCGCTGTGGCCAAAGTGAGGCAATGCTCCGATTGGCCAGGCCTGAACCAGATGGAGAGAGTTGTCCCATCTCTAGCACGACGGCTGAGAGTAGGGAATAGTGGTCCCAGGGGGGAAATCCAGGCTCTGCCCTAGAAGCAGGGAGGGAATGGAGTCAGCAGTAACCACTGTCTACCTTACAGCCTAGTGGAGGGAGACGGAATTTCAACAGCAGTGACTGTAAAGGGCGGTGGCGCTCTGAGAGAGGAAACACAGGCTGCCGTGGGTGCGCCCGGCAGGAACACGGCAGTGTAAATCTTACTTTAAAGTGTAACAAATAACAACAGTCAAAAACGCACCCTTAAAATTACATGTTTTAAGGACGCATAATATGGTGAAGGAACATGGCAGTTAACCTTGTTTTGGACATTCTCGGGCAGTAAACCTGTTGAGTCAGTGCCTGTCGGCTCTTTCTCTTCAGCCAGGTCTCTGCTGGAAGAGGACTGGCTGAACCGTGAACTGCTCCCAGGCCGCCGGGGCAGTGACCTCTCATCCCGCGTTCCCTGCAACGGTGAACATCCTATGTTTCCATTGAATAAGGGCTGGTTCAGTATTGTGATAGTGGGTCAGCCACCTGTGTTGCACCTTTAGTCAGAGAGAGGCAAGTGGGCTGCACCGTGAGGTCTGCACAGGGACCTGAATCACTGCCCCTGTGACGGCAGAGGGGACTTTGGGGGGTGGAGGGGTGATCACAGCACATTTCATGGACGGCATGGCTTTGAGGTCGGCCGTGATTATGACCAAGGTTCCTCCTGGCTGGGGGAGCCCTGCCTCACCTCATCTGCTGCCTGCCCTCTGTGGAGCCCCTGAGGATTGCTCTTCTCATGCAGGTGGGAGCATTCCTGGGTGGGCGAGCATTCCCCATGCTCAGCTGGAGGACTTCCTGAGAGGGGACCCAGAGCTCAGCTGGGCGAGCATCCTTACACTCACCTGGAGGACTTCCTGAGAGGATTGCAGAGTTCAGGGAGCGTCAGTCCAGTGGCCCGTTGAGTGCATTTGAGGTCCATCTGCTCCTGGGCACTGAATGGGGCTCACCGTGAGGACAGAAGCAGGAGTGTGGTCTGACCTGGTGCCTGGGGGCAGCTGCTTGTTCTCTGGCGGTGTCCCCCGCAAGACGCTGCTTCAGTGGCCACTAGCAGGCATGCTCAGAGATGTGTAATTTCATTTGGTGGTGTGTACTGTAACTTTGGTAATTTGGTGACTAGTGAAAATGTTATTTTTCCGGGAAGGGCGTTTATCAGAATTGCTTTGTATTTATTTAGCCATTATATTCAGCAAACCTCGAATAGTAGTGTTAGGGCTACTCATAACTAGTGAGTACGGATCATGTTTACTGAATTAAGGCCCCATTAATTCAGTTGTATTTTCTTAAGTTTGTCCCTGAGTTTCTGAGTGTCTTCCCCACTCCTGTGTGTGTGCATGTGGGGCAAGTCGGGGCAGGCGAAGGCACGCACACAGCCTCAGGCGGGAAGGGAGGTAGCCTGGACTCATTCCCCAAACCATCCACCGCAACAGCACTGGGCCTGCGCTTCCTGTGGATGTGCTGTCCTGCTCCTGCCTCCGACCTTTCCTTGGGAGTTCCTCCTCAGGACCTGCCTTCTTTCTTTCATCACCAGGATACATGGTGTCCGTTCTGAGGGCCTCCCACTGGAGCGCTTGGTGACTCTGTGGTCACCCATCGCTAATCGTGCCACTCGATAGGTGTAGGACTCCTTGTCTTCTGTCGTGTCCAAGGGTGTGTGCGCGTCGGGCTCCTCTGGTTTGCATTGTCTGAGTTAGAGCCTTTGAGGGGTGGCTGAGCTGCTGGAGACGGCACACAGTCAGCCGGGAGAGTTAAGGAATTTTAAGGCCGCCTGTTTCGGTTTTTTTTTTTTTTTTTTGCGGTACGGGGGCCTGTCACTGTTGTGGCCTCTCCTGTTGTGGAGCACAGGCTCCGGACGCGCAGGCTCAGCGGCCATGGCTCATGGGCCCAGCTGCTCCACGGCATGTGGGATCTTCCCGGACCGGGGCACGAACCTTTGTCCCCTGCATCGGCAGGCGGGCTCTCAACCACTGCGCCACCAGGGAAGCCCAAGGCTGCCTCTGTTTTGAAAACATGTAGAGAGACTGCTGCACTTTGAAAACATTAATTTACATAGTTTACATCACCATGAGTCACATCTTACCTTTGTGGTTCGTTTGTACACTTTAGATCTGAATCCTGAAAAACTAGTGTTTTGTTCATATAGCCTGGATTGTCAGTGGAGGAAAATAGCTCTGTACGGCTGATTCATTCAGGGAAGTAACTGCATAGCCAGCTTGGTATCTTAAGCATGTAGGGTTTCTAGAATAATGAAATAACTAATTATATAATACATATTTTAGATTTTGTATTTGATACTCCTCAGTGAAAGTGCAAGTCCCTGTGCTCAGTTGCCCATAATGCTGACCTTTTGAAGGGTTGGATGAATGACACTGTGGTATAAAGAACTTAGGATCTGGAGTCAGATGGACCTTGCAGCAACTCTTGGTTCTGTCCTGTATTAGCTGTGTAGTCTACCATGATTCCTTAGCTACGAAGCAGGGATTTTAAAAGCCTGTTGGGCTGTTGTGAGGATTAAATAGGACTGTGTATATTTATCTCATGTATAAAGTATCTGGTATAGTGTTTGACCCTGAGAAGATGCTCAATAAATGGTAACCGCTAGGCTTCCTGTAGTGAACAGTGGGATGAAAAATAAGCAGTATGTTTTGGGACCAAAACTTAAATTTGGGGATACTTCTTCACAATTGTCATCTGATAAAATCATCCATCTGGTGGTTTGCTGTGCAAACGCATAAAACCACGTGTCTGCTGCCAGGCCCGCTTCCTCCAGACCAGCCCCAGGTGATGGGGGTAGCTGGACCCACTGCAGCAGGGGAAGCAGCGGGACAGGGAGTTTCTCTGTCATGGCCTGAGGCCCACACACAGCTGACCTAGGAGGAGTGCGTAGGTTGTGCTCATATAGCTGTGCTTACCTTGGAGCTGTTTGTGAGGGAGTTTGAGCTTTATGCTTTGTCTGTGAAGGCGGGAGGAGCTCTGACTCCAAAGGTGAGGTTTGCTGTGGTTCCTGTCAAGGGGCTGAGCTAGAATAGAAGTCAGATTCTGATGGAAACTGGGTCCAAAATGATGTTGTGATCTAGCTTCTCCAAACTTTACCTGGTTAAATCGTTGTACGTATGCTGTTTCTTTTTGTTGTGTTTCTAACCAAACAAAACACAAGTCAAGTTAATGCTGGGAGGGGGAGCATGATGAAGAAAAGACTAAAAGCTCTTCACTGGCTTCCTTTTTTCTTTTTCTTTCTTTTTTTAGTCTGTCAGGACAGGTAGTTTGACTTCAAATGAAAATAGTAATAAAATGAAGTACATAGAGAAAATCATGATAAAATTAAGTATGTGAATCATTCCTATCACTTTTGTTTAGCTTTCCGAATATAAAAAGCATGTGTAATTTCATACCTGGGCTTCTTTTAGTACTAAAAGGTCCAATATTTTGGGTTCTAAAGGTTCATTTAGGCAGTATTTTTATTTTATTTTATTTATTTATTTATTTGGCTGTGTTGGGTCTTTGTTGCTGTGCATGGGCTTTCTCTAGTTGCGGCGAGCGGGGGCTACTCTTCTTTGCAGTGCATGGGCTTCTCGTTGTAGTGGCTTCTCTTGTTGCGGAGCACGGGCTCTAGGTGCACGGGCTTCAGTAGTTGTGGCTCGTGGGCTCTAGAGCTCAGGCTCAGTAGTTGTGGCGCACGGGCTTAGTTGCTCCACGGCATGTGAGATCTTCCCGGAGCAGGGCTCGAACCCGTGTCCCCTTCATTGGCAGGCGGATTCTTAACCACCGTGCCACCAGGGAAGTCCTAGGCAGAGTATTTAATGATTTAAGATTGGTCTAGAGTTTCAGCTTTTGCTAAAGCAAACCCCCTTCAGCCACTTCTTTCCTAAAATAGAAATCGGGCTTACATTTCTTCTCTTCCCTCATGACTGGAATCATTATAATTCATAATTCTCTGATCTTTGCTATGTGCTAACTTGACATTGAACTTTAACCTTAATGTGTGCATATCAAAATTTGGATGTAAAATATGACCATAGCTGTAGCAGACATGCAAGATAAAGTTTATTATGAAATTCCAGAATGTAAAAATGTCAGGTTTTTTTTTTTTTTTTTTCCTTCTGGCAAATAATTTTTTGTTTTACTTTTTTCTGAAATAAGCCATTACAATTAAATATAGTTTATATAGCTTTTAACAAATTGGAAATCCTATTCTCCTGCGCTGCAAGGGTAGTTGATATTGATCATATGATCCTAAGGCATTACAATATTCCAAAGTGTCTTTTGAATCATTAAAGAAATATGATCTTAAGTATAGTTTTTTAGTTCATTGCATTTTATTGCATTATAATTGAAAAATAGAGATCTGCATATTTCATATATATGGGAACTTTCTTATTTAAAAAGTAATGCATGATCCATTAACATATACATAGCTATAAATATAGAAATATGAAATGTTGTGCATACATTCCTAAGCCAGTCACTTCTTCTTGTTCTGCTGCTAACCCTTCCAGAACTGTGCTGACGTAGCTGCTCACCTGCTTCTCCTCCGGACGTCCCTTTAGTCCACACGCGGCCAGAATCACATTTCTGAGCATTAGGTGATCCCGTCACCCATCTGCCTGTTTAGCGCCTGCTTCCTCCTGCCTCCCTGAGGTGCCGCTGACCTCCCTCTACAGCCCTGGGGCCGAGCTGAGCCACGTCCGCCTGCCTGCCTGCTTAGTGCTGTCTTGCACTTAGGTTCCACCTTGTTTAAGGTTGCTTCCTCAGAGAGGCCTGTCCTGACCACTGAGTCATGAGTTATCCCTTCTCTAGCTTTCTTGCCTATTACGATTAGATTTTTCTGACAGAACGTTTGTATTATATTACCTCCCTGATTAAGAATCTAGAAGTGTTCTCTAAATTGTTTATCTCATCAAATGCAAACTCATACTTGGGTGTTCTTCTTGATTTGCTCTCATTCAAACGTTGATGTTTTATACAGTAAACTTAGGGCCCCTTTCCTTGCTGAGATGCTGTTTCTAACACTTGGTCATTTAAACACATAACCCTGAATATAAATGTCGCAAGTGTCATTTGGGAAGGCTGGCTATAGGCATGACTTTATGTTGTGGTCTTTCACCGTGTCTGGGGCCTGTCACAGAACTCAGGGGTATGGACTCATTCTCTGGTACCGAGCCACACATGCCTGCACTTACACAGGCTCCTGAGAGTGAGGTGAAGAACAGATGCTTGCTTAGGCCGGTTCTGTCACTGTCTTGGCCTGCTGCTCAGCCCCATGGACCCAGATGTGCTCACGCTGGCATTTTCACCTACTTCTTCAGCGCCGTGTCGGGTCTGTTCTTGGGGCCCAGGCTGAGCACGACTTAGTGAGTTTCAGCTTCTGCGTGGAGAAGGCTCAGCAGCCTGCTCAGGGGAACCAGTAGCAGTGAGAGTAAGGCCGCTGTTACAGCTGTCACAGTAAGGCTGCTGAAAACTGTGTTGTTTCATTTACAGCTTATGGTCACACATGTTGTGTTCTTAGGAGATGAGGAAGTGTTGGTGGCGTTTCCTAGGAAGAACTCTTGGTAGATGTGCGCTCCTTTATAACTGTGACCTAGTGTGGTATTTATGGTCCCCCAGACTTAGCTACCCCGTGTAATTCAGGGATTGTTTGCGTTGGCCCAACTGAATGTTGTCATTTGTGATAGTTAAGTAACATCTTTTCATATGGCTGTACTGTGATTCGTTTAATCATTTCCTCGTTGGGTGCATTTAAAAAATATTTTCAAGTTTTCTTTAGAGTAAATAGTGTTAACACACTCTTTGTAGAAATTCCTTTGGGATTAGTTTCTGGAGATACAGTTTCAAAAGTGAGATTAATAAGATTAATGACTTGAGTAATTTAAAATTTTTGTTGTATATTCCAAGATTTTCTTCCAAAAGGATCGGCAAAATGATGAACACCAGATTTTTTTTTAAGACTTCTGGAGTCTAGAAGTTCTAGATCATATGGAGGCATAATTTTTTTTTTTTTTGGATAACTAAGGCGTAAAGTAGTATATTATGGTTTTTGGTTTTATATTTTCATTTATTAATTAGGTTGAAATTTAAAAATAATATCAACTTGCCATCTATATGGACTAATATTGATTCTTTAACTTTTCAGATATAGTGAATTTTTGTATGTTGTATTTTATTACTTTTCTCCACCCATTAAAATATTTTTATTTTAATTTAATTTTTCTTTATTTAAAATATTATTTATTTATTTATGGCTGCATTGGGTCTTCGCTGCTGCACGCGGGTTTCTCTAATTGCGTTGAGCGGGGGCTACTCTTTGTTGCAGCGCGCTGGCTTCTACTGCGGTGGCTTCTCTTGTTGTGGAGCATGGGCTCTAGGTGTGTGGGCTTTAGTAGTTGTGGCACGTGGGCTCAGTAGTTGTGGCACACGGGCTTCAGTAGTTGTGGCTTACGGGCTTCGGTAGTTGTGGCTTGTGGGCTCTAAGGCGCAGGCTCAGTAGTTGTGGCACATGGGCCCAGCTGCTCTGCGGCATGTGGGATCTTCCCGGACCAGGGCTCAAACCTGTGTTCCCTGCATTGGCAGGCGGATTCTTAACCACTGTGTCACCAGGGAGGTCCCTAAAATAGTTTTTTTTTTTTTTTGCGGTATGCGGGCCTCTCACTGTTGTGGCCTCTCCCATTGCAGAGCACAGGCTCCGGACACGCAGGCTCAACAGCCATGGCTCACGGGCCTAGCCGCTCCGTGGCATGTGGGATCTTCCCAGACCGGGACACGAACCCGTGTGCCCTGCATCGGCAGGCAGACTCTCAACCACTGCGCCACCAGGGAAGCCCCTAAAATAGTTTTTAAATTAAAAAAAATTTTATCTTTAATCACACCCTTCATATCTTTAACAATCACATTTAACTTTGTTTTACAGTTAAAATAGATACGTAAATCCCTTCTAAATATTTATCATGATTTAAATAACAAAGGAAAGGCAAATAAGATATTTTTCCTTTCAAAATGTTCTTTTGTATTTGTGCCAACTTAATTTTTCTGACAAATTTTAGTGTCATTTTAAAAAAATTCATGATCGTCAGGGCTGCAGAGAGCAGGTTCTAGTTATGAAAAAAAATTGGGCCCCAAACCCAAGTAAGAATGAGCCAGCCAGAAATTGTTACATGGGATTGATGTTGATCTGTGGTGTGTGGTCTGTCTGCCTCCCAGACGGCTTGGCTCCAGTAATGCGTCTGCTTCTTTCATTCCTACCTCCTGTGGCTCTGCCAGTAGTTTTCATCGCGTTTGATAATGCTTTAAACCTATGTATTAAACGGGGCCATGTCTCCATTGCTGTATTTAGAATTCCAGTTAGAATCCTCCAGTATCTCTCCATTTGTCTTTATCTCCCATTAGAGTTTTATAATTTTCTTTAAATAGATTGCTTATGTCCTACTTTAAGGTAATTCCCCCAAATTGCTCTTACTGCAAATTATAATTGCTTTACAGTTTCATTTCGGTCCTATAGCTATGTATAATTTCTCAAAAATTTGGAGCCATAGAACAATAAACATATTCAGTATGTATATATATTTTAGTACATGCTCTTCATAAATTGAAAGCAGTCTGCGTAGTAAAATTCTCAACGTGTTCTTTTTTTTACTCTACCTGAAAATGCCTTTCCAACTTCCAGCTATAAGTTTACATCTTCTTTAATTAGTTCAGACATCTCTTTTATTGGGTGCTGTTTGTGGAGAGACAGGTAATGAGAGTGTTAAATTGCTGGATTGCTTGTTAGTTGATATCTTCAAATACAGTACTACTTGTATCTTCTGTCTTTAAATTTTAGATCTCTGAGAATAGATCATTCTTAAAGTCCCTACCATTTCTTTTTTTTCCTGGAGGTTGAAATACTATGAATTCTCTAACAATAAAAACCTCCCAAGTAAAGCCTTTGACTTTGAGATTCTCTCAAGTGTTTTTTGTTTATTTTTTTGTGTGTTTGTTAATGTGGGCACTTGTTAAGGATGTCAGAGAACAACATCCTCTCTGAAGTAGCTGCAGTGGTCGCTGTGGGAATAGGCTCCGGAATCTTCAGGGAGCATTTCCGTTGACCCAGAAGATGCTGTGTCCTTACCCTGAATGCCCATCAGGGTTCTCCACCACCACTCTTGGCTAAGGAGCACCTCTGGAATTTGGGGGGTAATTATACAACCACTGTATATTAGGGATTTTATTAGACGATTCTGTCTTCATTTCCCCCAGTCTTTGCACTTCTTCTCGGAAAAAGGGATTTAATAATTGTTAGTTGGCAGAAGGAACGAGTGAACTAGGGAGGCTGGCAGCTACAGTGTGAGCAACTTTTATGTGTCCTAACGTGTTTTAGCTCCTCTCTGAGGCATCTGGAGAACGTCCGACTGCATGACAGCTTCACTGCGCGAGTGCGGCCGCGGGTGCGCGCTCTGGTACCGACATTTTCTGTTACCGTGTTCGCTGACTGGTATCACTGGGAACAGGTACAAAACTCTGTCCTCTGACAGATCTGGAGTGTGTCTAACGGGCAGGCTTAGTAGAGTGTCAGTTTTTTCTTGTTTCACGGCTTATTAAAAAAAAACCCAAATAATTGTTGAGGCCACTTGTCGTCAAGTGTGAATGAAGGATAAAATATTTGTCCTCAAGATGCTCATTGTCACGTATAAGTAAAAATTCCCATACAGTGAAGTAGTTGGGTAGAGGTGTGTACAAGGTGTTGGAAGCTGTGAGGAGACGGTGAGGGAATTCTTCAGGGGACGGTTCAGACCAGATGAACTGTAAGCAGTTTCGAAGGGTAAACAGAGGTCTGTGAGGAGACTCATTTATTTGTCCAAGGGTCAGCATAGCATGAGAGGAAGCGGATGGGGTGGGACCTTGTGTACCGAGTGAGGGAATTATCTGACCTCAAAATAGCCATGGTGTTGGGCTTCCCTGGTGGCGCAGTGGTTGAGAGTCTGCCCAAGGTCCCGAGTGAGGGATCACGTCGTCCCGTTGATGGTGGGATGCAGCTGAAGGATGGAAGCATTTGCGTTTACGCAAGCTCTGCTTGTGCAGCGTAGGTTCTGAATTGCAGGGGGAGAGGCACTGGGAGCTGGGACTTTGGGCTGCTGCAGCGATCTAGGCCTGAAGGCGTGCTCAGGCCAGGGCAGTGGGAATGAAGAGGGCACATTTGAAAGAATGGAGGAGATCAGATTACGGGGTTGCTGACAGGTTTGATGTGGATGGCAAGTAGGGTGGAACCCAGGATGACTCCCAAATTTATAAATGGATGTGATTGACTGAGATAAACAGTGTAGACTTCATTTTGGGACATGTTGCATTTGAGGATCAGGTAGGATATGCATTAAAAATTCAGGTTCAAATTTATACACACAACAGCATGGATGAATCTCAGGAACATTATACTGAGTGAAAGAAGCCAGACACAGATAACTGCATGTATAGTGCGTGATTCCATTTACGTGAAAGTGTAGCAGAGACAGATCCAATCTGTAGTGTCAGAAGGCAGGTCAGTGGTTGTCTGGGGGCTGAGTGAATGGGTGGGGTACATTAGGAGAGGGGAGGTTGGATGCAGATGGACCCGTTTCCTCTTGGGGAGCAGGGTGGAGAAGCTGGCTGAAGGGGCGTGGAGCAGCTTTGGAATAGCTGCCTAGGAAGTGGGAGTGGGACGTGGCCCCGGAGGAGCACAGGGCTGCTGAGAGGAATTAAGCCTGCAGATTAGAAACTGCCGGGGTTCGGACTGGACGGGCTGTCGTTTCTCCAGCCGTGCCCAGCCCTAAAGAAACACAGGTTTCTCTCACTAAGACAAAAGGCGACTAGGTAGCCAGATTAACATTCCCTTTAATCTGGTTCCTAAGGGGCATTGCCTTATGTGCTGCAGAAGGTCGTCTCCGTCTGCAGCCCCCGGCGCCGTCCAGGAGGACGTGTCCTGGGCCCTTTGCCCCCTCCCCATCTGTGACCACCACGCACTGGACGTGAGACTGGTAAGGGTCATGTTTGTAATTGACTTTGTGCCTCTCCGAATAAAGGTGTTTTTTGTTTTGTTTTGTTTTGTTTTTTGCGGTACGCGGGCCTCTCACCGCTGTGGCCTCTCCCGTTGCGGAGCACAGGCTCCGGACGCGCAGGCTCAGCGGCCATGGCTCACGGGCCCAGCCACTCCGCGGCATGTGGGATCTTCCCGGACCGGGGCACGAACCCACGTCCCCTGCATCGACAGGCAGACTCTCAACCACTGCGCCACCAGGGAAGCCCCGAATAAAGGTTTTGTTTGACTAGAAATGAGAGCCTTTTGCCTGAGGAGAGTATGTTCTCCCCCGACCCCCAGCTTTATTGAGATATAATTGACATGTATATTGAGTTTAAGGTATATAATGTACTGGTTTCATGTATATATTGTGAAATGATTATGACAATAAGATTAACGAACACTTTGTTCACCTCACTTAGTTACAGGGTTTTTTTTTGGTGGTGAGAACTTCTAAGATCTCACTTAACAACTTCCAAATGTACAACACAGTTTTTGTTTTTTAATACATCTTTATTGGAGTATAATTGCTTCACAATGGTGTATTAGTTTCTGTAGTACAACAAAGTGAATCAGCCATGTACATACATATATCCCCATATCCCCTCCCTCTTGCGTCTCCCTCTCACCCTCCCTATCCCACCCCTCTAGGTGGTCACAAAGCACTGAGCTGATCTCCCTGTGCTGTGCTGCTTTTAACTATAGTTACCATGCTGTGCATCAGATCTCCCAGAACTTACGTTCATTTTGACCACCTTCAACACTACCCCTCATGCCCCAAGAATATGCTTTCTTTAATGAAAATAGGCTGAAGGAGTAGCAGTTGGTGTTCCCTGGCAGAATTGGCAGAAGGCTTATGTCAGGCTTACATCTGAGCCATCAGGCGAGAGTCACTTGTGCTGTCTTCTAACAGACATTTGAAATGCAAACCTTAGCTTCTGGTTGGAGGACCACCCTGAGAACATTCTCTTTCCCAGGACCCATGTTGGTGTATAAAGCACCTCTGAGATCCTGTGTAGCAATGACCACAAGCTCACAGGACCCCAGATGCCAGCAATTCCATCAGCTTAGTGGAGAAAGTGCTGTGGTTTCTGCTGTTGTTTTTACTGGCAGGAGAGCTCCACCTTTCTCTGTGATCCTGTGCCCAGAAAAGGAAATGTTTTCTGGAACCAAAAATGTTTCTCTGGTTCGAGGCCTGGCCCTGCCCTGCTGTGAGCGCTGCATGGCCCAGTTTTACCAGGGACTCCCACGTGCCTGGCCTTTTCCAGTTGCTGAGTTTGTTGGGTGAAGCAAGGAGGAGAGCTTTCACGTCCACCTTTGCTGCTTACTGGACTCTAACCTCTTGATTTCTTTGTAAAACTTAGGACCTCAGTTATGTGCTAAATTCAGAAAGCATGGGTTTCTAAAGATCCAATGTAAGTAAGGAGGTGAGGTTGGGCATATCACTTCACCTTCTGCATCTAGTGTCCACCTCTGGGAGCTGGGTCGTGATTATGTCTGTCCCGCCCACCACATTGGAATGCCCTGGGCATTAAATAAGAGGGTTTAAGCAAAATGCTTTGAAAAATTCAAAGCGCCACGCAAATGTTAGTTTTTCATGTTGCTGTAAGTCCAGAGAAGACCTTGACTTTCAGCCTTTCAGCCTTTCCGCCTTTCCTATGCCACCCAAAGACCTGTTTCTCAGAGTCTCCTCCTCAGAACAGCATGGGGGGGCGCAGGTGCAGGTGGGGGAGCAGAGAGCGATTGTGTCTGAGAAACTCCGACAATTTTTTAAACTAAAGACTCTGTTTAAATAAGATAATGATAGAGCTGTATGAAGTCTTCTTTGGGGCAAAAGTGATTCTTTGTGTAAATGTTAAGTGTGCTTTGTCATCACTGTGTCAGAATTGTGCTCAGAATGCTCTGCCCTTGCCTTACGAAGGTATTTTATTAATTTAAAAAATCCGAATCCATCAATCCTCATGATGATATCGCTTTATTTAATTGAGTTGGTCCATTTGGGAAAAACTTGCTGACTCACATGGACTTATGCCTTACTTATTAGGCAGTTAGCATCTGTTTTACAAAGAGAACTTGAGGGTGAAGCCTTTCTCAGTGTCATTCTAACAAGGAATAACAAATGAGCTTACTGGTTCTTGCAGTAAAACAGGTGTCCTCTGTAAGGCTAGTCAACACGTCCTTAGCAAAGGGTATAAAAAGGCCTGTGTTTCTCTAATGATTAGTGATGTTGAGCATTCTTTCATGTGTTTGTTGGCAATCTGTATATCTTCTTTGGAGAAATGTCTATTTAGGTCTTCTGCCCATTTTTGGATTGGATTGTTTGTTTTTTTGTTATTGAGCTGCATGAGCTGCTTGTAAATTTTGGAGATTAATCCTGTGTCAGTTGCTTCATTTGCAAATATTTTCTCCCATTCTGAGGGTTGTCTTTTGGTCTTGTTTATGGTTTCCTTTGCTGTGCCAAAGCTTTTAAGTTTCATTAGGTCCCATTTGTTTATTTTTGTTTTTATTTCCATTTCTCTAGGAGGTGGGTCAAAAAGGATCTTGCTGTGATTTATGTCACAGACCTACTAGAGAATGCACTTGAGGATATGGGGAGGGGGAAGGGTAAGCTGTGACAAAGTGAGAGAGTGGCATGGACATATATACACTACCAAACGTAAAATAGCTAGCTAGTGGGAAGCAGCCGCATAGCACAGGGAGATCAGCTCTGTGCTTTGTGACCACCTAGAAGGGTGGGATAGGGAGGGTGGGAGGGAGGGAGACGCAAGAGGGAAGAGATATGGGGACATATGTATATGTATAACTGATTCACTTTGTTATAAAGCAGAAACTAACGCACTATTGTAAAGCAATTATACTCCAATAAAGATGTTTAAAAAAAAAAAGGCCTGTATGAGAAATGGTTCTGTACTCACAGGGCTCTTACTTGACAGCAGAAGACATGCTTGTAGGCTAGTAATATACAAACCATGAAAAATTCTAGAGTAAGTGAAGGACTAAAGCACTGTGATAACTGAGGCATCATCTCTGACGACATCAGAGAACACTTTCAAAAGCAGGACATTTGAGCTGGGTCTTGATAGGCAATGAAGGGGTTCCCTAATTGAAGAATGGAAAACAAGTGATGCCAGCCCATGGCCCTTGCAAGGGATGTGAGGAGACAGGCATCTGGTGTTGGCTGGGGCCTGGGAGGGCCTGGCCGGGCTGGAAGCAGGTGCTGGTCTAAGCTGTCGGAGCTGGGTTCATACGTGCACGTTTCTCTTCAGTTCAGCTGCTCTGATGTTAAATTAGGGGTAAGATGTGGTGTGCTTGTGTTATAACATAGATTTTCATAGGAAGATTCTGCCCCAGTTTATTGTTTTTATTTGTGTAGGTTTGTGCCATCCGCCCTCCCCTCCCTCATTTACCTAGAACTAAACTGAGAGAAAATGGGCGTCTCACTGTTTACAGAGGAGGTGCACGCCCATGGAAGTGGGGGAGATACCCCCTCTTCTTTTAAAAGAAACAACATCTTTCTTTGGTAATTATTGCTCTGTTCCTTCGTAGGTATATCAAAGGCAGATAAGACGATCTTTAACTGGTAAGTTAAAAAGTTTTAAATGCCCAGAATTTGTCCTCTCTTCTTAGTTAAATAGACCTTGGCACAGAAGGTTTATACTTTTGCTTATTATGTGATGAACTTCTCTGTGGGCCTGACCCCGACAGATTACCTTTTGGTTTCTATTCAGTTCTTGTCCTTTGCTTCATTTCATCTGGCCCTGGGGACTCGCTGATTATTTGGCTCCACTGGACTAAGGGTTAAAGTTACCGTTGTGATTTTGGTAAACTAAAGCAATTGAAGCGTTTTTGTGCCCTGCCCCCTTTTCCTCAAAAAGTGTGAGGTTAGGGTAATCATACATAACAGGAATTACAGTCTTCATGCCAGTCGGGGTGCATCTCTGCGTTTTGCTCATGTGCACCCTTGTCATTCTTGGTGTCCATTTGTCCATCTTGGAGTGCTTGGCAGGGTCCGAGGGAAACAGAAACCTGCAAGAACTGACAGACCCTCAATTCACCTTCTTCTGGGTTTGCAGCCTCTAATGAGATTATTAGTGTCTGCCCAAGAGGATTCTTATTCTATAGCACGTGCCTTAAGAATCATTCTTCCAAGTTGATGCTATTTTTCTGAGTGATGTAGAAGATTGATTTAAAAATATGGTTAGCCTGCAGCGGCAGCAACCAAGATGTGACATTTATGAAGAATTGGGTCCTATTACAAAATGAGTGAGTAGCAATAACCAGAACATTAGGTAGAGGGGGAAGAAAGAAATCCAGTAATGTTTATTTGACAGATATTTGCTGCTCATACATTTACTGAATGCTGGAGATGGAAGATTATAAGATTACTGTCTCACAGGCTCGTAGCAGGTCAAATAGGCTCTGAGCAAGTGACTCCCTCCCCGATAAAGACGTCTAGCAAAAGATGCAGCCCACGTAGTCATTTTCCCATCAGAAATCAGCCCGTGACTGCATTTATGTTGCAGAATTACATTTCATGTAATTATTGGTACAGTCGGACTTAGGGCTGCTATTTTGCTTTTTTTCTATTTGTCTTTACCTCCTTTTTTCCTTTTTTCCTTTTTCGATTCTTCTGATCCTCCTTTCCTGTCGCCTTTTGTGTTAACCAGATTTTTTCCCTTTGTTCTTTTAACTTGTGGTTTTCGGTTGTTTCTTTGCTGTATATTTGGGGTTTTTTTAACGGTTGCTCTAAGGATTATAACGTTCATTTCTGGATTTGTCACAGTATACTTAAAGTTGATATGCAGTCGCTTCTGGCGGGTCCAGGCGCCCTGCAGCAGCGCCGTTCCAGTTTCCCTCTCCTCGTCCTTAGTCTTGCCTTTCCCTCTCAGTGAGTTGGGGCTGTTGGAGTTGGGAGCAGAGAAGTGTCAGGACGGGTTGTTGCTGCCAGGGGTGTGTCCACACCCACTGATGGCTTGAACAGAGCGGTGTTTAATTGTAGTTTGTTCATGACGTTTTTTTCTGTTAAAAACCTATGAGTAGAGTGTTTTTCACTGTTTAGAAATAGCATATGTCGATCCTTAGCATTGAGAGAGATGCGTCCCTGAAAGAGAACCTTAAAAGCCTATTTGATCAATGTGCCAGACTGTTTGGCTTTTCCTTAGTTTTTCCTGAAATGGTGGATTCGTGTTATATTTCATTTAATTAGAAGTGAATCCCTGTCTTATAGCTTGTTCCTCAAATCTGTTAGCTTTTTAAGTGTTTTTGACTTTTAGAGGTGCAAGTGGCTTATTTTCTTTTTGAAATTAATACGTGTACATTCTCACTGTAGACACCTGGATGCTGTATAAATGTATGGAGTAAAGTGTGAGTTTTTCTCCCTGAAGGGAAGTCTCGTGGCACATGGAGAGCTGCTCTCTCACCACTTCCATTGCACCTTTTCTTTCTAACAAAGAGTGTGTACTCCTCCAAATACTACCAACTTCCTCCTAACTGTAGAGGTTAACTTACAGATGAGTCTGTCTGTTCCATCTACCTCTCCTTATGGCTTAGAGCATTTCCCAGTCATCAACATGAAAGGTTTAGGTGGCTTATTGGCTTTGCCTCGAGAATATTCAAGCTCTGCAGCTTTGAAAACTTCTCTGGTAGTTGAAAGATTGGTTTGAGATTAGTTTTATTGGATTCCACAGAGAAGGTCCCGTAGCATCATTGAAATAGTGCTGTTGCATAACTGTCCTGTGTCTAAAAATAGCGGTTGAGTAGCATCAGCTCTTGCCCAGGGATATGAACACACACTCTTCTGGTTATTTGTACTGACTCTGACCACAGACTGGCTTCCAGTGTGTCCTGCCAAGTGATCCTTTATAGGAAACACTGAGCTTGTTCCCGTGCGGTCGGATGCTGTTGTAGTCACTAACAGCACGGCAGACGGACAGCACTTGGTGTCTGCCCAGGCCTGACTTGCCAACATTGAGGGATTTTCATAATTGTTTTTATACTTCTCTGAGGTCTCATTGCCTGGGGTTGAAGATTGTCTATATCTGCACTGAGCCGGTACACAGAAAGTGTCTTGAAGTGAACCTTCAAGTCAGACTCAAAGTCACAGTCTCTGTATTAGGGTCAGGGTGTGTTTTCCAGCTCTACACTTTTGAAATTAATACTCCCTTTATTGCCTGTTTTATCACATGAAAAACTATTGACCCTCCTCTTGCTGACTGTCTGTACAAGGTTACAAATGATTTACAGAGCCTAAAATAGGCCGACAGTTGCTCTGGGGTCCAGATGTAGAGATTGTGGGATGACTTTATTTTTATTTATTTATTTTTTTTGTGGTACGCGGGCCTCTCACTGTTGTGGCCTCTCCCATTGCGGAGCACACGCTCCGGACGCGCAGGCTCAGCGGCCATGGCTCACGGGCCCAGCCGCTCCACTGCATGTGGGATCCTCCCGGACCGGGGCACGAACCCGTGTCCCCCGCATCGGCAGGCAGACTCTCAACCACTGCGCCACCAGGGAAGCCCTGTGGGATGACTTTATTAGGGAGAGTGTGAATGTACCACGGATTGCGCACAGGAACCGACGTTTCTATGTGAAGTGCTCTTACGTCTTTGAGGGCATCTATTTTTTTATTCACCTAGAGTGCCAGCTAGATTTTTATCTATTGTTATTTCAACTCCTATTTCGCTTTGAATTAAGGATATGATAGTCACATGTGTTTTGTTTTCATTAAGTCAGTACACAGTTGGTATTTGCAAAACCCACTTTAATAAATGCATATTAAAATAGCAAAATAATGAGGGTCATATTAAAAGGAACATGCAACATAGACAGAATTTCTCTTCATTTGCATACAAATCAAAGACAATTATGAACTATTTATCAAAACTTCACATTTTAAAATTAGGTGAAAAAAATCATGATTTTGTGTTAAATATAGAGGAAATGGAATGAATTGTTAAGGGCCAGGTAATTTGACCAAGGACATGCAGAGTAAGTTAAATGACTAGTAAATAACTTCTTCTGGAATTCCTCCTCCTTATGATTATACTCCAGGGAAGTTTTTAAATTTAGAAAGGAGAAATAAGAATCTAAACGTTGTGAAAAGTATTTTGCTCATATTTAGGAGCTGTCAACTTGGGGTTTTTAGAACTGAAAAATTAAGAGGCAAAAAAAATTAGTTGAGAGGAAATAATACTAAACTGGCAGTCAACATACCAGGGTTCTTATTTGTCTCAGCCATTAATTAGTTATGAAACCTAAAATAAATCTTTTATTTTCTCTCTTAGCTTCTTGTATTACCTTTCAGTTTTTAAAATTATTTTTGTTGAATGTATATTCTTCATTAGTTTTCGTAGTAACTGTCTGTAGAAGGTAAACTGAGTCTTCATGTTTCAGAAAAAAAGTCTTTATTTCACTCTCACTCTTCCTCCTTATAGATTCTAGGTTAACAATGGTTTTCCCTCAAAACTGAAAATGTGAATTTATTGCTTTCTACATAGAATTTATTGTTGTTATTGAGAAGTCTGCTGCCAGTCTAATTATCACTCTTTTAACTCTTTATTTTTTCCCCACTGTTTTTCAATCTGTTTTTCAAGATTCCTTTTTTTCCTTGATGTTTTTCAGCCTCACTACAATTCATCTAGGAGATTTATTTTTATCCAGTCTGCTTGGCACTCACTGTGGGCTTTCAGTATCAAGATTCATGTCTTCAATTCTGGAAAATTTTTGGCATTATTTCTAACACTGCTTCCCACCATTCCTTCCAGCTTTATTTCTGGAAATACTGTTAGATGTGTTTCCCTGTCTCCCTATTGTGTTACTTAACTTCTCTGTATGTACTTTATCTCTTTTTCTCCACTCTGAGCAAACTTCAGTTTACTAGTTTTCTCTTTGTGCCTGGTGTTGAGTTTCACCCATCTACTGAGTTTTTAATCAAGACCTTTTTGTTTTTTTTTTCATTTCCAGGATTTCCAATAGACTTTTGTTTTCAAATCTATCTCTAGATCCATTATCTGACTGATTTTGGTTCCAAAAATTTGGGGGGGTTATTTTTCTTTTGTATCTCTTTGAAGGTTTGAACACATTTATATTAGAGTCCTTTTCAGTTTGCCAAGTTTTCATTTTGTCAGGAGTATCTTTTTCTGATGGTTGAATATTTGTCAGTCTTTTTTTTTTTTTTCTTTTTTAACTAGATCTTCATCGGAGTATAATTGCTTCACAATACTGTGTTAGTTTCTGTTGTACAACAAAGTGAATCAGGCATATGCATACACATGTCCCCATATCCCCTCCCTCTTGAGCCTCCCTCCCACCCTCCCAGGTCATGGCAAAGCACCGAGCCAATCTCCCTGTACTATGCTGCTGCTTCCCACTAGCTGACTGTTTTACACTCGGTAGTGTGTATATGTCCATGCCACTCTCGTTTCGCCCCAGGTTCCCCCTCCCACCCCATGTCCTCAAGTCCATTCTCTATGTCTCCCTCTTTGTTCCTGCCCTGCAACTAGGTTCATCAGTACCATTTTTTTTTGTTTGTTTTTTTTTAGATTCCATATATCTGTGTTAGCATACGGTATTTGTTTTTCTCTTTCTGACTTACTTCACTCTGTATGACAGACTCTGGGTCCATCCACCTCACTACAAATAACTCAACTTCATTCCTTTTTATGGCTGAGTAATATTGCATTGTATATATGTGCCACATCTTCTTTATCCATTCATCTGTTGATGGACACTTAGGTTGCTTCCATGACCTGGCTATTGTAAATAGTGCTGCAATGAACATTGTGGTACATATCTCTTTTTGAATTATGGTTTTCTCAGGGTACATGCCTAGTAGTGGGATTGCTGGGTCATATGCTAGTTATGTTTAGTTTTTTAAGGAACCTCCATACTATTTTCCATAGTGGCTGTATCAATTTACATTCCCACCAACAGTGCAAGAGGGTTCCCTTTTCACCACACCCTTTCCAGCATTAATTGTTTCTAGCTTTTTTGATAATGGCCATTCTGACTGGCGTGAGGTGATACCTCATTGTAGTTTTGATTTGCATTTCTCTAATAATTAGTGATGTTGAGCATCTTTTCATGTGCCTCTTGGCCATCGGTATGTCTTCCTTGGTGAAATGCCTGTTTAGGTCTTCTGCCCATTTTTTAACTGGATTGTTTGTTTTTTTGGTATTGAGCTGCATGAGTCGTTTGTATATTTTGGAGATTAATCCTTTGTCTGTTGCTGCATTTGCAAATTTTTTCTCCTATTCTGAGGGCTGTCTTTTTGTCTTATTTATGGTTTCCTTTGCTTTGCAAAAGCTTTTAAGTTTAATTAAGTCCCATTTGTTTATTTTTGTTTTTATTTCCATTACTCTAGGAGGTGGGTCAAAAAAGATCTTGCTGTGCTTTATGTCAAAGAGTGTTTTTCCTGTCTTTTCCTCTGTTTTATAGTGTCCATTTAGGTCTTTAATCCATTTGGAGTTTATTTATTTATTTATTTATTTATTTATTTTTTGGTGGTACGCGGGCCTCTCGCTGTTGTGGCCTCTCCAGTTGGGGAGCACAGGCTCTGGACGCACAGGTTCAGCGGCCATGGCTCATGGGCCCAGCTGCTCCGCGGCATGTGGGATCTTCCCGGATCGGGGCACGAACCCGTGTCCCCTGCATCGGCAGGCAGACTCTCAACCACTGCGCCACCAGGGAAGCCCCTGGAGTTTATTTTTGTGTATGGTGTTAGGGAGTCTTCTAATTTCATTCTTTTACATGTAGCTGTCCAGTTTTTTCCCACACGACTTATTGAAGAGGCTGTCCTTTCTGCATTGTATGTTCTTGCCTCCCTTGTCATAAATTAGGTGCCCATATGTGTGTGGGTTTATCTCTGGGCATTCTGTCTTGTACCATTGATCTATATTTGTTTTTGTGCCAGTACCGTACTGTCTTGATTACTGTAGCTTTGCGGTGTAGTTTGAAGTCAGGGAGGCTGATTCCTCCAGATCCATTTTTCTTTCTCAAGAGTGCTTTGGCTATTTGGGGTCTTTTGTGTTTCCATACGAATGGTAAGATTATTTGTTCTAATTCTGTGAAGAATGCCATTGGTAGTTTGATAGGGGTTGCATTGAATCTGAAGGTTGCTTTGGGTAGTATAGTCATTTTCACAATATTGATTCTTCCAATCCAAGAACATGATATATTTCTCCATCTGTTTATGTCACCTTTGATTTCTTTCACCGGTGTTTTATAGTTTTCTGAGTACAAGTCTTTCACCCCCTTAAGCAGGTTTGTTCCTAGGTATTTTATTCTTTTTGTTGCAGTGGTAAATGGGAGTGTTTCCTTAATTTCTCTTTCAGATTTTTCATCATTAGTGTATAGGAATGCAAGAGATTTCTGTGCATTAATTTTGTATCCTGCTACTTTACCACATTCATTGATTAGCTCTAGTAGTTTTCTGGTAGCATGTTTAGGATTCTCTATGTATAGTATCATGTCGTCTGCAAACAATGACAGTCTTACTTCTTGTTTTCCGATTTAGATTCCTTTTATTTGTTTTTCTTCTCTGATTGCTGTGGCTAAAACTGTCAAAACTATGTTGAATAATAGCAGTGAGTGTGGGCAACCTTGTCTTCTTCCTGATCTTAGAGGAAATGGTTTCAGTTTTTCACCATTGAGAATGATGTTGGCTGTGAGTTTGTCATCTATGGCCTTTAGTATATTGAGGTACGTTCCCTCTATGCCCATTTTCTGGAGAGTTTTTATCATAAATGAGTGTTGAATTTTGTCAAAAGCTTTTTCTGCATCTGTTGAGATGATCATATGGGGGTTTTTGAATTTTATCTTTATTTATTTATTTATACTGCAGGTTCTTATTAGTTATCTATTTTATACATATTGGTATATATATATGTCAATCCCAATCTCTCAATTCATCCCAACACCAACACCCCCCTCCACCACTTTCCGCCCTTGGTGTCCATACATTTGTTCTTTACATCTGTGTCTCTATTTCTGCCCTGCAAACCGGTTCATCTGTACCATTTTTCTAAGTCCCACATATATGCGTTAATATACGATATTTGTTTTTCTCTTCTGACTTACTTTACTCTGTATGACAGTCTCTAGATCCATTCACGTCTCTACAAATGACCCAATTTCGTTCCTTTTTATGGCTGAGTAATATTCCATTGTATATGTGTACCATGTCTTCTTTATCCATTTGTCTGTGGATGGGCATTTAGGTTGCTTCCATGACCTGGCTGTTGTAAATAGTGTTGCAGTGAACATTGGGGTGCATGTATCTTTTTGAATTATGGTTTTGTCTGGGTATATTCCCAGTAGTGGGATTGCTGGATCATATGGTAATTCTATGATCATGTGGTTTTTATTCCTTAATTTGTTAATGTGGTATATCACATTGATTGATTTGCATATATTGAAGAATCCTTGTATCCCTGGGATAAACCCCACTTGATCATGGTGTATGATCCTTTTAATGTGTTGTTGGATTCTGTTTGCTAGTATTTTATTTTTTTAATTTTTATTTATTTATTTTTTGGCTGTGTTGGGTCTTCGTTTCTGTGCGAGGGCTTTCTCTAGTTGCGGCGAGCGGGAGCCACTCTTCATTGCGGTGCGTGGGCCTCTCACTGTCGTGGCCTCTCTTGTTGCGGAGCACAAGCTCCAGACGTGCAAGCTCAGTAGCTGTGGCTCACGGGCTTTGTTGCTCTGCGGCATGTCGATCTTCCCAGACCAGGGCCCGAACCCGTGTCCCTGCATTGGCAGGCAGATTCTCAACCACTGCACCACCAGGGAAGCCCTGTTTGCTAGTATTTTGTTCAGGATTTTTGCATCCGTGTTCATCAGTGATATTGTTCTATGATTTTCTGTTTTTTTGTGATACCTTGTTCTGGTTTTGGTATCAGGATGATGGTGGCTTCATAGAACGAAGTTGGGAGTGTTCCTTCCTCTGCAATTTTTGGGAAGAGTTTGGGAAGGATCGGTGTTAGCTCTTCTCTAAATGTTTGATAGAATTCGCCTGTGAAGCCATCTTGGTCCTGGACTTTTGTTTGTTGGAAGATTTTTTTTTTTTTCTTTTTGCGGTATGCGGGCCTCTCACTGTTGTGGCCTCTCCCGCTGCGGAGCACAGGCTCCGGACGCGCAGGCCCAGCGGCCATGGCTCACGGGCCCAGCCGCTCCGCGGCATATGGGATCCTCCCAGACTGGGGCACGAACCCGTATCCCCTGCATCGGCAGGCGGACTCTCAACCACTGCGCCACCAGGGAGGCCCTGTTGGAAGATTTTTAATTACAGTTTCAATTTCATTACTTGTGATTGGTCTGTTTATAGTTTCTAATTCTTCCTGGTTCAGTGTTGGAAAATTGTACCTTTCCAAGAATTTGTCCATTTCTTCGTGGGTGTCCAGTTTATTGGCATATAGTTGTTTGTAGTAGTCTCTTATAATCCTTTGTATTTCTGCAGTGTCAGTTGTGATTTCTCCTTTTTCATTTTTAATTTTATTGATTTGCGTCCTCTCCCTTTTTTTCTTGATGAGTCTGGCTAAGGATTTATCAATTTTGTTTATCTTCTCAAGGAACCAGCTTTTAGTTCTATTGATCTTTGCTATTGTTTTCTTTGTTTCTATTTCATTTATTTCTGCTCTGATCTTTATGATTTCTTTCCTTCTACTGACTTTGGGTTTTCTTTGTTCTTCTTTCTCTAGTTGTTTTAAGTGTAGGGTTAGTTTTTTTTTTGGGGGGGGGGGTTAGATTGTTTATTTGAGATTTTTTCTTGTTTCTTAAGGTGAGATTGAATTGCTGTAAACTTCCCTCTTAGAACTGCTTTTGCTGCGTCCCATACGTTTTGGGTCCTTGTGTTTTCGTTGTCATTCGTTTCTATGTATTTTTTTATTTCTTCTTTGATTTCTTCAATGATCTCTTGGTTATTTAGTAGTGCACTGTTTAGCCTCTGTGTATTTGTGTTTTTTACAGGTTTTTTTTCCCTGTAACTGATTTCCAGTCTCATAGCGTTGTAGTCAGAAAAGATGATTGATACGGTTTCCATTTTCTTAAATTTTCCAAGGCTTGATTTGTGACCCAAGATGTGATCTGTCCTGGAGAATGTTCCGTGTGCGCTTGAGAAGAAGGTGTATTCTAGCAGTTTGGGGTGGAATGTTCTATAAATATCAATTAGATCTATCTGATCTATTGTGTCAGTTAAAGCTTGTGTTTCCTTATTTATTTTCTGTTTGGATAATCTATCCATTGGTGTAAGTGGGGTGTTAAAGTCCCCTACTATTATTGTGTTACTGTCGATTTCTCCTTTCATGGTTGTTAGCATTTGCCTTGTGTATTGAGGTGCTCCTCTGTTGGGTGCATAAACATTTATAATTGTTTTACCTTCTTCTTGGATTGGTCCTTTGATCATTATGTAGTGTCCTTCTTTGTCTCTTGTAATATATTGTCTTTATTTTAAAGTCTATTTTATCTGATACGAGTATTGCTACTCTAGCTTTCTTTTGATTTCCATTTGCATGGAATATCTTTTTCCATCCCTTCACTTTCAGTCTGTATGTGTCCCTAGGTCTGAAGTGGGTCTCTTGTAGACAGCATATATATCGGTCTTGTTTTTTTTTTTTTTTGCGGTACGTGGGCCTCTCACTGTCGTGGCCTCTGCCGTTGCGGAGCACAGGCTCCGGACGCGCAGGCCCAGCGGCCATGGCTCACGGGCCCAGCCACTCCGCGGCATGTGGGATCCTCCCAGACCGGGGCACGAACCCGTGTCTCCTGCATCGACAGGCAGACTCTCAACCACTGTGCCACCAGGGAAGCCCCCGGTCTTGTTTTTGTATCCATCCAGCCAGTCTGTGACTTTTGGTTGGGGCATTTAATCCATTTACATTTAAGGTAATTAAATGCAATTAATTACCTTTAATTAATTGGGTGTCATTGTCAGTCAGAAGGAGGCGGCATTTACTTTTGTACAAGCTTCTGAAGTCTTTCTCTGGATGGAGGATTGGTAGAGCTGTTTGTTTATGTTTTAAGAATAATGTTTAATGAAAAACTGCCAAAATTGCAGTTAACATTTTTCGAAAAATAAATAACTTAGCAAGGAAGCAACCATATGGTATTTGTTTAAAACTGGAGGTGTAGAATCTATTTTAAAAAATAGACCTACAAAAAGGCCAAACACAAACCAAAACCCCCCTCCACTTTAATAAAAAAAATAGTCTTTAACCATTTATGGTTAAATTTAAAAATTAGACCTAATAGTTTTAAACTTTTACAAATAGCATATTAAATTTGGCAAGCAGAAGTGCTGAGGAAATGTAAATTTGATCCCAGTCCAGTGGTTCTCAGTGATTCTTCTATTGCTAACCTTCTAAGCAGAAGAAAGAATTGCAGATGACTGCAGTTTTTAGGGAACCAGGTGCTACGAGAAGAATGGGGTGAGGGCCTGCCATTAATTAGGAAGAAAGGCAAGGAAGTAGTTAGAACAGAGGGGAGAAATGGGCTCCTGAGTGGAGCCCAGGAGGAGAGAGTGGTGCTGCTGTGACCTGATGCCCAGGCCGACTTCTCACATGGCCCCCACCTTTTTTGACACACACCAGTGCTACCTGAACATCGGGACTTCAAAACTGGCATCAGAAATGACCTGTCAGATCTCAAGTGGAACTTTGAGCTATCCATGAATTTCCTTTGTTGGAAATTCTATTGCCTCTTGGTTAGGTTGTCTGTAAAGTAAAAACCTATCTATATAAAATGATTAGAATTTTTTGCATGAGAAGTTATGATCATTAATGCTAAAATGGTTAATAACAGAATTGAGTTGTACTCTTGTTTGTTTGTTTTTTTTTGAGTTGTACTCTTTAGTTTAACTGCTAGATTCAGTGTAATGTTCTTAGCCCTTTTAAACAGTATCCTATATGCCTTTTGTCTTATGTTGAAAGCATATCAGAAACCCATCCCTAATAGTCTTTAATGGCATTTGTGAATTGGGCTAATAATTAGCCCATTTGGTTAAAACACTCTGTTGGAGAGAGCAGAGTATTGCTTCAGCCCCTGGGTTGGCCAGTTAATTCCTTTCAGTTTTCTGAGTACAGAGCCTTGGTCCCCAAAGAGGAATAGATCCTCACATCACCATTATAAAAACAACTTCAGGGTGCATGACTAGGGCATAGTGTGTATGTCAGTACCATTTTCATTAAAACGTATATGCACACAATCTCTTTTTTTAAGTATATAAAAATTATACAGTTGCCCCTTGTGGGACAAGCAAATAGTTAATTTTTTTTTTTTTTTTTTTTTTTTTTTTTGGCGGTACGCAGGCCTCTCACTGTTGTGGCCTCTCCCGTTGCGGAGCACAGGCTCTGGATGCGCAGGCTCAGCGGCCATGGCTCACGGGCCCAGCTGCTCCGCGGCATGTGGGATCCTCCCGGACCAGGGCACGAACCCATGTCCCCTGCATCGGCAGGCAGACTCTCAACCACTGTGCCACCAGGGAAGCCCGCAAAAAGTTAAATTTTAAATACGTTTTTATCTTTGCAGTATTTGTACAGTATTTAGCAGATTATTTATTCACTCAGTATGGTATAAAGAATCAATATCATATGCTTCTTGGCCTCTGTGTAATCATAATCTTGAACAAAACTGTGCTATGATGTAGTTTTATCTGTTTTGAAGGGACTTTTTAGAATTTTATAGTGCCAAAGAGCCACTGTAGGAGGTAATGGTGCCAGATTGCAAGAAATGTCTCCCTTTATATCTTATTAGAATCAATTTTAAGAATACAAACAGAGCTTCTTTGAAAGGCCATGATTTTATCCTCAAGATAACTCTTATTTTGTGCAGCTTTTATTTTGTGATAATGGCTTGTGATGAAATGTCATTTTACAAGGGAGGAGACAATATTAAGAGGCTCCGAGTTGGCCTCTGCCATAGGAGGCCAGGGCAGGAGTGGAGTGAGACCACCTGGGTGGATAACTCTGTTGCATCTTGTGTTGGGACAGCTTCACTTGAGACTTTCAAAGGTGGGAGCTGAGTATGTTTTTTAAAGCAAAGTACAGAGCAGATGTTGCTGTAGTTTGGTTTTGGAAATCATACATGTATACTTCTATATGCATAGACTATCTTCAGAAGATATTATGCAAGAAAATGGTAACCATGGTTGCCTCTGGTTGTGGTAATTTGTGCTTGGTAACAAGACTTGGTGGAGTCAGATAATAGCTCTTATCTTAGGGAATTAATTTATCTTCAAGGCTCAGTTTTCTCAGAAGAGGGGAAAGGAGAATATAGTAGACATCTGTTGTTTTTGACATCTAGTATCCATGCACCCTTTATGGCACCCCTACTGGGGTTCTTGCTAGGGTTCCAGTGCAGCTGCAGGTGGTTCCATGACCTGGAGCTAGGCTTTATGGTTCCCTCATCTACAGTGATTGGCTCAGGAATTGGGTCATGACCTTGACATAGTCAGTGAGAGGTAGAGAGACTTTTGTTAGCACATCCAAGGATGAAATTCTTGTTCTTTCCCACTGGACTTGACTGAACAAAAGGTGTGAGGTTTGGAATAGCAGTCATCTACATTCTAGCCCTAAGAACCAGAGAAAAAGCCGACAAGGAGGAAAGCATGGAGCCTGGAGCCACAGGTGGGATCAGGCGACCCCGGCAGCTCGTTCTGCCCCAGCTGATGACTAGGCTCTTCACGTACTCAGGCCAATAAATTCACGTTCTGGCTTTAGTTAGTTTCTTGTCACATATGTGAGAAAACAAAATCCCAGCTGGTACAGGGGAATAGCATTTGAATTTCAGGATCACTGGTTGATTAAATGACACGTATCTATTAATACGAAGTGTGGTGCCTGGCACGTTGGTCATTTTGGAATATTTAGTCACATTTTACTACTAACTTGCTCTGAGGTGGAGTGGAGGCTGCACGAGAGACTCTAACAGGGACTTAGCTCGCAGGTCTGGCACAGGTACACTCTGCGTCTGCTCAAGGCCAAACACTGTGTCAAGATAAAACACAGGTCTCTTTGGGTATCGCAGCCGGGAAACACTAGCTCTGCTCAGGTTTCAGAGTTGATTTGAATTCCCTGTTGTTTTCGAATTTAAAAAGATACAATTCCATTCTATCTGCTGCTCTTTAAAAAAAAAAAGAAAGCTATGTTGGGTGACTTAAAAAAAAAAAAAAAAACAGGAACTCAACAATAATGAATGTCAAAGACTGATCAGGTCTCCGGAAGACAGCACCTCATGACGTCATGATGATTTTGACTACCAGGTCCTCCAAGGCAGAAAAATCAGAACAAGCGACTATAGGGATGGAAATGTGTTGTTTTAGGTTGTTAGCATTGAACCACAGAACTCATTGGATTATATAATAGCAGAAATATCATTGTTAGTTTTCTGACATCTCAGTACTCTCCTAAAAGTGCCGTGTGGCATATTTTTAGAGGATTAAATAGAATTAAAATCAGTTTCTATTTTGAGAATTTGAGTAGAGTGAGATAATTGCAAAGGCCCTGGAGTGCTTCAGTAATGATTGATCATTGTTCGTAATGATAGAAATGAACCCTGAAATGACAAGCATTTTATACCCTCCAGCTAACCTGATTTTTAAAATAAAAATGTTTCTAATGCATAGGGAGCTCATGGCCCCTATCTGCAATAATCTTGACCTTTTTTCCGCTTAGGGCTTTCATGTGATTATCTCATCCCCGACACCATATTTCTGAAGTGTCATCTTTTTTGTTACCAGCAAATATAACATACACAGTATATGGTTTTGTTTTTGCTGCTTCACTGCTTTCACATTCTGAAAAAGTAGCACATAGCATATAGCAGATCAGTCAGAAAACATTAGGCATAAATATAAGGAACCAGAAAATCAAGCTGATATTTAGATTATTTTCACACAGTAATAGTGGAAACTGTTGCTAGTGCTCCGTCAGCAGGCACCACTAATAGTGAGCAAGGTCTGGTCAGCTTGCCCGAGAGAAAGAACTGCTCAGAGAGAAAGAACCTGAAGATTAAAATAGGTAGTGAGTAGAGTAGGGTGGGAGCTTGACTGTAACTAAATGGTAAGTCAGGTTCTTAAAGACGGAGTTCTTTGAAGCAAGTGTAGAATCTGTCCACAGTGGTAAGAGGAATTACAACAGGAGTAATGGTTTATACGTACACAGCTCTCACTGTGTCCCAGGCACTGTGCTAAATGCTCTGCATATACTAACCTACTGAGTCCTCTTAGCAGCCTCCGAGGCAGGTGCAGGGGAGCCAGGGCACGGGGTGGTGAGGTGACCTGCTCCAGGCACCCAGTTAGCAGGTGTGGGCACTGACGCTGTTCACCACCTCCTGTCTCACCTCCCAAGTGGACGGTCCCTTTGATGAGCGACACGTTGAGAAAGCCAAGGGGAGCGCTGAAGAAGCCGTCCTTTGTCCTGAAGGCTTTACCCTTGAGCCAGACTTAAACGCCGCGCCCAGCTGGACGGTATGGGGACTTCTTGAAAAACAGTTTGGTTGGTTCTACTTCCAGTTATGGAGTTCATCTCCTCTTGGTAATACCTTCTTAATGAAATTCATGCTTTTCAAGGAAAGGACATTTGGAATAAACAGGTTATGGCATCCCCAGGTTCCTGAGTGGTTAATTCCTCCAAGAAGCTGCCTTTAACTTTCTCAGGCCACACAGATTTTTCTTTAGGATTTATTCCTGATAATTATTTACCAACTGCCAAGTACTGTGGCATGTGTTTTAAAGTTATTTTTCATGTTGATGCATTCATCAGATGTTTATTGAGCCCCTACTGTGTTCCAGTCCCTGGAGAGAGGGATTGAGGACCAAACTGGTCCTCAAAGACTAGGTAGGTTCCATGTGGGTGGAAAAACCAAGCGATCTTACTGGAGGAGAACAGCCTGTGCAGTTGTTCAGAGAGGACCATGAGAAAGGCTTCTTTTCCTTTCTTCTGTGAGATACTTCACACCTGCAAACTGTGAATCTCTGGGCTGACACATCCTGCTGCTTGGGAATCTTGGTTGCACAGACTGTTTCTGGACTTGTTTTAATAGTGCCATTAGGATACTATTAATAACATAACAATGCAGAGGCCTGCTTAGATGCAAACGCTGATTAGAAGTAAAGAGTAGACATTTTCCAGGAGTGAACTGGTAGTGTGGATGTATTGCAAATATGAGTGGTATTTTGTGGTTTACATTGATTTTCCAAAAATGGAAAGAAATGGGAGAAGAATTACGAAATTCAGAGAAGATACTACCTTGTTAGTCTTTTAGGATCTGCTCTCCAATTTTGGATTCTATCGTGGGAGCTGTCACACGGACCAAGGAGGAGGTCAGGAGTCTGGCTTTCAGCCTGCTGCTGCCTTAGGTGACAGGGTTTATCCCTTAAGTTCTCCATATAACTCCAAATATTTACGGTTTCACTCAATTTCTTAGAAGTGGTTAAAGTTGTTTATAGGGCGCATTGCCCATTCCAACAATACTAATATGAGTGTAGGAAACATCATACTGTCCCAGCCGTCATTATGAGTTCCAGGTTTCAGCTCTAAAGCAGTGAATTTATTCACGAGTGTTACCTCCTAGGACTCATTATATTTTTGTTTTAAAATAGGTCTGAAATGTAACATTTTCCCAAAGTAGCTTATTAAGGATGCTTCTTGGTGTGTTTATAGAGTTATCAGGGTTTTATTTCTGTCCTTAAAGTAGTAGCCTTGCTATGCTTACCTAAACTAAGTGTTTAAAAAAAAGTCAGGTTCTCAGTCATAATTTAAGCAATTAAATGGGAGGGTTGTTTTTTAAAATTTAAGCCCTTCCTTTTTTATTAGTTGTTAGCAATTCAGTATGTGTTCCTTTTTCCTCCACTCATCAAATGTTTGTTGAATACCTGCCGTATGTCAGCATTTGGTGCTGGGAATAAAAAGCGGAATACAGTACGGTCATTCCCTTAGTAACGAAGTGGTTTGGTGAGGAGACAGGCCCACAGTTCCAAGATAACGGGACAACTGAAAGGAGCTGAGGAATGTGGAGAAGGGAGGGTGGGAGAAGAAAAGGACACACAGCCCAGCACTAAGCGGTGGAGAGACACTGGGCATAGCGTGAAACACAGGATGCTCAATTTCATTCAGCAAGAACTTATTAAACTTCTACTCCTTACCTGGTAAGGAGTAAACGAATGTACATAGTGCAGTTATATGTTGGCATCTCCATGAACCAGAACTCCTACTAGATCCAAGAAGCCAGTATAATGGGGAAAAAGAATGTGACTGAATGTAATTAAATTTTTAAAATGTCTGTTATGGACAGAGAGATCACTGTGGAAGTGTGAGGTGGGGCCCTGTCCTGAGGATGTGAGGCCGTGTCTGCTTGTGCTGGCTGGGGCTGCAGCTCCAGGTGAGGCAAGAACAGAGGCATGGAGGCCAGAAGTAGCTGCGGGATCTGGGGAAGTGAGGGCCGCAGCTGGAAGGACAGCGCCCTTTCCTAAGCCCCTTTTTTATTGCCTGCCCCCCACTGTTTTAGTTGTCTGCACTGATGCATAACAAATCACCCCAAAGCTCAGGGGCTTAAAACAGTAGTAATCGTGTATAATCTCTCACAGTTTCTGTGAATCCAGCACTCAGGAGCAGCCCCGTCAGGCAGTTCTGAATCAGGGTCTGATGGGAGGCCTCAGTCCAGTGGTGAGGGGCTTGGGCTGTGGTCATCTGGAAAGCCCTCCTCAGCCCCCCACCTTGGGGGGGTCTGTCTGCATGGTCTCTTCAGCCCGACTCTTCACACAGAGCCTCAGGGCCCCAGAGACATACGTCCAGGAAAAGGGGAAGTCCAGGTGGAGGCTGTATCACCGCCTCTGACTTAGCCTTGACAGTCACTGGCATCACCTGCTCTGTCAGAGAACCCCACCCAGATTCAAGAGGAAGGAACTTGGATCCTGTGTCTCAAAGGGGGAGTTTCAGTGTCTGTTTAAGGAGAGCATGTGGAATGGGGTATATTAGTGTGGCCATCTTTGGGAAATGCAACCTGTCACAACCACAGAGCCTGTTCACTTTCTCGGCCTCTCTTGTGGGATGTCAGTGAGACATATGGAGGAGTTGGCTGGAAGCCCTGGGAAGACCTTTGTTTTCCATGTAACAGAAGCAGACATGACTGTCACTGCTTCATGTTTACCCTGCCGGATGTGGTTGTTATGCCAGGAGCTGTGGCAGCCATCTTGTGACCATGAGGGAAGGGCCAAGGGAATCAGAGTGGTTGGCTCTGGCACTGTCTGTCGTTTCGGGTGCTGTAACAAAGTACCATAGACTGGGTGGCTTATAAATAACAGAAGTTTATTTGTCACAGTTCTGAAGGCTGGAGGTATGAGATCTGTGTGCCAGCATGGTTGGGTTCTGGTCACCCTCCTCTTCCAAGTTGTAGACTACCAACTTCTTGTAACCTCACTTGGCAGAAAGTGGGTGAGGTTCTTTTTTTTTTTTTAATTTTATTTATTTGTATGGCTGCATTGGGTCTTCATTGCCTCACATGGGCTTTCTCTAGTTGCAGCGAGCAGGGGCTATTCTTCGTTGTGGTGCACAGGCTTCTCATTGCGGTGGCTTCTCTTTGTTGCGGGGCACGGGCCCTAGGCACGCGGGCTTCAGTAGTTGCGGCACGTGGGCTCAGTAGTTGTGGCTCGCGGGCTGTAGAGCGCAGGCTCAGTAGTTGTGGTGCACGGGCTTAGTGGCTCCGCAGCATGTGGGATCTTCCCGGACCAGGGCTCGAACCCATGTCCCCTGCACTGGCAGGTGGATTCTTAACCACTGAGCCACCAGGGAAGCCCCCAGGGGGGGTGAGGTTCTTTGGGGTGCGTTTTTTGGGGGTCCTTTTAATAAGGGCACAAATCCCATTCATGAAGTTCTACTTTCATGGCCTAGTCATCTCCCACAGGCCCCACCTCCTAATACCATGTCTTTAGGGGTTAGGATTCCAGTATGTGATTTTGGGGGGGCACACGTTCAGTTCACTGTAGGAACTTTAGACAGCCCCGGACAAGTGACAGCACCTGTTTGCCTCCAGGCTTCTGTTTCATGGAAGAGAAAAACTCCTGTTTGTCTGCGACACTGTTTCTGAGGTTTCTGTTGCTCACATCTGAATGCCTTTCTAATGAGAGAGTATGTGATACTATATAGTACGGGATGGAAGAGGTAGTAGGATTTTTTTTATTGCTGCTGCATGAGAGTAGTTGAAATTTTAATAGGCAGTGGGAAGCCATTTGAGCTTCTTGTGTAGAGTTTGAAATCAATCTGTTGCTGAAGTATTTATCAGTGTCTACTCCATGCTCAGCTGTGTTATGCAGGATGGGAATAAAAAAAAGCACAAAGTAACATCACTGTTACTAAGTAACTTATAGTTCACTTGAAAAGAGAAAAGCAAGTGGGTAATATTAATACACATACATATGACTTTTCATGTGCCAGGTATTATGCTAAGGATATAACGTGAATTATTGAATTTAAACTCAGAATTCTTATGTGAGGAGGGTACTCTTATTTCCTCTTTTTTTTTTAATTGATGAGGAAACAGATGCTTAGAAAAGTTAAGTAGCTTGCCTACGTTTAATTGTAAGATTTTCTGTTGTTTTAAATGTGAAAGGAATTCACCCTGGAAGTGCACATTTTTCAGATCGTCACTTGACATTCATTTAGCCTATATTTTGAGCCTCTGCACTTGTGCTGGACACCGTGTTGGGTGCTGAGAGCACAGAGAGAAAACATGATGGGACCTGCGCCTTTGAAGAGCCAAATGGAGCGGGAGGCCAACCTCCATGTAACCACATTTGGGAATGCGACACACATCTATTGAGGGCCTTCTGTGAGCTAGGACGTTTTAATATGTTCCGTTTTAATGCATCAAATTAAGTTCTGTAATGGTTATTTATTGTAGCATAACAAACCGTTTCAAAACAGAGTATTGAAAACAACAGCTGTTTATTTAGAACAAGCTTCTGTGCGTAAGCGGTTGGCTGGGCTGAGCGAGGCGGCTCTTCTGTGCTCGACCAGACTAGTCACACTAGTCACACTAGCCACACTAGTCACACTAGCCACACTAGCCACACTAGCCACACTAGCCACACTAGTCACACTAGCCATGCATCTGCGGCCAGCCACCAGTCAGCTAGCTAGCTCTGCTCTGAGGGTTGGTAGGCTGTCCTTTGGAATGACAGGGGCAACCAGGCCACACGTCCTTCTTCATCCAGCAGGCATCCAGGTTATCCTGGGCTTTCTTTCATGGCAACTGGGCAGGATTCCAAGAGAGAGAAAGCAGAAGTGTGCAGGGTCTTCTGAGGCCTAGACCTGGGACTGGCACATCCTCTCTTCTGCGGCCTTCTGTTGGCCACAGTCACAGAGCAAGCCTGGTTCAAGGGATGGAGACTAGGTTCTGACTCCTGATGGGTGGAGTAGCTGCAGAGTCACAGTGCAAAGGGGAAGAGGATGAATTGTGACCATTTTTATAATCTGCCCCAAGTGTTATGACAGAAATACATTCCAGTGCATTGAGACCTGAGTAACTGTAGGGTTTCCACCTTAGGATATGGTGATGTCATATATAAACATTGAGTGATTGGGGTGGGGGACCCGGTTCTGGGGGGAAGGATAAGTTCAGTTTGGAAATGTTGAGTTAGAGGTGACAGTGGCTTATCCAAGCACAACCGAACTTGTATTTAACTGGAAATTTGGACCTGGAAAAATCAGGGGGCAAGAGAGAGCTTTATGGAATCATCTTCCCAGGGTGACAGGAGGAGCCATGAGAACGATTTTGCCCTAAAAGGGAGGAGGGCAGAAATCTGAGTGCTGTCTAGAGGCCGTAGGAGGACTGGAGTGGAACAGGGAGATAGTGAGGGCTGCAGGAGTCTCCTAGGAGAGACACAGGCTGGTGGCACATGTGATGATAGTGAGAGTGGATTCTGGTAGAGGTGACAGGATTTGCCAACGAATCACAATTGAGACGTGAGATAGAGGACTCAAAGCTTTCTGGCCTGATCAGTTGGAAGGATAGAGTTGCCATTTACTGGGGTAGTAAAGATTGAGTACCACATTTGGGGTAAGAATTCAGGACTTAATGCTTTGAGCTTCAGCTTGAGATGCCTTGGCTATCAATCCAAGCAGTGATGTCAGGTGGACAGGTTCATAAAGGAATCTGGAATTCAGGGAGGAGATTCAGGCTGCAGATAAAAATTGGGGGTTAGTTCTGTATAACTGGTATTTAAAGCCACTTAAAAAAAAAAAACCCCACTAGATTGGATGAGATCACCTAGGGGTGCTGTAATAGATGATTAGGGACTGGGTTAGGGTGGTGGCAGTAGGAGTGGAGAGCAGGAGATTCGAGAGTTATTTAAAAGAAAAGTGAACAGGACTTGGTGATAGTTATGATTTAAAACCTTAAAGATAGGGAGGATTTACACATACCTCCTTGATCTTAAGAGGAGTGTGAAGATTAAAAAGGACAAGCTTCCTGGTTTTGTTTACCTTAAGGTCTTGTCAGCAGACAGTTTTTTATTTTTATTTTATTTTATTTTTTTTTTTTTTGCGGTACGCGGGCCTCTCACTGTTGTGACCTCTCGCGTCGCGGAGCACAGGCTCCGGATGCTCAGACTCAGCGGCCCTGGCTCATGGGCCCAGCCGCTCTGCGGCATGTGGGATCTTCCCGGACCGGGGCACGAAGCCGTGTCCCCTGCATCGGCAGGCAGACTCTCAACCACTGCGCCACCTGGGAAGCCCTTTTATTTTTTAATTAATTGTTTTTATTTTTGGCCATGCCCTGTGGCATGGGGTATCTTAGTTCCCAGACCAGGGATCGAACCTGCACCCCTTGCATTGGGAGTTCGCAGTCTTAACCACTGGACTGCCAGGGAAGTCCCAGCCAGTAGTTTTTAATTTTACTCTATCTTATATATGAAAACTGTGATCTGGTGAGAATGGAGCACACTTACGAGACCCTCACAGAGGGTACAGGCTCTGCACAGCCCCTCACCACCTTCCGGACCACACATCCCCTTGCTTTGGCAACAACGTAGAGTTAGGAAACAGTTGTGCTGAACAGATGTTTCTCAGCCCCCAAACGGCCTTTTCTGTGTTCAGCAGCTAGGCCTTAAATAGCTCAGTTTTGGTTCTATCTCACAATTTTCAAGCAAAGCAGGGTGCCAGGAGGAACACGGCGGCCCAGGTGTTGCTCAGCATTGCTGAGGGCAGGGCAGCTCGGTAAGGGTGGTTTGTATCTAGAGTTGGGGTGACTCAGGGGCTACACAGATGAATTTCTGTTGGGTAAGAGCCCAGGCACTCTGCTGGGCCCCAGACAGAAAGACGACAACGACAGCTGTGCTCTTGTCTGGTGAGGAAGATGGATGCGGCCCAGGCAGTGGCCCACTGGGTGTGCCAGGTGGAGGGCCTTTCAGAGCCCTGTAACGGCGGGGTGGGGTTGGGGGTGGGGGCGGAGCCGGAGAGGGTTTCCTGACCAGAGTGTGGCACACTGTGACTTGTTTGTAAGTTTTGCTCTGATTCTTAGTGATTTGGGGGAATGTCTGCAGGCAGGAAGATAGGTACTTTTTACTTGCTGGTGAAAAGTAGTGTTTCTTTGATTTCTTACTTCCTCTATGCTTCCGAAAGCAAATACAGCACCATAATTTTATCTGAGACTCTGTTCTTGAATTCTGAATATTTTGAATTTTAGAAGGTATCGGACGCACATACCATAGTGTGAAAGATTCCTCGCAGGGCTGGGTAACACTGTAACCAAACATAGTATTTCAGCACAGCTCCCTAAATGGATGAATAAAGGCCTAACTGAGCCATGTGCCAGTTCAGAACATGATTTGTGGTCAAGTAATAAGTCAGCTTAGGTTTTATCATCAAATGAGTTAGTGAAAAACATCGGATTTTCAGAGATTTCTAGAGCTCAGAATTGTGGATAATTGATTGTTGACCTGTATTCCAAATGTAGGGCGCTGCTTCCTACTTTCTTCTTCTGCTACGGACTCGATGTTCATTAGAGCCGCGGGGCATATTGTACAACGCGGGGGTAACGTGACTGAATTTGTGACTTGCTGTGTGGGACGAACCCTGCATTCTGAGCTGAAGATGTAAACTGCTACCAAGACCAATTCAGGCGTACTTATTCTTTAATAATGACAATAGTAGAGTTTCATTTATCTTTCTAAAAGCTCAAATTATGAATATTTAACTTTTCTTCATGAAACTCCAAGTAGAATGAATTCTCTCTTAATATCAATAATCTGTGTTTACTTGGACTTGTCATTTCATTACGTGCAACGCGATTATTTTGTCTTCCTCCCCAGACAGGAAACCCTCTTCAGGTAGGCGCTGTCTTTTTTATCTCTGGTGTCGGCATAGTGGACACTCAGGGCCACACGTGCCAGCTGGAAGAGCAGCGGCAGGAGGCAGCGGTGGCCGTGGGTGCGTTGCTCTGGCCTGATACCTGGGTGCCGTGTCCCGTGTTCTTCAGAAGCCTCCGGCGGCGTCAGCGTGCTCTTTGGTACTGAACTTACGGTCAGGAGCAAAACTTTCAGAAACAGATTTCTGAGGCTGCATCTGGCTGGCTGGCTGCTCTGCGGCTTGGGCATTTTCTCTCTATCTGTTTAGTCTGGGACTCTGTCCGTGGCCTCCTGTGCCCGCTGAACCTTGAGAAGTGGAGGTTTCAGTGCCCTGTGAAGTTCTGGGGCCTTCCCCTGTCCCTTCAGCACGGTAGACCTCTCCCTGCACGAGGATGACAGGATCCCTCTTTTTTCCCCTCTCCGTTTGCCATATTCCTCCAGGCAGTAGAATGGGTGAGAAAGAGCTTTGGAGCCCAGCAGGCTGGGAGTTGAATCCTTGGTCTGCCATTCCTTACTAGTTTCTTTTTGGTGGAATTACAATGAATCTCTGAGCTAGGTTGTTTTTTTTTTTTTGCGGTACGCGGGCCTCTCACTGTTGTGGCCTCTCCCGCTGCAGAGCACAGGCTCCGGATGCGCAGGCTCAGCAGCCGTGGCTCACGGGCCCAGCCGGCATGTGGGATCCTCCCGGACCGGGGCACGAACCCACGTCCCCTGCGTCGGCAGGCGGACTCCCAACCACTGCGCCACCAGGGAAGCCCTGAGCTAGGTTCTTACCTCCGAAATGTTGATGAACAGATAAGCTCTACCTCAGAGGCCCGCAGTGAGGATGAGATGAGCCATTTCTGTACTGTGGTGCAGGACATGCCACCAGGGAGGCCTGGATGAATGGAAGTTCCATCATTGACTGCGCCCCTGTGTGTGCCTTGAGACTTTGGAGAGGAACTCTGGCATTTGTGTGAGAAGTTGAGGTGTCATTACAGCAAAGATTGACACATTAATTAGAGCAATGTCCTTTTCACATAAGTGAGTCAAATACCGTAATAAATACCATTAATCTTGGGAAATCAAAAAGGAGGTCCTCAGAGGCAGAGGGGGCGGTGCTGAAAGTGGAATGAGAAGAATCAAGGTCACACGGCTGATTGAGCCCCCAGTGCGTCGTGAGAAGTATTTGCTGGAGCAGTTTGGCACAGTTTGTTGGGTCTGGGTCTAAATAGAACCCATCTTGCCCTGGACCATTCTGCTCAGCACCTGCCTCAAAGTCCCGTGGCCTTTAAGGTGTAGAAGCTAGATTCAGACCCAGTCCTGTGACTTCAGACCTGGGCGCCCCCCCACCCCCACCCCGGCCTTACTCCTGTTCAGAGTAACACCACCTCCCGGGGTGCGTTCAGCAGGTGCCAGTGATGATGAGAACACGGCTTGGTGAAGTCTGTGAAATCTTGTATCCCGTTCCCTGCCTGTAACACGGGAATGATTATATTGACTTCCGCGTACTCTTGTGAGTATTGTAGTGGAACGATTCAAGTAAACGTGGCACACACAGCAATTTTATACATATTTCGGCTATTTTTACCAAGGTGTGGATTTACATCGTTTGGGTTGGGGTAGTGCCTGTTTTCAAGGCTGTGGGCAACTAGTCTAGAGATGCACCTTATAAAGGTGAAAAGAAATGGACCATTAGCATTATAGGATGGACAGATAACTGAGTAACCCACACCAGCCAGGAGTGTGCGCTGAGCTGGACTTGGAAGGCCCGAGGGACCCAGGAGAGCACAGCCTGGCCATCCTGAGTGCGCAGGTGGAGCTTGAGTGAAAACCTGGGAACGTGGCCCATGGATGTACTGGGACGGGGTGAGGGTGGGGTCAGGGTGGGAACTGTGGACCATCAAAGGGGCTTTGTTCTGATCTGCAGGGCTGACTAGATGAGCACACTCGGTGAACCCCCTTCTAAAGAGTTCCAAAGGGGGTGACTGTCTCGTAGGAGTTGGATGTGGCTTGGATAAGGCTTTGGAAGAAAATGAGAGCAAAGAAATATCTGGATTTGGCAGGGAGTAAATGGATGAGGATCCATACTGTGGCACCAAACGTTATCTATCACAAGACTTGTGGACAGAGGAGGTGGGTCTAGCAGCGACGGCTGAGTCTGGTTGGTAGGGTTGGTGGGGAGACTTTGGTGAAGTTCGTGAGCTCTGTCCTAACCTTCTGTATGACTGTAGTATTCTTTCTTTAAAATAAATTACCTCAAATATTCTGAACACTAGCATGTAAAGCCAATTCTTTCATTCCCTGAATGTAGTAGACATTATGACGAAGTAATTTAATTTTGAAAATGTGACTTTTAGTATAAGAACTATATGCTTGTTTAGCTCTTACCTTTCTATCTTCTTCTTAGTTGGCAGTGGTTGATCCTTTCTTCAGGCCATGCATTTTAATTGTTTGACAGGCCATTAGCTGGCTGACTAAGATGGGGTAAAGTGACATTGTCACCCCAACTAGGATGAGCAGTTGACTCCGTAGCCATCTGGCATCGGACCTGAATGTGCCCTTGTTGGTTGTCGCTGAAGGACTCTAGGAGCAAGACATCCCGGGCCTTATTGCTTTGGAACGTAGTCAAGGGCTCACCTTATAAATGTTTGGAGAGTGTTTAACGTGAAGAGACTGCAATATCAAACGATCTGCTTGGAAAACTTCCCAGCAGTAGCTTTAGGAATTCTGAAATTAATTCCAGATTATATCTCCCAGTACCCAGCCCCAAAGTTAGGCTTTTAATTGGGTTAAGAGCCCGTTGACGACAATAAACAAATGGATGCTTTCATCTGGAAAGCAGATGCCCTCATCTGCCTCAGGAGGTGCTGTTGTGAATGTAGGCTGTATTTCAGTAGGTCACTCAGTAATTACCAAGAAAAATAGAAAATGTGCATGAGCACCTACTGGCCTTCCACTTCCATCGCCCACTAAAATGGTGATCTTGGTAAAATTATCAGGGGCTTATGATTTTATGATGACAGTTCCTTATAGGCAAACATTCCAAGGCCGTTCTTGCTGACTTTCTGTTGCCTCTGGCTGCTATTATCTCTCACCTGTGCAGTTAGGGCTTCCAGTTCACCTTTAATTAGGTTGTACTATACATGATAGCCCACAAGGGATGGTTTTGTTCAAAACAAGCAATGCCATCAAAACAAGCAATGCCACGTGGCAGAAAGAGCATGGGGTCTGGGATCAGCAGACTCTGGCTTCAAATCCTGCCTTTCAGTTTAGTAAATGTGTCACCTGAGTAAGCTTTTTTTTTTTTTTTTTTTTGCTGTACGCGGGCCTCTCACTGCTGTGGCCTCTCCCGTTGCGGAGCACAGGCTCCGGACACACAGGCTCCGCGGCCATGGCTCGCGGGCCCAGCCGCTCCGCGGCATGTGGGATCTTCCGGGATAGGGGCACGAACCCGTGTCCCCTGCATCGGCAGGCGGACTCTCAACCACTGCGCCACCAGGGAAGCCCCACCTGAGTAAGCTTTTAACCTCAGATTGTTCTGTGAAATGGTGATACCTCCGCCTCAAGGAGTTGTGAGGATTAAGCTAATATGCACATATATCATATATACATATATTGTATCTACGTATGTACACCCATATAATTATATATACACTATGTAAATATACATTATAATTTATACATTATATGTATCATTTACTATAGTGCTTGGTACGTAAAGTTCCTTATTCAGTATTAATTTTGATTCTCCCTTCTTCCCCATAATCGTCTTGCCAACAAATCTGGTGCCATGTAGTTCAGTTTACATTGGTGAAGGAAAGCTCACAGATGCTCTGTATAATATGTTGATTATAAAGGTTGCAGTTGGCTGGCTGACATAGTCACCCCAGACATTATGTTATGTAACCTTAGCCACAGTTGTCAGATCACGGCCCCTATTAATTGTAAGTTTTATTTCCGAATTACAAGAATAAATTTGGGATATCAGTGCTCAGACCTTAATAAAGCAGTGAATTTTCAAAATTTAACAAAGTAAAACATTAATTAGATATAATTGGGAGAACATCCAATCTTTCATGGTGACGCAGTGAAATTTACTAAGAGATTTGTACTCTAGCCCTCTTTCAAGAGAACAACACCTGCATAAGGTGTTCATAGGTGCTAAGAGACACAGTGGAGTAAACCCATCTTTTTACTAATTTAATGCATATAAAGTTCTTTTTGAAAACAAAATAACATATTACAGACGTAACTTATTTCATGCATAAGAAGGAGCCCTTAATTCCTTGACTACAGGTTAATATAGCTACAAAGTTCAGATAGGACAGTCCCTATTCAGAAAGGCGGTATCTAAGCACACAGACATAAGCCAGACTGCCTGGAGTAGAAATCTGACGTAACCATTTATTAGCTGAATGACCTTGGGCAAATTCCTAAACGTCTCTGTTTTCTATATCTTTATTTGCAAAATGGGGACAGTTATCATTCCTGTCTCATAGGGTTGTCAAGGGGACTAAATGAGTTAAAGCTTGGAAAGTACTTAGAATTGGATCCAGCACACAGTGTTACCTGTTTTTTAAAACTTTGAAAATTGAGGAAGAATTAGTTTATTTTCTGTTTGTTTCTCTCATCTCAAAGTGATTACAGAAATAAACAGGTTAGGGAAAATTTGGAGAAGGTAATCAAAATAGGAAAATGTTGTAAAAGCAGAGGATAAAATCAGGAAGAAACTGTACAGTACAGTTGGGAGAGCAGGTAGGGGCTAAAGCAGAGAGGGAATCATGCTGCCTCATAATAAATGTGGAGCTGTTTGTATAGTTGTCAATTAAAGCTTTTAATGCAAGTTCATTGTATTATACCAAAGTGCAAATTGAAATTTGAAGATCACTTCTCATGTAGGACATCAAAATTGCTATATGCCTTATATATTAAATGAGCACCCGCCAGTTACACATGTATCTTAAAGCTTCAAGATGTTCTCCAGCGTAGCATGCCTTGGTAGATGTCCTTATTTGAAGGGATTGAGACTGGCAGGTGGTTGGTTAATCCAAAAGAGAAAAAAGAGAGAGAGAGAAAAGTTGGGTAAGATAAGGAGTCGATTAAAAAATGATGCATTTTACTTTAAACGTTTTATTTTAACTTAAAGCATAATTTCTGAGCAGCAAATTAACCAGTAAATAGTTTTTCCATGTGTTCGCTACATGGATTCCATGATGGTTTTTCCACTGTCCAAGGCATGTGCTACTTGCCATGAAATACCACACTGCCAGTGTTTTACTCAAGAAAGATACTGATGGGATTTCAGGTTATCTTTCTTACCCCCCTCCCCATTTACCCTGAGACAGACAGACAGACACACACACACACACACATGCACACACACACAGGCTTCTTTCTTTTTAATTCACATACCATACAATTCACCTGTTTAAAGTTTGAATGTTTGGTGTAATGTTTACAGCCGTTTATTGTGAGCAGAACGAAAGCCACTTGGAAGGCTCACAGTGGGCGCTCTCTCTAGATTATTGTCTCTGATTTTTGACAGTCGCATCACCCTCAGTTCAACTGAAATCTTTCTAAGTGACCTGCCTTCATTGAATCTTTGCAAATTCAACTTAGTTTTCATAGTTAAATCATATTCATGAATGTGCATGTGAGCAACTTTAACTCATTCCTCCCAAAAGTGAATTTTAAAAAATTTATTTATTTATTTATTTATTTATTTATTTTTGGCTGCATTGGGTCTTAGTTGCCGTGCATGGGCTTTCTCTAGTTGTGGCGAGCGGGGGCTACTCTTCGTTGTGGTGCGTGGGCTTCTCACTGTGGTAGCATCTCGTTGCGGCGCATGGGCTCTAGGCGCACGGCCTTCAGTAGTTGTGGCTCGCAGGCTCTAGGGTGCAGGCTCAGTAGTTGTGGCATGCAGGCTCAGTAGTTGTGGCACGTGGGCTCAGTAGTTGTGGCTCGTGGGCTCTAAAGCGCAGGCTCAGTAGTTGTGGCGCACGGGCTTAGTTGCTCCGTGGCATGTGGGATCTTCCCGGAGCAGGGCTCGACCCCGTGTCCCCTGCATTGGCAAGCAGATTCTTAACCACTGTGCCACCAGGGAAGCCCCCCAAACTGAATTCTGTAATCAGTTCTGCTGTCTTATTTTAGTGCATATAACATAGTTGCTTAGAGAAAATTGCTGCTTTAAGAGATTCAGGTATCTCAAATGGTTTAGCTAGAATAAATATAAATAATCACATATTTTCTGTTTTCTATCTGTTCTAGCAGATTGCCCAATTCCATCCAATTCATATGGCATAGGACTTAGTAATTTCTCTGCTTAACTAGCAAATAATAAACCTTGAAATTTTGTTTATATAGAAGACTGGTAATAAAATTTGGTCTCATCTATCATGTAAGATTCTTAGAGAAAAATAATATACTCCTTTTCTAATGAATCAAAGAAAGCCCCCATCAAAGGTACAGTTTTTCTGGCTACCCTGGTGGTGCAGTGGTTGAGCGTCCGCCTGCCGTTGCAGGGGACGCGGGTTCGTGCCCCGGTCCGGGAAGATCCCACATGCCGCGGAGCGGCTGGGCCCGTGAGCCATGGCCGCTGAGCCTGCACGTCCGGAGCCTGTGCTCCGCAACGGGAGAGGCCACAACAGTGAGAGGCCTGCGTACCGCAAAAAAAAAAAAAAAAAAAGGTACAGTTTTTCTGCCCAAAAAATTTTTTTTAGTTTAAATTAAAAAATATCTTCTTGAAGTAATCAAAGTGAACTCTGTAAATTATGGTCAAAAGTAAATTAACTCTGTAAATTATGGTTAGTGTCACAACTGAAATCTTACTAAGAACTATAAAGCACAGCCTAGACTAGACTGGATCACAGTTGTTCTGAGTTCTGTGGTGATAGCAAAGGTGACACTTCCCACCTCGGGGCCGTTTCCATGGTGGCCGTTTCCATGGTGGCCGTTTGTCAGTATTTACCGAGAAGAGCACAGGTCTGTTGTCACTCTGTTCAGGTTCAGGATCTCTGATCCTTATCTGAGGTTTGAGGAGGAATGTCCCAACTCAGGATGATGTGTGTTTGCTGATTCATGTTTCAAAGAGATACATGAGACCAAAGTAAATAGTGTCATAGTTTTGCCAGCTATGGTAGGTTTTGCTGCAAGTATCTTAATAGGCAAAGGATTTAATTTTCTCACTAAAACCTACAACTGAAATCAGTAAAAGGCAACTTTTCGCTGAGGGTAAAAGTGAGACAACATGTTTTTCCCCTGTACTTCTTATCAATATACATAAAAATACATGTTTTGAATGGAGAGCAATAGTGGTGGATTTGGGGATTGTATTGTACAAATTATTTCTTAGGTTTTAATTAATATAATTAATCGCAAAATGCTATAAAGGGCCATATGAATCATGTGGTGTGCCTCTTTCCTTGGAGTTGGCAAACAATGCTTTTGATGAAATTTCTATTATTAATAAGTATGGATTTGGCCAGAAGATGGCCAGAGCCCAGTGGTACCCCTCACACCTCAAGTATGGGAAGAGCCTTTGGTTTAAGGTTAGGGTATCTGTTGGAGAGTATAGCCCAGTTCAGGTTGTTGAACAAAAATTGATGTGCATGTGACTAAGCAACCAGGCTAGGTAGTTTTATTTGGTTTGAATAGTGTTAAAACATGTTTAGAACATAAGTCACTCATTTGCATAGTGAGAAATAAAGAAATACATGAAGTGAAATACCCTCTCCAGTATCTGGGGAAGCAGCTATTGATAGCAGTTTGGTATTCTTCATGAATTTTTTTGTGCATTCAAGAATAGGCAGAAAGACACGTAACATGTACATAAATGTCCATGGGTTTTTGTAAAACAGAGTTGAATCACGGTACACCTGATCAGCAACTTGCTTTTTTCTCTGTGTAACTTTATGCGAACTTCTTTTCTTATCAGTACACTTTTTAAAAAAAAAAAAGAAGGAAAAAAAAAAGAGAAAAAGATTGTTATTCAAATGAATGGATTGGCCATTATTTATTTAACTATTCAGCCATGTATTGGTGGATGTTTAGGTTGTTTTCTCCTTATTTATTTGTTAACATCTTCAACTTAAAAAAAATAACAATCTGATTCCAATTTGTCAGTTACTGCAGTAAGGACTCCTAGCTGCAACTGTCTACAAACATTATTGTACTGTTGACTTCTTTCTCCAGTTAACTTTACCCCGCAAAGTGTTCAACCTCATTTGAATAGAAGGTTGACCCCTTCTGTTTGGCCTATCAATCTTTATACTTCATTTCATCAGATACATTTTGTAACTGGAAGTGTCCTTAGAGAACATCTATAGGGTGTTTATGTGACAGTTTCCTAGATACGGAGAAGTTGTTACTATGAGCAACAGATGGGAAAATCAAATCACAGCAGGAAAGGGAGCAAACAGAAGATCTAAGAAGATCGCAGCCTGTCTACCAAGTAATTGAAAAGTCAGATGATAGAGAGAAGCACACTGTTTATGGAATGGTTTTGTGGAAATTAAAAACTCGAGTGAAGAATTTCCATCAGCTAGCACATTTATTTTATTATGTATGGGTACTATGTTTATTTTAAAATAGGAATAAAATGGAAATACTTGAAATAATAAATAGCAGCGTGGAGACAACTTTAGTATTGTAAGGGTTTCTTTCTTTAGATAGTATAGTGTTTGTGGATGTATTTTTGTCTGGGGGGCAGGTAGGGGATGAGAGTTGGTATTTATTTCCTTTTGTAAAATTTAAAATAAAAACCATAAGGAAGTGTTTTATTATGAAATGGAGTAATATGGATATATCTTGGAAAATTGAATAACAAATACAGCCCTTGTATACAGCAAGGTCTTTAGCTTTTATTTTCTGTTTCCTTATAATAATTGCATTTTTAAAGTTCATCATGCCCACAGGAGAGGATCACAGGGAGCTGTGATGGAAGCCAAATAACCATTAGCAACAGTTTAGAATCGGCTATACTTTATGAGGGTTTGTTGAGGAAATTTAAACATAAAGAAGCAAATTTGGTGAGTATTTAAAAAAATATTCTTTTAGCAACTACATGTTTCCCCTAAGATAAAATTTAAAATAGACCAGAAATACTGAATGGCAGGGGCTTCCAAATGTATTTCCATACGTGGTGTGAAAAACATGGAATTCTTGGGTTAAGGAGAACGAGCTAGGAGTGAGAGTGGGCTACTTTGATGCACGTGGTCTGCTTGCTTTCCAGTGTGAACCAGGCTGTCTTGGAGTCCGATTGTAGTTTTATTGTGACTTTACCAGCCTTGGATGTTTTAGTTCACAGTGACCTTTTGTGGTTGTTGTTAGTTTTGCTTAAGAATAGATGCTTAATGCTGTCTGCAGTGCTTAGATGTGCTTTCCTCTGGGCTGTAAGGAAGCTCCACAAGGCCAGGCCCTTTCTGCTTTGCTCACTCTGTATTCCTAGAGCCTAGGATAGTGCCTGGACTGTGGTGGGCACTCAGTAATATGTTGAATGAAGTAACAACATATGCCTGACTGTAGCTTATAGAAATAGGATTTTGAATCACATAATAGAAAGCCCAGAGGCAAGTGGCTGCTGCTGGTTTTTTTAAAAGCCTGAAGCAGCATCGCTGCCATTCTCTTGGCCTTTTCCTCATGGCCATAACATGACTGCTGCAGTTTGCTCCACCGCGTTAGAGTATAAGGCAAGAGAAAGCAGGGTAGGGTGGCTTCGGCTGCTTTCCGCTCACATCTCATTGGCCAGAGCTATGATATATGACCAGTCCTGACTACAGGGGAGGTCGGGGGGAGCCTTGGAAATCAGCAGAGGCAGGTAAGGAAGGGGGTGTGTCGGGATTGGATGACAAAGGGTAAGTCATCCACCGTCCCACACTGCCACTGTATCTATCTGTTTACATTTGCATTTCTTTGCTCACTAGGGAAACTGAGCATTTCCTGTTATTTATTTATTTAGCATTTTCTGTTCTTAATCCTTTATTGTATTTGATAGACACATTTTTCCTAGTTTGTTTTAACCTTTTAAATTTACTGCTTTAGCCATCTCAGTTAGCATTAGTTATATCTTTTTTGGTTGCCAGTTGCCTAAGTCTGACTTTAACTAGCCCCAAACACAGAATTTATTGCCTCTTATGACTGAAATGCCCTGGGTTGGTCTGGCTTGGATGTATATCGGTCCACACATCAGGTGGTGTCTTCAGCTCTGCTTTCTCCATGTGTTGATTGTATTCACTCATCAGCTTCTTCCACAGGAGGTGGTTTCTGATAGCCCCCAGCTTCCATGACCTCAATGGCTCATAGCACCTGGTGAAAAGTAGACCCTCTACCCCTGGAGCTGTGACGTCAGCAGCCGCCTGGAAGGCCTGGTTGGCGGCCTGAGTCCTGGTCGTCCCAGCCAACTGGCAGGAAGACACAATGATGGGCAGTCCTGGCACCAGCACACGGGGTGGATGAGGAGTTGCTGGACACACAGAAATGGGGTGTCCACTCAGACCTGACAGGAGCATGTGGGGGTTTCTATAGTTGAGTCTCCTGTTTTTCTTTGATTTTTCTTCTGTTGCTTCAAAGCTTAGAAAATTGTCAGTTTTCAAAGATGTTACACCTGTACAATTCTGTTTTACGCTGGATGTGCTGTTGTTTGATATTTCCGTTCTCTGCTCAGTCCTCCTGGAGTTGATCTGAAGTGTGACGCGGGTGAGGTATACAGAGCTGGCCCTTGACTCAGATCCCCGACTTCACAGCATGGCCCGGCCTGCAGCAGCTGAGACCTTGAGCAAAGCAGGTCTTCCTGCGCCTCCGTTTTCTCATCACAGAAAGTCTGGATAAAAGTAGTTCTCACTAGTGAAGTAGTGCTCAGAGTTCAGTGAGAAAATGCACGTAATGCTGTTAGCAGAGAGCCGAGCGGGGTGTTGGCCCTGGTGAACGTAGCTGCTGTTGTTACTGCTGTTCGCGGTAGTGCCTCTCCCTCCAGCCCGCCCCGTCACAGCTGTCGTGTCAAGAGCAGAGCTCTGCTTCTTTCCTCCCTTTTGTCTTGCCCTCATGCTGACTTCATCACTTGCCTGTTCTTGGCAAAAATTATCCTTAATTTTAGGCAATTCGGTCAGACTATGAAGAAACCTTTACAGAAAGCTTAACTCTGCATATGCCTTCTTTGAGACAGAGGTCCAGTCTTACAAGTCAAGTAAGTACTGTGGTAGTCAACGTTGCTTTCTTTACATCAGGTGCAATACTTTAAAAAGGCAGAGTCAGGGCTTCCCTGGTGGCGCAGTGGTTGAGAGTCCGCCTGCCGATGCAGGGGACACGGGTTCGTGCCCCAGTCCGGGAAGATCCCACATGCCACGGAGCGGCTGGGCCCATAAGCCATGGCCGCTGAGCCTGAGCATCCGGAGCCTGTGCTCCGCAACGGGAGAGGCCACAACAGTGAGAGGCCCGCATACCGCAAAAAGGAAAAAAACTTTTATAATCCCATCTCCTAGATGGCTTTTCTTTATACACATACACATACGTTGTGATATAACTTAAGATGTTTCACTTAAGTAGTCATAAGTGGGAGAGGTTTTTTTTTTTAACTTACTTGTTTTAACTTCCCTACAAGAAATGTACATGCCTTTTTCTTAAGCCGAGGCAACCAGAACCCTGGAGAAACTGGCCGAGCCTGCTTTCTGTCTAATCTGTGGGAGGGCAGCTGGAGGTGTGGTAAGGCTTCAGCTTCACAGCACATTAACCAGGGATTGAGGAAAATGGACCCTGATGGGATTAACTGATGTGGCTTGGATGTGTTTGCTCTGCAAGAGGGATTTTCAACAGTAAGATGAACTTCAGGTGTTAGCAGCTGACAGCCACGTGGAGAGCAGCTGGAGGGATGTTCAGGAAGTGGTCCTGGGAGAACCTGGGAGCAAGGATGCTGTTGTCTGACAGCCTTTATGGAAACGTTTGCCTTGACTGTGGGCGCTTGAGTCTCAGAGTAACCAGGTCAGAGTCAGAAGCGCCTCTTGGAACCTGGCTGTGGTCCCCACGCTGGTGCCCTGACTTCTCCAGGGACGTGCAGGATTGCACTTCTCCTTCCCTTCAAGTTAGGTGTTTTCAGTTCATTCACCTTGGCCAATGAAATACGTGCAGAACCTTGAAAAGGCCTGCTTGATTCTCCGCGCCCCCTTTCCCTGCACTGCCGGTGACGATGGAACAGGCACTAGAGGCTCCATCAGCCCAGGTCCCCCGGTGAAGACAGTGTGGAGCAGATCTCGGACTCACCCTCACGGGTGTGAAGCAGAACCAAGAAAGAAACCTGTGCGATTTTAAGCCTGTGAGATTCGGGGCATTATTTGTTATTGCAGCAAGACGCGGCCCCCTCTTGATTGATTTGTGGCCTTGGCTCTTGTCCTCACCTGCAGAACCAGTTCACCTGTCCCTGGGCCCAGGTGGAACTGTAATACTGCTTCTGTTAGGTTGGCAATCCTAGCCTCCTAGCTTATTGAGAATAGGTTCATTTTGGTGTATGAAGTATACTGATGACCTCCTATTTTTTCATATGTCGTGAAACTTTGAAAGTCAAAATAGAGTTAGAAAGATAGATTACAGATGTTCTGCAGGGTGGCGAGGGCAGATCCAGTTCCAGAAAACCACCCAGTGGTAGGTTCGCGCGGGCCTCCCTGCCTCGGGCTCCAGCAGTCTCGTGGGTCGAGGGGGCTTATAAATCTCCCTACCCGTCTTGCCTTCTCAGCTGGGCCTCTTAACTAAAAGACAGATGAGCAAGAGCAAAGCGTACACATTTATTTAATATAAGCGTTACATGGCACGAGAGCCTTCCTGAGGAAACGAGCCGTGAAGGAGTGGTTAAGCCTGAGGGTTTCGTGCTGGGTTTGACGCGGACTGGGAAGCGGTGGGAACATGAAAGGACAGCAGGGCTGAGGCTGAGTGCAGGGAACTGGGGGAGCTTAGCGAGGCTTGTCTGTCCAGTCCTTTCACGTCCCTCCATCTTCGGAGACAATGGTGCTCCTTCCCTCGGGGCACAGGGAGGCCACCTCTCACATGAGGGTCAGTGACCTGCTTCGGGGGAGAAGGATGAGGGCAAGGTCCGAGCCCTTCCCGCTCCTGCCGTTTCTCAGATTCCTTCCGTGTAAAATATCCAGCATGCCAGCGTGTGCATGTGTTGGGGAAGTGTGTCCTGAACCCCATCAGGGTGATGACCTAACAGGTAGCTAGTGCCCGGATGCACAGCCAAAGGCTTCCCACCTTCCTCACCAGGTCCTAGAGCGGCTGGCCCTGTGGAGCATGACGTCCTTAGTCCATCTGATCTGGGAAGTCAACCAGTTACCCCTGGTAAACACCACATGTGGGGAAGCTTTCACCACTTCTCCAAACCAGACTCACGGCAGGCAGCCTTCTCTCCTGGATGGCAGCTCACGACCCCAGTGTGACCGCGGGGACCTGGCGCCGGCGTCCTCAGCTCCAGTGGTGGTCGGCCCAGTGCCTGGCCCCCGAGGCTCTTGAGGGCTGCCTCTTCACCACGAGGCCAGACGGTGCTTCCTGCAGCGCTGACCCACATTATGCAAATGACGCTGCCCCCGTCCTGTGTAGGAAGAGTGCCTTTCGCTGAGGGGCAGCTGTAGCCACAGTTTAATATGCTGCCCACACCCCAAGCAAAACACTTTTCACTCGTGAAACCACCTGTGTAGACTCTGCAAAACCATTTTCCATTAGTGTACAGCTGATGTTGAGTTTTCTTTAATTGGAGTATAGTTGATTTACAGTGTTGTTAGTTTCAGGTATACAGCAAAGTGATTCAGTTCTCTCTCTATTTTTTTTTTCAGATTCTTTTCCATTATGAGTTTTCTTACTTTTTTTTTTTTTTTTTTTTTTTTTTTGCGGTACGCGGGCCTCTCACTGCTGTGGCCTCTCCCGTTGCGGAGCACAGGCTCCGGACGCACAGGCTCAGCGGCCATGGCTCACGGGCCCAGCCGCTCCGCGGCATGTGGGATCTTCCCGGACCGGGGCACGAACCCGTGTCCCCTGCATCGGCAGGCAGACTCTCAACCACTGTGCCACCAGGGAAGCCCGAGTTTTCTTACTTTTAAATGCCTTAACAAAATTACAAAGCCATCGTGACCTCTCAGTGACTGGTATGTTCTGTTTTGGTAACACAAGTCGTTGCTGTGGCTGCATCTGAGTGGTGGCCGTGTGTTCATCTGAGTCCGGCAGTTTCTACCATCCACCTGTCAGTCGGGGTTTCTAAGTAGAGAACACCCTCGATGTGCATGTGCAGGTGTGTGTGTAGGTGTGCACAGGTGTGGGTGTGAGCCTTTGCTGGCACCTTCCTCTCACGGGCACCAGTGTTCACTTTTGAAAAAGATGTCTTCCTCTGCCTCAGTTTGGGAGCTGTTCAGAGTAATCCTTAGTTTGCTGGGAATCTGAAAGGCTGGCAGTTTGTCCTTGGACGGCTGAAGTAACAGGAGAAAGGAGAAAAGACAGGAAGGGTTGATGCTTGGCAAGGAATGACCTTGTGGGCTTAAATGTGCTCCCATATTAGCAGCTTTCACCTGGGTGGTTTTTCCGGATGCTGAGTGGGTGTCCCAGCCTTTTATGTGACCACACAGCTGGCCATGTGGACGTTTAGTCCTGTAGGGCGCTGCCTCGCGGACTTATTTTTTATTTATTTATTTTTTTGCTGTACGCGGGCCTCTCACTGTTGTGGCCTCTCCCATTGCGGAGCACAGGCTCTGGACGTGCAGGCTCAGCGGCCACGGCTCACAGGCCCAGCCGCTCAGCAGCATGTGGGATCTTCCCGGACCGGGGCACGAACCCGCGTCCCCTGCATCGGCAGGCGGACTCTCAACCACTGCGCCACCAGGGAGGCCCAACCTCGCGGACTTAAACACGCATGTGAGATGCCTGTTGACGTGCAGATGCTAATGCCCTGGGCCTGGGGTCGCTGATGTTCTGACACTTGGGGTCATTCTGGCCGGGCTTTCGGATTCCAGTGCTCAGGAGAGAAGGTGCTAGCGCTTTATAGCCATTGCCTAACAGTCCGTTAGCCTCAGAACTGTATGCTACAAATCACGTTTAACACGATAAAGGGTTTACTGAGAAACATGAAATTTAACGATGGTATCATTTTACAGAGTTACCATTTTGACAAAGTTTATCAAATTAAAGAATTTTACCTATAAACCTTTTTAAAATTTACTGACGTGAAATAATGTAAAGGTATTTTTTATACCTTAGCATGAGCTACAAACTTTCCTTGAACAAGCACCTCCAATCCCCATCAGTTTAAAGAAAAAAAAAAGCACGTACTCCAGTAGATGGCATATTTACTTACATATTATATGCTACTATACCAATAAAAAGTGTGTACCTTCTAAACACAAAAGAGAAATTGTGAACGCATGCGACGTCAGTGAAGTAAGTAGTAACTTTAAATGTCTTGCCAATCTGATAGATTCGTTCCGTCGTTAATGTCTGAAGGTACAGTGCCTAGAAGGTCCTCTGGTGATTCACAGTTGTCCTTGTAAATCAATATCTACAACGGTCATCTCGGTAATTTCTTTCTTGATAATTTGAAATACATGTATGTTTATACATATATACATATTTAACATTTATATAGGTTTAATACACACATGCAGGCCATGTCTTGTCAGATCTGTCTGGATCAGCCTTGTACTTTTGTCACTGGTGAAGAACCCATTCTGACAGTAGGAAAGATGTCAGTCCTACCATTTTCTTGTTTTCCCTTGTGCTTGCGTAATTCGTTTTATCTTCACCTTCGTTTTCTTGGCAATGTCTTTTTAAAACTGGTCGTCCTCTTTGTGAGGTTGGCTTAGGTAAGCTGGGTGCACACTCAGAAACGCAGCCCTGGGTGTGCGTCCGTGCGCGTACCTAGGGCGGCAACAGCGCCGCACAGCTTCCCCTCCTCCTCTGGGGCCTGGCCTGTTGTACCTGACCTGGGTAACCTTTCCGGGTTTGGGACTAGAGGGCCCCACTATAGTTCATATGTTAAATATTGATAACATTTTTGTTTACTTTAACTTCAAATAGTTACAAGGAAAAGTATTTTCTCCCCGCCTCCCAGTGGATTGCCTTGTGTACACCTTGGGGCACCTGTGCTAAGCTGCCAGGTCAGTTGGAGGAGGTTTCGAGCTCCTGTTGGAGCTCTGATCCGGTCCTCAGACGTGGAGGCTTCCTCGGGTGGCAGGGACACTCAGTGATTGCCGTGTCCTAGTCAAGACCACAGCTCTCTTTACCTTGTAATGGCAGTGTACTATTCTTCACTACAGCCTTTGGTCGATGATGGTTTCTGTCCTCTTGAAAAATGACCTCATGTTCAAAATGGTCGGGTGTCCGTGATGTGACTCTGCAGTCTCCCCAGGACAGTCAGTCAGGGTTCCACAGGACAACAGTAAGTTTCAGCCTCACAAATGTAAAGACTCAGATTTCTCTTGACTTTATATAAAGTTTAACTCTACAAATGGCCTCCCTTTTCCAAGTCAATCCCTTGCTGTTACCAAAAATTTTACACAGTGAATCTTGCCTTTCTGGCTTTTGCTGAAGAAATAATTATGTACCGAATATGTACAAAGGACCTGTCTCCCTGTTGCCTTCCTCCCGTGTGTGTGTGTGTGTGTGTGTGTGTGTGTGTGTGTGTGTGTGTGTGTATCTTCCTGCTGCTCAGGCCTCTCGGGAGCGCCCTCCCTGGGGCATCTGGTAGGAGCTGGGTTTGCTTTTTCAGCACCTGGAGCTGAAGCATCTTCCACTAAACGGGTACCGCTGCTGCCCTGCCTTCGCAGCGCACGTAAGCTCCCAAACTGGTTTCATCGGAATCTCCTGGAGGGCTTGCCAAAACACAGATGGTGGGCCCCACCCCAGAATCTCTGATTCACTTGGTCTGTGGCAGCCTAAGAATGTGCATTTCTCACAAGTTCCCAGGTTGTTCTGTGTTGGTGAACCTGGGACTAGACTTTGAGAACCACTGGCCGCGGTAACACCAAGTTTCTCATCGGTCTCATTTTTCCAGACTTAACAGAGCGTCTTTGGTGAGCTGGGTGCCCTTGAAACAGAGCCTGAGATGGGGATTCTTGTTTGAACAGTTTACTGAAAAGGCTCTCAGGAGAGAGAGAGTAGGTGGCGTGGGGCAAGCCGGGCCAGACTCAGCACGGGGTCCAGCTTCACCCCTGCAGCAGCAGAGAAATGGGGCAGAGGGCGCAGATCAGCTTCCGGGGCTGCGTGTTTTCTCCCTGAGGAATGTTGGGTGGGATTGCAGAGCAGATGGGAGGGAACGAGCGAGTGCAGGTGATGTGATCCAGGCTGGGGCACATGTGGACTTGGGGACTTGAAAGGAAGGGAACCACTTGGGTTGGTCTGATCACGAGAACACAGGGTGGGATATGGTGCCCAGGCCGCTCTCCTGGCTGAGGATTTCTCACCAACGTTAAAAAACAATGTGCTACTTAATAGCAGCCACTAATGTGGATGCTGTTTATGGGGCTTGTTCTGTCTGGGCACTGGCCCCCGGGTTGTACTTGCATCGTCTCTAACAGGAAGGAGGGCAGTTTAGTGGTTAAGACAGGCTTTGGGGTCTGACTGACCAGGGTCATCCCTGGCTCTCTTCCCAGTTGCTGCGAGATTTGGGACAAACTGCTGAGCACCTCTAAACCGCAGTTTCCTCATCTTTGCGGTGGGGATGGTCCTCCATACCCAATAGTGCTTTGGCATGAGGATTAAATGAGGTGCTGTGTGTGAAGGACCAAGCAGCTGGTGAGTCCAGAATGAATGGTAATTATTCTGCTCTCCAGATGACTCTTGCAGCAGTCCTGTCAGTTAGGTGCTGATGCCTCTGTTTATAGATGTGCAGACTGAGGCTCAGGGAGATTGTGTGACTCACCCAGAGGCTGGCAAGGCGTGTGTCCCATTTTTGGTGAACAGTACTCACGATGGAGTAGAATTGACTCTTGTTTTTACAGGTTAGTAAAATAGTGGCTGAATTCTTTGGCCACCGTTGCCTTTGATGATTCCCTTCACAAAGAACGTTTGCTCCAGAAATGTGTAGAGCAGTGGATCTTTCAGCAAGATGGAAAAAAGTTGAGCTTTAATAAATAGGAACATAGAGCTAAATGCAAATTACGAGTTGCTAAAGCGGAATTTAGGTTTAAAAAGGATTGAAAGTACATTTCAGGTATTTCAGGCTATTGACTGAGATCCAATGAATGGGAGGTTATACTGCAGAAGCACATTTGCACAGAAAATTAACACTGAGAAATATTTTGAAGGGGAACTCTTAAATGCTACATATATTAGGGAATATATAATTATAATTTTTTGTTTGTAGCTGTCAAAAAGCCCACCCCGGTTTTCATTCTGAAAGGGAGTACTGGGCAGAAGGGGAGTCTCTTGCTTGTCGAAGGAATTCTAGATAATTAGTGTTTTAGCAGGGAATGCTAACCGCCCCTGGCCCTGGGGGTTTGGAGACACCTGAGAATGTCTTTCCTGCAGGGATCTGTGGCTAAGGAAGCCTCCCCACGCGTTCTCTCTGCACAGCGTTTCTGGCACCTTGCTGAGCCCATGGTTGTACAGTGACTTACCTGCCTGTCTCCCTGTCCTGAGAGCCTCTCGGGCGTGTGAGCCAAGTGCCACCTCGGCTGTCTCTCAGGCTCCAGCTTGGTGTCTGGCACGGGGCAAATGCCCGCTAAGTGTAAGAAGTGCTTCAGGGTCCTTTACTATGTCTTGTACATTTTAATTGGGGTGTAAGCCCACTGTCATTTGCCTATTAATTCTATAGGCTAGCCACCCCAGTACTTTTTGTTAATAATTGCATGGTTGGAAATGACGTAAATCATCCTGGTAATAGTTTTGGTAACACAGAATTTCATTTCTAGCCTTTCGAAGTGTGAAAGAGTCATAAAACAATTTGCTAAGAAACTCAGCTGGGTTTTTCCCTCCTATAAGTTGTGTTTATTTTGTGTATTTCTGTGTATCATATAACTTAAGAGAATAATGACATTTCATTTCTTAACATGGAGTCTTCGATGGGACAACATGGTGTTCTCAGCTGTGTATTGAAATAAGTAAGCAGAAAATAAGGTCTCAGTAAGGCCTTTCAATTGAGAAGAGAAAACCGGCAGGTAGATGTAGTTCAGGCTGACCAGTTGTTCACATAGAATGCAGCGAATGTTTGCCTATGCTGCTTACTTTCATCTGTTGCACATGTTCTGGGTTGTAAGTGTAAAGTGTCCCACAACCCAATAAGTAAACAGAAGAGGGACTTCCCTGGTGGCACAGTGGTTAAGAATCCTCCTGCCAATGCAGGGGACACAGGTTCGAGCCCTGGTCTGGGAAGATCCCACATGCTGCGGAGCAGCTAAGCCCGTGTGCCACAACTACTGATCCTGTGCTCTAGAGCCCGCGAGCCACAACTATTGAGCCCGTGTGCCACAACTACTGAAACCCGTGCGCCTAGAGCCCGTGCTCTGCAACAAGAGAAGCCACCGCAGTGAGAAGCCCATGCACCACAACAAAGAGTAGCCCCCGCTCGCCGCAACTAGAGAAAGCCCACATGCAGCAACAGACCCAAAGCAGCCAATTAATTAATTAACTAATTAATTTAAAAATACTTAAAAAAAGAAGTAAACAGAATATGTCAGACAGTGGTGAGTGCCAGAGATGGAGCTGTGCTCGGCCCTTTCATTTGGAGGCACTGAAGGGACCCGTGTGGGGTGGAGCCTTGGTCAGAGGGTCTGGGCGGGGCCTTCCAAGCAGTCAGCAGATAGTCAGCTCTCCGCAACTTAGAGACTCATCACCCGGTCTGTAGCTTACCTGAGCCTGACTTTCTCACTTGTCTCGCGTAGAGTGCTGTCTTCTAACTTTTACTGTTCTCTGGAATCACCCTAGTAGGTGGAGACTACACCTCCTTTCTCTGTTCTTTTGTTTGTTTTTTTTTTCATTCTTAGATGGATATGACTTCTTCATAATTCTCAATGACCATCTGGTTTTTGTAAAAATGGTTCAATCTATACCTCAATGTGGTTGAAATTAATCACTCAAAAGCAGTGTGGTATTCTGGACTGATTTTTAGGAGCCTGAATCTTCGTGCTGGCTTATAGATAAGTCATGGAAAGGTCTTAGATAAAACTTTGATATATGTTGTCTTATGTGAAAATGCTCCCCGACTTCTGAGAAAGTTGTGAAGTTTCCCAGGGATGTTATGAGGACAAGTTAATTAGAATTCTTTGGTGCTGCTTTGAGCTTCAAAAGCACAAACATCGCCTAAAACTAGTTCTGAGTTGACCTCCCATAGATGATTCATACCTTCCATATGGTATTGTCTTCCTAATAACCATGCTTTAAAAAATTGAAATGCAACCAAATGTACAGTGCAGTGCAACCAAGGATTCTCCAACAATAATTTTTAAATTACTGGTCTCCCTCCCTTTAACTGAGAAGTAAGAGAAAGTTCAGCTAATTTTAATATGACTATGGTTTTCTGTACAGAACTGCACCATCTTCGTTTCTGTTTTCTCACAGACATCCATTCTTTACTCAATTTTTGTGATACAAATATTATAATTTTGAAAGAATAACCATGGTCAATGCTAACTGCCAACTGATTAAAAGGAAAAAATGGGGGGAGGGATAAATTAGGAATTTGGGATTAACATATACACACTCCTATATATAAAATGGATAACCAACAAGGACCTACACTATAGCACAGGGAACTATACTCAGTATTTTGTAATAACCTATAAGGGAGAAGAATATAACTGAATCACTTTGCTGTATACCTGAAACTAGCACAACATTGTAAATCAACTATATTTCAACTATATTTCAATAACAAAACAAAACACCAATCTGTGATTCCATCTGTGAGCTCTCTGCTTTTTCACTTCAATTCAGTCCACAATCAGGCACTACGCTCGGGGTTGGGACGGTGCCTGGCACTGAGATACCGAGGGTTACGGCCCAGTGTGGTACACGCCACACTGGGGATTCGGCAACGTGTGGAGTAACTGAGAACGGGGGTGGGGGGCGCGGCAAAGCAGGGGCACCGGGTACTCGGGCAGGAAGAGCTCCCCACGGGCAGTCAGCTCAGCTGTGGCTCGCATGTGGTGAAGCCAGTCCTCACGTGCGCTCTGGTCCCTCTGTGCCCCCAGGCTGAGCCATCAGCAGGGCTGCCTCGTGCCCTCACACTGCTGCCAGTTGAGAACGTTGGGAAGCTCTTCCCTGTGGCCGTCTCTCATCTAACTGAAAACTGTGTCAGTTCCAGGAGCCCCGAGGAGCTCTCTGGTGGGACAGTCCTTGAGGAGGACCATCCAAGGACTGTGGTGAAGATCAGTGAGTGGTGTCATCGAGGGGTGGCTCCTCCCTTTCCTGCAGGAAGTCCTGGCTGGTTAACACGGGCTGTCTTAAGGGGCTGCTCTTCCCGGGCCCCAGGGTCTTGTGATGTGCGAACAAGAGGGGGACGCTGGGTGTTCCCTCTGCCCATGATTTTGTGGTTCAGTTTAAATACAGAGTTCAGAAGTGAGAAATTGCTCGAAAACAAGATACTAGTGTGTGCAGAGATGATGACAGGAAATGGAATTGTTGTGAGGCGATGTGAGGAACTTAGCTGTTAGAAAGAGGAGGACAGACCCACAGTGACTTGGATTAAGGAGTCGTGCAGGTCTGGTCACCAGCGAAGGGAAAGTGTGAATCTGAAGGAATGTGCGCCCAGTAGTTAAGACAGTGGTTTCAGAAGTACAGCGTCTCAAGGAATGTTCCTTTTCTACTTACACACTTCTGTAATGTCTGAATTTTACTTAGCGTATATTTACACGACTAGAAGGAAGATTAACAGGGAAAATCGTACATGAATATTTGAGAAAAATTGTAAGATATTTTAACTTAATGCTTTAATGTTGCACCAAATGCAGAGCAATCAGAAATTTAAAACAAAAAATCTTTGCAATTCTAACGTCAGGCAGTGTGTTGATTGGGGTTCTCCCGAGAAACGGAAACAGTAGGACATACTCCTCCCTGCCTCCAGCGTGGAGTAGGGGTCAGGGCAGTCACCCCGGCCCGCGCAGGAGCTCCCTGCTTTGCCTGTCGACTCCGAGCCATGAGGAGCTCACGGTAGCCGGGTGGCGGTGTTAATTCCAGTGCAGTGTCTCCAGGTGGAAGCATTCCTCCCTGTGGAACTCAGACCTCTAGGCCAGCAGAGCGTCGGGCTGTGGGAACAGCAAGCAGAAATTTTGCTAGTGGGTCACCTGGGGTAATAGTGGTGCCGTGCCCATTTCCACCCCTGGATTCCTGGACCTGTGTATACCGGCTGTGGGAGAATTGGCTCCACGTAATTGGACACCAAATCCATACCCAGAGTGTCTGTTGCAGTCAGGACAGGACACTGCCCCTTCCACGATGGAAGTGGTCCAGTGTGATCAGCCTGCCGCCAGGTCGCTGGCTGATGGCTGCGGGGAAGGGTGTGATGCCGGGCTCAGTGCTGATCTCTGCTGCTGGCAGGTTGGGCACTCTGCAGTGGCCGTAGCCAGGTCGGCCTTGGTGAGTGACGTCCACGTTGCCCAGCCCATGTGTCACCTCCATCTCTGCCGCCGTGGCCCCTTTGTTCACGAGCCCACTGGGCGATGACGGGTGGATACCGATCCATAGAATGGATTATTCTCTCCACGTGTTGATTTGGATCCTCTTCTGCTGAGGTCACCCTTTGGTGAGGTCACCCTTTGGCGAGCATTCACATGGGACACAAACATCTTCACCTTTTTTGCCCATTCATAGAGGTCTAGCCACATACTTCTTCCCCAGATTTCTTTGTCACCAGTTTTCCAATCACATTCCTTCCAGGTAACACCCAGGTCCTGATGGGCAGCTCAGGTCACATGGTGACTTTTTGGTCCGTGGTTAAGCGTTCAGTCTGTGTCAGGCCAAGAGCTGTTTCTCAAAAGGAGAGTGGTTGTCTGTGGAGGACGGCAGGGCTTTGCTCCGAAACCCTCAGGGCGTGCGCTGAGATTCATCCACCAGAGGCTCCAAACAGCATCCCTTTCTGCCGCTGGTGCTTCAGGCACCACTGGACCTGCCGGATCACGTGACCCGAGCGGAGAACAGCTCCCATGGTGGCCTGACCCGTGAGGAGCCTCCTCTTGTTCTAGGCCCCACTCAAAATCGGCAGCTTTTCGGGTCACCAGGTAGATAGGCCAGAGTGTCACACCCAGATTAGGAGCACGTTGCCTCCGAAATCCAAAAGGGGCCCAATCAATTTGACACATAAAATTAACTATCACTATACATAGAACTCAATCTGTATGTAACTCTTGAACTAATTACCTAAAAAGTAACATCTCTCAGGTTTTTAAAATTATGAGTGCTTAGGAGGAAATTTTTATTTAGCTCCTAACTCTGAATTGAATTATTGTAACACATTCACTCAACTCCCATCAGCTACCCACCCTCCTACCAGGTGTTATGTCATGATCCACGTGCTAGATTTTTTTTCTTGGGTGGTAAATGTGTTTAAGTTTTGCAGGATATTGCACTTAGGAGTGACTAGGCTGTATTTGCTTAGTACTTGACCAAATAGAATCCAATGTGTCAAAATATTAGAGCTGGAAGTATCTTTAGAAATGGTCTAGGCCAATTTACTTTTTCAGACAAAATGAAGATGCAGGGTGTGAGAGACCAGAGTGGAACTTGGGTTTTCTGTTGTCAGTGAGAAGGGCTTCTCGGTTCCGGCTCCGCCCTGCTCCCTTGGAGCTGAGCGGCGTGCTTTAGGCTGGGCTGAGAGTCAGCTTGTTGGGAGATGAGCTGAGGTTCTGTCTTCAGTTGGTAGCCTGGCAGACTTGGCTACCGATCAGAGGTGGTGCCTGAGAGGTAGCGGTTTTAAAGAGCAGGATGTTGAGAATCCTGCTGTCTTAACTGCTCTGAGAATTGAAGAGGAGCATCTGGAAAATTAATCTGCTAGATTAAATGTAAACGACTAAAGTACACACCTGGTTGACAAGATTACTATAATATTTAATATATAAATTTTTAATTCAAATAGCCATAACATCTCTGATACTAAGGCCGCGTTTAATTTTGATTTTGTCATCTTGGAGTTGGATGGATGGTGATGTGGAGGTCCTCTAGTTCTAATCCAGAAGCACCCCCAGACACACACAACTGGTTAGATGAGTTGCTTCCAGGTACCCTTGGCAGTTGGCTGTCCGGCCTCTTTTTGAAACCCTTTCCAGTGTTCCAGGTGCCTTTTGAAGACAGCCCCTTCCAGTGATTGGCCGTGCTCCTTGTTAGAAAGTTCTCTTTCACAGTAAACATTGGGCTTATAATTTGCGCTTGTGTCTCCTGGTTCTGCCCCAAGATTTTTTTCTAGTTTTCTCAATATTTTTCATAGCTCATTTTGGATAGTCAAAAATTCTAGACTAGAGATTACAGCTTTCTAATTAAAAAACAAATGGAGCCTCCTTCACAAATATAGTAGTTTTCCCAGGGTGAATAGGTGTTTTCCTCCCTGCCACCCCGCCAATAGGATCATGACATGATTCTGCCTTACTTCACTTTGTATCGATAGGTAGGAAAACACACTGGACTAGGAATGGAGGTGCCTGGTTCCCGGCCCCTGAGCTCCGCCTCTTGCCCGTTGGGTACTTGGGGCAAGTGAACCTCCCTGAACCTCAGTTTCCTTTTCTATGAAGTGAAGATGATAATGCCTGCTCCAGGTGTCGGGCCCTTTTGAGAATCAGATGCGTTTTGTAGTCTGTCCATTTCCTTACAGATATAGGAGGTTAACTCCCTGGTTTTAGAATGGAACATTTTGAATTATAAATTTGATTTAGCAGGGGCTGCGATAACAAGTTATGACGACTAAAAAAGGATCGATGGTGCTTTCTCGGAAGTCTAAACCCCGTGAACGTGGTGGGTTGACAGTTCAGTTGACGCTTTTCTGTTTTTATTTTAGAGACTGGGAAGAGATTTTAAGAAATTCAAGAAGAAATAAAATGTATGAGTTATATCGTGGACGCTAACGTATTTGTTGGCTTCAATTACCACTGCATACCTCTGGTGCGGTCCACGTAAAGATCTTGGTTTTAGCTGGGATCCCTGCTACCGCCACATTACAATCAGATCTAAATCCAAGGGGGACAAAGTATCATTTGCTAATAGACAGTAATGACTTTAAGAAATTAGTGACCTTTGCTGATTAATGCTTTTTATTCAGAATATTTTAATTTCTAATTTGTGCCTGCCTGATTCTACTCTTTTGGTGCTTCAGGTAATCTGCTTTATTTACAGCTGTTGGCACCTGAGTTCTCTTTGTTTGCTTCCAGTCAGGCTCACCAGACTGGAAGGCTGAACAACACAAAGATGTGCTCTTCCTACTGTGAAAATAGTGGACGTGCGGCCTTTGTCTTTCTTTTCCTTTCCCTCTCCTTTTTTAAATTTTTTAATTTTTTATTTTATTTTATTTTATTTTTGCAGAATGAGGACAATACTTAAGGTGAATTTTTCTTTAAACTGTTATATCTGCCATAAATATTGTGAAAACTCTTTTTTAAGTTTTAAAAAAAAGGCTATGGAAATATTTGTACCTTCTCTCAGCTCCACTTTTTAAATCTGTGAAATGGGAGGTTAGAATAACGGTAATACCTCCTCCTAAGATATCTGTGAAGATTAAATAAGCTAATGTATGTGAAAATGACTTTCAGGCTCTTGATTATTATTATTATTGTGAAAAGAAAGTGTTCAAATTCCTTGCTACAGAAATAGGTGAAGCTGGAAATACATTCATTGTGGGAAAATCAGAAAACGTAGAAAAATTCTGATGAAAATCCCTTTACTTCACCACCGCTAACGTTTTAGTTTATTTCTCTTTAGTATATGATTTTTGTTTTCTTCTGTCAGAATTAGAGTTTGTCGGTACAGCTGTTTTTCAGAATATTTCTGAATCACAGAAGTCTGACAGCAGGAGTAAGAAAGAAGACGTGAGGCGGCTTCTCCAAGCTCCCCCAGGCGCTCCTTGAGGGCAGGGCGTCTGCTCTATCTGTGTTGTGTCCCGTGAGCAGCGCCTTGGTGGCACTGAGGGATTGATGGCCCCGGGCCGGTTTGGTTGCGGAGACCAAGTGCCCTGGACTGGAGCGAGGAGACTGGGGCTCTGGCCTGGAGCGGACCTACCTCGAGTGTTCTGCGTGACCTCACGCTGGCTGCCCCCATCCTCATCTGTGAGACTGCGTGGTCGTGTCAGCTCTCAGTTGGCTAAAGCCAGTAACCGTTGTCTATACCAAGGGTATTTGTGCGAGAATAAGTGGGAGGTGACGATGGAGAACACATGCTTTGCCCTGGTAAGGTGGTCTGTAACCTCGGGGAACAGTGTTTGTGACTGAACATACTTTCCAGTAAAATTCTGCTTGGGAGGTGGCAGCGGAGATGGGACAGAGGAGGATGCAAGTGGGAGTCACAGGGAGTGTTCAGTGCACTGGTTTTGAGATATGCACACGTCAGAAGATGGCCAGGAGATGCAGGTACTGACTGTTGGGTTTCCTACAGACTGTACTTTTGGGTGAAGCCATTCAGTGCATTTTATATATTGCTTTAGTGGAAGACTCTCGCTGCCACCTAGTAGATGAGAAGGCTAGGCACGGTAATCTTGCATTCGTATCAGGAGACTTGATAGAGTTCTTTTTTCCCTAACTCAGTCCTGCCTGATAATATAAACTCTCCCCGGAAAGAAGATGTATTATTTTCCAACAAGAAGGTTTGGGAAACATCAGGAAGGAGTGTGTAGCTGTGAGTTTCCTGAGAAGCGTCTTGGGGAGCCAGGACTGCGGAAATCACCCCCAGACAAATTCAGATTCAGGTTTAGAGCCACGTAGCAGCACCCCGGTCCCTGGCCTAGGGCTTAGAAAACCATAGTCCCATGTTTTCTGAATTCCTTTATTGTCCCTGAACCATTTCCTTCATGGAGTTCTTATCAGCATATTGAATTGAATGAATGAATGAATGAATGAAGACTGGATCTGTGAACATGTAAATGAGAGAAATATATTAGATTATGTGGAAATAAAAGCTAAAGTTTCCCTCAAACAGAGTGTTTCAAAAGGCTTAGGAAGAGAAACTCTTGCAACTCACTAATAAAAAAGGCAACCCAATTAAAAAGGGGCACAGGATCTGAATAGACATTTCTTCAAAAAAGGTAAACAAATGCCTAGTAAGCACTTGCAAAGATGCTCAAAACCATTAGCCATCAGGGAAATGCAAATCAAAACCACTTCACACCCACTAGGATGGCTATAATCAAAAAGACATAATAGCAAGTGTTGGAGAGAATGTGAAGAAACTGGAACCTCATACATTGTTGCTGGGAATGTACATTGGAGCAGCCACTTTGGAAGACAATCTGGCAGTTCCTCAAAAAGTTAAACGTAGAATTATCATTTGACTCAGCAACTCCACTCCTAGGCATATACCCAAGAAAATAAAAACTGATACACAAATGTTCATAGCAGTATTATTCATAATAGCCAAAAGGTGGAAACAACCCAGATATTTATCAACTCAATGGATAAACAAAATGTGGTATATCCATACAGTGGAATATTATTTGACCATATAAAGGAAGTAAGTTCTGGCACATGCTCCAACATGGATAAACCTTGAAAACATTATGCTGAGTGAAAGAAGCCAGGCACAAAAGGCCACATATTGTATGATTGCATTTATATGCAGTGTCCAGAATAGGCAAATATGAAATGACAGAAGATCAGTGATTGTCTAGGGCTGAAGGGAGTATTGGAGGCTGATGAAGATGTTCTAAAATTTACTGTGATGATTGCACAGCTCTATAAATGATACAAAAACCACTGAGTTTTACTTTTCAGATGGGTTGTATGGTATGTCAGTTTTGTCTCAATACAACTGTTGACGCCCCCCCCGCCCCGCCCCAAATCTCACTTGGACTAGTTTTACACATCTTAGTGTTGAAAGAGAACAGTGTAAAATTCTAAAGAAATATGGTTAATCGTCCTTCAGGAATATTTTAAGTTAGAAAGATTTGTGGAGTGCTACTGTGTGCCTGGCGTCGTACCGGGCTTCAGGAATACGGATGCAAAGAAATCGTCAGGCTGGTGAGAACCAGAGATGGTGTGCAGGGCATGAATGCGTGCACCAGAATTGGGTAGGGGGACATTGCTGTGTGCCTGGTGCTGCTCTAAGGTCCTTTCTCATCATAGTTTTCACAATAGCTCTAGAAGGATTGCTGCTGTTACCCCCATTGCAGATGAGGAAAAGGGACCCAAGCAGGTCAACAGGGTGCCCGAGGCCATGCAGCTGGTGAGCGGTGCGGCCGGGGCTGAGCTCTGGACCTCACGGGACCGTCATGCTGGTGGGCATGAAGCCGTTGTCCACATTGAATTTCTTCCAGCCTCTGTTTCAGGGTGCTTTTGGTTCTTTGTTACAGAAGAACTAAATGTATCTAAAATTCAGTTGGCACTCATTTTGTTTTTCTTGTACAAGTGAAGTTAGTGCTGTTTCGCTTAATAAATTACAGAATAAGCAGAACTCAGTGGTAATAATCACTTACCGGGATTTATAACTTGAGCTGTTTGTATTTAGCATGTATCCAAATTACATTCTTTTAAGGTTGAGGGAAATATTTCTGAACATTGGTGATACTGCTTGTTCACTGCAGCGGTTTCCTGTATATATCTATAAAATAGAAATTACATCTACCAACACCATTTGAAGGGTTCCTGCCTGAAATGATGAACATTCTTGGATGAACTGGTGCCTTGGATTAACTGGCACTAGAGTTTTGTTCTGCCTAAAAATAGTTCTAGAAGTAGGAGGTGAAGTGACTTATTGAGGGCATTAGAGTACAGCCCAAATAGGCCTTCAGCAGACCTGCACTGTATTTTTAGTGTAGATTTCTCTACCGTTAATTGTACTTAATAAGTATTTATTGATAAGAATAGCTATAAAATGATAGAAACCTTACATTGGAGAGGGTGACAGGCTGGCATTTTGGGGGAATAATCAAAGACCTGGGTCAAAACTTGGCTTAGCCTCTGCCTGTAGAGGAACACATATTTCAGCTAACATGTTAAATGCTGAAGTTCTTTTGTGCCCAAAGCAAACAGGAGCCCCATTTTCCTTTAAAAGGGAAGGAAAGCTCTGCCTTAGAATGCCTGGGCAGTTGCTGAGCACCCTGCCACGTCATCTGGGCAACTGAGAACCCAGCTGGCCCCTGCTTGGTAATTCCTCAGCACTCTGGTATGTCCTGACATTGCCAGGCAGACTGGAGGGATTCGCAGAACAGGAAATAAGCGGCCGGGAGATAAGACGGCAGCTCCGAATCGCAGACAAGAGCGGAAATGAGAAAACTAAGCCAGGGAAACAACATCGCAGTTTAACTTTATTTTTAAACCAAGGATCACTGGAAAGATTTCTCTCTCTAATTTAGGTGAGCAACCCACCTCTATTCAGTTATACCGGTTATACTCACAGCCAAGAAGTGTGTGTATGGGGACTGCTCTTCTGTTTACTGCTGCATCTCAACGGATCAAGAATTACGAAAAGATGACACTGAGTCTGTGAGCTCTTCGTTTCTCCAACAACTACCCCTGTGTTGTCCTAAGACCAAGACATTTTTAACGTTAGAAATAACTTTAAAATATTTTTTTGCCTCTGCTCTTTTGTGTTTGTATCATGCTGCGACTTGCAGGCTGTCTTCATGAAGAAAAGAGGTTTTGTTACTGATAATAACTAGATATGCGATCATGTGTGGCGATGGTTGTTAAAGGAAAAAGACAGAAGTCTAGAAAATGTGACAAACCTCTGTTCTCTGAAATGTGACGCCTTGTCATCAAATATTATTTTATAAGGAAGGTCATAGTAGATGAATGTTCACTGTATTTAACTTAGGAAATAAATGTTCTCTTTTGTCATATTCCGCCCTCTTGTAGCCATCCTGAAGTGCATTAGTGATTCTGGGCTTAAGCGATGCAGGTGTCTTTAGGGACCAAATTGCAGCACATCGTGGGCGGCACTGTTCAGGCTGATTGTTGTTGGGTCCGAAAGAAGTTTATGAAATTGGCTTTTATTGGCTACTTGGAAATTCTAAATTTTATGACACATTCAGTGCGGTGCATTTAAAGACTTTTATTGTGTTGGTTTTACTATTTTTTAAAAATAAATCAGCACAGACCTACTAGAGCATGGACTTGAGGATATGGGGAGGGGGAAGGGTAAGCTGTGACAAAGTGAAAGAGCGGCATGGACATATATACACTACCAAACGTAAGGTAGATAGCTAGTGGGAAGCAGCCGCATAGCACAGGGAGATCAGCTCGGTTCTTTGTGACCGCCTGGAGGGGTGGGATAGGGAGGGTGGGAGGGAGACGCAAAAGGGAGGGGATATGGGAACATATGTATATGTATAACTGATTTAATTTGTAAAATAAAATTAAAAAAAAAAAAGAAAAAAAAATAAATCAGTAATTTAAATACAGAATTTTTAAAGCTAGACTTTTAAAAAATGAATCTGGATTTGTTGCCCTCCCGTCCGCCTGTTTTGAGGCCCCCTCCTGTGTATGTTCACAACTCTGTACTTGCTTATAGAGCAGGATATTATGTCTGTTTAGTGAACTGAACTCCGCAGGGACAAAGATTTCCTAACTTTCTATCCTCACAACCTAACGGTTTGTAATAGGCAGTCTTTCAGTATTAGCTCTTGTTAAAATGCCTTTGGGAGTCGAAAGTAACCTACTTGAAGTAGTTTTCAAAGCATAACTGAATGAGAATCGTAACTTACGTGTGGCTGTTTGGCATGATATGCTCAGCATTCCTGTGTGTCATTGTTCAGGGGTGAACATGCCTCTGCCCTTTTCCTCCAGTGGCCCAGCTCAGGGGGAAGAGGGTGCACGTAAACCTGTGGTTATAGCAGGTGGTGTGAGCGTGGCACCTGCAGAGCAGTGACCAGAGAGGGACAGGCAGTCCCAGTGGACGGACAAAAGCTAGGTGGGGCTGCCGGCAGCTGGCGTGTCCACATCCGTGGAACTTGCATCCGTTTTGCAGGCGGGCCATTGACTAGCTTAGATTTGGCCAACAATTGCCAGGTCTCAAAAGATTTCAGCCTTTCAGCTCTTGATGCCCAGTTTTAAAAAGAGCTACAGTATCCTTACATTTTAAGTGGGTAGTAATTTCCTCTTGGACAATTTGAGGATTTTAGTATGCATCTTGCAGCAAATGCTGATACCACCAAGTGTGGTGGATCAAGGCTTGGGGGCCTCTCCTGGCTCTCTGGTGCCCATGGTACAACTTTGAGAAGGGGCAGGGCTTCTGTGTCAGTCTGTGGTTTGGACGCAGGTGGACGTGAGGAGGAAGCTGTGCTTTTGGAGGCCCGTGACGGTCCGTCCTTGGCCTCAGCTGCGTGCAGTCAGTGGTTTAGAACATAAGTGGAACTTGGGGACCATATACACCGGTGCCCCGTATTCACGAGGGCTGTTAGCTTATGAGGCACGAAATCCTGGGAGGGGACGGGGTTCGCATCGTATGAGCAGCAGGGGTGCTCTTGCTGGTTACTAACGGCCCTCACTTGACTGACATACATCCGTACGTGTCCACGTATCCATGGCTGTTCTGGCTCCCAGCTGGACTTTGCGCTTGCCGAGGGCAGGCCCCGTCTTCTCCACCTCCGCGTTGGTCACGCGGCAGCATGCAGCGTGGATCTGATGAGTACGAGCTGAACGAAGGAAACGATCATGGTCACCAGCGCGGGCGGGCCAGGTGACCTTCGGAAGCATTCCCCGTGGGGAGCCCAGCGCTGGTTTTGTGCCTCCTGGGACCACGTCATAGCCCTGTGCCCTTGCAGGTTTTACTGGGCTCTGTGAGGGCTCATCCCACAGACCACCTACCAGCGGCCACCTTTTACGTGAACGAGTGGTAGTTGAGAAAGATGAAAATGATGGTCCACGTTCAGGATTTTTCAAATTTAAAAATTAAGTTCTCATACTCATCCATTTTGAAGCTTATAATTTCTTCGTATTTCCTCTGTGATAAATCCTGAACAGCTTAGATATTTCAACTGTGTATTTTTTTCCAAATTGGCATGCTTAGATGCTGAACTACTTGGAAATAATGTAGCCTGGCAAAGGTACAGAAAATTTCACTTTGGGAGAAAATGAGATTAAGTAGGCCGCACCCTTTCTTCCATCTGTACCAAGCAAATAGTGCCCTGACTCAGGTACACACAGGTTTCGAGGAAATCGTTTCCCCGCCGCCCAGGGCCCTCAGGCGAGCGAGCCTGGCACTGTGGAGGCAGGGCCGGGTACGGGTGGGCTCTGGGCCCGCTCTGTGGTCACGGCGATGGGCGCTGCAGCACTGTGGTTCGTGGTTTGTTCAGGTGCCTGCTGTTTGTCAGGAAGCCATGTCACGTGGGCCTGGTCCCCTGAGGCGCTGCCGTGTGTCCTCTCTGATGGACTCCCCACCCCGATCCTCCCTGAGTCCTTGCCTTTGTCCGTGCGTTCTAGTTAGTTCTGGGTCTGATAACTTCGTAGACGTGATCGCGGCCCACGGGCTCCTTCTCTGCAGTAAATGTCTTCTTGCTCGTTTCCTAGGTCGTGTTGGTGAGGTGGAACGAGCCGTACCAGAAGCTGGCCACGTGCGACGCGGACGGCGGGATATTCGTGTGGATCCAGTACGAAGGGCGGTGGTCTGTGGAGCTGGTCAACGACCGAGGGGCCCAGGTGAGCGGGCAGGACACTCCTCCAGGGAAGGGCAGAGGGCAGGTGAATGAGACCAGCATCCTGCTTCTCGTGCTGCCCGTTGAGTACATCACTAGAGCGAGGGAAGGATCATCCTTCCTTCTCTTCCACTCTGCGGCGGCTGTTGTGAGAACGCTCCAGGTCTTAAGCTTTAATTAAACCTGTGAAGTCGTTTTTCACCACTCAGTGTTGTGATTACCTGTTAAATTCCGATTTAATGAAGCGCTCCTGGCGTAGCGCTTCTTTGCTGCCCTGTGGAAGGTATTTTCCCATGTTGTCATCTTCCTAGTTCTCTCACGGGGAGCTCCACATGACCGTTCTCACAGCCTACTCCCCAAGCCGAGTTTTGAACACTCCCTTTGGTCAGGTTTCAATTAGCGGGGCCACCTGTTGTCATCGCTCAGCTCTCCCTTTCTGGTACCAATTTGTCGCTGCTCTGAGGAAAACAGTTGCTCCAGGGACACCCTGCCGAGCTGTGCTATTTTAAAAACCACTTCGTGGGTTCCTGTGGCTGATGGTATGGCCCTGGCTCTCCCTCCCCACGAGGACAGCTGCGTGGAGCTCCTGTCTCGTGTGTTTAAGGACACGGGTCCCGTGCCAAGGATTTGACAGGCCCGAGTGCTGGGGGAACCTTTATTGACAAGGGGTTTCTTAGTCTGTTTGCCTCTCCGGGGTGGTTCCCCTGTGACTGCCTTTCTATACATTCCTAAGGAAATGAATTCTCACCCTCTCTCCTCCCATCTGTTGCTTAAATAAGCTACGAGCTCTCCAACTTCGAAAGATGCAGACCGGTGAGGGGACATAAAATTGCAGGGAATGAAGCTCTTACTAGCAGTTACTGTTAGGCTGAGGAACTTTGTAAGATGTCATCACAGAAGGCAAACCTACCTCTGGGTGCAAACAGAACATATTTTTTTGTGTTAGTTTATTTATTTGGTAGGGTCGGTGTAATAATTTTGACTGGCTCTGGTAAGGCCTTACCGGTTTCCTATATTCCGCCGTGAGTGGAAAAAGGAAGAGGTGCCGCCTACACCGTGACTAGTAACTAACCTTGAAATTGAGCCACAGATGTGGAAACCTCCATGCCCATAAGAAGTTCACGTCACCTAGAAGGTGGACACTGTGGTCAAGAGCGTGAGCTCTGGAGTCAGCATCTCAGTCCAAGACGCTTCAGTAAGACATACTTTACTTCTGTGCCTCAGTTTCCTCATCTGTACACAAGGAGTTTAATGGTGCCTGCCTCCACGGATCACTTGGGAGAATTACAGAAGATTACACACGGAAGGGAGTTCCCTGGTAGCCCAGTGGTTAGGATTACAGGCTTTCGCTACCATGGCTCGGGTTCAGTCCCCCGTCAGGGAACTGAGATCCTGCAAGCTGCGTGGTACGGCCCCCCCCAAAAAACACAGATTAAATGTGGAAAATGCTGTGACACTGTCTGCACGTGATGGTTGTCCCCACAAGTTGTGATGGTGCCTGAAGCACTTATGAGGTGCCAGCACCCATAGCCGCCAACCACAGGGCGTACCTGCCCTTAAGTCGTCGCCACAATGTCATCACCGAAGAGCAGCTTCAGGCCTTCAGGCAGCAGCTGTTGACAGCTTCCCGTGCAGCGGAGGCTCTTCTGAGCTTGCCCATGAGGGTCTTTACAGTGCCCTTGTCCCCCACCCACCAGAGTGCAGCCTTGCCCTAGCAAGGCCCAGTGATCACGGGAGACATGCCTCCAGACCTTGGCCGGCAAGAGGTCTCACAGAGTGTTCCTCTTACAGAGTGGCACTCAGTGCTGGCCTTTTCCAGGTGTCGTCCCTCACCTGCACAGGAGCCCCGTTGGGAAGCTGTTGTTCCTCTCAGTTAATGGAAGAAAAACCCCAGCTCAGGGAGGTGGAGTAACTCACCCAGGGAAGTCAGTTCGTGGCTTGTAAAGCCAGAAGTTGAACCCAGGCTTGAGTCGGGAACTCTGTCTCGTTCCCAGGCAATACGCTGTTTTCTCGTTAGCAGGAATGCACGTACTCATAGTCCGTCCGGAGAGCGCGGGCTGCGCTGCCGTGGGCGAGTCCGGCCCCCCAGTCTGCTGGTGCAGCCCCACCGTCTCCTGCTGACGGCAGCTCCTCTGAGGAGGGAGACACCTGCCACCTCCACGTCAGAGCCGTGTGGCCTCCGCCACCGCCATATACCCTCAGCCTTTCTTTCCATTGAGAGTTTGGCACAAAAAAAAGCATGTTAGAAACAAGAACGGATGAATTCAGACCTGGAAGTGAATGAGCTTACATGGACCATAGAACATCTGGAAGCACCTAGAATCTCCCAAAAGCCTGTTCCTTTCAGGTTCGACCAGAGTAATCACTGTATCTTGTGATCTGATCCAGATCTTCATATAGCTTTGCTGTTTGCCACTCTGATTCTACAGACCTCAGAATCCATTGAGCAGTTGTTATCGTTAAGCACTTGCATTTGGGGGAGATAGGGCTGCTTTTAATTGTGTTGGAGTCGTGTCTTGTATGAGAAGCGTCACGCGCCGGTGAGGATGGCTCACTGGTGGAGGGGGCGGAGGGTCCGTGCGCCGGGAGCCGTGTCTGGGGGCAGGAGGGACAGTTCTGTGCCTGGAGGAGGAGCGTCCTTGAAGTGATACTCTGTGGAAGAGGTGACAGGTGATCTTTGTTATATAGCATGTCTTTCATTGTCATGAAGTAATCAGACATTTGGCAGAAGCCAAGTGAATCTTTAACACTCTTTTTTTCAGGAAATGATTATGAGTCCCTTATTTCAAAACTGAGTCTGGAACAGTGCCTGCATTATTTCGTAGCATTGGTCACAGGCCGGCTGTGCCAGGCACAGGCCTCGGACCATCAGAGGAGAGGCTGTCTTGGGCGGCGGGCCGTCCAGGCTGCTCCTCAGCTTTGGTCAGTCACGTCGAGAGAGCCCTGAATGTGGGGCAGGAGTGCGATGGGCCCTCGCATCGGACAGACCACAGCAGAGGGCTTTCTGCTTATTTCCTTAACAGCACTAGGGACTCAGTTCCCCGGGTTTTGTTTTTCCAATTTTGGTGTAGTCTTATCACTCTATGCCAACCTAATTTAATAAACGCAATTAGATCATGTAAACATCCTCTTATCATTTTTCGTGACTGTAAGATGGGTGGTGCCTTGGAGAAGCATCTTGTCACTGGCTATACGTTTTCGCGCTCTAGTAAGATGTTCTTCCTTTAGCACAAAGATAAATAAGTTAAAACCCATGTAAATAAGTAGCATTATCTTTGCAAAGTGAAAGGACTTTTACAGTTTATTGCAGAATTAATGTATTGTCTGTAAAAAAAAAAATCTTTTCAGTTCTTAAGAAAAACTAGGTAACGTAACTGGTTGAAACATAAGGTCAGAGAAACCAAGATTCCGAGTTGAAAAACAAACAGCTTTTTCCACTACCTTCAGAACAGCTGTCCAGGAGCTGTCTCACACACCCATGCCATTGTCATGAGGGGGACGTGCTGACCACTGATAACCTATAACCCTTGCTGGGCAAACAGCAAGAAGTTCATGTCCTTTTGGTGTTTGTTCATTTGTTTTATTACTACCTGAAGTGTGAAAAGTCCAGTAACGTTACAAATTCAATGAAGGTGAACATTTCCAAGTATAAGCAACAGTGAAGATGATAGATAATCCATTTTTTTTTTTTTTTTTGCGGTATGCGGGCCTCTCACTGTTGTGGCCTCCCCCGTTGCGGAGCACAGGCTCCGGACGCGCAGGCTCCGGACGCGCAGGCTCAGCGGCCATGGCTCACGGGCCCAGCCGCTCCGCGGCATATGGGATCCTCCCAGACCGGGGCACGAACCCGTATCCCCTGCATCGGCAGGCGGACTCTCAACCACTTGCGCCACCAGGGAGGCCCCATTTTTTTTAAGTTAGAAAAGATTTAAAAGGTAGTACAAACTGAAAAAGTAAATTAAGGTGATAGAAACAGGACCAAATATGACAATAATTAGAATAAATGTAAATGGACTGACTTCACCAATCAAGATGATGCTTGACAGATTACGTTTTTAAAAACATAGCTATATGCTATTAGGAGCCACACCTAAAACTTAAGGATATATACAAGTTTAAAGTAAAAAGGTGAAAAAGATATATTGAGCAAATATCCAGGAAAAAAGAAAGCTGAAGTAGCAACTGTTACTTTCAGATAAAATAGAGTTAAAGATAGAAAGTAATGTTTCATTTATAGAGTGCTACCACATAGTGATAAAAGCTGTAGTTTACCAAGATGATATTTTAAATATGTATGCACTTATTAATAATAGCATCAAAATATATGAAGGAAATTGCCAGAACTGAAAGTAAAAACTGATAAATTCATTGATATACCGAGAAGTTTCAACAACAAAAAAAATCAGCAAAGATATAGAAGATCTGAGCAACACAGTTAACAAGCTTGACCTAATGGACACTTGTAGTTACTGAATCCACCAAGTAGAGAACATACATTTTTCTCAGACACACACAGAATGTTTACAAAAATTGATCATGTTCTGAGGTTTCACAGACTTTTTCTGTGAAGGGGCAAGATAGTACATATTTTAGGCTTTGTGGACTAGGAGTGAAAATTGAGGATATTACATAAGTACTAACAAGAAAGAAAAGAAAACCAGAAAACTTTATGTTGATAAAGTTAAAAAGTTTATTTATAGATGCTAAAATTTGAATTTTATATAATTTCACATACAACAAAGTATCATTCTTCTTGAAATTTTTTCCTAACCATTTAAAACCATAGTTTGTGGACTGTACAAAAATAGGTGGCAAATAGATTTGGCCCACTGGCCATAGTTTGCCAGCCTGTGTTTTAGGGCATTCATAAAACCTAAACAAATTTCCATTGGTAACTCTCATGATTATGGACCATGATTTCTGAATGGGTTACAAGTTAATAACAAATCATAAATTTAAGAAATTGGTGGGAATTCCCTGGTGGTCCAGTGGTTAGGACTCAGCCCTTTCACTGCCGGGGCCCAGGTTCAGTCCCTGGTCAGGGTACTAAGATCCCAGAAGCCATGCAGCATGGCCAGAAAAAAAAGAAAAGAAAAAAATTGCTGACCAAATATTTGGATATTTGTCATTTTTAAATGCATTTTTAAATAGTTCATGGGTTAAAGAACAAATTTAATGGACATTTATAAAATCTTAGATCTGAATGATAACGGACTGTCTACATATCAAAACTTGTGAGACAGGATTATAAAGTGGTGATATAAGAAAATATATATCCTAGGGTCTTCCCTAGTGGCACAGTGGTTAAGAATCCGCCTGGCAGTGCAGGGGACATGGGGTCGAGCCCTGCTCCGGGAAGATCCCACATGCCGCAGAGCAACTAAGCCTGTGCACCACAACTGCTGAGCCTGAGCTCTAGAGCCCGCGAGCCACAACTACTGAAGCCCACGTGCCTAGAGCCCATGCTCCGCAACAAGAGAAGCCACCGCAGTGAGAAGCCCACGCACTGCAACGAAGAGTAGCCCCCGCTCGCCGCAACTAGAGAAAGCCCGCATGCAGCAATGAAGACCCCATGCAGCCGAAGATAAATAAATAAATAAATAAACTAATTTTTTTTAAAAAGAGAATATATATCCTTAATTTATGTATATTAGAAAGGAATAAAACTCTGATCAAATGAACAGAGTAAATCCAGTAAAAGGAGAAAGAAAATATAATTTAAATAAAAGTAGAAATTAATGCAATAGCGAAAAAATTATACAATAGAGGAGATCAACATATTCAAAAATTTGTTCTTTGGCAAAAAATTAATGAAGTAGACAAACTGCTGGCAAGCCTTGAGTAAGAGAAGAAAGATGAAACCTAAAATAATTTTATGAATGAAAAGTTGAGCATAACTGTAGATAAGGTAGAGATTACAAGGTAGTCAAAGGTAAATAAAAGATACCTAGGTAATTCAGTGGGGGAAGAATCATTTTTTTTTAATTGAGGTATAATTGACATATACTGGTTTCAGGTGTACAACAAAAAAAATTTGTATCTACTGGGAAATGATCACCACGATAAGTCTATTTGACATCCAAAGAATAGTCTTTTTGACAAATGGTGCAGAAGCAATTGAATATCTGCATTTAAAATTTAAAAAGTAGAACCTTGATTCTTACCATACACCCTGTGCAAAAATTAAATGAATCATAGACATAAATGTAAAAAGCTGTACACTTCTTCTGGCAAGTTTGGGTTTGCCATCTTGGATTAGGTAAAGATTTCTTGGACTGGATACAAAAAGCATGAAACGTAAGAGAAAGAACTTGATATTGGACTTGATCAAAATTTAAAACTTACGGGCCTCCCTGGTGGCGCAAGTGGTTGAGAGTCCGCCTGCCGATGCAGGGGATACGGGTTCGTGCCCCGGTCTGGGAGGATCCCATATGCCGCGGAGCGGCTGGGCCCGTGAGCCATGGCCGCTGAGCCTGCGTGTCCGGAGCCTGTGCTCTGCAACGGGAGAGGCCACAGCAGTGAGAGACCCGCATACCGCAAAAAAAAAAAAAAAAAAAAAAAAAAAAAAAAAAAAATTTAAAACTTACTTTTTGAAAGATATCCTTAAGCAAATGAAAAGGCAAGTTACAGAATGGGAGAAATCATTTGCAGCACATATTCTGATAAAGGATAGTATCTAGAATTTTTACAACACAATAAGAAGGTCGGAAACTTCTATATATCTGTATACATATGTGTATGTGTGTTGTGTATTTACGTATATAATGAATAGGTGAACGTGAACGGATATACAAATAGATATATATGGCAAGGGATGTGAATAGAAAGGTTCCAAAAGATGATGTGCAGATGATCAGTAAACACATGAAATGATGCTCAGCATATTAGTCATTGGGGAAACGCAAATTAAAAGCACAGTGTCCTGTATGCTACCACTACACACCTACTAGAATAGCTAGAATAAAAAAGACTGGCAACACTGAGTGCTGGTGAGGTGTGGACCTACTCACATATATTGTTGATGGGAATGTGAAATGGTTTAGCCACTTTGGAAAAGCTTGGTAATTTCTTATGCATTTAAACATACATTTACCATATGACCCAGCAGTTAATTCCATTCCTAGGTATTTACTCAAGAAAAATGAAAGCATGTGCCTACAAAAAGTCTTGCACGTGAATACTCATAGCAATTTTGTAATAAGCAAATACTGGAAACAGCCCAAATGCCCAACCCTTTGGGGAGATGAATAAATTATGGTGTATTTATGCCACGGAATATTACTCATCTATAAAAAGGAGTGAACTACTGATGCACACAAGAAATCAGAATACTCTCAAAATTATTATACTGAGTAGAAGCGATCATAAAGAAAAGTGAACATACTGGGTGGTTCTATTCATGCGAAATTCCTAGAATAAGCATCTAGTTACAGAAGTTGGGTCACTGGTTGCCTCAGACCCAGGGTGAGGACAGGGAATTGACTGCCAAGGGGAATTTTATTTATTGCGTGTAAATTATAGCTCACTAAAGGTGATATTTAAAAGGATAATAAGTAGTATTAACAACTACTTGCCAACAGTTTTGAGAACTTACATGAACTGGACAAATTCCTAAAAAAATATTTTAATAGAACTGACTCAAGAAGAAGTAAAAAGAGAAGCTTGCCTGCTGCTAACACTATTAAATAAATTGAAGCAATGATTAAAAATCATCCCACAAAAAAGTGCAAAGCCAGATGGTTTCACAGGCATGTTCCACCAAACTTTGAAGCAACTGTTCAGCCCAGTTTATACAAATTCTTCCTGGCCGTGGAAGAAAAGGGACTACCCTCTAACTCATTCTGAGAGGTCAGCATTAACCCTGATAAATTCAAGCAAAGACGTTATAAAAAATGAAATCACAAGTTTGCCTCACTCGTGAATACAGATGTGAAAATCCCAAACACATAATCAACTTCAACTGTATGTGTAAAGGACAATACTTGACCTCGAAGTTGGGCTTCTTCTAGGTATGTAAGGATGGCACAAAACTGGGAAATCCATGGAAGTAATTTGCTGCAGTAATAGATTAAAAGAGGAAAAACATGTGGTCCTTGGAATAAATGCAATAAGTGCATTTGCTAGAACTCAACACCCAAGTATAAGTAATGTGTTCCGGTTAGAGATTATTTCTCATTTTGATTGTGGGAATGTTGTTAGCAAGACTGAGAAACGTATATAATCAGAAACTGAGAGCTTTACTATCTTGATAAGTGACCACGAGACACTGATGGAGAATTAGTACTGTAAGGGGCAGGCCGTAGAACAGTGTCTAAAAGCAAGGATGCTGGCGCCGCACAACCCTTGATCATTCTTGGTTCTGCCCCTCGCCAGCTCTGTGAGACCAAGGAGAAGGTACTTCTCCCCGCTGTGGGAGGTAGTACCACGGGCTTAATGAATTACCACGTGTGAAGCACTTAGCACCTCCACGCTGGCATATGCTTTTCAAGTAATGTGTTTTATGCATTACTGTTAAAATACATGCAACAACATATTATATTGTCTCTTTAAGGCCATCTCGATCTTCGCCAAAGGCTAAGGTAAGGACTGCGTCTAGTCTTTGATAAAAGTCCTTTCCCTTTCAGATTACAAATTGACTCCCTTTATCTGTGTGTCCCAAAGGTGAGTGATTTCACGTGGAGCCACGATGGGACTCAAGCACTTATTTCGTATCGAGATGGGTTTGTCCTGGTTGGTTCTGTCAGTGGACAAAGACACTGGTCATCTGAGATCAACTTGGAAAGTCAAATCACATGTGGCATATGGACGCCCGATGACCAACAGGTAACGAACGCCTCTTGAACGTGATGTGTCATGTTAAAACTACGTGAGCTGTGGGGGAAAAGTGTTCAGTACTAACGTGGGGGGGAGGGGGGGATAAGAGCTGGCTCAAAGGCTGGTAAAGAATGACAAAGGGAAAGAACACTGAGCTTGTCCAGGTAAAAATTAATACCAAAATTTCATGTGTTAATAGATTGGGGAAATAACATTCCCTACCGATACTGTGAATACTGAGTTAACAGTTTAATTATAGAAAATACTCATACAAATTTACTTTAAAATCTACATAAATAGCCAATTGATAAATGGATAATGGACATAAATCGTTCACAAAAGAAGTTCAACTAGTCAGTAATCATGGTGGGAAAGTATGTACTCTCAGGGAAAAAGTGCGAAATAGCATAGTGAGAGGGTGTATTTTCACTTATTAACAAAGAAAATGATACCGATGATTTTATTGATCATTCATAATGGTTTAATCAAATAAGTATTTTCATTCATTGCTGGTAATAATATGCATTCGATCTTTAGGGTAGCAAAGATTTGATATAATTTTTAAGCAAGTCTAAAAAATTATCATCTGCTTTGACCTGGTAATATGCTTTAGGAATTTATCTAAAAGAGACAAAATGGGGGGCCTCCCTGGTGGCGCAGTGGTTGAGAGTCCGCCTGCCGATGCAGGGGATACGGGTTCGCGCCCCGGTCTGGGAGGATCCCATATGCCGCGGAGCGGCTGGGCCCGTGAGCCATGGCCGCTGAGCCTGCGCGTCCGGAGCCTGCGCGTCCGGAGCCTGTGCTCCGCAACGGGGGAGGCCACAACAGTGAGAGGCCCGCATACCGAAAAAAAAAAAAAAAAAAAAAAAGAGACAAAATGGGAAGAAAATAAAAGTTGTGGTCGTTAAAGCATTATTTATGATAGTAAAAATTTGGGGGCCTCCCTGGTGGCGCAAGTGGTTGAGAGTCCGCCTGCCGATGCAGGGGATACGGGTTCGTGCCCCGGTCTGGGAGGATCCCATATGCCGCGGAGCGGCTGGGCCCATGAGCCATGGCCGCTGAGCCTGCGCGTCCGGAGCCTGTGCTCCGCAACGGGGGAGGCCACAACAGTGAGAGGCCCGCATACCGCAAAAAAAAAAAAAAAAAAAAAAAAATTTGGCAACAGCCTACTAGTACGAAAATAGAAGACTGGTTAAGTAAACTGTGGTGTATAACCACTTAAAGGATCATATAGTAGTTCAGTAAATTAGAGATCGTGGTTATAAAGATGATGTAATAATCTGAAAGAGCTCTTATGATATAATGTTAAGGAGAAAAACCAGGATACGAAATGGTGTATGTGGTGTGATTACCACATCATAAAACAACTGAAGGAAACTACCCACATTGTCAAACTAACTGGAAGGAAATTAATCAAAATGCCGCATGTAGGTGGTTATTTTATGGTGAGCCTCTGGGTCATTTTTAAAACCTAATTTCAAGTTTTTCTTTAAGGCGCCTATTTTACGTTCATGATAAAATGATGTATAATAACCTAATAAAATTATATATTGATAATTCATTTTTTAATATAAGGGTTGACTAGTTAGTTAAAACCTTTATAAATGTAAAACTTGTGTTTTCCAAGTACAGGAGAATCCATAAAATGCCAGAACATTTTATACTCGAGATTTCAGTTTAATTTTGGTAAAATCGAACGGTATAATATGAAACCATAACTTTTGGGGGGAACCTTTTTTATTTTTCTTTTTTTTAATGAATTGTTTGCTTCTTGTCACTATATATTTCATGTTTCCTTTTTTTTTCAAGTAAAAATGCTCAGTGCTTTTTTCTCTTCTCAAAATCAGTATTCTGAGAATTACAGAGGTAGAAGTCTCAGCTCTTGAGTTTCTTCCCTCCCCATCCCCCAAAGGCATCTTAGTATCCAGTCGCACATGTGTGTTTCTGTGTGAAGCACTTGGATTTATTTGTTACAGCATTTTATTTTTGTAAGATTTTACTGCCCCTGCAGTCTGCTCAGAGATGCGTGCCGTGGCCCAGTGAGTGACCTTACACACACACTTAACCTCTCCCTGCTTCAGTTTCCTCCTCTGTGACAAGGGGTGTGAATTATTTCCTGCCTAATTCCCAGGGCTTTTGTAATGATCAGATGAGGGAACACATGCGAACGCAGTTAAGAATATGTCAGAGGAAGTCTCGGCTTCACATTCTTCCCTCACCTGGAGTGATGGAACCGTGAGGCTCATGTCATGGTCCCCCCTGAGCTGTGCTGGCCAGTGTCCCCAGCAGACTGCACACCTGGAGTGTGACAGGCATGGGACCCAGAGAGGCTGGGGACACAGTGTGTGAGATGCAGCACTTGCCATCGAGGGCCTTGGGCCACTGGAGGAGGCAGGCCCACAAGCGCCTTTTGCTACGTCCAACATGGTTGCCCAGGTGGCCGACAGCATGGTGTCGAGCGGGGGACGGAAGCGAGGTGGGCTGCAGCTTCGACTGGCTTCCCTAGACCTGTCGTCAGGACCCCAGAGCAGCTGTGCAGATGGTTGGGCTCCTGGCCCACACCTCTGTCTGGATAGCTGTTTCTATGGTTCTGTATTGAGGGCCAGCAGGTGGGATTTCATTTGAGGAAAGTGCTCCATTGCCTTTAAAAAAAAGATTGCAGACCTTGGAGGAATTTAACACAGGGAAGAGGTGTGTGGGACGCTCTGTGGGTCGTGTTTGAACTGAGACATTCCTCCCTCCGTCTCTCTGTCATTCTTTCGTATCTTTTGCGTAGTTTGAAAAGTATTGATGAGAAAAGAGTGTGAAGACAGTATAACGTTTGTAATGTAATTAATGCCCTGAGCTCTGACATTGGGACAGTCTCAGGTGTGGGCTGCAAGAAACCGGCTACATCTCTTCTCTTCTCCTGGAGAACCTTCTGCCCTTGATGTAGAGTAAAACAGCCTCAAGGACACCTCCTCACATCTTGAGAGAGTTCTGATCATAACGGGATTTTAGGCTGCTTCCTGTTAACTCTTCAAAATGTAAGCAGTACAGTTTTACAAGCAGCGAGTTTGAAATCTAGCCATTTTCCTGTTGGTCATATATTTTCCTCATTTCTTCTGGGGGGTCTGGGTGAACACTGTGCCTCTTCAGACATGAACATTTACAGGTATGCATCCAGCTCGCTTTGAGTCTTAGCTGAGTATCAGTTCACTGTCAGAGCCTTTCAGCTGGCTGTGGAGAACTTGAGACGTGTTTCCATTAAGAAAGGTAGAGATGCTGGCACGTGAGTCAGCCTGTGTCTAGGAGTTAGCACTGCTGTCCGAGGAGGAGGGTGAGCAGCTGGTGGATCCGTGTCCGCAGGAGCAGAACAGAGGAGAAAGCCTCAGACTTACGCCTGACGAACTTAGGTTAGATGGAGAAGGATTTTGTGGTTAAAGTTCTGAGCACAAGAAGAAAACTCTCCCTCCTTTCCCTTCTGCCCTTCCAGGGAAAACTCCAAGAAGGCGGCTCCCAGAAGCATCCCTCTGCGGTGGGGACCAGGGGCTCTGCAGAGGACTTCTCCGGCTGCTGGCCTTGTCCCATTCTTGTCCCAGTTGCCGCTTCTCTGTCACAGCTCCCACGAGAGGCACGTGCATGGTCTGGGTGCGCCAGCCGTGTTTGGATTCGTTTTAAGGGATCTCGGGCGTCAAAGCCATGTGCACGTGAGGCACGTTAGCGACTCCTGTTTGCACACAGTCAGTGCAGCTCCTGATCAAGCAGGACTCATTCAGGCCCGGCGTTTGCAGCCTCCCTCCCCGAGCCAGTGGTCCTTCCCACTAAACCCAATCCTGGCCTGCTGGCCTTTCTTGCCACTTCCCCACACTTTCTACTCAGGTTGCCTGCCCCCTGGGCCCCCGGAGTCTTGGAGCATCTTCTCTCTGGGCTCCTGCCTCGGGTGAAGGCCGTCCTCCAAGCAGCCCGCGGCTTCCCTTGGCTGCTGCCCCACTGCTCGGCCCCTTCGGCCCCAGGCCACACGCCCAGCCTTCGTGCTCTCTGGTCGCCGACGGCCAGATCCGGCCCCCGCCCCAGCCTCGCCTTCCCCTTCCCAGAGCTGCCCCGCGCCCGCTCCTGGAGACCTTCCCCAGCTGCCCTCTGCTGGCGCTGCCACCTCAGGCTCCCGGGCTCCTTCCGCGCTTTCTGGGCTCCCAACCTTGGCCTTCCCCCTTTTTTCCTGTCCTCGGGGCGATTTCTTCCCCTGCCACGTGTGCACCTCAGGCTCCCCAGCTCTGTGCTATGCTCATGTCTCCCTCTGGTCCTTCACCCTGAGCCCCGGCTGCCCGCAGACCCCGCTGGAATCCCGTGGGCTCCGCACTCTCTGGTCCGTCCTCATCCCTGCCCCGCTCCTCTAACGGCTGATCACGTACGCCCCCGACTGGGAGCTGTGCTTGACTTTCCCTCTTCCTTAGCTGCGCCCTCTACTTAGTCACTAAACCCTATTGACTCCACTTCCTAAATACTTTAGGGCCGGGAATTGATTTGTTTGTATTTAAAAGTGGCAGCTGACTGTGCCCAGGCTAACGTCAGTGAAGGTAGGTACGGCTCCACGTACCTAGAATTCTGGAGTAGGGCTGGGTGACCTGGGGGCTCCGAGGTTCTTCCCACCGCTCCTCTTCTGCAGCTTTGGCCCTTGGCTGCTTCCTTCTGTCGTGTCCGGTGGCTGCTTCTGCCAACTGGGCCGCCTTTTTCCTGGTTCATGTCCAGTGAGGGAGTGAGTGGCTCTTCAGCTCGTCGAAGTTACCCGAAGGTTCCCCTTGGCTCCCGCAGTGGCTTGCACACAGCGCGCATTCCTCACGGAGCTGTGTGCATCTGCCTTCCTGGGGCTGGGGGTGGCCTCGGCCCGGGGAGGAGGGGGCGGAGAGCAGCCAGCAGAGCCCGGGGCAGCCCCACTTCCGTTAGTTTTGGGTGGGATGTTGGGATGGGAATCTGCTCCCTCTCTGCACAGTCTGCTTCCTCTCTAACTTCCTTTCCTATTTATTTTTACTAATTTTTATTAAAGAGCTGTAGTTTTTACAAGTCAAATAGTACTACTGGGTTTATAATGAATGTTTTTTAAAAACCACAAAACACAAGCACCTTTCAGCTCCGTGCGCCGCCCCTCCCGCTCCCAGATCCCTGCTCCCTGTGGCCAGCACTTAGCTTGTGTTTCCCTCCGCATTTCTGAGTTACGGGCTTATGTGCCAGATCTTGATCATTTTTTGGACTCAGGTATTCTCTGCTGACTTTGCACGTGGGAGATGAGGACTTGGCTCTCTCCGAAGGCCCCTTCCACGGCTGCCTGCCCCCCACCTCCCATCCTCCCAGTGTGCTCTGTCTTCTCGCTGAAGGCACGACTCGTACACAGAAGAACCAGGATAGCACTGCCTTCCTCATGCAGTCTTTTGCTTTTTCCAGAATTAGTAAAGTTGCTTTATTTATTTCCTTAGTTTTCTGTGTACCAATCACAAACTAATCCCTCTGCTCTCCAAAAAAATGGAAAATCTCCTCTGAAATGTTCCCCCACCCCAAGTGGTGCATCCGACTCACGTGTTCCCTGGCGCTGCCCCTCCCTGGGCCCTCAGCCGCCTGCTCCGGCCTGGACCGGTTGCCCTTGGCCTGCAGCACACCTGGCATCCTGAGCGCCCGTTCCCTCATCCCTCCTGTTTCTGGGACGAGCACCTTTAGTTTTGTGGTTTGTCCCCTCATGTTGGTGGAACGTGTCTTCAGGGTGTTGTATGTTTCAAGATGCTGTGCTTTGTCTCTCTCACCTGTTTGGCTGGGACATGGTGGTCATTTTCCAACTTCTCCTTCGCCTCCAAGGACTTGTCTTAGTTCTGTGATATTTCCTTTTCTCTTTCTGGAAACCTTATTATTCAGATGACGTTCTTTTAGGTTGATGATTTGATTTTAATATCTTTTCTCTCCCTGTTTCTTTTCTTTGCCTAATCTTGTTTTCTGGGTGATGTCCTGAGCTATATCCTCCAAGTTTTCTTTGACTTTTAAAAAATTAACGCTATCACATTTTTAATGATTAGGAGCTCTTTTTGTTTTTTTTTCTGATTGTTCTTTTAAAAAAATCATTTTATTCTTATCTCATGGAGAACAAAACAACGTGAGGATATTGATTTGAAGTGGTTTTTTTTTTTTTTTTTGCGGTACGCTCACTGCTGTGGCCTCTCCCATTGCGGAGCACAGGCTCTGGACGCGCAGACTCAGCGGCCATGGCTCACGGGCCCAGCCGCTCCGCGGCATGTGGGATCCTCCTGGACCGGGGCACGAATCCGTGTCCCCTGCATTGGCAGGCGGACTCTCAACCACTGCGCCACCAGGGAAGCCCTGATTTGAAGTTTTGAAATATTCTTTTGTATTCTTCATTGTCTTTCTCCTCCAGGTTCTTTCTGGTTTTGTTTTGGCTTCTCTTTTTCATATTAGATGCTTTTCTCAAATGTCTGGTGATCCTTGGTTGTCTGCTCATATTTAAGAGGTACTAAAAAGTACCTGCAAGCCTGTGGAATGGGGTAATTAGTGGACCTGTCCTTCTACTTGGAAGACCCATCTGGACATCAGAGTCTGTCTTTGAGCAATCTTCTTCCTGACCGTGTCAGTGTTGGAGGCTGGCTGCCTGTGGGCCTTACCCGGTGGCTGAAGTGGGCTCGCTTTTAGCCTTTAGTTGCTGAGTTTTTCACTCTAGGCCCCTGAGCTGTGTCTGGCCTTCTGTTCAGCCCCTTCACAGAGAGTAAGATGCATACCCGCCTGCCTGGGTAGGAGAGGAGATGCGGGGGGCTAACCATTCCTTTTCAAGACTTCCAACCAGTCCACTCCGGGGAGGTGACCCTAGTCAGCTTACTCTTGTGTTTCCTGATGTAGCTTTGGGCTTCCGCTTGCTCTGGCCTACTCTGTCACTTACCACGTGCCCATGTGCTGTCAGCTTCTAAGTGTTGACTTCTCTGTCTGCTGACCTCTTCTCTCCACTGACCTCTTCTCTCCAGTTCTCTGTTAGAGTTTCACGCTCATTACCCTCAATTGAGTGGGGTTCGGGAAGGTGTTCAGTCCATCAGGCAACCCCTCGTACCTTTCTAGGCTTCTCTCTGCCCCCGCTCTCCCGTTCACACTCGCCCTAGTGGACTGGTTTGATTTCATAAGCTCACATTGCTTTCCTACTTTTTCTTTTCTTTTCTTTTCTTTTTTTTTTTTTTTTTTGTTGTTGTACGCGGGCCTCTCACTGTTGTGGCCTCTCCCACTGCGGAGCACTGGCTCCGGATGCGCAGGCTCAGCGGCCATGGCTCACGGGCCCAGCTGCTCCGCGGCATGTGGGATCCTCCCGGACCGGGGCACGAACCCGCGTCCCCTGCACTGGCAGGCGGACTCTCAACCACTGCGCCACCAGGGAAGCCCCTGCTTTCCTACTTTTGAGCGTGCTGTTCCTTCTGCCCTTGCCCCTTGTCTGTCCAGTCAATTTCCAGTCATCCTTGAAGGGTCGACTCAAACATCACCTCCTCTGTACAGTCTGCTCCCTGCCACCTTCCTCCACTCCAGCCCAGGCAGAGCTAATTAGACTCTCTGGAGTGTTCCAGGAGCACCTCCTGTATACCAAGAGCACATTTTGTAACATTTTCCACATTGTGTTGTAACTGTTGGTTGCATATTTTCTTTCTTACCAGATGTGAGGGCAGGGGCCACGCCTCATTGTTCCCTGTGCAGCAGTAGTGCAGTCATGCAGTGAGTGCGGGAAGAATGCTTTCTCTAGGAGCGCCGGCCTCCCCCTCCTCTCCGCCTGGTGATGATTAAGTCCTTATCCTCGCCTAAGGAATTGCCATATTTCCTCCCGTCCTCAGGTGCCACACAGTCATGAGAGGAATTCTTGGTTTACCCCACATAGGCTGTCCGGGGAGGGCCCAGCATTCGTTTTTCATTCATAACTGTTTCATACAGAAAAGTCTAATTTTTTGGTTTTTCACATCTCCTGGCACTTGTGTGGAATCTTTCCTTAGTTAAGGCTGGTTGGATTGAGGGGTGGGGTGGGGCGTTGTTGGTTTTTTTCTTAATTTTTTAGGCTGTGTGGTTATCCCTCCTTTAGAAAGCAGTTTGAGTGAGGATCCTAATAACTGGATTCTTCTTCCTACTCAAATCCAAAAACAGTTTCTGAATATGAATTGTCAGCTTCATCTTGATTCACGGTATAGAAAATTCAACTCAGTGACAATTATTAGCTATTAGGATATAGTACCAAGAAAATCCGCGTGGTTTCCTTGGATGAAGGCCTTTGCAAGATTACATGTTTCCATTTCCTGGCATGGTGTCCCTGCAGTGCTGCCTGAGGACAGCGGGTTAGGATTGATGACGTCTTCACAGACCACCCCGCCCTAAGATTTTTTTCCTTTTTTCTTCCTGTGTCATATCTGACCCCTCTTTTTCCCTCTCTTCCATCTCTTCTTTACAGTAATGAGAATTTTTTTATCCTGAGCCAACAGACTTTTCAGTGTCAATATTCTGAAATTCTCCTCTTTCCCCAGTGTGCCTATGACATATATTCATTTTTTTAACTTTAGTTGTAAGTGAATTATGCACCATTGTTACCATATTGCAGACCTTGGTCTCCATGGTGCAGGGGGGTACTTAGCCTCACTAGGATTCTCTCAGTGGTATGGTGAATAGTTATTAGTTATTCTTCTGGTGCAGGGGAGCAAAGTCAGGAACGACAATTTCACCAGCTTGGTGACATCATTCCCGATAAAAATTCATGAAGAATATCCTGGAATTACATTCAGGAAGTCTGTAGCCATAGGAGGGACACTTTAAGGCTCTTTTCCTTTAATGAGGACACAGGTCAATATTTTTAAAAATCATAAAGGCAAATACTTCTTCTTCATAAAATTTGGAAGTACTGATAATTACTTTGTAGAGTTTATCCAGGCAACGACAGATACAAACTATGATTAAATTATACAGCAGAGGTTATTGTGTGATGATGATGAACTTCAAAAACAGGAGAACGGTCCTGTACAATAGAAGAGAGAGAAGTAGACTATGAAAACAAATTTTCTTCTCCAAAGGATTTACAGACACAGTCTTACAAGTGAAACCGATTATTTCAGTAGACACATATTATGCTTGACCTTCAATTATAATGAATAACCAGTGGTTTCTCCTTTGGAATGTTCTGTTAGGAAACAAACATTTGTCACATAGCTGGAATATTTAAGTGTTTGCTACTGATGTTAATAGTCCTAAAGAAATACAGGTATTCTTCACTTTATATACTAGATTTTAAAATGTAGGTGAACTGAGTTTTTGTAATCATAATTACATTTAAAGTATCCATGTAAGGAAATCTTTCCTATTTAAAAGAATATTCTGTAGAAATAGCCCTCGTTTAGAAGGCAGTTTGGTGTGAAATGGGAATTCTTTACCTAATACATCTTTTTGCTAAATGTCCAGACTTTAGTTTTCCACGAGTAGAGGTAATGTTTGTTTATATACTAAAGCTTAAAACCTGGTACTACGTACTAAAACCTTTTTCAGAGGAAGCCTTAAATACTTAAATAGACTTCATATTTTCTTAGACACTTCAAGCCATGATTTCAAATAAACTAGAAGGGGTCTGGGGTTGGTACGTCTTAAACAGCCCCAAGAGAAGGCTTTCCAGTTTTTAAGTCTTAGCACACGCAAATGTGAGTGGGGTGAAATCTTCTCCTCTGGCCTCCATCCTGGTGTGTTGTTTTGTTGTTTTTGTTGTTTTTAACCGAGGAAGAGAGGTTTATTCTTTTTGCTTTTGGATACAAATGGTAGATTCCAAGGCTCCTCTCATCGGCTGAAAGTAAGTTTTTCACAAAATGTGGTCCCTCCTGATCCAGTGTCTGGTGTCTGCTGATGTGATCAGTGATCCACCAGCGTTTTTACAACTTTAAATGCAGTCGGTGCCGTGACGTGGACGACAACAACAAGAAAAATCACTACAAGTACCCTTTGTGCCTCTGTGACATCTATGAAATGACAGCTGTTTTTATGTACACGCTTTGTAAGAAACATGGCCTTTATTTCTCATTTGGAGTAGACTGGAGTCAGGACTTGAGTGGTGTAGCAGGATCGTTAAAGGGGATATTTCAGTGCAGGATTAATTCATTTAGTTCAAATAATTTTAAAAATAAAAAAAATTTAAATCATTACTATACAGCATCTTTCCAGAGATATGAATTGGTGAAAAAGGAACTGTTATGGTACTAATATACGCTTAAAGCTTTAACACATTAGTTGGTTGAAAAGAGTAATTATTCATTTAATTCTGAAATATAAGGTTATGAAGTACCAACATAGAGCTCAAGTAGATTTGCTGACTCCCTCCAAGTATTTTAATAATAAATGATTCTGTAGGGTTTTTTAATTTTATAAATTCTAAAACTTTGATTATAAAAAATTCAGTAATGTCAAAAATAAATAAAGAACCCAGATATTTTACCACATTTGCTATTTTATCCCTTTATTCTTTTTTTTCTGTGCTATATTTAAGACAAATCCCAGATAGCATGTCCTTTCACCCATACTTATTTCAATATAAATCTCTTCAAAATGTGGGGTTTCCTTCCATAACCACAGTGCTGTTATCTGTCATACCACCTCTTATCTTTACTTTGAAGAAGGTCTTGTCAGATTAAAGTAAATGATTTGTCTGGGGCTTGGATTAGCCATGGCTAATGGAGGAGGGCATCTGTTACATCAAGAAGATGGGTGTTCATTCTGAAGTTTTTCTTTGTCTTTCACTGTAAGGTAGGAAATGGTTTATAAAGGAAACTTTAAAAAGCAATGTAAATCTTTACTTTCTCAGCTAAAAATGTGATGTTGCCATCATAGTTTTATAAATGAAAAGTAATTTACTGATATTTGACATACAGGAAATGACTTTCTCATAGATGAGGCCCGATCATTGATAGAAAAAAAATCAGACTTAACAAAATCAAAATAAAAAGAGTCACAGTTTGTTATTTGCAAGGAGTTTTTGCTTCACCATAAGAAAATATTCTGCTCTGCTGCCTGTGTAAGTGCTGGGTTTTGGAGTGACTCAGCCGACTGCCCCCCACAGTGCTGCTCCCACCTCCTCCAGTGAGACTGCATCTAGTCCTTTTAGGTAGTAATTACAGGAACTGTATAGGTCTTAGCTTCCCTGGAAAGACTGGAAAGCCATTGTGCTAACACAGTGAGAGAAGAACATGGAAATCTCTTACACAAGCTCTTGTACTCAAATTATTTATTACTATTATTATTTTTAATCCACAAACTCACTAGAGTAACAACTCAGTGAACCATTCTTATTCTGAAGACCCTCAGTCGCAAGGGAACTGTAAGTAGGTTAAAGGACCTGTGGAGTAGGGCTCCTGCGTAGTGGCTTGTGGAAACATAGCTTTGAAATCAGATTTAATCTAAACCAGTGGAAAAAGTGATTCTCTTCCCTCTCTTCCCATTAGATTTTCCCATGACTTTTTAGTGGTGCATGTACTAAAAAAGTACTGCACAAGGGAAGCTCATCTTTATTTAAAGCCTTGAACTGAACATATATAGGAATGCTTCTTGCCAAAATAGGCAAGGAGGATGTGAGTAACAATTAAGGAAAATAATGGAAACATACTCAGGAAAGGAAATCAGGAGATGGCCTCCCACCCATTATGGCTATCTTTATACTACTATGAATACCGTTTAAATTTTTTTGGATTTTGTTTGTACGTGTGTGTTCTGGATATTCTGTTAAGCTCTTCATAGGAGAAAATAGATTTCTTTAGCAAAAACAGGTGAAACTATTGTTTGAACTGTTTGGTGCTGTTTTGGTTGAGTGACATTGGCAATTAAGTCATTTAAAAATTAAATTGCTCTTTGTTATCTCCAGACTCAGATCACTGTTGGATCACTATATAGAACACTCAGTCTAGGTAAATTATAAAATATGCTAAATAGAAAATCTTTCTTGAAATTTACGTTTGGCAATTTAGGTTAAGAATGAAAGATGGGAGGCACTTATTTGTGTACAATGGCTGTTATTAAATACACCCTTTAAAGACTATGTTGGGCAGCCGTGATGTTAGCAGAATGGCACAATAGCAAGCTCTGGACCCTCCTTTCTTCAACAGTCACACCAAATCAATAATACACAGACCAGTTCCCTTTGTGAGAAATCCAGAAACCAGTTGAGAGGCTTCTGCACCCCAAGTGTGTGTGAAACCAGCCACATCAGAATTGGTAGGAAAATTTGAGATACCCTCTTGCCATAATCACTACCCCTGGCAAAGTGCCATATGATTGGGAGAAAACTCCCAGCTTCTCCCTGTGAAGAGAAGGAAAGAACTGGGTCATACATCTGATATTCTGGTTTTTTTTCCTGGGTGTAGCCTAAGCCACTGGCTTCTGTCTCACCTGTCTCAAAGGGCTGATTGAACACCGGGGCCACTGAGAACGGAGGTGGCAGTTTGAACTATCACTCAACACAGCCCCTCCTCCTGGCCCAACACAGAGTGAGCTGGTGAAAAAAAAACCCCAGATTCCAGCTTCTACTTTGGGTGGGGGGCTGGGGGGTGGGGAGAGTTGGACCATGTATCCAATATTCAGATTTCCTGAGGGCTGCCCAAGGGACTAGCTTCTGAATTAGAGCACTGACCCAGCATACTCTATACACCTTGGGGCCACTAAGAACAAAGACAGTGGTTTGGACTAGCAAGATAAATCTCCAGAAACTGACCCCAAGGAAATGGAGATATATAATTTATCTGACAGAGAATTCTAAACAGCAGTCATAAAGATGCTCAGTGAGTTCAAGAGAACAAAGCATGAACCAAGCGAGGCTTTCAGATGTTTTTTAAAAATTAGAAATTAAGTAGCTGAGGTGTACAACAACTGAAATGAAGAATACACTGGAGGGTTTCAGCAGCAGATTAGATGAAGCAGTGGAAATAATCAGGAAACTTGAAGATGGGTCATTGGAAATTATCAAGTCAGAGGAGGAAAAAAGAGTGAGAGCATGAAGAAAGCTTGAGGGACTTGTGGGATACCATCACATGGACCAATATATGTATTATGGCAGTCTCAGAAGAAAAGAGAGAGAGAGGGGCAGACTGTTTATTCAAAGAAATAGTGGCTGAAAACTTCCCAAATCTGGGGAATGAAATGGACATCCAGATTCAGGGCTCCTCATGGATCCCCAATAAGATGAACTCAGAAATCCACACTGAGATACATTATAATCTAATTGTCAAAAGTCCAAAGGCAAAGAGAATTTTGAAATCAGCCAGAAAAAAAGCAACATGTCTCATGTAAGGAAACCACCATAACACTTTCAGTCCAGGAGGGGGTGTGACTATATATTCAAAGTGCTGAATGAAAAAAAACCTGCCGATTAAGAATGCTATACCTTGGGGCTTCCCTGGTGGCGCAGTGGTTGGGAGTCTGCCTGCCAATGCAGGGGACATGGGTTCGAGCCCTGGTCTGGGAAGATCCCACGTGCCACGGAGCAGCTAGGCCCGTGAGCCACAATTACTGAGCCTGCGCGTCTGGAGCCTGTGCTCCACAACAAGAGAGGCCGCAATAGTGAGAGGCCTGCGCACCGTGATGAAGAGTGGCCCCCACTTGCCGCAACTAGAGAAAGCCCTCACACAGAAACGAAGACCCAACACAGCCATAAATAAATAAATAAATTAAAAAAAAAAAAAGAATGCTATACCTTGCAAAACTGTACTTGACAAGTGATGGAGAGATAAAGGCTTTCCCAGACCCACAAAAGTTGAGGTAGTTCATCACCACTAGACCTACCTTACAAGAAATGCTAAAGGGAGTTCTTTAACTTGACATGAAAGGATGATAAACAACAGTATGAAAGTACAAAACTCACTAATAAAGTTATAGACAAATACAGACTATTTTGTTACTGTAATGGTGATGGATATATCACTTTTAAGTATAATAAAAGTTAAAAGACAACTATTAAAAATAACTATAATTATAAAACTATGCCAGTAGATGCACAATATAAAAAATAAATAAATTGTGACATCAGTAACATAAAATGCAGTGGGAGGGGAGAATTAAAGGTAGAGTAACTATCATTTCTTTTATGTAAGCCCCATAGTAACCAAAGAAAATACCTATAGAAGATACGCAAAAGAAAAAGAGAAAGGAATCAAAGCATATGAATACAAAAAAATCAATGAAACACAAAGGAAGACAACAAGAGAGGAAATGAGGGGCCGAAGAACTAAAAGACTGACAGAAAACAGTTAACAAACTGGCAGTAATAAGTCCTTCCCTATCAATAATTACTCTAAATGTAAATAGATTAAGCTCCCTGATAAAAAGACACAAAGTAGTTGAATGGATGAAAACAAACAAGGTACAACTATATGCTGCCTATAGGAGGCTCACTTTAGATTTAAGATCGTATCTAGGATGAAAGTGAAGGGATGGCAAAAGATATTCCATGCAAACGATAACCAAAGAGAACAAGGGTGACTATAATTATATCAGACAAAATAGACGTTGAGTCAAGATCTGTCACAAGAGATAAGGAAAAACGTAAAGGCAAAAGGGTCAATTAACCAGTGAGAAATAACAATTATAAATATATGCGTACAACATTAGAGCACCTAAATATATAAAATACTAAATTATTATGTAAAACAAACATTGACAGAACTGAAAGGAGAAATGGACAGCAATACAGTAATGGTAGGAGACTTCACTACTCCACTCTCAATACTGGATAGAACAACCAGACAGAAAATCCATAGAGAAACAGTGAGCTTTAACAACACTGTAAACCAAGTGGACCTAACAGACGTGTTTACTTTTTTCATTTTAAATACCATATCAGTTTTATTTGAATAATAATTGTATACATAGTATAGCGTGTCACATACTGTTTGCTATTTTTATGTGAGGAAAGAAACAAAACTGGGTAAAAAGAATTTTTTTTTTTACTTTAATGAACTTAATTTTTTTCTTAATTTTTTTTTAACATAGCAGTGTCTACATGTCAATCCCAAACTCACAATCTTTCCCTCCCCCCACCCACCACCACCCTTCGGTGCTGGTAACCATAAGTTCATTATCTAAGTCTGTGAGTCTGTTTCTATTTTGTAAATAAGTTCATTTGTATCTTTTTTTTTTTTCAGTCTTGGCTATTGCAAAGGGTGCTGCAATGAACATTGAGGTGCATGTATCCTTTCAAACCATGTTTTTCTCCAGAGAACATGCCCAAGAGTGGGATTGCTGGATCATATGGTAGCTCTATTTTTAGTTTTTTAAGGAACCTCCATACTGTTCTCCATAGGGGCTGTACCGATTTACATTCCCACCAACAGTGTAAGGGGGGTTCCCTTTCTCCATACCCTCTCCAGCATTTATTGTTTGTAGATTTTTTGATGATAGCCATTCTGACTGGTGTGAAGTGATACCTCATTGTAGTTCTGATTTGCATTTCTCTAATAATTAGCGATGCTGAGCATCTTTTCATGTGCCTCTTGACCATCTGTATGTTTTCTTTGAAGAAATGTCTATTTAGGTCTTCTGCCCATTTTTTGACTGGGTTGTTTGTTTTTTGGATATTGAGCTGCATGCGCTGTTTGTAAATTTTGGAGACTAATCCCTTGTTGGTAGCATCATTTGTGAATATTTTCTCCCATTCTGTGGGTTGTCTTTTTGTTTCGTTTGTGGTTTCCTTTACTGCGCAAAAGCTTTTGAGTTTATTTTTTATTTTATTTGTTTATTTTTGTTTTTATTCCATCACTCTGGGAGATGAATCGAAAAAGATATTTCTGTGATTATTCTCCTTATGTCAAGGAGGGTTCTGCATATGTGTTCCTCTAAGAGTTTTATAGTATCTGGCCACCATCACCCTGGTACCAAAGCCGGACAAAGACACTATAAGAAAAGAAAATTACAGACCAATATCCCTGATGAACGTAGACGCAAAAATCTTCCACAAAATACTAGCAAACTGAATTAAACAGCACATTAAAAGAATCTTACACGGGCTTCCCTGGTGGCGCAGTGGTTGAGAGTCCGCCTGCCGATGCAGGGGACACGGGTTCGTGCCCCGATCCCGGAAGATCCCACATGCCGCGGAGCGGCTGGGCCCGCGAGCCATGGCCGCGGAGCCTGTGTGTCCGGAGCCTGTGCTCCGCAACGGGAGAGGCCACAGCAGTGAGAGGCCCGCGTACAGCAAAAAAAAAAAAAAAAAAAAAAAAGGATCTTACACAACAGTCAAGTGCGATTTATCCCTGGGATGCAAGGATGTTCAACATATAAGTCAATTAATGTGATACACCACATTAACAGAATATAGGATAAGAACCATGTTCTCAGTAGATGCAGAAAAAGAGCATTTGACAAAATCCAACACCATTTCAGGATAAGAAAACTCTAAACGAGGAATAGAAGGAAATTAATTCCACATAATGAAGACCATACATGAAAATTCCACAGCTAATATCATACTCAGTGGTGAAAAACTGAAAACTTTTGCTCTGCAATCAGGAACAAGATGATACCTGCTCTCTTTACTTTTATTTGACAAAATACTAGAAGTCTTAGGGAAGTTAGGCAAGAAAAACAAAGAAAAGGCATTCAAATAGAAGTCATGACATAGTTTTATATGTAGAAAACCCTAAAGACTACACATACACAAAAAACCTGTTAGAATAAATGAATTCAGTAAAACTGCAGGATCCAAAAATCAGTGTACAGAAATCAGTTGCATTTTTATATACTAGCAATGAACTATCTGAAAAGGAAATGAAGAAAACAATCCATTTACAATTGCATCCAATGGAATCAAATACTTAGGAATAAACTAGATCAAGGAGGTGAAAGACTTGTACACTGAAAACTATCAAACATTGAGGAAAGAAATTAAAGATGACACCAATAAATGGAAAGACATCCCGTGTTCATGGACGGGAAGACTTATTATGGTTAAGGTGTCCATACTGCTCAAATCTATTTACAGATTCAGTGCAATCCTTATCAAAATCCCAATGGCATTTTATACAGAGATAGGGAGAAAATTCTAAAATTCAGATGAAGCCACAAAGGTCCTGGACTAACCAAAACAATGTTGTGAAAAAGAACAAAGCTGAAGGAATCACACTTCCTGATTTCAAAATACATTACAATGCTATACCAAATATAACACTATGGTACTGGCATAAACACGAATGGCATAGAGACCAGTGGAACAGAAATTTAACCCATATGTAGTCAACTGATCTTCAGCAAGGGTGCCAGGAATATACAATGAAGAAAGGGTAGTCTCTTCAATACATGGTTCTAGGAAACTGGATATCCACATGCAAAAGGATAAAATTGGACCCTTATACCATATACAGAAATGAACTAAAAAATGGATTAAAGATTTAAACACAAAATCTGACACTGTAAAACTCCTAGAAGAAGACATAGGGGACACTTCATGACATTGGTCTTGGCAATGATTTCTTGGATATGATCCCAAAAGCATAGGCCGCAAAGCAAAATTAGCGAAGTAGAGCTATACCAAACTAAGAAGTTTCTGCACAGCGTAGAAAACAATTAACAGAGTGAAAAGGCGACCTGTGGAATGGGAGAAAATATTTGCAAACCATATATGTGGTAAGTAGTTAGTATCCAAAATATATAAAGAACTCCTTCCACTCAATAGCAAAAAAAATTAAAAATAATGAAAAATTAATAAAGTATAAAAAAACAAAAGAGAAAAGCCAGAATAAAAAATGGGCAGAGGACTTGAATAGACGTCTCTCCAAAGAATACTTACATTGACCAACAAGCATATGAAAGATGCTCAACATGACTAATCATCAGGAAATACAAATCGAAACCACTGTCCGATATCACCTTATACCTGTTAGGATGGCTGTTATTTAAAAAAAAGAAAAAAATGTGTTGGCAAGGATGTGGAGGAACTGGAACCCTTGTACCCTGTAGTGAGAATGTAAAATGTTGCAGATACGGAAGTTCCTCAAAAAATTAAAAATAGAACTACCATATGACCCAGCAATCCCGCTTGTGGCTGTGTATTTAAAAGAATTGAAAACAGGGTCTCAAAGAGGTATTTGCACAGCCATGTTCATTGCAGCATTGTTCACCATAGCCAAGATGTGGAAACAACCTAAATGTCCATCAGTGAATGAAAAGGTAAAGAAAATGTCATATATTCTTACAATGAAATATACACATACAATGAAATACTGTCTTAAAAAGGAAGGCTAAATAATATATGAAAAAACCTTGAGGACATAATGCGAAGTGAAATGATCCAGTCACTAAAGTCCAAATACTTCATGATCTCATGTATATGAGGTATCTAAAATAATCAAACGCATAGAAGCAGAGAGTAAAATTGTGGTTGCCCAGGGCTGGAGGGAGGGGAGAATAGGGAATTGCAGTTCAGTTGCTATTAAGTTTCAATTATGCGAGATTAACAAGTTCTAGAGACCTTTTGCACAGCGTTTTGCCTATAGTGAATGAGATTGTACACTTAAAACTGTATTGTACACTTAAAAATTTATGAGTGTAGATCTTATATTAAGTATTCTTACCACAGTTTTTTTAAAAAGATATGAATTTTTTTTAATTGGTAGTCTAAATTATTTTAAAGTCCATTTCTTGTCAGTTTAGTGTTATATTTTCTTCATATGCTTATATTAATACCACGGCATGGCAGTGGCCTTGGTTCTGACGCAGAGCCCTTGCAAGAACGGCGATCTTTGTCCGGACGGCTGCACTACAGGATTGAGCTTCCCAGGCTTCCCTTTGGCATTCCTAAACCTCGGATGCCTTGCTGCTCTGACAGCCCTGCCATTGGCACTGAATACATCCTGGTGTCATTTTAGAGGGAGGCGATGTGTGTCACTGAGAGTGACAGACACGCTCCTGACTAAATTCTAGGCAGGCCCCACCGAAGCCTCTTCTCGACTGGGCCTCAACCGTGGCCTGTCCAACTAGATTCGCATCACAAGTGTTTCGTTCTCTCTCTCTCTCTGTCTTGAACAAACACTAGCATAGTTTCTGTCCACGCAAGGCTGTGTAGCTAAAGATGACAACTCCAGCCTCCCGATGTTCTCACCTGGGAAAGCCCGAGGCTGCCAAAAGAATTACAGCACCTGAAAGTAGGGCCCCTGTCTCCCAGTCTCTGGACCTTAACTAGCAGAACCCAGATGGCCTAATGACATTGACAGTCCCCACCTCCCACTTCTGGTAAAATTTCCTCTTCCCTGGCTCTGCTGTAGCCCCCGCCTCCCTCGCCGCGCTCTCCTTCTCCCTTTAAGATGCCCAGTCACGTCTGCACTAGTGGAAGCTGAGTTCAGCTCCTTACTGCAGGAGTCGTTACTGGGTAAACATCTGTCCTTACCTCCTTGACTAGTGTCCGGCTTCACTGATCTTTGACACCAGTCACAGGTGCTGTTGGGTCTGCCCTCATCACCGTGTACCCTGACAGCTACCATTGAGTCAGAAAACTGTCACTCTCCTCAGACCAGGAAATCTGAGCCCTTTCCTCTGAGCCCTTTTGTTGAAGAAGTTTATTAGTAGCCACAGGAGGAGATTACTATTTCCGTATAATGAGAAATATATTTAGACATGTTTCAAAGATATGGAGCATTTTGAAACAGGAGAGGATTTGAGAGCTCATCTAATATACCTTTTTTTAGATGACAGAGGAGAACAAATACTCAGGAAGGTAAATGATCAATTCGAAGTTACATAAGTATTTAGGAGTCAAAATAGAGCCAGACCCCTAGCCAGCCAACTCCCAGTTCTGAGTTCTTTGCAAGGGAAAGGATGTTGTCCCCAGAAGATTTAAGACTGTCTTCACCAAACAGGTTAAGCAGACTTCAGCGTCACCTAGCACCTCCTTCCCAATCCAAGGACCACGTGGTGAGTGGCCTGGGTGTTTTCACCCCACTCCAGAGATCTGATATGGAGCTGTGTTCCTGAAACTTTTCTCTCTACCTCATTCCCTGTGTAGTAAATATATTTTAATAGTATATTCACATGGTATATAATTCTAAATGTTCAAAAGGATATATGATGAAAAGTTCCATTTTCCCCACTATCCTCAAGCCACCCACTTCTGTTCCCCAGAGGTAATTGGTGTTTCCAGTTACCTGTGTACCCTTCTGAAGGTATCCTGTTTTTAAATTAGTCCTCTAGTCATTCTATTCCCCCCACACACCCCCAGAAATCATGTGTAGGTGTCTTAAAAGGGTGAATAAACTTTAAAATGGAGCCTGAAAGATTTGGGGGAGAATGTTCTAGCAATGGGAATTATCTAACATTAAATTCAGTACCTGAGGCAGATAGAATATCTCCTTCTCTGAAAACCTTTGAACTTAGCATAGTCTCTCATCTTTATGGGTTAGTTTATAAGCTGTTATTCTGCAGTGAGGAGATGAAATGACTTCAAAATTACATGTTTAGACCAAAGATACAAATTTTTATTATAGATATTTTGGGTGAGATTTCTTTCCCATATTTATCAGAATAAGTCTTAAAGTGTCCGTTTTAGAAATGCATGTTATAGTCAATTGTGAAATTATATTTTATCTTTTTTTTTTGAACCAGGAAATACTCTGTTAATCAGCTGAGCAGTTCTGTCCTTTACAACTGTCTGATTTCAGTGACTATTTCCTTAGTTGCAAAATACTCAAATCTGGCCTTGAAGCACATTTACAAGCTAGTGTTCTGAAACCCAACAGGGAGGTCTTTTCAAAACAAAAGTTTTACTTTGGTGGCATCTCAGGACAGAAGGTTCCTTCTAAAGAGCAAAGGGACATCACAGCCTGTCCCGTCACTCCTCCCTCCACAGTAGTGCATTTAGACGTTTGCCACCAACGGAGCTGAAGTTACTGCAGGTGTATCTCAGGGATGTTGTGGGCTTGGTTCCAGACCACTGCAATAAAGTGAGGCACACAAATTTTTAGGTTTCCCAGTGCATATAAAACTTACGTTTACACTATACCGTGGTCTGTTAAGTGTGCAATAGCATTATGTCTAAAAGAACAATGTACATACCCTAATTTTAAAAAACTTTTTTTAAAAATTAATTAATTAATTAATTTTTATTTTTGGCTGCGTTGGGTCTTCATTTCTGTGCAAGGGCTTTCTCTAGTTGTGGCAAGCGGGGGCCACTCTTCATTGCGGTGCGTGGGCCTCTCTCACTGTCGTGGCCTCTCGTTGCGGAGCACAAGCTGCAGATGTGCAGGCTCAGTAGTTGTGGCTCACGGGCCCAGTTGCTCCACGGCAGGTGGGATCCTCCCAGACCAGGGCTCGAACCCGTGTCCCCTGCATTGGCAGGCAGATTCTCAACCACTGAGCCACCAGGGAAGCCCTAAAAAGACTTTATTGCTAAAAAATGCTAACGATCATCTGCGTGAGTCGTAACCTTTTGGCTGGTGGAGGGCCTTGTCTCCGTGTTGGTGGCTGCTGGCTGGTCAGGTGGTGGCTGCTAAGGCTGGGGTGGCCGTGGCAGTTCTTACAGTGACACAGCAGTGACGTCTGCCCCATCATGACTCTTCCTTCATGAACCATGTCTCTGTAGCCCGCAGTGCCGTTTGATAGCATTCTACGCACAGTAGAACTTCTGTCAAAGTCAGAGTCAGGTCTCTCAAACCCTGCTTTATCAACTAAGTTTATGTCATATTCTAGATCCTTTGTTGCCATTTAAATAATCAGTTACGTTCGCCATCTTATATGGACATGGTTTGTGATGCCCCAAAATAATTACAATAGTAACCTCAAAGGTCACTGATCACAGATCACTCTAAAAAATATAATAATGAAAAAGTTTGAAATACTGTGAGAATTACCAAAATATGACACAGATACACAAAGTGAGCAAATCCTATTGGGAAACTGGCACTTGCTTGGCACAGGGTGGCCACAGACCTTTAATTTATAAAAAAACACAGTATCTGCAAAGTATAATAAAATAAGGCCTACCTGTAGTAGGCATTTGTAATCACTTTGTTATCCTCTCCCCCAGCTTTAAATCACAAAAGAAAATAAATGGGGCAAAGTCAATTCCTTTTGTAGCTAGTTCCAATGCTACTGGTTAAATTCTACTACAAAAAAGGTGAACAGTTGTAGAATACATATTTTTATAGTTGAAATCTCCTAATATGGTCTTTATTCGAGAATTTAGATGCGTACCAGTCTCCAAAGGTAAAATCACTGGTGATATATGTCATCACTGGTTTCAAAACGTAAATCTTTTGAATGATTTGCTGTCTTCTTCCTATCTCCTTTGGTCTGTGGCTTGGTTCGTTTTTAATTGCTGGTGATAATTGTGTTACATTTTAAAATAATTACATCTAAAAATAGTTTAGAATGGAGTACATTTAAATGGAGAGATTATATGTGGATACCACAATTTTTTAAACATTGCATTGATACTAAACACTGCCCTGCAATAGTGTCCCCTATCCCTGAGGGACCGCCGTTGAACTGGTGTGGCCTGAGGACTAGCAGGTTTCTACCACCTTCTTTGGTTCTTAGTGTACCCATTACAGAGGGAGCATTGTCCCTGCCCATCTGTGAAGCCTGCAGTCCAGTAGAGAAAACAGCAGGAAAAATATGAGACAGAAATTTATATCATCCATAACTGAAAGTGTTTTGGAGGCCAATTTTATGGGAGGATTTAAGCACTGGTTTAGTTTAAAGAAGAAAGGAAAGAAGTTGTTGCTTCATTTGTAGGAAAATTTGGGCAAAGGCCAAAGCTTTGGGCAGAAATTTGTTTGCTAATAGTCACTGAGCATCCGCTTGTGACAGGCAGCATGGGAGAACCTGGGGGTGCAGACCTGCCCTCAAGAACCTCATGGTTTAATGGGAAAGACAGACATGCCAAAACAGTGTTGTGGGAGCCATGGTTAGAGTGAGGTTAATTCTGTGTAGCGGGTCCCAAAAGCCTCGTCTGAGCACCTGTAACGTATCAGACACCGTACTGGACACTGGAGATAAAGCCACAGTCTTTGCTGGCAGAGGACCTGCTGTGTGTGTGGGTCAGGGGATGGGTGAGGTTATGAATCTCATCTGGGACATGTTGATTCCGAAGGGCCTGGCCTTTGACACATCCAGGGGTAGGCGGCGGGCAGGCAGTTGGACCTGTGAGTCTGGAGCTTAGGGGAATGGCCTGGGCAGGAAGCCAGCCCTGAATGGGGTCCTTGAGGCTGTGGATGTGACTCTGGCCTCCTAGAAAGGGGAGGAGGTCTGGGGCCAAGCCTAAAAGAGGAGACAGAGCCTGGGAAAGAGGAGCCGGCACCGTTCCGTCCAGAGCACCAGAATCAGGGGGTGGAAGCTGCAGAGATGGATGCGTTTGCCAGTGTGTGTATTTATTAGTATTAGACTTTTCCGTCTTGTTCCCTTGAAGTCCTTGGCTCATAGAAGCTTTATCTTACTGGAAATGAATAAGCATGAAAAGAACTTGTAATAGAGGAGATTTTTGAAAATCTGATTTTATGTCATATCAGTGTTCTTCAGTTATCTGACACACTTGTTCCAAAACAGAGTAACTTCCTCCGTCACTGCTTGACAACCCGACTGTTAGGGTTGCCTTTTTCCTTCTCTCTGCTCTTAACAGTGCATTATCTCTCAAGAGAGATGTAGTCGGAGTCGATTAATGATGGGGGATTTGGAGGCTGGTTTTCTTTGTCCTCTTTTGCTTTACTGTGATGTTGAACACTGAAAACTCATTAAGCCACCAGGCCTTTATTCAGGAATTAGATGGTGTCTGTTCTTCTCCAAAATGGAAAAATGTGAGTGTTACTCAAAAGATGCTTCATTTCCTCCTTCCCTTCACAAACCCTGCCATGTGTCATCTGATATGACAGGCCCTGAGGAGGTTGCAGCGATCAGAGCAGACCTAGTCCATGTCCTCAGAAGCTTACAGTCTAGCATGGGAGTCAGACCAATCAAATAATCACACGGTAAGATATGAGGATAGTGGTGATGGTGCCAGTGGAGACTGTGGGAGCCATAACAGGAGGGGTCTGGGAACTTGTGTGGGGTTGATACGTTGTAATCCTGGCACTTGAGAAGAATAATTGTTTGCTCTTGCCTGCTAACGAGCTACGTCTAGGAGAACCAGAGTCACAGGTGATGAAATAACCCCTTCACGTACACCGTGGTACAGGGCTGCACTTCAGACGTGCTTGAACGAACGGGTGAGGATGCGGAAAGGGGAGAGGAAAGCCTGCGTCCTGGGATGTTGCCTTACAGTGGGGTTCCCACACGTCTTCTTCTTCTGAAATATGTAAATTGTACATTTCAGTTGAAGTTACAGGAGGTCACGTTCCATATTTATCTTCACTGCAGACTGCTCAGGAAGCATATTCAGCGTCTGCCTCTGCCAGGGCTTCAGTGGCTCTGACCCACCGCTCCAGTGTCTGCCTCTCTCAGCCCGTGTCGCATGAGGTCTTTGTGGACATGCTGGTGGATACTGTTTATTTTCTCTGTTGGCAGCCAAGAATTCAGCTTTTTCTAAAATGATTTTTACTGTGTTCCTATTATGTCTTATCTGTTTTTTCCTTTAAGCAGCGTTCGATGATGATTCATCACTGGCCTTGGGGGAAAACTGTTTTAGCTTCTTTTTTATTTAAGTTTACAATCATTAAAAATGTAGATCGTGTTTAAAGGATTTTTTTTTTTTTTTGAGGTACACAGGCCTCTCACCGTTATGGCCTCTCCCGTTGAGGAGCACAGGCTCCGGACGCGCAGGCCCAGCGGCCATGGCTCATGGGCCCAGCCGCTCCGTGGCATGTGGGATCTTCCCAGACTGGGGCACGAACCCGTGTCCCCTGCATTGGCAGGCGGACTCTCAACCACTGCGCCACCAGGGGAGCCCCAAATGAATATTTGATGGACAATTGGTTTATCTAAAACAGCTCTAAATTCTGTGAGCATATTACTGCTGAAATGAAATACATCTTCCCTTGCAATTAATCTCTCGTAATCATCAGGATAATTGCCTTTTGATTGTCACTGACTTTAATTCACTCATGTAACCGTAAATACTTATTGAGTGCCCACTGTACCTAAAGCTCTGTTAGGTGCCAGGGGTACAGCTGTGGACGGTCTTGGCCCTCAAGGAGCTCAGTGTCAAAATCTAAAAAGCAAAAAGAAGTATGGACCTGGAAGTCTTAAATAACTTTCCCATTGTGTAGATCCTGGTATGGTTCTCCCCATGAGTTGTTGGTGGACAGACAGATGTCATTAGACAAAAAAGATACAAAGATGTCAATGCCGGCAGACACAGAAACTGCAGAGCCTAGCACACAGAGCAGGAGATAACAGGTGTACTCCTCAGGGAGGTCCTGCTTCCCAGGCCCCAAGGGTCCCCTCGGGGTCATCCAGTGGGATGACCCCCGTCGGGGGGGCTTTTGAGCAGCCACGAGCAGCTCCTCTGCCGCTCTGATGGAGGGCGTCCACCACCGTGCAGTCTCCCTCGGCCTGCTTGTGCTTTAGCCCTGGCCATGTGTCTGCCTGCAGGCCGGGTGACGGGGCGGGGGGGGGCCCTAGGTGGGGCCCTCAGCCCACAAGACGTCGGGCCTGTCTCAGCTCCATGCCAGCAGGGCTGGCACTTACCTCCCAGGATTGTTTTGACAGTCAATGAGGTAAACTGGTCAGAACAGTGCTTAGCCCAAAGTAAGCACGTAATGAATGTATTAATACCACGAATTCACTATAACATTGTTACTTAAATACATCAGCACCATTATTAGTCTCAGTGAAATAGAACCGGAGACAAACATGCTTACATACACTGAAAGGTTTTCTTGAAGAGATTTTTAACAATGAAACTCTGCTGCTGCTTTTTTTTTTTAAGAAACATAAGAGAATATGATTCTCTTCTTAGCCCTCCTCCTTCAACCATAAAAACAAAACAAAGAAAAACAACCCACAAAAGGTGAAACAGTGCTTTTGCTGGTGTTTGAAAACATCCACATAACATAATGAGTATATTTCTTATCGCATTAGTCACATTTCACTAATAGAGGACTAAAATTCTTCCAGTAATAGCCAGCTAAGTTTCTGCCACTTCCTGCTTTGTGTATGTCCTCGGTTGCTTACCTGGTCTCTTTCTTTAGTCCTGGTGGACAAGTCAAGGTGGTGAGGTTTGCCAGAAACCACAGACCTTTCTCCCCGTCCATCACGAGTCCTGGTCCTTGGTTGCAGGTGCTGTTTGGCACGGCTGACGGGCAGGTGATCGTCATGGACTGCCATGGCAGGATGCTGGCCCACGTCCTCCTGCACGAGTCAGACGGCATCCTCAGCATGTCTTGGAACTACCCCGCCTTCCTAGTGGAGGACAGCAGTGAGAGTGACACCGACTCAGATGACTACTCCCCGCCCCAAGGTAGCTCGCGGGCTCTGTGGGGACAAGAGTGTGGAAGGAGAATGAACCCATCCGCAGGGGAAGGAACAGGCCCGCCGTGCGCACGGCTCCCTAACCTACTGGGCAGGGTTCTCAATGGAACTGCAAGGCAGAACTGCCCTAATCTCTGTTCTTGGTTGGACCGTCTTCTCTCTGCCATCCCTTTTTGCAGAATCACTGGTCAGGTTGATGAAGCTCCATTGGCTTAGGTTTTTCTGGATATAAAACAAGACTTATGGCCGTTTCCCTGTCCCTGGGGTGTCGTGGGACTTAGCTGCTTAGTGAGAGAGAGCTGAAGATGAAAAATGCTGTGCTGTTCTTATACCCTAATCTGTGGTGTTTCAAATCCCTAACGTTATTAAAGCCCCTAGCTTTAGTTGTGTGGGGAAAGGATTAGCTCTGCCCGTAGTGAAGGCCAGTACACTGGGCTGGTATCCATGCCCCTGTCTTTTTTATTTCAGGCAGAAGGTCTGCGCTTCCTCAGTTCAGGTGAACCTGCCGCGCTCACCCCCCGCCCCCAAGCCTCACAGTGACGTTAGATTAGAGTAGATGACGTCGGAGTTTTTTAACATTTGGACCAGTAATGAAAGATTGTTTCAGACCCTTGGTGGGGATAATTCCAGGTTCCAGCTTCCTTCACCCCTTGCAGTGTGTCTTAGCCCCCAAAGCAGAAGCCTTTGGTGTCGACGCTGGCCATCACCGATGTCAGCCCTCAGCGCTGGCCCACTCAGGGCTCTGGCTCTTCCCCAGTGTCCCATCCCCTGCTCCAAACTCTTTTTTTAAAAGGAGAATATGTTATGAATAGTGGAAGGAAAAGACTCCCGTGGTCACCTGCCGCGGGACTTCCGGGCAGCTGTGCTCACACTGCTGGCTGAGTGCCCTTAATGGGCTAAAGGCACCCGCTGGACAGTTTCTACCCTTCCCTGTGACTGTGGGCATGCTCAGCCTGTGAAGGGCTGGTCCAGGGAGAGTATTTTTAACTTTCTCCCCCATCAGCATCTGCCCTCACTGGTACTCGGAGTCTTCTCCCTCTTGTCCCAGACGTGATAAAGTGTCATGCTTCCCAGAGACGTACACATATACATAGCCATTCATGCAGTTAGGGAGAAGGCAGTGTTCAGACCGGTAATGAAAGATTGTTTCAGACCCTGTGAAAAAAGTGTAGATTGGCGGTAGTGTTTCAGGATTGGTGGGTCTCGGGCGGGAGAGCGTTCTTCACTCCTGGAAATCCATCACCTCGTGGGGCCCCAGCCTTGAGCGAAGTGCTCATCCTTCCTCCACCTCGTGGTGATGAAGCCAATGTCTTTCAGCATTGGACTCAGCATCCTTTTAAAACAGAACTTTGCTAGATTGAATGCATATTTGCTTATCCACATTTATTAGGGGAAGAAACAAGATCCAGAGACCAAGTTGATAAAGCAAGTCCAGAGTAAGTCTAAGAGCAGAACGCGGTTCCTGGCCACTACCCTAACCTGTCACCCTCTTCGGAAGCAGAGGGCCACTTTGGAGGATGGCTGGGATTTGCCTTTCAGATAGAGCAGGGTGTTTCTTGGTGGCCTAGGGAATGTGAGCACAGAGGTGGGTACCTGCAGCATCTTCAAAGTGAAGCAAAGGAGAGTCATAACTGGGGATCCTCCACAGGCAGGGCTGAGCACGGTGAGCTAGCAGACGTCAGGCTGGCCCGCCCTGGGCGGGAGAAAACAGAGCATCATCCCTCACGGCTCCTTCCTTAATGCACAGTCTCCTCGCACGCACAAAGCAGAGTTCCTTTCTGCTGGCTGTGCACTGGGTATGGGCCACATCCGACCTTGGGTCTCTTCCGGTAAAAGCAGAGAGCTCATGGTGGCTGCTCACTTCCTATAATGTTCAGTGAAAGTGTGTTCAGTGTTGAAAGGCAGCTTTTCTCTGTACCTTGGACCAGGATTAAGAAAATGTTTTCATCCCTCTTCCCACCATCCTTATACGTTACGTGACATTAAAATAATTTATGTTTGCACATCATCAGAAACATGTAAAGCCGTCACCACAGAGGTTAATAAACTCTGCACGCACGCCCTCAGCACGGCATGCAGAGCCCAGGGAGCCCTGCTCGGTGCCCTCGGGGCTGCGGTCCCCAGCGCCTCTCATTCCAGGGGGCTCCGTGTAGTTCCTGAGTGCTGTGCAGCGTTGCCTCACTTGGTAATGTCCCAGCCCAGAGTCTGATCTGCACTGTGGGGTAGTTTCGAGGCCCCCCCGCAGGATTGCAGCACGCGGGCCTGGATTCTGGTCACGTGCTCGTTGCCTCGTTTTCACTCGGCGCTTCTGTCCCTGCAGATGGTCCGGCGGCGTATCCCACCCCAGTACAGAACATCAAGCCGCTGCTCACCGTCAGCTTCACCTCAGGAGACATCAGCTTGATGAACAGCTATGACGACTTGTCTCCTACTGTCATCCAGTCGGGGCTGAAAGGTACGGATCAGCCCAAGCGGCCAGCCTTCCGAGCTGGGCGTCACAGCCAGGCCTGTTGACCCCCGGCCTCTGCAGTGGCCTCTTCTGGGCTTAATGGAGTCTGTTCACTCCTCTGCTTAGCTGACAAGTCGATTCCTTTCTAGTCTCACCTTGAGGAGGGATTCCTGACAGTCCCCTTCGTCTTCACCTGCGCTTCTCGCCTCACGGCAGGAGTGATCCTCTCGGGTGTGGGCCGCTTGCCTCCAGCCGGCACTGCGGGTGTTGGGCGGCAGCAGGTGACACACGACAGCCGAGGCCTAGGTGTGAAGGTCAGCAGTCAGGGGCTGATGCCTTCCCGAGGGACGTTAAGGAATTGCGGGGGAAGATAGGCGTCCGTAAGCATTCGCAGGGCTCTGAATTGTGTGCCTCTGATGAGTTCTTTGGAAAAAACAGTTCTGTCTCTTCAGGGTTGAATGGTGCAGTTTAGAAATTCCAGGGCTACTTCTGGTCCTCGAGGTTAAGGGACCTGCTATAATCTGAATGGGAGCCATTGCGGGGCGCGGCGGTGGGGAGGCAAACCGGAACCTTCAGTTCAGCTTGATGCTGTCCTTCGAAACTGGCCATCAGACCAGAGCCCTGGCCATGTTGCTTCTTGTCTGAATTGTTCAGGAATGCCTGGGATACGTAGAATCAAGTCCACATACTTAACTGTTGATTGGCGGGAATGCATCGTACCTGCCTGCACACCCCACAAGCACTTAATTCTGTTTCAGAACTATTGGATATTCTTGGAAACAAGTTAAACTCCCTCTTTTAAGTGTCCCATTTGCTGTTTCAAAACTATAATTGTAAGGAATTATTTAGCCTATAAATTCCGGAGGGACATGTAGACGTCCTCCTTTATTATCACAAATGGACCCGTTAGGAGCTGAGTAATTTTCTTTTTACGATGATGATGAACTTAAATTCCTTGGACTTTTCTGTAAATTCTTTTCTGAATTTTCTGTCTTTCATGGAGCTAAAACAAAAAGGTAGTCATCATAAATTCTCTCATATATTTAGTGATCCAGGCTCTACTTTTGTTCTTCTAAAATTCTGTTTTTAAACCTCATAACCATGTTTATTAGTTGCATCAGTACCTGCCTCTAGTTCTGCCGTCCTGAACTTCGTTCTCTACCAAGTGTCTGATCGGGACTGAAAATATCATAATTACCACTCAGTTCCTTTGTATTCTTTGTAGGGTGAGTTTTTCAAATTTTTCACCATCTTGGAAACTGCCTATGGAAACTTTATTTTTTATTCCTTGGATGTATTCTTTTGTTCTCTATCAAACTAAATTATATTGGAGCAACCCTTCTAACACATTCCCACAATGGGCTTGAGAGGATTGGGAACATGAAGGTGAGGTGACTTGGGGAGGCGACCCAAAGTACCCCTCCCAAATGTGAAAGCTCTTGACTTGAGTTTTATCCTAAAAATACAGGCAAATTTAGCATTCTTGTGATGACCTAACTAGCAATCTCAGTCCAATCTCAAAATGTTTTCAATCATTTATGCCCTCATGACGCGAGATGCTTTTGCACTGTCTTCCCAATTTCAGAAAGTTAGGTGACGTTTCAGTAAATTGGTGTCATCCAGTAGGTGCTGCATGTAGGCAGTTTCTCCTGTCTTGGTTTCAGAATATTTCAGTCTTACGTGTGGTATGGACAGCAGTCGTTTTTTGAAAATTTATTTATTTTTGTCCACCACTTTATGGGATATGTTAGTAAATATTGGGAAGAGGTCGCCAGGTGCTGTCAAAGATGGCTTGCCGCAGCTTCTTCCATCTACGGTAACCTGTCCCATCACGGACACGTCGGTCCTTTGACTCGCAAGGTGCAAACGGTCCCTGACTTACTGTGGTTCAACCTGGGGTTTTTCAACTTTATGACGGTGCAAAAGCGATATGCGTTTGGTAGAAACCGTATTTTGAATTTTGAATTTGGATCTTTTCCCAGGCTAGTGATATGCAATCCCATCCTCTCTCGTGATGCTGGGCAGCGGCAGCGAGCGCAGCTCCCAGGCAGCCCCGCGATCACGAGGGTCAAAAACCGATACACTTAAAACCACTCTGTAGGGGCTTCCCTCGTGGCGCAGTGGTTGAGAGTCCGCCTGCCGATGCAGGGGACACGGGTTCGTTCCCCGGTCTGGGAGGATCCCACATGCTGCGGAGCGGCTGGGCGTGTGAGCCATGGCCGCTGAGCTTGCGCTTCAAGAGCCTGTGCTCCGCAATGGGAGAGGCCACAACAGTGAGAGGCCCGCGTACCGCAAAAAAAAAAAAAAAAAAAAAAAAAACCACTCTGTACCTGGACACGTTGTTTTTCACTTTCGGTACAGTATTCAGTGAATTATGTGAGATATTCAACACTTATTATAAAATAGGCTTTGTGTTAGATGGTTTTGCCCAACTGTAGGCTAATGTAGGCATTCTGAGCACGTTTAAGGTGGGTGAGGCTAAGCTATGATGTCCGGAAGGTTAGGTGTATTAAATGCATTTCCAATTTACAATGGGTTTATCCAGACGTAACCCTGTTGTAAGCCAAGGAAGATCTGTAGACCAAAAGGGTCTAGTATTTCCTTTTTACTGTCTTGAAGAAACATCATCAGAGAACTTTGCAAGTGAAGAAAGGTGACTCCTGGTATTCCCCAGCTTGTCACCAACACTGTAATCTGTGTCATGTGCACAAGAACTCACAGTGCTGGGCCCCTCGTGGTCTCCATGGCCAGCCCTCTTTGCCACCCCCGTCAACTCCATTTTCATTGCAGATTCGTGGGGTTGGGGGGATTTTGCCTTGCTGATGTTTGCTGAGGAAGTTCTGCCTTGAAGAAAAATCTGCTGAGTATCCCAACTTCGGGGAATTCTGTTTTTCACACAGTGAACTGTAAACTAGTTCACCTCATTTGGGGTTTTTACCCTTTATTGTGACTTTCCTCTTTCTTGAGGATGTAGCGGGGAGCAGGGGAAAAGGCTATTTCCCCTCTACCCATCTTAGGCTCTCAGACCAGGCCCTGTAAGTTAGACTGACAAAAAACTGATTGACCAGAGAAAAACACACAGAAGTTTAACAACACGTGCACTGTGTTTACCTGTGGAAGCACAGAGATGAGTAGCTCAAAGGGTTTAGATAGCATGTTAACAAAAGAACAGTACATTTTTTGGAGAAGTGACAAGACAAGGAGAAGACTTGAAGTTTCTAGGACAGCAAATTGTGGGAAGGTAAATATATGGGGGAGCTAACGGAGGATAAAGGCCAGTTAGTAAAGTCTGTTATGCAGATTCCCCTGGTGTTGATAATGGTCTAGAGTTGTCACCAGTGGTTCATTTCTGTCCTTCCTGGTGGGGGACAGGTAGACACCTTCACAGATTTATGTCCTGCTTTTAGGCAAGTAGGGGGAAGGGAGAGAGCTTTTCTTCTATCTGCTTCTTCTCCATTGCCTTCAGCTCTACGTAATTCTCATGCCAATGTGACATATCTTGGGGTGCACACTCTGTTATCTTTCAAGGAAAAATAGTTCAGTCATGAATTCAGACTCTGACCAAGCCAGAGCATCTTTGCAGGAAAGCAAGGGTCCCACCCTCGTGCTGACCATTTTCCTCTTTCTGATTTCAGAGGTGGTGGCCCAGTGGTGCACGCAGGGAGACCTCCTGGCAGTCGCTGGCATGGAGCGCCCGACCCAGCTCAGCGACCTTCCCAACGGCCCTCTTCTGAAGGGTGCCATGGTCAAGTTCTACAATGTTCGCGGGGAGCACATCTTTACACTGGACACGCCTGTGCAGGTGAGGATGTGTGCCAGACAGCCGACTGTGCCTCTGGTGTGTTAGTTTGCACCCAGCCTCCGTTAAATGCTCGTGAGCTGATTCTACTCACTGTGGTTACCTTTGACAGATTTTAATCTTTTGTTGACCTGAATTAAATTATGGGGTATAGACCAGAAGAAGTAAGAGGGAAAAAGAAGTTTTTGCCTGTTAACCAAAATACACCCATTTCCATTCCCAAACGAGTGCACAGTGAGTGAGCAGAGTGAGCTGGTGTTTATCATCATTCTGAAGTAAAAATCAGAAACTTGCAGAGAAGTAAATGCTGAATTTACATTTATTTACTCTGATTTTGTTTGTTATGCCAGTAATGTACTTCTACAGTTAAACTAAATTATTGTTAAACAGAAAGTAAAAAAGCTTAAAGGTGTTTAAGAAAATGTGCACATGTGGGCCCCTTTCTACTTGTTTTTATTTCCCAGAAAGTATTAGACCGCCTCATTTCTGGTCTGGATCAGTTATGGTGGAGGCAGAATTCCACTACAGTGGAGTGGAGTGGAGTGGAGTCTGAGAGTGAGTTGACGGTTGATGGGGGTGATAATAAACTAGGGACTTATGTCCTAACCTTACCCAGCTCATCAGAGAGACAGGTATACCAGAATTGGAGAAATTTGTAATTAGGTGCAGGCATTAATTATTTAAATGTATCTTTTTTTTTGCGGTACGTGGGCCTCTCCCTGTTGTGGCCTCTCCCGTTGTGGAGCACAGGCTCCGGACGCGCAGGCTCAGCGGCCATGGCTCACGGGCCCAGCCGCTCCGCGGCATGTGGGATCCTCCCGGACCGGGGCACAAACCTGTGTCCCCTGCATCGGCAGGCGTACTCTCAACCACTGCGCCACCAGGGAAGCCCCAATGAATGTTTTTTTAATTGTAGTAAAATACACATAACATAAAATTTACTGTCTTAACCATTTTTAAGTGTATTACATTATTTTGTAACCAATCTCCAGAATTTTTTCATCTTGCAAAACCGAAACTGTCTATACCTTCTTGTTTCTATGAATTTGACTGTTCTACGTACCTCATATAAGTGGAACCATACAGTGTTTGTCTCTTTGTGTCTGGCTGACTTCCCTTAGCATAATGTCCTCGAGGTTCATCCACATCGTAGCCTGTGTCAGAATTTCATTCCTTTTTAAGGCTGAATAATATGCCATTGTATGTGTACACTACATCTTGTTTATCCATTCATCCATCAATGGATGTTTGGTTTCCTTCCAGCTTTTGGCTGTTATGAATAATGCTGCTGCGAACAGGGATATACAAATATCTCTTTGAGTTGCTGCTTTCAGTTCTTTTGGATAAATGCCCAGAAGTCGAATTGCTAGGTTATATGGTAATTCTGTGTCTGACTTTTTGAAGAGCTGCCATACTGTTTCATGGTGGCTGCACCATCTTACGTTCACACCAGCAGTGCACAAAGATTCCAGCTTCTCCACGTCCTCGCCAGCACTTGTTATTTTCTGGTTTTTTGATGATAGCCGTCCAAATGGGTATGAGGTGTTATCTCATTGTGGTTTTGATTTGTATATCCCTGAAGATTAGTTATGTTGAGCATCTTTTCCTGTACCTGTTGGCCATTTGTATATCTTCCTTGGAAAAAGGTCCATTCGAGACCCTTGCCCATTTCCTAATTGGATTGCTAGGTTTTTTTGTTGCTGAGTTGTTATAGGATTTAAATGTACCTTTTGACAGTGTAATATCTTCTGTGGGCAGATAAGCGTATTTGTTTGTTCATTTGTTCAAGCACCCAGCAAACATATTTTGAGGGGCTCCTATGCAGCTGGCCCTGAGCTCAAAGCTCTGAGTGCTAGTCCGTAGACCATGATGTGGGAGCCCTTCAAGGTAACAAGCTGAAATCAAGCCCTGGCCAGAGCAGGACAGTGTGGTTTTAAAGTGAGAGTCATCGTTGCCCAGGCGCCTCTGCAACCCCGAGAGGCAGAAGTGGTACAGGCTGCCTGAAATGAGGAATTGGAGAGATTCGTGTAGCAGAGAGACCAAAACTGGGAGGAATTCAGGGAACTGCGAAGGATGGTAGAGGAATGGGCAGCCAGGGAACCTTGGTGGGTCGCATCTGCTCTGTGACCTGAGACTGGCAGGTAATATAAAGTCGTAGTAAGGCATGTTCAGGAAGGAGTGATAAACACAGGATGGGGAGCTGTGCTTGGATAGGAAGTGCAGATTCCTGTTTTAGAAGTGAAGTAGTTCTAGGTGATGAGGCGAGCCCAGGAAGAGCTAAAGTGGAGCAGGGTTGGGGCCATTAGCATGAGGCCACGGTGTGTGGCAAAATGAACGCAGATACTGGAGTCCCTATGGAGTTGGGATTGAAGGAGAGATGACCTTGTTTTCACAGTAATTGTTACCCTACTGCCAGGGCAGTGCTTAATACCTCTGGCATGTATTACACTTTTCTATTTATTTGCCTTATTTTCTTAAAGTCAAAGACCACGGTTTGTTCATTTTTCTGACCTTCACTGTGCTTAGAATGTAGTAGAAGCTCGAGGGCCTTACCATTGCAAAAGTTCTCATCAACTATCCCATGAAATTAACATAGGTCCTGAATTTAAACCATTTGAGGCTCAGGGATAAGAGAGGGGCTTGGCTCACCTTCCTTTGGAGAAAGATATTCACACAGTGTCTCAGCATTTTAATAAATTGTTGACTCTTTTTTCACTTGAGGGTCTGTTTTAACCATTGGAAAAATCGCCTCAATAATATAAAGTTAAATAATGATGCTATTAAAAACAAGTACAATACTGATTATATGTAGCACCAACTTAACTGTTGTCTGTGATGATTCTAGAATCACATGTTGTCTGTACTATGCTATTCAAGTTGTCCAAAGGCAGGAACATTTTTATAGCAGGAAGGAAGTTAGGCAATTTATTGGGCTGTTTATAAAAAGAACTAAATGCAGTTCAGATTGGATAATTTATTTCCAGGTTAATGAGATTGTAGGTTATCGCGTACAAAGCCGTTGCCCAGCACGAACTTGCGGCAGCCTCACTTTAAAACTGATTCTCCTGAGTTACTCATAACAGCAATGCCTGTGGCCGAAGCTCCTAGAAGGAAATGCACTGTAATTTATTTTCTTTTCCTTCCTGTCGTAATTTAAAAGTCTAGAGTCGATCACACTAGGTACTATCTGTAACCGTCTACATGTAATTGCATATCTGATCCTCTGACCACAGATTTTGAGGGTTAGCACCACTGACTGAAGTTCACAGGCTTCAGTAATTCAGGTCTTTGTGTTTTTTAGTTGGTTGGAGGGTTGGGTTTTTGGGGTGGGTTGGTTGGTTTGTGTGTGTGTTTTAGCTTTATGAACTTTTTTTGCATTAAAGGCAAGTTGGTGGAGTTGCCTTATATTCTGTAAGGTTCAGGTGTTGATGTAAGATATTTGGGTAAAAAATTAAAAGAGGAAGATGGTAGGTGTGAGAACCGAAAAATCAAGTGAGAGAGCGCATTTACGGTCATAGACTTCCGTGCTCTTGAAGGAGAATTCGTTAGCAAAACTATATTTGCCTTTTTTTTGTTGAGAATTAATTGTACCTGTTCTCTCAAAGCTGCCATAGGTGTGCTTTTTCCATTGTTTGCTGTAAGGAGCTGAGAAAGTCCCTTCTGGGCTGTTTGCTTATAAAATACAAGAACGGCATGTTCTTCCAAACCGGAGATTTGGGCGACTGAATCCTGAGCTAGCTTTTATTACTGCAGCTTAGTTGGTGGCCAGATCATTGTAACTTAATATTCAAAATTGTCCACGGCTCCAGCCAACACAGTTTTACGGTGAACAGTCACCACCTTGGTCTGTTTAAAAGTGAATTCTGCTGGAAGGCTTTCCTCCTGTGTACTCGCCTGTACAAACATTAAACACCCCCTTCTACCAGGGGCTGTGAAACATTTGAAGTGCATTTCCTCTAAGACAGAGATCCCCACCTTCTTCCTAGGGGAGCTCAGAAAGAAGGGAAAGCTATTGGGAGACAGGAGACCCCTCTGACATTCCCGGGGTCTCACTCCTCATCCCGGGGCTCCATCAGCCAGCAGCTGCGTTCCCGGATGGCCTCTTTTTCTCTCTCTTGGGCCAGTGTGGCTGGTTTGACCCTTTTGTTGTCTCTTGACTCTAATCCTGCTTGAATAGCTTATCTTTAACATGGAAAGGACACCCTGCTTTTTATTCCCTTTTAAATTTTTCGAGGACTTCACGCAGCGCACTGCTGCACACAGAAACGGTGGTGTGGTGAGGAAGCTTTCAAGTCCGGCCACAAGCATCACCAACTCGCTCATCTCAGTCGGGCCTCTGCTGAAACTTCCTGCACGGAAGCTTTCTCTGCTCCCCTGTCTGACACGATCCAGTTGTTCTGTCTCTAGCCCCCCGTATCCTACTGTTGTTACCTCGTAGCATTCTTCACTAGCTGACACCATCAGCTAGTCCGTCCCTGTCACAGAGCCTGAGGCACTTCTCTCTCCCCCTCCCTCCTCGGAGCATCAGCTCCGTGAAGGCAGGGAGCTTCTTTTATTCCGTGTCAATCCCCAAACGGCCAGCATGTGTCTGGCCCACTACACACATTTGACAGGGGTTTACTTACTGACCGATTGACAGCTCAGGAGGCGAGTACGTGATCGGACGGATGCACGGCACGGATCGTGTAGCAGCAGGAGATGAGGTCGCGAGGTATTCAGCGTCTCTTCGCGTGCCGTAAGGGGTTGAAACGGGCCGTTAACCTTCCATGATGCTGTGGCAGCGGAAGTAGGGTGAGCAGACTAACCTGCTTTCCTCGTAAGTGGCTGGCGTCTGACACAGAGAGAGGGACAGCCTGACTGTCTATTGGCTGCTCCTCTCGTACCTCTCCGGCCCAGGGACACCTGGCATCGGGCCAGCAAACTCACCAAAGCACCAGGTTCCCGCCACATGGATACTTCCCGAAATGCAGCTCGTTGTCTTGCCCTTTTGCCTTAGATTTACGTGCCGAATACCTACACAAATTAAGTTCTAGCCATCGGTTCTAAAAATAGTCATTTTGTGCAATTTGAGAAAGCCATGAAGTCCACACATTTACAACTGAGTTTCTCCCTAGCAGATGGCAGCTGTTCAAAAACAAAAACATTCATCTGCGGAGGTCGCGTCTGTGTGCACCCTCGCGTGTTCCCAGGTTCGCTGGAAGAGAATGTTGGACACGGTTCTCTTCCGCTGTAGCTAATCCTGGTGGGTGGGACGTGCCTGGGGAAGATGCGCTTGGACGCGCTCTGCCGGGGGCAGTGAGCAGGGGATTCCTGTTCTACCTGCAGCGGCGGGTCCCAGGGGCCGGAGCCACTGAATCAGGACGCCCCTACCCTGTGTCTGCGGGCACGTGTGTTTACCACCACCTTGATTCCTGTCCTTTCTGAGAAAACAGCATGCTTGTACTGAGGGCTTTGCAGGCTGGATCGCCAGTAAACAGAACAGGAAGATGAGCACCAGCACGAAGTGAGACTTGTAAAAAGTAAGATGACGTGTAAAAAACTATAAAAGTATAAACAAGGTATAAAAGGATTTTGTTGTGTGTGTTAATTTTCTTATTTATTTATTTCCAGTTTTATTAAGATATATTTGATATGGACACTTTGTAAGTTTGAGGTCTACAGCGTCTGGATTTGCTATACGTATATGTGACGGTGTGATTCCTGCCGTGAAGTCGGCTCTCAGCTCCCTCATGTCACCTAATTACCATTTCTTTTCTGTGGTGAGAACATATAAGATCTTCTCTCTTAGTAACTTCTAAGTATCTGTACAGTATTGTTAACTGGAATCACCGTGCTGTGCATTGGATCCCAGGTAGTAGGACTTCCTACGGGCTTACGGGACTTACAGGGATCCTGAGAGGTCATGGCCCTACTTACTGGCCTCAGACTCAGTGGTAACTATGACAGTCAATTTCCCCATGTCAGTGATACCTCAGAATCTTCAGACAAGAGCATCAGCTTTCACTAGTTGTAAATTTTTCCTTACTTTTCTAATACAGCTTTAAGATTTATTATGGCAAAGGCACCAGTATTTATTTTGCTCCTTTATTATCTTACGTGGGGCATATGCTGTAAAAATAAATTAAATGAGTGTGATTTCCCCCTTTGCTGAAATAAATAAATCATCACTGACTTGGGCAAGTAAGTGAATGCTGTACCATACTAGACTGTACTATAAATTCCTACTGGTAGTGCTCTTGTCCTGCTCTTAGAAAAGGGGGTTTCCTGGTCACCTTGCTCCAGATAACAGGTCCTTTGAGACCCTGCGGGCATCCCTTCTCCAGGCCAATCATTCCAGGTCTTTGTTCCCGCTTCTAGTTTTCAGTCCCTTCACTCCTCCTTGCTGAGAATTCTCAGTTTTCCTCATGTCGCGATGCCGGGTGTGGAGGGCACAGCCCTTCCTCCGCCTCCTGCTGCTTCACGCTCACCCGGCAGCACTGCAGGCCCACGTGACCTGGGGGCTCTTTTCTGCCATAATGAGTTATTCCGGTCACTGTCCACTTGTGGTTTATGCAGCTCGTTTCTCCTCTTGTCTGTTTGCCTTTTCTACACATCCGTTGTTGGGTCTGTTTCTGAGTAAAATAGCCTTGACCAAGCGGATTAAGGGGAGAACTGTGGGGAGAATCTGGGTTCATGACTGTATTTGTGATTGACAGAGAGGCAGCGTGTTGTGGTAAGATGAGCATAAGCAGTGGGGGTGGGGGATGGGTGAGAATGTGCTCTCCTGTTGATCAGCTGTGAGTTACGTAGCTCTCTTAGTCTCAGTTTCCACATATGTTCACTGGGAATAATGATGCCTGTGTGGCAGAGTTGAGAGGATTAAATGAGATAGTATGGGTGCTTATTAAGATACCTTAATGCGCTACTGGAATGTAGTAAGTTTTTAAGACCTGATTGTTAATTTTTGTTAAGATGGATAGTGATTATACCAGTAATTATAACAGATAGGATTTTTATCTGTTTATAGACTTGAAAGTCTATAAAATGGTTTAATTCCTTTTTACAAAGCTATGAGATAACATACTTATCATAATGATAATCTTATGGAAGACCCTCCCAAAACATGTAATCAGCTGTTAACACAGAGGTAATTACTATGAAAAGCAAACCAGGAGGAGGGAGGGGAAGAGAGGATGAATATATGTGTTCTTGCATTGTGACCAGTGGGACATCAGGTAGATGGATTCAAAACTCATGGAAAATTGGAAGAAAGAAGTGTCTGGTATTTTTGCAGCCAGTTCCAACCAAGTCAGATTGTGCTAATTGGAAACGGTTCTTCATTATTTGAGCTGTAGGTTGTAAATATTATCTTCGGAGACTTGGGGGTTGGCAGGGCGGTTTACAGCTTTAAGATCAAGCATGATTATGCTACCAATAGAGCTTTGTCCTAAACTGCACTTATGGGGGTTGGTCATATTGAAGAAGCTCTCTTCGTATATATATATTATGTGTGGTGGTACGCGGGCCTCTCACTGTTGTGGCCTCTCCCGTTGCGGAGCACAGGCTCTGGATGCACAGGCTCAGCGGCCATGGCTCACGGGCCCAGCCGCTCCACGGCATGTGGGATCTTCCCGGACCGGGGCACGAACCCGCGTCCCCTGCATCGGCAGGTGGACTCTCAACCACTGTGGCACCAGGGAAGCCCTCTTCGTATATTTTTTATGTGTCGTCTGCCGTGTCTTCGGCAGTGATGATGTCTTGCTCTAACCTAACAGTTTCCTCTGTGGGGGTCTACCCGCTGTGAGGGATCCTTTTATAAAGAGGCCCTTCTTGGAAGTACTCTGAAGCCCCCAGACTGAGCTCCAGGCCCTATGATCCTCCTCCAGGGGACTGCGGCTGTGGTCCTACCCATCGGCTGCCCGGCCTCGCCATGATGGAAATGAAAGATAGTTATCTTCAGCCTTGCATTTTTGTTTTGAATTCGAAGCCAGAATTAGCTGACCCTGGAGGCTATTTTAAGCAAGTGTCTTCATGTGTTTCTTTTATCTTAATGCTTGTCACTAAAGTGTTGTGAAAGTTCTCTTCCTGTTTTGTATAAAAGATCTGGTATCCCCACTTCTGATCTTCGAAACCCCTCAAGGCTTCATTAAATGAGAACTCCACATCTGTCTGGATCAGAATGAACAAATTCTCTGCTGCTTCTCCATCACAACCCTCCACCTCTTTCTTTCTTCCTTGGCTGATCTTTCCTAGATGGCACCCCTGAGCTTTGGATTTTTTTTTTCCAGTGCAACCAGTTTCTAACTTGCATATTTGGATTCCAGCCTGCCTCTTCAAAGCAAATAATGGCCACAAACCCCTAGAGCAGCTGCCACAGGAACTGTGTCCCTCTCTCTCCCCTTTCCTGCCCCGTCAGCTCAAGGATGGCTGAGAATAACAGTGATAGAATATCTGTGGGTTATCGCCTGTGATGAGTCCCAGAAGCACTCTGATTTCTTTCATCTCCTTTAATCCTCACAGCCCCCTTTTTACTCATGAGAAAGTACGAGACTTGTATTATTCGCTGGGTCATGAGCTTGTGACTCAAATCCAATGTTGACCTGACTCTGAAACATTCCTTATAGGGACAAAAGGGAAGGGCCATCTGGTCTACCTCCTCCCTACCTCTGCAAGCCTTGGAAACTACCCCTGTTACATGAGGATCCAGGTAGCCAGAGCCTCAGTAAGGAATACGGGTTACTGTGTACCCCAGGCTGTTTGCATCTCCTGGCAGAGATGTCATTATATGGAGCTAAGTTAGGTTTTATGTCACCAAATTAAATGAAATAATACATGTAAAAGAACTTGGTAACACTATTCCGGTGCTTTGTGCTCCGGCCTGGGGATCTAACTACTTTTCAATGAAAATACTGACTTTTTTTTTCCTTAATTAATTCATTTTATTTTTGGCTGCGTTGGATCTTTGTTGCTGCGCGCGGGCTTTCTCTAGTTGCGGCAAGCGGGGGCTGCTCTTCGTTGCAGTGCGCGGGCTTCTCATTGTGGTGGCTTCTCTTGTTGCGGAGCACGGGCTCTGGGCGCACGGGCTCAGTAGTTGTGGCTCGCGGGTTCTAGAGCGCAGGCTCAGTAGTTGTGGAGCACGGGCTTAGTTGCTCCACGGCATGTGGGATCTTCCCAGATCAGGGCTCGAGCCTGTGTGCCCTGCATTGGCAGGTGGATTCTTAACCACTGCACCACCAGGGAAAGCCTGAAAATACCGACTTTTTATAATGTAGGATTTAATATCCTCGATTGTGCTTTTTAAAACCAACATTCTAAAAATCTGTTAGATCATTTTATTTTGCTTGACACAGAGAGCGTGATCTTTCTTTGCTTTTCACAAGAGCAAAAGTTTACACATAGTCTCCCTTTCCTTCCCGGCAGCGCCCTATCATCTCCATCTGCTGGGGACACCGGGACTCTCGGCTGCTGATGGCGTCAGGACCGGCCCTGTACGTGGTACGTGTGGAGCACCGGGTGTCCAGCCTGCAGCTGCTGTGCCAGCAGGCCATTGCCAGCGCTCTACGAGAGGACAAGGACGTCAGCAAGCTGACCCTGCCCCCCCGCCTTTGCTCCTACCTCTCCACTGCCTTCATTCCCACCATCAAGGTAAAGCCTTCCGCCTCCTCCTTCTTCACCCTGCTGCCTGCCTGCCTGCCCCGGAAGGACCGCCGGGAGGAGGGCGGAGTCAGGGAGATGGGCGAGAGGCCCAGAGCAGGACCACAGAAGTCGTGCGGCTCCCCAGAGTTCTGCCGTGGTAATCCCTGTGTGCTGTCTGTCCCTAGCGTTAGTGTCCATGGGGGACTCGCCTTGCGTGATGGATGTGAGCTTTCTTGTGGTAAAGGCAGTGTCCCGAGCCTGACTGCTGTGGCCTCTCGACGGTCAGTCCGTCCATTCAGTCCTGACTTGCGGGCAGATGCTGCCATTGTTCCCACTTGAGACAGCGGGAAACGTGTTCCTAGCAGTCAGGTAACTCGGTCCATCGATAGTTAGGAGAGTGATCAGGATTGAGCCCAGTTCAGTCCTCGGGCCTGCTTTCTCACCACTGTGCTGAGGAAGCTGACCCCGCCAGCACTCGCTGTCAGCTGTCCTTTATACGGGTTGTAACCCAGAAACTAGTCTGTTCTTGGTGGGAGTGTGTGGAACATAGCTGCCAGTTGCCGTTCAAGGGTGGGTTTCCCCCTTAGCCTCTGGACCTCTGCACCTTAGGTTCTTTTCTGTATTCTCTTTTTTTGTTTTTTATCTTTGCTTCTAAGTATCAGATTGGCTTGTTGGTTACTTTTTTTCTAAAACATCAGAGTTTTAGAACCTGTTATGATGCTTTTTTTCTAGTTGGTTTATAATCTTGGTTTTGCAATAGTGATTCTCAACCCTGGCCGCACATTGAAATCACTTGGGGGAGTTTTTAGAAAATGCACATGCCCAGGCTTATCCCCTGGAGATTCCAGTTTCATTGTCTGAGGTGGGATCCTGGCTTAGGTATTTTTTAAAAGCCCCCAGGAGATGCTTTTTTTTTCTTTGGTCATACCATGCGGCTTGTGGGATCTCAGTTCCCTGACCAGGGATTGAACCCGGGCCCCAGCAGTGAAAGCGCCGAGTCCTAACCGCTGGCATTCTGACACACAGCCAGCGCTGTGAGTCCCTGCTTCACGGCACATAGTGAACCCTTCCTGAGCTGCAGCCAGTGCAGAGTACCAGTGATGCCCACACTGTCTTCCTTCTGTGTCCTGCCTCCAGCCCCCAATTCCAGACCCCAGCAACATGCGAGACTTCGTCAGCTACCCGTCGACCGGCAGCGAGCGTCTGCACTGCACCATGAAGCGCACAGAGGACGACCCCGAGGTCGGCGGCCCCTGCTACACGCTGTACCTGGAGCACCTGGGCGGGCTTGTGCCCATCCTCAAGGGGCGGCGCATCAGCAAGTTGCGGCCCGAGTTCGTCATCATGGACCCGCGGACAGATGGCAGATCAGGTGGGGCCCCCTCCCCCAGAGGCACTGAAGCCCTGTCAGGTGTGGTTGTGGAATAGCCTTCCTGGCGAGCTGTGCGGAGGGGGAGCCTGTGGATGAAACGTGAGCCTGTCTGGGCTGGCCAGGAGCATCCCTGAAGCTGCTCCATTTCCAAAATCCCGTTAAAGTTAATGACTCTCTTAATGTGCTTTCCGATGGGTTTTTAACAGCGTTCTGTACGGCTTCCGTGTGGCCGGGCCTGTAGAGGCAGCGCGGGCTCCAGTCGGGGGGAGCTGGCCTAGGCCTTCTGGGAATGGCGGCTTCCTCTGCCGCTTACTCGTCAGGTGTTCGCACGAAGGGTGTGCTGTGGACGCCGTCGGAAAGTAGTAGTGAGGTGACGTCTCCGCCCCCCAGAGGGAACGATAGAGCTGGAGTTGTCAGACCTTCAGCCGCCCCCCAGCCTCCCGCCAGCACCTGGCTTCTGCTTCTCTCTGATCCACCATTAACTGCCTTTTAGCCGACCTCCGAGGAAAGCTGCTTGTTCACCCGTAGAGATTTTGGCACGGTGAACCACCCCTGCCTTCCAGAAACCCTCCTAGACTGGTCTTCACGACTCAGTGGTGTGTCCAGGTGCTCTCTGCGTCCTTCTCTCTGGGAGCCTCGAGGGAAGGAACCGTGTTCCTTTTGTTGGTGCCGTGTGTGCTGGCCCGGGGCCCCCACCTGGTGCCTGGCCTGGCCTGCGTGTCCCCGCCAGCAGGACCTGCCGGCCCGAAGGTGCTGCCGCCTCCCTGTGGAGTCTCGCCCGTCGCCGTGTCCCTCAGGGCCCACGGTGGTTGTCATGCCGGGGCTCCGTCTGGCCCCCGAATCCCGGGGGCCTGCGGGGAGGGAACTGAGTCATCGTGGTACACCCGGGGCCTGGCACGCACCTGACCTTGAAACGACACGAGCTGAATTGGGTTTGTTTCCGTTAGTTCATCTTTATTCTCTCCACTTCCCGTCTCCCACTCACGCTCCTGCCTATTAGACTGGGCTCTGCCCCTCATTATGTCCCCAGAGCCACAGGTCGTGGGACGACTAGAGTCATCCTAGTGTCACAGTGCAGTGGGCTTTCTCAGCCTCCTTGCCCCTGTAGTGTTTTATATCGTCAATCCACCTCTGTCTGCTTTTCTTTATTCAGTCAGCATTTGTGGCAACATTCTGCTACCAATGTTACTGTATAACATTGAAAGCAGTACAGCCGTACTTACCTTAGTCAGTTTCTTTGTCTTCAGGAGCAGGGGGAGCAATTAGAAGGCGTCGAGGCTGGTGAGGAGGTCATGGAGGCAGGAGGCAAAGTGAGGAAAACAGGCGAGCAGTGGACGTGAACTTGGAAGGAAGATGTGTTTCAGGGGCGGGAAAAAAGAGGGCTGTTGACGATGAGCGTGGCTGACGAGGGGACGTGTGAAGCAGGGTTGCGCGGCACACACGTCCCGGCTTCTCACGGGCGCTCTTGCCTCCTGGGGTCCTCCCGGGCACGTGACTTCATAGAGCCTATGCTCAGGTGACATCTTGAGGGGAACTTGAGTGCAGAGCTTGCTTCTGTTCCCCGGGTGCATGAATTCCCTGCTGAAGAACAGGACAGAAGCCGGGGGGTGGCGAGGGGAGATGTTTTATTTTTGTAGTTAAAAGAAGTTAAAAGTTGTAAAGCAAAGTGATTCAATAAGGTGTGTTTGGTGCCTACTTTGTACACGGTCCTTGAATCTCCTGCAGCTGTGAAGCAATGCCAGGGTGTCTCTGCTTTCAAGGAGTTTATAATCCCTTTTGGACGGCAAGACAACACTCGAAAAGTTCATTTAAAAAGTCAAGATTTAAATACCTTGAGACAAAAATAGAAGATGTGTCACAGGCAGAATATGACTAATTGCCAGCTGAATGGTGAATGTAAACGGGTGCAGAGGAGGAAAAGCTCCCTGACAAGGAGAAGCCAGGAGTTTCTCATCGTGAGAAGCGGATTAACTCTTTCAAACCTCCACATCGTTGTTTCTCATGTGTGGTCCATGGGCCGCCTCCCTGTAGGTCACCTGGAATACTTACTTAAATAGAGATTCCTGGGTTTGCCCCTTAGATTAACTCAGCGGGTCTGGAGGGAAGCCTCGAAATCTGCAAATTAATGGGTGTGCAGGTGATTGTTATGTTCTAAAGTTTGTGATCCACTGTTGTAGATGTTCTCCAAGCAACTTAACAGAGATGTTCCTCAAAATTACCGCGGTATGTTTTTATAATAGATAACATGAATCCCAATAATTTTTTTAGCAAAAATCCACCAGTTCTCAAAAGGAATCCTTAGAGCTTGTGATGGACTGAACTGTGTGCCCCCCAAATTCACATGTTCAAGCCCTAACCCAGTGTTACTGTATTTTGGAGACAGGGCTTTTAGGAGGTAGTTAACGCTGTCATAACGGTGGGCTCCTAATCCGATAGGATTGATAGCTTTCTAAGAGGATGAGGAGGGAGAGCTCTCTCTCTCTCTCTCTCTCTCTCTCTCTCTCTCTCTCTCTCTCGTGCGCACGCTCCCCCCCACCCCCGGCATGTGCACACACCAAGGAGAGGCCATGGGAGCACATAGTGAGAAGCTGTGGGTCTGCAAGCCAAGGACACGGCCGTGCTGGCCCCCTGACCTTGGGACTTCTCAGCCAACATTACCGCACAAGCCACTTCCCCTCCTCTCGCTCCCTTTTCCTGTACGTGTGTGGAGAACCCTGACTAATACAGACTGTAGTACTGAGGAGTGGGGTGCTGCTGGAACAGATACCCGAAGATGTGGAAGCAGCTTTGGCGCTGGGTCCTGGGTGGAGGCTGGAGGAGTTCTGAGGGACACCTTGGAAATACGGAAGTGAGGGCAAGCTCTGGTAAAGGCTGGGCAGAGTGGGGAGCCTGTTACTGGAAACCGGAGGAAAGTGACTCGTTACAAAGCGTCAGGGAGCGTGGCTGAAATGTGTGCTGGTGTTTTGTGGAAGACAGAACTCGCCAGCCGGTGAAACTGGATCTTTACCCCAGGAGATTTCTAAGTGGTTTGGAAGGAGTGGCTTGGCTCGTCCAGACTGCTTAGAATAAAACGAGAAAGGGGAAGACGAATTGAAGAAGGAATTGTTAAGTACAGAGGAACCAGAACTTGAAGATCTGGAAAATTCTCAGCTTCCCACCCAGGACGAGATGAAGGCAGGCTGTTGGACATCTTGGATTTGCCAGGATGGGATGAGAGCTGTTTGTAGGCGCATACTCTGTTCTTCAAGAGGGAGAATGACCGCAGCGGCGATTCAGAGGTCAGCAGGCCACTGCCTCGGTTTCAGCGGGCAGGACGGCCTCAGCCCAGAGCCTTGAACCCCAGCCCAGCGTACCACGGAGGTGACACAGAGCATTGAACCAGAGGGGGTTTTTCTTGAGCCTTACGATCTAATGGAATTCCCCTTACTAGGTTTTGGACTCGCTTAGGACACATCACTTTTTCTTTCTTTCCTTTTTCTCCTCCCTTTTGGAATAGGAATCCCTCTCCTGTGCCTGTCCCACAACTGTATTTTGGATGCACATAACCTGTCTGCTTTCACTGGTTCACAGCCGGAAAGGGATTTTGCCTCAGTGTGAATTGTACCTTGAGTTTCACCCACATCTGATTTAGATGATATTTACATGAGACCTTGGGCTTTAGAAGAGAGAGTGTTGATGCTGGTATGAGGTAATAAGACTTTGGGGGCTGTTGGGATGGGATGAGTGTATTTTGCATGGGAGCTTGCCATGAATCTGAGCGGGGCAGCAGGGGTGGGATGCTGTGGACTCTGGAGTTTGGGCTCTTAGGGGTAATTAAGGTTGAACGAGGCTGTTGTAAGTGTGGGCCCCTGATCCAGTGAGACTGGTGGCCTTGTAAGACGAAGGGAAAGAAGAGATATCTCTCTCTTTCTCTCCCCCCCGCCACTACATGCACACACTGAGGAAAGTCTTTGTGAGGACACAGTACAGAGGGGACCATCGGCAAGAAAGGAAGAGAGCTGTCACCGGAACCTGACCTTGCAGGCACCTTTATCTTGGACTTCCAGCCTCCCAAACTGAGAAAATAAATTTCTGTTGTTTAAGCCCATGCCCGGCGTTTTTGCCACAAACCTCTTGCCATAGACACCTTTGCTGTGAAAAATAAAATAACTGATTGACACTTTGGTTTGACAGTTTGGTTTCGGCTGGTTGAAATGCACTAGCATTTCTCCCAGTTAGCGACGTTACTGATGGCTTTATTGGGCTGACAGATGACGATGATTTGCCCTGAGAGTTGGTTTCTTGTTTTGAAACACACTACGTTGGAGGAGAAGGAAGCCGAGGGCCTCAAAGGTGCAGAGCTGAACCCATGTTTCTCGTAGAACTTTGGAACATCTATCAGCAGACATGGGACCGTATGCCGAGAACACGAACAACAGTGTAGGGGCTTTCCCAGCGCAACACAAAGCTCAGCCACAAATACGCAGCCTAGTATTTGGAAACCGGTTTCTCCCTCTTTTTTTTTTTGGCTGCACCATGCCGCATGCGGGATCTTAGTTCCCCTACCAAGGATTGAACCTGTGCCCTCTGCAGTGGAAGGGTGGATTCTTAACCACTGGACCACCAGGGAAGTCCCAACGTATCTCTGTTAATGAAGGAAGAAATTTGGCAAGAAAAAAAAAAGTGCAGTGTCAAATGAGACAAATAAACAAGCAAAAAAAAAAAAAAACTTATGAACAAAAGACCTGGAAGACAAGTGCTTAGGTACAACGTACAAAATAAAATCAGTTATTTGCACAGTGTTGCCATGAATCAATACACATCTTAAATGCATTCACATATTTTGTATTTCACAATAAAGTCTTTATAATTTTGTTACTCACTTCTCATGTTTTATTATGTCCTTTCTAATGTTCCCCTTTCATTTTTCATTATTTTTTATGGCGAAATTACACACTAGGGAGACAGCTAATAAAGTAGTTACGAATGTTTGTGCCCCCATCCAAAAAAGGATTCAGGTGTTGAAATTCTGACACCCAGTGAGATGGTATTAGGAGATGGGGCCTTTGGGAGGTGATTAGGTCATGAGGGCAGAGCCTTTATAATCATGAGATTAGTGGCTTATAAAAGAGCCTGCAGGAGGATCCCTGGCCCTTTCTGCCACGTGAGGACACGGTGAGAAGTCAGCAGTGTACAGTCCCGAAGAGGGCATGACCAGAACCCAGCCATGTTGGTGCCTTGACCTTGGACTTCCAGCCTCTAAAACTGCAAGACAGTAATTTCTGTTGTTTATAAGGCACACAGTATGTGGTATTCTATTACAGCAGCCCAAACAGACTAAGACTTCAGTGAAGGAAACGAGCAAATGGTATGGTATATAGCAGTGGTTAACAAGTGTAGGGCAGTGTTGAGTTGTGTTACTGAACTTGCTCAGGTCTGTGGACTGGCTCTGTGCTCGTGAACACATGAAAGTGTTCTGTGAGCTCACATGCCTGTTTGAATCATGGCCACACTTCCTTTGATCCAGGAATAATTTGTGATTAATTATAGAGGAAGTAATAGAAAGCACTGCTCGGGGCGTGGTGGAACTCAGATGCACAGCACTGTGGCTTGCTGGGTGCCGGAGCTGTGCCTCCTGATTCAGGCAGCAGTTTAAGGGGGTGAGGTAGTGACGGGCTGGGCGTCAGCAGCCTCCCTGCCGAGTTGTTCTGCTTTGCCTCCTGTGGCCTCAGAGAGGCCCCTGTTCACAGATGTCATCTCCACATGCTCAGAAACTTAGCGCCGAGTTTGGATTAACAGACTCTTCCTTTCCAGTATAAACAGCCCTTTTGAACGATCTGATCACTCATGTTCTATAAATTAGTTCATGTGCCTTTTTCTATTACCTGGCAAGTCTCTTGGAGCCTGGAGGGATGAGGCTTTGTCAGCAAGGTGATTCTGAAGAACGGGGTATTTCCAGTGAGGGCAGAGCTGGGTTTTGGGGGGTGAGGGGCGTGAGGGGGTGAGGAAGGCAGCAAAGGAGAAGGGATTTGGGGAGGATGTTAAACGTGACTTCATCTACTCTGCGGTTTCGTGACAGCCTGGTCTGTGCACATCATCTTCTGCCTGATGGCCAACTGGCCCCCATACAGGCACCTCAGCGGAGCCCACAGCTACCGCCGAATGTTCTACTGCATGGGTCTCCTTCCAGCCATCGCTCGAAGCAAGCCAGCAGCTCGGGCAGGTGGAAAAGCCAAGGCCCACCGGCAACCTTGTGGCACTTCCAAGACCACCTGGCATCCAGACGTAAACTTCTGGGAGTCCCTGAGACAGACCCGACGTGGGTCTTAGCCCAGAGCAGGCCTGGAACCAACAGGGGTCTTCCTAGGTCCCAGGTCAGCAGCAGGCCCTCAGGGGAGTCACTGAGTCAGCAAACCCCTTGCTTGGCGTGGGTTCCAGGGCAGCCGCAAGACTGTGTGGCCCCAGATGGCTGCCTGGTGTGTCATGAGGTGCAACAGCACAGCCGTTTTGGCCCCAGCCTTCCGCACAGTAAACAGGGCCAGACTGTTTTGTACGATCCAGAGGCATTAAAATTCATGCCCGTTTTGACAGCAGTAGAAGTAAGTGCCTACTTTTGCTTAGGAGATTTAAGAGCATAAAAAGGTATATGGAAAACAATGGCCTGCTCCTTTCTGTTTCAACCTCTAGACTTAAACTGATGGCTGTTAGAGTCAGTCTGTCCTCTGGTTTCTAGTAATGACCATTGTTAGGGTCTAATTGACATTACTCCCCTAAATTTTGCTGGTTGGTGTCTTACCAGATGAAATCTATGGAAACAGCTTGATTTCCACGATGATTGACAGCTGCAACTGCTCAGACTCCAGTGACATTGAACTGAGTGATGACTGGGCTGCCAAGAAGTCTCCCAAAATCTCCCGAGCTAGCAAATCACCCAAACTCCCAAGGTAATTTCGGTCTTTAGGGGTGCGCTCCCTTTTTTGTGTCTCCGAAGGTCCCACTGAAACCAGCAGCTGAAGAGCACAGCCAGAGGGCGTCGTCACCTTTCATCTGGAAGATCTGCCTGCAGTAACCACAGCTTCCTTCATCCTTGCCTTTGGGATAGAAAAAGACATCCAGGAGGAAGTCTGCTAAACCCGCAGAACTTCCAGGGGTGGTTAGCACCAATGGTGGGTGGCATGGGGTGGCCATAGCCAGGGAGCTTGTTTTACCTTCCAGTTTGAGAAAGGTAAGAAAAATGTTTTTACAGTGTATGTAATATGTTAAAGAAAGTGCAAAATTACATGCCTATAATTCTGTAATAGGGAAGAAATAGTGAACTAAGAAAAATTAGATCCTAAAGTTTGTCCTAAGGAGTGGCAGAAAGCTGAGAGGAGGTGGAAGGGCCTATGGTGTTGTAGATAAGAACCCCACGTGCCCCATCCTGGCTCCCTGACGTGGACACCACCTTCCTTATCTATGGAAGTTAAAGGGTGGACCAGATCTTCACTAAGATCCCTGTGTGATGCTGTGCAAAACCAAGGTATAATTCACATAGATAGATTCCCACCCAATCTTAAACACATAAGCACGGTGTAGTTGATAAACCAATGTATCCACCACCCAGTTGAAGATGAGGTTTCCCTCACCCTGGAGAGTTCCCTGGGCCCTTCCTGTTCGATACCTGGTCCCTAGAGTAATCGCCGTTCTGAATTCTGTTGCCGTAGGTTGGTTTTGCTTGTTCTTGAACTTCCTATAGATGACGTCAAACAATACATGCTCTTTTTTTTTTTTTGGCTTTTTTGCTCAACATAATGATTTTGATTCATGCATGTCGTTGCATATATCAACAGTTTCTCTTTTTTGCTCTATGAAATTCCCTTGTTACGAATATACTATAATGTATTCCATTTACCAATTGATGGATATTTGGTAGTTTCCAGTTTGGAGCTATTATGAATAAAAACCACTGTAGACGTTCTTATACAAGACTTTCTGGGGACATATGCACTTGTTTACCCCAGGTATATACTTAGGAGGGGAGTTGCAGGGCCATGGGGTAGACATATGTTTAACTTCATGGGAAACTGCCAAACAGTATTCCTAGGTGCCTGTACCATTTTAAATTCCCACCAGCAGTGTATGAGAGTTCTCACTGCTTCCATTCTTACCTGCAGTTGAAGGTCACTTAAAAAATTGTATGCATTCTGGTGGGTGGGAAGTGATATTTCATTGTATTGGGTTGGCCAAAAAATTCATTTGGGTTTTTCCATATGATCTTATGGGAAACCCGAACAAACTTTTTGGCCAACCCAATAGTTTAATCCTAGTTATCTCCAGTGATTAATGATGCTGAGCAAGTTTTCATATGTTTGTTGGCCATTTGGGTATCTTGTTTTGTGTTTTCTAACTATGAGTCCTTTGGCAGATATATGGATTATCATATAATCTAATATCTGAATTTCTTCTTTTATGATTAGTGCTTTTTTTTTTTGTCCTGTTTAGGAAATCTTTGTCTCCCCTAAGGTCATGAAGACATTCTTCTGTTCTCTTCGGGATGCTTTGTAAAGTTTTAGCTTTCACATTTCGCTCTCAGATTAATTTTATACCGCAGATTAATTTTTGTGTATATATGAGTTAGGGGTAACTGGGTTTTTTTCCCACGTAGATATCCATTTGCTCTAGCAACCTGATTGATTTCTTTTTTCATCTTTATTCTAAGCTTGTTAATTTGCAAATTAGATTATGAACTTTCCTACACTTCTGCAGTGTTTCTGCTTTTCCCATTGCTTAAGCAGAGAGGCCATTTAACACATAAGTAGTCAAATCCCTCACGTGTAAATGTCCATTTGAAGTTCCTGGGTGTGGCCGTCTCCAGAGCTGGTCCTCCTTCCTTCCGTCCTTCCCAGCGTTGAGTCCCCTACGCACAGCAGCCAGGCTGGTTGTCCTCACACGGAGATGTAACCAGCTCTGTCCCCCTCAGCCCTAGATATCTTGTCAAGCTCTCAAGCAGTATATGTGAGGCTTAATGGTTTTCCTTCATAGAACGCCATCAACCTTACCATGTTCATTTTTATAATACTCTCTTCGAGGTAGATTGGCATTAAACACATATGTTCCCCATGTCATAAGCATAGGAACTGAAGACAAACTTTAGATCTACGGATCTAATTTAAATATTGCAGGTGGTGAAATGCTAGATAAGTCTGTTGAATCCCAAACGTTATGTATTAGGAGCTGTGAAATCATTGTGGTCTTAAGGTGAGAAATAACTCTTCCCACCCACCATTTTCCCCAGGACTAATTTTGTAAACCCCCGGCAGAAGGCATTTCTAAACATACTCTTCGTCAATAGGAAGTGAACATTAATTCTCAGGGGTTCCTTACAAATGAATCGCTTCATCTAAGCACAGTGTACTTTAAACACGTGCTGTTTGATATACGTACGACTCCGGCCTTCTTTCCTCATGTCCGCAGGGCAAAAGCAGGTGGGAGGGACTTGATTAAATTAAGGTCCCAGCCTCTGAGAGAGTGACGCCACGGGGGGCTGCTAGAAAGTGAGGAGGGGCCGGGAGCGCCGGTGGGCGCCTGACCCGTGGCCTCGTCTCTGCAGGATCAACCTTGAGGCCCGGAAGTCCCCCAAGCTGTCGCGTGCGGCTCAGGAGATATCCCGGTCCCCTCGCCTGCCCATGCGCAAGCCGTCCATCGGCTCGCCCAGCCTGACGCGGAGGGAGTTTCCCTTTGAAGACATCGCTCAGGTAGTGTCTTGAGCCCCGCCACGCGCCCCTCCTCGTGCGTGCATGACGGCGGCTCAGCCCTCGGGACCGTCTCCGTGCCTGGGACGGCAGTGCCCGACCCGGGCGCCCTGGAGAAGAGCCCTGGTTGCCCCCTCGGTGCCCCTGCCACCCCTTCATCCCGCTGGGCCTCCCTCCCACCTCGGGCATCCCTGCTGCTGCCACGAGAACGTTCTCCCAGGCAGCTCTGCTCGAGACATATCCTCATGTCCACCTCTGCTCCCTCAAACCGCTGCTGACCCCTCGGTGACTCCCAGTGTCTGCGGGAGCCCAGCCCCGGCTGCAGCCCCTCAGTCTGGCCTGCCTGTCTCCCTCCTGGCCCCCCTCACCCCCGGGGGCCGCAGCCCCATATTGTTGACTGGCCGCTTCCCACCTTTGTGCCTTTGTTCTGCCTGCGTCTCCATCTCCGGGTCGACGGGCCCATCCTCTCATCTCCTCCCCCTTGTTTCTGCCTTGATGCTTCCAGACATAAGTTCACCTCCATGCGGAAGCCTTCCTTCCGGGACTCAGCCAGAGTAACCCCAAAGCATGTTGTTTACAGCTCCCTTATAACATTGCTCAGTGACTCTCTGCAAATAATTACAAGCCTGATCTCCTCCATTAGCTTATGAGCTCTCTTGAGTGCGTGTGTGTATGTGTGTGTGGGGGCGGGGGGAGGTTTAAGTGTAATTGACCTACAACACTATGTTAGTTCCAGGTGTACAATGTAGTGATTTGATACTTTTATACATTTCAAAATGGTCACTATGATAAATCTAGTTACTGTCTGTCACCATACAAAGTTATTACAATGTTATTGACTGTAGTCTCCATGCTGTACATTTCATCCCTGTGATTTATTTATTTTGTAACTGGAATTGTAGCTCTTAATCTCCCTCACCTGTTTCACTCATCCCCCCACCCTCCCCTCTGGCAACCACCTGTTTGTTCTCCATGAGTCTGTTTCTGTTTTGTTGTATTTGTTCATTTGGTTTGTTTTTTACAGTCCACATATAAGTGAAATCATACAGTATTTGCCTTTCTCTGTCTTATTTCACTTAGCGTATACCCTCTAGGTCTATCCATGTTGTTACAAATGGCAAGATTTCATTCTGTGTTATGGCTAAGTCATATTCCAGTGTGTGTGTGTGCGTGTGTATGTGTGTATACCACAGCTTCTTTATCCATGCATCTATTGATGGGTAATTAGGTGGTTTCCACGTCTTGATTATTTTAAATAATACTGCTATGAACTTTGGGGTGCACATATCTTTTCAAATTAGTGTCTTGGGAGTTTCATTTTCAGAACAATACCCAGAAATAGAATTGCTGAATCATATGGTAGTTCTATTTTTAGTTTTTTGAGCAACCTCCATACTGTTTCCCACAGTGGCTGTACCAGTTTGCATTTCTACCAACAGTGTTGGAGGGTTCCCTTTTCTTGAGGAGCTAGATTTTACTCGTCTTTATTATTGCCCTTGCACATGCTTACACACACACCCTACACATATGTGTGGTTTGAGCACAGTGATAACTTTTTAAGTTTTTTGAAATTTAATTGAATGAAAAAACAATTGGGTGGTCTCAGGACAGTGGTATCAATGCAACTGATATTTCTGGGAGAAATATCAAGGCTAAGAATGGAGTCAGAGCTTGGTACCTTGTGTAATAGATCAGTGACCGAGGCAAAAGGAGAGGTGAAGAAAAATGTGCCCACGTCACTTCTGTGACCTTTCTAAGCTACCCGCCCACGGGCACATTGGGACACCATCCACCCCTCACTCCCAGACCCGAGAATCACAGCCCGTGAGCCACCACTTAAAAACAGGGCCTGGCATGCTGTAGTCGGCGTCTGGTATTGAAAACGGTGGAATGATGCAGAGAATGAATATCTCTGTCAGTGCCCACCAGCGACTTTTTAAGCAAAAAGTGTTGGCATTCTTACTTCTTAAGTGATTGATAGAAAATATGGAAAGAGATTGTGGTTTTTCTTCTTTTTTTCCTCCCCACAGCACAACTATCTTGCTCAGGTCACGTCTAATATCTGGGGAACCAAATTTAAGATCGTGGGCTTGGCTGCTTTCCTGCCAACCAACCTCGGTGCAGGTAAGTACTGCATGCATCCCAGTCGGAACTCAGGCTGAGAAATCAATTTCGACCTCCAGTGGCCTAAAGTAAAACACGAGCTCTTATGACACCAAAAGATCAGCATGTACTTTACCTCCAAAGTTTAACCTCCAAGTTAGCCACCATGATTTTGTAAAAATTAGAATTATTGCTCTAATTGGGTTTATTTTTTTTGGCAGTGGTGCTTTCATTTTTTTCTATAAGCCCTGACTGATAAAAATGACAGACATAACCAAAAGCTCTGATAGGTTTCTGGTTATTTTGATGTCTGGCCTTTTACCGTGGGCAGATTTTGGTACCAGTGTCTTTAGGTTCTTGAGGCAAAAGAAACTTCTGAAGAAAGTCGAGAAGAGAGCATTGGAGGCTATTAGAACACGTTGGCTGACTGTTAGTACAGTTCTTAGTGGTAAATCTTTGTAGATTTCATTTCTAAGTACCAGATAAATATCCTGTCTGTTGGAAGCTTGAGACCTCGGGGAAAATGGAACCAGCGGAGGACAGGGCTGGGCGAGAACCCAGAGTGCGCGTCCTCCTCGGTGCCCGACTTGAGTGAGTGGCACTAACGTGCCACTTACTCTGGGACAGTGAGGGAGGGAAATGACAGAGGTCCTTTTCCAAGTGGCTTCCTCCTGATGGCACAGCCCTGTATGGGCTGAGCGGCTGTGTTGTCCCCCACCTTGTGGGGTGGCCTGATCATTGGACATGCACACACCTCTCCAGAAGGCCGCCTTGGCCAGCCTGTGGCTGGTGGCCCCATCTTGAATGTGCTCTGTGTAACCTACTAAAAAAAATTTTTTTAAATTCTGAATCTGCCTATTACAGCTGTCTCAAACACAGATCCTTTAAAATAAATGATTCTTGCAAAGCAGACGTTAAAAGATATGTTGCTGTGTATGTATCTTCAGAGGCTTATTAGGTAGTGCTGCAGGTGGATTTTTCATTTTGAAGTTACTCAGCTTAAAGAAGAGGAGGAATAAAGGTAAAATATAAAACTGACTTAGGAAATAAGAGTAGACTATCCCTGTACATAATGCAAAGAAATCTCTTAGGGTATCTTCCACAACCTGGACACCCTCTGAAGACCACAAAAGCCTGTTCTTCAGTAATTCAGCAGTGCGCTGCTGGTGTACACGGGGGTTCTGATACCACTGTGTGAGGGTTGTGATCATCCCCATGTCAGTAAGCTGAGAACTTAGCCATCTGCTGACTATAAACATTGAAAAAAGAATGAAAGTGAGAATTTACTTACTGGATCTTTTCATTCTGCCTGCCCTTATTTCTTGGACGTTGAGTGGGTCCACGAGCAGATCAACGAGACCTTAAGATGGGAGGGCCCGTGAGTGCTTCTGAGGCCCGCGCTGCTGCAGTGTGAGGAGTCTGAGTGCCCGGGACCAAAGCCTTCTGTATGACAGTGGTGAAATCACTGTCCTAGTCACTGACCTTTTAAAAAAGGGTTTTAGCTAGTACCATACGTCAAGCGAAGAGAATTTTCCATTTGATTCTACTAGAGAGAAGGAATTAACTCTTGGATTTTAGAAAGTATATTACATATGGGCGCCCTATTAAATACCCTGGTAAGCTTACCAGGGTGGATGGAAAGCAAGACGTCTGTATGGCCTGGCCTGTGGTTATTAAAAGAAAAAAAAAGTGAGTGCTGTTGGTTACTTTATATTGGATAATTGGATAATAATTTGTTTCTATTAGAATGATCTGGCCTGTGAAATTTTCTATTTTTAATTTTTTACATTTCTTAATTTTAAAAATATGGAATAAATTCAAAAGATTTAAAGGAGTATAGTTAAGCTGTCTCGTCCTCACCCCCAGCCACCTAGTTTTTTTTTCCTCCCCTCTGGAGACAACTGATGTTATTTCTTAATCCCTCCTGAGATTTTTAATTTTACTTCTCTTTGTCAATCTGAATGACAAAGAATAGCACTTTAATGCATTAGTTCTTAAGCTATATGGCCATCCAGAGTTTTTAAGCCAAAATTCATATTCTCTTCTGTGGGCAAGGGAGATGAAAAAGACCTGTAAGGACTGCTGGGTTGGAAAAATCATCTTAGCCCACGCCAGTCCAAGTACGCACTTTACAGAGGTGCTTCAAAAAAGAAAGTCTACTGCGCCCTGGGGCTGCTGGCCAGTCAGCCACCGGGCTGTTGGAGGTGACGGCTGTGGAGATAGGGTTTGGCTTATCTTAACACAAAACTTAAAATAGTAATAATTACAGCACCTCTGCATATGTCACAGGAAAGAGTATAAACAGAAAGTTGACGGGGCAATTTCATCCTGATTCTAATCTACCATGAAACTTAAATTCAGATTCATTATTTTTTCCAGCTTATTTTGTCTCTAAATATTTTAGTTGCAGTCTAGGCCTTCTCTTAAATGTCCCCATTAATCAAAGTAAACCTTAGTATTCAAAGAAAGCATGTGGCAGTTCCCCGTGTCTATCCTGGTCATGAAATTGAAAGAGAAAGTCAGTAAGATAAGAATTCAGTCCTGAATAAAAGCAGCATTTTATTCCTACCTGAGACACGTCATCCCTTCTGTCATAGTTGCCTTCAAACAGCTCCTTGATTGCCCGAGATACCCCTGAGCTCGGCACTCTGGTTATCACAACTATTTTCACTAAATTATCCTTCTGATTGCAAATGAGATTTTTTAAAAATATATTTATCATACCCAGCTCATTCCAAAAAAAGAGTGTAAGTTTTTAACATTTGAAATGTGTGGTTCTGTAGACAAACCACTGGCAGAGTGGCCGGGCTAGACCGAGAATTTGTTGTCACCGAATCTGCACTGTGTCCGGGGTGGCGGGTCGAGCGCCAGGGGGAGACGCGCAGCTGCCCTCAGGCTCTCAGCCCGCCCGCACAGATCTGTCTTCTGAGCGCAGGGACACCGCAGCCCCAAGCTCTCTCCCCGTGAGGGACGCTGCTGGCGCCCTGGCTGTCCTCTGCCGTGTCTCTGTTGACTGTGCTTTCCTCCTCCTCCCCACCAGTAATCTACAAAACCAGCCTCCTGCATCTCCAGCCGCGGCAGATGACCATCTATCTCCCGGAGGTTCGGAAGATTTCCATGGACTTTGTTAATTTACCTGTCTTCAACGCAAATGTTTTCAGTGAAGATGAAGATGATTTACCAGGTGTGTTCACGCACGTCAGCTGGTTTGTCACGAGCCCACACCCTCTCTTGGTGGGTCGTGTTGGGGGCAGAGCGGCAGTAGTTGGGGATGACCGCACGTCAGCCCGTGCCTGCTGCCCCGGTAAGGGTGGAAGGCACGTGAGGTGTCACGGCAGAAAGGCCACATACTGTCACTAGTCTGGGGAGGAGAGGAGCTGCCAGAGCAAAAAGGACGCTTGAGGCGGAGGTGGCTGTGAGCGCTGCCACCGCCTCGTCTCACCCTCACGGTGAGCCTCCCAGTCCCGTGCCTGGATAAAGAGAAGTTAACGGGACCAGTCAGAAATCAGAAGCGAAACCCTGTCTCACGGACCCTAGGCCGGCCCTCGTCCTCTCAGTCCCTGCTTAGAGACTGACGTCACGCAGATGACCCTGTGCCCACGAAGCCCGGTTTCTCAAACCTGCCCCGTCTCCCGGGCAGGAAACCTGTGCATTTCAACATCTCTCTCTTAAGTGCAGTGCAGGTCTCCATGCATAGAATAGAAGCCCGGTGTGAGTTAAAAGTAAAATCTGGTACAAGGTTTTAAAATCCCAGTTTACAGATTTTGAAGTATCTATAGCATCTTAGGTTAATTTAAGTGCTTTCTAGTCAGGGGGTCCTATTTTGATTAACAGACTAGAATGAATTCTAATTAGTCTCCCAATTATTGTCTGTGACTATTCTCAAAACATGTCCACCTGCAACAATTTTATAAACACAGAGATTCCTCTACTTAAAACCAAGCACGGTTCTGAAAGTCTCTGGTTTCTGAGCCAGAGGAACCCTGCATGTGCCACTGACTTTTCCTGTACCTGGTCATTCTCAAACAGAGGGGCTCTAGTCTCGCCATGGGATGGGCTGGGCTGGACACTGATCCCAGCTCAGGCTCTGAACGTGAGGGAGTTGTCTGCCTTCTCTCAGCCCAGGTTTTTACCTGTAAAATGACTGTGCTTTCTGACAGTAGCCGCCTTTGGTCCTCTTGACGGTTTACCTCTCCTCACGGGTGGAGCAGGTGTTCTGGACTCACGCAGTCCTGATGGGCACGGTCTTGCGACCGTGTTAGCCTGCGGTTTGGTGAGGCTGAACACCCTTCAGCGTGTAGCCTGTGCCCTGCTAGTTCACAGCCTTGGATCTGGGAGTATCTTTTACACTTTCTCCTTATCACCTTCCGTTCTCCCAGAACGTGACTGATAGAGCTCTCTCTAACGCTCAGCTGTTGTTATCGTCTGTGGTTCCCTGTGGAGGAGGGAACGTTTGGTCTCAGAGTTTAAACTCAGTGCTTCCTGACGCGACAGAGACTCTCGTTTCGTTCAGCGGGGAAGACACCTGCCGTCAGTGTTCCATACCGAGGAGAGAACATCTGGAAGAGGAAGCTGAACAGGAATAGTAGAAAACTTGGGACAGGGCCCAGATTCGTGCAGGCAGGAGATAGTTACCTCTCACGAGAGGACCCCCGGGAAGGGGAGAGTCTGTTGCAGGCGCTGAGGGCGGGCTTAGCTTTTCATGAACCAGCTGGTTTCATTCTGAAGTTCTGGTGAAAGGTCAGCCAGCCTCTGCAGTTAGCCTGTTAAATTCTATTTCCTGCTCGGATACTAGTTGCCACACAGCACTTAGAGGCCCACATGAGTCAGCTTGCCATGCTCGGTGAGCACTTCAGACAGGGCAGTTCAGACAGTGGCTCTGAGCATGTGCACGTGGTCTGCAGATCATCGCTCAAATATACACTTTATTAAATCCCTACTGTGTACAGATAGGATATATTTACAGGGTTTATTCAATGGGGCTCACCTTATATACCATTTGAAATGCTAAAAAGCAGCTAAATTAGGAAATGACCCTTCCCTCATATGCAGATTTGCTAGAAGAGTCTTTTCATTGGTTTCTCTACTGCATTTCACATGGTTCTATTTACAGAAACTTAATTGCTGTACAAATCTCCAGACACACACCTGCTGCATGACACTTCCCACACTAACCAGTCCGTGACCCTGGATGAATCCACTCAAAAGAAGCCTAGGCACTGAGTCCTCAGTGGAGTTTCATACTGTACCAGGGCCCTCTTCTTGCACAAAAGAGTGGGCTTTTTATGAATATCACAAGTTAAAAGCATCTTTTAAACACTTAATCATTTGCCATGGTGCCATTCAGGTACATGGTACCAAATTCAGAAGGTTCAGAGGTATTTATTGAAAAGCTCTGGCAGTGCCCTTAGCTTACAGACGACTGCAGGCTGCCCTGAAGAACCCATCGGGATTGCCTGTGTGTGCTTCTAGAAACATTTAGGGAAGTGTTGTGTAACTTGTGTGAACTGTCCAGCTTTCCCTAAGCAAACAGTTTCCTCTGTAGCGACTGCATTCTGTATGCAGAAGGACTGGATGAGTAGAGATGTGTTGCCTGTTCTGACCCAGTTTCATGGCAGTGTTTTGTTTGTAAGCAGTTCATCTTTCTAATTTCCTTTCAGTGACAGGAGCATCTGGTGTGCCCGAGAACAACCCACCTTGCACCGTGAACATCCCCATTGCCCCCATCCACAGCTCCGCTCAAGCGATGTCCCCCACACAGAGCATCGGGCTGGTGCAGTCCCTGCTGGCCAACCAGAATGTGCAGCTGGACGTCCTGACCAATCAGACCACAGCCGTGGGCGCAGCCGAGCACGCAAGTGACAGCGCCGCCCAGTACCCCGTGGCCAGCCGCTACTCCAGCCCTGGCCAGGTGATCTTCGGGGGCGTAGAGATAAGCCGCGTCATCCCCAACCCGCCTCAGCTGTCCCTGCCACCGCCAGCACAGGGGGCCATCCAGCTGTCTGTGCTGGACCACGGGGACCGAGACCACGAGCACCTGCAGAAGCCAGCCAAGGCCCTGCGGCCGGTGCCACAGTTGGCCACCGAGGGGGACGCGGTGGTGTTCAGCGCCCCCCAGGAGGTCCAGGTGGCCAAGATGAACCCCCCACCCCCCTACCCGGGAACCATCCCCGCGGCCCCCACCACCGCAGCGCCGCCGCCCCCGCCGCCGCCCCCGCCGCCCCCGCTGGACACGTGCTTGAAGAAGGGCGACTTCTCGCCCTACCCCACGGCGGCGCACTACCAGCCGCCCCTGGGCTACGAGAGGATCACCACCTTCGACAGCAGCGGCAACGTGGAGGAGGTGTGCCGGCCCCGGACGCGCATGCTCTGCTCCCAGAACGCCTACGCGCTCCCGGGCCCGGGCAGCTCGGCCACGCTGAGGCTCACCGCCACCGAGAAGAAGGTCCCGCAGCCCTGCACCAGCGCCACCCTGAACCGCCTGACGGTCCCGCGCTACTCCATCCCGCCGGGGGACCCGCCCCCCTACCCGGACCTCGCCTGCCCGCTGGGCGCCCCCGGCCGCGGCGCGGGGCAGAGACCCGACGGCGGCCTCATCCACGCCACGCTACGCAGGAACAACCGCGAGGCGGTGCTCAGGGCGGCGCCGCTGGCCGAGCCCCCGCGGCCGCCGCCGCACCCGCCCAGGCCCAAGGGCGCGGCGCAGTTCCCGGCACGGCACCCGCCCGCCCTGTACACCTGCAGCCAGTGCAGCGGCGCGGGCGTGGCGGGGAGGCCGGAGCCGGGCGCGGGGGCGCAGCCGGGCGCCGGCCTGGCGCACGCGGCCAGCACCTCCCCGCTGACCTCCCAGTCGTCCTACAGCCTCCTGAGCGCGGGCGAGGGCGCCCGCGAGCGCGCCGACTACGTCAACTCGGCCTTCACCGAGGACGAGGCGCTGGCCCAGCACTGTCAGGCCGAGAAGCCGCTGAGGCACCCCGCGCTGAGCGAAGCCGCCGTGGCCGTGAAGCGGCCACCCCCCTACCAGTGGGACCCCGTGCTGGGGGAGGATGTTTGGGTTCCTCAGGAGAGGACAGCACAGACCGCGGTGCCCAACCCTCTGAAGCTGCCCCCTCTGATGGTAGGTCAGAGCCAGCACCTGGATGTGTCCCGAGTGCCCTTCGTCTCCCCCAAGCCTCCCGCCAGCCCTACAGCCACTTTCCAGACGGGCTATGGCACGGGAGTGCCCTATCCGGGAGGCTGTAACACTTCCCCTTTGACGGGGGTGCAGGCTCCCTGCTCCCCGAAAGGCGCTCTGGCCCCAGCACAGTTTGCACAACAGGAGTCCGCGGTGGTTCTTCAAACGGCCTACCCGCCCAGCCTCCCCTACTGCCCCCTGCCCCCCATGTACCCGGGAAGCAGCGCCTGCTCGAGTTTCCAACTGCCACCCATCGCCTTGCACCCCTGGAATTCCTACAGCGCGTGCCCGCCCGTGCAGAGCCCCCAGGGCGCTCTCCCCCCGAAGGCGCACTTGGTGGTGGAGAAGCCCCTCGTGTCCCCGCCGCCCACGGACCTCCAAACCCACCTGGGTACAGAGGTGATGGTAGAGACCGCAGACAACTTCCAGGAAGTCCTCTCCCTGACGGAGAGCCCAGTCCCCCAGCGGACGGAGAAGTTCGGAAAGAAGAACCGGAAGCGGCTGGACAGCCGGGCCGAGGAGGGAAACGTTCAGGCCATCACTGAAGGCAAAGTGAAGAAGGAGGCTCGGACTTTGAGTGATTTTAATTCCCTGATCTCCAGCCCCCGCCTGGGGAGAGAGAAGAAGAAAGTGAAGAGTCAGAAAGACCAGGTGAAGTCGAAGAAGTTGAATAAGACAAATGAGTTCCAGGACAGTTCGGAGAGCGAGCCGGAGCTGTTCATCAGCGGGGACGAGCTGATGAACCAGAGCCAGGGCAGCAAGAAGGGCTGGAAGAGCAAGAGGAGCCTGAGGGCGGCCAGCGAGCTGGAGGAGTTCAAGTGCCGGAAAGCCAGCGAGAAAGAGGACGGGCGGCTGGGCAGCCAGGGCTTTGTGTACGTCATGGCCAACAAGCAGCCTCTCTGGAACGAGGCCACCCAGGTGTACCAGCTGGACTTCGGGGGGCGGGTGACCCAGGAGTCGGCAAAGAACTTCCAGATCGAGCTGGAGGGGCGGCAGGTAAGAAGCCATGTGCTGGGGTGTGGCCAGAGTGCCGCTTTCTGGTCCTGACAGGTCTCTGGACTTTGGCCTTGGGGAGCGTTTTTCAGAAGGCCAGATGGGAAATGTGGGAAACGGCTGATGACTCTTAGCTGGGGCCGGTCGGGCTTGTAATTTTCAGCATGCCTGTTGCTCTCTTTTCTTCATTTCTCCCCAAAGTAACGCATGTCCTGATTTTTTGAAGTCAGATGGTTCTGTGAGACCCATGAGGGAAATAGCAGGCACCTGCCCACTGCCCACAGCTGCTCCAGAGGCCAGCTCTAACAGCTGACTCTGTGTGCTGCTTCTGGTGTTTGCCACCGTACTTGGGAAGAACACATTCCTACTTCTATCTCTTGAGTTTTCAGTTTGGGGCGTCATGTACTGACTTCTTCCTGAGCACCATGAGGGTTCATTTTCTTCACCCCAACGCCCCCCGACATATGAACTTTCCCTTTCCCCCTTTTCGCAGGTAAATCAGCAGTCGTTGGTCCCCTCGTCGTGCCACTGAAGGTGGTTCATTTCTGAGCCATGTGTTAGGGTTTAATTACAGTTTCTTTTTTATCGTGTAGGCTTTTTACCCGAAACATAAAAATTACCCAGTTTTCATTTGCTTGTCTTTCTGCGTTTCTGTTATTAAGCCCTTCCCCAGTCCTCTGGCAGAACATCCATCTCCTCTTGGTGCACTTGAGCACTTTGCATAGTTTGTCAGTTCTTCCTGCGCCAACCTGGAATTGTTGCTGTGGTCCCACTGCATAGCTGTCGTTCTGGGACTACCCTTCTCCACCATCCCGGGAATTCCCTTCACCGCTCATATTTAACGTCATTAATTCGCTCAAGAAATGATTATTGAGCACTTGCTATATGCCTGGCAGTCCTCTTGGCCAGGAGTTGGGAAATCACGGCCTACAGGCCCATCCAGCCTGCAGCCTTGTTATATAAATAAAGTTTTATTGGAACACAGCCTTGCCCATTATTTCAGTACTGTCCGCGCTGCTTTTGCCCTGCAACAGAGGTTCAGTAGCTGTGGCAAAGTCCATGTGACCTACAAAGTCTAAAATGTTTTATCATCAGCCCTTTACAGAGAGTTTGGGAACCCCAGTTATGAGTGCTGAAATTTAGAGCACTGAGGAAAACAGAGGGAGATCTCTGTCCTCCTGGAGTTTACAAAAATGGAAGAAAGACCATGAACAATTAAATATGTGTAACATCATATAATAACATGATACAGTGTGGTCACAGTAAGCACTGGGGTGACAGGAAAGCAGGTGCAGGAGGTGGAGTGCAAGGGGGACCACGTGTGCTCTGCTTGGTCCCTCTCTGAGCAGTGTGACATCTGACAGATCACAGGTGGTGGTTCTCTTAAGCCTCTTTTAGCCTGTAGATTTTTTTCTCTACTTTTTCTTTCTCCTTCTGTTTCTTGGTGGAGAAACCACTTCCTTTGACCCGAGGAGCTTTCCACGCTCTGAATTTTGCCTGTGGCCTCCCCACTGCACGATTTAACACGTTCCTCCATCTGTTTATTTCTGACAAACTCATAGTTAGATTGAGAAGCTTTTCAGAGTCGCTTTTGTTGGCAGAAATATCTCACAGGCCGCGCTGTCTGCTTCTGTCAGGAGCCGCAAGGAGGTTTTCCTCTAACGTCTTTGCTTCGCCGCCCCACCCTCGCCCCAGGTGATGCAGTTTGGACGGATTGACGGCAATGCGTACATCCTGGACTTCCAGAGCCCCTTCTCCGCTGTGCAGGCCTTTGCGGTCGCCCTGGCCAACGTGACCCAGCGCCTCAAGTGAAGAGACTGGTGTGGGGAGGAGAAAGCGGTCTGATCGCAGACACTGGAGGAGCCTGCACAGCCTGGTGCCCGGGGGACCAGAAGACGAGGGCAAAACTGGAAACGTCTGTCAGGCCCAGGGGAGGGCACTGACCTTTCGTTGTTGTTTGTTTGGGTTTTTATTATCCTTTTTCTTTTTTCTTATTTTTTTAAACAAAAGTAAAATACAGGAGAGCGGTGTTTGCAAGCGAAGGGTGCAAGGCACCTACCTGGTGGTGCTTAGGTCGCTGTGGGAATGTCCTACTGGGTTTGCTTATGTCGGCGACAGGGACAAGGGGCCCTTCAGAAGGAAGGTTAGACTGCCTTCTCGCCTGCTGTTCTTCTAGACTAGGAGTGTGCATTGTTTTCATTCTCCACAACATCTAGCTTTTATTATTCCTCCAACATCACTACTAGTGTAAATATAAAAAACCCGTTAAGAAAAACACAACCAAAAAATCCTGAAGGTACAGGTTCTCTTGCGGGGGGACATTTAGTTCACATATTATGTTATTCCCCCAGAGGTGACTTGATTAATGAGGGGTATTTTGGCAAATGCACTGTGTTTGACTAATAAAAGTAGGCTTTTTACGGGGGTGCTATTACTAGGTATAAATACGATTTGCTCATGAGCTCGTAGGGAAAGGATGACGGGCAAGGAAGGATCTCCTGCAGGTGTTCACGCAGGTGGCTCACGTCGTGTGACTTGAAGCAGTACAAGGGCCACGCTCCTCTTCAGAGGAGGTTTACACTGAAGCCTCCACTGGTTTCCAAATATGTCAAAATTCCGTTGGTTCAGTGCTCATTCAGTCTGCTTGACTTCGGGAGAAAGATCCCCGAGTAGTGTGGTGTGGGGCAGCAATTTTCTGGGCTGCGGTGGTGGCTCGTTAAGAGACCTGCTGCTGAGAAGTGGGCTTCACTCCCTCTCCCCTCTCATTTTTGAACCTGGGAACCGTGCCAGAGACGGTGTCTTCCCCATCAGGTAACACTGTTCTGTACTTGCTCTTTCTAAAAATGCTGACAACACTGATGTGAAAGCACTCCTTTCCTCTTTGGGGCTATATTAAAACTCAGTTGGCTAGAGATGTTTTCCAACAGATTAGAAATGTAGCAAAAGAAATGTTAGGCATTTGCCAGGGTATGAAAAGTAAGAGTTATAATCAACTCTTTTGACAAGCCCCACAAGCTTTTCTAGGAAAAAAAAAAAGTTTATTAACTGTACAGACTGTTTACTGAGGAGATAAACCACTGGGAGAACGTGGTTAAAGTTGCAAGTACTTAATGTAGTTGGTTGACTATTCTTTGTTAATTTCAACAACAACAACAAAAAATCCAGAGATTATCTTTTCCCACCTCCCCCTCCACAGAGGGCAATATTCAGCCCTGATAATAAGACCCAGTTCATAGTTTTCAGTTACTGATATCTGTGATGTTGTTTAGGGCAGGAACACAAGAACTGTCTACCAGTTTAGGGTCCTAAATTTGGATTTTGTTTGAAAACAAACAGGTGGAAGATACTGCAGAAACGTATTTTCAAAAAAAAAAATTTTTTTGTTTTTAATCTTCTGTTTTAGTTTAAAAATTAGAAAAGAAACAGGTCCAATGCAAGATGACATCACTTACCATTTTCTTCAGACCCAGAAGAAACACAGGTGAGGTTTCAAATATGGTGAAGGACATCTCCCAGCTAATACGAGAGCTTCCCATTTGATATTTTAAAATATTGAACCGGATTCTTTGGTGGGTAAATTTTTCCAGAAAGAATTTAGCAATGTATTCAGAATTATATAATTCTTTTATATGAGTTTCTGTAGCTTAACATGATGTTTCAGTGCTTATTATCAGCTGTGCAATAATGGTTATAGCCTATTTCTAAATAATTTAAATGCAGTTCCCCTGTTTTATTGTCCAAAAGTTAATTATTTATCTTGCTTTCATAGTGTTCGTAGGAATTATTTTGTTACTGTGTTCTGGTGAGTTATGCCCACTTTATTATTTATTTAGAAAAATAGTATGTTTGTAATGACTTATTTGGTGGCAGTATATTTTGCTGCAAGAAATAAAAAGGATATGATAGAAGGTTTTTTTATTGGACAATTTGTAACTTTTTCTAATTGGGAAAAATTCCTATTAATCCTTTAAAAGCAATTCTTTTTTTTTTCATTTTGTGGTATCAATTATATAAAAGGAGATTTCTTTGAAATAACGTATCCTAAAATATTATTTCCCCTTCTGTTGAAAACTTTCTTTTTAATGAAACTAAAAGGCGAAATGAAATGAGACTTAAGAGAATGAGAGTAGCACAAAAAAGGAATTATAGTGGTAAGTTTCAGTTCTTCAAGTTCTGACTGGTTTTTGAGATGTAAAGACCACATTTTAGAACTTTTCTTAATAAGAGCAAAATACAGAGGGAAATCCTTGTGTGAAGAGAAAGTGAGTATGTGTCACAAATAATTAACTAAACTTACTAAATTCTTAGCTCACTCCCCAAAGGACCTTTTCCCCACCTGGGAACAAAGGCCTCCATCTTGGATCCGCCTCTGGATGAGCGGCGGTCGCCCAGCTCTGCGGCCCCGGCCTGAAGGAAGACGTAGTCCCCAGTCCAGTCAGACAGGCGTCTGCAGCCGTGGCGACGCGTGTCTTTTCACTTAATGGTGACGTTTTCACTTTAAAAATTGCTTCCATTCGGTCAGTCTCAATTTATTAAATGCTACCAAAGTCAGTACTTTAAGCAGCAGAATTCTACGTATTTAGTGTTCATTAATAGCAACTTATGAATATTAAGATACCTCAGTGAATCTCTAAAGTTAAAAACATTAGCCCAGTAAATAGCCAACCACATACAGAATCCATGCCTTTTTGAGGGAAGCGGTATGTTAAACATGAGAAGCAGTTTTAAATTTGGTTTTACTTCATCAAACCAAAGGCACAGCTTTGAGTATAGCATACCCATTGAATGTATGTATATCCTAAGAAAAACCGGTACCAAGAAGGCAGGAAAAGAGCTCTCGTGGCAGGATAGGTCAGAGGGTTTGCAGTGTTTTCATCCACGGCTGTTGCTTCCTCATCGAGTGCCCCACGAGGGCGTGGGAAGACGTGTAATCATAGACGAAAGTCAGGAGACCCCGGGATCAAGCCGGCTCTGCCACAAAGCTGGAGGGTGACCGTGGGCCTCCATTTGTCTGTCTGTAAAAGAAAGGATGGCCTGGACAATTTTCTAAACTCCTGTCGACCAGCTCGAGTGGCTTGAGGGCCCGAAATGTAACAGTTTCATCAATTCCATTTTACAAACTTGGAAGGACGGTTTCAAAACATTGCCCTTTGTAGAGAAATATTTTTTTCCCCTGTATTAATGAGCTACCTACTGAATGTAAACCAATGCATTTAAAATAATAACTTTGGAAGGTTCACCTCTAGAAACGAATGCATTTGGAATCATGTTTTTCTTTTAAAATTATACAAAAACACCGATTCCAGGTAAGACAGAGAGGCCTCCCCATGAGTGTGCCCTGCTTGGTGGACACCCCAGAGAACAGCCCTAAAGTAAGTCACCACTTTGCCCTGAAGAGTGAGTTGAAAAAAGAACAAAGGAGTATATGCCTAGGCTGGCTTGAGTTCTTGAGTGTGCTGTGTAGTGTTGCACGAGCTTTGTGTTCAGAAGGTTTTCTCGAGAAGGAACCTGTTGTGTCCCCATGTGGGCCATCTATCGTTTGGCCAAGTCAGTGGTTGTGAGCAAATTTAGCTGAAACAAAATGTGTCCAAATGTTGTTTGAGTTCCTGGAATTTTGTTATAGCACACAACTCAAAACTCTTCACCTTATGTGTATTTCCTTGTCTCTGGCTGATGAAGCTCTGAAAGGTTGTGGTTTTCATTTCTTTGGCTTTGTGCAATTTTCTTGTAACTTTACTTGTACCTATATTTTCTGTTTATATGTTCTTTTAAAGGGGAGGGGGAGGGTTCTAGGATCTCATTTATTGTAGATAAAATTTTTTTCGTGTTGTAGAAAAGCATGGGTTATGCGTTTGACTGAAAAAGGCACTGTATTATTTACCAAAGGGGTATTGTTTTTGCATTTGTTTATAAATGCATTATTTTGGTACTGTAAATTTGATATAATTTCTGAGTTTATTGCTACTGGCATTTTCTTTTTCCTTTTTTTCCCCCCGCAACTGTAAGTGTGCGTTGCAGGTGCACAGGTCCCAGACCAAACCAGACCACCAGCATGTTCTTGTCCCTGCCTTGGGAGTGGCGCGCTGCTGTGTGTGCCTGATCCCTCTCATGTTGGTTTGTTTTTTAACTCAGCATCCTGCTTTGTTTTACTTTCCAAGCAAGATCTGTTGAGATTTCTGATTTGCATTCTAATGAGCTCACCCTTATTTCCTCTCTTCTTATGTATTTTGTGTATTAGATTGTGCAGGAGGTATTCTAGAAGGCATTAATGGTTTGCATTCAAAATGGCGTGGTATGTCCGAAGTATTTTCTGTCTTTATTACTGAGATGGATTAATCTCCTTAATTTTTTCCTGATGATTTGAAGTTGTAAGAGTTGTCATCTATTGCTTAATAAAATTTTACAGATCAAAAAAAAATCAGTTACTTGTGTGCAGAATTCAGATGTGGTCTTGAGTCCTTTGAGAAGAAATCACTGCTCTCCATTGGCATGACCCACCCTCTAGCTGCTTCTCCGATCCCTGGGTTACTGCCAGGGGTTGCTTTGACACCTGAGATCTTTATTATCATTGCTCTTTCTGAGAGGTCAGAGGTTGTGCTGTTTTCCTGGTGAGTTGGTTTGAGTTTGTGTTTGTTTTTGTTTTATTTTTCCTTGCTTTTTCAAAGAGGACCCATCTGTGTCTCTATTTCTGCTAAGATCATCTATGCCATTTTTTTAGATTCCACATATATGCGTTCATATACGGTATTTGTTTTTCTCTTTCTGACTTACTTCACTCTGTATGACAGTCTCTAGGTCAAGCCACGTCTCTCCAAATGACCCAATTTCGTTCCTTTTTATGGCTGAGTGATATTCCATTATATATATGTACCACATCTTTTTCTGTTGTTGTTGTTCCCTGCCTCTTGCATCTCCCTCCCTCCCTCCCTCCCTCCCTATCCCACCCCTCTAGGTGGTCACAAAGCACCAAGCTGATCTCCCTGTGTGTACCACATCTTCTTTATCCATTCATCTGGCGATGGACATTTAGTTTGCTTCCATGTCCTGGCTATTGTAAATAGTGCTGCAGTGAACACTGTCATGGTAGAAACATTGAACTTTGGTCCATATCATTCAGTGTATTCTGATTACATAAATGTTCATGATCCATCCAAAAAAAAGAGGATCCGATTCACGGTGCTTCTGTCATAGCACCTACAAGATCTGAGGTGCTAGACCCATCGACACCTTTTTTAATTTGTAGCAAACTTAATAAAACCGGGTTTTGAGCAATTCCACTACAAGTGCTAACATAACTGTTAATTGTTGTTATTACTAATGGGTCTTAGTGCACCTCCTTGCTCCAGCCTAGAATTCCCTCTGACCATGGGAGGGAGGCAGGGACTGGGGGTCATGGGAGGCGCATCTGTAAACACCGTAGTTCCCATGAGCATTTACAGAACCCCCGCTTGTTTTTTTCAGAGATAAAAAATAGACATGTAGTCACTCAGGCTTTGGGAGAAAGAGAACCAAAAACTACTGCCATCTCTAAGAAATTCTTACCATTAATTAAGTTTTAAAATAATCATAGGACTATAAATCTGTGCTTTAAACAGTAATAACCATACGAAGCTAACCCGAATTTTGTATGAGAATCTAAATATATCTCGTTTTATTGTGAAAGTCTGTGAACTTCAAGTTAACATTCCTTGCATCTTCATCACTTAAATCAGGTAGCAGGGAAACCTGATCAGGAACAAGCCCCCTCCTCCCCTCCCCACAAAATCAAGGGACCAAGACCCTAACAGCCAGGCTGTGTTGGTTGGTGCTAAGGACCATGTATGGGAGTGGGGTTGCCTTCTCCACCAGCCCAGCCCCAAGGTCAGCTTTGGGGCTGTTCAGTGTGAGTTGGTGTCTCCAGAAGTGATTTATTTTTTAAGTAAGAAAACTTGGCAAATCCCTTTCCTTCTACAGACTTATTTTGAAAAGGATGCATTCTATTTTTATTCTGCTGTTCAGTATTCTTTTCCCGGTAGTGTTAAGAGGGAATCAATTTAGCTCTCACATCCTGGTCCCCAAAACTCATTGTAGAAGAGAAATGACTGCCTCATGGAGACTGCATTGCAGTTTTTCAAGAATGCACAGGTAAATCTCCAAACTCTACTATAAAGTGGTTACCTTTTGCCTTCCTTTCCTTTCAGAAGAAAATTGAAGCAATGAGAGGTTGAAATGATTCCTGGATTCCATAGACAAAAAAATGATCCTGAAATAGAATTGAAGATTTCTAGGTCACATTAATGAATAGGCCTAGTTTATTCCCAGCTTCTCACTCTGGTGTTTCGTAATGATTTGCCTGTAATGAGCTCTGAGCCGCTTACACTTAGTCATCTCCCTTGAAAAGAGGCACTGTAGGTGGGCCACCCTCGCCCACCAGCAGGTGAGCTCACCCTGTCGACAGCTCTTTCTTGAGTTGTCAGAAGATAGAACAGTTAACTCACCCAGGCATCCCGAAGGAGCAGGTCTGTGTGGATTTGTTTCTTTGCGTATCTTAGAAAGAGTTGCTCAATCCACTAAAGAAGGTGAAACCATCCACGTGAAGAATGGGCTCATTTCTTAAATCTGCTTGAAGTTCCTGTTAGAACGATAGCTTCAAGTGATAACAGGTACACCAGCACAGAAGCAGGACCCCGGCAGGAAACTGAGTCAGGTGTGAAAATAGTTATACCTCATCCCTTCTGCTTTCCCTTTTCTTAGTTTCCTGCTTTCCACATCGCTTCCCTCTATAGGGAGTGCGTTCTCTGTGCTTTAGGTGACCTTAAAGCCACTCTCTTGAAGCTTCCCTGGTACAGGGATGGGAGCTTTCAGTGCAGTTTCAAGCCTTGTTCCTTGAAACCTTGCTGTTGAGGCAAAGTGAAAGCTCTGTGGGAAATTATAAAACTATAGCAGAGAACTTAATTGAGTTTATCTTAAGGATAAATAAGCCTGAGGAATTTCTTAAACCTCAGCCACCTTCAGGACAACGTGCACACACTTTGCGTACCATTTTTGTCTTTGCCATGTGAAATATCTGTGCCTTTGGTTGATTAATCCGAAATTCCGGTAGCCCATGTGCCATTTAGCTCTTGCTCTGTTGCAGGCACTTTCTAAGTCCCATGATGATGCAGCATTTTCACTGCATGTGCTCCTTCCCTCCTCTGCCCCCCCCACCAAAAAAAATGGGGGGAGTTTGGATATTAAAGGCTGGCCGCATAGCAGTATCTCAAACTGCTGATCAAGTTGCCTTCTCTTAGTCAAGCCGGTTACCTTAGTCATTTACCCCGTCTTCAGCCATCAGGGTGCAGAGAGAAGCTCACGAGTTCTCTTCCACTCTTCTTCAAAGTAGGAAGAAGTGGCCAGTCCTGACACCATTCCCGTGTGTGTGCGGGGAACCAGGGGTCACTGCGTGTTTTTTTAGTTGGGCCTCCAGCTTGTTCAGACGGTCTTGTGGTTTCTCCTTTCACGTGGATTAATTCGGTGTTGCCTGCCTCCCTCCCTAGGTGTCACCTTGAGGGCCCGCCATGAACCGCCTGTCACAGTGCTGCATCGACCCAGTAGTGGTGCAGTCCCTGTTGCAAGAGGAGAAATCCTTGCATCCTTGAATCCTGTTCTTTTCACGTCTGGTATCACGGAAACCTGGGCTTTACCAGTGTCACTTTTTCTTTCTCTCCTGGTAAGGTGAGTGACCCAGACACCACAGTGCTTGAGACACAAGGGTGTGATGGATTCCCGCTGTAAGCAGGATTGTCCTCGAGTGACTCATTTCTTTCTGTGCTGGAGCCCCCCGGGGTCCTGTGAGTCCCGGTCACACATCCCTCAAGAGCCTGTACTGACCACAGGAGGCTCTTAAGTCCCGGGATTATGGTTTCTTGCCAGTCCTGAAGCTTGACTCCTTGGTTTTAAATCATAAGAGAAAACATTTCTCTGACAGGAAGAGATTGTCTCCACTCATTCCGTTAGAATAACCAGCCCCAGCCGAGGATTGGCGTCCAGCAGCGTGGGAGAAGGTCCCGTCAACGCCAAAGGGTTCATTTGTTGACCCGGATCCCAAGCCAACGGAGGAGGCTAGTTGCTCTAAAAACTGCAGAACGTTGGATTTGCTGAACCCTCAGGATTTCTGCCCCGGCTTAGCCACATGGCGTTGGCCTCCTCTCCGCTAGCCCTTCTGTTTCCTTCTGTTCCCATGAGCTCCACCCCAGTGGGTCTCACCCTTGCTTCAGGGCTCCCCTCCCATGGGATGAGTTCATAAGCATCCTCTTTTCCAACACCCATACCTCCTGGCAGGTACTGAACACCTGGGAGGCGGAGAGAGTGAGTGCAACAGACTTTGAGGGGATCGGCCAGGTTTCTCCGCCAGTGTCCCCAGAAAGCCCTCAGACTAGATCACACCCACCTCTTGAGAGCGTCACATTCCCCAAACCTGCTTGGTTCCTGGCGTGTAACTCACTGGGTGGATTCTGCCCGCCAGCGGCTAGAAGCAGTGACGGTGACACTCCTCCTTCTGATGGGGTCCCTGCAGCGACCTGCCCTCCACGGGGATTGCAGCACGGGGCACGCCAGCCTGTCGCTTAATGTTGTGTTTTCATGATGGTCTCTCAAGTTCATGCTTGAAAAATGTGATCTGTGTGGAAAGAAGAACTGGTAAACCTGTACTTGAAAGCATAATAATTTTTTAAAACTAGCCAGGTACAAGTGCATCCGTACCAAGAGACTTTTATTTGAAGCCTGGTACTTTTTTTTTTAATTCTCAGTGCACTGTAGAGACTCAGCTAACTTTAGGTAGCTAAAGGTCTCCTGTCTAACTGGTGCAACCCAAGGCTGTCTGGCTGTATATTAGTACCCAAAACCAAAGCAAAGGTAAAAATGACACCAACAACGCAACCCCATAAAAACAGCAAGTTTTGCAAACCACAGTGGGAAAGTACGCCCTCGTGGCATCATAAATCCCTCTTCACAGCCCTTTGTGGGAAGGTTTGGTCCCAGTTTAGAGATGGGGAAATCAGGTAGAAATTCCTAAGTGACTTGGCTCCAAGCCAGGCAGTGTTGAGAGAAAGCCAGGAGCAAGTCTCAGATCAGCCAGATCACCACTCCTCTTTGAAAAGGGCTCCTGTGAAGCTTCATAAATGACAGAGAACAACGGCACTGACACCTCCCCGCCTCCAAGCCCCGGCGGTGGAAAGCCGCCCTCCCTGGGGAAATGATGCCCAGACCCAGAGCCCAGGGCGAGGCTGAGAGCTGTCCTCAACATTTGCCCTTCACTTACTTTCTCCTTGATGGTCAGCTTCCCAAGAGGGATGTGATGCTCCAAAGACCCAGGTTCATCTTGTCCAGACCCCTGACCAGGACGTCTCAGAAGTGACAAGAAACTCAGTGAGTTAAAATTCAGAGAAGAGAAGCCACTCTGCAGGACAGCTGACTTTTCATCAGAGCTGCTAGTAGAAAGACCTGCTTGGGTGTGGGAGAAAGGGACTCTGCCCAAAGAGAAGGACCAGAAAGGACAGTACGCCCAGAATTTTCCACACCAGCCACCCTCCTAAGGGGAGAAAAGAGTTGATCTTCAAACCTCTCACGTGGGCCGGACAAAGAGCTGCATGAGGTAGAAGAGGCAGGGGCCTGACCCAAAACTTCCTAGACAGAGGTCTCCTTTAGGCTGCTTTGTGCTATGAAGTGTTCCAGGCTTTGTTCCCTCTTGTCACAGAAGCAGTGAAGTGCTCTCCCAGGGGCCTGGGCTCCTAAACGCTTCAGCCCTGCCCAGACCTGGTGCCTGGCCGGCTCCACTGGGAGAGGCTCCATGCCGTGCAACTTTGGAGCTCCAAGGTTACAGGTAAGGGATGGGGCCAATCAGCAGGATTCCAGCATTAAAACCCAGGCATGGGCCTCCCTGGTGGCGCAGTGGTTGAGAGTCCGCCTGCCGATGCAGGGGATACGGGTTCGTGCCCCGATCTGGGAGGATCCCATGTGCCGCGGAGCGGCTGGGCCCGTGAGCCATGGCCGCTGGGCCTGCGCGTCCGGAGCCTGTGCTCCGCAACGGGAGAGGCCACAACAGTGAGAGGCCCGCATACCGCAAAAAGAAAAAAAAAAAAAAAAAAAAAAAAAAAACCCAGGCATTTTTCTTGGAAACAGTTCAGATTTCATTTACAACTTACAAAATATTCATGTCCTTAACGAATGCCTATGTGCACCCTTGGATGGCAGAGTTATAACTGAGACCAGACTTGAATGGAAAGTCCTTGGTAAAGGCTGGGTCACAGCACTCTTTCAATGAGTAGTGACAAGGCTGTATTATCTGTGAACGGGTTCTAGATCAGTGAGAATACCTGGTTGGGTGTGTCACTGTCCCGGGCCTTGTGGAGAGGCAGCGTGGCGTAGGGTGAGGGGCCCTGCTCTGCAAGCTGGGGGATGAAGGAGCTTATCCTGGGTCTGTCACCAGATTGCATAACCTAACTAATAGACGAGGAGACGGGACTAAGTCAGTATTCCCCAGGCGTGGGCCATACTTCCCCAGTAATTGTGCACACTGATGAAAGGAAAACATGTTCCTTTACTGTAGGATTTTCTAGAAACATCAGTATGCTAATGTGTTGTGCATGGTGGGCCACCAAGAGGAGGAAATACCGAACTCTTTTGCCCTCAGAATCCTATTTTAAGGGAGCGTCTTGTAGGACCAATGGCCCAAGGAGTAGGTAGGATTAGGGAAATTGGAGTGGACGCTCTCCAAATTCTTCCCGAGTTCAGAATTCTGTGCTTTTGTGAATTTTACTGAAAACTTACGGCAGGTTTCTTTTCTCCCTCTTCTGCTAGAATAAAAGATCTACTTGGCTTCTGCTCAAGTAGGCAAGAGACCCTTGTTCAAGTGTGAAGTGTGTTTGCTGAGCTGCAAAGGTGCAGAGTGTTGTTCTGTTTCTGCAGGGTACTTAACGAAGCAGGGCTGTTGGAAACAGAAATGAGCCCTTGCCCATTACAGCCCACCAAGATGCAAATATTTAGCTTGTTGAGTTTGCAGTTCTAACTCAGACAAATACAGTCTTTCCTAAGGTAGCTGAGATTGAGGACGTCAGACTCATTCTGACCTACCTCATCTTCTGTCCCTAATTGGTATTTCCAGATTTCTGTTCTCTAGTTTCACCGGGGGCCCTAGACATTATCTTTCACTCAGTTTAGAGAAGAGAACCACTTAGGGTCAACCAAGCATTCATCTGGGTTGAAGCCAGTACATTACACCCTAAGGTCTGTGCTCTCCAGGGGTTGGGAGTTCATATCCAGAAATGCGGTCATAAATAGAACTTCAGCTGGCTGTGTAGGTGATTTACAACAGTAAATGTCTCTTCTAAACTCTTACAAAAAGACTTCTTGTCACTTCAATTGCCAAAAACAAGCCAAGGGCTGAGAATATTCATCTGATCTGAAAGTCAGAGCAAATCATGTCCCCTAGGGGCCCCTGAAGGCTGGCATCCACCTGGGCCCTACCTAAATGGGAGGGGGACAGCTGGTGGCCACCTGGGGATGGCCTAAGTGGGAGGGGGTCTGGGCCTCACTGTGTGTTCCTGGGAGAGTCCCAAGCCCCTGGTGAGGACCTCCCTAGGGGAGGCCTGGTGCTGAGGGCCCCGAAAGGGCCACTAGGGAGATCCTGAATTGTGCCCCTTGATTCCAGGGAGACAGCCCAGGAGTCAGGGTTGCCTCAAGATGATCTGGAAGTTCCTTGTTGTCTTACTTTTATGGAAGTAAAGACCGACCAAATGGTGACAAGCAAAGCCTACTTATTCAGAGCTTGCTGGAGCAAGGGAGTCAGCCACCATCGCTGAGATTGGCAGGGACTCAAAGGCAGGCAGAGGAGTGGGAAAGCTTCTTAGTGAAGAAAGGGACAGCTTCAGGTGTGTCCTGATGAAGGCTGCGGGGAAGCTGGAGGCGGCTGACTAGAAGCCTGGGATCCGTGATTGGTTAGGGGTGCATATTGGCTTTCTCTGGCTGGTCCTAAGTTAGAAGCAGGGACAAAAATTAGGGGAACTGTCAGTTATTAGTCAAGTTCTGACTGTTTGGGGCCAGTTGTCACAGGGGTGATGGTTGGGGTTCCAGGATTGTAGCTGGAGAGGGCAGTGTGACTTCCTGTAAGTCTGACTTCGGGCAGACAGGCTTACTGCAGGTTGCAGGCAGGTCAGAGTGTTTGTATGTGGTCTGGCCGCTGTTGATTTATCTATTTGGTCTCTCAGTTTAAGAAAGCATATTTCCAGTTTTCCTGAATTTTATCATGAGAATGAAATCAACCTACCCCCAATGAACAGTAAACTAACTTACATGAATAAAAATACCTTACAATTGCACAATTATATTTTTAAGTACGTAAGAAATGCTGTCCAGAAAACATGCAGGATGCATCTTACGCAGTTTCTAATTTGATCACGCAAGCATGGAAATGGCATGCTGGCCTATAGGCACATTCGGAAATCATCATAAGGGGATAAACATCTTGGGAGCCACTGGAGGTTACGTGAGGAAGATAATTAGGAAATACCCTGCAGATCATAGCCTAGTTACAGTCACATTTTATCACAAACCTCAGTTTTATTTTATTGCCTTGATTCACCCCCAAGGAACACAAAAACAGCCCCTGCAGTGCTCACAGTGAGTTCTTAAAAGCTTCGTGTTTTCTGTGGCAGGGTTGGGGCAGCGATTCTCTTCACTGACAGAGGTTAGTTCAGGGAAGCTGTGCTCTCCCGAAGCAGGGCTGTGCTGCTCATCACCAGGCCACCTGCTTCTGAAATGTTTGACTAAGAATTCTCCCGCCTTTAAATAGTAATACCACCCTGGGGAGGAAGATGGATTCTGAATCCCACAGGGGTGGCAGGTGGAGAGGGGGGAGGCGTAGCAACTTCGAGAGAGCTCAGCAGCGCGTGAATATTAAAGCCAGCGTGTCCTCAGAAATTCATGGAGAACTTCACTACTGATTGACTCACCATCCCTGCAAGCCTCTCAGTAGAAGGGGTGGTATGTATAAACTGTCAGTATCAACAGCTTTATCAGAACTCCGACTTTTCCATATACTCCTTTTTAAATCATCCAGCCTGCCCATGTCCTGCTGCTGGACCAGCAGGGTTACCTCCCCCTCTGCCCCTGCAGGTCCTCTGGCGCTTGGGCCTTGTCTCCTTCGAGTTACCCTCTCTCAGAGAAGAGTACTTTCAGCTCAGGGTTGAGTGCAGTGACCTGCTGGCAAATGTTTAACAGCCGAGTCTCCAGACACGAACAAAATCCTGAATGCATAAATATACCTACATAAGCATTGTAAATTGCCACGATATAAAGAATGCATAGCACACAATTACAAATAATAAAATGTACAACGCTCTATTATAATTCCGTATAGCCATTTGCGTCTCACGGAATGCTTCTGTGGATTTTTGCCAAACACTTGTATCCATAGCCAACCTATGGTTACAGCTGACAAACGAGTGTAGTTCTGACATGAATGTTGGTTGATGCCTTCATTTACATTTATGAGCAAGACAAACGTGAAACAACAAAGATGTGTGTTCAGTGCATCGCCAGAACTTTACCCGGACATTAATGACATGAGCAATTTCTGTGATAAATCGGATCATAATTTCTGAATACTGGAAGAAAATTTCCTCAATTTTTTGGTGCTATTCACAGTGTAATGGCTACTGACATGATAAATTTTTCAAGTTAAACTGCATTATCAACATTGTCTCTATGACTTTCTTAAGTCTAGAGCTTACCCTTGAAGCAATAAACAAAACCAAGTTAATTCCTGATTTATGGCTTTTTGCTGATTTTCATGGTGTAAATATTCCCACCAGAGCCAATTTCAAGCAACCAACGTGTCATCGAATGTGGGAGTTAGAAAGAAATGCACAGTAAGTAGCAACTTAATGTTTCATAAATGACTGGGTTTAACAGTAAGGTCCCCAGATTCCTGAAAATAGAACCATCACGAGCCAGTACGAGCCGACTCCAGCACGTCACTTGTGTGCGTTGTTTTTCAGAGTACAGAGCAAGCCCGGCCTCAGATCGCGTGGCAGTGTAGGGGTTGTTGAACCTAAGGAGGCTAAGTGCTTCACCAGAAGTTATTCAGCTGGTGGGTTCAAGACATAGATTTTTTATTCCTCCATTAATTCAGCAAATATTAATGAAGTGCCTACTATGTGCCAGTCACCATGATTCCTGTTGAGACAGGGAATCCCAGGGTGAGTAAGAGAAGCCCAGTCCTGCCTCACAGGGTGCGCGGTCCCAGCGAGACCCTGCTGAATCCCTCCTCTCCCAGGTCAGCTCATCCCCTCCACCCAAGGCCTTAGTGTTCTGGAACGCAGTAGAAGGGCTCCCAGCTGTGCAGCCAGCCTGGTGCACTCCTCTCTTCCTCCTCCCACGGTGATGCACCACCAGGTCCCATCCACCTCTCCTCCCAGGGCTCTGGAGCCCTCCCACTACTCCACCTCTGCAGCCTCGACCCTGCTGAAGCCCTCGTGACCTTCCACCTAGACTTCTGGAGCCTCCTAACTGGTCTTCTGGCTTCTTCTTCCCCTGGACCACTCTGAACTCAGTAACCAGGGTGATTTTTTTTTAATCCCTGTTTTTATATCATCTCTCAGCTTAAAATCCCCTAACAGTGGTCAGGCGTGGTGGTGAGAGGCATCAGCTCTAGATCCAGCCTGCTTGGGTGTGTTGCCCACTAGCTGGGTAACAGGGCAAGATTACACAGCAGCTCTGGATCTGTTTCCCCACCTGCAGAAAGAGGATAATATAGTGCCCACTGGATAGGGTAGTTTTGAGGATTAAATGAGTTAGCAATGTGAAGTGCTCGGAATGTTGCATCACCATCCTTATCATTAGGATAAACAACAAACCCCTTACCTGCTCTGACTACTCTTCCAGCCTCAGCTCTGTGTTCCAGCACCCAGTGCCTCTCCGCACACTTCTCACCACGCTGGCCCTTGCCCAAGCTCATCTCACTGCCTGCCACGGCTTCCCTTACCCACCCAGCTTCCCCTTTAACTCAGCTCACCCTTCAGAGCTCTTTCAAGACCAGGTTTGCAGCGAAGCCTTCCCTTGCTCCATTCTAGATCAAGTATTTTGTTAAGTTCCTTCAGAGCACATGTCCCATTGTACTCACATGTGAGTTAGGATGAATATATAACAGTTCATGTCCTGTCTACACTGCAGACCCCATGAGAGTGCCCAGTGCCTTGTAAAGTACCTGGAACAGGGTGGGTGTTCAGTATACGTAAAATCTCTGTAATAAACAGGACATATCTAAGACCCATCTGTGAGACCACTCATCCTAAGCAAAATTCTCATCCAGCAAAATTCCAGTGTAAATTGAAAAGTTTGGCTGCAAGCCTGATTTGCCTAAAGGTAGCATTTGAAAGAGTCAGCACTTTTACCCTAATACTCCCATTTCCCAAAACTGCCAAGAGCCCCGCTTAGCCTCTACCAAGTGCTCAGCATGACAGGAAAAGGACAAGGATAACATCAAGACTTTGGGGCCTTTCCAAAGTATGTTACCCTTGAGGATTGCTAGCTGTTGAGCAAGCCACACTTCCCAAGACCATTCCTAAAGATCTCAGTGGGTAAGTAGTTGCCACAAACACTTACTGAGCACCCACTGAATACAGGACATCACTGCAGCTGCCGCACCTTGACTCTGTTTACGAGGAAAGACTGAACTAGAGAAGGGGTCAGCTTCTCCAACGAAAACCTGAAAACTACGTAGGTTCAGCTCGCTAGGGTCAAGCAATTCTTTCCTTGTAGGTGCAACACACTTTGTTTATATGCTGTAAGTCCTTATGAGAGAAAAACACTGAAGTAAAAACGTTGTATCAGGGATTTGCTTTAATATATCCCAACAGCAAAAATGGTAAGGAGATCAGATGAAACAAGAATGGCACTGGTAACTCAGGCTGGGCGAGAGACGATGGATACGTGGATGGGGAGTGAGTAAGGGAATTCATTAAACTAGACTCCTTTTGAGTATGTGTGAAATTTTCCATAATGAAAGTTTTTAAATAGCCTCAAGATATATATAAAGCAAAAATGGATGGAACTACAGGGATTCATTGACAACTTCACCACTGTGGTGGGAGCTTACAACACAGTTCTTTTCATTGTAGATGGATCTAACACTCAAAGCCTAAGCTCACGGACATAAGTAAAACTTGGCACCCAACAACTAGAGTGTACAAAATCTTTTGAAACAAAAGTGGAACATTTATAAAAATTGATCACATAGGAGACCATAAAGCAAGTATCGACAAAATTCAAAGAATCAGCACCATATAGACTATGTTTCTGAACACAATGCACTTAAGGTATAAGTCAATATAAAGAGACAAAATTGTCCAGATATTTGAAATTTTGAAATGCATTGTAAGTAATCCAGAGACTAGAGAAGAACTGTATGAAAATGAATCGTAAATGAAATGCCATGAAAACGGTACTTGGAGTTACATTTGTAGCCTTAAATGCTTATTTTTACATAAGAACAAAAACTGAAAATTAGCAAAATATACATCTTCGGACATGGGAAAAATAACAGAAATTTGAAAAAAGAAAAGAATACAAAGATAAGAACAGATTTTAATTAACATAAAAACCAAAAACATTCAAGAAATGGAAAAATAGCTGTCCCTGTGACCTCTCAGTGCCGTCCTGGCTCAGCTACCGACCTTCCCTCTGAGCCAAAGCTGCTCCTGGGGCTGGATTTTATCCTTGTCAGTCATATTTAGGCTCTACCATCGAGCGTTCACTGACCTTGGAGGAAAAGTCTATAAGCAGCGGGTGCCAGTGACTCTCTTTGCTCTCCTCCCCAGATCCTGTGCTTTCTCTGTCTAGTTCTTTTTTTTTTTTTTTTTTTTTTTTTCTTTTTGCGGTATGCGGGCCTCTCACTGTTGTGGCCTCTCCCGTTGCGGAGCACAGGCTCCGGACGCACAGGCTCAGCAGCCATGGCTCACGGGCCCAGCCGCTCCGTGGCATATGGGATCCTCCCAGACCGGGGCACGAACCCGTATCCCCTGCATCGGCAGGCGGACTCTCAACCACTGCGCCACCAGGGAGGCCCTCTGTCTAGTCCTGAGTCCCAGGCAACTGACACCGATGGACTGCATCACTCAGCAACCTTGATCCCTGGCTTCCTATCAGGTTTGTTTGGCCAGTGGGAGGCACTGGCATGAGATCGGCAGAGGAATATGTATGCATGATTATTACTAGCACAACTGTAACAGGACTCTAAACATTTTAGCCTCACTTGTCCTTAAATATAGGGTGTATCTTCAGTGGGTTGTGTGATGATGCTGTATGAAATCAGGGAAACAGAGCTGTTTCTTAATGGAACTGCAGTAGCTCATTCTCCAAATACAACTGGTCTTCAGTGGGGTGCCTCAGTAGAGGCTGTACCACGTATTGAGTAAAAGTGAAATCTCTGCAGTCAGACACATCTGGGATCAAATACAGCTCCTATTACTTGCTGTGGAATTATGAGCAGATACTCAATCCCTCTAAGCTTCGGTTACTTCAAAATGTCAATAATAAAAGTAGCCACCTATGACAGTTAATTTTATGTGTCAGGTCGACGGGCCATCGGGTGCCCATATCAAACATTATTTCTGAGTGTGTCTATGAGAATGTTTCTGGATGAGATTAGCCCTTGAATTGGTGGACTCGGTAAAGTAAATTGCCCCCTTCCCAACGTAGGTGGGTATCATTCAACCCACTGAGGGCCTGAATAGGACAAAAGTCAGAGGAAGAAGGAATTTACCCCCTTTTTATCTGCCTCACTGTTTGAGCTGGGGCCTCTCATCTTCTGTGGTCCTCAGACTGGGACTTAAACCATAGGCTTTCCTGGTTCTTAGGCCTTTGGACTTGGACTGGAATTACACCAGCAGCTTTCCCAGGTCTCCAGCTTGCAGAAGGCAGTTGTGGGAGTTCTCAGCCTCCATAATCACATGAGCCAATTCCTCATAATAAATACATATATATTCTGTTGGTGCCTGTCGTTTCTATTTCTTTGGAGAACCTCATGCACCACCTCATAAAACTGTTGAGATAACTGAGTGAGACAGTGCCGTCGCACGCTTACCACAGTGTCTAGCACACACTAGGAAATGGGTCTATTACGATAGTTGTCGGTCAGAAAACTACCACGGGGGCTTCCCTGGTGGCACATGGTTAAGAATCCGCCTGCCAGTGCGGGGGATGCGGGTTTGAGCCCTGGTCCAGGAAGATCCCACATGCCGCGGAGCAACTAAGCCCGTGCGCCACAACTACTGAGCCTGCGCTCTAGAGCCCGCGAGCCACCACTACTGAAGCCCGCGCGCCTAGAGCCTGTGCTCCGCAACAAGAGAAGCCACCACTAGCCACAACTAGAGAAAGCCCGCGTGCAGCAGCGAAGACCCAACGCAGCCAAAAATAAATAAATGAATAAATTTTTAAAAAACTACCATTAACAGTGTATCCAGGGAATATCTCAACTAAGAGCCAGAAAAACAAGAAACTTACTGTGTGGTTTCTGAGAGGAGCAGAGAAAGAATTGCGTGTTGCTGTTTGTGCTTGTGCAATAATAAATTATACCGACCATATTTATAGTCCTCCTCATCTCATCTTCTAGTTGGATTTTCTTATGGCTTTCCTTTATTGTATTTTACTCAGAGGATGAAAATGATCTGAAGAGTTTTTTGTTTTTTGGGGTTTTTTTTTTTGCAGTACACGGGCCTCTCACTGTTGTGGCCTCTCCTGCTGCAGAGCACAGGCTCCAGACGCGCAGGCTCAGTGGCCATGGCTCACGGGCCCAGCTGCTCCGTGGCATGTGGGATCTTCCCGGACCGGGGCACGAACCCGTGTCCCCTGCATCAGCAGGCGGACTCTCAACCACTGCGCCACCAGGGAAGCCCTGAAGGGTATTTTTGATTTGACGATTCTTTGCAGAGTCTCTTGTGTTCTCAGAAGAAACAATGCCCTTTAAAATCTAATCCACAAATAAACAAGCCAGTAACCGTAAGGAACCCTGTATGAAATGCAGTTCACTCTGAGGTCTCATGGTTTCATATTTCAAAAGACAGGGATGCAAAGGGTTAACTTTAAGGGGTATTTCTCTTTTGCTACCAACACCTTTTAAAGAGGCATCAAAAACAAAGATTTACAAACTGTATATTCAGTCAAATTTCGTGTACATGAACAATGTATTTCACTTAGAAAAGGTATAAAAAGTTGCTGGCTTCAGATCTTTTCAAAATCTCATTAACATCTTGATCTTTAAAAATTGAACATTGGGGGAATTCCCTGGTGGTCCAATGGTGAGGACTCTGCACTTTCACTGAGGGCCCAGGTCCAGGAACCAAGATCCCGCAAGCCGCATGGCTTGGCCAAAAAAAAAAAAAAAAAAATTGAATATTGGGGCAATCACTAAAGGGACTTGGGCAGTAATTTAATGTATTACACGTATTGTAAGAGAAGTATTTCAAAATGTTTACAGTGATTGTCAGTGGTGAATACATGGATGATTTTCATTTTCTTAGCTAAGCTTCTGTTTGTTACATAAGTTTCTGTAATGAGAAAGAATGGATATCAGTACTCCTGGGGGGAGGAAATATGTAACTGCTCCAGGGGCGTTAACCCATTGATGAGAATTTACTGTGGACCAGGCGTGTATTACGTGCTCTACATAATCTTTCCCACAAACTCATGAGGCAGCCTGCATTATCCTCCTTTTTGTACACATGAAAGGGACCAAAACTTAGAGATATTAAGTATTCAGCCCAAACTCACATTGCTAAAAAAGTGGTAGAGTCACTCATCTTTCTGATTAGAACCTGTGCTCTTAGCCGCAATTGAATGAACATTCTTGCTTTCTTGCAGTTGCATAAGAGCATCACAATAAGATAATGGTCCTTTTAACAAGTGAAAGTGTAGAAGGGATAATCTGAGGGCATTCAACAAACGTGTATTAAGTACCTATCTGAGCTGAGCACCAGCATAACACTGTTAATAAGACGTGGTCCAGAAAATGAAGGTGGAGGATTGAACATACATTACTTTTGCTAAAACCCCACAAACCCCTGAAACTCCACTAAAACAACAGTAAAGGGATTTTTTAAAAAATTAATACACCCTCAAGGACAGGAAGAATGGGGGAGAAGATAATAACAACAAAATTTTGCAAATCATAAAGCCAATGAGCAGATATGGAAAGCCTTATATACTTAGGCTGCAATGAGAAAGCCAGAAAACAACCCAATCTGCATCGTAGATTCCTCAAGCATTTTGGGAACCAGCGGCAGAATCACCTTCTTTAGAAGTGAGAGTGAAGGGGCTTCCCTGGTGGCACAGTGGTTAGGAATCCGCATGCCAATGCAGGGGACATGGGTTTGAGCCCTGGTCCAGGAAGATCCCACATGCCGCGGAGCAACTAAGCCCGTGCGTCACAACTACTGAGCCTGTGCTCTAGAGCCCATGAGCCACAACTGCTGAGCCCGAGAGCCTAGAGCCTGTGCTCCACAACAAGAGAAGCCACCGCAATAAGAAGCCCACGCACCACAACAAAGAGTAGCCCCCACTCGCGGCAACTAGAGAAAGCCCGCGTGCAGCAACGAAGACCCAACGCAGCCAACAACAACAAAAAAAGTGAGAGTGAAGATGGGGCAAAAATCATGATGGATCACTACAGACCACTAGAATGGCTGCAAGTAAAAACCTCGAAATCTAGAGTAGTAAGGACGTGGTGCAGCTGGAACTCTTGCACATTGTTGGTGGGAATGTAAAATGTCACAATCACTTTGGAAAACAGTTTGACCGTATCTACTAAAGCCAAATATATGTGTAATCTATAATCCAGTGATTTCACTAGGTATAAAGCCAAGTAAAATGAGTGCTTATGCCCCTCCCCAAAAAATACAAGAAAGTTCATAATCAGAATAACCAAAAACGGATAAATTACACTGTACCTATACGCTGGCATGCTGTATAGCAAAAACAAAGAAAACAAACCCACAAAACACTGCATGAAAAAACATTTAAAAATACAACATAATATTCAGCTAACAAAAGTCAAACAGAAGAATGCATACTGTATGATTCTATATAATATTCAAAAATAGGCAAAATATATTTATAATGATAAAAGCCAGAATAGTTGTTGCCACTGGGAGAGGAAGTGGCAGGGAAAAGACAAGACAGAGCCTTCTGGGGGGTTGGAAATGTCCTGTATCTTGATGTTCTTAGTGGTTACATGGATGAATATATATGTAAAAGTTGGATAATGTATTCACTTAAAATTGCATAATGTTATGTATGTTATACCTCAATTAAAAAGAACAGGAAGATAGATTGAATGTCTGATAAGCAGTTAAATTCTCAAATCTATCTCCACTCTGTGCCAGTAGGCAACTTCCACTCCCCAACATTGGTGGGAAACTAGAGGTTGATTCCCTAGAGACTATGAAAGTGAGAGTATCTGGACTGGGACATACTGGGCAAAATCACAGGCAGGGAAACTGTGTGAAGATAGCCCCAAACAGTTCCCCTCCTCCCTATATGGGCTTGAAGCAGCTCCCATCAAGAGGTTGAGTCCTGTTAATTCCATTAATCTGGGCTGGGTCTCTACTGCTTCAACCTGTAGGATACAAAGAAAGTGCTGTCCTGGGACTTCCAAGCACTGGCATTAAGAAGCCCTGTCTGCCTACACTATCTCCTTCTGAGAACTTACTGCCATACTGTGAGGAAGCCCAAGCAGCTTCATGGAGAGGCCTACATGGAAGAGAGTCAGGCCCTTTGCCAGCAGCTCAGCTGAGTTCCCAGCATCAGATGACCAGCCATGTGAGGGAGCCGTCACGGAACTGGATCCTCCAGCTGGAGGAGCCACCCTGGCTGATGTCACATGGAACAAGCACAAACTGTCTTTGCTAAGCTTTGCTCAGACTGCAATAGTGTGAGTAAATACATGACTGTTATTGTAAGCCACTAATTTTGCAGCACAGCAATTGATTGCCAAAACAAGGGGGATGAAGTAAATATGAACATCAAATGCATAAGGACCTTTCCCATCCTTCCTCCTCCATTCTGCCCCCAGAATACTGGCAACCAGACCTTCACCTTCCAGTAAGAAATGAAAGAATCCTTCTCTACAAAACAGGATTGATTGTGTTAGTTTTCTGTTGTGGCAAAATGAAGTATCTCAAAACATCAGCCTATCATGATTTTGTCATGATTCTGTCTGGGCTCAGGTGGGCATTTCTTCTGTTCCATATGTTGGTCATTGGTGTTACTCATGTGGCTGCCTTGAGTTGAGAGCTGGGCTGGGGCTGGAACGTTCAAGATGGCCTTGCTCACACGTCTGGCAGCTGGTGCTGGCTGTTAGCAGGAGCATCTCAGTTCTTCTCTCTGTAGTTCACATCTTCTAGGTCTCTCTCCACAGGTTCTCTCCAGCAGGAAAGCTCAGACTGGCGTACACAGGCCGGCTTTCAAGAGGCTGAAAACAGAAGGTACAGCACTTCTTGAGCCTACAGCCAGAAGACATTCAGTGTAACTCGCAACTCATTTTACTTGTCCAAGCAAATTACAGAACCAGCCCAGATTCAAGGTAAGAGGAAATGGATTCTGTTCCTTGGTGGGAGAAGTTGTGCAGTCACAGTCCAAAAGGGTGCCCTTCGGATTCCAATCTCAGAGGAAAGACCTAACCATAATGACAGCAGGAGTTCGTCAAGGAAATAGCTCAGCCATATTATGTACAGCAAAGCCCCCTCCCTCCATAAATACACACACACACACACACACACACACACACACAGCTTCCAAACATGTTAGTGTTCCACTCTTTTTTTTTTTTTTTTTTTTTTTTTGCCGTACACGGGCCTCTCACTGTTGTGGCCTCTCCCATTGTGGAGCACAGGCTCCGGATGTGCAGGCTCAGCGGTCATGGCTCACGGGCCCAGCCGCTTCGCGGCATGTGGGATCTTCCCGGACCAGGGCACGAACCCGTGTCCCCTGCATCACCAGGCGGACTCTCAACCACTGTGCCACCAGGGAAGCCCAGTGTTCCACTCTTAAATGGGAGCCTTAAACCAAATCACTGGACATCTGAAGAAAACTTCTAATATGAAAGATAGAGACACAACCAAGGAGTGAAGAGCAACTTGGAGAAAGTGGATTATAAAAGGGAAAGGACATATTTTTAACCTGTCATTAATATTGAGAGAGAAGGAGGGAGAGAGAGAGATAAGAAGGAGAAGGAGAAGGCGAAGAAAGAAGAAGGGGAGGAGGAGGGAGGAGAGTAGAGGGAAGGAGGGAAAACATTGCATCCATGAAACAAGAATGGGATGTTCTTTTAGAAGTAATGTTCAGTGAACTAATCAAAGCTCTTAGAAATTAAAAGGATCATAGTATTGATAGAAACAAAAATCTTAACAGAAAGATTGGATAAAATGTTGAATAAAAGCAGAATAAATAGAAAAAGAAATGAAAACTGGTAAAGAAATTAGAGGAACAGTTCGGCATGACCACTTCCAACTAATAGTTCAGAAAGAAAGAATAAAGAAAATAGAGGGAAGAACATTATCAAGGAAACAATCAAGAAAATTTCCCCAAACTGAAGTACTTGGATTGCTAGCGGGAAAAATTGCTCTAAAAGTCCAGTCCAATGGATAAGAACAGCCCCACATAATCTTGAAATGTCATCATACTATGGACAAAATGAAGCTTCTATATGCTTTCAGAGAGAAAAAAAATGATATAAAAAGGATCAGGATTTCTCATGGCTTCAGACTTCTCAGTAGAAACATTGGAATCTGAGAGACAATGGAGAAATGCCTTCAAAATTTAGAGGGAAAATTATTTCCAACCTAGAGTTCTGTCCCTAGCTACACTATCAAGAAAGTGTAAGGGTAAACGAATGACATTTTTCTACATTTAAGACCTCAAAAAATTGCATTCCATGGCTCCTTTCTCAGATGTCTTCTAGAAGATACGTTCCTCCAATAAAGAGACATTGGATCCAAAGAACAGAGGGGAGAGAATTCCCAGGTTGATGGTAAAGAGATAGCTTAGATGACAGCTATGCACCAGGCACAGGACAACCAGTTCACGGCTGGTCAGAAGGCCAAGGTGAGATTTTGCAAAGATGAAACTGATAGAATGCATCTTGTGCCTGAATAGCTTAAGAGGGGAATTAATTAGACAATTGTTTGGGGACCTGAGGTTGAAATAAAAATCAGTACATAGAAAACTAAGCAGTAAAATATAATTATTAATTCTAGAGGACATGTACAGAAGAGGAAAAAAAATTACAGTATACTACCTGGCTCAAGTGTGTGTAACATTTTACGCAGTTGTTACATATGTACACGCACCTGCGTATGTGTGCTATTTTATCTAGCATTTCCAGCTCTTTGTGGTAAAAGAAGTAACGAAGTAGATGAGTACCCCACGGTGCTAGAGCCAGAAGACTTGCATTGTCCTCTAGGGGCTACAGTAGTTCAAAGTCGGGGCGGGGGTCGAAGCTTAGGCTGGAGAAGCTAGAGGAGGATTCCTGGAGAATTTTTAAGTGCTCTGGGATATCTCTGAGGTTAGTTAATATTTCCCCTAGTGATAAGCTCTCTGTAGCCAGTCATAAAATAATTGAAATATGGCATATGCTGGTCTCATAATCTCTACCACATTACAGAAAACAAATCTGCATGTGTGTGTCCTGAAAGATCTTATCTTAGCTCCATTCTTTGTCCTCCTGAGATGGTTAAATACAATGCTCACATTATTGAATTAGGACTAAAACCTAACTGTGCACAGTGCAGGATGATCAGAAGTTACAGGAATATTTGCAAGACCTGAGTGGACAGCTTGGCCAGCCGACAAAAAAGTTGCTCCAAAATGCACGGGGAGGGAGGAAATAAAACATGATGATAAAAAACAAAGAGCAAGGAAGAGTGGGTGAAATTAGAACATAGGTAAAAGTAGCAGGACATACAGGAATCCTGAGGCTATCTAAACGTGAGTGATCATTAGACTCACCTGAGGAGCTTTGAAAAAATACAGATTCCTGGGAACCATATTCTATAATTTAGATTCAATAGGGTAAGTTGGACCCCCAAAACATATATTTGTAAAGGCTCCTCTACTGCATACACAACCAACCTCGCATGGAAACCTGTCCTGAATTCATGTGGAAGCACACTGACATCATCTGGAACAACCGTTTCTCCACCTGTTATTGGGGAAATTCACAAGAGGAGGTGACACCATCTTTGGATAAGTAGTCCCATGGAGGAGGTGTTGACTTGTGAGTTTCATCTGACACAGTAGTGTTGAGCTTTGTAGAGAGGATGGATGAAACTCCTTTGCCCAGACTTTATTTTTTATTTTCGGTGGCTATAGAACGTATGGGAAAAGGCATCTCATTTGGACACATTCCTTTATCATTAAAAGATATTCATTAAGATATAACCGTAATGGGTGTCATTTAAAATTTTGCATCAGGTCAAGGGAAACCCAGGAAGAAGGAAAAGCATTCCGGGAGCTGTCCGTGGTGCTGAACGCGAGACCCCGCGCCAGCCTTTGACCTTCCCAGCGAGAGAGGGCTCTCGGTCCGTCCCCAAGCCCCATTTTCCTTTCTGTTCCCCTGTCCAGTTTCTTCCCTTTCCCAACAGGAGCAGTAGCAAGGGCGGCCCTTCGCATTTTTGTCCTGGGCTGCAGACAACCTTGTGCTGGGCTCCGCCACCCCCAGCCCGCCCTCTCCTCCCCGCTCGCTGGGCGGCGGCTGATGGGCGCGGCGCCCTCCCCTCCTCAGGCCCCCTCGGCGGGGCGGGGACCTCCATCCCCACCCTCCCTGGGGCCGCCTCCCAGCGTCGTAGCGCTGGCGCCCTGAGCGCGCCTGGCGCCCCCTTCCTCCGCGCCACCTCCCACCTCCCCCTCGGTCCCGCCCCGCCGGCAGCCCCGATCCCCGCAGCTGGCAAGAGAGAGGGTGCGAAGGAAGCCGTACAAAGGGCGGAGCGGCGGGAGAGGGGGACGCCGGGGCTCGCGAGGACGGCGGCGTCCGGCTCCGGCGGGCGCGGCGCGGGCATGGATGCCGAGTACCCTGCCTTCGAGCCCCCGCTCTGCAGCGAGCTCAAGCACCTGTGCAAGCGGCTCCAGGAGGCGTACCGGGAGCTGAAGGAGGACCTCACACCTTTCAGAGATGACCACTACTACAGGTAGGGGCGGGCCGGACTGCGGGGCGGGCGGCAGCAGAGTCCGGCTTTGGAAAGCAGCCCCGCCCACGCCGCACTTGGCCTGGCCCGGCCCGGCCCGGCCCGCGCCCCCGGCCAGCCTGCGCTCCCGGGCCGGGCGGGGTCCTGCCCTCGGCCGCCCTCTCCTCCAGGCGGGCGCGGAGCCCCGGGGAGGGGCGGGGAGGGGGCGGCAGGCCGGCGGGGCTTGGCCGCTGAGCTCTGGCTCGAACGCCGAGGGTCAAGGACAGATCCAGGGAGCCGAGGCGAAGAGCTGTTTTCCATTCCCTGGAAAGCTGAGCCGAGGTTCTCAAATCCTGAGACAGGGACCCGCGGGGCTTCAGTCCCTGCTTTGCTCCTCCCTCTCTCTCCCTTCCCTTCCTGTCACCCCCTCCACCCTCACCCCCCATGCCTACCGCGCCGCGCTCTTCGCTCAGGCCTTGCAGAGACCTGGTTTGGGCAGACACCACTCGCCCTCGAGCGTGGGCAGCGAGGGCCTTGGCCTCTCCCCTGAGGTACTCAGGCCCCTGGGCTTCGGTGGGAATCTCTGAGGCTGGGCTGCTGCTGAGGATTGGGGGCAGATGGCCTCAGGGCTGAGCGGCACCAAGGGGAAGATGCTGGGGGAAGCCGTGTGTCAGCACCCCAAGGAGCTGTTGGTTTGGGCTTGTCTTCGTTCCTCTCTGTCTCCCTCTCCTGCAGCCAGAGGGAGAGCTGTGAGGACCTGCGGGCAGGGCACCCGCAGCTTCCCCGCTGCGTTTTGCTGTTCTGATGGGAAAGTGTATCCGTTGCCAATGGCTGGACTTATCTGCTGTGTTGCGGTGTGAGGAAAGGACCCTGCAGGAGTCTGGAGACTGGAGCCTAGATTGACTTTGTTACTACCTAGCTCTATGACCCTGAGAAACTTAATTGCTAACTCTGCACTTCAAGCTTCCTCATCAGTAAAATGGGAAGCTTGAACCAGAAGGTTTGTTTAAAGTGAGGGTTCTAGGGACGATTCACTCACCCCGTGCTTAAGGATGGCAGGTGTGTTGCACAGCTATCTTTGAAGTGATAGTAGTCATTTTTGTACAATCCACCCTGGACTAAAAATCCTATGTGTGTACGTACTCACAAGAACATTTATCACGCTTATCATCAGATTTTTTTCAAAAGCCTAATGGCTTCCCAGGGGCTAATCAGCAACATATTGCTGACCAATATATTTGTTACAAAATTACTGAGCGGGAAAGCCCATCTTAAAACATGTGATCTCAAGATCATATGGAGTAGCATTTAGATGAGCCTCACAATCTATCTAATTCAGCCCCCTAGGAGACCTGACAGTACGGGTCCCTGATGTCATGGGGCTTATAGGTAATTAACAAGTGAGTACATACTGCAATGAGTGCTAGCAAGATAATAAACCAGGTGACATGATAGAGTGATGGGGTGCTACTTCAGAGAAGGTGGTCAAGGAAGGCCTTTTGAGAAGGTCATATCTGAGAGGGGAAGAATGAGTTGCCCACTAGACAATGATCTGGGGAGGAAAGTTCCAGAAGAGGAAGAGGAAGTGCAAAGCCCCTTGAGGCCATAAAAACACGGTATGTTCAAGGAACAGGCAGAAGACCAGCATGTTTGGAGCACAATGGTCAGAGAGAGGCAGGGCCAAGTCACGTAGCACCTTGAAGACTAAGGAATATACGGGTTTCATTAGAATTCCAAAGTGAAGCCATCAGAGGGTTTAAGTGGGGAAGTGACACGAGCAGTTTGGTTGCCCGTCCTACTCAAGCATTTGAATCTTTGCTCCAGGAGCAACTTCATTCATTGAGTTGGATCTTGAAGACCATGAATTCACTATGGATGGAAGGGAACAGTGTTGATTTCTGCCCCCTCCTCCTGGCCTGAGAATAAGTTAACTGCAGAGTGCTTTACAATCTTGTGTGTCAGTCGGCAGAGCGGTTAGGCTGAATCACAAAGACTGTTTTATAGTGAGGAGGTGTTTCAGGTCACTGAACTATCTTCCACTGCTCCCTTGAATTTCTATATCAGTGGAGTGTACCTTTACAAACCTAGGTGAAATACTCTTGGGTTTCTAAGTTGGGAAGCTGGTAGTCACAGCCTCTGCGTGTGTCTAGCTGGAGGATGAACTTGCTACTATAACTTTTGCTCCTGCTCTTCTCACCATCTTCATTTCCTCATTAGTGATTTATGATGAAAAGTCGCCAGTCCAGGGCCTCCCTGGTGGCGCAAGTGGTTGAGAGTCCGCCTGCCGATGCAGGGGATACGGGTTCGTGCCCCCGTCTGGGAGGATCCCATATGCCGCGGAGCGGCTGGGCCCGTGAGCCATGGCCGCTGAGCCTGAGCGTCCGGAGCCTGCGCGTCCGGAGCCTGTGCTCCGCAACGGGGGAGGCCACAACAGTGAGAGGCCCGCATACCGCAAAAAAAAAAAAAAAAAAAAAAAAAAAGTCGCCAGTCCATTCTTCCCTGGAAGACCAAGGATTCACTTCATGTAGCTGACAGTTTCCTCATAACAGGGCATAGAAAGGAGACAGCTGCTAATGCTCTGTTTTCAAAAGATGGTTGGCCCCTCCATTAGGTGGTCTGTCTATCTGCATCTTAGCTACATAACTTGGTATCACTGAAAAATGGCAGCCGTGTCGTCAAAGGACTCACAGTCATTTGCACAAAATGGGAGACGACAGTTGTATTGCCTGCTAGGAAAGGGGGCAATGCACGGTGTGGGTGATAAAACAGGAAGCTGGGCATCTGAAATCCCAACACTACTGAATTTCACTGAGGATTGGTTCATCAGAAAAATGAAGCAAGGATGTTGTGAGACTCAAGTGCTTTTTGAAGGTAACACTACAAATGCTTTCCAATACAGACAATGGAAAAACCAAAGCAACAGGCCTAAACAATAAGCAAGAGGATTGAGTTGTTGATCCAGCAGCTTAATGATGTCACCAAGTCCTCTCTTTTTTTACTTGGTAGCAATTGGCTGCGCTTGGCCCCTAGTAATCCTTTGGGCTATTTCTTCTCATTCATATTCATGGGGAGAACTGGCTGGCTTTCTACAGCTCTCTAAAAGAGGAGGATCAACTTGAAGCCCACAGCAAAACTCCTAGAACCTCTTCTATATCCCCACCAAATGGTACCAATGAAGACAGACATGTGTTAACAAGGACATGGAACTTTCCCGCACTGCAGACAGGGGGCAAATTAGTACAATCACCGTGGAAAATAGTTTGCAGTATCTACTAACATTGAGCATACACATGTCTTTTGGCCCAGCAACTCCTCTTAGGTATGTACTCTACAGACATGTGTACACATGTCTGTCAATGGACATGCACTAAAATGTTCATAGCAGTGCAATTTGTAATACTCCTGAACGGGAAGGCGGCCAAATACTCATCAACAGTAGAATGGATAAATTTGGCTTGTTCCATAATGGAGTAGGATACAACAATAAAAGTAAACAACTAGCAACTACACACAAGAGTGAATCTCACACACACCTAATGCAAGCAAAAGAGGCCAGAAACAAAGAATACACACTGTTTGATTCCATTTATATAAAGAAGTATGAAACGGGTAAAATGACTCTACACTGTTGGAAATCAGGATAGTGGTTATCCTTGAGGGGACAGTGACTGGAAGGGGGTAGAAGAGGGTTTTCTGGTGGTGGTTCCACAGGGATACTCAGTCTGTGAACAGTTATCAAGCTGTACACATGACGTGTACTTTGCTGTGTGTGTGTTATGCTTCATTAGAAAGCTTTAAACAACACCAGCTCCTGTGTCTCACTGACTAGATTGGGCCACTTGTCCTTTCTTGAACACAGGCTGGCGAAGAGGATGGCATTAGACTTAAGAAAAGCAGAGTGCCCCAGGAGCTGAGGGGGAGCCAGCTCGCCTAAGGCATAGGTCTTCAAGGGAGGAGGGGTAAATAGCCAGACCCAACTGGGGTTCTGTTCGGAGGAAGATGTGGGGAATGGATGCTGGGTAGGCGATCAACTATGTCCATGACATACAGGATAAAGGGCTAAAGAAACATGAAGGATAATGGATGTGATCCTTTAGAGCTCGGCGCTCAGAGAATTTGTGTTTGGCCATTTTGAGGATCCATCCTTTGTTTCCTGGGTTATTACTTTATCTGTGTAAAATATAGGAGCGAGGGCTTCCCTGGTGGCGCAGCGGTTGGGAGTCTGCCTGCCGGTGCAGGGGACACAGGATCGTGCCCCGGTCCGGGAGGATCCCACATGCCGCGGAGCCGCTAGGCCCGTGAGCCATGGCCGCGGAGCCTGCACGTCCGGAGCCTGTGCTCCGCAACGGGAGAGGCCACAGCAGTGAGAGGCCCGCGTACCGAAAAAAAAAAAAAAAAAAAAAAAAATATATATATATATATATATATATAGGAGCGAGCAAGTTGGACTTGAGTTTTCTTGACCAGTGAGGTGATGCCCCAGGGTGTCCTCACCCACGAGGCTTCTGGAAGCAACATTTCATCATGTCAGTGGATTCATCAGGGCTCTGGGGCTGACCCTCAGTCCTGCTGGCTTAATTTCGCCAGCACGTTGAGGGAAAACCAGCTTTCAGTGAAGCCTTCACATTAACCAAGCTCTGGATTAATGTGCAGAATCAGAATGCCAGTTTAACTGGCTGATGCAGACCCATGAGAACACAGGCAATGGTGGGCATGGAGTCAGAGCCAGGGGAACTAGTCAGATCAGGGCTTCTCAATGATGGCCGCACATTGTAATCATCTGGGGGAGCTTTTAAAGATACAGAGGCCGGGGCCTCCCTGGTGGCGCAAGTGGTTGAGAGTCCGCCTGCCGATGCAGGGGATACGGGTTCGTGCCCCGGTCTGGGAGGATCCCATGTGCCGCGGAGCGGCTGGGCCCGTGAGCCATGGCCGCTGAGCCTGCGCGTCCGGAGCCTGCGCGTCCGGAGCCTGTGCTCCGCAATGGGGGAGGCCACAACAGTGAGAGGCCCGCATACCGCAAAAAAAAAAAAAAAAAAAAAGATACAGAGGCCCAGGCCCCACCATCAAGGACTCTGACTTAATTGGCCTGGGCTGATTCTCAGCCGGGATGGAGAACCCATGTGCGTGAGGGGAAGGTTTATGAGCATCAGGCTGAGAGAGCCTGGCGTACCCGTCTCCTCAATGGGACGGACTTGCCATCGGACAGGAGTATTGGGAGTTGTTAGTCAAGGCTCCCTCTCCCCTACACAAACTCAGTGGCCGCTGTCAACCATTACGTTGGCTGATTCTCCCTTTACCATGCTCCTAGGCTGACCAACCTTCCTTGTTGAATTAATACATCTGGGCAGGTTGCAGTCAGGTTTAAAGGCCTGAGAACCATTTTTCTTTCTATTTAAGGCAAACTTGCGTGTCTCCACCCTGTCCCATTGGTACTGATGTGAATGTAAATGTTTCAGCAGGCTGACTTTCTCCTTGTTTTCAGCTTCCTGGAGCAACTCTGTGACTACTGAGTATTGATGTCTCTCTCTGTTTTTGTTTCTTTTTTGATGGGAGGAAATAATAAGTGTCCCTGATGAGACTGTGTTATTAGAACCAGCTTCTCTGGGGAACTCCCCAGTGGTCCAGTGGTTAAGACTTTGTGTTTTCATGGCCAAGGGCATGGGTTCAGTCCCTAGTTGGGGAGCTAAGATCCCACAAGCCACACAGTGCATTGGCAAAAAAAAAAAAAAAAAAAAAAAAAAAAAAGCTTCTCTGTCTCCATCATTTCAAAGATAGAAAAATCATTTCATTAAGCTTACATGCTTGAGAACTTAGAATTGGGTACAAATCTGGCTCAATGGCGAGGCTGGCACTGTTGTTTTCTATCTGGGACAAGATGCAGGCCCCAGGTGGGCCACGGGCCACAGACCGGAACAAACACATGTGTGAGGGGCTGGTGGCGGACGCCAGGGCAGGTCAGCTACCCCCGGGCACCCCCCGCGTGTCTCCGTGCAGCCCCCCGACCAGCACCCCATCCCCACGACCGCTGCTCTTCCCCAGGCTCCCCTCTCCCTGCTCGAGGGTCTTCCCCCGTCAGTTATCCCCCGTCGTGCTCAGGCCTGCCTCCGTTCCACTCCGAGTCCTTCCCATCTGCTTAAACAAGCAGACTCCCCTCAGCCCGGCCTCCTTTGGAAGCAACCACGTCTTCTCCTCCAGCATATGTTGGCCTGGCTTCTGCCCCCACCCACCGTGTTTTTCTATAAATGGATTAAAGATGGTCCCAGCACGTTGGCTCCCATGTTGTTTCCTTTTTCACTTATTTCATAGAAGATGCCTAACTCCCTCCCACTGGCACCCAAATCAAATTCTCAGAATTATTTTAAATATAGCCCAAAGAAGCATATTTTTAGCCATTCAGAGTCCCTGCTTTGCACACCTGTGAAACTGCACCAACATCTGCTAGCCATAGATATAGCCATTGGTATGACAAACCCTGTGGCTGTAAAAAGACCCTGAGGGCTTCCCTGGTGGCACAGTGGTTGAGAGTCCGCCTGCCGATGCAGGGGACACGGGTTCGTGCCCCGGTCCGGGAGGATCCCACATGCCGCGGAGCGGCTGGGCCCGTGAGCCATGGCCGCTGAGCCTGCGCGTCCGGAGCCTGTGCTCCGCAATGGGAGAGGCCACAACAGTGAGAGGCCCGCGTACCGCAAAAAAAAAAAAGACCCTGAATCATGGTTTCCCTTGGGAGTCGTCTGACCCCCGTCTCCCCACCCTGCTGCTGAGCGACGCCACCCGAACACACAAGCCCCCTCTCTGATCCCCTCTCCTCTGGGGGTTCCCTGCCCTCTCCTCCTCTGAGTAGTGGCCCTGACCGCTGTCTGGGGGAGGAGGGTCCTCCTGCTGAGAGGGACCTCCCTGCGTTCAACCTGTCCAAGTGTCACCCGACAAAGCTTGTTGTGCAGCACTGCCACCTTGTGGTCCTGTCTCTTTCTTGATCTGCCTGGAAACCCTGGAACGCGCCACACCCGTCCTGGCGCTGCTCTTGCCCAGGTCCCTGGTGACCTCGAAGCTTCAAATCCAGTGGCCCCTTTCAGGCCCTCACTGTGTGATCCTGAAGGATTTGCCGCCTGGAGGTGGGACTGTCTTTTAGAGCTCTTTTGTCCCTCCGCGGCATGTGGGATCTTCCCGGACCGGGGCACGAACCTGTGTCCCCTGCATTGGCAGGCAGACTCTCAACCACTGCGCCACCAGGGAAGCCCTATTTTATTAGTTTTTGATTCAATAATAAATGGGATTTTTAAAAAATTTCTCTTTCTCAAAGTCTATTCTTTATATGGAGCCACTATTTACTTAGTTTGTTAGTTATTTATTAAAATATTTATTTATTTATTTGGCTACGCCAGGTCTTAGTTGTGGCATGTGGGATCTCTAGTTGCAGCGTGCGGGATCTTTAGTTGCAGCATGCGGGCTCTTTTAGTTGTGGCATGTGGGCTCTTAGTTGCAGCATGAGGGATCTAGTTCCCTGACCAGGGATCGAACCCAGGCCCCCTGCATCAGGAGCATGGAGTCTTTAGCACTGGCCACCAGGGAAGTCCCTGGAACTTCTATTTAGAATATATGAAGAAATCCTACACCATCACCACCACCACGACATGGCAGAATATCCAAAAATGGGCAAAACATCAGAACAGAGAGTGTACGGATTAGGAAACCCAAAAGGCATGTGAAGAAATGCTCCAACTCTGGAACCAGGGAAATGCCAATTAAAACATTAAAACTAGGGCTTCCGTGGTGGCGCAGTGGTTGAGAGTCCGCCTGACGATGCAGAGGACACGGGTTCGTGCCCCGGTCGAGGAAGATCCCACATGCCGCGGAGCGGCTGGGCCCGTGAGCCATGGCCGCTGGGCCTGTGCGTCCGGAGCCTGTGCTCCGCAATGGGAGAGGCCACAACAGTGAGAGGCCTGCGTACAGCAAAAAAAAAAAAAAAAAAAAAAAAAAAAAAAAAAAAATTAAAACTAAGAGATGGGTCGGGAAGTTCATCTGGTAAACACTGCACTGATGCTCTGCTTTCAAGCATCACCAGGATCCTGGCTGACACCTGATGCATGAGGCCCTGGGGCTGTGTCCCAGTGACAGGATCCTGACACAGCTACACCAACCCGTCTCTCCCTAGCCAGCCCTGGGCAACGTCTCCCACTGTCATGTCACTGCCATTTTGTCCCTCACCCTTAGGCTCTGCACCTTGGTTATGGCTTTCCAAACTCATAAGGGTACCTTCTTAGCTGCAGGGCTAAGCACCCTTTTCTTTAATACTGGAAAAATGATTCCCTTCTACAGAGTACAGGTTTCCATCCGGTGCTTTGAGTACAACCCCAAGAGGCCTGAGAGAGGGGCAGCTTGCTGGGTGGTGTGCAGCCTTATCCCTGTGCTGTGTATGCACCCTGTTCCTTACTTCTCACTTTCTTAGCTGGCACTTCTCTGCTGAACATTTGTCTACTGTGTCCCCATCACTGAGGCATGCTGAGGTATAATTAGGCCCAGGCTTGAAACACACTCCCCAGGGGAGTGGTCGCCTCCTTGGACCCACAATACCCACCAGTCCCATTTCATGGTGCTTTGTTCATTCATCACTTGGTGTGTCCAGGTGGCACAACTCTGTGCTTAAGGGAAGTCCAAAATGCCTTGAACGGGCTGCTTGTATTTGTACTGCATCTAGAATTCAACAACGGAGGTGCTGTGTGCTTATCAGAGCTCTTCCTGGTGGTTCACCCCAGCTTCATTATTTGTATGTGTATCTTAACGTGAGCTGGGCTATGGCCCACGCAACAGGGTTGTTCTGTGCTTTTTTCTTTAATGCTACATCTTGCTCTGAACCACGAAGAAAAGAGAAAGATACTCATTTCCTAGGAAGCACAGCCGGTGTGAGCAGCCCAGCCGTTCTCTGGGGCCCCAGCCTTTCTTTGGCTGCAGTGATGACTCAGCTCTTACAGCAGAAAGAGCTTCATTTGCCAGATGAGAACAGGCCTCCAAGCTGGGCAGGACATCCAAAGCGTGAAGCATGCCTTGTGCCTGAAAGATGAAAGCTGGGGCTCTGGATTAGTTTCCAGGGCCACCGTGACAAAATACCACAAACTAGGGGGCTTAAACAACAGACATTTATGGTCTCACAGTTCTGGAGGCCAGAATTCTGATATCAAGATGCCGGCAGGTTTGTTTCTTCTGAGGGCTGGGAGGGAGGACCCGTTCCAGGCCTTTCTCCTAGATTCTGGTGGCCCTGCATGTCCCTTGGCTCATAGATGGCTGTCTGTCTTCACATCGTCTTCCTTCTCTTCATGTCTGTCTCGCATCCAAATTTCCCTTCATTATAAGGACACTAGCCGTGTTGGACCAGGACCCACTCTGACCTCATCTTACCTTGATCATCTGCAAAGACCCCATTTCCAGAAAAGGCCACCTTCACAGGCACTGGGGGTTAGGACTTCTGAGTCTTTTGTGAGGGGCACGATTGACAGAGGGCTGTGGATCTAGGTTCCTCTCTGCAAATACTTTCTAAAGTAGCAGCGGAATGTTTGATGAACAACTGTCAGGAGGACTGAATCCTGCCTTGGATCCATTGCTGCCATCTTGGCAGCAGGTCTGTGCATCTTGTGGAATCATCTCAGATTCCTCCCAGCTCTAAAACCAAGACAGCTGTGGGTCTGAAGGGGGTGGCCCAGTGACAGTCTCCCCAGCAGAGGTGTCTACAGTCTTCTCTGTGTCACCCGAACTGCCTGAGGTTTATCAGTTTCAGGCTGGGAAAGGGGTGTGTGTGTGTGTGGTATGTGTACGTGTGTGCGCTGGGGCAGAGGAGGGTGTGGGATGTGGGCAGAGGACACAGCTCTGGCCCAGGCCTCTAGTATGGGAGGAACCCAGCCTGCCCAGGAGCTGTTGGGTTAGAGGTAGGGAGACCAAACTGTCCTGGTTTTAGCCCTGAAAGTCCAATATCCTGGGAAACCCCTCAGTCCCAGGAAAATCGAGCCAGCTCGTCACCCTAGAAGTGAGAGTCGGCCTGCAAGTGACCAGTCTGCCAGGAGAGACTCCAGGTCGAGCCAGAGAAGGCAGGGCCCCAGGCTCTGTAGATACGCTGTCCACTGGGAGTCCCGTGTGCGTGAGCTGGGCTGTCACGGCCGGGGTCGGCAGCAGAGGTGACTGGGGCGCACACACGCTTGCGCCTCCCCACTCTGGAATGCTCCTCCCTCCTTCTTCCAGTGCGCTCATTCTCTTTCCCTAGTCCTGTCCCTGCCCTGCATTCAATAAGGACAGTCCCGTGGCCTTTGGGCCGTGGTTCTCAAGGGAGAATCCCCACAAGGCAAAACCCCTCAAGGCCCTTTCTTTAATAGCAACTAGTTTGTAGCACTTCCTTCCCTATCCTGAAATGAAATCTCTTGTTAATACCTTACCTGCTCCCATAACTTAAGAGAAAATAACTAATTGGAATCTAAACAGCAATGAAAGAAATGTGTGAACGGTCTGCCTTTCACCTGAGGATGCTCTTCTCTCTGGCACGTCTCTTAAGGGAAACGCACCAGGAGGCGGGATTTTCGGAAGCCACAGCTTTAGGCTCGGGGTTCCCTGGGCGGGACTGCAGGGCACTGCCACGCCCACTTGGACTTTTCCATACCAGCGTTCCTTCTACATCCCTCTCCCTCAACTACTCCATATCGACTTGAGCTGTGTGGCTTAGGCCGCACCTAGGAAGTCAGGATAAATCCCCTTGTTCTGTATATTCAAAGGCAAAGCAGAGGATTTCTGTAGCCCGGTGACCCCCGACCTGCATCTGGATGGCCCCATGCATGGATGGCCCCAGCATTTACCCTACCTTGCAATCGTGGCCCTTCTTTGAGCAGCTTGGTTTGGTGTGTAGGAGGACGTGGCTTGGGTGGTGGGTGGTTCCCTGCTGGAAGCCTGGCTTTCTGGGGGTGAGCCAGGCCCCCCAAGTGTGCTGTGCCCAGAATGGGGGGAACGTGGGCGAGTGAGGCATTGCCCGCCCCCTCTGTCTCCTAGGGAATGACGGGACCAAAGCAAACCTGGAAACAATGCTGCTGCAACCCGGGACCGCTGTGCACTTTCAGTTCTTCTTAATTCACCCACGTGGCTGGGAGAGCGCCCATTAACTGTATTTGTTTGTGGGGCAGTGCAGCTAACAAAGTCATGTTGAAATCTAACCATCAAGTCCCTGAGGACCTGAAAATGGGATTATGTTTCTACGTGAAGATGATTACAGCCTCCCCTGGTTGATCTGTCCAGCGTGATGATGGCAGTGTTTCTGAGGTGTAACCCCATGCTCTTGAGTGAAGAGAGCCCTCGAGTTCAGATTCAGGCCAACAACGATTACTTAAAAGTCAGTTTGGAAAGGACAAGCATGCCTATGGCCCAGGGGTGAATGATCCAGGAGCTCCAGACCGGGCATTCTCCCAACAGTGGGCCATCTTCAGCTTGTTCAGGGTGACATGCAAACTCAACTACCGTTCCTTTTGCTGAAATAAGAATGATAACCTGGCTGCAGTTCTCCTTGTTGAGAGCAATGTCAGGGACACTGAGAGGCATGAATTGTCACTTTATAGAGATATGGTACTGTAGCGTTTAATATTATTGGCTACAAGTATTAATTTCAGCCAAAAGGAAGGAATTTATTACAAAGATACAGAGAGAATTTACAAAACCAAAGAGCAAAAATGAAACTGGATCTCAAGAAGGAGCTGAAACTGATTCAGCGTAGATCCATCTTTTTAATCTGTCTTCCCAATGCCCCAAACCCCTGGTTATCAAATTTGCTGTACATTGGAATCCTTTAGAGAGCCTTAAAAATGACTGATGCCTGGGCACTAGGACTTTTTAAAGCTCCCCCAAGTGATTTTGACTTCAGCAAATTTTGAGGCCCATTGTCCTAAACTACTTTGCTTCTCTGTCCTTTTGTCTCAGCTGCCTGGGAGCCCCCAGTCTTTGGTCAATACCCATATCTCTTCTCTGTGCTTACATTGCTCAGTTGCAGGAGGAAACCGCTACTGGGCAGGCATTAAGGAAAGTCACCAATAATATGAGATCACGGGGGACTACCCTGGCGGTCCAGTGGTTAAGACTCCGCACTTCCACTGCAGGGGGCACGGGTTCAATCCCTGGTCGGGGAACTAAGATTCCGCCTGCATCTTGGAGTGGCAAAAAAAAAAAAAAAAAAAAAATGAGGTCGTGGGCCTTAGCTGGGGCCTCAACAAAGCCCCCCAATCCTGCTAGGTTTTCGCAGGCTGCTCATTTCCCCAATATCTGCAACAGCGCAGCCTTCGCCACCTCTTCGTACTGGATCCCGTTGACAGGTCCCCAGATCTGCCGGGCCCTGCCCAATATCCACCCATCCCCCCCCACTGTGGCCCCGTACCTCGCTTCCTCACCTGGGCCATCCTGTGAATGCTCACGTGGTTCCCAGCCCCATGCCTCCTCCACCGCACAGACTAGGGAGCCCTGGGAGCTGACTGGCAGGGAGGCTGGTTCATCCCACACTGACTGGACTGGTGCCCACAGGCCCTGGCTCGCCGGTGGCCACTTGCGGGGGCCCAGAACATAACCCGGGTGTGTAGGTCAGACTCTGACCCGTGGGAGACAGATGGCAGGACAGAGCCAACAGATTCCTTCCCGACATGGTAGTTTCTGTCCGCCTTTCCGGAGCTACCCTGGTGGTGTCTGTCTGTCCCTCTCAAGCTATCCTGGACGACCGAGCCACCAGCCGTGCTGGTCGGGAAGCTGTGGGCAGCTCGCGCTTCCCTGAATTTACCCTCCCGTGTCCCTGCAGCCCTTCATCCTCTCCCCTCCCTGTTTCCCAGAGACTGAACCTGCTCCCCACAAAGTTAACATGGAAACTTTGGCCTCAGGGTCTGTTTTTGAGGGATCCAAGCTAAGACGTTCTTTAAACCTTAAGACAATTGCCCAGTCATTCAAAAAAAAAAAATATATGGGCCGGAAGTAGGGTGACCAACTGTCCTGGGTTGCCTGGGACTCAGGGGTCCCCAGACAGGCGACTTTCAGTACTAAACCCGGGAAAGTCTCAGGAAAACCAGGACCAGCAATTTGTTCAAGCCGGAAGACATCCGCCTCCAAGGGATACATTCACTGCCCTGTAACCCCCTTCCCTTTCCTTCCATGGGAAGGTGCACCCCATTCTCTAAACTATTAGAAGACACACTGGTGTATTACCAGTCGTCTCACGAATCCAGTGGGGTCATTTGTTCAGTACATGTGTCGGTTTTCTTTCTGTACCAGGCTGGGTGCCAGGCCCTGGAAAGCTGAGGACAAATAAAGGTCAGCAGAGGGAAGTCACAGGAGATGGTGGTGGGATGGCACTGCTCAGAGGTCGAGAATAAAAGACACGTTTCACTTTAACAAATTGGGACTGATACTTAAAACTCTCAAACTACCAAAGGCAGAGAAGGGTGTGGTGTTCGGACACTAATTCCTGGTGAATAGGAGCACCTGGGGGCGCTGAGTAAGGGTTGTGCTGAGCTGTGTGTGAGAGCAGGGCTGGGCACCCGCAGACTCACGAGTCTTCAGTATCGCAAGTACCAACAGGTGCCGCGGCGAAAGAGCGTGTTTGTTTGAATGGTTGCTTAGAGGATAGAATGAGGTAATATAAATGTAAACTCTTTAGCACAGTCGGAAACTGAAAAGTGACTCCAAAAGTTCTGTGCATAGTTATCTTACCTTTGGAGATGAAGAAAAGAGATGAAGCAAACATGTTCGTTTGTGGACTTCAAGACTGTGGTAGCGAGTCTCCAAAGCTGGTACCCCAAAGAGCCCCTCCTCCCAGGATTCATGCTCTTTTGTTGTCCTTTGCTCTTGGATCTGGGCTGGGTCTGGCTCTCTTTTTACCAATAGAATGCGGTGGTAGAGATGCTGAATGACGCCTGAGGGTAGATCATTGCAGCCCTGCAGCTTCTGCTTACGTGTCTTAGAGCATCTGTCCCAGGAGAAACCAGCTACCGTGTGTGAAGTCCGACTTGCCTGAGATTGTGAGGAAGCCCAAACGAGCCGTGTGGAGAAGCCACATGGAGGGAAGACTGTCTGGCCAGCCCCCAGCTTTCCAGCCATCCCAGCTGAAGCACCAGACATGCCTCCGCCAGAGTGGAGACGCCATTCTGAATGTCCCACACAGTTGAGCCTTCACGTGACCGCAGCCCCAGATGTCATCTGACTGCATTCTCGAGAGAGACCCCCAGCAAGAACTGCCCAGCCGAGCTCAGTCAACACACAGACCATGAGAGATAACCAACTGCTGTTTCAAGCCGTCTACAATGGCTCCCACTGACCCTCACGTCCTGGTATTCACACCCTTGCATGATCCCCACCCCTTGAGTGTGGGGCGGACCTGTGATCTGCTTCCAAAGGAAAGGATGGAGCAAAAGGGAGGGGATCTGGCTTGTGAGGTTAGGTGACAAAGGACTGACTTCCATGGAGCTCTCACTCTCTCTGGTCCTCCTCACACGCTCACTCAGAGGAAGCGAAGCTACCGTGTTGTACACTGCCTCACGTGGCAAGGAACTGTGTGTGACCTCCAGGTGCTGCCAGCAACCATAATGTGAGCCTGGAGGCAGATCCTTCCCCAGCTGAGCCTTGAGGAAACTTCAGCCCTGGCTGACACCTTGACTGCAGCCTGTGAGTGAGCCTGAGCCAAAGGACCCAGTTAAGCTGCACTCAGATTCCCGACCCCCAGAAACCGAGAGATAATACGTGCTGTTTCAAGCCACAAAGTCCTGGGGTAATCTGTTATGTGGCAATAGATAACTACAACCGTTACTACATGTCCAGGCAGTTTGTCGTGCAACAATAAATAATGGGAACACGTACAATGATAAGAAAGCAAAAGCAATAGCTTATATTGTCAGTAAGTGCTGGGCAGAACGTCTGTGATCCTGGCGTTACTGAACTGATGAGCAAGGGAAAGCAGTTGAGCCAATAAGAGTTAGACCCTTGCTTCTTTTTTTTTTGCCATTTATTTATGTTTTGAATTTTATTTTATTTGTTCTTTTATACAGCAGGTTCTCATTAGTTATCCATTTTATACATATTAGCGTATATATGTAAATCCCAATCTCCCAATTCATCCCACCACCACCCCCCCACGGCCCCGCCGCTTTCCCCCCTTGGTGTCCATACATTTGTTCTCCACATCTGTGTCTCAATGTCTGCCCTGCAAACTGGTTCATCTGTACCATTTTTCTAGGTTCCACATATATCTGTTAATATACAATATTTGTTTTTCTCTTTCTGACTGACTTCACTCGGAATGACAGTCTCTAGATTCATCCACGGCTCTACAAATGACCCAGTTTCATTCCTTTTTATGGCTGAGTAATATTCCATTGTATATAGGTACCACATCTTCTTTATCCATTTGTCAGTCGATGGGCATGTAGGTTGCTTCCATGACGTGGCTATTGTAAATAGTGCTGCAATGAACGTTGGGGTGCATGACTCTTTTTGAATTATGGTTTTCTCTGGGTATATGCCCAGTAAGTGGGATTGCTGTAGACCCTTGCTTCTAATGATCAGTTCTCAGGAGCAGATAAGACAATGAGAAGTAAGTTTCCACGTGTGATGCAACAAGTGGGCTGGGAAGGCGCGAGCCCTCCTTCAAATGATGGGGGTGTGGTGGTCCTGGGAAGGCAGCGTGGGGAGAGAACGGAGCCGCTCACGGAAGTGCCTCTGCTCATCGCAGGGAAGCTGAGTCAGCAGCACGTGACTGTCCAGGAGCTGTCAGAACCACAGGCCAAGAGACGTTGCTAACGTGACCTGTCAGCAACTGTCATCATGCTTAAGGGAAAGTCAAGACTGAGATTTTCCTGCCTTGGAAGAAAGAGTAGGCAATTAGAGCTGTTGACACTGAATTCTTCCATATTCACTGTACTATGTACGTCAGTTTTTCTTTTCAAGAAATCTTCCACTTAGGAGGGTTATGGAACAAATGTTTGTATCCCCTCAGAGTCCATATGTTGAAGTTGTAACCCCCAGCGTGGCTGTATTAGGAGCAAGGAAGTAATTACGGTTCAATGAGATTGTAAGTGTGGGCCCTGATCTGATAGGGTTATGCCCTTGTGAGAAGAGACAGGAGAGAGCTCGTGCTCTTTCTCTTCCCTCCAGCACACACCAGGGCAAGGCCAGGTGAGGACGCAGCAGGAGGGTGGCTGTCTGCAAGCCAGGAAGAGAGCCCTCACCAGAAACTAAATTGGCCAGAACCTGGATCTTGGACTTTTAGGCTCTAGAACTGTGAGGAAATGGACTTCCATCGCGTAAGCCACTCGCTCTGCATTTTGTTGTGGCAGCCCCAGGTAAGACAGTAGGCTGGGGGAACTGGAATAAGCTGTTTCTGTTTCTTAACTCAGTGCTCAGCTGGAGCATGAGTCCTCAGTGTTAGCCATTACTGATTATTATTAATAAGATAGGCAAGGAAATCACGAGAGTGTATCTACAAAATGCTAGACGAATGTCAGTTGCTGAATTGGGAAGTGAGTTCACGTCTCTTGGAACAGACAGCT